>NC_060138.1:1007565140-1008993140 GCF_021461385.2 Schistocerca piceifrons
TCCTCGAAACCAGATGAGTGTATGGTGCTTAACAAGAGGCTAGTAAAATGTCTGGGGCAACAACAAGAAATCTGGGGTTACCGTCGTTGGCGGGCACGGAGGTAAAAGCCCACGATTCGTTGGATGAGGAGCCATACGTTTCGTTTCAGGGGGCACGTAAGACGGTGATCGTCGGTGTCTTCGAGCTGACAGTCAGGGCAGAGTGGGAAGGTTGCCAGTCCTATGCGATAAAGTCGACTATTAGTCGGGAATTTGCCATAGACTAAAACATACCAGAGTGCAGACACAGACGACGGCAAAAAGGGTGCATGCACACACCCCCAAACCGTTCTCCAGTTAATGTCAGAGTGCTGTAGCACCATGGGGTCGCAAGGGTTGGACATCAGAAACAAACGATAATAATCTTTTGTACGGGGAGGACGTGTGACTGGAAGATCGGCCCGTACGTAGCTGAGTTCTATGAAACAATTGGCGACGTCGTACAATAATGGAGAAATAGGTGCCACATTGAGCGGTGGATCGAGAGAAGCTGGTCGACGGATATCTAAGAGGCTGCGTGTTAAGGTCAGGACTGGCCCCCGCCAGTGCCGCACCATAGTATGGACAAAGAGTGCAGAAGATCGTGCCCGCACGTTGGGGAGTGCGAGGCCACTTTTTGCAGGAGGCAGTGTTAGAGTGCTGCAGCGGTCTTTGAAAAGTGCCCCTGCTGACTCGAAATATTCAAGGGCTGATTGGATGCGGCGGCCAAGGTACTCAGCTACTGGGGAGTGGACATCTCTTTCATCAAAACGATAATATCAGCTGGACGAGACAAGTTTTTAAGTTTACGATTGTAATGCGGATATTTCTGTTTTTTTTTTTCTTTCTTTTTCTGTGCAGATGCATGGTAGGCCGTCCAGTAGCCGGTGCCTCCTCTGCCAACAGACAAAACCGTCAGGTGCGCTGAGCGAGGTGGCGCGGGCACGGAATCTCGTGTAGCGGGCGCGCGGCTGGCCCACCCAGACTGGGAGGCGGCCCCGCAGATTGGATTTGTTCCGCTGCACAGTTTAAACTCGGGAACCCGCCGCGAGCCGCAGCTGCAGCTGCAGCCGGCCGCTTAGTCCGCCTCCGCAAAAGTTGCCCTCCGTTCGAGTGGGAACGCCCACCGCTCCCGCCAGACGCGTCTCCCGTAAACTTCCTTTGAAATTCGTTCTGCCGGAAAACCAATCACTTATGCATGAGCCCTGGGTCTCTAAGAGCCGCTTCTCAGCAACTGCACAAGTATTTCCTCTCTTTACTACTGCGCGAGACTACTGTTTCTAGACTACGTAGACCATAAAGTATATTTTGCTACCAGGGGAAAAGATTACGACCTTCTGATGTTTCTACTTTTGTTGTGGCCGTATTCATTGATTTCTATAGTGCCGATACTTCAACAAACTACACTACTGACCATTAAAATTGCTATACCAAGAAGAAATGCAGATGATAAACGGGTATTCACTGGACAGATATATAATATTGGAACTGTCATGTCATTACATTTTCACGAAATTTGGGTGCATAGATTCTGAGAAATCAGTAGCCAGAACAGCCACCTCTGGCCGTAATAACGGCCTTGATACGCCTGGGCATTGAGTCAAACAGAGCTTGGATGGCGTGTACAGGTACAGTTGCCCATGCAGCTTCAACACGATACCACAGTTCATCAAGAGTAGTGACTGGAGTATTGTGACGAGCCAGTTGCTCGGTCACCATTGACCAGACGTTTTCAGTTGGCGAGAGATCTGGAGAATGTGCTGGCCAGGGCAGCAGTCGAACGTTTTCTGTATCCAGAAAGGCCCGTACAGGACCTGCAACATGCGGTCGTGCATCATCCTGCTTAAATGTAGGGTTTCGCAGGGATCGAATGGAGGGTAGAGCCAAGGGTCATAACACATCTGAAATGTAACGTCCACTGTTAAAAGAGCCGTCAATGCGAACAAGAGGTGACCGAGACGTGTAACCAATGGCACCCCACGCCATCACGCCGGGTGATACGCCAGTATGACGATGACGAATACGCGCTTCCAATGTGCGTTCACCGCGATGTCGCCAAACACGCATGCGACCATCATGATGCTGTAAACAGAACCTGGATTCGTCCGAAAAAATTACGTTTTGCCATTCGTGCACCCGGGTTCGACGTTGAGTACACCAACGCAGGCGCTCCTGTCTGTGATGCAGCGTCAAGGTAACCGCAGCCATGGTCTCCGAGCTGATAGTCCATGCTGCTGCAAACGTCGTCGAACTGTTCGTGCAGATGGTTGTTGTCTTGCAAACGTTCCCATCTGTTGACTCAGGGATCGAGACGTGGCTGCACCATCCGTTACAGCCATGCGGTCAAGATGCCTGTCATCTCGACTGCTAGTGATACGAGGCCGTTGGGATCCAGCTCGGCGTTCCGTGCTGAACCCACCGATTCCATATTCTGGTAACAGTCATGGGATCTCGACCAACGCGAGCAGCAATGTCGCGATACGATAAACCGTAATCGCGATAGGCTACAATCCGACCTTTATCAAAGTCGTAAACGTGATGGTACGCATTTCTCCTCGTTACACGAGGCATCGCAACAACGTTTCGCCAGGCAACGCCGGTCAACTGCTGTTTGTGTGTGAGAAATCGGTTGGAAACTTTCCTCATGTCAGCACGTTGTCGGTGCCGCCATCGGCGCCAACCTTGTGTGAATGCTCTGAAAAGCTAGTCTTTTGCATATCACAGTATTTTCTTCCTGTCGGTTAAATTTCGCGTCTGTAGCACGTCATCTTCGTGGTGTAGCAATTTTAATGGCCAGTAGTGTAGTATTAAATGAAATTTGTCTCTTAAGTCGCTGCGTTATTTTCGATTTGTTCTTGCGAGGCACCACTGTCTCGGTAAGCTGAAAGAATGACGAAACTATAACCACTAGGACTGTTCACCTGGAATGAATGCTTTATCCTGCACTACTATCCGGTAACAAATGCACCTGTAAGGTATTAACCGTAAACTGTTAAAGGAATAAATGTCTACAGAATGGAAATGACCGTAATATTATAAGAAAACAGAAACTGTGGTATTGTGCAGAGATCGCGGTATCACACCACAGGCTGGCAACATGAATCGATACCACAGACACTAGCGAGGACTTTAACAAAATAATTAATGCTGCAAATATTTTGTACTGATTAATTCCGTTCAATGTCAATTACGTATTTTTCACTATGTAATGTTTTTGACCGATTGTAATGAAGTGGAAAGTTGTGTAAAATGTTTTCTCTTTACTGTTTAAATTCTTTGTATTAATTGGAGGAAAATGTTATATAATTATGTGGCTCTTATGTCGACCTGTTAATGTATTTAAATAATAAGATTTTTTAAAAGATGTTTGTTTACAACTGCGTATAAGCTGATTCATACCTAGGGACTTACGTTGTATAAAATGAAAAGCAACAGTACATCTCATTTCCAACGGAAGTGAGTTGGCGCGCGCCAAATTGTGGTTGGCGCTGGCTAAAAGGAGGAATAGACGTCAGTCGGCAGCTGGCTACCGGACAAGTCTGGTCTGAGCAGCAAGTGAGTGAACAGCACAAGTGCCGAGGGTAGCATCCAGCACCTGGATTAATATGGAAAGGCCTCGGATGTGTGTACGGCTATAGAATGGTGCTCTATTAATGGAAAAGACTCTAATGTTGGAAGTAACGTCGCCAAGAAGAAGATAATAGAGAAAATTACATCCAGAGGAAAGACCAGGTATTAGTGTTATTTAATTGGAAGTAATAAGGCAGATTTTGTGAAACTTGTGTCCGATCCTTGATTTGGTTCCTCTCAAGATACCTCTTAGGATCTACTTCACATAAATACTGACATCCGAGAATCTTGTGTGTTAAAAACTGATGAAAATGAATGTTTGCTTATTTGCATAATTCTGAATGCAAAATGATATCTAGAGACGCTGTGGTTTCAATTGAAGTTAAGGGAGGAAGTTAGTGTTGCGTTTATGAAAACCTCCATAGTGATTGATTTGTTTTATTACATAGTGTTTGCGCTTTAAAGATTAACTGCATTAAATTCTGTTAGTGAAAATTACTGGTTGTATTAATGGCAATAAGACAGAATGTTGTCTTGAAGTTAGAGTGTAAATGCACTTGCAGTCTTACTTATATTATATAGAGAAAATTGCCGGCATTAACTGTTTTAAAAACCATGCAAGGTGAGTGAAATTAGTGAAAGAATAATACCAAAATCTGCATCTTACAAACTGTCTCAGAAAAGTGTGTTTAGTTTGCATTATAGGGTCCCCAATTTTGAATTGCTTAAAATGAATAAACCTACTTGAAGAATGAATATATTAATTTCAGTTGAAGTAAAATTTGTGTTTTGTGTACCGTGTGTGATGAAAATTGGAAAGTCAATTTGAGAGCCTCCACCAACAGTTTGCTCATTGAAAATAAAGTTACTATAATTGCTTTATCCATAAAAATAGCAACAATATTACTTCTCAGTGAGTATAAAAACACTATTGGAAGTGACGTTTAATTATATTTGTACTATATGAATAGTAACTATTGAAATAGGACTATATCCATGTTCAATTTTGGTTTAGTAGTGTCTTTCACAACATTCGATGATGAGATAATTTATATATGACAAAGCATTACTGCTGAGAAGAGATAAAGCTGTTAACTGTTTCCGTGAGAACTTGCATACACTATTTATAACTGCTAGCATCACTGTACCACTTGTCTGATTATGGTAAAGTTCATTGCACTTCTTTGAGAAAGAGGTAATCATAGTTTTCCTTTATCATAACTCTATGCAAATTATATAAAAATAATGTTTCACATTACTATGCCTAATTAGGCTGGCGACCGTTTTTATTACATTTAAGTAAACATGGTTACTTAAAACATTTTCCAAATTTCAATCTTTTGCTTTCTGTTTTCTTCTGTAGCACTAAATTCAGGTTCGATAAGCCAAACCCATTAGGTAATTCACGGTCAATTTACAAAAATCCTCCCAGAGGGTAACATTAACCGCGTCATAATACCATAATTGGTAATAAACTGTATGTTAATACAACACGTGACGCACTATAGTGTTATACACTCGCTGCAATGGGAGACACTTCTTACCTCGGAACGTAGCAACACTCTCGCACTTAGGTCAATAGAGTGTCGAACATGCAAGAGCTAAGGGCAGTTCGACAACTCGGACACGGCAATCAGCATCAGCATCATAGTGAATGACCAACGGGTTGTTAATGTTTCAGAGGAAATTGTATTGTTGTAAATGTCGTCTACTCTACCTCAAGAGAACAGTTCGTGATTGTATGCATCAGGCGATGCTTTCAGAGACGATGAGAGTTGTGAATATTCTGCGCTGCCTTGTGACAAAGAAGAGTCGCAAGTTATGTAAACGTTGTTATACATTCATGCAATAAAGTGAATTAACATTTCATCTCTTGTAGTTAAAAATCTCCCAGAGCACTCAAAGAACCCACAGTTGTGGATGGAAGATTAAAATTTCGTCTGGTCACTACATAAACAGTGTTTGTGGACACATGTTTACGCCAAAAATAGCATCCTGAAGTAAAATCGATGTGTCATATTCATGCAAAGGTGTACACAGAATATACTTTAGTATTTACGTTATGATATTACTGTTTCTTCTTAAAGTTTTTAATAAGGGTGAAACGTTACAGTTCAGTTAGTCCATTTCGTTCCCGAATAGTGAATTACCTTTGGTAATTATCGCTGTCATGTCTTAAACTACAAATTGTAATCCAAGCGTGTCATTTACCAACTGGTGTTCGCAATTACGCTCATTTGAAGTTTGTGGTCAAAGTCCTTTTGAAAAATTTTCATTAAAAACGCTGTGCACCACATAAAATAATTTGTTTTCTTTATTCTAAAAGGTGATCGCTCCTCACACAGCTCGAAACCGATCACCTTTTGAAATGGAAATAAAAGTATACGTTCAATTTAATTTTAATTAAAAACTTATAATTTTTATTAGTGTTTTTGACCGCTGCTGTTTCCTAGAACTATACTTCAAAAAGTTTTTGAAAGCTTTCATTAGGTTTTTTTTTTTTCAGCCTTCATAGAGCACACGCACACACATCATCTGAGATAGAAGTAAATGTTGCGTGTGCAGCACGTTATCTCAGACACACTATCACAGCCCATGACTTAAGGGCACAGTTTCATACAACAAATTACTCATCGAAACTTCCTGGTAGATTAAAACTGTGTGCCCGATCGAGACTCGAACTCGGGACCTTTGCCTTTCGGGGGCAAGTGCTCTACCAACTGAGCTACCGAAGCACGACTCACACCCGGTACTCACAGCTTTACTTCTGCCAGTACCTCGTCTCCTACCTTCCAAACTTTAATTACTCATCGTCGTAACAAGTCAGAACTCCCCAACCACTGAGTTAAAGCATACTTTCATACAATGACTTAACAATAACCTTAGTTGTTTTTGCGAATTATGCAGTTATCTGCTATGAAGTACTGACAGAAATGTTGGACATATTCTTAGCCAGACCACGATTACAATTCAGAATGGTGTGAAGTTCACCATCCTCATTTAAATGCTGAGAAGTAAAGCTGTGAGGACGGACCGTGACTCGCACTTGGGCTGCTCAGATGGCTAGCTCAGCGTGTAAAAAACTGAGTCAATTGCTCAACGCTGAACTTGAACGGGTGACGGGTGTCAAGGGACAATGCACCAGACAGATGCAACGAAAAAAAAAAAGGTAGAGCACTTGGTTCCGAAACGCAAAGGTCCCAAGTTCGAGTCTCTGTCCGGCACACAGTTATAATCTGCCAGGAAGTTTCATATCAGCGCACACTCCGCTGCAGAGTGAAAATCTCATTTTTCAGAAATGTACATCCGGGCACTTCGCAAAAGGAAAACAAGTGGTTCCTGTGACTATAATACCAGTAAATCACAACTGGAATCGAAATCGATCAACTCGTATAAATCCCTGGGTATAACGATTTGTGTAGTCAAGAAATGGAATGATAATACACGTTGTCATAGAAGAAAACAAGTGGTAGACTTGGGTTTATTGGAAGAATACCGGGAAACGTAGTCAGTCTACAAATGACATAGCTCCTGGAATCAAAGTAAGAAGAGCCGCCACAGGATGCAAATAATTAGATTTCTGACTAGTTTCGTTCGTCAGACGCAAGCATTCTAGAACTGTGATCAAGTCTGTGGGACCCATTGGAAATACGACTGACAGGTAATATTGGACGTATACGTAAAATGGTCACAGTTTGTTTGACCCTCGGGAGAGACTCACCAAGGTACTGTTAAACCTGAACTTGCAGACACTTGAAAATGGGCCGACTATCCCGCGAAAGCCCAGTTACTAAGTTTAGAGAACCAGCACTAGGAATATGCTGCAGGCCCCTGTGTATTGTTCCTATAGGGACTGCAAAAACAGTATTAGACGAATGGCAAGCCTCATAGTACATTGAAGAGCCAAAGAAACTGGTACACTTGCCTACTATCGCGTAGTGCACCTGTGAGCACGCAGGAGTGCAGCAACAAGACATGGCATGGACTCAACTAATGTCTGAAGTAGTGCTGGAGGGAATTGACAACATGAATGCTGCACGGTGTCCATAAATCTAAAAGAGTACGAGGGGATGGAGATCTCCTCTGAACAGCACGTTGCAAGGCGTCTCAAATATGCTCAATAACGTTCGTGTCTGTAGAGTTTGGTGGCCAGCGGATGGATTTAAACTCAGAAGAGTGTTCCTGAAGCCACTCTCTAGCAAATATGGCCGCGTGGAAAGCCGCATTGTCCTCGTGGAATTGCCCGTCTGTCGGAATGCACAATAAACACGGATGGACGCAGGTGATCAGACAGGATGCTTAAGTACGTGTCACCGGTCAGAGTCATATCTAGACGTATCAGCGGTCCCATATCACTCCAACTGCACACGTCCCATACCATTACAGAACTCCCGCCAGCTTGCAGGGTCCATGGATTCATGAGGTTGTCTCTATACCCGTACATTTCCATACGTTCGATAAAATTTGAAACGAGACTCGTCCGAACAGGCAACACGTTTCCAGTAATCAACAGCCCAATGTCAGAGTTGATGGGCCCAGGCGAGGCGTAAAGCTTTGTGTCGTGAAATCATCAAGGATACACGAATGGGCTTTCGGATCCGAAAGCCCATATCGAAGACGTTTCGTTGAATGGTTCGAAAGCTGACACTTGTTGATGGCCCAGCATTGAAATCTACAGTAATTTGCGGAAGGGTTGCGTTTCTGTCACATTAAAAGATTCTCTTCAGACGTCGTTGGTCCCTTTCTTGCAGGATCTTTTTCCGGCAGCGACGATGTTGAAGATTTGATGTTATACCGGATGTCTGATATTCACGGTACACTGCTGAAATTGTTGTAGGGGAAATTCCCCAGTTCATCGCTACCTCGGAGATGCTGTGTCCCTTCGCTCGAGCGCCGACTATAACACCAGGTTCAAATTCACTTAAATCTTGATAACCGGTCATTGTAGCAGCAGTAAGCGATCTAACAATTGCGCCAGACACTTGCTGTCTTATACAGGCGCTGCCGACCGCAGCACCGTATTCTGCCTCTTCACATACCTCTGAATTTTAATACTAATGTCTATACCAGTTTCTTTGGCGCTTCAGTGTATCATTTAAGCAGGCTCTGTTCCCGTGCTCCATGCGCGAATGAAACGTAGGGGAAGCTTAATACGCGGCGCTGCGGAAAGCATCCTCTGCTACCCAATTCCAGTGATTTGCAGAGTAGATAGGAGATGACTGCGTCCGGTCTATATAGCAAATTTCAGATCCAAAGGAAATCGCACTACGAAAGAGATGCGAAGCAATGTGTCGATTTTGCTTTGTGACGTTAATGAACCATGGAAGTACTACCGATAATACTCCACTCTAAGGGAGTTTTGAAGTTACGAAATAGCTCTGTTTTATAACTGAATCATTATCTGCTACTGTACGGAAATGGCCAACGCAACCTGTTACGTATTTTTACTAATTACTTAGTCAATCTGGAAACGGACAGCCGGCCGAGTGGCCGAACGGTTCTAGGCGCTTCAGTCTGGAATCACGCGACCGCTACGGTCGCAGGTTCGAATCCTCCCTCGGGCATGGATGTGTGTGATGTCCTTAGGTTAGTTGGGTTTAAGTAGTTCTAAGTTCTAGGGGACTGATGACCAAAGAAGTTAAGTCCCATAGTGTTTAGAGCCTTTTTTTTTTTTTTTTTTTTTTTTTTTTTTTTTTTGGAAAGGACATTGAAGTTGTTGAAATGTAAGAAGAGTAATCTACAAGTCTTATGATTATTTGGTGCTTTTTTTATAGCTCGCACTTCAGAAATGAAAAAAATATGGTAAGAGTCCTATATAAATGCTTCACTTTCTGTTTCCCTTTGTTCGACTTAACAGTGTGTTTCAGATGCAGAAAACGGATGTGAAACTGTGGCCCATCATAAGCAACGTACGTAAGGCATGTGATAACCTCTTAGAGCAATACAGTAAATTCAGCAGAGTACTTTACGGTTAAAAGTTGAGCTCTGTTGGAGGTGAACATTCTTCTTCCGTGGACCTGCTAGCAGCAACACGTGTCTTCAGAGCATATTAAGCATGTTCTGTAGGATTTATATTGGAAAATCAAGTTGTAGAATCCATGTCAAAGCCATCATGAAGCTCTACAGGCGATCCACATTATCAGTATAGGTGGGTGAGGAATTGATGTATAAAATTATCTACGTGCCAAATTGTTTAGCGTTGATGATATATCTATAAATATATCAGCTTATAATGACCGATAAGGCTCATTACAAACAGTTTTCTGCTCGCACCGTGTGAGGTGTCTGGTCACACCATGCGGACATCCTTTTATTTACATATGAATAAATTAAACAAAGGAAACATTTTTATGGGTTAGGAAGAATAAGAGTGTTAAATCAGTAGACCTCGACGTGATTATCACTCCCGATCAGACAGACAGTTGTGTAAAGGGCAGTCAAATGAAAACGAGACACATGAATAATGTAAGTAATTAGCCGAGCGGTCTAACGCACGGCTTTCCGCAGCGGCGAGGTCCCCGGCCTGAATCCACCCGGCGGACTTGGGTCGAGGTCCGGTGAGCCGGCCAGTCTGTGGATGGTTTTTAGGCGGTTTTTCATCTGCCTCGGCGAATGCGGGCTGGTTCCCCTTATTCCGCCTCAGCTACACTATGTCGGCGATTGCTGCACAAACAAGTTCTCCATGTACGCGTACGCCACCATTACTCTACCACGCAAACATAGGGGTTACACTCGTCTGGTGTGAGACGTTCCCTTGGGGGAGGGGGGTCCACCAGGGGCCGAACCGCACAATAACCCTGGATTCGGTGTGGGGCGGCGGAGAGGTGAAGTAAACTGCGGTAGTCGTCGTGGGGCTGTGGACCACTGCGGCTGCGGCGGGGACGGAGCCTCTCCGTGGTTTCTAGGTCCCCGGTTAACATACAACATACATACATGTAAGTAAACTGTTTATTATTTCAAACGTAGTAGGCATAAACGTTAATAAATTTATCCTACTGTGAGACAAGACGGTTAATGTCTCCATGGGAAAATGTCTGCCTATGGAACCATAATTGTACCCAAGCGAGCATCTCTTCATCCGAAGCAAATCGACGGCCACTTATTCAGGGTTTCAAAAATATAGAAATCACACGGGGAGAAATGGGGACTGTGTGGAGGATGTGCAAGGGCATGCCAGTAAAACTTCTGCATCGTAGTGGTAGCCCACAAGCTGCAGAGGTTTCTCTGGCAAGCCCTTGCACATCCCCCACACAGTCCCGATTTCTCCCCTTGTGCTTTCCATATTTTTGAAGCTCTGAACAAGGATATTCGTGGCCGTCGATTTGCTTCGGACGAAGAGGTGCACTTCTGGGTACAATGGCCGTTCCCTAGGTAACCGCAACCATTTTTCCGTGAAGCCAGTAACCGTCTTGTCTCACAATGGGATAAATGTATTATTAGTTATGATGATTACTTTCGAAATAATAAAAAATTTACTTACTTTCTTTATATCTGTCTCGTTTTCATCTGACTGCCCTTTATACTTGCGGCATGTGGATGTCTCACAGATGAGCGAGAAACCTGGCTTTCAGGTGCGTGGCAAAGCAATGGTTCGACATATTACATCCAGTTCGGTCAGATAATTTTTAATAAACATAAACAGTAGTATACAGTTCAGTTGTTGACGCGCTACACTGTATCTAGGCTTCACGCCTTATTTTGTTTTGATGATGACTATGACGGAAACACGCCATAACAAATCATAAAAACACTTCGGTGCGGTATCGACAAATCTGTCTGCGTCAAGAATGATCGTAAACGTTTATTAAGATCTTCTATGCTGAGGAATGAAAATCTCCACTGACTGAGCCAAGCTGAACATCGAAGACAGAGTGGAATTATTGACGACCAAACTATGTAACTGGAACTTCTTACATTAAGGAAGACATAACAGGGGCGTGTGATTTGTTTCATGAAAGTACTACCGCTGCCGTAGAAAGACTACAGTCTATGTATGGTCTAGGGGTGGAGGTTTTCAGTAGTAACTAATACGTGTTGGTTACTCGATTCGATCCTAGCCACTCC
The DNA here is from genome assembly GCF_021461385.2 of Schistocerca piceifrons. Classification (NCBI taxonomy): domain Eukaryota; kingdom Metazoa; phylum Arthropoda; class Insecta; order Orthoptera; family Acrididae; genus Schistocerca; species Schistocerca piceifrons. Next base: position 1,007,576,793 of record NC_060138.1, read on the forward strand.
TTACATAAGAGGCGATCAGAAAGTTTCAGTTCGAAGGCCATACAGTCCAGAATCGGCATGAGAATGAGGCAAAATCGCCGTGAGCATTGAGGCAAACATCCCTCCGATATACCAGTTTGAAGATACCCGTTTGGCAAAACACCGTGTCCTGCTGCATGAAGAAGTCCGTAACTGCCTGCTGCACATCCTCGTCCCACAGGAATCGTTGACCTTTAAAGGCCTTTTTTAACGAACCATAGACGTGATTATAGCATGGGTAGATATCAGGACTATAGGGCGGGTGCTCAGGGTCTCCCACTTCTAAGTAACTCCCAGATCGACCGGCGCCATGTGTCCAATCGCGACGAGCACGGAACTTGACTCCCCATTCCACAACGGTGGTTTTTGACAGACATGCTGCTCCATACACATTCTTCACTCTCCGATGGACGTCTACCGGTGTTTTTTCTTAGGCATCCAGGAAGAGAATAACAGAATGTTGGTCCTGTGTGGACGCATTCGCTAACAACGTCGCCGTAGTACACGTTTCCGCAATTAATGCACACACGTCGGAAAAACACATATGCTAAAAATCCCTTTCCTACATATTGGTGCTTATATGCCAGCGTCAGAGTAGCGCTACATTGCATGCAAGCTGCAACAACGCCCTCAAAAGGAAACCTTTTGTTCGCTTCTTACATTTTGAACAAAAATTATCTGCAATTGTGTCCAAAGACTTGCGATATATAGAAAAGATATGTGAAACATGCATCCATCGAAATTGGCGCCCAACCAGAAATCTGTTAAGTTTGCGCCCGGTATTCCAGGAAAAACCTGCTCCCTCCGTCACGGCCTCCCTGCGTCCCGAGTACTCGTCCGCCCGACACAGTACTTGTCCGCCGGAAACTCTCATTATGCCCCAGTGAGGCGTTGTGCCGCCATGTCTACCAGAAGAAGAGCAAGAGCGCCAACAATTCATATCATCATATGTTATCCGGTCGTGAAAGCCTTCATACTATAATTCATAACATTCTACGATATATGTAAAGGTGGAGGGGGGAGAAAAAAAAGGAAAGGGAAGAGATTACTTATGTCAACTGGATCGGGACATTATGGGGATTCCGCGTGGCGTGTATTCTTACAGACATCCGAAGCTCAAGGACGAAGTCTACATACAAATTTCTGAAGTTCCCTGACGATTTTAAACAATGCATTTTTGCAGCATGTGTGACACAAGTCAAGGGATCTGTGGAGGCTATTCATTTTTTGGCTTAGTTACTTGTTATACTATTTACACCATTGCTAAGCACCTATTATTTTGAATTTACAATTGCCATTCATTGTGTGAATTTGTTACTTGGTACACTATTGACACGATTGTTAAGTACGTATAATTTCTACTCTGCATTGTGTGGGCTAATTATTTTGTAATGCATTGATTATGTTATGACGCCCGCTGGAAATCAATAGAGAGACGAGAGGTATTTAGACCCGCCAGGGTAGCCGAGAGCGCTAACGCGCTGCTTCCGGGACTCGGGTAGGCACGCCATCCCCGCATCGAATCCGCCCGGCGGATTAACGACGAGACCTAGTGTGCCGGCCAGCCTGGTTGTGGTTTCTAGGCGGTTTTCCACATCCCACTAGGTGAATATCGGGCTGGTCCCCACGTTCCGCCTCAATTAAACGACTCGCAGACATCTGTACACATTCACACTATTTCATGGATTCCACTAGACGCAGACAGTTGGGATACACTAATTTCGTCCTGGGTGTACGGGGTGGTGGCAGGAAGGGCATCCGGCCACCCCTTATCATTAACATGCCAATTCCGATTAACCATGGCCGACCCTGCGTAACCACAGGAAAGGTGCAAGCGATAGAACATACGAGAAGTATTTAATAACTAATGAAACACATTCTTCTCTCACCCAATTTCTGTTAAAAAAAAAAAAGCGGAATTTGTTGTGGGACATCGTGGAATATTCCCACTTCGCCTTATTGTTTCATGACGTCCCGATAGGCGGTGGCGCCATATGTAGCCTTCAAAATGGGGTCTGTAATGGAGATATCTTCCAAGCGGAGCGCAGGCTTTGAATATCTTTTGACGGAAAACCAGAGCATTATAGATATTAATCGTGCTTACAGAATATCTACAGAGACCTATCAGTGAACAAAAGCAAGGTGAGTCCTTGGGTGAGGCTTCTGTCATCACGCAGTACGTGGATGGTGGAGAGTATATTGATAGAGCAAGACGTTGGCTTCGCCGGCCGTCAGTAGACTGGTACCATGCGGACGTACAGGTCCTCTCAATAAGGTGGTGCAAGCCTGTTGCACTGAACGAAGATTATGTTGAAAAATAAGGTTTGTACATCTACATCTACATCTACATTTATACTCTGCAAGCCACCCAACGGTGTGTGGCGGAGGGCACTTTACGTGACACTGTCATTACCTCCCTTTCCTGTTCCAGTCGCGTATGGTTCGCGGGAAGAACGACTGCCGGAAAGCCTCCGTGCGCGCTCTAATCTCTCTAATTTTACACTCGTGATCTCCTCGGGAGGTATAAGTAGGGGGAAGCAATATATTCGATACCTCATCCAGAAACGCACCCTCTCGAAACCTGGCGAGCAAGCTACACCGCGATGCAGAGCGCCTCTCTTGCAGAGTCTGCCACTTGAGTTTGTTAAACATGTCCGTAACGCTATCACGGTTACCAAATAACCCTGTGACGAAACGCGCCGCTCTTCTTTGGATCTTCTCTATCTCCTCCGTCAACCCGATCTGGTACGGATCCCACACTGATGAGCAAGTATAGGTCGAACGAGTGTTTTGTAAGCCACCTCCTTTGTTGATGGACTACGTTTTCTAAGGACTCTCCCAATGAATCTCAACCTGGTACCTGCCTTACCAACAATTAATTTTATATGATCATTCCACTTCAAATCGTTCCGCACGCATACTCCCAGATATTTTACAGAAGTAACTGCTACCAATGTTTGTTCCGCTATCATATAATCATACAATAAAGGATCCTTCTTTCTATGTATTCGCAATACATTACATTTGTCTATGTTAAGGGTCAGTTGCCACTGCCTGCACCACGTGCCTATCCGCTGCAGATCTTCCTGCATTTCGCTACAATTTTCTAATTCTGCAACTTCTCTGTATACTACAGCATCATCCGCGAAAAGCCGCATGGGACTTCCGACACTATCTACTAGGTCATTTATATATATTGTGAAAAGCAGTGGTCCCATAACACTCCCCTGTGGCACGCCAGAGGTTACTTTAACGTCTGTAGACGTCTCTCCATTGATAACAACATGCTGTGTTCTGTTTGCTAAAAACTCTTCAATCCAGCCACACAACTGTCTGATATTCCGTAGGCTCTTACTTTGTTTATCAGGCGACAGTGCGGAACTGTATCGAACGCCTTCCGGAAGTCAAGAAAAATAGCATCTACCTGGGAGCCTGTATCTAATATTTTCTGTGTCTCATGAACAAATAAAGCGAGTTGGGTCTCACACGATCGTTGTTTCCGGAATCCATGTTGATCCCTACATAGTAGATTCTGGGTTTCCAAAAACGACATGATACTCGAGCAAAAAACATGTTCTAAAATTTCTACAACAGATCGACGTCAGAGATATAGGTATATAGTTTTGCGCATCGGCTCGACGACCCTTCTTGAAGACTGGGGCTACCTGTGCTCTTTTCCAACCATTTGGAACCTTCCGTTCCTCTAGAGACTTGCGGTACACGGCTGTTAGAAGGGGGGCAAGTTCTTTCACGTACTCTGTGTAGAATCGAACTGGTATCCCGTCAGGTCCAGTGGAAAGGACTTTCCTCTGTTGAGTGATTCCAGTTGCTTTTCTATTCCTTGGACACTTATTTCGATGTCAGCCATTTTTTCGTTTGTGCGAGGATTTAGAGAAGGAACTGCAGTGCAGTCTTCCTCTGTGAAACAGCTTTGGAAAAAGGTGTTTAGTATTTCAGCTTTACGCGTGTCATCCTCTGTTTCAATGCCATCATCATCCCGGAGTGTCTGGATATGCTGTTTCGAGCCACTTACTGATTTAACGTAAGACCAGAACTTCCTAGGATTTTCTGTCAAGTCGGTACATAGAATTTTACTTTCGAATTCACTGAACGCTTCACGCATAGCCCTCCTTACGCTAACTTTGACATCGTTTAGCTTCTGTTTGTCTGAGAGGTTTTGGCTGCGTTTAAACTTAGAGTGAAGTTGTCTTTGCTTTCGCAGTAGTTTCCTAACTTTGTTGTTGTACCACGGTGGGTTTTTCCCGTCCCTCACAGTTTTACTCGGCACGTACCTGTCTAAAACACATTTTACGATTGCCTTGAACTTTTTCCATAAACACTCAACATTGTCAGTGTCGGAACAGAAATTTTCGTTTTGATCTGTTAGGTAGTCTGAAATATGCCTTCTATTACTCTTGCTAAACAGATAAACCTTCCTCCCTTTTTTTATATTTCTACTAACTTCCATATTCAGGAATGCTGCGACGGCCTTATGATCACTGATTCCCTGTTCTGTACATACAGAGTCGAAAAGTTCGGGTCTGTTTGTTATCAGTAGGTCCCAGATGTTATCTCCACGAGTCGGTTCTCTGTTTAATTGCTCGAGGTAATTTTCGGATAGTGCACTCAGTATAATGTCACTCGATGCTGTGTCCCTACCACCCGTCCTAAACATCTGAGTGTCCCAGTCTATATCTGGTAAATTGAAATCTCCACCTAAGACTATAACATGCTGAGAAAATTTATGTGAAATGTATTCCAAATTTTCTCTCAGTTGTTCTGCCACTAATGCTGCTGAGTCGGGAGGTCGGTAAAAGGAGCCAATTATTAACCTAGCTCGGTTGTTGAGTGTAACCTCCACCCATAATAATTCACAGGAACTATCCATTTCTACTTCACTACAGGATAAACTACTACTAACAGCGACGAACACTCCACCACCCGTTGCATGCAATCTATCCTTTCTAAACACCGTCTGTACCTTTGTAAAAATTTCGGCAGAATTTATCTCTGGCTTCAACCAGCTTTCTGTACCTATAACGATTTCAGCTTCGGTGCTTTCTATCAGCGCTTGAAGTTCCGGTACTTTACAAACGCAGCTTCGACAGTTTACAATTACAATACCGATTGCTGCTTGGTCCCCGCATGTCCTGACTTTGTCCTGCACCCGTTGAGGCTGTTGCCCTTTCTGTACTTGCCCAAGGCCATCTAACCTAAAAAACCGCCCAGCCCACGCCACACAACCCCTGCTACCCGTGTAGCCGCTTGTTGCGTGTAGTGGACTCCTGACCTATCCAGCAGAACCCGAAACCCCACCACCCTATGGCGCAAGTCGAGGAATCTGCAGCCCACACGGTCGCAGAACCGTCTCAGCCTCTGATTCAGACCCTCCACTCGGCTCAGTACCAAAGGTCCGCAGTCAGTCCTGTCGACGATGCTGCAGATGGTGAGCTCTGCTTTCATCCCGCTAGCGAGACTGGCAGTCTTCACCAAATCAGATAGCCCCCGGAAGCCAGAGAGGATTTCCTCGGATCCATAGCGACACACATCATTGGTGCCGACATGTGCGACCACCTGCAGATGGGTGCACCCTGTACCCTTCATGGCATCTGGAAGGACCCTTTCCACATCTGGAATGACTCCCCCCGGTATGCACACGGAGTGCACATTGGTTTTCTTCCCCTCTCTTGCTGCCATATCCCTAAGGGGCCCCATTACGGGCCTGACGTTGGAGCTCCCAACTACCAGTAAGCCCACCCTCTGCGACCGCCCGGATCTTGCAGACTGAGGGGCAACCTCTGGAACAGGACAAGCAGCCATGTCAGGCCGAAGATCAGTATCAGCCTGAGACAGAGCCTCAAACCGGTTCGTCAGACAAACTGGAGAGGCCTTCCGTTCAGCCCTCCGGAATGTCTTTCACCCCCTGCCACACCTTGAGACGACCTCCCACTCTACCACACGTGAGGGATCAGCCTCAATGCGGGCAGTATACCGGGCAACCACAGTCGTAGTCCGATCGGGGGATGCGTGGGACGAGCTGGCCGTCCCCGACAAACCCCCATCCGGAACCCCACAGTGACGCCCATTGGCAACAGCCTCAAGCTGTGTGACTGAAGCCAACACTGCCTGAAGCTGGGAGCGAAGGGATGCCAACTCAGCCTGCATCCGAGCACAGCAGTTGCAGTCCCTGTCCATGCTAAACCTGTTGTGCAAAGAACGTCTGAACTAATCTACAGAGAGCGCAAACAAATCGACACAAAATTTAAACGGTTATTAAAATACAAGATTGCCTAGTAAATGCAGTAATGCTGCTACTTGCGCACAGCTGACACACTGCTCGGCGGCGGAAGGAGACTACGCGATTTTACACTATTCAGGTACTAAAACGCGATGCTACAACTCTCAAAAACTATAATACGCCAGAAATTTATGAATTAGACAACGCAAGTACCAAAAACACGCAAAGAAATTAAGAATTAAACTATGTAACAAATGAGTGAGCTAGGAGTATACGACTTGCTGCTGCAGTTGCTTATCCAACGGCGGCAGGGAGCACGCTGACTGTGACCAACCGACACTGGCCGTTCAAAACAAAAACAGAAGACAAACGACTACGCGAATTTACACTAGTCAGGTACTAAAACGCGATGCTACAACTCTCAAATACTATAATACGCCAGAAATGTATGAATTAGACAATGCAAGTACCAAAAACACACAAAGAAATTAAGAATTAAACTATGTAACAAATGAGTGAGCTAGGAGTATACGACTTGCTGCTGCAGCTGCTTATCCAACGGCGGCAGGGAGCACACTGCCAAGAGAGTGGGGGATAATATGGTGTACTAGAATCCAACCAACTTGATTTCAGAAAAAATATGTTGCATTACTTATTGAACGCCTGTCATACATTCATTACAATCTGTTACCGACTAAGTCCGCCCTGCGTTTTGCTCTCAACTATTGCTTCAATCAGACACATTAGCAAATCTGCTGTTTTGTGAAAAGTAAGCATACATCGTAGGACCCTATGTTGGCGATATTATTGTGATCCATTATTTGTTGCATGCGTTTTGATCAATCACGAGACAAGAATTTTTATTTCGTCATTTTTCGTCTTCGCATCAAATCAATGCCTGGATGTACCCATTACAGATTTATATAGGGCGAAATTAATACCTTGTATAACTTATTGTTCTGCATCTCTTTTTAATGTCTTTTTATTCAGTCTCTCGTGTACGTGAAACGCATTAATATGACCAGCCATTATGAGGTATGAAATGTGACGTCTTTGTCTACGTCTTTGTCTCAAATGAGCGAATGTGCAAATAAAAGTACTCCGCAATTGTAAATATACGCAATTGACTGAAGATACAAATGTATGCCATTATAATCACTAATTAATAAATTAAATTAAAATTTATACAGTGGTATGCGGGAAGATACGGATGACTAGTTTACGTATGTACACATACATATATCTAAGCTGAAATACTCTTTGAAGGAACCTCATCCCTTATCTCAAAATACAGTATTTACAAGGTAATAGCTATTCACTATACACTTTCTATGTTCTTTCATGGCATCACCACAAGAAAACCCCGCAGGAAACTCTCGTTATAATTTTAAAACTAAAGAAAAGAAGCTTAGGGCTCCGTTCCTCTTTGTGAAGCTAATGAAGGTCTAGCGACCTTTCGCGGAAAGTTTCTGATTCATTAGTTTCAAGCTGCGAAACTGCATCGTTGGATCCTCTATAATACCACTTGCCCCTCTCTCTTTCCGTTTCTTTTGAGTTTATTTAAATGTCGGGGATATAGGTTCGTTCACAAGCTGTAATATAAGGTCGAAATTTAAATATTAAATACTGAAACAAGTTCACAGATTACACTCTTATTTAAAAAGTTACTCACCGATGGGTGCGCCGAATTGATATTGTAGTGAACGGCATATACCGATTGCGAGAATCGTATGTTCCATGCTACGAACGCATCTCTGTGTCTAACCGTACCAAAGATTTGTTTTGGGGACTGTTTGTGAAGGAAAAGGAGTGATCGGGCGTGTGAGAGGAGGAGGGAGATTGTATTTTTGTGGGACGCCATTAGGGTATATAGTAAATGCTCAAATAGTTTTTTGCACAAAATAAAATCCAATAAATAACATCAAGTATTCAAGGTGTGTATATCTCTATACGGAAATTAGTTAATTATCACATTACAGATATTACGAGACGTAGATCACTCGGAGTTGAAGTTTGGAACGGTAGTACGAACCTGCATTTTCTATGGTCAGAATTCATCAAGAGACTATCTCCGAATTAATAAACTTTAACTTGTTAAATTGTGCCGAATGATCTGCGTAGTGGGTAAAGGTTTTAGAGATTTCAGGTGGAGTAGATGTTGTTGTTGTTGTTGTGGTCTTCAGTCCTGAGACTGGTTTGATGCAGCTCTCCATGCTACTCTATCCTGTGCAAGCTTTTTCATCTCCCAGTACCTACTGCAACCTACATCCTTCTGAATCTGCTTAGTGCATTCATCTCTTGGTCTCCCTCTACGATTTTTACCCTCCACGCTGCCCTCCAATACTAAATTGGTGATCCCTTGATGCCTCAGAACATGTCCTACCAACCGATCCCTTCTTCTGGTCAAGTTGTGCCACAAACTTCTCTTCTCCCCAATCCTATTCAATACTTCCTCATTAGTTATGTGCTCTACCCATCTAATCTTCAGCATTCTTCTGTAGCACCACATTTCGAAAGCTTCTATTCTCTTCTTGTCCAAACTATTTATCGTCCATGTTTCACTTCCATACATGGCTACACTCCATACGAATACTTTCAGAAATGACTTCCTGACACTTAAATCAATACTGGATGTTAACAAATTTCTCTTCTTCAGAAATGCTTTCCTTGCCATTGCCAGCCTACATTTTATATCCTCTCTACTTCGACCATCATCAGTTATTTTGCTCCCCAAATAGCAAAACTCCTTTACTACTTTAAGTGCCTCATTTCCTAATCTAATTCCCTCAGCATCACCCGACTTAATTAGACTACATTCCATTATCCTTGTTTTGCTTTTGTTGATGTTCATCTTATATCCTCCTTTCAAGACACTGTCCATTCCATTCAACTGCTCTTCCAAGTCCTTTGCTGTCTCTGACAGAATTACAATGTCATCGGCGAACCTCAAAGTTTTTATTCCTTCTCCATGAATTTTAATACCTACCCCGAATTTTTCTTTTGTTTCCTTTACTGCTTGCTCAATATACAGATTGAACAACATCGGGGAGAGGCTACAACCCTGTCTTACTCCCTTCCCAACCACTGCTTCCCTTTCATGTCCCTCGACTCTTATAACTGCCATCTGGTTTCTGTACAAATTGTAAATAGCCTTTCGCTCCCTGTATTTTACCCCTGCCACCTTCAGAATTTGAAAGAGGGTATTCCAGTCAACATTGTCAAAAGCTTTCTCTAAGTCTACAAATGCTAGAAACGTAGGTTTGCCTTTCCTTAATCTTTCTTCTAAGATAAGTCGTAAGGTCAGTATTGCCTCACGTGTTCCAGTGTTTCTACGGAATCCAAACTGATCTTCCTCGAGGTTGGCTTCTACTAGTTTTTCCATTCGTCTGTAAAGAATTCGTGTTAGTATTTTGCAGCTGTGACTTACCAAGCTGATAGTTCGGTAATTTTCACATCTGTCAACACCTGCTTTCTTTGGGATTGGAATTATTATATTCTTCTTGAAGTCTGAGGGTATTTCGCCTGTTTCATACATCTTGCTCACCAGATGGTAGAGTTTTGTCAGGACTGGCTCTCCCACGGCCGTCAGTAGTTCCAATGGAATATTGTCTACTCCGGGGGCCTTGTTTCGACTCAGGTCTTTCAGTGCTCTGTCAAACTCTTCACGCAGTATCGTATCTCCCATTTCATCTTCATCTACATCCTCTTCCATTTCCATAATATTGTCCTCAAGTACATCACCCTTGTATAGACCCTCTATTTACTCCTTCCACCTTTCTGCTTTCCCTTCTTTGCTTAGAACTGGGTTTCCATCTGAGCTCTTGATATTCATACAAGTCGTTCTCTTATCTCCAAAGGTCTCTTTAATTTTCCTGTAGGCGGTATCTATCTTACCCCTAGTGAGATAGGCCTCTACATCCTTACATTTGTCCTCTAGCCATCCCTGCTTATCCATTTTGCACTTCCTGTCGATCTCATTTTTGAGACGTTTGTATTCCTTTTTGCCTGTTTCACTTACTGCATTTTTATATTTTCTCCTTTCATCAATTAAATTCAATATTTCTTCTATTACCCAAGGATTTCTACTAGCCCTCGTCTTTTTACCTACTTGATCCTCTGCTGCCTTCACTACTTCATCCCTCAAAGCTACCCATTCTTCTTCTACTGTATTTATTTCCTCCATTCCTGTCAATTGCTCCCTTATGCTCTCCCTGAATCTCCCTGGAGTAGATAGCGACGAAAAATTTCCGCGAGATCGCCGCTGCGGAATACACCTTTTCCTCTCCTGTGGTATTTAAAACGAAATATTTATATTTTCCAGGTATTTCAGTAGAGTAAAGATAAAAGGAGATAAGGAACTAAGCTGAAGCAACTAAAACCAATAACTAAACCAATAACTGAAATAAAAGCATACGTAAATAATATTTATTTGTGATAATAAATAAATAAAAAATAATTTTAATTAACTACCCAAATAATAAAATATTAAGACACACAAACACACACGTTGTTAAGAAGCCTCTTGGGTGTGTAAGGGGCGTGAAAAGCGTCAGTTGTTGAGTGACCACTGTGAAGGAGACGGAGATGCCACAGATTCGTGTGAGACAGCATTGTCATCACCTGACCGAGTTTGAGAGAAGCCTCATTTCTCTTCTCCATTTGGCCAGTTGATTGAATCGTACCATATCCGGATTTGTGGAGTAATCTGATGTGACGGTGGTCAGATGTGACTACATGGGAACGTGAGAGGAGACATACTCGTCATCAAGTTTCTGGTCGACAACGTCTTACCATAACAAGGGGTGGGAGGGAGGGAGGGGGGGGGGGTTGCCGTATTGTGCAGCAAGCACATCATAATCCTTTCACATCTGTGCTTGCTATCCGAGAACAAGTAATGAGGACTCCCTGTAGCATTCTGTGTAATCTCGCACCATTGGTCAGAGACTAGTAGCAACCCAAGTGAGGAAATGACGTCCCATGCGTAGGGTGTCGTCAAGTCGCATCACAAACCCCTTCGTTTGGAGTGATGCGGTGACCGGGAAGCGTACTGCTGACGCATGGCGTCGCACTGTGTCCAGCGATGAACCGTCCATCATAAGAATAAACCCCATGTAAACACTGCACTATGTATTCTTCCGCGTTGCTGGAGCCTCATTGGGTTTCCGTTTCACGTGGGACTGCAGAAAAGCCGTCTCGAGTACTGTCAATTACGATAATAAGGGTACGTTTTGTGCTGTGCTTTACGTGCACATCGACTTAGCGGTAATACAGGACAACAGCTTTACCGGCACATTTAACTTGGACAGTACTGGCCGCTCAGCTGGTACAGCTAGCCTACAGTGACGTGGCCGGCTGTAGTTCACACGTAAAAAGAGACGAGGAGAGGAGCAATACAGCTTCGAATCTCATTTAATTTATTTAACAGAATGAAATAATACACTGAAAATATCCCACAATACGCTTCTTAGAAGACTAGACGAAAACCGCAACACGTTATCGGTTTTAGCTAACGTTCTATTGTAATTAAAAACAAGAATGATGTAAATTCCTGGCTTAACCACAGGGTCATTTTTCTGCATAAGCTGTGTGTAACGTAAGAGAGTTCTGAAGGATTTCACCGTATAGTTAAATATTGAAGCCAGGCAGTCGTCTGGTAATCTCTTAGCTCCTTCCTTATCCGAATCCGAGAAATACATTTCAGTTCTGGAAGTGTCACCTGCAACGTTGATAACGAGCCTATCAACAACAGAATCCACGAAGCCAGCCAGGCACAGAATTTTCTCTTCGCAGTGACGGGTGAAAAATCTGCATGCTTTAGTTCCAGTACGTCTGGCAGCTTAACAGTCTTGTTACTTCTCGGGCCGAATCCCGCAGCTTGGCTTCAGATCAGTTCTGTTGGGTTCATATTGTAATGGTACAGTAGCAAATGTAAAAAGGCAGCATTTGTATGATATGCTCGATGCTGTGAAATGACTGTTTTTCATTTTTTACGATACTTATCTACCTCTGTGGTACAAAACGATGGACACAGCCCAAATAAAGAGGATTTGGTTTATTGTCGCCTTAAAAAAATTAAATTGTTATGTTTTCTTAATATAAACAACTTTCCATAAAACATCGATAATTAAGAATATGTATTTTAAATGGAAACAGGAAGTTTTGTCCAATATGTAATTAGAAACAAGAAGACGTGAATTATTCATAAAAAATGATGATGAGTTTTATAATTACGAGATGTAGGTATTTCAAATTGAAGGAGAAAAAAAATGATACTGGGCTGGTTTGAACCACCGCACGAACAACCACTGTAGGTTAATCACTCCGTTACGCTACAGGTTGTGCTACACGTGAAATGCATTCGTATTTTTATCTACATTTTATACAACGCTGGGAAGTCTTCAAATCAGATTATCTCCGTAAATTTATGAAAAACGTCACGAATAGCTTATTTCTCGGCACTTTTGAATCGTGTTCCACACGCGTGTTTTACTATGGACCAGAAAGCAGCCTCAGCCATTTTCATACTGCGCATTAACAGCGACTGTACAACGATGCAAAGGCTGTGACTGTACACGAATTTTAAACTACTTAGCTAAAGCGTGATTAAGAAAAACGCTGATGGCTGTTAATACATTTGAATATCTTTAAGTTTCATTTTATGTAACTTAGTAAAAAGATTTCTAATACGTAAGTAGGACCTACTTCCAAGAGCGTAACAACACCAGTGTACGTGTGTTACGGTTGCTGACCAAATGGTGCAAATGGCTCTGAGCACTATGGGACTTAACATCTGTAGTCATCAGTCCCCTAGAACTTAGAACTACTTAAACCTAACTAACCTAATGGCCTCACACACATTCATGCCCGAGGCAGGAATCGAACCTGCGACCGCAGCGGTCACACGGTTCCAGACTGAAGCGCCTAGAACCGCACGGCCAGACCGGCCGGCGGTTGCTAACCAATCAGCGCGTTTGTGTATTCTTATGATGAACGGATTATACCACCGATGACTATCGTCGGAGAGTACTGCGGCGACATGGGGAGACGTCCCATTTCTACAAAGTTATGGAGAGGTACAGCGATGTCTTGTTATGTGGGCCATCGACTGGTAGTGATAAAGGAACTCTGACGTCAGAATGTTACGTCACGGACATCCTGTTCTTCGTGTTACCTCTCGTACGATAGTATCGTGGTGATATTTTTCAGCAGGACATTGCTTGTTACACATGACACGTATCTGTAAGAACTGTCCACGTAATGTTACACAATCTCGTGGCCAGAAAATTCTCTGGCTCTGTCACCGATAGAATACGTGTGGTACTTGCTCAGATGTCAACTCCGTGCCACTGCTAGTAGACAAGGTATCAGGGACCATTTACAACAGTTGTGGACAAGCTTTCAGCAGGTGACTATGCAACGGCTTCATGACATTCTTGATAGAAAATTTTCGGACATCCTTCCCAACCGAATCAGTGGCTGCATCCAGGCCGGTTCGGTGCAGCGGCACAACGATACGTGGGCTCACACTGCCACATTCTTGATAAATTTGACTCGATTTTATGACCACTGCAATAACATCACATATGCTTTTAGTACGTGAAGTTTCATTTAGTTTTCTCCTCCACTTCTGGGAGCTGTACTTGTTTTGCTAGGTATTGTATGGAGAATGACAGCATTTCAAAGTCAAATACAATTCCGTGTTGGCGAGCTTCAGCTTTCTCCAACATTGTACGTGATTCCTACCGTTTGATGATACTGGTCTTATTACGAATAGCAGACTGCATTCACATTCCATCTCATCTACGTTTATTCTTGCTTCTGTGTCTTGTCAACTACGTGCCATTTCTCAGTATTTGGGAGTCCGAGAGAAGTTCAAGAATATGAGACGTTTATTGCGTTTTTTCCACATTATGGATGTGGACAGAATAGGAATGTGAAACTGAGTAGAACATGACACGTAGCCACACAAATGGATGTTAGACGGAACAAAGAATTTTGTTGAATTCGAGGACACATGGAAAAACCGAGACGACGACGTGCTGGAAGATGACATTACAAAACATCCAATAGCAACATGATTGCGTTTGACTGAACAACCTCTTGCATGAAGATATTACAAGCTGGCCTTATTCAGCAGCGAATGTGAGACGGGAGATGACGAAGATTAAATATCTACTCCTCAGCTATAGAGCGAACATCTCACTACCGTTAGGTTAAGCAAGTAAGCAGTACCTATGTACGACTACTTTTTACGCAAAGAAATCATCAAAACAGCCACGTGAAACATGACACCGAGCAAAACATTAATTGCAGGCTTAGTTAAGTAATTTTCCGTTCAACTATATCAGGAATACGGACTATTTCAGTGCCCCCTTCTTTCTGGTTCCTTCCTTTCGTCCAGTATTCGATCAGCTGTGTGACTTTTTTCTTTCCATTTCGAACCACCTGTTCCAGTTTTCCTCTGCTTCCAACTTGCAATTCTTCTATTTTACTGACAGTAATACTTTGTACTACTTACCTTTGTCTTCTATTGTTTCTTTACTTCTTCAGTTCAAGTCGCTGCATTCTTCCTATAAAAATTTTAAAATTTGTCTGGTCAGTTTGTTGATAACCGTTTTACACAGATATGTATATTTCAACCGTCTCTTCCATATTCTTTTATACTCGTATGACAACTTTATTTGCGGCTGCAAATTATTAAGTTTCACCAACACAGTTTCATTTACGAACAGTTTATTCACATGACATAAAACTAAACTATTCAGTAACGGAAGGAATTACAAGTACATAAAAGAGGATATTTTAAAGATACAACGGGATCGCAGTTTACAGCGGACGCTCAAACATTTTTCCTTTATTACAACACTTTGTCCAAAAGGAAATTTCAGCCAAATAAATAAAGAATTTTTCACATTGTGCACACCGGTCTCTGCACATAGCGAATTAAATCGAACTAGTTCAAATGGCTCCGTCAGAAGGTGAGCCAACTGATTCTTTCCATCTATATGTTCCATTATGATTTCACCACTCGCAAATCTTTAATGAGCCTCCATATGTTTTGATTGTATATGATATGCAAGGGTTTTGTTAGTTTTCATGCACTGGCATTGTCAATGTGAAGTGGCATTTCTACTAATTCACTTAGAAAGTGACGCTACCAGATTAATTCTTTGCCTCTTTCACTTACTGATATTATTTCTGTTTCATTTCTAGACGTAGCAACTAACTTCTACAACTGACTTGTCCATAATAGATGCTCCACCTGATTATTTTGCCTCAATGCTGGTTGTTGAACGCCTTGTCTTTTTGTTCATGGCGAAATCAGCATCACTGTGAATTCTCAAATTTTCTTCTCTGTCATAAATAATACCGTAGCTTAACGTGCCTTTCAGATATCGGAATATGCGTATCGCGCGATTTCATTCCTCAGTAGCTGGTTTTTATTCACAGAGAAAGTTGTCTGGACGAGATACTATTGAAAGATACGTGACACACCTAATCTCCTCCCAATAGGAGACGGAGAACAGAACTGTGTCAGTCTGAATGTTCGCTTCACGTCCAGTGGGTGCTGAAATCATACTGGATTTTACCATTCGAAATCTTTACAATATTTGTTTCGTGTTTCTTTCTTGACATCATAATCGCTCCATCTCCGTTTTGATTTATTTTTATGCTACGGAAACCATCAACGAAACCAACTGTTATAACAAAGTCACGTTCTAAAGTGTTTAGAAAAGCTGTAATTTCTTCCTTGTCGCTGCTGCTCAGAACTGGGCTATCATCATCGTAAATTGCTACACGTAGTCTATTTCCATTATGTTTGCGATAAAACAAGGATCAGCAGCGCTATTTTAAAAAACCGCTTTCTCCATGAAACGTTTGTTCCAGCAACGTAGTGCTTGGTTGAGTCCACATAAATTTCGTTGCAAGAGACACACTCGATCTGTATCATGTTAGAACACTAGCAAGGCTCGAATGGTGCCATAACGCGCACCAAGATGCATCTTCAGACTCAATTCTTGTTTCCTGAACTTCCCCTTTAGCAACTAATGTCTTTGAAGCGAGTACTTCCATCAGTTGCAACTTTTAGACGTAGAACCGAGCGATTCTGCAGTACTTTGGCATTCATAGAACAGTCAAATCCCTAGCCACATATTAGTGGTTCAGTATCTTCATTAGTAGCTTGCATCCATGCTCCCTTCTCCTTTCAGTGTGATCCTTCCGAAAGAGTGTTTGGATCTTTATGTTCTTCAGTACCAAATTTCAATAACATCAAGAATTCACCACTTTCCATCCGCGTTGGTTTCCTCCATTATTGACAGTATTTTACGCATCTTTCCTAAAGCACAACCAACACAACATTCATCCTTACAATCTCCTCTCTTGATATTAGTTTCCTTCTAAGTGTTCTTGCTTTAGATAACCGAATTTTTCATAATATACATTCAATCTTGAAAGGTGTCCGTAGATGAACTTCTTCACTCTTACTTGGTTTGACAACACGTATAATACTGGAAGTGTTTTTTCTCTTTTTACTTTAATTTTTTGTGATATATTACAACATCACCGGTCTGTTGCGGACTAACTGAGTTGGTGAGGCAGAACGGCATAGTCCGACTGCGGGAATCGGACGTTCCGTGCTACGAACACCGAACCAAAGAGTTTGTTTTACAGACTCTTCGTGAAGAAACTGAAGAGATCAGAGGTGTGAGAGGAGTAGGGAGATGGTACTGTTGTGGAACGCCATTACAGTATATAGTATATGTTCAAATAGTTATTTTGGACAAAATAAAATCAAGGAACTAACATCAAGTATTCAAGGTGTGTATATCTCTATACCGAAATCAGTTAATTATCACGGCACAGATATTACGAGACGTAGATCTCTCGGAGGTGAAGTTTGCAACGATAGTGCGAACTTTCGTTTTCCACGGTCGGAGACACCAGGTATTACAGAAGTGAGAGAGGTAGCGATTCATGAAAATGAATCGCGCTCGGAAAACTAATACCGATCGAATCGTAGGAGCGGTCGATGAAAGGCATAGGGACTATGGGCAGAGAGTTCGTTTGATGAGATATAAGAGGGAAAGTTATTGGAAGAGGAGCTTTGTGCTGATACAACCAAATGCACATAAGAATACTTATCAGAACCCATATCTGCAATTGAAGTTATAATAGAGGGTATTTCAGTGACAGTAGTTTTGGATACGGGCGCACCGGTAAATGCTGTATCTATGAACCTATTTAATAAATTAATGAAGAAGACCCAATTACCGACTTTTCCTGCACAATATTGCAAAATACTACCAGCGTTTGGCACGCCATCCCGACCCGTGAGGATGCAGACGATGCTAAAACTGAATCTAGAAAATGCAGCTCTAACATGCGCCTTCCTAGTAGTTGATAAATTAATAGTCGACTGTTTTCCTGGATTAGAGAATCCGGGAGAAGGACGCAGAAGTAGACGTCTCTACCGGGAAGGTAAATCTCTGTATCGACGGAGCCCGAGCCCTGGCAGACATCCTAAGGAAAGAGGGAGAACATGGAATATACTGCCGAGGGGAAAGTTACAATTAATAATAAAAGAGCACCGCCAATTCAAAACAAGTTCGATTAGAATAATACAAGTAGCAGAAGTATCCGAGCAGATACAACAGTAGTTAAGTGAGCCAGAGCACCTTAAGGAAGAGCAAAGGACAAAATTGTCTGCTCTATTATGCAGGTATATGAGAGTATTCGAAGAGCAACCAGGTATCATCAAGGGTTATACATGTCATCTGAATGTCAAGCTACATAGAACATACTGCCATAGTTTCTATCCCGCTCCTTGGAAACAGCACAATGCAATGGACCAAGAAATACAGGGGCTGTTAGACTGGAATCTGACTGCACCTTCAAACAGTCCCTACTGCAGTCCACCTCTCGTTGTGCCAAAACCAAGAGGAAAAGTACGTCTAATACTCGATGCTCGTGAAATTAATATAATTATTGTACCAGTATGTCCTCACCCAGAAAATATAGATGATCTGATTCAAAAGTGCAATAGAGTGAAGTATTTTACAACAATTGATTTACATACTTCACACTGGCAAGATAAGGTTAGAACAGCATTAGTAAGTCGCACCGAAGAGGCAAGAAAAAGGAAGATAGATTTTGACAAGAGGATATTACGAAGACAGTCCTTTTGCATTGGGGAAAGAGTATTATTACGTACACTTCCACGTGCGTCATTACTAAACAAAACAAATAAGAAACGGCACTTATGTGCGAAGGACTATTTGAGGTAATTAGGATACCTAATCCAGGAGCATATCTATTAGTACATCCTGAAACAAGAAATATAAAGGGATTATATCCCTATTACGATTTAAAAAAGATTCATTCCTGAAGGAACAGCAGACAAAGAAAATAATTTTAACTAAGAATTATATAAGCAATTTTTTTATAATTTCAGGTAAGCTTATGATGATTAAGTAGATATGCATAAGAGATTATTCATAGTGATTATTTAAAAATATATGTTAAGGAAAAGTTAATTATGATGTTTCTTAATTGCAGTTAAGACTATAGTTGTTAGTGGGTATCTGTTTCAGTTTTTATGAAAACGTTAGTACTTGGTTCATGAGAATACGTATTACGATCAGTAATGAGCGATTATTATAGCCCTTCAAGAAACAGAATTTGCACACGACAGGATTAATGTCATATTTCACCGCATGAGAAACACTGATGTTTTTTTTGTGATATGTTGCAATACAGCATCACCGGTCTATTGCGGTCTAACTGTGTTGGTGAGGCAGTAAATTTCCACAGGGCAGTAACTGCGTCACTGCAATTCACTTTGGAGAGTCACTGCAATTCACTTTGGAGGTGTGGCGGTGGGACTTGTAGTCCCGTACCACTCTCTGACGGTGGTGCAGTGTCATAAAAAGAAACTAGCGAAGAGACGCAAAAGTGATTGTCTGTGTGCTAAAGAGCAAAGATATACTCGTGTGTGGTATTTACGATAACGATTATTTTGCTTCATTAAAATAATATGTGAAGACACTAAAGGGATTTATCACCAGAGTTTACCACGGACAACGTGAGTGTGTTGATATGGTACTCTGACATTCATAAGTCACTATATAAAGCCAAAAATTGGTAGATGTGACGGAACATTACCCGAATTTTGAGTATTAAAGTTGAGTACTAATTCTTCCGCATATCTGAATTCAGACCAGTAGCGTAAGAATGAAAAGTATATATACTAACGCTTTCTCTGACAGCGCTTTTCCATCAGTAATGATTAGTTTTGATACTTGTTGCGGGGTATGTTACATGTTCACACATCACCACCCTGTGAATAGCGATATGAGGTCTGTGCAGCTCTTTTTCTACCTGGAGGTCAACCCTGTTCCTGTCCATCCTACACACAGTAGCAAGGGGATCATCCTCCGTCTCTCCCCACCATAAACTCTTTCAGATCTGCCAGTTTAAATTTTAAATAAATTTTGTAAATTATTGGGTGGTACATAACGTTAAATTAACCTTGATGCAGATTTCCCATGGTTTCCCTTAGGAACACTCGCCCGAATGGCAAGGTTATTCTGATGGAAGTCCATGGCCACATTGCCCGTTAACGAGTAACTTAAAAAGCTCTTATCAATTTATTTAACATTATGATCAGTACCCACTGCTAATGATAGCCCTTCAACAAACAGAATTTGCATCCAGCAGAAATACACTCCTGGAAATTGAAATAAGAACACCGTGAATTCATTGTCCCAGGAAGGGGAAACTTTATTGACACATTCCTGGGGTCAGATACATCACATGATCACACTGACAGAACCACAGGCACATAGACACAGGCAACAGAGCATGCACAATGTCGGCACTAGTACAGTGTATATCCACCTTTCGCAGCAATGCAGGCTGCTATTCTCCCATGGAGACGATCGTAGAGATGCTGGATGTAGTCCTGTGGAACGGCTTGCCATGCCATTTCCACCTGGCGCCTCAGTTGGACCAGCGTTCGTGCTGGACGTGCAGACCGCGTGAGACGACGCTTCATCCAGTCCCAAACATGCTCAATAGGGGACAGATCCGGAGATCTTGCTGGCCATGGTAGTTGACTTACACCTTCTAGAGCACGTTGGGTGGCACGGGATACATGCGGACGTGCATTGTCCTGTTGGAACAGCAAGTTCCCTCGCCGGTCTAGGAATGGTAGAACGATGGGTTCGATGAAGGTTTGGATGTACCGTGCACTATTCAGTGTCCCCTCGACGATCACCAGTGGTGTACGGCCAGTGTAGGAGATCGCTCCCCACACCATGATGCCGGGTGTTTGCCCTGTGTGCCTCGGTCGTATGCAGTCCTGATTGTGGCGCTCACCTGCACGGCGCCAAACACGCATACGACCATCATTGGCACCAAGGCAGAAGCGACTCTCATCGCTGAAGACGACACGTCTCCATTCGTCCCTCCATTCACGCCTGTCGCGACACCACTGGAGGCGGGCTGCACGATGTTGGGGCGTGAGCGGAAGACGGCCTAACGGTGTGCGGGACCGTAGCACAGCTTCATGGAGACGGTTGCGAATGGTCCTCGCCGATACCCCAGGAGCAACAGTGTCCCTAATTTGCTGGGAAGTGGCGGTGCGGTCCCCTACGGCACTGCGTAGGATCCTACGGTCTTGGCGTGCATCCGTGCGTCGCTGCGGTCCGGTCCCAGGTCGACGGGCACGTGCACCTTCCGCCGACCACTGGCGACAACATCGATGTACTGTGGAGACCTCACGCCCCACGTGTTGAGCAATTCGGCGGTACGTCCACCCGGCCTCCCGCATGCCCACTATACGCCCTCGCTCCAAGTCCGTCAACTGCACATACGGTTCACGTCCACGCTGTCGCGGCATGCTACCAGTGTTAAAGACTGCGATGGAGCTCCGTATGCCGCGGCAAACTGGCTGACACTGGCGGCGGCGGTGCACAAATGCTGCGCAGCTAGCGCCATTCGACGGCCAACACCGCGGTTCCTGGTGTGTCCGCTGTGCCGTGCGTGTGATCATTGCTTGTACAGCCCTCTCGCAGTGTCCGGAGCAAGTATGGTGGGTCTGACACACCGGTGTCAATGTGTTCTTATTTCCATTCCCAGGAGTGTATTATTTGACATCAGACGAGAATCACAAATGTTGGATGCGACGAATTGATATTGTAGTTAACGGCATAGAGCGACTGCGAGAATCGGACTTTCCGTGCGAAGAACGCATCTTTGTGTCTTAGCGAACTAAAGAGTTTGTTTTAGAGACTTCGTGAAGGAAATGGAGAGATCGGACCTGTGAGAGGAGGAGAGAGATTGTATTGTTGTGAGACGCCATTAGGATATGTAGTAAATGTACAAATAGTTTTTTGCACAAAATGACATCCAGTAAATAACATCAAGTATTCAAGAGTGTATATCTCCATACGGAAATTAGTTAATTATCACGGTGCAAATGTTACGAGACGTAGATTACTCTGAGGTGAAGTTTGGAACGGTAATGCAAACCTGCATTTTCCACGGTCAGAATTCGTCGAGAGGTTATCTCCGAATTAATAAAGTTTAACTTGCTAAATTGTTGGACCTATCATCCAGACTCACCAAACAACATAGCACACAGTTTTGCCGAACGATCTGCGTAGCGAGTAAAGGTTTTAGAGATATCAGGTGGAGCAGATAACGACCACGAATTTCCAGCGAGATCGCCGCTGCGGAATACATCTATTGCTCTCCTGTGGTATTTAAAACGAAATATTTATATTTTACAGGTTTTCAGGATAGTAAAGATAAAAAGAAATAAGGAACTAAGATAAACCAACTGAAACCAATAATTAAAATAAAAGCACACATAAAGAATATTTATTTATAGTAATAAATAAATTAAGAATATTTTTAATTAACCAAGCAACAATAATTCCATTGTACTCTACTCACGCGATTCAGTGGCAGATACTTTTCCAATAAGTAAATTCAGACTCTGATTTTCTAGTGGTATTGTGTGGCAGAGATCTTTAACATTATGGTATACTTTTCCCAGTGTAGATAAAATTCAATTGTTTAATGTTCTTTCAGACAAAGTAGTCTCTTTATGTTTCATTAATTCTTGTTTGAGATCCACAAATAACTTGTGCAGCTCATCTACACGAGGACTAATACATTGACGGAAAGAGTCGCAGCACCAAAAAATAATTAGCGTTGAGTAATTAAATTTCGGGAATACATTTGTCTAGGTAACATGTTTAAGTGATTAACATTGCAAGGAAGTGCGAGATACGCCATTGCAAAAGTGAAATACCTGTACATTAATCTACATCTACATCCATACTCAGCAAGCCACCTGACGGTGTGTGGCGGAGGGTACCTTGAGTACCTCTATCGGTTCTCCCTTCTATTCCAGTTTCGTATTGTTCGTGGAAAGAAGGATTGTCGGTATGCCTCTGTGTGGGCTCTAATCTCTCTGATTTTATTCTCATGGTCTCTTCGCGAGATATACGTAGGAGAGAGCAACATACTGCTTGACTCCTCGGTGAAGGTAAGTTCTCGAAACTTCAACAAAGGCCCGTACCGAGCTACTGAGCGTCTCTCCTGCAGAGTCTTCCACTGGAGTTTATCATCTCCGTAACGCTTTCGCGATTACTAAATGATCCTGTAACGAAGCGCGCTGCTCTCCGTACGGCGGTACCGACCAAAATGTTGAATGCAAGCATGCAAATGTGCATGCATTGTGTTCTGCAGGTGGCGGATGTTAGTTTGTGGAATGGAGTTCCATGCTGTTGCACTTGCTCGGTCAACTGAGGGAAGATTAATGCTGTTTGTGGGTGATGCAGGAGTTGAAACTTCCTGGCAGATTAAAACTGTGTGCCCGACCGAGACTCGAACTCGGGACCTTTGCCTTTCGCGGGCAAGTGCTCTACCACCTGAGCTACCGAAGCACGACTCACGCTCGGCACTCACAACTTTACTTCTGCCAGCACCTCGTCTCCTACAGCTCAGGCTGTGGCTAAGCCATGTCTCCGCAATATCCTTTCTTTCAGGAGTGGTAGTTCTGCAAGGTTCGCAGGACAGCTTCTGTAAAGTTTGGAAGGTAGGAGACGAGGTACTGGCAGAAGTAAAGCTGTGAGTCCCGGGCATGAGTCGTGCTTCGGTAGCTCAGTTGAGAGAGCACTTGTCCGCGAAAGGCAAAGGTCCCGAGTTCGAGTCTCGGTCGGGCACACAGTTTTAATCTTCCAGGAAGTTTCATATCAGCGCACACTCCGCTGCAGAGTGAAAATCTCATACTGGATGCAGGAGTTGTCCGACGATGTTCCGTATGTACCCGATTGGAGATAGATGTTGGTGATCGAGCAGGCCAAGGTAGCATTTCGACTCTCTTTAAAGCTTGTTGGGTTAAAACAGCGGTGTGGGGACGAGCATTATCCTGTTACAAACACCACATGGAATGCTGTTTGTGAATGGCAGCACAAGAGGTCGAATCACCAGTTTGGTGTACAAATTTGCAATCGGGATGCGTGGGATACCCACGAGAGTGCTGCTGCTGTCATACGAAACCACAACCCAGATCATAACTCCAAGTGTAGGTCCAGTGTGTCTAGCACGCAGACAGGTTGGTTGCAGGCCCTCAACTGGCCCCCACTCTGTCCGCCAATGAGCTCACGCTTGACACCACTAAGGCTCTGTTGATCCACTGCCGACATGGGACAGCGGCTAGTCAAGTATTTAACAATGAAATTCGCCAACAGCCGTGCAGTTGAGATGTTATTTTATTTTATTTTTATTACTGGTTTCGACATTTCATTATGGCATCTTCGGGCCCCATTTGCCCCTCTCAATACTAAACACTGTTTGCATACTGGGCCATATGTTCTTGCATGTAGTGAATCCTAAACCGTATCCCAAGTGCTTCCTTCGAAGACATGATTTCAATTCAGTTGGGGCCTGAAGATGGCATGACGGATCGTCGAAACTGGTAGTGAAAACAAAATAAAATAACATTTCAACTGCACGGCTGCTGGCGAATTTCATTGTAAAATGACATCACTGAAGTCGCAAATCGGCGGTTTGTGGTAAGTGGAATGCGCGCTACAGAGCGTCTAGCTCGGAGCTGTCCTTGAAGTAACCGATTTGTAACAGTTCGTTGTTTGCGGTGCCAACTGCTGCTCAAATCGAAGTTGCAGGTGCTGTACGATGCCCCAGAGCCACTCACCGAACACGATGGTCTTCCCTCTCGGCAGTGCCACGTGGCCGTCCAGAGCCCATACATTCTCGTGACCACCGCTACCAGCAGCCCTGTACAGTGGTTACATTCCTGCCAAGTCTTTCTGAAATATCGCAGACGGTAAATCCAGCTTCTCGTAGCCCTATTACACGACCTCGTTCAAACTCTGTGAGGTGTTAGTAATGGTGTCTTTGTCGCCTTAAAGGCATTCGTGACTAACATCAAAGGTAACTAACGCTCACGACCGTTACTACGTGTATTTAAAGCAAACCTGATTTGGATCTTCATAGTGTAGACACACGCCTACCAATTTTGCTTTAGATCGCAGTACTCCTTTTTGGGCCGAGCGAGGTGGCGCAGTGGTTAGCACACTGGACTCGCATTCGGGAGGACGACGGTTCAATCTCGCGTCCGGCCATTCTGATTTAGGTTTTCCGTGATTTCCCTAAATCGCTCCAGGCAAATGCCGGGATGGTTCCTTTGAAAGAGCACGGCCGACTTCCTTCCCCATCCTTCCTAAT
The DNA here is from genome assembly GCF_021461385.2 of Schistocerca piceifrons. Taxonomy (NCBI): domain Eukaryota; kingdom Metazoa; phylum Arthropoda; class Insecta; order Orthoptera; family Acrididae; genus Schistocerca; species Schistocerca piceifrons. The sequence goes on from NC_060138.1 coordinate 1,007,601,811, forward strand.
CCGATGAGACTGATAACCTCACTGTTTGGTCTCTTCCCCAAACAACCCAATGCTAACCCTTTTTGGTGTTGTGATTTTTGTTCCGTCAGTGTTTCAGATAACGTGTTTGAACGTTGTGTGCCTCTGCGTTCAACTCGTGCACGTAGTTTGTCCCATACTTTTCTATCATTTCTGGACATTGTAACCTCCCCACAAATTTTTTTTTTAATAATATGGCAATATTTAATTATGAATGCTAATGGACATTGCGCTAAGTGTAACCTCTCCACAAAAATTTTAAAGTAATGAAATATAAAATGAATAGGAGCTAAACGTAACCTCCCTGGCAATTAAATTTAATGACAATAAATCTGATAATCGCAATCTGACTCAAATATAAGTTCTTCAGAAAAAATTAAGGTCAATTCAGTGATAAGAAAATTCAATTAAACCGAAATATCGGTCTTTGGCCCTGTGTAAAACAATCAGAATTAAAGTCTTACCTCATTGTAACTGGTAGTCAAATTTCTGCTCTTATTTCTGCGCACGGCTTGGAGGAACTGCATTGCAAATAATAATATTCCTTTTTTCTGTGATTTTACTGAAATTTTTCTTCAAAAGAAGTGGAATGAAATGGGAAGTGCAACGAAATCTTTAGTTCAATAAAAAATTAAATTTTTGAAAAAAAAAATGCTTTTGAAATCAAAATTATTATTGGGGGACTTGTTGGAGATTAATTACAATAAATAAACTTTACATTATCTGTTGATTACCTTAATTTACAATATACCTCATTTATCCTCTTGACCAGAATGCCATGTCGACGCTTGCCGACTCCTTACACACACATCTCCACTCGAATGAACTGCGCTACATGACTACTACTAGCGAACTGCTCGCAACTAAATCGAGCTACAGACTGAGAACCGCTCGCAACACTCGCGCGGTCAAGCGCAGACTCTCTGGTCAGAGACGCTGCAATGTCTCGCCATCGCTGCTACGTTACATACGTGTTTCATAACCCTCCACTGGGGGGGCAAAAATTTGGCAGCGATGGTGAGTCATTTGGACTTGCCCATCGTGGCAAAATTTTTTATTAATTGATAAACTTCTACAATTTACAGAATATTTAGATGTAGTACATGAATTAAATGTGGTGCACACGCACTAAGTACACAATATATAAGACAAAGACAAAATGTGAGTACAAAACATAGTAGCAAATCAGAAAAATGTATATACAAATTATTTGACAGATAACAAAGTGCACACGCACTGAAAAAATTCTTTGGCATATTCAGAACAAATTAACAGACTGGCAAAACATATTATGTTGACAAGTGACATGAGTGCACATGCACTGCAGTTGAGAACATATCAGTAAATGATGAAATGTATATACAATTAGTAACAAATGACATAAGTGCATACGCATTGAAGTATTGAATATACAGAATAGTACAAATCATATTGAAAAATGAGAAAAATGCACAGGCACTGAAGTTCAGTGGAAAACATATTAACACCTAACAGAAGTGCACATGCACGGTAGTTCAGAACATATCCTTAAAATAAAAAAAAATGTATATACAATATAAAAGACAAGAGTGTACATATACTGTATTTCAGAACAAATCGAAAAAAATGTCTTTAGCATTTTCACAACAAATAAACATAATGGCAAAACATCATGTCGACCAGTGACATAAGTGTACTTGCACTGGAGTTCAGCGAATTGAAAAAAAATGTATATCCATGAACATAAATAATGTTAGCAAAAAATGATTTTCACTATGTGACAAGAATTAGGATAGGAAAGGGAAGGATTGCATCATGGTTGTAGCACTTTAGATTGCACACAGTTGTTCTGAAAGTCCATATCTTTCCACAGAAGTACAACACCAAGTGACACAACTTGAAGTTCTTTTCCCATCAGAATTTATCAGCGTAGCCAAGACACTGAACTGTCGTAGTAATGTTCCATGTTTTCATTTTGGCAGTACATTAGGTACACCAAACAGTGGGACCATAATAACGTCTTCATCGCTCACGGTGGTGGACAGCATGTCGTGTCAACACCACGCTCTTACAAGGCACACCAACGTAGAATTAGTGCAAAACCAAAGATAGTGCTCCATGATCACTAGGATAAACAGGACAAATGGACATTGCAGTAATTCAGGGTAGTTAGCTCATGAGGTGAAGGACATCAAGTCACATAATATTGACAATTACAGACTCAATTAGTAGTTTGTGGCATTCATAGCCCAGTTATTGAACATTTCTGTACCAAGTATGTAGTATTACAGAAAAATGTTCATTAATTGTTTTACATAGAATCAGTAGCCTTCTTTTCCTAGTTACAAAGTATAGCATGGTTAATTAATCATTTGTCATTCCAATAGTAAGAATCATTAGCCTTCTTCTAATTACAAAGCATTATTAAACAGTCACATTCCTTTCCAGTTACAAAGTATAATTAAGAATCATTAACCTTTTTCCTAATTACAGTTAATTAATCATTTGTCATTCCAATATAGTAAGAATCATTAGCCTTCTCCTAATTACAAAGCATTATGAAACAATCGCATTCTTTTCCAGTTACAAAGTATAGCATAGTTAATTAATTATGTGTCAGTTAATTAATCATTTGTCATTTCAATAGTAATAATCATTAGCTTTTTCCTAATTACAGTTAATTAATCATTTGTCATTCCAATCTAGTAAGAATCATTAGCCTTCTTCTAATTACAAAGCATTATTAAACAGTCACATTCATTTCCAATTACAAAGTATGAACATTGAAAACAAGAGCTAATTAATGGCATAATTAATAACAATTCATCGAGTGACATTAATTATTGGCACTCAGTGGCCAGCAGGTATTGAATAGACTAAAACATTGTTCATCATTCAGTATTATTCAGATCATTACGAAGTCATTATTAAAAATCAGTTAATTACAGTCATAGCATTAATAATCATGGGCATTATAAGTAGTCTCATTACAATAAACAGTGGCAGTTATTAGCTAGTGACAAAGCATTATCTTAAATATATATATTTTTTTGTCTCATTAAGAAGTCATTACTCAAGTGACATACTATTCAGAGCTAATCAGTATTATTCAGAATTTTCTCAAACTGGTATCACTACTTGGGACTGGTAATACATTTTTTTTTTTTGTTAGCAATGCATTGCGTTGGGATCGATAATTAATTGCTGAGGCATAACACTATTTGCTTTTGACCTATTGCTGCAAATGAGGATAGCGAACGTCATTCGTCATGAGTCAGCTGTAGCAAGGTTATGCAACAAGGCAGTATATGTGATCACGTTTATAAGTGATAAACACAAATGGGTAAAAAATAAAAATGCAAGTACTCGAACATGTATAATAAGTAACAGGTTTAGTAAGTATCATGAAAAATTTCTCCTGAAAAAAAATACAAAATGGATTATTGACCTGAAAGAAGAAACGCATACTATGCTGAAAAGTAGTGAACTTCGAATTAACAGGTAGTGAAATGTGTATAAAAATGTGTTCCATAGCTGTCCTTTCCAAAACTTTCCGTCATCCTACTATGCAATGTAACACCTGCTGTCAAAACAAACTGCAACAAATACTTAAATAACTACATAGCATAAATACATAACTTCAACATTATCCTCATCTGTAAAGAAAAAACTTCATTATCCATATCATCAAAACTTCACTATTATCATCACCTGTAAAGAAAAACTTCATTATTCATAATACCATATCCTTCATCATTATTCATCAGTATTCATTATCATCTGCAAAAAATATCACTTCATTACTCATTACACAACTATTCCTTATCTCTAGCATATTTCATCACTAAAACTAAGATGTGTAGTTCAGTCTGACAGCCTGCATCAATCACCTTGTATTCTGAAAGAAAAAATTAGTTAAGACTGCTATTCTACGATGAGTATAGTCTATTCTTGTTAATGTTTGTTGATCCTGATCCATTTACTCTTCCTCATAAAGTTATTGCACCTTCTTTCGTTTATTCCGTAGGTGAAATTCCCATTTCTGTTGAATTTATCTCTTACACGCATCATTTCTTTCTGAAATTCATGAACAAAGATTAATGTCTTGCATTTAAATCATATACCCACTAAATAATGACTGGTTTATGGTGACACAATTAACCATACAGCATAACATGACAGAAAACGTAATATGTCAAAGACATTGACAGTGTTCAAAGCTAAAGATGTACAGAGAATATCACAATGCAGCAGCAAAAAATGTAAAACAGTCACGATGTTGAGATGTCATAAGGCAAAAAAAAATAACGTCAAAGTCGACTGGTGTGTGTTATATCTTAACTATTTCACAGTGCATATAAACAAAACTGGAATACAATCGTACATAAAAAGACAAATGTGACGTTCGTTGTGTTCAGCTTGTATGTAGTGTAGTTAATCGAGGCGAGAATTAAAGACTTTAATGGAGAGAGAATTTGATAAAATTAATACGTCATTACATAAAATTGCATAATTATTCATAAAATACGTAAGTTCGTCTGGAAAAATATGCACGGTCTAATGTGTAACGACAAGAAAAGCGACCTGCTAACCTTACCTTGCCGGGCACTTGCCAAGAAAAAATACGATAATCATCAGTAATTAGTCAGGTGAAATAATTGCATTAGTAAATGGCATCATAGTGTGTTGAATCATACAGTGGTTTCACTCAATAAACGGTTTAATGTTTGAGATATGGTGATTGCCTTTCGATTTTCTAGTTCTCAAAGTTTCGACGTGTACAACATTGGGGTGAGGGATGCTGCGAATCCGATATGGACCTGCGTATAGAAGTTCAAATTTACTGCACTTACCTTTTAATTTGCTGGATAAATAATGTGTACGTATTAATATCTTCTGTCCAACGTGAAAGTCGCGGCGTGTACAAACCTGTTTTTGCTGTCTTCTCCGGCGCTCTGCGGCACGTTTGATGTTGTTCAGCGCAATGTCAATTATTTCGTGGTGTCTTAGTCGCCGACATTTGGGGAATTTTACTAATTCTTTAATTTTGTTTGGTGGTTCAACGTTTTTCAGTATAACAGACGGAGATAGCATAGTGGATTCATTTGGAATGGAATTAATTACATCTTGGAATGAGAGTATGTGTGTATCCCAATCAATATGTCTTTTGTGGCAGTATATTCTACACAGTTTACCAATTTCTTTCATTAATCTTTCACAGGGGTTCGAAGAAGCGTGGTACTTGGATATATAGATCGGAGAAATGTTTCTGGCTCGTAACATGCGTGTCCATATGGTACTACGAAATTGAGATCCATTGTCAGAAATTACTTTCATCACATGCCCTACATGAAATAGAAAATGTTTTACAAATGCTTTCGAAACAGTTTTGGCAGTAGCTTTGCGTAATGGAGTGAAAGTAACAAATTTTGAAGTGAGCTCAACAGCGACAAAGATGTAGCAACAACCTCTGTTAGTTCTCGGAATCGGACCAAAAATATCTACTGCGGCCATGTGTCTTAACTTAACAGGTATAATGGGATACAAAGGAGGAATATGTGAAGTGGTGTCTGATTTAGCTTTCTGGCAAATTTTACAAGACGCTAAAACTCGTCGTATACGTTTCTCCATGTTGGCAAAATAACAGTTCTGTCTCAGTATAAGAAAACATTTTCTTGCTCCGTAATGTGCGTAACTTAAATGAGTGTACCAAATTAGTTTGTTAACCAGTTCGTCAGGAATGCATAATAACCAATTGTTGCTGTCAGGATGAGAGCGGCGAAACAGAATGTCATTGCGTACAGTGTAATGGTTTCTAATCGTAACATTATTCTTATCTTGCCAAAGGTGTTTAATTTCTTTCCACACATTGTCTTTATTTTGTTCTCGTGCTATGTCCTGTAATGATGATGAAATAAAGTTTTCAAATGCAACTTGTTGAATGTACATGACACTGAAATTTGTTTTGCAGAAGTTGGTTGCTACGTCTTGCTGATTGTTGCCGAGAGAACGCGATAGTGCGTCTGCTATAACATTTTGCGTGCCGGGAATGTGAACTACTGTAAAATTAAATTCTTGTAAATAAAGTTTCCATCTACTTAATCTGTCATGAGTAAATTTAGCTGAAAGTAAAAATTGTATCGCTCTGTGGTCTGTGTACACGGTGGTATGTCTGCCATAAAGAAAGTGCCTAAATCTCGTGAAAGCCCATACAACACATAATGTTTCAAGTTCTGTAACGGAGTAATTTCGTTCAGCAGGTGACAAAATGCGGCTTGCAAATGCGATGTTTTTAATTACTATTGAACCATCTTCTTCAATTTCCTGGAAAATATGTACGCCTAAAGCGGTGTTAGAACTGTCGGTGGCAATGGAAAAATTTCTAGTAAGATCTGGGTGCGATAAAAGTGGTGCATTCAACAGAGCATTTTTCAAATAACATTCTCGTGAGCAAAATTCTGCGTGTCAAAAGTAATGTTTGCGTTACTGTAATATGCAATCTGTGCTGTATCTGGTTAAAATCTATCGTATGTGTCGTTATTTATTTTACGGGAGGATGCTGTGGCATATCCACTATATGAACTGTTCTGTTATTTCTTACTGACGTGTTACGCTATGGATGACACCTATTGTCTGTTCCATTCATGATTATTTGTTGTTGCTGATGTTGTTGCTGCTCATAAGATCGACTGTTATTAAATGTACGCTGAAAATTGTGCTCGTTATTTTTACGTCTGTCATGATAGTAATTTCTATACGGCGCATTGCGATAGGAATTGAATTGGTGTGTTATCTGTACGTAGTTATTTTTTTGCTGCCATGCGTTACTATTTGTTATACCAGGGACTATACGTGCACGCGGCGAAACATTAAAGTTTGGTTGACCTTGTAGACTGCATTGTTGGTTACGTATGCTAAGCGGCTGACTTTCATGCTGTTGTGGTGAAAAGGTCCATTGTTACCAAAAAAATGCGTTTGCTGTTGATTTTACACATACTGATGATCACGATTTTATCCGTTATTAAAATTACGCTGGTTCTGGAGTGCCTACTGGAAATTGTCACATTCGGTAAAATATTTGTCATATCCGGTTTTCATTACAATGTTTCTTAATTCTAGATAGAGCAATAGTTAAAGAGCAGTTTTGATAGATATAAAGGATAGTAGAAGAAAAGGCAGCAGTGCAGAAAACTAAAGATGAAACAGCACTACTACAGCTCGGGGCCCTATGCTCGCTACGGCACATATTCATTAAAGCGTAATGAATCCCCTGAGGTCAATTACGCACTGCAAATAAATTTTAGCTTTTGCGTTACAGGCAATAGCGGTATAAATTCAAAAGCAAATAGTTGTATCCAAGTTAATTCTGGTTTCTTCATTATAGGCAATGCTGTTGTAAATACAAAAATAAATTGTCGCATCTGGTTCAAAGCTAGCTTCTGCATTACAGGCAATAGCGGTAAATGTACAAAAATAAATTGTCGTATACAGCTCAAAGCGTGTACCTGTGTTCTGTCATTATTAACTTCCTTACATTTTCTTACAAATGCAAATTGCTTATAATCAACCTTCTCGTCACTGAATTTGATAACACGTTCAGGTTTGTGTGTGAATCTGTTCGTCTGTGTAATTACGGATTTCAAGTTGCGTAGCTTTTCTGATTTTAAGTCGCGTGTCTTTTCGGATTTTAATTCGCGTAGTCTCTGTAAATTATTCACATTATACACGCTGCATGAGTCAGACAAATGTTCGCAACGTGGCGGGTTCTGTGACGTATTGGTGACTGAAATAATTGTTAATTCTGTTACTTTAATACTTTCGTCAATTTGGTTGTTCTGACGTTCACTTTTATTAACAATTTCCGTATTCGGAGTGTGTGAAACTTCCACTGACTCTAAATTAACTTCGTCGCGAATCTGTACTGCGTTTTTAGGGCATTCTTCAGTGACTGCATTAATTTCGTGTATATGTGTTGCGTTTGCTGAACATTGTTCAGTGACTGCATTAACTTCGTCTTTATGTAATTCTGTTGTGCTTACACGTGTACTATTTAAGTCTTGTGCAACAGTGCCAACCTTTTCATTACTGTTATTAGCACAAGTCTTAGTATTCACACGTAATTGTTCTTTAATGTCCTGGCATTGCACGGTAACAGCTGTATTCTGTTCACTAACTTGTCTGTTCCGTTCGTTAAGGTTGTCTTGTTTTTAGTTCGTCAGTTTAAAACTTTCATTAATTATTTCGCGAAATTGTTTGTTCCGTTTATCAAGTTTTTCATTAAGTTGTTTGTTATCTTCCCTAAGTTGTTTGACCTGTTCATTAAGTTGTTGTTTGAAATTGTTGTCTATTTTCTCACTTTGCTGTTGTAGCAAACTTTTCATAATTCGTACTAAGTCAAAACTAGCGTTTATATTCTCTGTGCTGTTTAGTGGTGGATCTGGAATTGTCTCTCTTTCCGTAGCCATTTGGTTATTCTGAGATTCACCAAAAGGTTTGTCAGTCAAACATACACTGTCAGTCCCTATTTCGGAATTAAATAAATCCGTCGTACTTTCACTACACTGACCATTTTCATTCGAAAAATTTGTCTGTATGTTACTTGAATCTTCCAAACCGGTTGTGTTCCGCTGGACAGCGCTCATTACTATAGAGCGTCCCGCGTCATCAATTGTCGTCAAATTAACACAGGAGACAATTGAGTTCGATTGTTCATTATTAAGATAAATATCATCATTAGTGGTTGGAATGCATTGATTGTCAGTGAACGCAGGATTGTCATCATTACACTGCGTGACATATGTCCTATCGGTAAAGTTGTTTGAGTCGGTAATTTCATTCATAATACCTCGCGATACACTATTCACAGTCTTTCGCGGCATTTTTACAATAGTCCAAAATATTCACAAAACAAATAAGCACAAATGCAAAAAGGCAACAAACAAATACAACAGAGCAACGAATTGCCGTTGACCTGTAGAAAGAAAGTCACAAGTTAATAAAAGCGTTGCGCCAAATCCTAATTATATCTAAGCAAATAAGAGCAGATATCTGACTGTTGTTCAAAAGATTCTCAACGAAATTCGATCCTGGACTGGGTGTCGCCAAGTGTAACCTCCCCACAATTTTTTTTTTAAATAATATGGCAATATTTAATTATGAACGCTAATGGACATTGCGCTAAGTGTAACCTCTCCACAAAAATTTTAAAGTAATGAAATATAAAATGAATAGGAGCTAAACGTAACCTCCCTGGCAATTAAATTTAATGACAATAAATCTGATAATCGCAATCTGACTCAAATATAAGTTCTTCAGAAAAAATTAAGGTCAATTCAGTGATAAGAAAATTCAATTAAACCGAAATATCGGTCTTTGGCCCTGTGTAAAACAATCAGAATTAAAGTCTTACCTCATTGTAACTGGTAGTCAAATTTCTGCTCTTATTTCTGCTCACGGCTTGGAGGAACTGCATTGCAAATAATAATATTCCTTTTTTCTGTGATTTTACTGAAATTTTTCTTCAAAAGAAGTGGAATGAAATGGGAAGTGCAACGAAATCTTTAGTTCAATAAAAAATTAAATTTTTGAAAAAAAAATGCTTTTGAAATCAAAATTATTATTGGGGGACTTGTTGGAGATTAATTACAATAAATAAACTTTACATTATCTGTTGATTACCTTAATTTACAATATACCTCATTTATCCTCTTGACCAGAATGCCATGTCGACGCTTGCCGACTCCTTACACACACATCTCCACTCGAATGAACTGCGCTACATGACTACTACTAGCGAACTGCTCGCAACTAAATCGAGCTACAGACTGAGAACCGCTCGCAACACTCGCGCGGTCAAGCGCAGACTCTCTGGTCAGAGACGCTGCAATGTCTCGCCATCGCTGCTACGTTACATACGTGTTTCAACATCAGCACAAGTTCAGCAACTGGTTTGCTTCGCGCGCTCGATGGCAGACTTGCTGGTTTGGCGTCATCTTTGCTTACGCTGCCTTTTGTTCACTTGCCTGTTCTCGTGGCAACACCATGCGTTCGCACCTACTGTTAATAATATCTTAGATTTCATATGAACGAAACTGCATAGAGATGTGCCATTTGCAGTCATCAGGACGTCCAAGTTTATCGGTATTCACTTTATAATAGCTGTTGGTAGCCATGTTGTTATAGAAGGTTCCCGTTATTGTACGATTTGTTTTAAGAAGGAAATTTTTTCTAGTAGGACTCACTGGACTGAATCAGTCTTCTTCTGAAACTGCGTTTTATTTATTTTGACATGGGCTGACCTACAAGCTGTTGTAAATTAATAAATTCAACCAACTCAGTTTTCATCTTGATTAATCGGGTTTCTGCTGACAGTCGGAAGATTGAACTTCTAGCACAGCTTGGACGCCATTCACAACTTAGTTCAGCTGTATTGAAAACGGATAATAACCACAAAGTAAGCGCACAGCGCTCGGAACAGCCGCTGCTAGAAAAAAACGCTACAGCCTTTGCTATTAGTCGGCGCACACCACGGACAGAGCGCCAGACACCGCGCGGACCGCGGAGGGAACGCCTAGCACAACCCAGGCATAAATACCGGACTTGTTCCACACAGGAATCAGTATCAGACAGCACCTAAAGAAGACTGCGAGTCACGCACTTGAAATATCGTGCAGGAAAGACACGAATTACCGGCAGAAACCCGATTAACCAAGATAAAAACGCCTCGTCGGGGAAAATTGAAGAAGTACAACGCAGTTTTGTTTACGGACGGTTTATTCACAGGATACAAAATGGAACTAATCAGTATCTGATGAATCAGAAAGAGTTTTAAAAGAAAGCAAGGATATTTAAAAAATACTACAGAACAGCACCCTCAAACATTATTCCTTTTACACAGCTTTTTCTAATTTCCAGAGTTTTACTGTCGTTAATACATGTAATAGATTCCTTACAATGTTCCTCCAAATTTAACTGCCTTGCAATTCAGAACTAGACTTTCGTTTATAAATGCTGTTGTTTAATTAATTTATAGCGGTGTTTTAGTCTTTAAAAAAATATCTATTGCTGGACATATTCCTCGTTATCCGATACATACATCTCTAACCCGATATCATGAATTATTTCTCTCAAATGTTCAGAGTTATTTACCTTCTGTAGATGACCTAATACAATGGAGCGTGTTTTAAATTCGCAATGAGTTGGGATATCTTTGTATACATCAATAAGTCAGTTTCTTTCCAGAAGAATAATTTATAGCAGTGAATCATTCCGGAGAATGGCTCTCCACAGTCTACTCATTTTGCTACGACTGTCTTACACATTACAACACATATGATTAACCATATTGTATAGTTTCATTCCAACAGTTTCCTTAGCCATTCATCAAAGCGTTATGAGGATTATGGTCTGCCTATTATACAAACAGCTGTTCTGTGCCCAAAAGTGTTTCAGCACATTTGTACCATCAGCCTTGAGTTGATTTACTCAGTTTTTATTTTTCTACGTCTACGTCAATACTCCGCAAGCCACTTGACGGTGTGTCATGGAGGGTACTTCTGATGCCACTAACTGACCTCCCCTTCCCCATTCCACTCGCAAATGATGCGTGGGAAGAATGATTGTCGGTGAGCCTCTGTATTGGCTCTAATTTCTGGAATTTTCTCGTCGTGGTCATTTCGCGAGATGTATGTGGGAGGAAGTAATATGATGTCCAACTCTTCCCGGGAAGCACTCTCTCAAAGATTCAATAGCAAACCTCTCCGGGATGCACAACGCCTTTCTTGTAGCGTCTGCCACTAGAGTTTGTTGAGCACGTTGCGTTGTAACTGTCTCGTACTGACCAAACGATCCCGTGATGAAACTCGCCTATTTTCGTTGGATATTTTCTATAAGTCCTACCTGATAAGGGTCCCAGACTGACGAACATACACTAGAATCGGTCTAACAAGCCGTTTCCTTCATGGATAAGTTACATTTCCTTAAGATTCATCCTATGAATCTCAGTCTGGTTGTATAATAAATTTATTGATGTGTGTTCAGTTATGAGAGATGATCATTGGAAAAGTTTACTACTTAAATGTACACAGTTTCTTATTAAGAAAGACGAGGCTCTTATTATAGTTATAATAGATGCAAATATGTGTGTTAATAAGTTTTATGGAAACAATGTAAGTATATATGATATTAACAGACTGTCAGATATGTTCATAGTTGTGGTAGCAAAATGAGTTCATCATTTAAAGTTCAATTCAAATTAGATGAAAATTCATAATCAACATTTGCAGTAGCGACTTAAGCACCATGATAATGGTATTGTCTGCAACTTCCATGTGATATCTTCATCTTAATTTTAACAATTTCAACCAAACAATGAGGTCATCGGTCTTTCTGCTACAAGGAAAGCCTAGGTCCATATAAAATATTTGAGTATTGTAGTAAAATTGTACCAATTACTTAATACTTATGAACTTTTCAGTTTTAACATTTATTTATTGTAGTTGTATAACTTTTTGACATTAATGTTATCTTGAATACAATGAGCTTACACTCGAAATTTAGGCCAAATAATAAGTAACAGTTACCTGATTACTTTTTCAAATATAATGCCTGATCCTTATAATGTGATTAGTGAATTATTTTGAGTGCTAATTCCACTGAACAACCAAAAAATTATTTTTTTAGTTACAGCAATATACAATGTTTCAGGAAAGTAATTCGCCCCTGAATCCAGATCTATTTTCAGAATTTCTACAACGGACTCAGTTTTCACACAATAACGGTATTTATAAATCCTCACAGCAACCTATGCGTTGTATGTACTCGCAACAAAATTTCCAAATGAAAACAGAAAAAAACCTTTCAGCACACAAAGGAGTCAAAGGATGAGTAAGATAAGAGTAAGAAAAGCTACCACAACTAAAAATATTTCCTTCTCGATTACCTGCGGTACTTTTGCGTAGGGCCGTCGTTTTGTAAGAACCTTCAAAAGTCGGACAACACTACACCGTTTGCCTTGATAACACTTTTCTATTTGAGGAATTTCTAAATGTCCGTTATTAACGGTGCCAGAATTATCCGGGAAGGATATTAAATTATCATTCACGAGACGTAGTTTAAGTGATACTTTATATCCCATAAAATGATCTCAGCAGTTCTTGTACAATGTCACGATAGTTCTCTGTCTTACAATCGTCTAAAAGATTCTTGCAGAAACTTGTGAAACAGAATTCGTTCAACAACTCAAGGAAATGTTCATCGGACGTTAATGCCTTAGTTTACGGTCTTACAAATATTCCTTCCTTTGTTTTTATTTCATTGATCCTTAGAAACTTCTCTCGCAAGTACGTAAATCCTACTGGAGTTTTGCCCTAGGGGTGGCACAAAACTCTTGACGAACCCCAATTTAATTTGCAGGAGAGATAGATACACGTTTTTTTGCTCAACAAAAGAAATCATGAGCATTTTATTCTGTCCAGGCAGTCTTTCATTCCGAGAAAGCCATTTTTTTAAATAGTGTTTTTTTTCCTGTCTTTGATATCCCACTTGAATAAAAAGAAGCTGTGTTTAGTGTACCCAAGCTGCATGGCGAAAGAAACTGCAATGAGTTTGAGATCTTACACATACACTATTTATAATTCTCACACCGGGTAGGTGTGAATAGCAGTTTCAAGTTCCCGTAAGTCTCCTTCAAATTAATTGCAGGAGCAACCGTAACACAATGAAATTTATTCCCAAAGTGTTCTGCCTTCAGACTAACTTTGCTGAAATCGTGACCAATAACCCTCTTAATCGACTAGACATAAGTTTCATCCTTCCTCGGAGAAAAATTCAGAGACACACAAACCATCAAGAACTTGGAACAAAAAGACGTCACATCCAACAATAGCGTTCTCAACGGAGAGATGCTAGTGGCAAAATAGAGAACGTAATTCTGTGTGTTCAAGCATGTCTCATAGGCGAGTATTAGCTTAAAGTCGACTTTCTGACATTGTCTTCTTTTTTCCTCGTCATTGTGTTCCAGTGTAAATCCTGCTGTGTTGGAGAACGACCTTTGAACAAAACCAGTCACATACTAAAGAACACTTTTAACTGCATCTTCCAGCGCTAAACGATAGCAGTTTTAGTAACTGTCTGAATAAGTTCGACTAGAAATTGTAAGAATGTCCTGAACATTCGGAAATGAATCCCTGAGACAGAAATATTTATCTTAGAGCAGTAACTGCGTGGCTGACAAGTTGCTTGTTCTTGAGGGATTTGTTGAAGAGTACAGGAGTGTTTTTGGTCGTCAGGGAGAGCGTGGTGGGCGTGGTTCCCGGTGAGGACAAAGCGGCTGGCCTCCTGTGTGTGCTGTGACGTATGGCTTCCGGTGGGTGTGTCTGCGAAGCCTTTCCGCTGTCCGGCGTGAACCATGTAACATCCACGTCACATCCACACATGATCATCAAACTGAACGAGTGACTGCGCAGTTCACGGTTCCCTGCTGTTTAACGACCTGCCGTTCATAGGGTCAGCACTACTCTCGTATTGATGGCTTTCCTGAATGCAAAAAAGTATCACTGTTAGACGATTGAAAGGGAATGCAGAATGACTTGGTCTTAGTGTTACAAGAACTCACATTCCTGTGTAGGTTTTTATTCTGAAACTAGCTTTTTTCCGGCAGTTTCAACCGCGTGCGCATATGTTTTACAGTAGATAGACCACCGTTTCGTTTGATATGTATTACCAATTATTCTCTTGTCCATTCGACAAAAAGTACTGTCGTTAGTAACTGTAGGACTGGGAAAACGATTCTCGCAATCGACCGTGAATTCTCGATATGCTGTAGAGTTCGATACAACATCGAGCTTCCTCGAAGAATCTCGTCGCCACGGACTCGCATGGCCTGAGTGCAACTGATACGAAAGAACAGAAAAGAAAAGATCAGGACACAACAAGACTTATAGCTCGTTTTAAAATTTCGTGAAACACAGGAGGAAACAGAATTAAAGCATTAAGTCGTACATCCATGCAAACTTGTGTCGTGTTTGAACAAATTTGCAGAAAGAGTTCTCACACAGTATTTATCGATACATAAAAACTTTTGAGTAAAGGTGAAAAAATTGGCATTTTGAACACATTTCTTGACTCTGAACCCAGTACAATATTTTATATGATTATCAGTGGCTACGATGATTTGCCAAGCGAGTTGCACATGACCCTTTCAGTTTCTGTACGCATGTAAGAACAATGGAGAAAAGTAACTAGAGGTTTGAAAACAGTATGTTAACGTAACTCCAGCTCGCTAGGTATAGTGGAACTGTAGCTCATTTTTAGATTCTGATGCAAGTAAAACCGATCATCGACCAAATAAACATTCATTTTAGTTGAAACTCTGTCCGTCTGTTTTTGCATCAAAATACGGTAACACTTGCCTGCGAAAGGCGAAGGTCCCGATTTTGAGTTTCGATACGGCACACATTTCTAATCAGTCAGGAAGTTGCACATCAGTGCACACTTCGCTGTAGAGCGAAAATTTTATTCTGCAAACATTACCCCGGCTGTGGCGAAGCCATGTCTCTGCAACTGCCTTTCTTCCAGAAATTCTAGTCCAAGTGTTGCAGGAGAGCTTCTGTTAAGTTTGGAAGGTAGGAGATGACGTGCTGGGGGAAGTGTAACTGCATGTATTGGTGCAGTTTCTGTATTTCACAGTGCCTGTATAGTCCTGTGTAACGATCCTTAGGGCATCCTTCCGACGATCGATAGCTGTGTTAAATCCTGAAGTGCATTTCAAATTGCGAATCCGGTACCGCAACAGCTATACGGTTTACTGAAAACAAACGAAGGTTTGTGTCGGAATGGGACTCGAACCCGAAAGTCCTGCTTGCACTTGTCGCGAGCGGTCGCCTTAACTACTTCGGCTATCCGTGCACGCTTGGAGGAACGCCCCAACTCTCCATGCGTCCCATGCCTGTCTGAAGGAAAACTATGTCGAACTATACAGGCACTGTCAAATACAGACACTGCACTAACGTATTTCATGCTAAAGCCAAGGCAACCTGACGAGAAAAATAAATGTGTCTACCTATGCGGGACTCACATAATTGGGCGAGCGCTAAGGGAAGAAGACACTGGACCATATGGAGGTTGGGGCCAGTCCTCGAAGAGTGCTCAAATAGCTGAAGTAGTTAAGCAAACCTCTCGCGACAAGCGAAAGCGGGAAATCCGGCTTCGAGTCCCAGTCCGGCACAAATTTTCGTATGTTTCCAGTAAATTGTATAGCTGTTGTCGTACCGGATTCGCAATTTGCGAATGGATTTCAGGAAGTGAAGCAATGAGGACGGGTCATGAGTCGTCCTTGGACAGCTCAGTAAGCTGTGGGACCGCTACATTTACATCTGAACGTAAATATAAGATGATTAGAAGTTTTAACACCAAAACGGTCTGCCACGCATACGCAGATGATGTAAACGTTCTTGTCAACACGTACCGAGAGATCGAAACAATTCGTGATATTACTGCTGCTTGCGCCAACGCCTGCGGTGCGGAGTTCAATGAACACATATCCAATATTTTGCCCATAGGACACACCACTGATGATATGAAAACATCCTGGCTAAATAGTATTGACAAAGTGAACCAGTTAAGAATGAACTTGACATCGATTCCGCATGACTTGCTTACGTTAAACTACGAGCATACACTGAGGTGACAAAAGTCATCGGATACCTCCTAATATGGAGTAGGACCTCCTTTTGCCCGGGGTAATGCAGCATCTCGGCGTGGCATGGACTCAACGCGTCGTCGGAAGTCCCCTGCAGAAATATTGAGCCTTGTTTCCCATATAACTCAATTTCGAAAGTGTTGACAGTGCAGGCTTTTGCACACGAACTGACCTCTCGATTATGTTCCATAGTTGTTCGACGCGATTCATATTGAGCGATCAGGGTGGCCAAATCCCTTGCTTGAACTGTCCAGAATGTTTTAAAAATCAGTCGCGAACATTTGTGATTCGATGACGAGACATCACTGTTTGGGAACATGAGGTCCATGAACGCCAGAAAATGGTCTCCAAGTAGCCGAACATAACCATTTCCAGTCAATGATCGGTTTAGTTGGACCAGAGGACCCAGTCCGTTTCAAGTAAAGCACAGCAACACCATCATGGAGCCACCACGAGCTTGGGTCCACGGCTTAGTAGGCTCTGCGCCACACTCGAAGCCTACCATCAGTTCTTATCAACTGAAATCGGATCTCACCCGACCAGGCAACGGTTTTCTAGTCGTCTGGAGTGCAACTGATATGGTCACAAGCCCGGCGCTGCGGGTGATGTACAGCTAGTAAAGGCACCCGCGTCGGTTAACCACTGTAGACCATTAACGCCAACTTTCACAGCATTGTCCTAACCTATATGTTCTTCGTACCTGCCACATTGATTTCGGCAGTTATTTCACACAGTGGTGCTTGTCTGTTAGCACCGACAACTCTACGCTAATGCCGCTGCTCTCGGTCGTTAAGTGAATGACGTTGGCCATTGCGTTGTCCGTGGTCAGAGGCAAATTTGATGTTCTCGGCTCACTCTTGATACTGTGGATCTCGAAATATTGAATTCCCTATCGATTTTCAAAACGGAATGTCCCATGTGTTTAACTCCAACTACCATCCCGCGTTCAGTGTGATAACTCCCGTCGTGCGGACATAATCATGTCGTAAACCTTTTCACATGAATCACCTGTGTACAAATGACAGTTCCGCCAATGCTCTGCCCTTTTATAAGCTCAGTGCGTTAAGAGCCACGCTAAAAGACAACAGAAACTGGCCACTAAACCGTTTGTAAAGAGCCCTGTTTATCAATACTTACATTCTCTGCAAGACGTACCACTTGACAGTTGTGCTACCAATTTCTTTTCAGACTGTACAAAAAATTTGATGGCCTTATGCTGGTCTGTGTTGAGAGGCAACATATTCAAACGTTCGCTTTGTACGATGACTTTCGCTCGCACTGAGAACAGTTTAAGTGTTTTAAGGATGTCCATTCAGAGTGTACTACAAGGCATATAAAAAAGTTCTAAAATGATGCAGAACAACCACAGTGGTATGACCGTACTGTGGTCTTACCCAATCCCTTTTCAGTGACTCAGCCTTAAAAAAACCACAGGCACCAGTAACACATGAGACACATTAAGGGAGAACTGGCGTTTGTTTGTAAATGTGATACGAAACTGAGTTGTCTACAAGAAGCCCTCACCAGTATACTACTTCCTAGTTATACAACTTGCTGATAAGTACAAATACCTATAGAGACGAAATACGTAACTGACAACTGTAAAAATATCTGGAAGAACATAAATAACAATATCCCCAGGTCAGATGTGAAATCTATATGGTATGATATTGTGAATGAGAAAACTGTAACGGTAGAAAAAGTGTACAAGAGTAAATCTGAAGCCTGGCCAATATAGTGACCACTGCCATCTGGTGGACAAACTAGCATATAACTTTGTTTGCAGAGATCTCATTAAGATCTGGAACTGGAAACTAAAAAAACTAGCAGTTATCAAGAGGACGTCGGAAACTGCAATATCTAGACAGGAGGTTCTCTGTCCAGATTAGGTTTTATGCCCCATCACAAAACACAACAGTTAAGCTTCGCTGATTGAAAATTTTGCGGGCTATGTTATTAGAAACAAAGTTTCAACATAAGAAGATTTTATGTTTTATATGGAGAACAACACTTTAAGTTAAAGTAATTTTATAAATACAAAGTGTTTTCAAAACTTCCTTCTTTATACTTTGCCCTGAGAATGTGAATGACTTGAGATAGCAGAAGCATGTTAAACTAGTATCTAGAAATTTTACTTTAGAAATACCGTCACCTGGTCTGTCTCCAGGAGTATAGGAAGACACGCCCAACAAAAAACACAGTTCTTTATGGTTGTAATTTTCTTGAGAAGAACTCCGCTACGTTCAAGAAGACTAATTTATTTATATTCCAGTCTGTCTTCCACTTCTTGCCACATCTGAACGACGCACCGGCGAAAGAATTGCAGGTCACTTAAAAAAAGAAGAAAAGACTAGTAAAGATTGTTGAGTTCTTAAATTCGGTTATTTCAATAAGAATATTATCTCTAGATTTTGTGTTATGAATGAAAATTTCCATTTCTTCCATGGTAGCCATTCTTCAATTTTTGATGTGTGTCCTGGGGGTGCCTGTAAAATGTGTGTTCCACTGCTGATTTGTTACATTTATCCAGTCTGTATCAGCCTGAATGTTTTTTGAACTCGAATTATGAAATTTATGCCTGTGTGAACCATATAATATTTCTTATATAGGTTGCAGGTAATTTTGTAAATGCCAGATGTGTCAAGGTTTGTATCTGACGCTTTTACGTTGTAAATGAGCTTTCTGCTTAGGTTCTTGTTGGTGCTGAAGATTATTTCTACATCTTTGTTTTTGAATAGTCTTACTAATTTGTCAGACGCTATAGAAAGATACAGTATTTTTACATGTTTAACAGCTGGGGCGTTGTCAGTTGTGTGTGTAGTCTGAAGTTGTTTATTTAGTTCATTTTTATCTGTTGTGACATTGTCTGAGCGATCATATCCATTGTTTACTGCAGAATATTTTATGATTTCTGTTTCTTGTTGAAGTTTTTTGTGTTGAAGTGGAAATTTGTATGCTTTCTATAGCATTGATTTATATGCAACTTTTTTTCTGAGAAACGGGGTGTGTGGAGGAGTTTGGTGTGTTGGTGTCTGTACCACTGCGGGGGCAAAAAAGCAATCAGTGGTGGTGGGGAGGCGCAGCACCTCGCACAACAAAGCAAAAGCACTTCGCCAAGCTCTGTCAGCTAGACGTAATATACTTGACATTTTTGGAGATGTTGAAGGAGCCTTATTTCTAAATTTCATGAAACATGGAACGACGATGCACTCTGAACCGTACAATGAGACTGTACCAAAGAGGGAACATGGTCTCTTAATAACGCTTGGCCACACTCGATCCTACGACTGTGGTGGCCGCCTGATGAAGACTGATTGCAGCAGCACTCGAAACATCTCTTCAAATACTAGGAAAGATCTTACTGAAACAATATTTCCTAGAGGTATGTTCCGTCTCTGTGACTAAATGAAAGGCAGTTTGCTTTTTACCATACACTGTACGCTTCTTTTGGTTATGAATCATCTTCAGTGGCCTCTAAATACATGTATGTTTTTACGTTCATGATAATGCATTATGTAGCAGTTACAAGTATGTTACTATGTTATTCTTTGTTTTCCAGTTCAGAAACAACATTAACAGCACATGCTTCATGAGGTTTAACTATCGTTTGGTGTTACTTATAATTTACAACGTTGCTGGTCCATGTGTGTCATCCTGGAGATGTGTTTACTTGGTCTCCATACTCCAGATAGCTAATTTTCGGCGTTTTTCACCTACATTGATTATATCTCTTCACTTAAACTTTTAGTTGTGTGTTGAACATGTGTGTATGTCTACAGTATGTAGTGTTGCCAACTGCCGCTGTGTGTTTAGGGTGCCTTTATCTTTCATCTTTCGTTTGTGTTGTTCATGTGTGGTAGGATATTTGTTCCTTTATTTGTGTTTTGTTATGTGTGAATGTGTTATTCAATGTGTACCTGCGTGTGTGTTCGAGAGAGAGAGAGAGAGAGAGAGAGAGAGAGAGAGAGAGAGAGAGACAGGTTTTTAATTACTTATTCTGGTTGCATGTTAGTTTCCGTATGTTATTGGTTTAGTAGCCAATGTGAGCAACGAGTTATTGCTGATGTTGATTTGGTCATCAATTACTTTCTTCTTCAAAGCAAGGGCTCTTGGCGGATGAGAGTTTTCCGATAATGTCAGGAGCTCTAGTAAATTTCATTTCTTATTCCATGTTTGATGGTAGATATCCATGTTTTATAAAGCGTTCAGCAAAGATAGGATGGCTGTTTAAATACTTCCAGGTGCTTGTATATTGTCTATACCTAGTTTTGAAATTCCTGCCTCTTACTCCCAGATACACTGATTCACAATCTTGTCATTCTATCTGGTATATAGTTGCTTACTGGTATTTATGACATTTGTCTATCGTTGTTAGGCAAATCTGATAAATACCAGTATTGTTTACTGCTGTCCCCCCCCATGAACCATGGACCTTGCCATTGGGGAGGGGGGAGGGGAGGCTTGCGTGCCTCAGCAATACAGTTGTTGTTGTTAAGGTCTGCAGTCCTGAGACTGGTTTGATGCAGTTCTCCATGCTACTCTATACTGTGCAAGCTTCTTCATCTCCCAGTACCTACTGCAACCTACATCCTTCTGAATCTGCTTAGTGTATTCATTTCTTGGTCTCCCTCTACGATTTTTACCCTCCATGCTGCCCTCCAGTACTAAATTGGTGATCCCTTGATGCCTCAGAACATGTCCTACCAACTGATCCCTTCTTCTGGTCAAGTTGTGCCACAAACTTCTCTTCTCCCCAATCCTATTCAATACTTCCTCATTAGTTATGTGATCTACCCATCTAATCTTCAGCATTCTTCTGTAGCACCACATTTCGAAAGCTTCTATTCTCTTCTTGTCTAAACAGATGGCTGTACAATAGGTACAACCACAATGGAGGGGTATCTGTTGAGAGGCCAGACAAACGTGTGGTTTCTGAAGAGGGGCAGCAGCCTTTTCAGTAGTTGCAGGGGCAACAGTCTGGATGATTGACTGATCTGGCCTTGTAACACTTACCAAAATGGCCTTGCTGTGCTGGTATTGCGAACAGCTGAAAGCAAGCGGAAACTACAGCCGTAATTTTTCCCGAGAGCATGCAGCTTTAGTGTATGGTTAAATGATGATGGTGTCCTCTTGGGTAAAATATTCCGGAGGCAAAATAGTCCCCCATTCGGATCTCCGGGTGGGGGCTACTCAAGAGGACGTCGTTATCAGGAGAAAGAAAACTGGCGTTCTACGGATCGGAGCGTGGAGTGTCAGATCCCTTAATCTGGCAGGTAGGTTAGAAAATTTAAAAAGGGAAATGGATAGGTTAAAGTTAGATGTAGTGGGAATTAGTGAAGTTCTGTGGCAGAAGGAACAAGACTTTTGGTCAGGTGAATACAGGATTATAAATACAAAATCAAGTAGGGGTAATGCAGGAGTAGGTTTAATAATGAATAAAAAATATGAGTGCGGGTAAGCTACTACAAAGAGCATAATGAACGCATTATTGTGGGCAAGCTAGACACAAAGCCCACGCCTACTACAGTAATACAAGTTTATATGCCAACCAGCTTTGCAGATGATGAAGAAATTGATGAAATGTATGATGAGACAAAAGAAATCATTCAGTGTAGTGAAGGGAGACGAAAATTTAAAGTCATGGGTGACTGGAATTCGAGAGTAGGAAAAGGGAGAGAAGGAAACATAGTAGGTGAATATGGATTGGGAGTAAGAAATGAAAGTGGAAGCCGTCTGGTAGAACTTTGCACAGAACATAACTTAATCATAGCTAACACTTGGTTCAAGAATCATAAAAGAAGGTTGTATACATGGAAGAATCCTGGAGATACTAGAAGGTATCAGATAGATTATATAATGGCAAGACAGAGATTTAGGAACCAGGTTTTAAATTGTAAGACATTTCCAGGGGCAGATGTGGACTCTGACCACAATCTATTGGTTATGAACTGTAGATTAAAACTGAAGAAACTGCAAAAACGTGGGAATTTAAGGAGATTGGGTCTGGGTAAACTGACTAAACCAGAGGTTGTAAAGAGTTTCAGGGAGAGCATAAGGGAACAATTGACAGGAATGGTACAAATAAATACAGTAGAAGAAGAATGGGTAGCTCTCAGGGATGAAGTAGTGAAAGCAGCAGAGGATCAAGTAGGTAAAAAGACGAGGGATAGTAGAAATCCTTGGGTAACAGAAGAAATATTGAATTTAATTGATGAAAGGAGAAAATATAAAAATGCAGTAAATGAAGCAGGCAAAAAGGAATACAAACGTCTCAAAAATGAGATCGACTGGAAGTGCAAAACGGCTAAGAAGGGATGGCTAGAGGACAAATGTAAGGATGTAGAGGTATATATCACTAGGGGTAAGATAGATACTGCCTAAAGACAAATTAAAGAGACCTTTGGAGAAAAGAGAACCACTTGTATGAATATCAAGAGCTCATATGGAAACCAAGTTATAAGCAAAGAAGGCAAATAAGAAAGGTGGAAGGAGTATATAGAGGGTCTATACAAGGGCGATGTACTTGAGGACAATATTATGAAAATGGAAGAGGATGTAGATGAAAATGAAATGGGAGATACGTTACTGCGTGAAGAGTTTGACAGAGCACTGAAAGACCTGAGTCGAAACAAAGCCCCAGGAGTAAACAACATTCCATTAGAAGTACTGACGGCCTTGGGAGAGCCAGCCCTTACAAAACTCTACCATCTGGTGAGCAAGATGTATGAGACAGGCGAAATACCCTCAGACTTCAAGAAGAATATAATAATTCCAATCCCAAAGAAAGCAGGTTTTGGCAGATGTGAAAATTACCGAACTATTAGTTTAATAAGTCACAGCTGCAAAATACTAACACGAATTTTTTACAGACAAATGGAACAACTGGTAGAAACCGACCTCGGGGAAGATCAGTTTGGATTCTGTAGAAAAATATTGGAACACGTGAGGCAATACTCACCCTACGGCTTATCTTAGAAGCTAGATTAAGAAAAGGCAAACCTACGTTTCTAGCATTTGTAGACTTAGAGAAATCTTTTGGCAATGTTGACTGGAATACCCTCTTTCAAATTCTAAAGGTGGCAGGGGTAAAATACAGGGAGCGAAAGGCTATTTACAATTTGTACAGAAACCAGATGGCAGTCATAAGAGTCAAGGGGCATGAAAGGGAAGCAGTGGTTGGGAAGGGAGTGAGACAGGGTTGTAGCCTCACCCCAATGTTATTCAATCTGTATATTGAGCAAGCAGTAAAGGAAACAAAAGAAAAATTCAGAGTAGGTATTAAAATCCATGGAGAAGAAATAAAAACTTTGAGGTTCGCGGTTGACATTGTAATTCTGTCAGTCAGCAAAGGACTCGGAAGAGCAGTTGAATGGAATGGACAGTGTCTTGAAAGGAGGATATAAGATGAACATCAACAAAAGCAAAACGAGGATAATGGACTGTAGTCGAATTAAGTCGGGTGATGCTGAGGAAATTATATTACGAAATGAGACACTTCAAGCAGTAAAGGAGTTTTGCTATTTTGGGAGCAAAATAAGTGATGATGGTCGAAGTAGAGAGAATATAAAATGTAGACTGACAATGGCAAGGAAAGCGTTTCTGAAGAAGAGAAATTTGTTAACATCGAGTACAGATTTAAGTGTCAGGAAGTCGTTTCTGAAAGTACTTGTATGGAGTGTAGCCATGTATGGAAGTGAAATATGGAAGATAAATAGTTTGGACAAGAAGAGAATAGAAGCTTTCGAAATGTGGTGCTATAGAAGAATGCTGAAGATTAGATGGGTAGATCACATAACTAATGACTAGGTATTGAATAAAATTGGGGAGAAGAGAAATTTGTGGCACAACTTGGCAAGAAGAAGGGACCGGTTGGTAGGACATGTTCTGAGGCATCAGGGGATCACAAATTTAGCATTGGAGGGCAAAGTGGAGGGAGGCCAAGAGATGAATACACTAAGCAGATTCAGAAGGATATAGGTTGCAGTAAGTACTGGGAGATGAAGAAGCTTGCACAGGATAGAGTAGCATGGAGAGCTGCATTAAACCAGTGTCAGGACTGAAGACCACAACAACAAGAACAACAACAACAACAACAATGGTTGTTTGTAAATATGACTGGAGTTCTGTAAGCAATGTGTAATGCTTGTTTCTTTAGTACATTTGCTATTCTGTTTGTTGACTTGTGTTTTTTATGTTTACATGTAAAATTTCTTTGTCTTAGTCATGTTGTAACGCCAGAAATGCATATCCTCCTATTTCCATCTACTGCACTATAATTTTTTTCTTTTATTTTGTTACTTGAAGATATGACATTTCTGTGTCTTTATATATTGTAAGTGTTTTGTTAATTGTATATGCTATCAAACGATTACATCGATAGGTCGTGTGGAGAACCAAAGTGTTTAGGATATTTGGTAGTGTTGTAAGTAGGCTGTTTATGTTTTCTCAATGTAAGTAGGCTGTTTATGTTTTCTCTATGTAAGTAGGCTGTTTATGTTTTCTTATTGGCAACGTTACGTAGCGCTCAATATGAAAATCACTGGCTGTGCTGTGTGCAGTCTGTGGCTGCTTTGCATTGTTGTAATACTCGCCATTGTAGTGTTAGGCAGCTGGCTGTGAACAGCGCGTAGCGTTGTGCAGTTGGAGGTGAGCCGCCAGCAGTGGTGGATGTGGGGAGAGAGATGGCGGAGTTTTGTAATTTTTCATGAACTGATATATTTATATATGATGATATCAAGGTAAATACATTGTTTGTTCTCTATTAATATCTTTCATTTGCTAACTATCCCTATCAGTAGTTAGTGCCTTCAGTAGTTTGAATCTTTTATTTAGCTGGCAGTAGTGGCGCTCGCTGTATTGCAGTAGCTTGAGCAGCGAAGATTTTTGTGAGGTAAGTGATTTGTGAAAGGTATAGTTTAATGTTTGTCAGGGCCATTCTTTAGTAGGAAATTTTGAAAGTCGGATTGCGTTGCGCTAAAAATATTGTGTGTCAGGTTAAGCACAGTCCTGTATAATTGTTCAAAGGGGACGTTTCATATGTCGACCCTTAGCCTAGGATACCTCACTGGAATCTTCTGATTTTTTCTTGTAGTTTGTGTATTTAGTGTAGCTTTTGTTTATTGCTAGCGCGTAACTGTAGAGAGAATCTCCTTTGTAGTTGCAGTCTTTCATTGTTGTACAGTAAAACAGTTTTGGCATGCATGTAGATTTGCACCAAGTATTTCGCAGCTGCAATTAACTAGATATTATTTTCAGTGCTATTTTAATGTGTTCTCTTATTTTTGATCTTCAAATTGTGCTTTTCTTTGTTATCGTGTGAAATACTGTGACAATAATGGCGTGTGAAAAACGTAACACTAGGCTCCAAACTAAACTGAGAAATAATAGTGATGACGAGCGTAGCTTATCAGCGCCGCCGAGTAATGAATTTACTAATGTTCAAAGTAGTAATTTGGTAACTGTGCACAGGGAAATGGAGCGGGCGTCAAACAATGGCGTGGACAGTGAAACAATTAGTGAAGAGGGAAGCATTATCGATCGATCGGTCGGCAATAGCTCGCCTCGGGAAGCCGAAATGACACGACACGATCTCGCAAATACTGTAGATTCAGGTTTTGGATCCTCACCGTTTTCTCAAATAAGTCAAGACACATTTTCTGCTTGTCAAAATGTGAATGTTTCCGGTGTAAATTCACTGCCGAAAAGCACTGAGGAACATGTTTCAGACACCAATGCATTGTTATTACAATTAATACAACAAATGGGACAAACACAGCAAAAGCTTCAAAAGTTAGACACAATGGAACAACACCAGAGACAAACACAGCAACAGTTAGACGCAATGGAACAAAATCTTCACACCACGCTTGAACAAACACGTGAAGATTTAACTACTGAGTTACATAACATTGAATCGAAATGTCAAAAAGTCTGTAATGACGTAAAAACACAAATTTGTGAGCATTTTCAACCTATTTTTTCGCGGCATGAAAATGCATTACAGAATCACGAAGCAGCCATAAAAGAACTGCAAGCCATTGTTCATGAAAATCATGAGACCTTGTGGGCTAAAATTGACTCAGTTGCATCTACCGATTCAGTTACGCAACTTGCAATAACTCAGGAAAACTTAAAGGACACAGTAGATACGATTTCAACACAAATGGACAATCTGAAACTTGGTTCAGAAAAACATACAGAGGAAATAATTTCACTATCGGATAAAGTAGCCGAACTTTCGGATCAGGTCACTAACTTATCTACAAAGGTAGATGATGATCTGAATAACACAACACCTGCAGCCTTCACTGACACAGAAGAGTATGAACAAATAAGAAAATTCAAACAAAATCAAAATCAAATCAATACACAGTACAAAAGAGAAATCCGGGAAGTACAAGATCAGCTGACACAGGTAATTCAAGAATTACGTATTTCAGAGGACACTGGCGCTCCAACACGGGAAGAGGGACTTAGAAACACGGAAAAGCCGCAAAATAATAACACAGGGCATTTCGGAAGTTATGAAAGAAATTGGCAATGTGCACCGAATTTTGAGTTTGAACAGCCGACACGACGTGACAATGACCGATATGCGACTCGCCGACATGATGACTTTGACTATAAGCTGTTCATTACTACACGTAAATTCAAAACATTTAAGAATTCTGGCAACGACATTCATCCACAAGCATGGCTCCATCAATTCTCTCATTGTTTTCCTCCCAACTGGTCATTAGAGCACAGATTAGAATTTATGTGTGGCTACTTAGAGAATGAACCAGCTGTAAGAATGCGGTCGGTCATTCACGATTGCCACAGTGAAGGAGAATTTTACCATGCCTTCCTCTCAGCATATTGGTCTCAAGCCACACAAGACCGGGTAAAACATGGTATCATAATGATGAAACATTTCGAACAATCTGAATTTTCCAGTCTTGTCAAATATTTTGAAGACATGTTGCATAAGAATCAATATCTTTCAAACCCATACAGCCCCTCAGAACTCATCCGCATTTGCTTAATCAAATTACCTGAACATTTACGACATATTATTTTGGCAGGACGTTGCAAAGACGACATTGAAGCTTTTCAGGGACTGTTACAAGAATTGGAAATTGACACTGACAATCGCGGAAAGCGGAAACAGGAACATAACAATTACAGGTCACATCCGTCGCAATTCCGCGATGAAAGAAGTAATAACTTGACACGACAAGGCTATTCTCACAACACAAATCGTGACCAAAACAGACACCACCCTTATGACAACCGCTGGCAGAAAAATAGTTACAGAGAAAGATCGCATTTCCGTAGAAATGAATATGACAGAGATAACCATAGAAATAGACAATATGACAACCAGAACTATTATTATCAAGGGAGACAGAATAACTTCAGACGCAACAGTTCAGCGCGGAGTTACGATTCAGGGAGAAATTCTCCACCATGTGACCGACAAGAAAGAAACTATGGAATCTACCGACATGACGACAGACGATATGATCGTAACGACAGACCTGAATTGCATCAGAACTGGCGGGATTCAAACAGAGCAGGGCCTTCTCGTCACGGTGAATTTGTAGAAGTTAGGTCTCCAAACCCCAATAACGACGCGCGCCAACAAAGGGACAGACAATGACTCACACCGCATGCAGCAGGCAGCCGCGTGCGCCCGCTAGCTCCGAGAAAAATAACATAAGACGTTAACCTTGAGAAAATTTTTAGCACTCCTCACCGACGTATACCGCATGACAATTGCATTCAAGTTCAAACTCTGTGTACTATGAAGAGTAAAGGTTTACACCAGATTTCACATGTAAAACCATTTATTGAAAGATAATCTGCTTTTTAACTTTGTCTTTGCCATAAAACTTTTCACTTCACATTTCTAGTATGCTTTGTCAGACTTAAGAAACTGTTAACATGCAACAATGTTTGAAGTTAAATATCCAGTCTAGAACCTAGGGAACATTTTTAAACAGAAATTACGATTGCATTGTTATAGTGAACAGACGACACAGTGTTGTATTTGTACATTCTGGCTTGCTAGTTGCACGATTACGTAACGACTATCAGGCTTACATACTTAGAACATTTACCAGTACTGCTAATGAGATTTTAATGCAACATTTTGGTTTATTTGAAAATACATTCTGAATTTAAAGTGCTTTCTGAGAGATACCAGATGACACAGAGGTTAGTTTATGTGACAGCTACACGATTTTTATCACGACGCTACTAATGAGTGACAATTTACAATGTTGCTTTTGCGGTGTATCTGTTTTATATCTGCACAGTTTTCTGAATTCTTCTGGAAAGAAAAACATGTTTTAGTAGTAACTTTTGTGGTATAGCAACAATGAGACAGCCTTTTTCGTGGCACAACATTACGTTACTGTACAGTACTTTCTTCATCACGCCAATAAGCATAATAACTACGACATCTATACGCAAAGCATTTCAGTTTTGTTTATCATGTGGTAAGTACATTGACTTCTGCAGAACTTAGCTTTCGGAGGACGATAACTACGACACTTCCACAGAGATTATGTTGCGACAAGATGCACAGTTTAGCGCTACAGTACACGCATTTGAGTGATTAATCTTATACTTAAAACACTTATTTTTAAAGATTTTTTTTAATTACAAAGAAAGTTTTCCGTGATACATTTCATTCCATTGCGGTAATTTGTAATACCTGGGAGTATAATTACATTAATCCTCAGGGGGGTACACGCCTACTTTGTGTACCATGTGTGTGGCAACCACAAGGAACCCTAGCTAATATGGTATTTGCTTATACAACTTTACACATCGGTACCATATTTCTCTAACACACAAATTACACAGCTATCTGATTATTTAACTGAGAGAGACAAACATTTATTTTACTACAGCAGTGACACATGTTTACGCAATTATACAGTTGGATAACTTCACACTTATGAAACTGTATTTTGTCTGTACTTTGTAAACTGTTCATATTTTATCGGAACCATTGTGATACTATGAGAGCTTTGAATGATGTATTTGGTATGGATTCATGATTTTTAAAGTACTTTTGAGGCAGATGACACTCTTGACATGAGCAGAGAATTTTTTTAGGCTTAGAAATTATTGGAGGAAGTTACGACGATTTTGAGATTTGACTGAAGTGTTATGATGTTATTATTACGACGACGATGTGTATTATGTTGTTGAGGAATGTTTATTATGCTACGTATTTCTCACGATGAAATATTGAAGAAGTGTCGACGAATATGTATATGTATAATGAGGTAAGGAATAATGAGTAGTGTTTAGGGACTCTGATTTATGAAAAGGATGTTGTAAACCAAGAAACGTACTTTAAGAGTTATGAAATGTGTGTGTATATTCGTGAATGTATCACAATGCTGACGAATATTTTTTTTTGGACACTTATATTTATAGGATTTGGTTTCTACAGATTTGCAACGCTAATTCTTGACCTGTGAAATATTTTTATGTGAGGCTGTCACTGTAGCGGTAAATATTTCCGTAAGAAAGTAAAGTGACCACCTGCACGTAATGCGTCGCGGGCACCCAGCTGTGTCAGACGCCTGGAGAAAAAGCCATTATTGCGAGCCCTTTTCAGCGGCACAGGTAGAAAAAAAAAAAAAGGGGACGTGGGACGTGTCAAACACCTGGAGAACAAGCCATTAGGGTGTGCCTTTCATCGCTAATGCGACACCCTCGTTACTTGAAAACATATGATTACTCGCACTTTGTGCTAATTACTGAAATGCTTATGAATTGATGGGAAATATTCGTACATCTGCACACCTGATTACGACAAGCGTCTTTCTACGAGAGTTGAGACAATTTCTACTAACTTATGAAATGTCACATGACTATTGAATGATATTTTTATGCTTTGGTTTGCGTAATTGCTTATTTCATTTGATACCTGTTTTTCAGCTGTGTTGCAGCATTGCTTTTATAAAATGAAATGCATTTGCTAATGTGAACACTTTCTGTCAACAGATCTATTAAATAATTATTTTATGATCCACATTCTTTAAAAAAAAAAAGGAGCACTTGGAAAGGAAAGAACAATAAGAAGGAACTAATAACAGTAACACATAATTTTCTTTTCAAGTACTTGGTAATTTCTTTTGTAGAATAAATTGTGATGCATCACTCTAATGTTAAGATGTGACATAGGTATTAGACATGGCCATTTTAGTGTAATATTTTTTCTGCTTGCACTATGTCATGTTTAGGTATAAGTTACTGCTGTTTGCCAGGCATCGTGTTACTGAATTTTAATTTGTGTTACTCAGCTAAGCCAGATTTAATTTTTTGTTTACTGCGCATTGGCTCATATTAGTTGTAATGTTGCATTGCTTGTTAATTTAGATTTACTGTAGCTTGCTTTGCAAATTTCCATTTTTTTTCTCATTGCTGTTTGTGTTAATTGTTATGTGATGCTGCATTGCCTCGTCCCTTAGTTTAGCATCTGAGCTCAGTAGATTTAAGTTAGCTTAAGAGGGGGTAGCCTCTAAGAGAATGAGTTGCGATGAATTGGAAGAAATGCATTGAGAAAACATGTTTAGGTAGGATTTTCTTGGAAATAAATGTTGAGGTAAGAAATGTGTGAACATATAAATACAGAAAGCATGCTTAGATAGAATTTTTTTTGGTGGAAACAAAGGATGAAATAAGAGGAAAGATATATGAAGTTTTGGGTTGGACTGCAGTACCAAATGTTACACTGAAAACGAACCCTGTCCTTTCCTATTGGTGTTATCCCACTATGTGTTTGTGTACCCTTGAGTATTTGTTTTCTTCCTGTCTCTGTGTACTGTTTCATAGAATTTTTTTCTCTTCCAATACTAAGCTATATTCACTATGAGGAGGAATACTGTTATCCTCAAATATAAGTTGCATTAATAATATGTTATTTTCTTTGTAAAGTTGTTTACAATTCTGTTCTGTTTCAATGTTCATGTGTGAAATTAATGTTTCGAAAACTATTCTCATTATTTTATGTATGTACTTATGTCACTATTTTTGTAACACTCATGTATATGTTTATTTCTATTCTTTTGTAAAGCCTGTACTACAAATGTTATCTATATTGCTATGTTCTTTAATGATGTATTTTGTACCTTTGTAATTGTATTCTTATGTTATAATATTGTAATTGACACCAGTTCATCAAATTAAGTAACTTGTCAGTTTCATTTCACTGCACACGTTTCTGTTGGTCATAGTATATGGACAATATGTGAGAAGTAGGGACTGTTAGTGTTTGCACATGTGTTGATAATTCAGCAAGGGACTGGATAACGGCATTGCTGGTTCTAAGGACTATTCCAAAAACTTTGTGAGTGCACAAGTGGTGGTTATGGACTTGCTCTATTATCCAGAAGACTCTTTGATGGTGATTGTGCACCTGCACAGTCACAACAGATGGCTGCTGGCCATCTCTACAAGGACTACAGTGGATCTGCACCTCTGGTGGCCCACCAATACCATACTCTCTACCAGGACTACAGTGGGCCTGTCCACAATTTCTACAAGGACTGGAGTGGGTCTGCACCTCTGGTGGCCCACCAATACTCTCTACCAGGACTGCAGTGGGTCTGCTCTGTGATGACCTACCTACCTGTATTCATCATCTTCGAATGACTCTGCTGTGGGTTTACTCTGTTGTGGCCCATTACCTGTCTGCATGTCGAGTCAGCACTGTCTTTCCGTTGGAAGGACAACACTACTTCTTCAAGACTGCATGGAAATCCACTACTTCTGTGTGCATTTTCTTTTACTGCTCAGACTTTGAGAAAAACTCTGCATTTTTACTGAGATGAACAATCTGGACTGTCTTTATGGACTGTGAGAAATTTTTAGCTTTTGACCAACATTGTATCAATAAGTGTGTGCATTTGATATCTTTGTTATTGTAATTATGAAAAATTTTATCAAATCGTTATTGGCCACTGCCCAAAAAGAATTTGTAAAACTTTTTGTGGGGAGCATGGGGGCTATGTAAGTAGGCTGTTTATGTTTTCTCAATGTAAGTAGGCTGTTTATGTTTTCTCTATGTAAGTAGGCTGTTTATGTTTTCTTATTGGCAACGTTACGTAGCACTCAATATGAAAATCACTGGCTGTGCTGTGTGCAGTCTGTGGCTGCTTTGCATTGTTGTAATACTCGCCATTGTAGTGTTAGGCAGCTGGCTGTGAACAGCGCGTAGCGTTGCGCAGTTGGAGGTGAGCCGCCAGCAGTGGTGGATGTGGGGAGAGAGATGGCGGAGTTTTGTAATTTTTCATGAACTGATATATTTATATATGATGATATCGAGGTAAATACATTGTTTGTTCTCTATTAATATCTTTCATTTGCTAACTATCCCTATCAGTAGTTAGTGCCTTCAGTAGTTTGAATCTTTTATTTAGCTGGCAGTAGTGGCGCTCGCTGTATTGCAGTAGCTTGAGCAGCGAAGATTTTTGTGAGGTAAGTGATTTGTGAAAGGTATAGTTTAATGTTTGTCAGGGCCATTCTTTAGTAGGAAATTTTGAAAGTCGGATTGCGTTGCGCTAAAAATATTGTGTGTCAGGTTAAGCACAGTCCTGTATAATTGTTAAAAGGGGACGTTTCAGTGTTAACTCTGCCGCATGGAGCGCGGGCAGAGAGAGTCTGGCTGGAGTAGGGCGGTGGAGCAGGTGTGTTGGGTGACGCTCCCGCGAGTTGCCGCGCTTCTGGGATTTGGCAGCATGTAATTGCGCTCGATTTGCTATGACAGTTTCTGACACGGTGTCGCGGACGGGTAGCATTAGCTGGCGCACATCAAGAGCCCGTTTCGCCTGGTGACCGTGTCGAGAAGGAGGCGCATCAACATCCAGCTTCTGCAACAGCTACGGCCGACAATGAGTGATTGTCGCCACCTCCTCGATCGACGACTTCAAACCTTCAATCAACCAACAAGGAAAACTGAAAGCACGTAAAGTTTTAGAACTGTATGACAGACCGCAGCTTTTCAAACCGTTGCATCACAAAAATACAGCAACTTAGCATGAACCTATGTTGCTCATTGTCCCAAATGCATTATCAAGCAGGGTCCTTTCCTTTTCTGGAATGAACCCGAGTGTCGTTGAAATTCACACGCCAGAATTAAAGTAATATCATTCCATTTCACTGTTATAGTTTCAAAGTTCAATTAAAGTATTCAGAGCTGGCTACAATATTTAGATTACACAAGCAGAAATTAAGAGTGCAAGTTTTTTTACCATATTTTAGCTTACCTGTGACTGCAGCTTAGCTTGGCACGTACTAAATTTTACTATAGTTAATTGTTCAGAATCATTTAATTCAAGTTCAAAGTTAAATCTCTTATTCCTAAATTGCGTAGCTTCAAGTAGCTTTTGAAATGATTGTTGAGGTAGCCCAAGACAAACCTTATTTTATTGAATTTCGTAGTGCTTCAGAAACAAAGTTCACGATTAATTTCAGTCACTAAATTAACTTTTAATTTTCCAGTTTTATTAATTCTTTTGCTAAATTAAGTCAGAGTGTAGTGAAGTTTATTACTTCTGACAAACATTCAGTTTTCACACACGTGTCAACCTTCAGTTGCCACGCTTTCAGTGCTTATTTTATGTGCATTACTCTTTCAGTTTCAGTTATTACAGTAGTCGTCCATAGGACTGGCGACCGTAATTTTCCCCAAATCTCAACTATCTAATTAACGCGAATTAATTGTTAACGTAACGACCGCACATTTACTTTCTCTATTAATTTTACCCTTTTCTCAAAATTAATTTCCACCAATTTCATTTGCGTTTTTCCTTTCATTTAGATGTAACCCTTTCCTCCCTCTTTACCGACAAATTAACTTTGGTGACAATTGCTTTTCCCAAATTTCTATTAGGTGCACACGATTTAATTTTTCACTGTCATTAAGGTCGATAAGTGAGGGGGAGGTTACAATGTGATGAGTTATTCTGGTTTATGTTTCTGTGTTTCTGTATTGTTTGTTGGGTTCTTCAGTGTTTGTATTCTCTGCTTGTTTTGATTTTCTTTAGTTGTGTTTTTATTTTGTGGTTGAGTCTTTGTGGTATATGGGTGTCATAGCCATCGTTTATGGCTATGAGTTTCATCGTTTGTAATTCTTTTTCATGGTTTTCTTTGCTGAGTGGGATATCGTTTAGCGTCTGTGACATGTGTTGTTAATTATAGATTTTGTAGGTGATTAGTCGTGGCATATGCAATTTTGTCTGTTGATGTTGGCTGAACACCTGATAAAACATGGACATGAACCATTCAACATAGATCAGGACGTGAAAATTATTATAGTGAGCAGTCACAACAAAGAACGTCTGACTTTACAGGAAAACGTTTTTATACAAGGAATGAAATGAAAAAGAAAGTAATTAATGACCAAATCAATGCAAACAATAACTCATTGATCATGTTAGCCATTAAATGAACAGCAAACAGTAATGTAAAACACGACCAGAAGAAAAAATTTATCACTTTCACACACCCCTATCTCTCTCTCTCTCTTACACACACACACACACACACACACACACACACACACACACACACACACACAAAACAAAGGATTAGTAGGAAACCACACAGATACAACACTAACAAAGGATGAGAGATAAACATGCAGCAACAGTTAGCAACACAAATATTTTCAACACACAGCCAAAAGTGCAACTAAAGCGTTGTAATCAATGTGGTTGGAAAAAAGGAGAAAATCGGCCGTCTTGAGTATGGAGACCGGGCCAACATATCTCCTGGACGGTATACTTGGACTAGCAATATTGAAAGCCGTAAGTAACACCAAATGATAACTTAACCTCTAAACATGTGCTGCAAAAGTTGTTTCTAACCTGGAAAACAAAGAATAAAATGAGAGATCTAAACAGAATAATATACTCGTAACTAGTACATAATAATATAAGACTACCTCTTTGCATTCTGAAGTAACTAAGGAATGACGGAAAACGGAAAAAATTTCAAGGATAACTATTAGTAACTTTACGTGCGCCACCGTAGCGCAGCGGTAGTGTTACTGTCTACCACGCAATGGGGCCTGGGTTCGATTCCCGGCAGGGAACTGGGTGTTGTGTGTCCTCCTTTCACGAGATTATAGTCCGTGTAGATCACACTTTTTTTATTACTGGTCCCGACTCTCGCAGAATGTCATCTTCGGTTCGAAAAGGTCACTACAAAATGTAGTTCGCTGGAAAGCTTAATACTTTATGGCATACATAGAAATACAGTAAACTCCAGATTATCCGGCTTGCAGATTGCTCGTGTGTAGTTCATAGAAGCCGTAAACGTCTGCGGGTGATTAAAGAGCGACGCCTGTGAACCAGAATTTGATAATCTAAGTGATGAAAATACGGTGGAAGACTGCGAGGATGAAGGTACCGGGTAACTAGGAAGCTGTTCATCATGCACACCTAGGAATTGAAATACGAAGGTCTGTAATGAGATTATGAAGGACGAAATCCGTTTGATTATATCGATGATTAAACTTTCCATAAAATGAGAACCGTTGGCAAAATTGCTGAGAAACAGAAGCCGAAAGGAAAGTATGTCTATCGTCCGAAGGTGAATGAAAGAAAGTGTAATTGTACTTACACTTTGCCAGTTTCCGGCGAGTAACGGGGAAGTAATTCAGTGGGTTTTCAGATTTTACAAGCTCGCTTTGTGGATACAGTAAATGGCAGATTTCCAAACAACTTGTGTATTTTGGATTAGCCGTATTTGTCGGTTATTCGCACAGTCTCGGATTTGCGATAACCCAGATAATTCTGAAGATGATTCTATTTGAAAGTTGAAACACGTGTTCAGTAACATTGTTGTGTTACCAAGATAATGATGCTATAATAAATTCCGGTACGGTTATGATTTCCCAACACCACCACATCATATAAAAGAATTTATCATTTACTGCTTCCAGGGCATAGTTATTGTTCTGTGACGGTTTGGAAAATTGACAAAAATGCTTTGAATACCTAATTATTTTGGTGTTGTATGACAAAAGATCCTAAAAACTGCGAAGCAGTAGGTGCTTAAGTAGTTATCACAACAGCTAATGCGTTTAAGACTGAAAAATGGAACGCAGCGGTGCTTTAAAAGGCGACATAAATCATGCTTTTTACGCTATCGGCGTAAATGTCTGAGTGGGGCCTTTACGAGGAAGGCTGGTAAAGTTCTTAACGAGCTTCCAGGGGCGATGCAGAAGCAGTTTATTCCGTGTGAAGTTACCGGGAGGCCGGCTTTGAACACAGTTACCAGCACACGGCGCAGAATATCACGAGCAAAGCTAATGTGGCGTCGGATGGCGCCTCCGCTGCTGAATATTTGACTTTTCGTGCACATATGCTTTGCCAGAAACACAGTTGTACAGAGAATCCACTGGTTTATCGGATACAGGTAATAACACAAACTATGTTGTTTCTGTACCTTGTTACTCAGTTACTTCAGAATTTTTTTTTAGATACGCGGTGTTTAGTCTTGCTGCAATATATGCCTCCCTTGGTCTCGCATGATGTCTCTTCTACGGCAAAGTAAATATAGCTAAGCGTTTCAGTGCGGAATCGCGCGACTGCTACGGTCGCAGGTTCGAATCCTGCCTCTGGCATGGATGTGTGTGATGTCCTTAGGTTAGTTAGGTTTAAGTAGTTCTAAGTTCTAGGGGACTGATGACCTCAGATGTTAAGTCCCATAGTGCTCAGAGCCATTTGAACCATTTTTAAATATATCTAAATTTTTATCAGTCAGTTGCATAAAGGAAATTTAATTCCTTAATCGGTTTCAGGCACGTAGTGTCCTACCTTAGAGGGTTATTAACTATTGCATTACCTGCAGGTGTCATCAAAAAGATACATGCAGCATATTGCTGTGATCACGAGCCTGCACCAATTTTGTACAGGCGCTACGATTCACATGACCACGTGAATATGCTGCATACATCTTATTCTTGAGACTTGCAAGTAATACGATAGTTATAACTTTCTGAAGAAGGGCACTAAGAGCTTGAAACCGGTTAAGAAATTAAATTTCTTTTATGCACTTAGGTGCTGATTATTTCGTTATGTGCAACTACAATTGATGAAGATGGATAAACTACTAAGCTAGGTAATCAGTCACTTAATTGCACAGCTTTATTACGCAACTACAGGATGGGCAAGAAGTCCCCATACCCCTGTAGCATCAAATGCTAATTGATTTGATTTGCTTTAGCACAATTACTTACTTACGCATTTAGTGTCCAGCATATTGGTATGTTCCCCATCATGCTGTAAACACGTTTCCATACCCCTCCATGTTCTTCTTGACATCTTTTTTAGCATGTGAGGTGTTATAGTGGGAAATGCATCCTCAACAGCATTGCGCAGTTATTTGTTTGTAGCACCCAACGACATGTAGGTACATGCGCCTTAATGACTGCCCATAACGAGTTGCCAGGTGTGGCGAGGTCAGAATTCCATGGTGGTCGTTTCAAGAGAGTTGTTTTTGCTGATAAACCCCGATCTATCCACTGTCCTGGAAAGCATTTGTTTAGGAACTCGCGCACTGCAAGAGCGTGGTGAAGAGGTACTCTGTCTTGTTGCAACAATAAGCGTTCTGTGATGCCCCTCGGCTCCATCTGAGGTGTTAACCATGTCTATAACATGTGTAAATAGTTTTCGCAATTGGTTGTCCCTTCAAGAAAGGAGGGTCCAAGCAGATGTGATGACATCGCTGCCCATATCATTATGTGAGGCAGGTCCCTTTCTAACACAAGTGTATAATGAAGATTCTGTTTGGTCCAAGTGACAATAACTCTAGCACGTGAGTTGCGATAAATGGCACATTCATCTGGCAACATAATCTTGGTACAGTTCACTGCATTTGGAAATTGAGTTAGCAAAGCATGGCATGCTCATTCCGATCTGTATCCAACAACCCGTTTATTAACGTTGGTCGAAAGGGTCTGTCTGACCTTTAAGGTCTTTTTCATGGGATCTCGCATTGTTGTCCTCGGTATACCGAGTTCCGAAGCATGCAAAAAAAAAAAAAAAAGGTTCAAATGGCTCT
This sequence comes from Schistocerca piceifrons, assembly GCF_021461385.2. Classification (NCBI taxonomy): domain Eukaryota; kingdom Metazoa; phylum Arthropoda; class Insecta; order Orthoptera; family Acrididae; genus Schistocerca; species Schistocerca piceifrons. The sequence goes on from NC_060138.1 coordinate 1,007,640,581, forward strand.
GAGCACTATGGGACTTAACGTCTGAGGTCATCATCCCCTAGAACTTAGAACTACTTAAACCTAACTAACCTAAGCACGTCTTACCCAAACCAGAGGCGGCCGCGGTGGTCGAGCGGTTCTAGGCGCTCAGTCCGGAACCGCGCGACTGCTATGATCGCAGGTTCGAATCCTGCCTCGGGCAGGGATGTGTGTGATGTCCTTAGGTTAGTCAGGTCTAAGTAGTTCTAAGTTCTAGGGGACTGATGACCACAGATGTTAAGTCCCATAGTGCTCAGAGCCATTGGAACCATTTGAACCTAATCCAGAAGTGTTGCTTTTTCCTGTGGAATGGCGAAAGGAGACTAGTAAGGGTTGGGCCAAGGTATACAGGGTGAGTATGTAAACCCGCCAGGCTAGCCGAGAGCGCTAATGCGCTGACTTCTGGTCTTGGGTAGGTGTGTTGGCACCGGATCGAATCCGCCCAGTGGATTACTGATAGTCCCGGCGGAGGTTCGAGTCCTCCCTCGGGCATGGGTGTGTGTGTTTGTCCTTAGGATAATTTAGGTTAGGTAGTGTGTAAGCTTAGGGACTGATGACCTTAGTAGTTAAGTCCCATGAGATTTCACACATATTTGAACTTTTTTTTTTTGATTACTGACGAGGGCTAGTGTGCCAGCCAGCCTGGATGTGGTTTTTAGGCGGATTTCCACATCCCACTAGGTGAATACTGGGCTGGTCCCCATGTCCGCCTCAATTACATGACTCGCAGACATTTGAAAATGTTCGCACTATTTCATGGCTTACACTAGATGCAGACAGCTGAGGTACACTAATTCTGTCCCTGGAGGTATGGGATGGCGACAGGAAGGGCATCTGGCCATCCTCTGACATTACCATCACCAAATCCATAGTAACAAGGCCGACCCCATGTTGAAGTGGGACAAGGGCCCAAAACTGATATACAGGGTGATTATAATTAAAGTTAAACTTAAAAACGATTAGAATAACGCTACTGGTCAGAATGGCATCAAACTGCAACGTAATATTATCGGAGAAGGGGGAAAACATATGGCAGAAGAAAAAAAATAGTGTGAAAATTGATCAATAGATGGCGCTGTATGTGTCAGAATACATAAATGAAAACACCTGTCATACGCACGACCCATTGAAGTTGGTATAAACACGCCTGGTACACGGCTTTTCCTTCTTTCGGGTCTGCGACGTTTGCCGTGACTGTCTCAATGCAGGATCGCACTCTGCTTGTAAAGCTGTATTACAAGAATGATGACTGTGCACGTGTTGTAATGCAGAAGTTCCGGACACTGAAGGATTTGAAAAAAGGCGTTGGTCCAATGACTGCCATGGGTCTCGAGAAAATGATTTCGAAATTCGAAAAGACGGGTTCTTTTCGTGTGCAACCTGGTAGAGGGAGGAAACGAATTGATTCAACATCAGTGGAAGCATTGACCACAGCAGTGCAGGAGGAGACAAGTGGTGGTGTGCAAATGTGTAGTGCATGGAGAATTGCTCGAACATTGGATATACCCGTGAGCACGGTGCATAAAATCCTACGCAACATCCTTCTTTACTGTCCATTCAAAGTTACATATCTGTACGAGTTATTTCCTGTAGACCTGCCAGCAAGAGAGACCCTTGCTTTAGACTTTCTTGCTTGCACCGATGTGGACAATGATTGGCTGTGGAAGATTTTGCGGACAGCCGAAGCCCACTTCCATCTGACAGGATATGTCAATACACAGAATTGTCGAATATGGGCAACAGAAAATCAGTACGCAAATCAACCAGTACCACTTCATCCTGAAAAGGTCAATGTGTGGTGCGAGTTTACAGCATCGTTTACCATAGGGCCATATTTTTTCGAAGAGACAGATGCTTCTGGTCCTCTTACCCCCTATATTTAGGGGTTGCTGCTTCCACTCAAACGCCGGCAAAGGCGCCCCCTAATCTGGCAGCAACGGTTACGAAACTTAACACGGCGTCGAAAAATCGGGATGACGAAGAGGACAATTCAAACACGAATGACCCATCACGACTCAACCTGCATAATAACATTTGATACTAAACAGGGGTTTCAGGCGTATGGAGACTTCTCCCCCTATGGTGCTTCACTAGCGTGTTAGTACTTACACATGATCATTGAAATAGTGGTAACACAATGTCTGTGTGATGTGGTAATATTCGACAGTCATTTGTCATTAGAATTGAGCAAGTTAGTCTGCTGCCGGAATGGCTTCCTGTTGTTTCCTTATCTTCCTTGCGCATCGTCGCTGACTAGTTACTATGTAGCAAAGCGAACTTAAGACCTGGCTCAGGTGGCAGCATCGTCGTGTTTACGCCGGGAAAGTGGGTTCAAATGGCTCTGAGCACTATGGGACTTAACTTGTAAGGTCATCAGTGCCCTAGAACTTAGAACTACTTAAACCTAACTAACCTAAGGACATCACACACATCCATGCACGAGGCAGGATTCGAACCTGCCACCGTAGCGGTCGCACGCCTCCAGTCTGTAGCGCCTAGAACCGCTCGGCCACCCTGGCCGGCGGGAAAGTGGGGAGAGGGTGGGGAGGGGGCTAGTAATATCGTGCACTGCAGTTTTTGTTTTTTTGTTTTTTTAAGAGTGGAGAGGTGTTACTGGCTATATGACTGTACATAAATTTCCTGACTAGCTCCTGCACTGACAGAATAATTTTTCTCTGAGTATCCTCTCTAGGTTAGAAATCGGGTTCGGTGGTACAATCTGTGTCAGTTTTTTCAAGGCTGGCGTTTTTTATTATGGTTTGTAATAACTCAGAAATTTCTCTCTAATCACACAGTAATCTACATCGTTAATTCGATAGTTATTCTGTAAATTTGTGTCTTTTTCTTTGTGACAGATGCTTGCCTATATCCCTGCTGCCCTAATTATTCGTCTTTGACATTTTGCATTCACCTTTCATCACCAGGTAGGGTTCCTCAAGGCTCAGTCTTATGCCTGGTATTGTTCCTCATACATCTTCTGCCTAATGAACAACAAATGGAATTAGTTATTTTTGTGGGTGACACTAGTACCGTAAGCAATTCCAGAACACATACAGAAACAGAATAAATGGTAAACAATATTCTTAAAAACAGCACTGATTGCTTTTCTGTGAATGGTTCACTCATAATTTAAAAAAGATAAAACATATTCAGTTTTGTACACGAAGAGGAGCTATATAATTATCACGTAACACATGATGAGGAAATAAATAAATGACATGGAAACGTGAAAAACTTTTAGGTCTAATGAGAAATTAAAGAGGAAAAAGCACATTATGGAATTCCTTAAGCAGTTCTCCCAAATTTGCAGGGAGGATCATTGCGAATCTTGTAGAAACTAACTGACTGAGTATCATTAGCCATCAACACCGCCATACCTGTCTCCTTCTCACCGAAGTTTAATGACTTTAACAGCAAACCATTTTCCGCTATGGCCCTCCATCCTTGCACTGTGAGATAATGTGCACTATTTTTCCCGCTTTTGGACTGGGTGTTCTATTGTACTTATGTTCGTATCATAACTGACAATCCACTGTTATACACAGGCAGCTGCCGAGTCAGAAGCTTATAGTCATCTTCTCTATTGATAAGAACACTGTTTTGGTAACATTTCCCCTCTCTTTCACTACCAGCTATCACCATTTTCCCACTAATGATGGACCATCAATAGTAGCATGAAGAATATCTCACACTAAATTAACTTTCTGAAATGTGAGTAAAATAACCTCTTACAAGTTCAGTGTCCAGCCACTTTGTGGCACCAGAAGACTACTGATGAAGATGTTAACAGAGGGGTCGGAATGTTGAGAGTAGTAAATGAATGCAAATTGCAGCTCAAAGAGCATAGTGGATTAAAAATTCCAGGATATAATCCATGATTCTGATTTAGCAGTATCCCCCAACCAAATATTCACCCATATTCAATAAATGAGGATTTCATTTAATTAAAAAATAAATTATTCATTTTAAGTTTAATATTCAAATATTAAATTAAAAAAAATTTAAATTTTTTCAAATTCCTTGACATGATTTGGAAGATCTTTATTTCATTTTTTGCCTCAATAAATAAAATGTAATCCAATAATTTTGTCTAATTTGTCATCATCATTTGTAAAGAGTTTAGCATCATGATCTGAAAGAGTAATCTTAAATTTATCATCTAAAAGTAATAAAAATTTTTCACCATATTTAGTTGGTAAAATTTCAGCTTTTCAAAGGATGTAAGATTTATGCTTTTTCAGCTCTGATAATTTAGTGAACACTTCTGCAGAACTGTTACAATAATTGTTAAGTTCAGTTAATAGATTTTAACCACTTCCATTCATATTAATTTTGTGAAGTTCTCTTTTTTAACAATAATAAGCTTCAGTATAAATTATTTTTTTTATATTAATGAATATTAGACTCACTGAATCTTAAAGCATGAACATATAAGTTGAACAATAGAATACACTTTTCATATTAATTTCCTCAGCTAGTCAGTTCACTTTAAAGCAAAAAATCTTTAGTTATTAATTACGATTGTGGCCCACACACACGCGATAGTATTTTTTATTACCTTCATTAACCATTGCATTGTAGTTGGGGTCCTGGGTCTGGCTCTTGGCTGTGGTACTGAAAATAAGAATCTTAGCTACATATTTTCTTCAATGTCGGGAAGCTGTGGAGAAAAATGTATATTACATGAATAGCGGGCGAGTTTCTCGCTTCCGCTAATTTTTATAAGTTAATATCGCCACATAATGGCATCGTTGGCTGCATCGGCCGCTGTGATTGTTGACCTGCAAATTACTTGAATGCAGGTTAATTCAAGGAAGGCGGACATGAAATCGGAATCACCTCTTACAAATTAAAAGTGCACAATAATATTAAATCAATATATTACTTGCTTAATTAGTACAAATATGATTACATTTGCCAGCACTCGCAAGATGTCTGTCTACACTCAACCAAGACACGAGAAGAAGTGAAGATGACTAAAAAAGTAACAAAAGAGCATATCTTGTTGTCTCTTTAGATCATTTTGTTATATTTCTTTGCCCTTGAAACTTACACAGAGAAATTATTATAATATGGATACATGAGAAAAATGTATATTATTCAATTTTTAAATATCTCTTCTTTATAAATACTGTTTTTTAAGTCTTTTCTTATTATGTCACTGGGGACGCTATACTAGTTTGAATATCTTTTAATAAACATTCTAAATCTGCACAGATTACAAAAGGTACCTTACATGGATGAATGTAAATTTCAAATTCAGGTTTTTGACCTTTTACAGGAATATCTACTTTTACTTCTTTGCGTTCTTTGCAATCATTTCGATGACTGTGTAATTCTTCTTGTGAATAAAAATGTCCTAAATACCATGTCATAGATAAATTTGAAAGGCTTTTTAGTTGCTTGTGAACTAATTAATGTTGATAGGTTTTTTATTGAAAAATAAATTGAATTATTTTCATATTCAAAAAAGAAGGTTCTTTTATAATTTTTTGAGCCTTGAAGAGGACATTTAGTAATTGGTCCTTCTTTATAATTGTTTTCAAATGCATAAACTTTGAATGCAATACCTGATTTCTTTTCAAATTTTGGAATACTTGTTAACTGAACAGGAAAATTAATTTTCTCTTTTTCCAAAGTTACATCTAATACGAATCCAATATTTTTATATTTATTAACTCTTTCTGAATATTTATGTATAATATATAATGCAGATTTTTTTGCCACAGAAAACATTTTCCATCTGTGTTTTTTTACATTAATCAGTTTTTATCTTTAATACCTGTTGGTAAATCGACAACTGAAGAACCAAAATTGGCTTGTGTCTATTAAATCTTAATTCCAAACTGCATGTATAAAATTTTTTCCTTTTCATTTCTTCAGTTTCAGTTAATAGTTTAATTGTTGACTTTTGATAATAATCTTCTAAATCAGTTGTTCTTAATAAAACTCGATTACTTGTTTTAAAATTAAATTCTTGTGTTTCATGTTGTCTCTTAAAATTATAGTAAAATGTGATGTTAATTTTCGAGACTTTTCTTTGTATTAAAACATTCTTTAATTTGGGGATTATTTCTTCTTTCATTTGATTAAAAATTATTTTGGTTCAGTAACATTATCATTATTATTGGTTCCATAAGTAATTATTCTTCATTTAAAATCAAAGGGTTTTCTATAAATTTGTTTAGGATATCTAAAAATTCACCATCATATAGAAAATAGAAAATTGGTAAATTTTTCAAATAATTTTATGTTTAATTTTTGATATTTATGTACTAGAAGCTTTTGAAAATATTTCTCATTATCGATTTTATCAATTTCACTGCTAGATCTGTTGATAAGATTCAGTAACTGTTTTTTAATAAGATTAGAATAGTTTTTTCAATTTTTTGTTTTACACATTTTATGAAGAACATCTAAAGATTTTTTACTCATGTTATAATTATTCTTAATTTAATTTTCAGATTTTTTGATAAGGGCAATTAATTGCCTTTTTTAAGTTTAGAATAATTTTTTACTTTTTTTGGTTAAAAAATTGCATGAATACCATTTACAGATTTTTTCTTCAATTTGTTATTGTCAATAGGACTTACAATAAGACCGATAAATTTTTTATGAAGTTTGGAATAATTCTTTAAATTTTCTGTTTTGCAAATTGAATGAAGTTCCTTTTTTATTCTTATATCTTAGTTCTCTCGTCTTCATTTCTTTCTTATTAAAATAATCAACAAATTCCACTCAATTTTTTAAAAATTGTTATAACTTAATCCATATGTTCCTTTACTATAAGTTTTGAAATAGCTCAGTTTTGGTGTTCATTTTGTTTCAGTTTCATTTATAAAGAAAAAAATTTAAATTTTCAAAATTAAAATATTGATGGTTGAAATATACCTCTGACCTTTAAATTTTAAATTTAAATCGATGTTATAGAGAGACAAGGTTTAAAAGATCTTAGTTACAAATAATTTATTAGATTTTTATTTTTTAAATAAATCACAATTTGTTTGGTGGGTGTAGATGGATGTGGTTTGGTGGCTCTTGTTTATAAAGAATAAATTTTATCAGACTTTTAAATTTGAAATGAGAATTTGATTGTTTCAGTAAAGATAAATTTTGGGATAGGGAATACTGAAAAACTGTAATCTTGATTTATATCCTGGACTTTTCAATCAAATATACTTTTTGAGCCAGAATCAGCAATCATATACTATGGCTGAGGTTTGGAAATGTTTGAAAAATAATAGGGCATGGCCTTAAGATTCAGATTTCAGTTTTAGTGGTAGAGTCCACTAAGGATGTAGACTTATAGGGGTATTAATAGTTTCATACTCTAGCAGTGTCCTTACAACAACTACACAGATGCCGGTTATATATGCCACCAGTCACTTTTTCGACAGCGAGTACTACCTCTATATATACAACAGCCAACAATGTTGAGATACCACTAACGAAGTTGAGTCCAAGTCGTAGTGTTCTGCCAATTGGAAGACTGGATAAATAAAATAAAATGTGTGATGCATATTGCATTGTCTTGATGCTTCATCCGGTGCCATCTTCTCGGCCATACCCTCTCCCATAGATGTTGACCTCAATGGTCACTGAACCCTTCTGTCCATATATATGTATGCAGAGCATCCCACTGACACTCGTCAACCTTTTGAGAATGCCTCAAGGACCGGTTCCAGGGGATAGCAGCATGTGAGCTTTTTCACCTACAACAATCTATGTCACTTTCAAGCATGGACTCGTAATGAAAGTGGTTAACATGATTTCCATAGATCCTACATAACGCAGCTAAACAATTTCCCAGGCCAGTCATCATGTAGGGCCCTACAGAGAATTATAACAGATTATTTTTGGTGTTTGTCGTCATCATACATTTGTGCTATGAAATATTTTCATCGCCATGCGCCAGTTAGCATGTGTCCAGTCACCATGCATCAGGAGGTGTATGAGAAGTAGTTTTCAAGCCATCTATACACTGAATAATTCCGTGATGATGTTACAAACTTTCAGGGGGATGGAGAAGGGTAGATGTATCAATTTAAAGCAAGGGATCCTGCTCTGGAAATGACCGAGTCGACAGTTATAAGCGGGAAATCGTTCTGATATCTCTGGCAGTAGACCTCTTCTACTGCAAGCTCTTTGTTTTCCATATTTTTGGAGTAGGTAGTATGGACAAAAACAAGAAAGAGGTCCAGTAAAATACGGGCTCTAAAATGTATACCTTAAGAGCTGTGGGCACTTCTGTAATGGAAGAGATGCATTTCACAGTGCCGGAAATGAAAAAACGCCCATAACTCTTAAGGATGCATTTTAGAGACTATGTTTCCTAGACAGTTTTTTCCGTGTTTTGGTCCATAGTACCATAGCTGAAAGTTGCCTACCCTACAGTCTAGTTGCATGAGTACAGTACATCTATTCCACTGTCAGAGTTACCAGAACGATTTCCGCTTATAACTTTTGACTCGATCATTTCTGGACGAGGGTTCCTTACCTCAGATTGATACATGTACCCTTCTCCATCGTCCCTGAAAGTTTTTAATATCATCACGGCATTACCCTGTATACTGTGAAGAGCAATGATCGTATAACATTTCCCCAGGCATAATCCAAGGGATTGTCATATAATCATAATACAAACGATCTAGTGGATAATGTAGGAAGCTCCATGAGACTTTTCGCGGATGGTGATGTTCTATACAGAGAAGCTGCTTCGCTAGAAAATTGCAGCGAAATGGAAGAAGACCCTCTCAGGAACAACGCTTAGGGCACGGATTGGCATTTGATCCATAAAATATAAACAAGTATACGTAACAAAAGTGTAATGTATTCTTATAAGTAGGCAGAAAGACCCATTATTGGGTGTTTACGCGATTGTACGACAATCGTTGAAAAGAGTCACATCTATAAAACATTTAGAAGTAGCGCTAAAAGCGGAATAACTACATGAAACTAATCGTGGGTAAGGCAGAGATCAGAGTGAGATTCATTGGAAGAATCCTCAGCAAGTGTAGTCCACCCACATGGGAGATGTATAAATGCACACTGAGCGGCAAATGGAAATTTGTACCAAGGCCAGAATTCGATCCCGGTCCTGCTAAGTTGGCAGATGCGCTACTCATTACGCATTCCTGGCACAGTGGCTTCAGACAAGCGCACAGACTATTATTGCACACCTCCCTCCTCACTACAAATTCGCATTCACGCCTCAGTCCCCTTGGTATTCCCCCTAAACCCGGAAAACATTGCAGAGGCTCTCCAGCTGTGTAATAGCACCTCAGAATCGAACGAAACGGAGAATTCCGCCTGAAACCAAGGCAACAGAAGTACATAGTTTCAGAGACCTTTTCAAGTCTCAAACATTTATGATATTTGTATGCAAACTGAAGTGATGAATGAAAATTTATACGAAGGCCAGGATTCGAGCCTGGGTCTTCTGTGCTCTAGAGAGATGCACTAGCAGGCCTCTGTGCCGAGTGGTTCTAGGCACTTCAGTCCGGAACTGTGCTGCTGCTATGGTCGCATGGATGTGTGTGATGTCCTTAGTTTAGTTAGGTTTAAGTAGTTCTAAGTCTAGGGGACTGATGACCTAAGATGTTAAGTCCCATAGTGCTTAGAGCCATTTTGAGATGCACTAACCACAACGCTACCCCAGCACAGTGGTTTTGCATAACTACATGGACTACTCTAGCACAGCTCGCTCCTCAGTCCAAATTCCTAGGTACAAATTTTCGTTCCTCGCTTCTTTCTGCATATATAACTGTATATTATAAATTGCTCGTCTGACCTATACTTCAGTATTGCTCATTAGGCTCTGTTCTCTAATAGATAGGACTGACTGAGAAAATAGAGATGATTCTAAGAAGAGCAGCGCGTTTCGTTACAGTTTCAGTTAAGAAGCACGAAAGCGTCACAGGGATGATCAACCAGCTTCGGCAGCAGACGCTGCAGGAGAAGCGTTCTGCACTACGGTGTGGTGTTCCGTTCCGGGGGCGTACGTTCTCAAAGAAAGTCAACCAATATAGCTCTCTTCCTCCTACGTTCAAATGGCTCTGAGCACTATGGGACTTAACTTCTAAGGTCATCAGTCCCCTAGAACTTAGAACTATTTAAACCTAACTAACCTAAGGACGCTGTGGAGGCTCTCACAACTGCCGTCCAAGACGCAATGACTGACGCCATTCCATTTACAACACCAAGACAACACTCGACGGCCCTGCCCCAGGAAATCCTGGGCCTTATCTCAATGAGGAACCGCCTCAGGAGATACTGGCAGCGTACCAGACGCCCGTTCTATAAACTGCACGTCAACAGACTCCAGGGCATAATACGGAATAAAATTCAAACATTCAGAAACGAACAATGGGGACAGAAACTCGCTGGGCTGGATACCACACGTCCTGGCGTGTGGCAGCTGGCCAGACACTTGACCAGGGAGAAACATTACATTCCCACGTTACAAGGACCAGACGGCCCAGCCTACTCCGCGACGGAGAAGGCAGAGCTTATGGCCACAACACTTGCAGCGTCTTTCATGCCGAATCTGGTTCCTTCAGACCCAGCATTCACACTTGAAACAGACCAGGAGGTTACACGACTTGTAGCCCAGCCCTCGCGCAACGAAATAAGACGTACTAGCACATGGGTTATCAAGCACACCAACGCTAGAAAAGCCCCTGGGCCTGATGGCATTCAAAACCGTGTCCTCCAGGAGTTCACGGATAAAGCCGTAGAATACCTCACACACTTAACGAATGCCATCCTGACACACCAACACTTCCCTGACTTTTGGAAGGCGGCCAAGGTCCTGATGTTCAGGAAGCCAGGGAAAGACCACTCCCTCCCACAAAATTACCGACCCATCAGTCTGCTGTGCTCGCTCAGCAAGATTGTTGAGAAGGTAATACTAAAACGTATCACTAGGCATTGCATCGCCAACGACACCCTAAGACCGGAGCAGTTCGGCTTTAGGAATCACCACTCGACAACACAACAACTCCTCCGCGTAGTCGAACATATAACACACGGCTACAACATGAACAAAGCCACAGGGGCCGTGTTCCTAGACATCGAAAAGGCTTTCGATCGCCTCTGGCACAACGCACTCATACGCAAACTAAGCGAAGCTGGTTTCCCGGACGGACTCGTACGTCTCATACACTCATATCTCACGAACAGATGTTTCAACACTAACGTGCAGGATAAACAATCAACACAACACGGTATCCAAGCTGGAGTACCCCAAGGAAGCATCCTAGGGCCCATGTTGTTTAACCTGTACATTAATGACTTCCCAGCGACACGAAACACGACGTTAGCCGTCTACGCGGATGACATAGCCATCCTCGCGCAAGACTGGAAACCGTCGAACATCAACTCACGAATACAGACAGCACTCAGAACAGCTGAGCCTTGGCTGGAGCGATGGCGTATCAAAGTAAACGTCGACAAGTGCGAAGCAGTTCTGTTCACACGCAGACCGAAACTACTGCGCAAACACCAACACTGTGGACCGATAACACTACATACACGCCCAATACGTTTCCGAGAGAAAGTCAGATACCTTGGTGTCTGGCTGGACCGGAAACTTACATGGGGGGACCACATCGAATACGTTGCCAACCGAGCGCACGCGAGGCTCAAACAGCTCTACCCAATGCTCAACAGGGAAAACACACTGAATAGGAGGGTGTCGAGGTCCTTATACATGACACTGATTAGACCTCTGATGACGTACGCAGCTCCCGTCTGGATATATGCAGCTCCCACACGACTGCGCCGCCTGCAGATCATACAGAACAAGGTGCTACGAATCATCAGCAATGCTCCACGCTACACACGCACCGTGGATCTTCACCATGAATACCGCCCTGATACCCTCAAGGAAGTATTCAAGAAACACGCCACACGACTATACAGGAACTCGAGACACTCGAACAATCCTTGCATCCTAACTCTGGGAAACTACGATCACAACCACAGGTGGAAACACAAGCGGCCAAAGACACTGCTAGCTAGGGCATAACCACCTATGGTAAACTAACATACGCAAACAGCGACAAACGCCGGTAAGCCCCTGCATATCAGCAACACTGACTGGCAACTACCAGCTGCTATCAGAGCCGACCAACAGGCCACAGCAGGGACACCGACGAGCTCGCCCACAGACGCACGAACAATCTGCCAACACTCCCTCACACTGTGCCTCCGGTATATGACCTATCGGACACAAGACCGATAACAAACCTAACTGTTGCAGGTTGCAGGACGCTGAACGAGGACTCTGTACCAGCACCCAGCGCCAGCCGCCGAGCAGCACAAACGCACAACGTCAAGGTATCGACATGCATGATACCCAATATTAACAAAGCCTATCCTTGCACAACCTATCGCAGGCAGCAAGACAACCGCTGCTGCTCTTGCCGCCCGACCTAACTTTCGCAGAGGTTTTTTTCCCTTGGCTCTTGCTTTGGCACTTTTTTTCCTCTGCCCTTCAAACCGCTACCCTTCGTCAGATTTCGACCAATCTATCTCCAGATGAGCGCGTATTAATGGTTAATCCTAACCAGACATACGCAAACATCGCAGTACCCGCATCCTGCGACACCTCACTTTAGTGAATACTAACCCTTATGGAGAGATGGCTATAGACCTTTTGTGTTGGCCATCATGCCGGTGTGGGCGTGGAGGGGCTCCAGCTCTATAAAAAAAAAAAAAAAAAGGACATCACACACATCCATGCCCGAGGCAGGATTCGAACCTGCGACCGTAGCGGTCGCTCGGTACCAGACTGTAGCGCCTAGAACCGCTCGACCAGCCCGGACGGCTTCCTACTACGTACCAGGTGATCAAAAAGTCAATATAAATTTGAAAACTTAATAAACCACGGAATAATGTAGATAGAGAGGTAAAAATTTACACCCATGCTTGGAATGACACGGGGTTTTATTAGAACAAAAAAAAAAAAAAAGTATTGCTAGACGCGTGAAAGATCTCTTGCGCGCGTCGTTTGGTGATGATCGTGTGCTCAGCCGCCACTTTCGTCATGCTTGGCCTCCCAGGTCCCCAGACATCAGTCCGTGCGATTACTGGCTTTGGGGTTACCTGAAGTCGCAAGTGTATCGTCATCGACCGACATCACTAGGGATGCTGAAAGACAACATCCGACGCCAATGCCTCACCATAACTCCGGACATGCTTTACAGTGCTGTTCGCAACCTTATTCCTCGACTACAGCTATTGTTGAGGAATGATGGTGGACATATTGAGCATTTCCTGTAAAGAACATCATCTTTGCTTTGTCTTACGTTGTTACGCTAATTATTGTTATTCTGATCAGATGAAGCGCCATCTGTCGGACATTTTTTGAACGTTTGTATTTTTTTTTGTTCTAATAAAACCCCATGTCATTACAGGCATGTGTGTCAATTTGTACCTCTCTATTTACATTATTCCGTGAATTATTCAGTTTTCAAATTTATACTGACTTTTTGATCACCCGGTATATCTCGCGAAAATACTTTGAAGATAAAATTAGAGAGATTGGAATCACACGGAGGTTTACCAACAATCGTTATCGTTCTTTCCGAGAAGCACTCGCTAAAGGAACAGAAAAGGGAGGAAGTGATAGAAGAATAGCTCCCACATCACACTATAACCTGGGTTGCTGAGTACAAATATAGAAGAAGATGTAGACAGTCCTCTGCTTTCTTTGGCCACACCAGTATGTCTGCTGATTTTCATGTGGCCTCTGAGTCGGCACTAGCTTCAGGCACCAGTGGCACATGAACCTGAACGTTCTTGCGACGGTTACCCTCTATGACAGGGTTAATGCACTGAAAATACGCTTTCGCGATATGGCTACTTAATGGTTCGCAAAATTGTCAGTTTCTTAAATACTGTTGCTGTTACCCGAAAGTCGGGGACAAACATTTTAATAACTCGCCGTGTAGTCCTTCAGCCATCACTATAGTGGACGAAATGCGCAAAGAATAATCGTCAGTCGTATTGCTTACCTCTTTACCAGAACTTTATCACTTACGATCTCCGAGTATGTTGGTGATAATGTCACTCGACAGTGGAAGTTGTAGCAGTGACGGGTATGATAAGGAGAAAGTATACCTAAGGAACGGACAAGGTTGCGCGCGAAAAACCATCCCCGAGTACAGAAAGCTCTCCATTTCCACACGAATTGTTGCCGACCACAAGCAGACACATCGAGAAATAGATAAAAATGTAAGAATTACATAATAAAGAAATAACAAATAAGCTAATGCAAGGGTTTGTATTAACTAAATTGCCTATTAAATTATGTTAGGTGCTAAAAATGACCTCCTTGTGCTTCAATGCACTTTTGTGCGCGATCAGACGTGTGAATGTACGCTTTGCGCAACTCTGCCGAAACAGTGATCAAAATTTCATTACGAATATTGTCCTTCAGGTTTCTAAATTGTGCTCGTTGTCTAGGAACAGCCTATTTCAATAGTAATGAAAACGTCTTCAGTCCCGGATCCGAACCCGACACCTCTTAGATTTTGAATAAAAATGATCAGTAATGGTGGCCGAATACTTCGACATACGAAGTAATCCTCATTCAGCCAACGGTCTCGTCAAAGAAGGTGTAGGAGTGGAGAGAGGTTCAGGACACTCTCTTGTCCTTGGAATGGGACACTACCGCTAAAGGCGAAAGAATCAGCAATGATCAACGGAATGAGGATGCAAAAGACAATGGAACCCACTGCATTAAAGACACGTTATGTGTATATGCGATTGCAGTCTTTCTCGGCGTATTCCACTGATGAATTCTTCCCGGGTTATCAGCCGAGTGGTGGCGTCGTCTTGTCGCAACGTTCCAACTCATCAGTGGAATACGCAGAGAAAGACTGCAATCGCATATACACATAACGTGTCTTTAATGCAGTGGTTTCCATTGTCTTTTGGCCAGAAGATGATGGTTACGAAACTCATTGAAACGTTGCGACAAGACGACACCACCACTCGGCTGATGACTCGAGAAGGATTCATCAACGTTATGTGTATCCACAGGACATGTGGCCTGTGATTGAGAAAGTATCTTGATAATCTGGCCACTGGCAAAAGATTCCGGACTAGTCTCCCATTAGAATGCCCGGAGAGGATTGCCAAGGGCGAGGTGACTACGAGGAAAAGATTGAATAACCATCGAAAGGATCATGTTCTACGGGTCAGCGCGTCGAATGTCAGAAGTTCGAATGTGCTAGGGAGGCTAGAAAATCTGAAAAGGGAAACCAATCTGGATATAGTGGTGGTCAGTGAAGTTAAATGGAAGGAAGGCAAGGATTTATGGTCGAGCGGTTATAGGGCAATGTCAACAGCTGCAGAAAATGATATAACGAGAGTAGGATTCGTCATGAATAGGAAGGTAGGACAAGGAATGATTTAGTGTGAACACCTTAGTGATATTAGTGATACGGTTGTTTTCATCAGAACAGCCAGCAGACCAACACTGACAACAATAGTTCAGTCATACATGCCGACGTCGCAAGCAGAGGATGAAGAGACGGAGAAAGTACATGAGGATACTGTACAGGTAATTCAGTTCGTGAAGGGAGATGAAAATCTAATAGCCACGGGGGATTGGAATGCGGTTGTAGGGGCCTGGTAACATAAACGAGAGAGGAGAAAGATTGAGTTCTACAATAAATTTCAGCTGGTAAAAACGAATACTCTATTCAAGAATCACGAGAGGAGGAAGTAATACTTGGAAACGGCCTTGAGACGGGGGAAGACTTCCATTAGATTACATCGTGGTCAGGCACAGATTCCGAAATCAGATATTGGATTGGAAGGCAGACCCAGGAGCAGATATAGAATCAGATCATAAGTTAGTAATGATTAAGAATAGGCTGAAGTTTAAGAGACTAGTCAGGAAGAATGAGTATGCGCGAGGGCATGCAGCTTTACTGTATGATTAAATGATGATGGTATCCTCTTGGGTAAAATATTCCAGAGGTAAAATAGTCCCCCATTCGGATCTCTGGGGGGGGGGGGGGGGACTACTCAAGAGGACGTCGTTATAAGAGTTTGACAGAGCACTGAAAGACCTGAGTCGAAACAAGGCCCCGGGAGTAGACAACATTCCATTGGAACTACTGACGGCCTTGGGAGAGCCAGTTCTGACAACACTCTACCATCTGGTGAGCAACATGTATGAGACAGACGAAATACCCTCAGAATTCAAGAAGACAATAATAATTCCAATCCTAAAGAAAGCAGGTGTTGACAGATGTGAAATTACCGACCTATCAGTTTAATAAGTCACAGCTGCAAAATACTAACGAGAATTATTTACAGACGAATGGAAAAACTGGTAGAAGCCGACCTTGGCGAAGATCAGATTGGATTCCGCAGAAATGTTGGAACACGTGAGGCAATACTGACCCTAGGACTTATTTTAGAAGAAAGATTAAGGAAAGGCAAACCTACATTTCTAGCATTTGTAGACTTAGAGAAAGCTTTTGACAATGTTGACTGGAACACTCTCTTTCAAATTTTAAAGATGGCAAGGGTAAAATACAGGGAGCGAAAGGCTATTTACAATTTGTACAGAAACCAGATGGCAGTTATAAGAGTCGAGGGACATGAAAGGGAAGCAATGGTTGGGAAGGGAGTGAGACAGGGTTGTAGCCTCTCCCCGATGTTATTCAATCTGTATATTGAGCAAGCACTGGAGGAAACAAAAGAAAAATTCGTAGTAGGTATTAAAATCCATGGACAAGATATAAAAACTTTGAGGTTCGCCGATGACATTGTAATTCTGTCAGAGACAGCAAAGGACTTGGAAGAGCAATTGAACGGAATGGACAGTGTCTTGAAAGGAGGATATAAGATGAACAACAAGAAAAGCAAAACGAGAATAATGGAATGTAGTCGAGTCAACTCGGGTGATGCTGAGGGGATTAGATTAGGAAATGAAACACTTAAAGTAGTAAAGGAGTTTTGCTATTTGGGGAGCAAAATAACTGATGATGGTCGAAGTAGAGAGGATATAAAATGTAGACTGGCAATGCAAGGAAAGCGTTTCTGAAGAAGAGAAATTTGTTAACATCGAGTATTGATTTAAGTGTTAGGAAGTCGTTTCTGAAAGTATTTGTATGGAGTGCAGCCATGTATGGAAGTGAAACATGGACGATAAATAGTTTGGACAAGAAGAGAATGGAAGCTTTCGAAATGTGGTGCTACAGAAGAATGCTGAAGAGGAGGTACTGAATAGGATTGGGGAGAAGAGCAGTTTGTGGCACAACTTGACTAGAAGAAGGGATCGGTTGGTAGGACATGTTCTGAGGCATCAAGGGATCACCGATTTAGTATTGGAGGGCAGCGTGGAGAGGGTAAAAATCGTAGAGGTAGACCAAAACATGAATACACTAAGCAGATTCAGAAGGATGTAGGCTGCAGTAGGTACTGGGAGATGAAGAAGCTTGCACAGGATAGAGTAGCATGGAGAGCTGCATCAAACCAGTCTCAGGACTGAAGATCACAACAACAACAAAGCAATGAAGAGATACGCTTGAAGTTATCTGAGAAATAGACATTGCGATAATGAATAGCTCAGTAGGTAGTTCAGTTGAGTAGGACTAGACATCTCTGAACTGGGCAATCAAAGAAGCCGGAAGGAAAACAGTAGGAACATGGAAGGCAATTGCGAAGAAATCATGGATAAAAGATAAAATTCTTTAGCTGATCGACAAAAGAAGAAAGCACAAAAATGTTCAGGGAAATTTTGGAACACAGAAAAACAAGCCAGTTAGGAACGAAATAAATAGTAAGTGTGAGGAAACTAAGTCAAAATGGCTGCAGGAAAAATGCGAAGCAATCTAAAAAGAACTGATTGTCGGAAGGACGTATTCAGCATATAGAAAAGTCAAAAAAATCTTCGATGAAATTAAAAGCAAGGGCGGTAACTTTACGCGTTCAAGGGGTATTCCACTGTTAAATGAAGGGGAAGGAGCGGATAGGTGGAAAAAGTACACTGAAGGTCACTGCGAGGGGGAAGACGTGTCTGATGACATGATAGAGGAAGATAGAAGAAAATCATGATTTAAGAGAGCTTTAGAAGACTTAAGACCAAATAAGGCGGAAGGGGTAGATAACATTACATCAGAATTTCCTAAATCATTGGCGGAAGTGGCAACAAAACACTATTCACGTTCGTGTGTAGAATGTATGAGACTACCGATATAGCATCAGACATTCGGAAAAACACCATCCACACAATTTCGAAGAGAGCAAGAGCCGGTGAAGTGCGAGAACTACGGTACAATCAGGGTAACAATTCATGCGTCCAAGTTGCTGACAAGAACAATATTCAGAAGAATGGAACAGAAAATTGAAGGTGTGTTACGTGACGAGCAGTTTGGCTTTAGGAGAGATAAAGTCAGCAGAGAGGCAGTTCTGACGTTACGGTTGATAACGGAAGCAAGACTAAAGAAAAATTGATACATGTTCATCGGATTTGTCGACCGGAAAAAGTGTTCGACGATGTAAAATGGTGCATGATGTTCGGTATTCTGAGAAAAATAGGGATGAGGTATAGAAAGGCGCGTAATATACGATATGTACAAAAACAAAGAGGGAACATTAAGACTGGAAGACCAAGAAGAAAATAGATTAAAAATGGTGCGAGGCAGGTACGTAGTCTTTCGTCCCAGGTGTTCTGTCTGTACATCGAAGAAGCAATTATGGAATTAAAGGTATATTCAGTATCATAATGCAGAATGAAATGTTATCAATGATCCGACTCATTGATGAGATTGATATCCTCAGTGAAAGTGAAGAAGGATTGCAGGATGTATTGGTTGGAATGAACAATGAGTGCAGAATATGGATTGAGAGATTTCGCAGAAAGCTCACAGTAATGAGAAGTAGCAAAAATGAGAACAGCAAGAAACTTAACTTGAGATCTGGTGATGACGAAGTGGACGAAGTTACGGTTGCTGTCAAGGCAGGAAAGTAACCCATGACGGACGCAGCACGGAGGACATAAAAAGCAGACTATCACTGACGAAAAAGGCATTCCTGCCCAAGAGAAGAATTAAAAATAGTTCTTGGAGCGAGGAAGAAATTTCTGAAAATGTACGTCTGGAGCACTGCACTCTATGGTAGTGAAACATGGAGTGTGGGAAAACCAGGACAGAAGAGAATCGAAGCCTTTGAGATGTGGTGCTGCAAAACAATGTTGAAAAGTAGGTGCACGGATGAGGTAAGGAATGAGGAGGTTCTCCGCAAAATCGGAGAGGAAAGGAATATATGGAAAGCACTGACAAGAAAAATGTTCAAATGTGTGTGAAATCTTATGGGACTTAACTGCTAAGGTCATTAGTCCCTAAGCTTACACACTACTTAACCTAAATTATCCTAAGGACAAAGACACACACCCATACCCGAGGGAGGACTCGAACCTCGGCCGGGACCAGCCGCACAGTCCATGACTGCAGCGCCTAAGACCGCTCGGCTAATCCCGCGCGGCCACTGACAAAAAGAAAGGGCAGTATGGTAGGACGTCCGTTAAACCATCAGGGAGTGACTTCCATGGTACTAGAGGGAGCTGAAGAGGGTAGAAACTGTAGAGGAAGAAAGAGATTGGAATACATCCGGCATATAATTGAGAACGTACAGTGAAAATGCTACTGTGAGGTGAAAAGATTGGCGAAGGAGAGGAATTCGTGGCGAAACGCATCAAACTAGTCAGAAGACTGATGGCGCAAAGAAAAGTATTCTAACGGTATTCGGTTATTTGCATCACCTTTCCCTTTAGAGTGCTACAGAGGTGAAAGTCACAATTCTTGCCTGACAGCCCTTTCTTCTGTGAATCTTTCATGAATACACGATACTGACTCGCGTGATATGAGATCGCTCCATCCTGCTAAAAGACAGCATCTTTAAAGATTCGCATATAAACAGCAGTGTTTGCTGTTGTTTAAAAAAATATGGGACCTACAATCCGACTTACTGGCACGGCACAATACACTATGATTTTTTCACCATGATGAGGGTCTTCATTAATCATATAGGTATTGAATGTTGACCAGTTTCTGATGCTCAGGAAGTTCACATGTCCTGTCAGATGGAATCAGGCCTTATCACTCACGAAATAAAGCAGCGGATCCAACACTCCACTCTCAATTGTTTGACAAAGCCATGTACAGTAATTCACAGTTTTTTCCCTTGTCTTCCTCTGTCAGTTCTAGGACATGTCGTTTCGTAGGCGTCATCTCTGTAGCGTGTAAAACACGTTCAGAAGACCTACGCGAAAAGTTCACTTGTTGCGACAGTTCAGGTGTTCACTTCTTTGACCTCTAGATCACTCATCCTCGAATATTCGCGGTCAAGCATGTGTACGAACGGTTGGAGCTCGATTATTTTTTCGTTTGCAACTGACCCTTTAATGCCCCAGTTTGTCACCAAATCCCGTCTATTCCTCTCTACTGGTATGAAAACGCCAGGAAACTTCTTTGCAAACACTTTCCGCGTTTCCTTAATTGAACCGGTAAACACACATGCCTCCACTATTGCGATTCTTTCTTGAAGAGGATGCATCTCGCTGAGATACTTCACACGTCTTAACCAAGTGCAGCTGCATTTGTACTGTATCCGCAAACTAGTTGGCACTAGGCGCGGTGGCTGTTGGGAGCGACTGCAAAGGCATTTCCCATATGCAGTCGCTCCCATCACACACTGTGCCGATTGTCAACTTCGTTTGCGCATATGTTACTAATAAAAACATAGTCTCAACAGCTTCGAAACAACAGATGACAATTTGCGGGCGACACGGAGTAGGCAAGTTCTCCGGGCTGATTTTTCGTGGCCACATTGAACTTTGTTTATTTCCTCAAATTGGAAAAGAATAATTCGCGTCCTTCGGAACTCTGTAACAGAAAATGCTGAACAATGGTTTTTGTAACTGCTTTCGGGATGAAAACTATTATGTCTGCCATGGAAAGAAGACAGCAATTTAATTCGGTTTTTCTAGGCTTTCGAAATGACTGATTTAACAACCATCGAAAGTTTCTAAAATTGATAAGCAGGACGCGGTAAGTTATCTTGTAAAGACTGGCAATTAGCACTTAAATGCATAAAAATTCGAAATAGTGCACCTCACTTTGCGTAAGGCCGTGTCCTGCATTGGCGACAGAAGCGAGCGACAGGCGCGACAGCTTCAGGCGACAAAACACAACCACAGGTGTAGTTACTGAAGTGTCCTACGTGAGCAACATCTGTGTCGCTGCCTGTCTCCCGCTGCAACTGGCGACGTTTGAATTGAAACGTATTTGAATCTTGTCGCTGCAGCACGCGCGACAGAGAGCGACAGCCACATGTCTTCTTGGCAAAGCAGTGGAGCGGACGCAATGGCAGCTACGAATTACTTAACATCCGATTTTAAGAAAACTATTCGGCGAAAGAATTTGATTTTTCCGCAACCTATAGCTTGATATCTTTAAACGATAAAGGTCTGAAATTATTTTCGTTATTCGTCATAGTTACTGTGCTGCACGAAACTGAGTACATGGCTGCACGAAATTTTTAAGAATTTGCAGAGGTAAAATCACACTGTGTAGACTTTCCGTATAGTTCATTTAAGGCCATGCATTATTGCGTATGAAATGTAGCCACTATATCTAAATTATATTTAAAGTTGAAATCGGAATGATATCTCTTTCATTCTTGAGATATTGGTTGTTGGATCCGCGGACGGGTCGCTCGCGGCGCGTCCTAACCTTTCCTGCTCTTCTGGAATCAAGGGTCATAAAAATCGTCGTATCTCATAAAAGGTTCAATATATCGAAACGACGAATTTTGGAAATGACAGAACGCAGAAAGGACTATGTTATCATATGATTAACACTCGATACGTTTTTGTAAACGCATGAGCAGAACGAAAACAAGACTCCCTATAACTTACATCATTAGGTTTTGTCCAAATTTTCGTACCCAAACAAGGGAGAGAAACAGGTAAACGGTGTATCAAAGTGACCAGCATGAGGTCTAGTTTGGGGTGAAAATATTTAACTGCTTGAAAGTAAACAGGGTAATTAACGAAAACTTAAATAATAAGCTGAGGAAAAATTGAAATATTTCACGAAAAGCTGCTGTAAATGAAGTGTCAAAAATTTCGTCTGTTCAAGACCTAGCTATTTTTCACACAAAGAATACATTGGTGCAGTATCTAAACGTCAAAAAGGCTTCCTTCCGATCAAGTACGTTAGGAAGGCAAATGAGGAGCCAGTAAGATCATGCTTTCTGAATAAAACTTGAAATTCAAAAGTGAAAGAAATCAGTCAAGTATTTTATGAAATGATTTTTGTAAAAGAATTAAGTAGATCAGAAAAAAGTTCTACGTGCCTTTGAATGATGCTCGAAATCATGAACAGAAAATCAGGTGCACCAAATGTTTCCCTAATATTTTTCATTTCATACTTTTAGACAAATCATTACACAAAACGTTTGACTTTCTTTTCAAAAATTTTGTAAGCTTTACTTTTACAGACTATTTAGAGCAATTGAAACGCTTGACCTTAACACTGGCTTCGCAACATCAAATATCTGTAAAATTTCATCATTCATTGCAATTTATTAGGAATTAAATGTGTGTGATATACTGGGATAGGAGTGAAGATCAAGTTCTTTGGCAAGACGTTAAAAACATGCAGTGTAAACTGTATAAATAAAACTTAGTATACAGAATTGTAACTGGCACAGTAAAAATGTAACAACCGTCCAGAATCGAACGCAGGACCTTTACCTAACATGCAATCAGAAACTGTATACGCTACCCCTCACTACAGCTAGCTTTTGTTTGGAGCTATCAGTCTGTGTACTTACGTTTGTATTTAGTGTAGTTAGTCATGTCGTTGCCATTCCTTCGCATTTATTGGCTGTTAAAAGTTCTCGATCACGTAAAAAAAAACATTCGTATTTAATTTATTAATGAGATAGTCGAATGCTTCTCTGCCAATTCTGGTGTATTCGAAGAATTTGGTGACCTTCGTAGTTGATGATATTTATGAAATTCTCCATGGAGATTCCTCCCATTGTAAATTTCATTCACAGCATTCCTTTTCGCTTTATTTTCTTAAGTAAACCTAATTCTGTAGCCTTACTCTCCAGCTACAGTATTCTACAGGTTAGGGACGCGGTTTTGTAGAAACAGCTGGTTGGCTCTAAGCAGCCATCTTTGTAGCGCGACATAATCGCTCGCATGCAGGACACCCAAGCTTTCCGCCCGATGCTGCTGCTTGTCGCTGGAGTGTCGCATATCCAGAAGTCGCTCGCTGTCGCTCGCTTCTGTAGCTCATGTTGGACACGGCCTAGTAGTGAAATCTCCTTTAAGTACAGTATTAATGTGACGGAACTAGTGCCAATTGTTTCGCAGCTATATGAGTAAACCTGTGTAACGATATAAAGTGGAAAATAGCACAATGCTCAGTTGTACAACTCATTGGAAGGATGCTTGGTAACTGCAGTTTTTCTGCAGACTGCATACAGAACACTTGTACTGCCAGTACTGCTCAGGTATGAGGAACACGTCACAGGTCGAACTAAGAGGAAACGTTGAAAGCAGACAAGGGAAGTCTCAGGCTTTTCTGACTGGTGAAAGATGGTGAAAGAGTGTAGCAGAAACGAAACTTAGAAGAAAGACGCCGTACACAGAGTGAGAACCTGCTTACACCATTTCAAGATCTGTGTTTTAGGGCAGATACTGCAGATTTTCTTCATCCTGTACGTATAGTTGAGTTCATGCAGATAAAGCAATGCAAGTAAAATTTATCCAAAGGTCCAGCTATCGATAGAACGAGAAAAATGCTTAATGTGTGGGACGATTAAAAATTCCTTCTGCACGCGCTTCAAAATATTCAATTTTGACTAGGTTTACCATATATGAAGTCTTCACGGGTTATCAGCCGAGTAGCATCGTCGTCGTTGCTACGAGACGACGATGCTACTCGGCTGATAACCCGTGAAGACTTCATATATGAAATTCGATGAGAAAGCCTGCACTCGCATGTAGGTTTACCATATTATCCATTTTTACCGTGGGCCACCCGTTTTTAGACCCTTCTCTGACCCCGACCCCACGAAATTTATCACAATTTTAGCACTTGTTTTGTAAATGTAGTTTGCTATAATTTATTGCTCTCCAGCAGGTCTTCGCTGAACTCTGCTTATAGTTTACAACACCGTGCCTCTTTACTCTTCGTTTTCTCTTCACTTTTGTGAAGACGCGGAAAACAAGAGATGGTTCACGTTTTCAGTGGAGAGGAATAAGCTCACTATCGCAAATGTAAAGCTGTTGTTGATTTACTTTACTATGACATAATTACCTGTAAAAACATGTCCTTGAAGCGTTCACAGAAATGAGAAATATTTGAAAAATCATATTATTTGAATTCCCACAGTTTTTGAACATTAAAGTATGATATCAGTCATCTAGGATCTCACAATATAAGGAGGGGCACCAGAGCAGCTCCCCATAATGTTGACTGTTTCATAGGAAGCGACCATCTATGGTCGAGTCGCCGTAAGACGATCTCTGACAGTTGCTGTGGGCTGGGTACAGCAGCGTCGCGGGCCTACTGCAGCCAATCACATCACGCAATTGTAAACATCTCCATGGCAACGCGTCATTATTGCGTAATCTCTATAAAGGGCTACTGTTCCCGCCTGCAGCCGTTTGCACTTTACATTTGAAAGCTGGCAGCAGCACTGCGAGCAGTTGGGGATCAACTTACGCCGACTTGACTAAAGTCACTTGCTGCTGGGCACATAAAAGTGATTTATGTATTTCCGCAGCACGTGTCGGTTATTCTCTGCAGCCGGAAGCATTGTTGCTGAATGTACTGACATGGACACTATGGGGAAGACAGCCAAGCTGATACAGATGCTTGTGGTCTTTGTGATTTTAGTGTCATCAGAAGTGTTAAAAGATGAAGACAGTGATGGAACAGGTAAGTACTCAGCATACATTGTGAACAGCTATTGCGCACTATCTGTATAGGCAAGTGTTCTCTCTCACCGAATGTTAGGAGGGAGGGATTTTAAGGATGTGCTCTCTCACGTGAGAGAATGGATGTGATATACATACGAAAAATGTTGGTAATCTAACAAGATCAAATTTAAATACATATCCTGTGTCTGGTCTTTCAGACATGTCCAGAAGAACAGACACCATTCTGATCCTGTAACCACTGTGATTCAAGAAGAAAAGAAATTAAAGATATTAGCTGTCAGAGGGCATTGTTTTACATCAATGGGAGAAGTTGAAAATTTGTGCTGGATTCGAATCCAGGTCTTCTGCTGACTAGGCAGTTGTACTGACCACTATGCCATCCCAACACGGGACTGCATGGACTACCCTAGCATGCCTTTTGTCAGATCCAAATGAACATGGACACTACATCAGTAGTCTGTGGTGTAAGTTGAGAATTTGAGTGTGATGAGAGGCATGCAAGGGTAGTCCATGCGGTTGTGGTGACCTCTGTGCTCAGATGGCATAGTAGCCAACGCCTCTGTCTTGTAAGCATGAGACTTGGGTTCGAATACTGGTCTGGCGCAAATTTTCAAATCCCCCATTGATATAAATCATTGTCCAATGGCAGCTAGTGTTTTCAATTCCTTTGCGTGAGAAATTTAAAATCTGGACTGCCACTTGTTTCTGACACATGAGTGAGTAAAAACTGTATAAGAAGCCCTTCGCATTTATCGATTCTCGTGGATATGCTAGTCTCGTACCTGGTCGGAAGAGAAGGTAGTTTAGGATAGAATGGAAAGGAACTAATTGCAAGCAGGCCTAGGATGACCCTGAAGATTGGATTGTCTGATTCTAGAAGAGAACTGCTTGTGAATCACGTATGTGAGAATTTGATAACCAGCGAACATTCTATATTCTCTCAAATGAAAAGACAATGTTTTTTCCTTTTCATTATGGACTGAAATCTGGCTTACTACAGCAGGAATCGGTGACGGAAGAATTGTAGCATTTAATCGAAAAGCTTACGTTTCAAATACGTCTCTACTGTTGTTGTTGTGGTCTTCAGTCCAAAGACTGATTTGATGCTGATCTCCATGCTATCTTGTGCGAGTCTCTTCATTTCCAAATAACAACTGTAACCTACATCCTTCTGAATCTGCTTAGTGTATTCATGTCTTGGTCTCCCTCTACGATTTTTAGCCCCCTCACTTTCCTACAATACTAAATTTGTGATGCCTTGATATCTCAGAATGTGTCCTATCAAGCGATCTCTTTTGTGCCACAAATTTCTTGTCTTCCCAATTCTGTTCAGACCCTCCTCTTTAAATACATGATCTACCCATCTAATCTTCAGCATTCTTCTATAGCACCACATTTCACAAGTTTCTATTCTCCTCATGTCTAAACTGATTATCGTGCATATTTCACTTCCATACATGGCTGCAATCCAGACAAATACCTTCAGGAATACTTCCTTACACTTAAACCTATGTCTGATGTTAACAAATTTCTCTCCTTCAGAAACGCTTTTCCTGCCATCGCCAGTCTACGTATTATGTCCTCTCTGCTTCAGTCGTCATCAGTTATTTTGCTGCCCTAATAGCAAAACTCATCTACTACTTTCAGGGTCTCGTTTCCTATCTAATGCCCCCAGCATCACCTTATTTAATTCGACTGCATTCTATTATTCTTGTTTTGCTTCTGTTGATGTTCATCTTATAACCTCCTTTCAAGACACTTCATTTCAAATGCTAGTCCAAGTCCTTTGCTGTCTCTGACAGAATTACAATGACATCAGCAAACCTTGAGGTTTTTATTTCTTCTCCCTGGACTTTAATTCTCGAAATTTTTCTTTTGTTTCCTTTACTGCTTGCTCAGTGTACAGAATGAATTACATTAGGGATAAAGTCAACTCTGCCTCACTCTCTTCTCAACCACTGCTTCCCTTTCGTGCCCCTCGAGTCTTATAACAGTTATCTAGTTACTGTGCAAGTAGTAAATGGCCTTTCGCTCCCTATTTTTTACCGCTGCTGCCATCAGAGTTTCAAAGAGAACATTCCCGTCAACTTTGACAAAAGCTTTCTCTATGTCTGCAAATGCTATAAACATAGGTTTGTCACTTCTTAACCTATCTTCTACGACATTTCTATTGAAAAGGAAAATATTTTACCAGAAATTGTCGTCTCGTAGCCACACACAGGTAATTATCCTCTCGTAAACGGCTCGTTTGCGGCCACTTGTTTACTGGGAAGTTTTTACTTCTATTGTCGCATACTTTTTGTGGGGTCAGTTTCCGCTGTTAATTGCTATACGTGATGTACACATTTCTTGTATTTTAAAAATGTTGACATGCACTGAGAAACACATTTTTCTTTGGTTCCATTTGACAATGACTAGATAACTGTAATTACAATTGTGAATTTTATAAGTAAATAAGTGTCAGAAGAGATCATGATGTATCGTGCTGATTCTAGTTCAAAATGGCTAAAAGACCATAACAGGAATAGTGAATTTTATAAATAAATGGTTTTAATAGACAAATGCGACGCTGGTGTCTTTAAAGAAGTGGTTACCTATTATTAGTCTGTGATACCACGTCAGCCTAGAGAAGAGCACATATACGTAGGGGTTTCAGAAAGTAGATTACACGTGTTGTCACACGATAGCAGCATTGCGAAAGAAGAGTTGCCGCATTGTCAGAATAGAGTACATGTTCCAGGTTCCCTGCAGACGCAGTTATTCTGCGGTATGGATAACACGTCATCACAGGGTGGCAGTGAAATGACGCGGCAACTTTAATCGCTGAAGTATGCACTACAGTACGATTTTTTGTGGACAAAACGCCTGAACTGTACACAAATTCACCGAGAAATTCTTGTGATGTATGAATTACAGTATATGCAATTTCTCGTCCAGCCGCTGTCAATGGGTGCTAACAACTTGACCAAGGGCGTACAGAAGTGGATGCTGCTAAGAAGGCTATTGACATCGATCACAGACGAGAATGTCCAGGCAGTAGACAATCTTAATCTGCAGCAATCACAGGTTTCCCAACGTGAGGAAGGTGACACATTTGTTCTCGAATGGCTAAATGACATGAACAAGGAGTGGGTTTCTATTGTTGAGGAATACAACGATTGTTAGAACGTTCCGACCATTGTTTACAGAGACTTGGCAGCTATGTTTAAAATTGTGTTAAAAGCTTAGAGTAAAACATAAACTCGTGTTTGTAAGTGTGTGGTTGGTATGTGAGAAATGTATATAACTTATTTTGATATCGAAATGCGTAGACTTCGGTGTAGGGCAACAGAACAATGTATTTAATTTTGAATGGAAATATGTGAAGCGCACGCTACACGATGCGAAATCCAGACTAGCCGGTACGTGAAACAATTCGCCTGCGAGAAAGCAATCCGTTTTCAATGAAATTTGCGTGTGCTACCTGACTGCAAAACAAATAGCTCAGATTACAATGTTTGCTCTGAATATAGCTAATCTTTATCTTTAGTCTTGCAAACAATCACTGTACCAGAATTGTTATTGTAATTACACAGCAAACGAACATAAAAATTGACGCATTTGACTTTCTGAACAGACTACTTGAAAAGTCACGTCATACCACCTTACTGAAATCTTTTACTGATATTAAGCCTTTGAACTGATATGACATTATTTCCACTAATACATTATGAAAATTACTGTGCCTTATATTGGACATGAACCTTGACGGTAATTAAATTCATTGGTCTAGTTGTGCGCACCAAACGCTCGTCTTTTCTGCAACCTGTTACTATTAAGCGAGTGATGAGACTGTCAAAAATCAAATTTCATTTGCCGTACTTGCGATGTGCAAGAGCAAGACGGTATCATACCAATTTTTATAAAAATGGTTCTCAATACGCAACTCGCTATGTGCAATGCGAGTATGCAAACACACTCATGAAAGTAAAGAATGGAAAATGAGAAACTAGTCTTAACGACTGATAAATGAGAACAAAGATTCCAAGTATAACTATGTTTCATTAAGCCATAACAACAATATACACTTTCATAAAGTTCTCACAGCTTGACAAGCTACCAAAAATATTTCTACCCTCGAGTGGGCGCGCCTGTGTATAAAGAGCTCCAACTGCAAATAACATTGTCATGCACAGTTCCATTGTTGTTTAAACTAGCAAGCCCCTACCTACTCTTGCATTATTGTTTCAGCTAGCACAATGAGAAGTTGTGTTGTCATAGGTTCACGTGAGCTAGAGTAATTTAAAATAAACTGCGAGTGTGCCATCTTAGTGTACAAAGTACGCCACGCACCTGGTCATTCACTTTTATTTTGTTCCTTTGTAATCGAATTAAAAGATAACACGTAACGAGCGGGTATATCACTGTGCAGGGCGAGATCAAAGCTGACAGGCAACGATTGTAATTGTAACAGACAATGAAAACCATTATGACTCTCAAGAAGAGAAATTTATCACACGAAGTGACCACGATTCAGATTCTGATCAAGTCCACAATTCAGATGAAGACTGTGAAGAGTCACTCTCCACTCGTGGTATTTTTATTGGGAGGGAGAAAACAAAAAGGAAGAATATTGTGAAAATATTCCCTGGGTCTACATGTGATGCCAGAGTGTTCGCAAGTTAAACAGAGACTTTATGGACAATACTTAGCCTGGAAATGATTGATGAAATTGTAAAATGCAAGAACATATATATTTTCATTCCAAGAGAGAATGTGTACAATATACCAGAGAAAGGGACGCTAAGGAAACTACAAGGTGTGAAATAATGGCATTGTTGAGATTGCTGTATCTCATCGGGACTACGAAAGCAAACCACACAAATATCATTGAACTGTGGGCAGCAGATGGTAGAGGTATGGAGATAGAGGTATGGAGACTACAAGAGCTGTGATGAGCTACAGATGATTTCTGTTCCTTTTACGATGTACCTGTTTTGGCGACAAGAGTACAAGGCAAGAAAGGAGAGTGACTGATAAACTTGCTCCAACAAGGAAAATATTGGATACCTTTGCGGTGAACTGCAAGAATGCTTATAGCGTAGGACAATTTGTGGCAGTAGACAAAAGTTGCAAGCTTTTGTTCAGTATATCCCGAACAAACCAGTGAAGTATAGAACAAAGATTTTTGTTTTAGCAGATGCTAAAACATTCTGCACTAGTAATATTGAAGCATATTGTGGAAAAGATCCTAAAGGACCATACGATGTTTCTATTTCTCCCTGTGATATTGTAGGGAGTCCAGTCACTCACACTGAAGGCTCAGGAAGAAACGTTACAATGGATAATTGGTACACTAGCTATTCCTTGGGCAATTTCATCTTGAAAAAGCGACTAACATGCATCGGCACACTGAGAAGAAACAAACGCGAGATCCCACAAGAATTTTTACCTGGGAAATTCAGGGCTATCCACTCCTCTTTATTTGGTTTTCAGAATGATATGAGGCTAGTTTCGTATGTGCCGAAACAAAACAAGGCATTTACATTACTTTCATCTAAGCACGATTTCGGAACCACTGACAAAATTACAGGTAAACCAGACATAGTTTTGGATTACAATATAACAAAAGGAGGAGTCGACACAGTCGATCAACTGGGAGGTGCGTATTCTGTCGCACGGGTCACAAGAAGATGGCCATTGGTTGTATCCTATGCTCTAATGGATATAGCAGGAATCAATGCTCAAATAATTTTTCCTGCAAATGATTCATATCAAAAAAAAAAAAGAAGAGAAGAAATATTTTTTGAGAGATTTAGCACCGTGTCTTATGAAGCCTCGACTAGTGGAAAGAGCTAATATTCCTTCACTTCCTGCCGATATTGCAACTTTGCTCGTGAAATACAGTGATGAAGGTGCTGAAAAAACTGAGGAGCCTACCACCAAGAAAAGAGGTCGGTGTGTGATATGTGGACGAGCAGGAAACACATCTACTACCATAAGGTGTAATTCACATGATAGCTTTGTTTGTAGAGGACATATAAAAACAGTGCATACATATGAGAAGTGTAAAGCATTTCCCGAAAATGTGAAAGACAATTAACTGTATAGATGGAAGGAACTTTGTGACAACTGATACTTTTGCAATATATGAAGCCTTTGTGCTTTTATATTGCAAAGAAAGAGTGTTTTTGTTCAGTATATGATTAAAAAAGTGTTGGAGTAGATTGATGTGTCAGCTGCTGAAATAGGATGATATGAAAGTTTCGTATTTGTTTAATCAAGTAGTAAATTAGCGATCTAATGTAAGTTTATTGTATTGTTGTTTAAATAAACCAAAATTAAACTGTGATTTGGTTCATACATGTTTCCCTTGATGGCATAATGACAGCTTTTGACTGCGTGCGTACAAAGTGCGCCGCGCTCCCGCTCGTGTTACGAAAATCGGCGCTCCTGCTGGAGGGTTAATAACTGTCTTCTGTACAATCGTTTTCCTTGACACACGTTACAACTGTCAGACAATTCCATGTACTTCACTATAAAATTTTTACAGCAAACTTTAACCACACACAGTGTTCTAAGAATAACGAACTACACATTACATATACATAAAAAAAACTTACATGCCTTAATTTCCCTTTTGGCATTCTTGGATTCATGTAATATCAGTTCCACAAAATTTTTCCTCAAAATATATTTTTACAAAACCCTTTTTATATAATGCTGCCTCCACTCACGGCAGGCCACGTTCCATCCTTTCAAACCAAGTGCATAGCCAGACTCTCCAAGACAACACAGAGTTACAAAGAATTCTACAGAGATTAAGTACATTTATCAAATTCACAACTTCCTTTACATTTATGCTCAAAACTTCTGGAAAATTGCAATAGCAAATAAGACAGCTACGTTTCACTGTCACATCATAAAGTGTAACTTGTTTCTTGAAGTCCTCTAGTAGCCAAAATAAAATTTACAGTGAGTTTCGAAGGTGCTAGTAGCCCTTAAAGATGCTGATGTGAAATGTGTTGTTCAGTGAAAGATAGGAAACCGACAGTGATAAACCAAAGGAAACTGGAACACAGGCAAACTTTACCAAAATACGTTATTGCACGGCGAAACCGAGTCTACACCACATCATGCAAAATAGTTGTTCACACCTAAAGTTCTCTGTGACTTTGTAACCTTCGAAGCGAAAGTGTTTTATGCAACAGCAAGCAGCTTTCCAAAACTTAACAACAACATTCAATTAGTAAACACGAATTCTCGGCGTCAACGCAAAAATCACGTTGAAACAGCAAATCGCAAGAGAACAGGTGACGCATAGGAACAGGCACAATGTAACAGTTTTGACTTTGTGTTTGATAATGTAAGCAAAACTGAAGAAACGTCGAAATGTTCATAGCATCTGTCGATCTAGAAAAAGCACTCGACAATGTAAAATGGTGCAAGAAGTTCGAAATTCTGAGAAAAATGGGTGTAAGGTAGAGAGAACAATAAGACTGGAAGATCAAGAACGAAGTTAGTGTGGGCAGAGGTCATTGTTGGCAACCGAAGTAAAATAATAATTATATCCTTTTACCGTTCTCTCAGTTCAGATGATACAGTTGCTGAAAGGTTCAAAGAAAACTTGAGTTTGATTTCAAGCACGTTCCCGACTCATACGATTGTAGTTGGTGGTGACTTCAATTTGCCCTCGATATGTTGGCGAAAATACATGTTTAATTCCGGAAATACGCATAAAACGTCACCCGGAATTGTACTAAACGCATTCTCTGAAAATTATTTCGATCAGTTACTTCATGAGCCCACGCGAATAGTAAACGATTGTGAAAACACACTTGACCTCTTAGGAACAAATAATCCTGAGTTAATAACGAGCATCGAAATGGTTATAGGGATTAGTGAACACAGGGTTGTTGTAGCGAGATTGAATGTTATAAGCCCCAAATCCTCCAAAAATAAACGAAAAATATACCTTTTCAAAAAATCAGGTAAAAATTCACTTGACGCCTTCCTGAGAGACAATTTCCACTCCTTCCAAATTAATGATATAAGTGTAGACCAGATGTGGCTTTAATTCAGCGAAATAGTATCGGATACCAAATAAATTAACAAACGACGGAACTGATCCTCCTTGGTACACAAAACGGGTCAGGACACTGTTGCAGAAACAACGAAACAAACATGCCAAATGTAAACACGCAAAATCCACAAGATTGGCGATCTTTTAGAGAAGCTCGAAATTGAGTGCGGACTTCAATGCGAGATGCTTATAACAGTTCCCACAACGAAACTTTGTCTCTAAACCTGGCAGAAAATCCAAAGAGATTCTGATCGTATGTGAAGTATGTTAGCGGCAAGAAATGATCAATGCCTTCTCTGCACGATAGCAATGGAGATACTATCGAAGACAGTGCTACCAAAGCAGAGTTAGTAAACACAGACTTACGAAATGCCTTCACAGCAGAAGACGAGGTAAATATTCCAGAATTCGAGTCAAGAACAGCTGCCAACATGAGTAACGTAGAAGTAAATGTCCTCGGAGTAGTGAAGTAACTCAAATCACCTAATAAAAGCATGTTTTCTGGTCCAGACTGTGTACCAATTAGGGTCCTTTCAGAGTATGCTGATACATTAGCTCCATACTTAATGATCATATTCAACGTTTGCTAGATGAAAGATCCGTGCACAAAGATTGGAAAGTTGCACAGATCACATCAATATTCAAGAAAGGTAGTAGGAGTAATCCACTTAATTACAGGCCCATATCATTAAGGTCGATATGCAGCAGGATTCTGGAACATTTATTGTGTTCGAACATAATGAATTACCTCGAAGAAGACGCTCCATTGACACACAGTCAACATGGGTTTAGAAAACATCGTTCTTGTGAAACACAACTAGCTCTTCATTCGCATGAAGTGTTGAGTGCTATCGACAAGGGATTTCAGATCGATTCCGTGTTTCTGGACTTCCGAAAGGCTTTTGACAGTATACCACACAAGCGGCTTGCAGTGAAATTGTGTGCTTACGGGATATCGTCTCAGCTATGTGATTTCTTGTCAGAGAGGTCACAGTTCGTGTGATTGACAGAAAGTCATCAAGTAAAACGGAAGTGATTTCTGGCGTTCTCCAAGGTGGTGTTATAGGCCCTTTGCCGTTCCTTATCTATATAAACGATTTGGGAGACAATCTGAGCAGCCGTCTTAGGTTGTTTGCAGATGACGCTGTCGTTTATCGATTAATAATGTCATCAGAATATCAAAACAAATTGCAAAATGATTTAGAAAGTTATCTGAATGGTGTGAAAATTTGCATTTGACCCTAAATAATGAAAAGTGTAAGGTCATCAACATGAGTGCTAAAAGAAATCCGTTAAACTTCACTCACATGATAGATCAGTCAAATCTAAAGGCCGTAAGTACCTAGGAATTACTATTACGAACAACTTAAATTGGAAGGAACGCGTAGAAAATGTTTGGGGAAGACTAACCAAAAACTGCGTTTTATTGACAGGACACTTAGAAAATGTGACAGATCTACTAAGGAGACTGCCTACACTACGCTTGTCCGTCTTCTTTTAGAATATGCTGCACGGTGTGGGATCCTTACCAGATAGGACAGACGGAGTACATTGAAAAAGTTCAAAGAAGGGCAGCACGTTTCGCATTACCTCGAAATATGGCAGAGAGTGTCACTGAAATAGTACAGGCTTTGGGCTGGACATCATTAAAAGAAACACGTGTTTCGTTGGGACGGAATCCTCTCACGAAATTCCAATCACCAACTTTCTCCTCCGAATACGAAAATATTTTTTTGACACAGATCTACATAGGTAGAAACGATCACCAAGATAAAATAAGGCTAATCAAAGTTCGTACGGAAAGGTATCGATGTTCGTTCTTTCTGCGCGCTATACGGGATTCGAATAATAGAGAATTCTGAAGGTGGTTCAATGAACCCTCTGCCAGGCACTTAAATGTGATTTGCTGAGTATCCATGTAGATGTAGATATAGATGTGAAAATTCAGGGTAAAAGGATATAATGATCCAATTCGTTGATGAGTTTGATATCCTCAGTGAAAGTGAACAAGAATTACTGAATCTATTGAATGGCATGATCAGTCTGAGTAAAGAATACGGATTGAGAGTATACCGTAAAAATTCGGAAGTAATGAGAAATAACAGAAATGAGAATGACGAGAAACTTAACATCAAAATTGGTGGCCACGAAGTAGACGAAGTTAATGAATTCTACCTAGGAAGCAAAGTAACACATAGCAGACGAAGCAACTGACGACTTCAAAAGGAGTCTAGCTCAGGCAAAGAGGGCGTTCCTGGTTAAGAGAAGTCTACTGGCAGTAAATGTGGACCTTAATTTGAGAAAGAAATTTCTGGGTATGTAAGTTTGCAGCACAGCTTTGTGTGTTAGTGTATCATGGACAGTGGGAAAACCGAAACAGAGGAGAATCTAAGCGTCTGAGATGCGGTGCTACAGAGGAACGCTGAAAGTCAGGTGGACTGATAAGATGACGAGGTTCAACGCAGAATCGGTGAACTAAGTAACATATGGAAAACACCGAGAAGAAGATGGGACAGAATGATGGAACACGTGTTAAGGTACCAGAGAATGACCTCCATGGTACTAGAAGCGTCTGTGGAGGACAAAACGGTAGTGGAAGACAGAGACTGGATTATAACCAACATATAATTGAAGATGTAGGCTGGAAGTGCTACACTCAAGTGAAGAGGTCATCGCAGGAGAGGAATTTGCGACAGGCCGCATCAGATCAGTCAGAAGACTAAAAAAAACTGTGTAGTACAAACAGAAATACATGCAGACAAGCTGAAGATGACAGGTGATGGTGAGTCTGAGGGCAGACAAGAAAGAGCACATGGGTATGAGATCACAACAGTCGTAAAATGTCATATCTAGCAAGTGAAGAGACTTCAGTTGTATTCATACGTCCATCCTCAAAAATATAAGAATGAGTGTGCTACAGAACGATGATGACTGAATAGTGGGTACTATTTATGTGAAATATTGTAAATGGTACCTCAGAGGAAGTAAGGTTACGTGCCAGAAATAAAGGAAGTTTGCACAAAGTTTTACTAGCAGAGACTTCGAACCAAATGACAAACATACAATTTCTTAAAAAAGCATATACTCACATTTATTCGAGTTAAACGTTACCTGTAAGGTTAACAGACAATAAAGTCTTGTACTAACTGCTTTAACTAAATAACATTTTTCTTAACAAATATAATGTGATTCTTCTCGTTCACTGCTGTTTACATTATCAGTTCACTGAAGCTTAGGAATTGTACTAACAATTCTTCACGACAATAGCTAATGCAGAACTATAACAGACAGAAAGGAACACCATGAAAATGAGTATTTAGAACATCAAAACAAAAGTTCAAACAAATAATAAATAGTGTCACAAAACAAGGGATGTGTTAATTATAAACTCTGAAACATTTAAAAATTACAGCAAGAATATACAGCAGAGTTATGGTTAAGCGCTGCAGAAACTATGTTCTGCATTGACACTCCTAAAATTATTATATAACTTAAGAAAAGCGCTGTTACTGTAAAAGTCCCCAGTTGAGATTTATTACAGTATTCTCCCGTTAGCATTCGACCGAAAGACAGATAAAGAATGCCACCAGCCACAGTAAATTAAATTAATAAATACGTACTTTAAATAAACTATAAAACAAAAAATAAGACGCACCGCACAGGAAAAATCCAAGTGGATCCAAAATCGGTAAATGTGATGTACATGAATACACAAACAAATGATCACAATTTCAGAGAAGTTGGATGATTTAGTCAAGAGGAAGAGCATCACAAACTGAGCAAGTCAATTACGTACTGCTCCACCTCTGACTTTTATGCAAACAGTTATACGGCTTGGAAGTGATTGACAGAGTTTTTGATGTCCTCCTGAGGTGGCAAATTGTGTCCAACTGACGTGTTAGATTGTCAAAAATCTCGAGTTGGTTCGAAAGCCCTGCCCATAATGCCCTAAACGTTCTGGGGGTGAGAGATCCTGTGACCTTGCTGGCCAAGGTAAGATTTGGCAAGCACGAAGACATGCGGTAGAAACTCTCGTTGTGTGCGGACGGGCATTATATTGCTGAAATATATGCTCAGGTTGGCTTGCCATGAAGGGTAACACAACTGGACGTAGAAAATCGCCGACGTACCGCTGTGCTGTAAGGGTGTAACAGATGACAATCAAAGGGGCCCTCTATGAAACAAAATGGCTGCCCAGATGATCACTAATGGTTACTGGGGGTGTATGGTGGGCAATATTCAGGTTGGTACCCCACCGCTGTCCGAAGCGTCTCCAGACACGTCTTTGGCCAGAAATATCGCTGACTGAAGTAGAATTTTCTTCCGTGACGAGTCTCGCTGGGATATGAGTCTCGATGACCAGCGAAGGTGTGTCTGGAGACTGCCAGGAGAGTGATGGAATACCGACAGACCTGACTTTCACCCGCCATACGGCACGGCAGCCAGAATGATGATCTGGGGCGCCATTTCATTGAAATGACCCTTGGTTGTCATCCGCGGCACACTTACAGTACAGCGGTACGTCTACGATATTCTACGCTCCGTTTTGTTGCCCTTCACGGCAAACCATCCTCGGCTTACATTTCAGTAGGATAATGCCCGTCTGCACGCTGTGAGAGTTTCCACTGCTTGTCTTCATGCGTGCCAAACCCTATCTTGGCCAGCAAGGTCGCCGGATCTTTTCCCAGTTGAGAACGTTTGGAGCATTATTGGCAGGGCCTTCCAACCAGCTCTGGATTTTGACGTTCTAACGTACCGGTTGGACAGAATTTGGCACGATATCCCTCCGGAGGACATCCAACAACTCTATCAATCAATACTAAGCCGAATAACCTCTTATATAAGGGACAGAGGTGGACCAACGAGTTATTGACATGCTCAGTTTGTAAAGCTCTTTGTTTAGAATAAGTAGTCCAATTTTTCTAAAATTGTAATCATTTGTTTGTCTGTACGTGCACAGATTTCGGTCCCATTCGTGCAGCGTAATTGTTTGTCTTAGACTGTATTAATCGTTGTAAGCACCGTCAACGACCCTGCCGAGATGGATACATCGGTTCTCGTCGGATCACCGAAGTTAAGCACCGTCGGGCGTTGCCAGTATTTGGATGGGTGACCGGCAGGTACGCCGCTGTTGACATTTTACCCTCTGCCTTTGTAGTGGAGAGGACAGGAGGGGTGCTGGCTTAAAGTCCTATTCACCAGTCTTTGCGCCAAATGTCCTGAATTCAGTTCCAAACATCCCCGCGGTGTCTCATGAGGTGAGGGCGAGCAACACTGTTGATGGTGATCCGCAAGTCAGGTGGAGACGTTAAGCTTGGCTGTGCACTTGGTGTTCTTCGAAGAGTGTAGATTATGTGCAACACCAAGTTTCACACTCTTATCTCTGCGCATCGCCGCCAGCACGAACACGACACTGCACTACAAGCGCACATCCATGACAGTCGCGTACACGTAATACATACACTTAACCTACACGGCTCTCATACTTCACGAAAGTGCCTACAGGCGCGAAGGATAGGAAAAACCTTACAAATGAGGAGGATGAACCTGCCGTTCATGGCATATTACTGTACTTTACTTTATGGTAAGCTGCAGTAAGTGAACATTGATGCCAATTTTCTGGTGACATCCACAGAGACAATTTTAGCATAAAGTTCTCACCAAATAATGTTTTGCTTTGTGATCGTCCTGGAATAAGGGTTTCATGGTCCTCGATGTTGTGTGCCCAAAATTGATCCACTTAAACTAAATATCTTCTTAAGACGCTTCTTGGAGTTAATAGCCGGGCTTGGGCTGTAGGAACCGCACTGGAAGCAGAAGGCGCCAAGCAGAACTTTCCCAGTCGGCCACAACATGGAATGATAATGCATTATAGCGCCTGTAGTACATCACTGGCGTAAATGTCCCAACTAATTCCAGTACACGACTGTCTACGAGCGTGACTGACCCGCTCATGTCGGTGAAGCACCTCCTGCCCTGTGGGGGTTAGGCAAAGAAAAACTTTGGCCAAAAACCACGGTTAAAGTTCTTTTAAGACACTAATGAACCGTTGTAACTACATTCGTTCAGAATTTAACTGCAGGGTAATTTTAGATTACGCGAGGCTCAAGGGAAACAGAACATCAGAATTTAAAAATTTGTATGAGTCTGCAAGAGCACAGTTAGTCAGAATTGGAGACTGTGGGTCAATAGGCCATTATCTGCACATTCTAGCATGGGCTCTGGAAGCAGTTACTCTGGAGAGGTTTTAGGCTTCTTTGCATTTCGTCAGTGCATGTCACTGTGGTTATGGCTTACGAAGATACTTAAGAAGACCGTACACGCAGCATAATGGTTTGTGGCAGAGAGTAGCAGTCGCGAACGGCTAATAAGCTGCTCGGCTGGCAAATGTATAAAACACCTTAACAGTTCGTGTCAATTATTTATTTCTAATTTCTGCTATCAGTCACTTTTTATTTTATGTTTACTCTAACATAATATAACGCGTTTCGAACATTTTCTGTTCATCTTCAGGCGTTTACACATAAATACATACATACAGAGAAATGTTACTTGTAAAGAAACAGTCTTAAACTAGATGAATCTAGAACTCTTTGTCCATTGTTTGTTACTGTAGCTGTTGGTGTGGCATTTGGGGAGGGGGGGGGGGGGGGTCTGTGATGTCTTCTGCTGGTTTTCTTCCTTGTGGTTGACTATGTATGATATCACAGCCTGTATAGGATGCAAATAGATTTGAATCAGTTGTGTGTTACGAAGATAGTGTGAAAGGCTTTTATATGACGGTTGGTCACTTACAATTTCATCGTCTTACTGCTTCACTTGCATCACTGGTGTAATGGTGGAGCTGTTGATTGACATTATGGCCGAAAATAATTATAGTTCGTATCAAGTTTTAAGCAGTTTCAAAATACTACCCCTGTTAATTGCACAAACCGGTGTAGTCTGCGTAGCGCTGAGTTGTGTGATAAAAATGCATGTCTACTAGTTTTCATTTCTTCATCTCAAGAGGTTTTCAGTTTATTTGAAGAAGCTATCCGGGGTATTGCATTGCTGCAGTTATGGCTCTCAGATAAAGTTGCCTTTCTGTTCATAAGTAAGCAAGAACTAGGAAGCCAGTTGCTTGAAATGGAGTGAAAGTGAGTAAAGACAAAAGTGATGAAGGCTGATGCAAAGGAGAACTCAGTCTGCCGTAAATTGAAGAATACACCGCAGCAGAAGTGGGATAAAATGAAAGAAGCGGGGGGTACAACTACCACAGCAATTCCTATAAACGGATTAGTCGATGAAAATTTTATTTTACACAAAAGTTTTACTGTTACAATTTATTGACGTGGAGTCGGGCAGAAGTTCCTGTAACAACGACGACTATTCGGAAAGTACTATCCGACTGGTCGCAAAATGAAAACCACTGCGAAAATCAAAAACTTTTCATTTTCCACTGTTAGCTACACCTTCCAGCTACTTCTCTACATAGCCCCAACTTCGACTTATGGTTCAAATGGCTCTGAGGACTATGGGACTTAACATTTGAGGTCATCAGTCCCCTAGAACTTACAACTACTTAAATGTAACTAACCTAAGGACATCACACACATCCATGCCTCAGGCAGGATTCGAACCTGCGACCGTAGCAGTCGCGCGGTTCCGGACTGAAGCGCCTAGAACCGCTCGTCCACCGCGGCCGGCCACTTCGACTTAGACATTTGTCGTAGAGTAATGCAAACTTTCCAGTACCCTTTGCCAATTCGATACGGTCGTCTACAGCTCGTTTTCTGCGCCAAAATGTTGTCTTCACAGCGAATGGTTCATGCGAACAGAGGTTAAACTCAAGACGGGGCCAACGCTACAGGAGCCTCTTTATTGCCCCTGCAGAGTGCGCCTGAGAATTGTCTTGAGGAAGGAAACGCATTACATTTATGTTAGGTGGGCTGCATGCGATCAGGCGAAATCTCGCACCAGACCCTCATACTTGATGAGAGACACTATTTATCCAGGCATCTTTACGCGCTCACCGTGCACTCAGAACTGAAAATAGCGGTGCGACGTGATCAACGGGCAAACTAAATACACTGTCCAACACATCTGTGCAAACCTTCATCAGATTTTCATTATAGTTTCCATTTAGTGCTTGACTAGACTTCACTTTCCAAATAGCTCTGATGTACTGAATCGTCCTCTATCGACACCAGGACATCGGAAGGCAGGAGAAGATGTACCGGAAACATTTAAATGTTACGTCGTAAAATTAAGACATACAATAAAGAAATACTGCAAAGAACAGGGGGAGAAAGGAGCTTATGGCGAGCAGGTGGCAGAGGAAGTGACTCGTTAATTTTCCATTCTAAAATTGGAATGAACAGAATTGGGCCTAATGGTACGGTCGTGAAAGGCTTCATTGTGTAAACACTTGTTAGCTAGTACGGAACTGAGCTGCAGTTCAGAAAATACGAATTCCAAGTCACGGCACACGGTTATTGACATTACCCAGTTTCAGCCGATTGAAGGCAGTTTCGGAGCGGCAGGAATCTGATATCAAATTTTCTGGTAATTAATTAAAACGGAAGATATTTATTTATATACTTTTTGTGCAGGTCCGAAGGGCGTGCCCGAAGACTACAGATGCGTTCCGGGGAAG
Organism: Schistocerca piceifrons; assembly: GCF_021461385.2. Classification (NCBI taxonomy): domain Eukaryota; kingdom Metazoa; phylum Arthropoda; class Insecta; order Orthoptera; family Acrididae; genus Schistocerca; species Schistocerca piceifrons. The sequence continues at coordinate 1,007,682,284 of NC_060138.1, forward strand.
ACTTTCCGGATGGAATGCAACTTGTGCGTGTGCTTTGGCGACGGGGATACGCGGAACGCGGGATGCACTAGGAGACTCTGTCCCCCAGGCTGTGAGTCAAATGTTCCCTAAAAGGGTTTCTATACACGATCAAAGTTACACCTAATACGTGAGTAACGGTGTCTTATTTGGGAAGCAGCGCTACAAGAATTTGACGAAAAAGCTAGGATACAGCTAAAATTTTGGCAAGTCAAAAATTCTCGTCCTGTTTTGCATGATTTTATGTACTACACTCATGCTCATAAATTAAGGATAATGCTGATACATGGTGAGACAACGCTCTGGCGGGAGCTTTGCGGGTTTAAATCCCCTAGAGGTATGAGCATGAGATGCATTTGACCTGCAGTCGTCGCACAGTGTCGCTGGCAGCAGTCCATATATGCAAAGGTGTGTTGGTGCATGTGAGAGTACGGTGCAGCGAGTAAGTGTGCAGACGTTTTCAAACGTGCTAATGGTGACTGTGTGTTGAAAATGGCTCAAAGTACACATATTGATGACGTTATGAGGGGTGGAATACTAGGGTGACTGGCGGCTGTTCAAACACAGCAGGTCGTAGCACGGACCCTCTGTGTGCCACAAAGTGTGATGTCAAGATTATGGCAACGATTCTAGTAGACAGGGAATTTGTCCAGGCGCTACAGTACGGGACGTCCACAGTGTACAACACCACAAGAAGACCGATATCTCACTATCAGTGCCCACAGACAGTCACGGAGTACTGCATCTAGCCTTGCTCCGGACCTTACCGCAGCCACTAGAACAGATGTCTCCCGAGACACAGTCTACAGACGACTGAACAGACATGGTTTATTCGCCCAGAGGCCAGCAGAGTGCATTCCACTGACCCTTGGTCACAGGAGAGCCCGTAAAGCCTGGTGTCAAGAGCACAGTACATGGTCATTGGAACAGTGGTCCCAGGTTATGTTCACAGACGAGTCCAGGTATAGTCTGAAGAGAGATTCTCGCCGGGTGTTCATCTGGCGTGAACCAGGAACCAGATACCAAACCATTAATGTCCTTGAAAGGGACCTGTATGGAGGTCGTGGCTTGATGGTGTGGGGTGGGATTGTGATTAGTGCACGTACACACATGCATGTCTTTGACAGAGGAACTGTAACAGGTCAGGTGTATCGGGATGTCATTTTGCACCAGTATGTGCGCCTTTTCAGGGATGCAGTAGGAAAACGCTACAGAAGCGCCTTGGTTGCAGCAGTAGTGTGCGGCCGAGCATTGTCATGAAGAAGCACAACGCTTGACGACAACACTCCTCTCCGTTCCTTCTGAATCGCCCTTCGAATTGCCGGATCTACTCCCTGAACGAGGTCATCGGTTGACACTCGCTTTCTTCCCTCTCCGCCTGCATGATGAACGTCTGCACGTCCTGCTTCAAAGTTCCTGCACGAATGCCACACTTTGTCACGCGTGACAGTGACAGTGCGTGCGTCGATTGAAATCAGGCGGAACCCCTACAGCATCGAGACATCGAAAGAAAGCACACATTTCAAGGATCGCGGGAGACTCTATAGTCCTAGACACCTTTACATGCTCACTGTACGCTCAGGAGCGAAAAGTGGGACGTGGCGCGATCGACGGGCATGCCACAGACACTGCCCAACATCTCTGTGAAAAGGATCATCGGATTTTCACTGTGGCTTCCATTTCACGACCGACTGCACCTTGAAAAGAAAATAGCCAGGTTTGACAAGTTTTCATTCATCTACATACACTCTTGAGGCACTTTTTGTGCCTACCTTTGGTATCAAAATTTTCATTTACCTTACACAACTGTTCAATTTGTTCTACAAGCACAACAGACATCAGACATTAGTCAGATTTGTCCCATACTTTTGGGAGTATGTCTCGAGTTAATGGAATTCATTGCTGTGCTACTGCAATACTGCTGTTATGTGTCGTGGTTTTCCCTAACTTGTCGAATGGGGAGGCATACAGAAGGAGTCCTTCACACATGTCCACAAAAAAATCACTTGAAACCAAATCAGGAGATCTGAAACGGCAATGACGCAATCTGAGCTCCGTATGTTACTTACAGGCGACGCATTATTGAGGAAGCTTATTGTTCAGATATGGTGTTAAAATCAAGTGCTATTGTGGCGGTGCTCCGTCCTGTTGGAAAAAAAAAAATCAGCACGTCCTCGCAGTTGAGGAAATAGATGAATAGCCAACATGATTCATGTAAAGAGATTCGTGGAGTCGTCCTTTCCGCATAATAGAATGGGCCTTACATCTTTTCTGTGGGAAACGCACCATATAAGAAGCTTTGAACAGTCCCTGTTGTACTCCCTTACAGCACGTGGCTGCTGTAGTTTCCATATTCCTACGGTGTCGCGGTTTACTTTTTGACTTAAATGGAACATTACCTTACCACTAAACAAAAGGGGACATAACCTCACCACTAAACACTAAACCTGAAAAGATCCAGTTCTCTTTCATCTCCATGTCCAGGATGGGTTTACAAAGTCTACATTTTCTTGTTTATCAGGATCACGAAGAAATTGTAGCAATTGAATCTCGTATAGTCTATCTGTATACGAAGGTGTACCAGTTTATAACAGGCATTTGCCTGACTGCATCCATTACTGCATCTCAAGCTGCTCTCTCGACACGACGTTGCATGGGGGCTTAATTAAATACAATGCAAATAATTTTAATTTTAGTAGCTGACTGTCCGATTACGAAGTCTCGTAACCGGTTGACCCTGACTAGTATTACTACGCAATCTGACTGCATAGAATAACAACAAAGAATGAAAGGAAATTTCCGTTACCACAATTAATTAATTAAGTCCCCAGCAACTATAAATGCTACGAACAACAAGCACAAGTGTAACTGTTCTGTGTGTGGAAGTGTGATTCAACGTACACACCTGGCACTGTTCTTCCTCAATAAGACAAGATATTTTAAATACCATTTACACTGAATTAATTAAATAAAACTGAAATACTGTAATTGCACATAGAAACCCGAATTACAGTCTAATACATGAACACAAGCAGATGCTTTGTTGACTGAACCTGTGACCAAGAGGCATTGTTAGTTAGGAAATTAAAAAAAAAAAAAAAAAATGTTTTTTACCTTCGTATATATTGACTAAAAATACACTCTGATCATTACAACATCTCCATTCGAACAACATCTGCTGTCTAGCCCATCAAAACAACTGCACACGACATGGCCTCAAATAATACAGCTATCAACATCCTCTCAGCAAAGCACTAACCACCACAACTTCTGAACAAGCACTGCCAGTGGAGGCGGCGGAATAAAACTCTTTGGCGCAATCTCTGGCGCTGTGACTCAGTGTAGCCACCTTTCAACGTGTACCATACTTTGTCGTATAAGAGAGGTGAATATAATTCTGCTTCATCCATTATACAATGGAAAGTCAGAGATCTTTTCCCCGACCGATATTTTGGAAAATGAAATCTTCCATTGCAGCTAGATTATTTATTGCTTTCGGTGCGTCTTGTACGTTAATTTTCATCAGAATGTCAATAGAAATGTGTCTTGGGACTAAAGCAGTGTTCTTTTTCCTCGATTTTCGTATGTTTAAAGCGAAGACGAAGTTTAGATTCATATGATAGAAAAGAGTTACAGATAATATTAGCGCATATAGTTATGCCTTCCATAAACTTTGTAGAAGCAACAACGAGGACATTCTGAAAAGTAGTGCCTCCGAATTTTTTATTCTGTTCTCAGTACCAGTTGAGGTATTATTAGTCGCGTATATTATTCAGTCGGCATTCCCCCACTTCGCTGACGCAAGTTCCAACCATCTGCCGGTAGAGGGCTCCAGTGAGAAACAGCCTGCTCTAATAAACTTTCTAAGTGCAGGTAACTTGCCTCCAAATGAAATCCATAAAAGGTTGATAGCTGTTTACGGTGATCATTGTATCGGTGTAAGTAATGTGGGACGTTGGGTTGTTCGTGGTCGCAATGAAGGAAACGGTGGTCTTAAACTTAACGTATGTGACAGAGCTTGGAATTTTCGCAGAACTTAAAAACTTAAAGAGAATCCTTGTGAACTTTACTCTGGTAATGATGAAACTGTGCAAGCAGAGGTAAGGTTGTGGCTCTGCCAGCAGAGACAACAATTACACATGATGATATCAACAAACTGGTCCCTCGTTGGGAGAAATGTGTTCGTCTCCAGGGTGACTACATTGCCAGATAAATATGTAAACGTGAAGAATAAAGATGAATAATGCCACTAATATTTGTTTAATTTAAAAAGCTGTAAGTGTGTGAAACATTCGGAGGTATTACTTTTCAGTATGCCCACATAGTAGTGCACTGATAAGATAGGAAATGAGGAAGTTTTTTGCAAAATCAGTAGGGTAAGGAATATTTGGAAAATATTAGTAGAAGGGACAGGATGATAAGACACATGTTAAGATATCAGATAATAGCATTCATAGTACTGGAGAGAGAAGTAGAGGACATAGGGAAATTCCAGATTAGAATGCAGTAACACTATCGAATCAAGAATAGCTGCCACATGAGTAACTTAGAAGTAGATATCCTCGGAGCAGTGAAGCAACATAAATCACTTCATAAAAGCATGTCCTAAGGTCCGGACTCTATACCAATTAGGTTCCTTTGAGAGTATTCTGATGAAATGGCAATCATATACAACCACTCGCTCGACGAAATATCCTTACCCAAAGACAAGAAAGTTGCACAGATTACACCAATATTCAAGAAAGGTAGTAGGAGTAATCCACTAAATTACAGGCCCATATCATTAACGTCGATATGCAACAGGATTTTGGAACATGTATTGCTTCCAAGCATTATGAATTACCTCCAAGAGAACGATCGATCTATTGACACGGAGTCAGCACGAATTTAGAAGACATCGTTCTTGTGAAATACAATTAGCTGTTTACTCGCATGAAGTGTTGAGTGCTACTGACAAAGGATTTCAAACTGACTCCGTATTTTTAGATATCCAGAAGGCTTTTGATACTGTACCACACAAGCGGCTTGTAGTTTAATTGCGTACTTGTGGAATATCATCTCATTTATGCAACTGGCTTCGTGATTTCCTGTCAGATAGGTCACAGTTCGTAGTAACTGACGGAAGGTCATCAAATAAGACAGAAGTAATTTCTCGCGTTCTCCAAGGTAGTGCAATAGCCCTATACTTGACAATCATATACAACCGCTTGCTGGACGAAATATCCGCACCCAAAGAAAGGAAAGTTGCACAGATCACGTCAATATTCCAGAAAGGTAGTAGCAGTAATCCATGAAATTACGGGCCCATATCATTAATGTCGATATGCAGCAGGATTTTGGAACGTATATTGTTTTCGATCATTTTTGAATTACCTCCAAGAGGACGATCTATTGACACACAGCCAACACACAGGCCCTCTGCTGTTCCTCATCTATATAAACGATTTAGGAGACAATCCAAGCAGCAGTCTTAGAGTCTTAGTTTGTTTGCATTTGATGCTGTCGCTTATCGCCTAGTTAAGTCATCAGAAGATCAAAACAAACTGCGAAACGATTTAGAAGAGAAATCTGTCTGGTGCAAAAACTGGCAATTGGCCCTAAATAATGAAAAATTTGAGGTTATCCGTATGAGTGGTAAAGGGAATCCATCTAAACTTCGGTTACACGATAAATCAATAAATTCTAAAGGCCGTAAATTCAACCAAATACCTAGGAATTACAATTACGGAGAACTAAAGTTGGAAAGAACACATAGCAACTGTTGTGGGGAAGATGAATCGAATATGCGAATTATTGGCGGAACACTTAGAAGATGCAACACGTCTTCTAAAGAGACTGGGAATAGTGTCCGTAGTTACTTTATAATTCTTGAGGGTATATTTGTTATGTCGTTGCAACTACAAAAATGCATGATTTTTTCACTAGACGCGATTCGATTTATTGAGGTAAAGCATCATCAGTGGTCTGTAATTAAGTTATTTACATTTTGATTTGCATTTATATCGAAAAACAGTTCGATAAGAATACGTAAATAGAAGAAAGACGAAGGTAACGAGAAGTAGTAGAAATGAGAACAGCGTGCAACTTAACATCAGGATTGATGATCACGAAGTAGATGAAGTTACGGAATTCCGCTACCTAGGCAGTAAAATAACCAGTGACGGACGGAGCAAAGAGGACATCAAAAGCAATGGCAAAAAGGGCATTCCTGGCCAAGAGAAGTCTACTAATTTCAAATATCTCCCTTAATTTGACGAAGAAATTTCTGAGAATGTACGTCTGCACTACAGCATTGTATGACAGTGAATTATGGACTGTCGGAGAAGCGGCGGAGAATCGAAGCACTTGAGATGTTATGCTACAGACGAGTGTTGAAAATTAGGTGGACTTGTAATGTCCCCACAGAAAATACCCTCTACCACGCACCAATTAATCATTTTCAATCAAACCATCCACATTCATTCACTTTGGAAAAGTTATCTGATCTGATTTTCTCGTAATATATGCGGCGACAGCTCGGCGACGCCAAAGTATTTTCTAGTGCGTTTATTCTTTGAAATAACAGAGATGCATATAAGCATTCTCCATGGTTGTTAGAGTGGTAACTAGGACAGCTTCTGGAGTATCCGTTGAGGGATTGATGTGTTTCTGAGAGATACATATTCTGCTTTTCTTCTCGCTAAAGTGAGCCAATGAACATTTGTGCCGCTAATTGTTTGTTTGAAGAGAAAGAGACTGTAAACGGAAAATAATTAAGGTGTGGAATCACCGGAGATCTGGACATGTAATGGAGATGGATTTAATACACAATTTCCTCCATAAATAAGGTTTGTGACTTTTTTGTTCTGGAGTGAATGAACGAATGAGTTTTTTCTGAATCATTTGATGATCACGTTGGCCCTGTAATTAGTTGAGAAGTTTCAGTTGCGTCGAAGAGAGCCTGCAATCACTGAGTCTGTGTTAAATCGTCCAAAAAGGCTTCGTACACAACTGGAATTCGCAATCTTTCGTAAAAGGAACAAACTGTCCAAACGATTGATTCTCCCGACTGACTGCAGTGTTTAACAGTAATAATAAATGTAAAGATCTCTTACAGCAAGCCAGCCGCTGATTACCAAGACGAAGGACTCCACCACAGATCCTATTTGGCTGATTTCACGTAATGAAATATTATATTAAAAACTGTACATAGATAAAGGAGAGAGAGAGAGAGAGAGCGAATGAAAAATAGAGATAATACTAATAATCCTCCATTAGTCTAATTTTTCGCCTGTCTTATCCCGGATCGGCCAAGAACTGGGAAGACCTTACTTTACTGTATAGATTTATGTGTGAAGGTGAAGGGATCTTAAAGGCAACAGATACACGTCTATACAGACAAGACATTACACAGAGATAGCGGCTAGCTGCATTCATCATCTATTCTTAGATAAAGAGACGGCAACTTATTATCCGAACATTTAAAAAATGTTAAAGTCTGATAAGGTAAGGAATGAGGAGGCTCTGCACGGAATCGGAGAGGAAAGGAACATGTGGAAAACATTGATAAAGAGGAGGGATAGGATGATAGGACATCTGTTAAGACATTAAGGAATGACTGCAATGGTACTAGAGGGAGCTGTATGGGGCAAAAACTGCAGGGGAAGACAGAGACTGGCATACATCTAGCAAATAATTGAGAACGTAGGTTGCTAGTGTTACTCTGAGATGAAGAGTTTAGCACAGGAGAGGGATTCGTGGTGGACCGCATGATCTGCTTTATGGTGATTTTTCGGCTGAGTTCGCTTACATTGGGAAATGTCATCTGCTAGCACATCGCTATTTTTCTGTGTTAGACACCGATAATTTTGGTCAAATTTTTAGATGTTCTGCAGCACTGTGCATTTCTTATGCTTTTTCACAACACACTTTTATGCACACCACTGTATTCTGTTTGTTTTTGTACTTCAAGTATGCGTTGTTGTTTATGTTTTGTAGTGTTGCCAACATAAACTTTCCACTTCTTTGTCTTTGACCTACAATATTTTCCTTGAACAGAATAAAGCAACTACACAAAAACAAAAGTTCACAACAGACGAAGAATAAGAAAACATACTCAACTTTTTAGACATAACCATAAGAAAAGAAAATAATAAACACAATTTGACATTTACAGAAAACCCACAACAAGTGACATTATCTTAAATACAACTTCAAACTACCCAAAGAACCACAAACAAGCAGCAGTCAGATACATGCTAAACAGGCTGAACAGTATCCCCCTAAAATCTTCTAATTACCAGAAAGATTTAGCCATTATGAAACAAATAGCATTAAAAATGGATACAAAGAAACAATGGTAGACAAACTAGACAAAAAATAAAGAGACAAATAGTGAAAAAATCCAACCAAAACTACCCTAACTCGTACAATTTACACTATAACAAAAAATGACATACAATGACCTACCACAACAAATTCACTCATAAAATAGGTAACATATCCAAAAAACAAGGCATAAACATTGCTTACAAAACGAACAATTCCATTCCAAAGCGCATCCCAGAACTGAAATCAAAACCGCACAGATACCAACATTGTGGTATCTATCAGCTCAGTTGCAGAGATTGTGAGAAGATATACATCGGAATTACTGTGAGGACATTCAACACAAGGTATAAAGAACACATCAGTGCATTTAAATACGGTACAAATCATTCAAAATTTGCAGATCATCTAAAAGAAGGACGCCATAGACCAGGCAATACCGAAAACGATATGAATATCACAAAAATCAATAAAGACAGACACCTTCTCCCTTTCCAAGAAAATTTCCTGATACAAAAAGCATTAACACAAAATAAACAGTTGCTCAATGACCAGATAAATATTAGAAACGAGACTCTATGTAGAGTAATTGATGAAATTACATGAAAAAGAAAAGAGCCTTTTCCATCCTTGACCCTCTACTCTCACGGTTTCATTTCGCTTCTCGCTCCTCACCTTCTCCTCCAACTCCATCACTCTGCTATAGGCTTATGTCCACTCATCATGGATTCCCCCACCCCTAAACAAATAAAAAAAACCTCCATCGCTATTCCTTCTCTACTCTTACACTGTACATAAATACATAGAAACATAATTAAATAGAATTACACATATACACTAATCTAATTTAAGAAAATGTTGTACACCAAAGGCAAAGTAGAGGAAAGGTTATGTTGGCAACACTACAAAACACGAACAACAACACATACTTGAAGTACAAAAACAAACAGAATACAGGGGTGTGCATAAAAGTGTGTCGTGAAAAATATAAGAAATGCATAGTGCTGCAGAACATCTGAAAATTAGACCAAAATTATCAGTGTCTAACACAGAAAAACAACGATGTGCTAGCAGATGGCATTTCCAGATGTAAGCGAGAAATCAGCCGAAAAATCACCATAAGTTCAAATCAACCTATTCTCAACGACCTGTTTTTCGATTGAAAAGCAAATCAGAATGTAAATAACTCAATTACAGACCACTGATGGTGCTTTACCTCAATAAAGCGAAACGCGTCTGGTGGAAAAAATCACGCATTTTTGTAGTTGCAACGACAGAACAAAAATATCGTCAAGAATACCTACACTAGGCTTGTCCGTCCTCTTTTGGGGTACAGCTGTGCAGTGTGGGATCGTTACCAGGTAGGGTTACCGGAGCACATCGAAAATGTTCAGAGACGGGCAGTACTTTTTGTATCATCGAGAAATAGGAGTGAGAGCGTCATGGGTATGATACAGTATTTGCTGTGGACATCATTAAAACAAAGGCGTTCTTCGTTGCGGCGGGATCTTCTCAAGAATTTTCAGTCATCAACTTTCTCCTCCGAATGACAAAATATTTTGCTGACGCCGACATACGTTGGGAGAAACTATCATAATAATAAATTAACGGAAATCAAATCTCGCACCGAAAGAGCGTGGAATAATAGACCATTATTTTGAAGGTGGCTCGATTAACCCTCTGCCAGGCACTTGAGTGGGATTTGCAGAGTACCCATGTAGATGAAACAATTTACAACACTGGGTACAGCTGCTAGTCTAAGATATAATGTCGGACCAGGACAAGCAAAATAATATGAGTGATTTATGATAACTGAATATGAAAGAGGACCATTAAGAGTCAGTATAGATGTTACATTGCTATGAATATGGGATATATTTTTATTAGTAAATGTGTTAACTTATTCCCTCTTTCATTCTCATTTATTCTCAAATATATCTTAATTAGCAGTTTTTTGTTACCTTAGGGTTCGTACTGTTAATAACTCCAGTATTTTACTTATTATCATTATTACTAGGTCATGATTATAAATATATCAAGCTCAGATCTTTAATGTAATATGTAATTTATGTGATCCGCTAGTTGCGTACATGAGAGGTTTTTGGGCAAAAACAAATACGTGAAACACGAATAAACTGCATCTTTGTATAATGCACTTTCTATCTACAAAGCCCTCTTAAGACATATATATAAATAAAATCTGTGCACTTATTCGCTAGTTCTTTGAAAGTCTTCTGTTGGCGTTTGTGTAACCGATAACGAATTTATGACTGCATGTCCTGAGAAATAGTTCGTAGTGACGTAAAAACGCCATAAAACGGGACATTAGTGTTCAGTATACTCCTGTGTCGTTAAATATCGCTTAAGTAGCAATATTATTTTATTAGATCGTGAATGGGGCCCTTTGGGATTTACGTTGTTGTCGCGACTGCTGAAGTTTTCTGCCTGAGGAATGAGTGCCGTTTCAAAGCAGAACAGATAGGTTGATGATTAATGTGTTGCGGAGTTGCATAAGGACGTGCTGAAAAGTAATGCCTCCAAACTTTTTATGTGAATACTCTTAGAGCTCTTTAAATAAAACAAACGTTACTGTCCTTCTACATCTTCATGTGTACATAGTTGCAGCCCTCTGCCGTGTGAGGGCTCCGAACTGTAATGTGTAACATGGAGGTGTGAAAGTAACTACGTCGATGTGTGAAAAACAGCGTGCTGTAATCGAGTTTCGGATTAGAAGGGTCCGTCCACACATAGAGTATCCTCTCCTTCAGCGTGACAATGTCAGACCACACACGAGCGCTGCGACATCTGCAATAATCCAACGCCTTGGGTTCACTACCATCCATCATCCTCCATACAATCCCGACTTGGCATCATCCGATTTTCAACTGCTTTCAAAACGTAAGGAACACCTTCAACTACTACACTTTTACGAGGGTGAGTCAAATGAAAACCTTAAATTTCTAATAACAAATAGAAATTTCGCGCCGTTATCATGTAAGTTGGTAAGCGTACTACAAACAGCGTGCAGAATTGCCTGTGGGTGGCAGCATAATGCAGATGCACACATACCGTCGCAGTATCAGTATAGAGATGCCTGCCCCACTTGCGACTTGCACCAGTGAAGAACAGCATTCTGTTATTCGGTTTTTGCGTAGTGAAGGTGTGAAACCTATTGAAATTCATCGACGAATGAAGGTTCAGTACGGTGATGCATGTTTGTCACAACAGCAAGTCTACGAATGGAGTAGGAAGTTCGCAAATGGTGTGATTTCAGTGGAAGATGCTCCTCGTCCAGGTCAGGCACAACGAGTTGTGACTCCACAAAACATTGCAGCAGTTGAAGCCATAGTGAAGGAAAACCGCTGTGTGACGCTGAACGACATTGCAGCATGTTTACTGATTAGTCATGGGTCAGCGCACCACAATGTGCATGGTGTGCCCCAGTTTCACAAAGTGTCTGCAAGATGGGTGTCACGGCAGCAGACTCCTGAAATGAGAGAACGACGTGTTGATGCTTGTGAAGAACTTATTCGCCGCTTTGAACGAGAAGATGAGGACTTCTTGCAAGAATCGTTACTGGGGACGAAACCTAGGATCACTTCCACCAACCGGAAACGAAGAGAGCGAGCAAAGAATAGCGACTTTTGAAAGGTGGCTACACTGAGCCACAGCGCCAGAGATTACGCCAAAGAGTATTATTCAGCCGCCTCCACTGGCAGTGCTTAGGGAGAACTCGTAGTAGTCAGTGCTTGTTGAGATGTGCTAGTGAAAAGTGCTTGTTGAGAACTCGTAGCAGAGAGTGCTTGCTGAGATGTGATACTGAAAAGTTCTTGTTGAGATGTGGTAGTAGAGAGTCGGTGTGGAGATATATTGTAATGATTAGGGAGATTTTCGTCAATATATGAAGGTAAAAGAAAAAAAATTTTTCCTTTTCTTTTTATTATCTCAATGTCTTAAATAATGTGTCATTACAGGTTCAGTCAACAAAGCATCTGGCTTGTGTTCTTGTATTAGAGTGTAATTCTGCTTTCCTTATGCAATTATAGTATTTCTATTTTTTAATTACTTCAGTATAAATGATATTTAAAATTTCTTGTCTTAGTGAAGAAGAACCGTGCCAGATGTGTACGTTGTATCACACTTCCACACACAGAACAGCTACACTTGTGCTTTGTTGGCTTCATAGGTTTTATAGTTGCTGGGGACTTAATTAATTAATTGTATTAACGAAAATTTTCATTTCATTCTTTGTTGTTGTTCCATGCAGTCAGATTGCGGACAAAAACTAGTCAGGGCCAACCGTTTACGAGACAGCATAATCGGTCATACAGCTACGAAAAATAAAAATTATTTTCAATTTAATAATAATTAAGCCCCCATGCACGTGGCGACCCTGCCAGGATCGTCCCTTGGAATTCTTCTAATTGTAAAAATAGTAGACAGTAGTATTGTTGTAGTAATTTGTAGTTAGTAATTGTAGTCTATTTTGCATGTGTAGATTCTTCTAATGGTATTTTCCAAAATTTAAATTTGTTGTCTTGTCTATGGGTTTGACAATTTAGTGCAATTATTTCAATTGTTCGTAAATCGTGTTTGAGGGAAACATCTCGTGTGAATGGTATTGTTGGAGATGAGGAGTCATTGTGTGTAATTTTCGTACAGTGACGAGTTTTGTATGTTTTGTAAATGATTACGCGATCGATGAAAAAGGCGAAAATGATGAATAGTGAGAATGACGAAATTGTTGAGATAGCGAACTCGCCAACACAGGACAACAGTATGATGAATAATGGAGTTGAAAACAAAGTAATAAGTCGGGAAAATAGTCCGGAACCATTTCAAAATTTTTCTCAATCAGAAAATTCACAGAATACGAGATTAACGATAGAAGAATCTGAAATAGTATCGAACACAGACAGCTTTATGGCTATGCAGAAGGAAGTTAGTTTTTCGGGAAATGTTAGGGGCGAAAAGAATTTCGAACCGGGTAAAATGGAGCAGTTGATGGGTGCTATATTACATTTGGGATCACAGATGGGAAATTTGGGATCACAAATAGCAACAATTAAAACTGAGATGGGAACTTTGAGATCTGAATTAAAAACAGAGATGGGAACAATGGGATCACAGTTACGATCTGAATTTAAAACAGAGATAGGAACAATTAAAACAGAGATAGGAACAATTAAAACAGAGATGGGAACTTTGGGATCTGAATTAAAAAATGATATCGGAACAATGGGATCACAGTTACGATCTGAATTTAAAACAGAGATAGGAACAATTAAAACAGAGATAGGAACAATTAAAACAGAGATGGGAACTTTGGGATCTGAATTAAAAAATGATATGGGAACAATGGAAACACAGTTTAGATCTGAATTAAAAACACAGATGGGGGCTTAATTATTATTAAATTGAAAATAATTTTTATTTTTCGTAGCTGTATGACCGATTACGCTGTCTCGTAAACGGTTGGCCCTGACTAGTTTTTGTCCGCAATCTGACTGCATGGAACAACAACAAAGAATGAAATGAAAATTTTCGTTAATACAATTAATTAATTAAGTCCCCAGCAACTATAAAACCTACGAAGCCAACAAAGCACAAGTGTAGCTGTTCTGTCTGTGGAAGTGTGATTCAATGTACACATCTGGCACTGTTCTTCTTCACTAAGACAAGAAATTTTAAATATCATTTATACTGAAGTAATTAAAAAATAGAAATACTATAATTGCGTAAGGAAAGCAGAATTACACTCAAATACAAGAACACAAGCCAGATGCTTTGTTGACTGAACCTGTAATGACGCATTATTTAAGACATTGAGATAATAAAAAGAAAAGGAAAATTTTTTTTTCTTTTACCGTCATATATTGACGAAATTCACTCTAATCATTACAATATATCTCCACACCGACTCTCTACTACCACATCTCAAGAAGAACGTTTCAGTATCACATCTCAGCAAGCACTCTCTGCTACGAGTTCTCAACAAGCACTTTTCACTAGCACATCTCAACAAGCACTGACTACTACGAGTTCTCCCCAAGCACTGCCAGTGGAGGCGGCTGAATAATACTCTTTGGCGCAATCTCTGGCGCTGTGGCTCAGTGTAGCCACCTTTCACATTCCTCATCACCAAAACCAAAGAAGTTTCGAACAGAACCATCGGCAGGGAAGGTTATGCTGACACTGTTTTGGAACGAAAAAGGCGTAATTTTGGTGCATTACATGCCTAGAGGGACCACTGTCACCAGTGCATCATACACAGATCTCCTAAAAAATCATCTGCGGCCTGCAATCAAATCAAAGCGACGTGGATTGCTGTCAGCAGGTGTCCTTTTGCAACATGACAATGCAAGACCTCACACTGCCCGTACAACAGTTGCAACAATCACAGACCTACATTTAAAAGTGTCTTCCCCATCCAACATACTCACCAGACCTTGCTCCAAGTGATTCCCATATGGTTGGACCACTCAAAGACGCAATGGGAGGAAAGAAGTTCCGTTCTGATGAAGAGTTGCCCCATGCGGTGCATGAGTGGTTGAGCGGACAACGAAAATAATCTATTTTCTAAAGGAACGTATGCACTTTGTAAGCTCTGGAGGACTTGCATTGAGCGTGGGGGAGATTATGTTGAAAAGTGATACAGCTTTGTACCACTTCTGCACAATAAAAAATATTTAAAAACAGATTTTCTTTTGACTCACCCTCGTAATACCATGAAGCGGCACGAGCAGAGGTGAGGCTGTGGCTCGTCAAGAAACTGAAACATTCCACAGTGACGGTATCAACAAAATGGTCTCTCGTTGGGATAAGTGTGTTCGTTATCGGGGTGGCTATGTTGATAACTAAATATGTAGACATGAAGAATAAAGATGTGGAATATTACCAACGCTCGTTCTATTTAAAAACGTCTGCGAGCTTTTACATACAAAATTCGGAGATATTACTTTTCAGCTCGTCCACGTAGTAACTGAGCTGTAACATAAAAATAAAGCGTTTCCAGACCCATATCCGTACAACATTCTTTCTTCCTGTATGTGTTAGGAATGTTTCCCGTAAGTTTGGTCATAACTTTTCGTTCCTGTGTACAAAATGTTCAGAAACTAGATTCACTGACTCCGCTAGTGAGAGCTATTTCCTTAGGCGACTGTGGACGTTTGCCTCACGTAAGACTTTCGAAAACTTTTACAACAGACCGAGGGCATGGCTACACAATCTAGCTGCCTTGCCGAAGCTGAATCTGAGTCTCATGAGGCGAATGTCTCTGATGCTCAATAACTGTCTCAGCTGAGGGTGCTGAGGAGTAACTCTGCAGAATAAAATGTGATTTTACGCTGTTTTAAATAATTGTAAAAGAGGTCGGTAGGAGGAGATACAGAGACTCAGACGCGTGCGAGGCAAGTGGCAGAATTAGGTTCATTGGCAAGATGATGGGAAAATTTTTACATTTGACAGTATTGCGGAGAACAATGCCCCAGATTGAAAAAATATGATTTTCCAGCTCTAATACGAGGGTGAGTCAAATGAAAACCTTAAATTTGTAATAACTAATCGAAATTTCGCGCCGTTATCCTGAAGTTGGTAGGCGTGCTACAAACAGCGTGCAGAATGGCCTGTGGGTGGCAGCATAGTGCAAATGCTCACATTCGGTAGCAGTATCAGTATACAGATGCCCGCCCCACTTGCGACTTGCACCAGGGAAGAACGGCGTTCTGTTATTCGGTTTTTGCGTAGTGAAGGTGTGAAACCTATTTAAATTCATCGTCGAATGAAGGTTCAGTACGGTGATGCATGTTTGTCACAACAGCAAGTCTACAAAATGGAGTAGGAAGTTCACAAATGGTGTGATTTTAGTGGAAGATGCTCCTCGTCCAGGTCAGGCACAACGAGTTGTGACTCCACAGAACATTGCAGCGGTTGAAGCCATAATGATGGAAAACCACCCTGTGAGACTGAACGACATTGCAGCATGTTTACAGATTAGTCATGAGTCAGCACACCACATTGTGCATGATGTGCTCCAGTTTCACAATGTGTCTGCAAGATGGGTGCCACGGCAGCAGACTCCTGAAATGAGAGAACGACGTGTTGATGCTTGTGAAGAACTTCTTCGGCGTTTCGAACGAGAAGGTGATGGCTTCCTTCCAAGAACCGTTACTGGGGACGAAACCTAGGATCACTTCCACCAACCGGAAACGAAGAGAGCGAGCAAGGAATGGCGCCATTCCTCACCACCAAAACCAAGCCGGCCGCGGTGGTCTCGCGGTTCTAGGCGCTCAGTCCGGAACCGCGCAACTGCTACGGTCGCAGGTTCGAATCCTGCCTCGGGCATGGATGTGTGTGATGTCCTTAGGTTAGTTAGGTTTAAGTAGTTCTAAGTTCTAGGGGACTGATGACCACAGATGTTAAGTCCCATAATGCTCAGAGCCATTTGAACCAAAACCAAAGAAGTTTCGAACAGAACCATCAACATGGAAGGTTATGCTGACTCTTTTGGGACGAAAAAGGTGTAGTCCCTAGAGGGACCACTGTCACCAGTGCATCATACACAGATCTCTTAAAAAATCATCTGCGGCCTGCACTCAAATCAGTGACGTGGATTGCTGTCAGCAGGTGTCATTTTGCAACATGACAATGCAAGACCTCACACTGCCCGTACAACAGTTGCAACAACCACAGACCTGCATTTTAAGTGTCTTCCTCATCCAACATACTCACCAGACCTTGCCCCAAGTGATTCCCATATGGTTGGACCACTCAAAGACGCAATGGGAGGAAAGAAGTTCCGTTCTGATGAAGAGGTACGCCACGCGGTGCATGAGTGGTTGAGCGGATTACGAAAAAATTTTTTTCTAAAGTAATTTATGCACTATGTAAGCCCTGGAGGACTTGCACTGAGCGTGGGAGACATTATGTTGGAAAGTGATACAGCTTAGTACCACTTCTGCATCCGGCCGAGTTGGCCGAGCGGTTCTAGGCGCTACAGTCTGGAACCGCGCGATCGCTTTGGTCGTAGGTTCGAATCCTGCCTCGGGCGTGGATATGTATGATGTCCTTAGGTTAGTTAGGTTTAAGTAGTTCTAAGTTCTAGGGGACTGATGAGCTCAGCAGTTAAGTCCCATAGTGCTCAGGGCCATTTGAACCACTTCTGCACAATAAATGATATTTTAAAAAATATTTCAGGTTTTCATTTGACTCACCCTCGTAATAGCAATGTAGCGGAACAAGCAGAGGTGAGGCTGTGGCTCGTAAACAAACACACATTCCATAGTGACGGTAGCAACAAAATGGTCTCTCGTTGGGATAAGTGGGTTCGTTTTCGGGCTGGCTATGTTGAGAAATAAAGATGTAGGATTTTACCAACGTTCGTTTTACTTAAAAAACTCTGCGAGCTTTTAAATGCAAAATTCGGAGACGTTACTTTTCAGCATGACCTCTTAGTAACTGAGCTGTAACATAAAAATGAAGCATTTCCGGACACATGTCCGTACAACATACACTATTGGCCATTAAAATTGCTACACCAAGAAGAAATGGAGATGATAAACGGGTATTCATTGTACAAATATATTATACTATAACTGACATGTGATTATATTTTCACGCAATTTGGGTGAATAGATCATGAGGAATCAGTACCCAGAATAACCACCTCTGGTGGTAATAACGGCCTTGATACGTCTGGGCATTGAGTCAAACAAAGCTTGGATGGTGTGTACGGGTACAGCTGCCTAAGAAGCTTCAACACGATACCACAGTTCATCAAGAGTAGTGATTGGCGTATTGTGACGAGCCAGTTGCTCGGCCACCATTGACCAGACGTTTCCAATTGGTGAAAGATCAGGAGAATGTGCTGGCCAGGGCAGCAGTCGAACATTTTCTGTATCCAGAAAGGCCCGTACAGGACCGGCAACATGCGGTCGTGCATTATCCTGCTGAAATGTAGGGTTTCGCAGGGATCGAATGAAGGGTAGAGCCACGGGTCGCAACACATCTGAAATGTAACGCCCACTGTTCAAAGTGCCGTCAATGCGAACAAGAGGTGACCGAGACGTGTAACCAATGGCTCCCCGTACCATCACGCCTGATGATACGCCAGTACGGCGATGACGAATACACGCTTCCAATGTACGTTCATTGCGATGTCGCCAAACACGGATGCGACCATCATGATGCTGTAAACATATCCTGGATTCATCCGAAAAAATGACGTTTTGCCATTCTTGCACCCAGGTTCGTCGCTGAGTACACCATCGTAGGCTCTCATGTCTGTGGTGCAGCGTCAAGGGTAACCGCAGCCATGGTCTCGGAGCTGATAGTCCATGCTGCTGGAAACGTCGTCGAACTGTTCGTGCAGATGGTTGTTGTCTTGCAAACGTCCCCATCTGTTGACTCAGGGATCGAGACGTGGCTGCACGATCCGTTACAGCCATGCGGATAAGATGCCTGGCACCCGACTGCCAGTGGTACGAGGCCGTTGGGATTCAGCACGGCGTTCCGTATTACCCTCCTGAACCCACCGATTCCATATTCTGCTAACCGTCATTGGATCCAGACCAACGCGAGCAGCAATGTCGCGATACGATAAACCGCAATCGCGATAGGCTACAGTCCGACCTTTATCAAAGTCGGAAACGTGATGGTACGCATTTATCCTCCTTACACGAGGCATCACAACAACGTTTCATCAGGCAACACCGGTCAACTGCTGTTTGTGCAAGAGAAATCGGTTGAAAACTTTCCTCGTGTCAGCACGTTGTAGGTGTCGCCACCGGTGCCAACCTTGTCTGAATGCTCTGAAGAGCTAATCATTTGCATATCACAGCATCTTCTTCCTCGGTTAAATTTCGTGTCTGTAGCACGTCATCTTCGTGGTGTAGCAATTTTAATGGCCAGTAGTGTACTTTCTTCCTGTTCGTGTTAGGAATGTTTCCAGTAAGTTTGGTCATAACTTTTCGTTCCTCTGTACATAGTTTTTAGAAACTAGATTTACTGACTCCGCTAGTGAGAGCTATTTCCTTAGGAGACTGTGGACGTTTGCCTCTCGTAAGACTTTCGAAAACTTTTACAACAGACTGAGTCCGTGGCTACAGAATCAGCTGCCTTGCCGAAGCTGAATCTGAGTCTCATGAGGCGAATGTCTCTGATGCTCAATAACTGTCTCAGCTGAGGGTGCTGAGGAGTAACTCTACAGAATAAAATGTGATTTTACGCTGTTTTAAATAATTGTAAAAGAGGTCGGTAGGAGGAGATACAGAGACTCAGACGCCGGCGAGGCAAGTGGCAGAATTAGGTTCATTGGCACGTTGTTACGAAAATTTTTATATTTGGCAGTATTGCGCAGAACAAGGACCCAGACTGAAAAAATATGTTTGTCCAGCTCTAATATAACACTTATGTTGTTTTTGTTAAAGTTTGTGTTGACAATTTCGACATTCAGATGTTGTGTAGTAAGGCGTACCCAGGAGCAGATATAGACTCATATCACAATGCAGTCTTGATGAAGAGTAGACTAAAGGTTCAGAGAATCGTATGAAGACTGAGTGTGGAAGGAGGTGGGGTGCTGAAGTACTGAGGAAGAATGAGACGCATTTTAGCTTCTCTAATGACAAGGAGACTGCGATAAGCAATACCTGAGTAGATATTTCAGTTGAAGAGGAGTGACATCTTTAAAAAGGGCAACCGCTGCTGTGGACAAACGAGAGAAGGTAAAGGGAAGGTAACTGCGAATAAATCTTGGAGAATAGAAGAAATGCTGAAATTGATCGACGAAAGAAGAGAGTACGAAAATGTTCAGGTAATGAGTGAAATACAGCATTTCAAATCATTTGGACATCATTACTGGAAAAATGTGAAGAAATCGAAAAAGAAATGATCGTCGGTAGGACTGGCTCAACAAAACAACCTTTAGTGAAATCAAAATCAAGTGTTGCAGCATTAAGAGCCCAGTGAGACTTCCACTGTTAAACGCAGAGGTGAGAGTGGATAGATGGAAAGCGTAAACTGAAAGCCTCTATGAGGGGAAGGACTTGTCTGAAGGCACAATAGAAAAAAGGAATTGTAGGCGGTGCGGAAGACATAGGGGATTCAGTAACAGAATTAGAATTGAAAAGAGCTCTGGAAGACTTGAGATCAAATAAAGTAGAAGGAATGGATAGCATTTCATCGGAATTATTAAAATCATTGCGGGTAAGTTGGTGTGTGTAGTCTATGAGACTGGCTATACGTAACATCAGAGTTTCGGAAAAATGTCATTCACACTACTCCGAAGATATCAAGAGTCAACAAGTGCGACAACTATCGCACAATCAACTTAACAGCTCATGCATCCAAGCTGCTTACAAAAATAATATACATAAGAATGGAATTGAAAAGTAATGACCTGTTATATCACGATCAGTTTAGCTTTAGGAAAGTTAAAGGTCCCAGAGAGGCAGGTGGTAGTTCAAATGGCTCTAAGCACTGTGGGACTGAGGTCATCAGTCCCATACACTTAGAACTACTTAAACCTAAGTAACCTAAGGACATTACACACATCCATGTTCGAGGCAGGATTCGAACCTGCGACTGTAGCAGCAGCGCGGTTCCGGACTGAAGCGCCTACAACTGCTCGGCCACAGCGGCCGGCGAGGTAGGTGACGTTGTGGTTAATAATGGAAGCAAGACAAGCAAAATCAAGACACGTTCATAGGATTTGTCGACCTAAAAGACGCAATCCACAATTTGAAACGGTGCAAGATATCCGAATTTGAGAAAAATTGTCGTAAGCATTAGGGAAAGACAGGTAGTATTCAATGCGTACAGGAACCAAAAGGGAAAACTGAGAACACAAAAAACGAAGAACAAGGGACAGACACGACAGGATGACAGGACACGTGTTAAGACATCAGGGGATAACTCCCACGGTACTAGAGGGAGCAGCGGAGTAAGACATTGGAAAACATGCAGAAAATTACTGAGGACGTGGGATGCAAGTGCTACTTTGAGATAATGTTGGAGCAGAAGTCTTAATTTTGTGAAAATGTGAGCAAAATCTTGCGTTATATGCGTGTCCATAAGGTAACAGTCATTTGTATGGTGCTGCTGCAATGTCTCAGGCAGCTCTTCCGTTAAGCCATTTTAAAATCAAACAATCCCATCTTCTTTGTTATGGTCAGAGAATTTTTATAATTTCTCGAAATGGATTCCAGTGTTCCCATCTCGACTTTTTCCATTATTCATCTTGCTGTCACATTGTCGTATCTGCCTAGGCCTTGGTGCCACGTTCCACACAGACGGACTTGAGGAATTTACCTGGTAGGTAATTCTTAAATGCATCACTCTTTTCCTTCTTTAATTCTGCAGGCCGTCTGCTCTGTTATTGTTTTGGGCTTTCCCCAGTTTACAGATTTTAAACACTATAATATTGCCACAAAACACTTTTGTAATGGGATTAAGCACATTTATATTTGCTAAGACAGTGACATTTTCGATGTAACTTGTTACCAGTATCTTCAACAAGAATTTCCAGTTATCACTATAAACCAAAGCGCCCATCGATTGGCCTCATATTCTTCTCTGGCAGCTGAGTGTTATTTAGCTGTTTGGAGGAAGTCATGGTGAGCTGTCCACTAACGCAATAAATTTGCAGCTATCTAAGCTTTTTATATCTACCAATGGTCTGAAATGGCGCGCGTATGTGTGTGTTTGTTTGTGTGCGTGTGTGTGTGTGTGTGTGTGTGTGTGTGTGTGCGTTTGTGCATGCGTCCTCCATCGTTAATTTGATGACTGTTTCCATGTGGTTGTGAACGCTAGGCAGCTACCGTCTGTCAGTCAACATTGTCCCTCATGAAATACACACGTTTGACTCTCGTGACTGTTGAATTTTTCTAAATCAAGTGGAACCCTGTGCAGATACTTCTCACTCTGCACAACGGTTAAAATTCCTATCGTCCCAAAATATATGTCATAGGAATTATAGTGTGCCTGTGCGGTTACTGTTATTATAATGTGCCAATCCTGCCTAAAGCGTATGCGCCATAATTTAATCAATGTGTTTCGATCGACTGCTTGTGAGCGTACATTGTGTTTTATGGGTGTGTGAAAGGAAATCACGAGTGGCTACGATTTTTTTGTGGTTTAACGAATTTGTGTTAACGAAATGCACAGTTAGTGGCAGATTGAGGTCAAGACAGCTTGTTAGCTAATGGAATGGTACCATGGCATCTGATTGGAATTAATGTGTGAGTGGCATTCTTACTATATGTGTCTGAGGATGTGTGTGTGTGTGTGTGTGTGTGTGTGTGTGTGTACCTGAACTGTTGCGTTGCAAAGAATATAGATCAGTATTATTGCAACTGCTTAGGGCTGCATTTAAACAGCTACGGCAATCATACTCTATAAATGGTTAACATTTAGCCAGCTGCAATCAAATGTGCACCAAATTTTTAAAATATATAGTGGTTCCAGTTTGATTACAGACATGTTGCGGATGTACACTCCTGGAAATTGAAATAAGAACACCGTGAATTCATTGTCCCAGGAAGGGGAAACTTTATTGACACATTCCTGGGGTCAGATACATCACATGATCACACTGACAGAACCACAGGCACATAGACACAGGCAACAGAGCATGCACAATGTCGGCACTAGTACAGTGTATATCCACCTTTCGCAGCAATGCAGGCTGCTATTCTCCCATGGAGACGATCGTAGAGATGCTGGATGTAGTCCTGTGTGAAACGTCCCCTTTGAACAATTATACATGACTGTGCTTAAACTGACACACAATATTTTGTTAGCGCAACGCAATCTGACTTTCAAAATTCCCTACAAAAGAATGGCTTTGACTAACATTAAACTATACCTTTCACAAATCACTTACCTCACAAAAATCTTCGCTGCTCAAGCTACTGCAATACAGCGAGCGCCACTACTGCCAGCTAAATAAAAGATTCAAACTATGGAAGGCACTAACTACTGATAGGGATAGTTAGCAAATGAAAGATATTAATAGAGAACAAACAATGTATTTACCTTGATATCATCATATATAAATATAGCAGTTCATGACAAATTTCAAAACTCCGCCATCTCTCTCCCCACATCCACCACTGCTGGTGGCTCACCTCCAACTGCGCAACGCTACGCGCTGTTCACATCCAGCTGCCGCTGCCCAACACTACAATGGCGAGTATTACAACAATGCAAAGCAGCCACAGACTGCACACAGCACAGCCCGTGATTTTCATACAGAGGTGGCGTTACCAATAAAAAAACCTAAACAGCCTACTTACATAGCCCCCATGCTCCCCACAAAAAATTTTACAAATTGGATTGGGCAGTGGCCAATACAGATTTGAAAAAAATTTTTCATAATTACAATAACAAAGAAATCAAATGCACGCACTTATTGATACAATGTTGGTCAAAAGCTAAAATTTTGTCACAGTCCATAAAGACAGTCCTGATCATTCATCATGATAGTAATTACAGTTTTTTTTCTCAAAGTCTCATTAGTAAAAGAAATTGCACACAGAAGTAGTGGATTTCCATGCAGTCTTGAAGAAGTAGTGTTGTCCTTCCAACGGAAAGACAGCGCTGACTCTCGACATGCACACAGGTAATGGGCTACAACAGAGCAAACCCACAGCAGAGTCAGTCGAAATTTTGAAGAGTATTGGTAGGTAGGTCATCACAGAGCAGACCCACTGGAGTCCTGGTAGAGATTATGGTATTGGTGGGCCATCAAAGATGCAGACCCACTGTAGTCCTTGTAGAGATGGCTAGCAGCCATCCGTTGCAACTGTGCAGGTGCACAATCACCATCGAAGAGTCTTGCAGTTAATATAGCAAGTCCATAACCACCACTTGTGCACTCACAAAGTTTTTTTGGAATTGTCCTTAGAATCAGCAATACTGTTATCCAGTCCCTTGCTGAATTATTAACACATGTGCAAACACTAACAGTCCCAACTTCTCACATATTGTCCATATACTATGACCAACAGAAACGTGTGCAGTGAAATGGAACTTACAAGTTACTTAATTTGGTGACCTGGTGTCAATTACAATTTTATAACATAAGAAAACAATAACAAAGGTACAAAATACATCAGTAAAGACATAATAATACAGATAAAATTTGTAGTAAAACAGGCGTTACAAAAGAATGGAAATAGACATATACGTCAGTGTTACAGGAATTATGACATGAGTACATACATAAAAGATCAGAATAACTTTCGAAACATCAACTTCACATATGAGCATTAAAACAAAACAGAATAAATAATGTCTAAGCATCTTTACAAGATAAATAACATAGTATTTGAAAAATTCTACAACATAAATCTTATTAGCTAAACACTTAAAGACAGGAAAAACGCAAATATACAAGAGTACACAAACACATAGTAGAATACACACAGGGGGAAAGGACAGGGTTTGTTTTCAGTGTAACATTTGGTACTGCAGTATTTTGCAAACAAATACCATTTTTTTCTTGGAGATCTCCCTTTGTTCATCATTATTCCCAAAAAGTCCTATCTAAGCCTACTTTCTGTATGCTGTTCATATTTCTTTCAAAATAATTATTTCTGATTGTACAATACTCATTTGGGCCCAAATCATTTTCATATAACTTCGCAGTGCATTCTTTACCTATTCTCCATAGTCAGTTTCTTATATAGTCTACCCCCTCTTAAGCTAACTTAAATCTACTGAGCTCAGATGCTAAACTAAGGGACGAGGCAATGCAGCAGCACATAAAACAATTAATATAAACAGCAATGAAAAAAATGGAAAATCGCAAAGCAAGCTACAGTAAATCTAAATTACCAAGCAATTCAACATTACAACTAATATGAGCCAATGTGCAGCAACAAGAAAAATAAATGAGTAGTAAAATTGGCTTAGCAGGGTAACACAAAGTCAAATTCAGTAACACTATGCCTGGCAAACAGCAGCAGAAAATGAAATACCTAAACATGACAAAGCTCAAGCAGAAAAAATATTACACTAAAAATGGCCATGTCTAATACCTATGTCACATCTTAACACTAGAGTGATGCATCACAATTTATTCTAAAAAGAAATTACCAAGTACTTGAAAAGAAAATTATGAATGCAGTGCCTGTGAAGGTAAATGTCGTTTTGTGCTTCCTCATTTTTTTGAAAAAAATTATTATTTACTCGATCTGTAGACAGAAAATATTTATATTAGTACAGCTATAAAATTTTATTTTAACCAATGCTGCAGTGCAGCTAGAAACTAGATATCAAATGAAATAAGCAACTATGTACAAAGCAAAGCATAAGAACATCGTTCAATAGCCATGTGGTATTTCATAAGTTAGTAGAAAAATCTCTCAACTAGAGAGACAGTAGTCATAATCAGGTGTATAGACATAAAAATATTTCTCGTCATTTCATTAGGCATCCAGTGTAATCATATGTTTTCAAGTTCGACCGTGTCGTTTTTGCGATGCTTTCTACAAAGGAATGTCAGAAGCGAGGTTAATGGCGTCTTGGTGTCTTTTTTTATTATTTTTTTTCCTACCTGTGCCGCTGAAAAGGGCTCGCAATAATGGCTTTTTTTACAGGCAACTGGCACACCTGGCCATTCGCAACGCATTACGTCACGGTCACTTACCCTTCTTACCGACATATTTATGACAGCAGTTTCCGTTACAGTGACAGTCTCATATAAACATTTCACAGGTCGAAAATTTGCGTAACAAATGTGTAGAAAAAAATCCTGTAAATATAACAGTGTCCAAAAAATTTTCGCCAGCATTGTGATACATTCACGCATTTACACACACATTTCATAACTCTTAAAGTACGATTCTCGGTTTCCAATATCCTTTTTCACAAGTCAAGAGTCCTTAACTTCTTTCATTATTCATATACATATAAACACGTAATCACATTCCTCATATATGGTAGCATCATCTTATTGACATAAACATACCTCAACAGCATAATACACATCGTCGTCGTAATAATAACATCATAACACCTCAGTCAAATCTCAAAATCGTCGTAGCTTCCTCCAATAATTTCAAAACCTAAAAAAATTCTCTGCTCATTTCAAAAGTGTCATCTGCCTCAAACGTACTTTAAAAATCATGAATCCATACCAAATACATCATTCAAAACTCTCATAGTATCACAATGGTTCCGAAAAAATATGAGCATTTCACAAAGTACAGACAAAATACAATTTCATAAGTGTGAAGTTATCCAACTGTGTAATTGCGTAAACATCTGTAACTGATGTAATAAAAAAAGTTTATCTCTCAGTTACATGATCAGATAGCTGTGTAATTTGTGTGTTAGAGAAATATGGTACCGATGTGTAAAGTTGTATAAGCAAATACCATATTAGCTAGGGTTCCTTGTGGTTGCGACACACATGGTACACAAAGTAGGCGTATACCCCCCTGAGGATAAATGTAATTATACTCCCAGGTGTTACAAATTACAGCAATGGAATGAAATGTATCACGGAAAACTTTCTTTGTAATTAAAAAAAATTTAAAATTAAGTGTTTTAAGTATAAGATTAATCACTCAAATGCGTGTACTGTAGCGCTAAACTGTGCATCTTGTCGCAACATAATCTCTGTGGAAGTGTCGTAGTTATCGTCCTCCAAAAGCTAAGTTCTGCAGAAGTCAATGTACTTACCACATGATAAACAAAAGTGAAATGCTTTGCGTATAGATATCGTAGTTATTATGCTTATTGGCCTGATGAAGAAAGTACTCACAGAAAGTACTTTAAACCCAGAATGTATTTTCAAGTAAACCAAAATGTTGCATTAAAATTTCATTAGCAGTACCAGTAAGTGTCCTAAGTATGTAAGCCTGATAGTCGTTACGTAATCGTGCAACTAACAAGCAAGGATGTACAACTAACAACACTGTGTCGTCTGTTCATTATAACAATGCATTCGTAATTTCTGTTTAAATAAGTTCTCTTGGTTCTTGACTGGATATTTCACTTCAAACATTGTTACATGTTAACAGATTCTAAATCTGACAAAGCATACTAGAAATGTGAAGTGAAAAGTTTTATGGCAAAGACAAAGTTAAAAAGCAGATTATCTATCAATAAACGGTTTTACATGTGAAATGTGGTGTAAACCTTTACTCTTTCTAGTACGCAGAGTTTCAACTTCAACGCAATTATCATGTGGTATACGTCGGATTCTGTAAGGTCCATTGTAAACTAGAAAGAATTTGTGACTCAAGTGTTTCTTCTTATGTGACAATGAATGAGCTTTAATGAGAACTTTCTGACCAATATATAATTTCTTTGCATTTGCTTTACCGTGTAGTTCTCTCCTTTTGTCTGCTGCAGATTTTATATTTTTAAGACCAAATCAATTACGTCTTTGTGTCGAAGTTTACGTGTATTCGGGAAAGGTACAACCTCTCTGATTCTGTTCGGTGGTTCTTCATTCTTCAGTACAAGAGTAGGTGGTAAAGCAGTGGAATCATGAGGCATTTCATTCAGCACATTTTGAAATAATTGTAGATATCTGTCCCAATGCTGATGCTTTCTGTGACAATAAAGTCTGCAAAGCTTATTGATTTCTTTCATAATCCGTTCAGACGGGTTGCAATGTGGTGAGTACAATGAAATAAAAACAGGTTTGATTTTATGATTCCGAAGCGTGCGTGAGCAAACAGCAGATCTAAATTGCGGTCCGTTATCTGAAATGACTTTAGCAATGTGGCCAACTTCACGTAAGAAATTTTTAACAAAGGTGTTGGATACAGATCGTCCAGTGGCTTTACGTAACGGAGTGAAAGAAACAAATTTTGAAGTAAGTTCAACAGCGACTAGAATGTACGAAAATCCATTGGATGTTCTGACAAGCGGTCCCAAGAGATCAACAGCAGCAAATTCTTTTAATTTAGAAGGAATAATAGGAAACAACGGAGCACGATGTGAGACAGTAGATGGTTTCGCCTTTTGACAAAGTTTACAAATAGACAAGACTCTTCGAATTCTTATTTCCATATTGTTAAAATAACAAGTCGTTCGAAGAATATGATAACATTTTCGTGGACCAAAATGTGCGTAGCTGAAATGAATGTACCAAATGAGCTTATTAACAAAATCGTCGGGAATTCAAAGTACCCATAGCTTGTCATCAACAGTGCAGCGTTTGAACAGTATGTTGTTTCTAACCAGATAATAATGCCGAATCTGTGTGTGTGTCTTTTCATGCCATTTGCTCTTGATGTCTTTCCAAATCGGATCTTTATCTTGTTCATGAGCAATGTCCTTTAAAGATGTGGTGATGAAGTTTTCAAAGGCGACTTTCTGAATGTAAAGAATACTGAAATTTTTCTCGAGGTTGCCTTCTGTGGTACTTTTCTCAAGCCCAGCCGGTGCGCGAGACAGTGCGTCCGCAACAATGTTCTCCTTGCCGGGAATGTAGATTATTGTGAAGCGGAATTCTTGCAGAAACAATGCCCAACGTTTTAACCTGTCATGATTTAATTTTGAAGACATAAGAAATTGTAATGCACGATGATCACTGTATACTTTTACGTGCTTACCAGAAAGAAAGAAACGGAATTTGTTAAATGCCCAAACGATAGCTAATGCTTCTAATTCAGTAACGGAATAATTTTTTTCAGATTTTGTTAGCACTCGGCTAGCAAAAGCAATGGTTTTCTGAACGGTAGTGTCATTTTCTATGGCCTCTTGAAATAAATGGGCACCAAGACCGACTTTAGAAGAATCCGTGCTAAGGCAGAAATCTTGTGACAGATCTGGATGAGCTAAGATTGGCGCGTGAAGTAACGCTTCTTTCAAAGAATTGAATTCCATTTGTGCTTGTTCGTCCCAGTTCCAAATAGTATTTTTTCCAGTGAGAGAATAAAGTTTTGGTGTAACAAGAATTTGCATATTCAGAAAACGACGGTAAAAATTTACGAGACCTAGAAAACTGCGGACTTGTCTTTTTGTGGATGGAACTGGAATGGATCTGATTGCTTCTAACTTTTCAGAATCCGGCTGAATGCCTTCAGAAGAAATAATATGTCCCAAAAACTTCGCCTTTGTCCTACCGAATTCAGACTTTTCCAAGTTAACTGTAATTCCAGATTCTGCAAAAATACGTAACAAACTGTTGAGGATGCGATTATGTAGTTCCTATGAAGCTTCTGCTATTAGAATATCGTCCACATATAAGGTGATGTGACGTTTTAACAACTCAGGTAATATGGAATTTAGCCCGCGAATGAATGCTGCTGAAGAAATGTTCAAACCAAAGGGAAGTTTCCGAAACTGATAACAAACGCCGAAACAAAGGAAAGCTGTGTATTTTCTACATTCTGGATGAAGTTCGATCTGATAAAAGCTGGATCTGAGATCAATGGAAGACAACACTTTTACACCATTAAAATTTTGAAGAAGTTCTTCCAACGTTTGCGGCCTGTCTGTTTCAGAAATAATGATCGTATTGATTTGTCTCGAATCTAAGACAAGCCTGATCGATCCATTTTTCTTCTCAACAACATGTAATGGATTGTTGTATGAGCTTACTGCAGGCTCAATAATGCCCTCGTCAAGCATAGATTGTATTTCTGTTCTAACACGGTCCCTATAATGTGCTGGAATTACATATGGTCTAACACAAAATTTAGTATGCTCACGAACACGAAATTGGTATTGAAATCCCTTGATTGTTCCTGTTTTATGAGTAAAAACTGTGGAATGTTCTTGTAAAATCTCAAAAAGGTCCTGCCGATCAGTGTCATTACAATTCTCAATTGTTTGAATTTTATTCTGAATTAACTCATTAGTATCAAATGCGCCGTCTATATCACCCCTGTCAGTACTTGCAGAGTGATTGTTAGTGTCAAGTTCCGTCGAAAATTCCGAACTGTTGTCAAACAGAAGGTAAAGCCGATTAATTTCCTCGTCTTGGTTTGAGAGCCAATCTTCAAATTTCAAAGCTACTGACTTACCTTCTTATTCTAAACTTATTTCAGCATCGTGAAAGCTTAAGATTGCTTTGTATTCATTTAAAAAGTCTACTCCCAGTATAATTTCCGTCGACAATAATGGAACAATAAGAAAGTTCATAGAGAAGCTGTGGCTTTGACAAAAGAATTCTAAGTTGGTTTGTTGGCGTACATCTACACTTTTTCCAAAGATTGCACCTTACAATTTAATCTTACGTAACGGAAGTGTGGGGCAATCGTTCGATTTGTTGCATTTGCTAAAGGCTGTTTCACTGATTACTGAAATGGGACTGCCAGAGTCAAGTACTGCCGTAAATTTTACGTCATTTACTGTAATGTGAATCACAGGATATGCAATGTTGTTATGTTTTACGTCGTGTTCTTGGAGTAAGATGTCCCTAATGTCTTCCATTTTTACGTAATTACTAGCTACGGCAGCTGCGTCGTTAAAGTACGTTTTGTTGCTGCCAGCGGTGTGAGTCATTGCCTATTGTCTCTTTGTTGGCGCGCGTCGTTATTGGGATTTGGAGACCTAACTTCTACAAATTCACCGTGACGAGAGGGCCCTGCTCTGTTTGAATCCCGCCAGTTCTGATGCAATTCAGGTCTGTCGTTACGATCATATCGTCTGTCGTCATGTCGGTAGATTCCATAGTTTCTTTCTTGTCGGTCACATGGTGGAGAATTTCTCCCTGAATCGTAACTGCGCGCTGGTCCGTTGCGTCTAAAGTTATTCTGTCTCCCTTGATAGTATTTATTTTGGTTCTCATATTGTCTGTTTCTCTTATTGTCTCTGTGATAGTCATTACCACGGAGAGGTGATCTTTCCCTGTAGTTATTACTACTCTGCCAACGGTTGTCATACGGGTGGTGTCTGTTTTGGTCACGATTTGTGTTGTGAGAATAGCCTTGTTGTGTCAAGTTATTACTTCTTTCATCGCGGAATTGCGACGGATGTGACCTGTAATTGTTGTGTTCCTGGTTTCACGTTCCGCGATTGTCAGTGTCAATTTCTAATTCTTGTAAAAGTCCCTGAAATGCTTCAATGTCGTCTTTGCAAAGCCCTGCCAAAATAATATGTCGTAAATGTTCAGGCAGTTTGATTAAGCAAATGCGGATGAGTTCTGAGGGGCTGTATGGGTTTGAAAGATACTGATTCTTATGCAACATGTCTTCAAAATATTTCATAAGACTGGAAAATTCAGATTGTTCGAAATGTTTCATCATTATGATGCTATGTTTTACTCAGTCTTGTGTGGCTTGAGACCAATATGCTGAGAGGAAGGCATGGTAAAACTCTCCTTCACTGTGGCAATCGTGAATTACCGATCGCATTCTTACAGCTGGTTCATTCTCCAAGTAGCCACACATAAATTCTAATCTGTGTTCTAACGACCAGTTGGGAGGAAAACAATTCGAGAATTGATGGAGCCATGCTTGTGGATGAATGTCGTTGCCAGAATTCTTAAATGTTTTGAATTTACGTGTAGTAATGAACAGCTTATAGTCAAAATCATCATGTCGGCGAGTCGCATATCGGTCATTGTTAGGTCGTGTCAGCCGTTCCATCTCAAAATTCGGTGCACATGGCCAATTTCTTTCATAACTTCCGAAATGCCCTGTGTTATTATTTTGTGGCTGTTCCGTATTTCTGTGTCCCTCTTCCCGTATTGGGGCGCGAGTA
The DNA here is from genome assembly GCF_021461385.2 of Schistocerca piceifrons. Lineage (NCBI taxonomy): Eukaryota > Metazoa > Arthropoda > Insecta > Orthoptera > Acrididae > Schistocerca > Schistocerca piceifrons. The sequence continues at coordinate 1,007,714,276 of NC_060138.1, forward strand.
TCCTCTGAAATACGTAATTCTTGTATTACCTGTGTCAGCTGATCTTGTACTTCCCGGATTTCTCTTTTGTACTGTGTATTGATTTGATTTTGATTCTGCTTGAATTTTCTAATTTGTTCATACTCTTCTGTGTCAGTGAAGGCTACAGGTCTTGTGTCATTCAGATCATCATCTACCTTTGTAGATAAGTTAGTGACCTGATCCGAAAGTTCGGCTACTTTCTCCGATAGTGAACACATTTCCTCAGTGTGTTTTTCTGAACCAAGTTTCAGAGTGTCCATTTGTGTTGAAATCGAATCTACTGTGTCCTTTAAGTTTTCCTGAGTTTTTGCAAGTTGCTTAACCGAATCGGTAGATGCAACTGAGTCAATTTTAGCCCACAAGGTCTCATGATTTTCATGAACAATGGTTTGCAGTTCTTTTATGGCTGCTTCGTGATTCTGTAATGCATTTTCATGCCGCGAAAAAATAGGTTGAAAATGCTCACAAATTTGTGTTTTTACGTCATTACAGACTTTTTGACATTTCGATTCAATGTTATGTAACTCAGTAGTTAAATCTTCACGTGTTTGTTCAAGTGTGGTGTCTAACTTTTGAAGATTTTGTTCCATTGTGTCTAACTGTTGCTGTGTTTGTCTCTGGTGTTGTTCCATTGTGTCTAACTGTTGCTGTGTTTGTCTCTGGTGTTGTTCCATTGTGTCTAACTTTTTAAGATTTTTTTCCACTGTGTCTAACTTTTGAAGCTTTTGCTGTGTTTGTCCCATTTGTTGTATTAATTGTAATAACAATGCCTTGGTGTCTGAAACATGTTCCTCAGTGCTTTTCGGCAGTGAATTTACACCGGAAACATTCACATTTTGACAAGCAGAAAATGTGTCTTGACTTATTTGAGAAAACGGTGAGGATCCAAAACCTGAATCTACAGTATTTGCGAGATCGTGTCGTGTCATTCCGGCTTCCTGAGGCGAGCTATTGGCGACCGATCGATCGATAATGCTTCCCTCTTCACTAATTGTTTCACTGTCCACGCCATTGTTTGACGCCCGCTCCATTTCCCTGTGCACAGTTACCAAATTACTACTTTGAACATTAGTAAATTCATTACTCTGCGGCGCTGATAAGCTACGCTCGTCGTCACTATTATTTCTCAGTTTAGTTTGGAGCCTAGTGTTACGTTTTTCACACGCCATAATTGTCACACTATTTCACACGATAACACAGAAAAGCACAATTTGAAGTGCAAAAATAGGAGAACACATTAACATAGCACTGAAAATAATATCTAGTTAATTGCAAGCGTAGCTGCGAAATACTTGGTGCAAATCTATATGCATGCCACAACTGCTTTACTGTACAACAATGAAAGGCTACAACTACAAAGGAGATTCTCTCTACAATTACGCGCTAGCAATAAACAAAAGCTACACTAAATACACAAACTACAAGAAAAAATCAGAAGATTCCAGTGAGGTATCCTAGGCTAAGGGTCGACATATGAAACGTCCCCTTTGAACAATTATACATGACTGTGCTTAAACTGACACACAATATTTTGTTAGCGCAACGCAATCTGACTTTCAAAATTCCCTACAAAAGAATGGCCCTGACTAACATTAAACTATACCTTTCACAAATCACTTACCTCACAAAAATCTTCGTTGCTCAAGCTACTGCAATACAGCGAGCGCCACTACTGCCAGCTAAATAAAAGATTCAAACTATGGAAGGCACTAACTACTGATAGGGATAGTTAGCAAATGAAAGATATTAATAGAGAACAAACAATGTATTTACCTTGATATCATCATATATAAATATAGCAGTTCATGACAAATTTCAAAACTCCGCCATCTCTCTGCCCACATCCACCACTGCTGGCGGCTCACCTCCAACTGCGCAACGCTACGCGCTGTTCACAGCCAGCTGCCTAACACTACAATGACGAGTATTACAACAATGCAAAGCAGCCACAGACTGCACACAGCACAGCCAGTGATTTTCATACAGAGGTGGCGTTACCAATAAAAAAACCTAAACAGCCTACTTACATGTGGAACGGCTTGCCATGCCATTTCCACCTGGCGCCTCAGTTGGACCAGCGTTCGTGCTGGACTTGCAGACCGCGTGAGACGACGCTTCATCCAGTCCCAAACATGCTCAATGGGGGACAGATCCGGAGATCTTGCTGGCCAGGGTAGTTGACTTACACCTTCTAGAGCACGTTGGGTGGCACGGGATACATGCGGACGTACATTGTCCTGTTGGAACAGCAAGTTCCCTTGCCGGTCTAGGAATGGTAGAACGATGGGTTCGATGATGGTTTGGATGTACCGTGCACTATTCAGTGTCCTCTCGACGATCACCAGTGGTGTACGGCCAGTGTAGGAGATCGCTCCCCACACCATGATGCCGGGTGTTGGCCCTGTGTGCCTCGGTCGTATGCAGTCCTGATTGTGGCGCTCACCTGCACGGCGCCAAACACGCATACGACCATCATTGGCACCAAGGCAGAAGCGACTCTCATCGCTGAAGACGACACGTCTCCATTCGTCCCTCCATTCACGCCTGTCGCGACACCACTGGAGGTGGGCTGCACGATGTTGGGGCGTGAGCGGAAGACGGCCTAACGGTGTGCGGGACCGTAGCCCAGCTTCATGGAGACGGTTGCGAATGGTCCTCGCCGATACCCCAGGAGCAACAGTGTCCCTCATTTGCTGGGAAGTGGCGGTGCGGTCCCCTACGGCACTGCGTAGGATCCTACGGTCTTGGCGTGCATCCGTGCGTCGCTGCGGTCCGGTCCCAGGTCGACGGGCACGTGCACCTTCCGCCGACCACTAGCGACAACATCGATGTACTGTGGAGACCTCACGCCCCACGTGTTGAGCAATTCGGCGGTACGTCCACCCGGCCTCCCGCATGCCCACTATACGCCCTCGCTGAAAGTCCGTCAACTGCACATACGGTTCACGTCCACGCTGTCGCGGCATGCTACCAGTGTTAAAGACTGCGATGGAGCTCCGTATGCCACGGCAAACTGGCTGACACTGACGGCGGCGGTGCACAAATGCTGCGCAGCTAGCGCCATTCGACGGCCAACACCGCGGTTCCTGGTGTGTCCGCTGTGCCGTGCGTGTGATCATTGCTTGTACAGCCCTCTCGCAGTGTCCGGAGCAAGTATGGTGGGTCTGACACACCGGTGTCAATGTGTTCTTTTTTCCATTTCCAGGAGTGTATATTTTTGAATCATACCTTTACTCCCTTCTCCAAAAAACGTCTGATTATGAACGAAATTTCGTGTTGCGTATTTATTAAAGTACTGGTATGTGACCTCACCTCCCAACTATACTGTTCATCCTTGCACAGTAAAGCGATAGATATTGCAAAATCCCGTGTATTTGCCACATTTTTGTTGACCGTGATTCGCCTTCTTATGTGGTGCATTGTCTGTCACGCATAAATGCGTAGGGCACATATCAGGCGTATGTATAGGGTGGTCATAAGTAGTGTAGAAAGCTTGTAAGGGTGTTGAAGGATAGGTTATTCTGAGAAATAACAGTTAAAACAAAAGTTAATACATTGCGCCGTTTCCTAGTTAGTTAACATTGTAGTTAGTCAATCAGACCATTGCGCGCGCGAATTCAAGCGGTCCGCCAGATAAAATTACTGACAGTTGCTGTCGTGGAGTAGATGATAGCGCACGAGATTGCGCAGTCTTTTTCTCGAGTTCGATCCTTACTACCGTCCCACGTCCAGTTTTTGTGTAGCTCAAAATTATTTCTCCGCGGAACCTATCCTGCGACTCCTCTACAAGCTTTTCAGACTGTTTCTGACCACTTTATACACTACTGGCCATTAAAATTGCTACACCACGAAGATGACGTGCTACAGACGCGAAATGTAGCCGACAGGAAGAAGATGCTGTGATATGAAAATGATCAGCTTTTCAGAGCATTCACACAAGGGTGACGCCAGAGGCGACACGTACAACGTGCTGACATGAGGAAAGTTTCCAACCAACAAACAGCAGTTGACCGGCGTTGCCTGGTGAAACGTTGTTGCGATGCCTCGTGTAACGAGGAGAAATGCGTACCATCACGTTTCCGACTTTGATAAAGGTAGGATTGTAGTCTATCGCGATTGTGGTTTATCGCATCGCGACATTGCTGCTCGCGTTGGTCGATAACCAATGACAGTTAACAGAATATGGAATCGGTGGGTTCAGGAGGGTAATACGGAACGCCGTGCTGGATCCCAACGGCCTCGTGCCACTGGCAGTCGAGATGACAGGCATCTTATCCGCATGGCTGTAACGGATCGTGCGGCCACGTCGATCCCTGAGTCAACAGATGGGGACGTTTGCAAGACAACAACCATCTGCACGAACAGTTCGACGACGCTTGCAGCAGCATGGACTATCAGCTCGGAGACCATGGCTGCGGTTACCCTTGACGCTGCATCACAGACAGGAGCGCTTGCGATGGTGTACTCGACGACGAACCTGGGTGCTCTAATGGCAAAACGTCATTTTTTCGGATGAATCCAGGTTATGTTTACAGCATCATGATGGTCACATCAGTGTTTGGCGACATCGCGGTGAACTAACATTGGAAACGTGTATTCGTCATCGCCATATTGGCATATCACTCGGCGTGATGGTATGGGGTGCCATTGGTTACACGTCTCGGTCACCTCTTGTTCGCATTGACGGCACTCTGAGCAGTGAGCGTTACATTTGAAATGTGTTACGACCAGTGGCTCTACCCTTCACTAGATCCCTGCGAAACCCTACATTTCAGCAGGATAATGCACGACCGTATGTTGCAGGTCCTGTACGGGGCTTTCTGGATACAGCAAATGTTCGACTGCTGCCCTGACCAGCACATTCTCCAGACCTCTCACCAATTGAAAACGTCTGGTCAATGGTGGCCGAGCAACTGGCTCTTCACAATACGCCAGTCACTACTCTTGATGAACTGTGGTATCGTGTTGAAGCTGCATGGGCAGCTGCACCTGTACACACCATCCAAGCTCTGTTTGACTCAATGCCCAGGCGTATCAAGGCCGTTATTACGGCCAGAGGTGGTTGTTCTGGGTACTGATTTGTCAGGATCTATGCATCCAAATTGCGTGAAGATGTAATCACATGTCAGTTCTAGTATAATATATTTGTTCAATAAATACCCGTTTATCATCTGATTTTCTTCTTGGTGTAGCAATTTTAATGGCAAGTAGTGTATATACAGTAGTATCAACTATAAAGCACTCTTGGATTTCAGTGTGTACAAGAAGCCATATCCATGACTACCCACAAGAAAGTGCTTTTTGCAGAAAAAATATGAACACGTCTATCGGTATACGATATGTTAAATCTGTTTTGATATAGGTGGTAGCTGTGGTTTTGTTGTATGGCTTGAGATCTTCGCTTTCAACGTGGGCAACAATTAAAATCATTCGCCATCTGTTGGCTGTGTTATGCGTTACAGTGTCAGGTGACCCTTCGGATGGAAGTTAGTATCGGTGTCCCAGGGTTTTCTACTAAAATGGAAATCCCGTGTGGCTAGGGCCTCGCGGCGGGTAGGCCGTTCCCCTGGTGTAAATCTTTCGAGTTGACGGCACTTCGGCGACTTGCGTGTCGAATGGGATGAAATGATGATGATAAGGACAACACAACACCCAGTCCCAGAGCCGACCCAGCCGGGAATCGAACCCGGGCCGTTAGGTATAACATTCCGTTGCGCTGACCACTCAGCTACCAGGGGTGGACAGTGTTTTCTAGTGATGTACCTGATGGTGGTTTTCATTTGTGGACGTTGTTTTCAGCCTAGGATATGCAATACGACATCTTAAGTTGAAAGGGCGGTCTGTTTGAGTCAAAAAGGAGGGACTTTCGGTCGTGCTGCTGCAGATGGCGATGCCTCTCGATGTGTCTTACACACAGGTTGTGGACACGGTAGAAGGAGGCAAGTTAGTACACAAGGTGCGTTGGACACAAGGTCGCCGACGCATTACAGCCCCACGTGAAGACCGTTATCTGGCCATCTCTGGATTCCGGAGTCGTATAGATACTGCTAGAGCACTGCAAGGCGATCTCAGAAAGGCCACTGGAGATGCTGCGTCCCATCAGACTGTAATGAAGAAGTTACCTTACGACCCAGGCGTCCTGTTCGGGTACGCCGCTTAACACCCCACTCGCCATCGGTACTGCCATTCCCATGTCGACTAGCAGCTTTGTCGGTCGTGGAATGTGTTGTTCGGAGACGAGTCCAGATATCATTTGACGCAAGGTGATGGCCGTGTTCGTGTGCTGAGACCCTTGGTGAGTGGTACCTACCAAATGTTGTCCAGGAAATGACAAATTTTCAAGGCTCTGTGATGTTGTGGGTAGGCTTCAGTCTTGACAGCCATATGGATCTTGTTGTGGTCCATGTGAAACGTCCCCTTAGAAAAATTAATGAATTACTGTACTGATAAACCTCTTACATTATTTGATTTTCAAATAGCTGAGTAGAACTGAACGTACTCAGACATTTCGCTCTTTACCTATTCTGATCAACACTAAACTGACATACAACATTTTTTAGCGCAACGCAATCTGACTTTCAAAAATCCCTACAAAAGAATGGCCCTGACTAACAATAACCTATACCTTTCATGAATCACTTACCTCACAAAAATCTTCGTTACTCGAACTACTGCAACACAGCAAGCGCCACTACTGCCAGCTAAATAAAAGATTCTAACTACTGAAGTCACTAACTACTGATAGGCATAGTTAGCAAATGCAAGATTTTGATAGAGAGCAAACAATTTATTTACCTTAATAGTGTTCAAAAGTCATTATATATATATATATATATATATATATATATATGTATATATGTATATTTCATGACATCCAGTCTTACTTACAAATTTACTGTCTCTGATGGACACACGTACAGATCATCCGCTCTCAAAACTCCGCCATTTTTCTCCCTACATCCACCACTGCTGGCGGATCACCTCCAACTGCTCAACGCTACGCGCTGTTAACAGCCAACTGCCCAACACTACAATGGCGACTATTCCAACAATGCAAACCAACCACAGCCGTCACGCAGCACAGTCAGTGATTTTCATATAGAGCGCTACGTGGCGTTACCAACATAAAAACCTAAACAGCCTACTCACACATGGTCACCTTATCACCGCGAAATACATCGAACTGATCCTGTTGGACCATGTGGTGACTGCTGCATAGTGTGGTGGCGCTGAATTTCTTCTAACGCCAGGGCATATGTGGCGGGCGTCAGCAGGGATGACTTGCGAAGCCTAGACACTGAAGTAATGGGATAGCCGGAGTCGAGTCCCTACCTAAAGCCCATCGTGCGTATGTGGGACGTGACTGACAGACGCGTTCGCAGTCGTCCTGTCTCACTGAAACTTGGGAGCGGATACTACATTATAATTTATGCGGAGCATGCCACACGGGTATCAGGGAGTGAATACGTTACTGAAGTTCTCAAATTCCAATGAAAAGCACCCAGAATGACGAGATAAATGCTTATTTCCACTTCGTTTTGACACCTGTTGGACATTTCAGTTTTTTTACGTAAACGGTCGAGGATATAATGAAGTTTTATTGTGTACTTAATTTTTGGAAGATAACATATGATGACATACCCAGTCGTCAATTATTGCTCCGCCGAGTATGGCAGACGCCAAAAATCATGATCCCTTAATTCTTTTGAGCAATGTCTTTTTCCATGATAGCACGCAGCACAAAATCATAGTCTTTTGTATAGACGTGCAGAATAGGTGAGTAAAGTTTCGTCTCCGGTACTGGATGAATGCCATAGACGTAATACGTGCACGAAATTTCATGTAAAAAATAATGCAAAATTTCTTTAATAAATTATTGCTTTCCTTGTATTTTGCCTACACATACACTATGTAACTATAATTAAGTCTGTAGGACTAGGGGAGACAGCATCCAGCAGCCTTCCAAATTTAGGAGGTATAAGAGGAAGCAATGCGATCCCAAAGACAAAGGACCAAGAGGTCCATGGGTATTGAGGGTGTCGCAGGCTCCCTCCGTGCAGTCAAGGGGGGAAGGGGAGGGGCTGCAGAGGTGGGGACGCGTGCCGGGTGCGATAGGATGGTGGGCACTATTGGTGGGGAAATTGTTTAAACATTAACTTTGTGGTAAAATGATCAACACAAAGGAAATTGAACATCATAGGACTCGAACCCAGAACATTCCGGCTACAATTATAAATTAACTAAGAGCATCTTTTTTGCAACCGTTTATAGGTGGTTTTAAGTTAACTAAATGCAAACAATTTTTTATTAAACTGAAGGTATTGGGGGTCGAGCCCATAACCGTCCAACTTAGAACAACTGGCTGAATGTGGTGGCGGGGTGGTGTGGTTGATAGGGGGTTAGGTGTGGAAGTATGACAACTGCTGGGATGTGAAAGTAGGTCGAATAATTAGCTAGGACAAGTGGCCAAATGCGAGAGTGGGGCCAGGTAACTAGTGGGTGACCTACGTCCGTCCTTTTACTCCTACTGTCAAAGCTGTAGGGATTCTATTAACTGTCTTTCAAGCACGTTGCGGTGATTCCATAGTTGGCCGGCCTTGTGCCAGGTCTTACTCTGATATTCCGCTTTCTGATCACTTCCTGTTCATGCTGAAATCCAATGCTTGCAGTGATTCTGCCTACGTGATGTGTGACTACCTGGATTCTAATTGGCTCATTTTAAGTGCAAGCACATCGTAATGAATTGCATTCTCTTCCGCCGATCTGGTGGTGCAATGTGGCTTGAAAACGGTAACCAGTGAATAGAAGTAGACGTGATGCGTCCCGTTATTATCCTTATATCTACATTTGGGCGAACATGGATTTTTCTCACATATGATCTGTTAAGCCATACTGAGGTACAGTATTCGGCAGCAGAGTAGACGAGTCCTATGAAAAAGCAATGCACTGTTGTAGCTCTTGCGTACGATGAGGTACCTCTACGGATGTGTCTGATATTATTGCACCATCTCAGCTTTATTGCATGTTTTCTTAGTTTTTCTTGTAGGAAAAGACTGTATCGTGAATTACACATAAATAATTTCGGATGTCTTAGTGGTGGAAGACTTGAGCATTAAATATGATATTCAGCTTTGCACTGGCCTTTCTATCGTCGAGATGAAAGAAACGAACTTCGGTCTTGGTTGTATTGATACATTTTACTTAGACCTGCAAAGATTATGCCTTCACCAGCTTCAAGGCCTCTCTGTTCTGTTACCAAAGCCAGAGCGTTTGCGTAAATCACTTTCCTCGACTCTGTTACAGGGAGAACGGATGGCTCAAGTTCAAGTGGCTCTGAGCAATATGAGACTTAACATCTGAGGTCATCAGTCCCCCAGAACTTAGAACCACTTAAACCCAACTAACCTAAGGACAGCACACACACATATGCTGGAAGCAGGATTCGAACCTACGACCGTAGCGGTAGCGCGGTTCCAGACTGTAGCGCCCAGAACGGCTCGGCCACTCCAGCGAGAACGGATGCATATGACTTGAACAGATTTGGTGGCAAGACCATTATTAAATTTCTTCTATCAGCTAAACACTCCCAGGAGGTAATTTAAATCGGCCGGCAACATTTTTAAAGAGGCCATGTCGACCACGGCACAATTTAACATCTTTCCGCTTATGGGTATAAGCTTTGCTGTACAAGTTTTGTGGAGGAATCGCTGTCTTCTCTGCGTCTACCGTCTCTGGCAGCTCAATATTTTATCTTCTGAGCGCAATAACGATGCAGTAAATGAAGTTAGCGAATTCGTAAAGACACTGCATTGTCATAGTTAGAAAACGATGGAACAAAATTCTTGGTAAATGTACATTCCGTCCTTACTGGTGTTTGTTCATCCTACTGAGAGTAAAATATACAAGGAAATACAAGTATTCGTCTGCAATGAAGAGGCCACTATTAGCAACACTCTGCACAACTCTCTTATGAAAATTTCTGCTCAACCACTTTGTATAGTTTTGCAGCATAGTATCGGAAAATGAGATAAATATCGTGAAGGGACAGGGGAGTTCTCATGAATCGAAAAGACCTTCATCTTTGTGGAGGTATCGAAAGATTTCCTATTACTCTGAATATGGCAAATAACCATGAAGAGATCGTTCGTTAGTTAAATGGGAGACCGTCTAGATGCAAAATGCTCGTAATGATCTCTTTGAGACCGCGAATGGCTGCCTTCCCGGCACTGTGGTAAAGCGGCTCTGGAAGTAATTAACGTTAGCGTGGAGAAAGGTGAAGAGCGAGAGGCTCTTAAAAGGCGTGACTTGTCGGGCGCCGCCACTGAGTCCCTTTGTGCTGCCTAAATGAATCTCATTCGCTCTCTGATTCTATACTTCTGTGTGGTACTATTCTCTCGTAACAACCCCACGTTGTCTGCGGCATCTCAGAAGATGCGCCATTTCAAGATGCCGCTTTATGAAAATTTTTATTAAGTGAAATGGTTTGTTATCCTCGCGTTTACCTACAGCTCCTTCAGGGGATTTCCCTTTTTTTCCTTATTAAAAGATAAGAGGGAGGTTATAGTAATATTAGAATCGGCCTACAAACAATAAAACTTTACGATATTTGTGTTTTCTAAGTTTTCCCAGCCGGCCATTGTGGCTGAGCGGTTCTAGGCGCTTCAGTCTGGAACCGCGCGACCGCTACGGTCGCAGGTTCGAATCCTGCCTCGGGCATGGATGTGTGTGATGTCCTTAGGTTAGTTAGGTTTGAGTAGTTCTAAGTTCTAGGGGACTGATGACCTCAGATGGGAAGTCCCATAGTGCTCAGAGCCATTTAAACCATTTTAAGTTTTCCCACTATTAGCATGTTTGTTTGTGGTATCAAGCTGTATGCGAAAATTGTAGGGATGAACATTTCTCAATCAGTAAACCAATCTTTCCCTTTTACGCAGACTTATCTATAATTAGAAACTATCTGTATAAAACTGCACGGCGATTAAAATCATGTGCCGGACCGAGAGTTCTGTGAAGTTTTCAAGGTAGGAGACAAGATAAGGGCGGAAGGAAAGTCGTATTTGGATAGCTCATTTGTTAGAGTCCTTGTCCGTGAAAGGCGAGGTCCCGAGTTCGGGTCTTGGTCCGGCACACAATATTAATCTGCCAAGAAATTTCAGATCAGATCACACTCCACAGCAGAGCGAAAATTCATTCTGGAAACATCCCCAAGGTTGTGGCAGTATCAAATCGTTCAAATGGCTCTGAGCACTATGGGACTTAACATCTATGGCCATCAGTCCCCTAGAACTTAGAACTACTTAAACCTAACTAACCTAAGGACATCACACAACATCCAGTCATCACGAGGCAGAGAAAATCCCTGAACCCGCCGGGAATCGAACCCGGGAACCCGAGCGTGGGAAGCCAGAACGCTACCGCACGACCACGAGCTGCGGACTGTGGCAGTATCCTTTTTCCCGTAAAGCTAGTGTAGTAAGTTTCGTAGGAGAACTTATGTGAAGTTTGGAAGGTGCGGGACGGTGTAGAGGCGGAAGTAAAGCTCTAAGGACGGCTCGTGAGTCGTGTTTGGGTAACTCAGCTGGCGTAATTCGACACTCGTTGCAGTGAGTTGTTGACATCTACTTGCTCCCATCTGTCAGGGAGTGCGCATGCGTGATTCTTATTCACTTCTTGTCGCGGTTTCGTCTATTGCGTCCTTCTTACGGCGAGTGATGGCACACACTTACCGCCGGGCAACGATCAAGATCGCATTTCAAACAGAACATGCTCCACCTCGAGCTTTTGAAATATAATGCGGGATGTTCTTCATCTGGACTCACAGGACGTAGTAACTGGCTTTCACTTTTCCATGACTGGGAAAGTTGTATATGTCAAGACATGCAACGAAAAAGTGTATCGAAATTGTGAGCCGCCGTGCGCGGGATCTCAAGTTTAACACTAGAAGGGCCGCACCCGTCATTTTGAGGGTTATTCTACTTCTGTAGACTTATGTCTCATAAATTCGTTCTTCTACTGGTGTCATTTTCTATGAATTTTCGTAAATATTTGTTAGGTAGACGCCTGCAAAGAATTTACCCAGTTGGACCATTCTGAAAACTGTCCCAGACAACTCATACCACAAGGACCGAAATCCGTCAGTTTGACGAAGGTTTGTTGCTCATGTGGCGCAGTTTCTGTTGTCCACTATTTCAGTTGTTTCACAATGGCGGTTCAAAGACGCTGAATGTCTGACGAAGATATTTTAAAATATTTGATGTCAATCTCAGATGGTGAATCCGAAGGAGAAGATCGGCGTGATGTTTGTGAATCTGATGAATTACGAGAAGATGACACTGCAAGCACTATTGATGATGAGGAATATGTCCCTCCCATCAATGAAATCAGTGACTCTTCAGACAGCGATGTTGCCACTGCTGGACACGAGCAAGCCGAGAAGTTGCAAACCAATGTTGCTTTACATGTAGCAGGTACGTTTGTATTACCATTATATTATTATTTTATGTTTTATCGCAACTGCTATTTCAGCAACCATTATAAATGTTTTCTGTTTTCCTGTGTTATAATTTGAAATTTATTGTTTTTGTTGCAACTGAATTATTCTCTTATATACCATATATTCAGGTACGTCAGACAACAGTGTGCACTTACCTCCAGCTAGCAGCACTAGAGGCGTTCGTGGCAGAGTGAAAGGAAAAATTCAGATGAAAGGAAATCCTCCCATTGGGAATAGTGAGACAGCTAATGACGGAATAACATGCACTGTTACGCCTACGAAAGCTGTTCCTGGAAGACGTCCACAGCAGAACATTTTGAAGATAGCACCGGGACCTACAAGCTATGTGAAGAAGTTTGTCAGGAAAGGGCTAGTGCATGGAGATTGATAATTGATGACAGCATGCTTCAAAATATAAAGAAGCGTACAGAAGATGGAGCACGCCAAGAGCTACATGAATATGACTGGACCATTAACGTCGATGCAATAGAAACCGCAAAATCACGTTGTATTAATGAGGCTGGAGCAAAAAACTTTCCACTGAAGCTGTTATGGTCGAATACTTGTGGACTAGCATTTCCTCGGAACTCAATGAACAGAAATATGTTCACCGAAATTTTGCGGTTTACACGATTTGACGAAAAGAGCACACTTTCACATAGACTGAAGACAGATCGTTTTGCACCTGCTACCCCTGTGTGGAATCCTTTCATTGCCAGTTCCAGGTGAAATTATCACTGTGGATAAGCAACTGTTTCCTTGCTAGGCTAGATGCTCTTTCATTCATGAGCAATAAACCAGACAAATTTGGAACAAAGTTTTGGTTTGCAGTTGATACGAATTCTAAGTACCTGGTGAATGTTCTTACCTGGGCAAAGACGAGCAGCGTCCCACAGGTGTCCCTTTGCAGAGCATGTTGTAACGTGTCTTATGCAGCCCTTTGTTTCAGCAGGAACAAACATAGCCTGCGACAGTTTTTTCACAACGAAATACCTTGCAGTAAATTTGAATCGTACGATTACAAGCATTGTAGGCACAGTGAAGAAATCTGGAAGGGAAATACCTCGATCAGCAAAATCTGCTGTGGCACCTTTGCACACAACTATTCTTATAAGTCAAGTGACATGACTTTAACATGCTATCAGGGGAAAAAGAACAAAAATGTGCTTAATTTGAGGCCTACTACAATAACAACAAGTATGGCGTTGACGTAATCGATCAAATGGCTCGACTTTACACTGTGAAGTATGGATGCCGCAGATGGCCCATTCACGTTTTTTTCAGTGTCTTGGAGTTAGCAGCTATAAATGCTTGGGTACTCTATAAGGAAGTAACAGGAGAAAAATTAAGCAGACGTCAGTTTATATACAAATTGGCAGAAGAGTTGGCTTCAGCATATAAGGCCACAAGGGTACAAAATACTCTTACTATTACAGTATCACAACATTGCAACATTCGGAAAGTTTGTCAAACTGGAGGATGTGGAGGCAAGAATAGAAGCAAGCATTTATGTATAAAGTGTGGCATGTATGTTTGCGGACCATGTTTGGGCAATGCTGAATACACCTTTGTGGGGAGTCACGACGCAGCAGGTGGTTTTGAATGAGTAAAAGCAGGGCTATAAATGTTTCCTCTAAAATATATTGTGTTTTTCAGGTATTTGTGTTAAAACACATGGTATTCTTTTCTAAGGAAAGTTGTCCATTCCACATTTTGTTACATAATGTTTTGATTAAATTTTAGGTATAAAATGTTCATTGTACCATGTAATTCTAGAGCAAAATAAAACTGTATCCTGGTAAACTGTGCAACTTGTCTGAAATAAATTGATTTATGTTAAAATGTGTTTACTTTTTTAAAAACGGCAAATTCAACTGTACCCGTCAAAATGACCGGTAGGTCCTTCTAGGTAGATCGAAATCCCCGGTCCTTCTAGTGTTGAGAACCCCGTCGGGATTGAACACTGCGGTTTTGGCCTGCGTACGGCGGGGTCTTCCAGCTCACGATTGAGGTCTCGCCGGACGATAAATGGCAAACCTTCGACACTTACCCAATTCGCAACGGCGTCCGTGGAATAGAAACTGAATTAGTCAAGCATGTGTCATCATACCTCGTTATAGGAGGATGCAGGGCCATCAATATATATGACGGGAGCCCCGTACCTACGCTGGCTGCGGCCATGAAGCACATACTGTCTCCGACGCTGGCTTGCACAGAGACCGCTCTACGATACTCCCCTGCACCGCCCACAGTCCTTCCTGACACCCAGGCTGCTGTCACCGCACCGACAGCCGATCTTCCACACGATCCACGCGACCCGCTAAAGGCTACGAGTGCCTTCGCAGAGGCTGATAAGCCACTTGTCACATCACTGGAACCAGAGGCAGACACTCGTCTGCCTAGCTCCGATGAGCGGTCGCGAAATGGAAACCACTGTGAAAATCCGACGGGGCTTTTCACAGACGTTTTGGGCACTGTCTCTAGTATGCCCGTTGATCGCATCAAGACGCTCTTTTCAGTTGTAAGCGCTCTGTGAACGAGTAAAGGTGCCTAGAACAACAATGTCTCCCCCCCCCCCCAAGTAGGAAGGCCCGCTGAGAGGCTTCGCCTTAATGAATGCAGCCCACTTAACACAACTGCCACGCATTTCCTTCTTCATGGCAATTCTCAGCCATGGAGTCGCCAATCAATTCTCTGCCACACTCTGCAGGGGCAGTGATGACGCTCCTGCAGCCTTTTGGATGGGAAGTGTTCGACCACCCACAACACAGCCCTAACTGGCTCGTCCTTAGTGTCATCTCTGTTCGCATTAAATGCCGGATACGAAGACAACACTTGGGCGCAGGCTGCGCGCTATAGCCCAGTGTAGAGAATCATCGGAAAGCACAGGTGGCTGCCTTCTATGACGATGGTGTTGGAATTTTGGTACAATGCTCTGACACATGTCTAAGTCGGTGTGACGACTATGTAGAGAAGTACCTGGAAGGTGTAGCTATAGGTGCGAAGAAAACAGTTTTGATTTTCATTGTGGTTTCAATTTCGCGACCGATCATTTCTTACTTTCCGAACAACCCTCGTAGACGGCCTTAGTGAAGGTTTCACGAAATATCTCATTGTTCAGGTTACACGACCCGATAAAATATGGCTTTGTATACAATGTCATCTTGTGACTCCAGAAGGCATAGCATGAGCGAGGCCTCTGGAAATTGAACATCTCTCTCCTATATTCGCCCGAATGCCGACAGCTGCTGGAGGTAACGTTGACATCCTGTGTCCGTCGCACTCTCTTGGTGGCTGTTGTGCAGCAAGCTGGCTCTTAGGAAGGCGTTGACAGAACATGCGGGGAGGTCGAAGCCTGGAGGCATCAATCACTGGTCTTTTATTACCGTATTACGCGTGATTGTCCCGCGATGCCGCACTCACCTGGCTGTCAGCAAGCAATGAACCATGCAAAAGTACAGGTCAGGACACTCACGAGGGACGATAGTTCGTGCGCGCATCATGGATACAATGGACTACGAAGGGCCATCGGTGTACCACGTCATCGTCACTGCAGTCAACTGTTCGCTGACCACCTTAACCCCCCGGACGCGATTAAAAAGATCTCTCGTGTTACATATGTGGAACGCTGCCGTGGGACGCCCTTATGGAATTACTTGAGGACTTAAGAGTGGGAGACGGAAATCGAAAGGGCGTAAGGCAGGGGTGTAGTCTTTCGCCCCTAATGATCAATCTATACATCGAAGAAACAGTTACGAGAATAAGAGAAAGGATAATGAGAGGAATTAAAATTCAAGGTGAAAGGATATCAATGATAGATTTGCCGATGAAATTGTATCCTCAGTGAAGTGAAGAAGAATTACAGGATCTATAAATCGAATGAAGCGTTTAATGAGTACAGAATATGGACTGACGGTATTTCGAAGAAAGAAGAAAGTAACGAGCAACAGAAATGAGAACAACGAAGAAACTTAGCATCAGGATTGATGATCACGAAGTAGATGAAGTTAAGGAATTCTGCTACCTAGGCAGCAAAGTAACACGGAGCAAAAGGGACATAAAAAGCAGACTAGCAATGGCGAAAAATGGTATTCCTGATCAAGAGAAGCTTACTGGTATCAAACATAGTCTTCAATTTGGGGAAGAAGTTTCTGAGAATGTACGTTTGGAGCAGCATTGTGCGGTAGTGAAACATGGACTGCGGGAAAACCGGAAAAGAAGAGAATCGAAGGATTTGAGATTTAGTGTTGTAGAAGAATGTTGAAAACGTGGAGGACTTATAAGATAAGGAATGAGAAGGTTCTCTAGAAAATAGGCGAGGAAAGGAATAAATCTAAACACTGACAAGAAGTAAAGGTCGGCATGTAGCAATTACCTGGAAACGTCTTGTTCGCTAAAACCTTTATTTATGACACGTTTTGAGTCATCCTCATCAGGTAACTGTGGTAAAATTTACACAGAAGACAAATTAGAAAAGCTAAAATATAATGATTAGGAGGCCAAAGTAACATCAGGAAAGGAAGTACATAGTAGGTGCAAGTTCTTACGATATGCTTACGAAAGCTCATATACGTGAGCTATAAAAGAAAAATATACAGTCTAATATGCAATTGCCGTTAGCTGATATTTGCAAAAGATGTTATTTGGACATTTCACATACCAGACTCGACAACCGTATTATGTTAACTTGGCGCCAGATGGCGTTGATATTAAAGATCGAGACAAACCTTTTATAATACATAAATCAACGTTAATATTCCTACCACATTACATCTGATGTTCCCTTTCTTTTAAGCAATAAGCGTCCTGTCGTCAATGAACAATAAAACAGAAAACGTTATGAGTAAATAGGATATATACAAAGATCGTACAGCACATTAGGCAAATCGGTACATCGCGAGAGAAAGCAACACAACGGTTGCCATTATAAAGCAAGACATTACATTTTTGTTTAACTGCAATTTTCCAAACGAAGCGAGCAATCTTCAACCTATAAGGCCACAAATAGGTCATTTCAAAAACGAAACCTATCACAAAATAGAAACTTTTCAAACTGTGTCAGGGTGAACTAGATCTGGATAGGAACAGCAAGGAGTAGTGGGGAGGGGGGGGGGGAGGGGCATCAAGGACAGGTTAGGGGTCAGATGGAACAGATGTTGAGTTACTTAGAGTGGGGAAGAGGAACAGGGGGATGTGTGTAGGTAAATAGGCAGAAGATTGCGAGGGTGGAGAAATCGAGGAAATGAACAGAAATATGAAGGGATGGAGGGGAACAGAGAAGAAAGGGGCGGGGGGGGGGGGGGAGGAAATGGTGCTCCAGTGGAACCTTTTCACTAACTTTATATAATAAGCAGAATGATATTAAAATTACATTACAACAGAAATGATCATGATTTTTTTCCAGTACGTTATTATCGTTCAAAGTATACCTTTACGCTGAAATCTCTTGAATATAATTACAAGTTATAACGATGGTTCAGACCCGCGTTCAGCCATCCTGAATTAGATTTTCCATGATTTTCCTAAATCGCTTCAGGCACATGCTAGGATGGTTCCTTTGAAAGGGCACAGCTGACTTCCTTCCCCATCCTTCCCTAATCCGATGGGACCAATGACCTCGCTGTTCCGTCCCCTTCCCCCAAATCAACCAACCAACAAGTAAGAACAAAGTCGTTAAAGCATATTACTGCGTGGGGAAATGGTGAGGGGGGGGGGGGATGTGGAAGCAGGAGGAAGACAGGGAGGAAATATTGCTCTAATGGTACATTTTCACTAGCGTTATGTAACAAATGTAATAATATTGAAATTACAACAGAATTGACCTTTTTTTTCTTTTCAGTACATTATTATCTTTCAATATAGGCCATTATGCTGAAACCTCCTGGATAAGTTTACAAGTATAGGAAAGTCATCACAGCATATATCTGGGTGAGGATGGGGTGTAGAATGGGAAGAGGAAAAGAGGAGAAAGAGGGAATGAAAAATGCAATATGCAGAACATAACATTATTCAAATACAGTATGCCACAATGTGACATTACTCAATACATATTATTTAAAGAGGAATTGTTGTCTGCATAACCCACATAGAACAGGAAGGCTGTGTACACTTAATTTTCAATTAAAATGTAAAATGAATTTCAAAGCTAAAACCTACTGAGGCCAAAGATGGGACACTTCTAGAGTATAGGACATCACAAATAACAAATTTTCCAAACGTGTTGGGGGGTGGGGAGAGAGAGGTCAGAGTATGGATAGATGTAGGAGGGTGAGTTTCCGTTTTAACCTGCAGAATGTATTATATTATCTCTTTCAGTAATGGTAGAAAGCATAGCACTCACGTCCTGTAACACTGTATGTGGTAGTAGTTGTTCAATCTCAGACTGAATCATTAATGCTTTTTTAACCATAAGGGATTTAATTCTATAACTATCACGCACTTCACTTTTCGCTCTCGCCATCTCAGACCTACATATTATTCTGAAAAAGTTCTTGGAGATACTCTAACACTTTATCGTAGGATAATTTGGAATCACAATGTATGAAATGCACCTCTTGTTAAAACGAACTTTCACAAAAGCATGCATAACTTTCCCTAGCGTTAAAAAGAAGACAGGGAAGGGCGATAGGACATCTCTTAAGACATCAGGAAGTAACTTCTATGGCACTTGAGGGACTGCAGAGGATAAAAACTGTAGAGGAAGACACAGATTGGAATACATCCAGCAAATAATTAGGGACGTAGATTGCAAAGTGCTACTCTCATATTTGAAGAGGTTGCCACAGGAGAGGAATTCATGGAGGAATGCATCAAAGCAGTCAAAGACTGATGACAAAAGAATCCTTATTGCTAAGGGATAACATCTGAAGTTGTGGAGATTTTTTTTGGGAGCTTGTTCTTAAGTTAGATACATTGAGGAAAGTGAGGATCTTAGTAGGAAAGAAAAAGGTTAGTAGGACACTTTGCCCGTGAAAGGGAAAGGTTCCGAGTTCGAGTCTCAGTCCAGCACACAGTTTTAGTCTGTCAGGAACTTCCGTATCAGTGCACCCTCCTCTGTGGAGTGAAAATTCATTCTTGACTGTTTATATGCTTTATGTACAATCTTGTTTTACTGAAAAAGAATGAATACAGTGAAAAATAAATAGATCAAATTATATTAAAAGCCTGATCATTGTCTACAGTGCAATTTCAATCAACTGACATTTGGCAGGCGTGGCGGACGATCGTAATCCAAGCTCTCTAGCATAAACATCAGCAGTTGCAGAACGCTATGCATTTTGGATACATTGCAGTGTTTCCCACAACTTCTGGATAGTATCAGTTTAACAGTGTTCTTACAGATGTCGTGTGTTTTCGAGTTTTCATTCGTTTTGCGTTTCCTGTGATGTAAAACTTACGTTCAAGTTTGCGGAGGTTTGACAGCGCCATGACCAGCCCTGGGTTAACACAGATGTTAGCCATATTAACAAAAAGCTGAGGAGATTGCATTTCACTGAAACAAGTTCTCATTTCTGTGCCTTTAGCATTGTTCCAATTGGGAGATTAGGATACACAAGTCATGGCCTGCACCTGACTAGATGGGGGAAGAAAAGGTTAGCTGAGCATCTTGCAGAAAGTGTAAGCGGAGTCAAAGCACCCAAGACAAATTTGCTTTTCTTACTGGAGTCAAAGAGACACATTTTTTATGTTAGAGTCATGTCACAGACAGATAGTGTTGAAAGAAATCAGAGCACAACAAAACCATTATGTATGTAACAGATTGCAGAAAAACAAAATTAATTTGTATCAGCAGAACATTAGTGGGTGGAAAACAAGATAGATGAGCTTCTCATGTGACTAGAAGATATGGAAAATTCTGAAGCTAGAGGTGTTCTGTGCCTCTCTCAATACAAAGTAATGGCCAGGGATGGAGAAGTTTATTATCAGAAATTATAAACTGGCATCATTTTCGTGTAGAGTTGACATGGAAAGAGAGGGAATTGCAGCATATGTTAAAGTTGGACATAAAGTAAAAAATATTGAAACAAATAGTTTTTGTTTTGATCAGAACCTAGAAGTATATGCTTGTAAGTTGTTATTAGAACACTTCTGATAATTGTAAGAATCAACTGACACCCTTTACCAAAATTTCAACTATTTATTAGAAATGTAGGCACATTATTGAGCTACCTGTGAGACAAGAAGTAACAGTTAATAGTTTGTGGAGATTTCAATTTAGATTTCTGAAAGTATACAGACAGAAAAAAATGAACTAGAATCATTATTTTGCTGCTTCAATCTAATTTTAGTACCCAGTTTTCCAATTCGTGTGCAGCAAGATACTGACATTCCCAGTGATAAAATTTTTATAGACAATGCTTGGCTCAAAAATTAGTGTATATCCAACTTTTATGGTCTATCTAATCATGATTCAAATTTAATGGAAATAAGCAATTAGGCACCTTACAGCCCACAGCTCGTTTGTACAAAGCAGTGAGATTTATAAATGAGAACAGGATACAATGTTTTAAGAGTAAGATAAAAGGCGATATGGGATGGTTTATGCATGAAAAAGACGGTAATGTCAAATTAATTTATTCCATATTAAAGTTGTATGAATATTGGGTAGTTACTTTCCTAAAAAGGCATCCAAAGGTTCTTGAATGAGAATCTCATCTAAGAGGAAGAGGGAAATTTATATTATGGCAAAGTAAGTCAAAATGCAACATAACTTGCATGTTACAAAAAAATACTACGGTTTTTTAAGGAAAGTCATTAAAATTTCCAGATGTACACATGTCCTGAGAGAAATAAAAAGAACATTAAAACTGCATGAGATAATGTGAAACACGAATCAGCCAACTGCTTTCTAAATGTAGCAAGAAAACTAAGATTAAATGATTCATCTGAATATCTGAATAAGCAACAGAATATATGAGAAATGTTGTTCCATGAAACTTCAAGCAACTAGAAGTAGAACAAACCTTCTACACTACAATTAATGGAATTAGAAAAATCACAAAAAACAAAAGCCTTTCTTTGTAGTGTTGTTGAAACACCAAACAGAATTCTAAAAAGTTGTTCCAACTTAGTAAGTAATGTCCTTAGTGATAAATGTAATACATCACTGGCACAGGGAATTTTTCCAGGCACGTTAAATTAAGCAAATTTAAATCTTTTGCTAATAAAGGTGAAACGACAGACTTAAACAATTAGCACCCAAATTCATTAATGACATCTTTTTCCAAAATATTTGAGAAACTAATGTATCAATAGTAGTCACACCATTATGTAGAAATAATTTTCTTAGAATATAACAGTCTGGATACCAGAATGGTTGTTTGACTGAGGATGCTATTTATACATTTACTTATAAAATGTACAGTACAAGCTCTGAACAGTAAAATATCGCCAAATGATATTTCTTGTGATCTTCCCAATGCATTTGATTGTGATGTGTTAATGTCACTCTCTTAGAAAAACTCAAGTTTTATGCAGTTGATGGCTTTGTGCACAGCTGGTTTAAACCATACTTAACAAACAGAAGGCAAAAAGTTGTGGTGAATAATTCAAACAATTTGAAAGATTAGAAAATTTTAGTGACTGGGGAGAAATCATAAAGGAAATTCCACTGGGTTCAAATCTGGGTTATCTGTCTATTCGTCTGAAATTTGGAAACGTTTCCATTTAATATTTAACAAGCAAAATTTTTACAGATGATACTAACGTTATAATAAATCCCATTAGAGAGAAAGCAAAAGAAAAGATAGTAAGTCATATTTTCCAAAGAATTTAAAAATGATTATCAAGAAAACGCTTTTTTTTTTAAAAAAAAAACACTTTATTCAGAACTAATCAACATAATCATACCAAGAATTGATACAGCCCCTGAACAGGAGTCAGTAAGTACACTGAAATGCTCCAAGTTTTTTGGTGTAAATATTGATTAAAAAGAGAATTGGAAGAACTTCTCAAACATGTTTAGCTACTTTTGCTCTTCATATAATTGCTAATGTCGGAAAAAACGAATTAACCTCTTGACATAGTTTTCCAGTGGCAACGATTAGTTGAGGATGACATGGTGGTCGGTCGGCGCCTTCAGGCCTTCAGAAGAATGTTTGGAAAGAGCTTAGTTTTATAGTTTTTATTGAGTATCGATTTGGAATTGGTGAAATATCAGTAAAAGTTTTGCTTTGGATGTAGATGATTGAGAATCAGCAGGAAGAGCTTGATCGCTGTGAAATATATGGCATTTTGACTACTCGCTGGATCCACGTGTATCGAAAATCAAGAGATAGTCAGGTATCTTTTCGATTATTAGTCTATAACTTGTATCAAATAAGTAAATTACTGGAGCTCTATGTGAAGGAAATTGTGAAATGAGGTGACTATCTATTATAATACAGAAATTTCCATGACAGTATCTATTTATACAGCCTGCTACAAAATTAGAAAACAGTGTTTACAAATACTATAATATTGTGAAATTTATTTAAATCTGAGGAATTGAGTGCACCTGATCTCATCCTACAGATGCACCACTACTCCAGTCTGACACTGTACACTAACACAGTGAGAATATATTTTCAGAGCAAATACATGCAATGCTACAGTGAATTATAAATTTCAATTACATATTCAGACGAAAATAGATCAGTAATAACTATATTCTTATTTTCTCTTTAGAAAGTAACAATAAACTGACCCATTTTATTTGCCTCACACTAAAGCATTTCACAGCTAAAATGATGCCTGTTTTCCTGTAACTGCTTCTTGATTATAGGAAGTAGAAGAGAACCACTGAAATTGGAAGCCATGTTTAGTGCGAGTTTCCTATAGAGGATTACTATGGCTCCCCCTTCCTCCATAAACAATTACCCAACTTACCGTTAAATAAAATTCTAAAGTGTCTTTCGTTGCCACTTCTTTGTCACTAAAAACAAATGGCTAGCTCCAAAATGCGATGAAAGCGCTCTGTCAGCAGTAGACGTGTTTTGTTAAAACATGAGCAGGATCACCGTTGGCCTAACAAAAAGACTGCACACGACTGGATCTTCCTACACTGGGTTTGTAGAGCTTAATAATATTTTAACTAGCATGCGCCATAGATATTACGACGAAGATTCACAGGACCTGTAGCATTAAAAAGTAATGTCTTTTCTTGATCAAACCGATCTTCTTTACAGTAACCAGAAGTGTTTCAGAAAACGTTTCATACAGGAAACACATACACAAGTTATTGGAAACCAGGTGAATTCCTATCGAAAACCATTTAATTCAGTAATTTTACAAAGGAAGCAATGTGTATACAACTTGTCTACCCAGCCATCGTAAGGAAATGAGCATTTTTATCATCCATGTTGAGGTATCTTCACACACAAACACTGCCTGAGGTATGCGCGATATAAGATAGTAGACAGCTGCTATTACTACTGCATGTTAAGGATTTGAAAGATAATTTTATACATTTCATGCAGACAACGCTGACATTAGGCGTAGTGGCTGATGGGAGTGACAGTAATAGCAGTTCCCATTTACAGGAGCTCTCATCAGTCACTGCACTGAGTACCAACTTAGTTTGTGCGAGTAGTATACAAACAAAGATTTTATACATACTGCACAGCTAGGTGCACCACTGTAAATAGAGGAATAAGTGTTTTCAGAAGGTAATGCATTCAGGTAGATGAACTTGTACCTATAAAGTTGTCAGTTCGCTGTATGTAGTGCCTGTCCTTATTGATGTACTGCTTTTTTTTAAAAAAATGTTTCTGGTAATGAGTAAAGGAAATAAATTTAGATGGAGGAATTTACAATTTACTGATGAGAAGAGCACAAAATTCGGCGTAACAGGTGGTTGTCGGTCCTTCGTTCATAAAGTGATACATGATCACCAGAAGACAAATAAGAATTTCAATGCCAATATTGGCCTTGTAGAAAAATGTCTCTTAGAAATAATATCTGACATGGTAATGAAAATTTAAAGTGAAGGTAGATTCTATCACTGATCATGCGATGTGTAGTTAAAGCAGTGACAATGATGACTGATCGATACGCTCACTGTATTAAAACGACCGGTTTGATTCACGCATTCCAACGATTTTTGCTGTAAAAACATTTAAAAAATAGTTTTGGAGAAGGAAACGTTTAAAATAGTAAGTAATTACCATGTGCATTCATTAAGTTTATAATTATCATATAACAGACAACAGAGAATGACACCACATTCAGTCTAACATGCACTTCGGGGTAGTTCCAAGAAAAGAAAGGGAGAAAAATAGATGTTTGTGGAACTCAAGTGTATAGACGAACTCCATCTCATCTGTCAGAATCGTTTTTTACCCAAGTGTCAACATCCTATGCTTCCTGTGAAAAGGTAATGCGCCCATTTTATGTTATGAAATATTAATTAATATTTAAATTATATTTATTATTTATATTACTTTACAATATAGCGTCTTTTGACAGTTGTAAAGTTCGTGATTAACATGGAGCTAGAATAAGAACATAAAGAGCAAATACTAAATGCTTAAACATACAGTTACGACCTATCCCAACATTTTAGTAAGCATATTCTGTGGCTTGAAGTTAAGATATACGGCTGATACACCTGCGATTATGAAGTATTACTACTACATATATGATATAGATGCTAAATTGTGTTGTCAACCTTAGGTAAAGACTGAGCAGCGTAGAGCAACAAAATTATGTTTTGTGCTTTGGGCCTGTGTGGAGATGGATATCCGAAAAATCAGTGAGACAGCTTTTCATGGATGTTCGTATTCAGGGTGCGAGGTTATAGGTAAAGATAAAGCAAGTTCACAATAAGATCAATACATGTACTGAGCATGCATACATGCCAGAACCTCTCATTCGATGACGGTGTGCCCTAGGCCACTATGGTTCTCAGCGCCTCAAATATGTTATTATCGTTGCATATGCAGATGATGTAATAGTTTTGAAACAAAGTGAAGATGAGCTACAAAAATCAGTGTACAAACTACATCAATTATATCAGTAAAGTAAGCTAAAATCAGAGCTCATCATGGGAAATGTCCCACCCACTCAAAAAACAATAAATAGTACCTCACATATGTGGGTCATCAGCTTTAATTTCTGAGGATGCGGTATAAACTATAATATCGACAAAAATATAGAAAATAAGATTTACTAATACCAACCAACCTGCAGAGATAAACAAAACCCTCCAAAACAAAATCATACTTTGTGAATAGTCATTTATACAAGTTCTCTGTGA
Organism: Schistocerca piceifrons; assembly: GCF_021461385.2. NCBI lineage: Eukaryota > Metazoa > Arthropoda > Insecta > Orthoptera > Acrididae > Schistocerca > Schistocerca piceifrons. The sequence continues at coordinate 1,007,740,024 of NC_060138.1, forward strand.
TACTTCATAATTTCCAGTCCCATGATGGCAAATAGTCGCTGTTGCAGGGGAGTTAAGGTCGCTGGCCATGTCGATATTACTCCAGAGAAGGAGGTAATGCATGAAAGCCTGGCTTCACACTCGTATTTCTGTAATCTGTAATGTCACAACAAGAATACTTTGTCAGTCTCCTGAAGGCAGAATGTCTATTTTAGAAATAATGACGGGCCTTGGAGGTACTCACGTAAGAATTCAGTCAACTGTGTAGGACACATAGCTACGACGTGCAGTAGTTGCCCCTTAGGATATGCAAGACCTGAGGACTGGACATTCTGCAGGATTCGCTTCTCAACATACAGTTTTGAGTGTAGAAGTTGATGTACTCAGGTAATGGATACCAAGAAATGAGTTATTCATTAATATATAGCAAGCTTTAGGATAACAATAAGGTACAAGTGCAATATATAAAAAGAAGTTAGTGATGATTCAGCAACCACTGACTACATATGTAGTAAGCAATTATTATCACTCTATGGAAGCAATATGATACTATTTTGAAAATTTATTGCTGAATTATTTATATTACAGGTAGAGTAAGCCTTTATAGCAACCAAATGCCTTGTTTGAGAATGTAGATGGCATAACAATTATGCAATGAAAGCAGTACAAAGTGCTGTGTTGTCAGAAACGTTTCCAACTGATCGTTTTTCTTTGTTTATTTTATTTTTCATTGTGAATATATGACACATTTTAATACATCGTACACTGTTTCAGCATGGCGTAGGCGATGAAATTCCTGTCCATGGGTTCTTTATGAGTGCTGTGGTGTTCGGTTGGTGGTTCAGTGCGTCTTCCATGAAGTGTCAAGCTTTGTTCTCCAGTCTAAAACACACGTAGAACAGGATAATATTTCAATACGTAAAGAGAATTCATTTGTTGCAGCTTGAGTGTATACTTTTATTCAGCTTCTGAACGCTTAACACTAGTCTATTTGTGAATATTCATCATGCTTCGTAGAGGGGCAGTGACCTGGTACACGTAGGTATGGAATGAATTCCAGAAAGAAAAAAATTACTTTAATGTACAGGAACTAAGAAAAGTATTATGAATATGATACATTGAGACTGTAAAAGTGTGCAGGTAATAAAAATGAATTATACAAACCAAATATTTTGTGGAAATTGGTCGCTAAAAGAGAGGAAAACAGTGACTCATTCTGTTATTTTTTCTTGTAGTGGTCACTGATTTAAATAAATGCTAAGTTTATTATGTGTGTTAATTTTTTATCAATATCATCCTACAATTTACAAATTAAGCCTTTGGAGAACGTCACTCTGCTCATGTTGCAATCTGTGAATGTTCTTTTTTACTATATGAATTAAAGATATGATCCAAGCAGCATTATTTCAATGCAAGAAAAAAGCAACAAGTATGAATATAAGCAATACAAAAACTTAGTTTCAAACCTTTTAATGTTTGTTTTTCCTTCCCGTATATGTGCATGCATACATAAACATTGTGGTAAGTGGGTCATGAGACAAATGAGGAGAAGCTCAAAGGTAAAGAAACTCATTTAAATGTTTAAATGATAATTATTATTTATACTTCTCATAATGTTTACAATCCAGTAGACTAATGTTACCCTGTCACTTCCTAGTAACCAAATGTAGCAGCTCATAATTGTTTCTTACGAGGGCCGTTCAGAAAGTAACCTCCGGTTGATTTAAAAAATTACACCAAGTTAAATAAAGATATTTTAATATATATATCTTACAACTACATCTTTGCACTATTTTTCTACATAGTCTCCATAGCGATTGAGGCACTTATCGTATCTCTTCACATGCTTTGAAATTCCTTCTGCATAAAAATCACCCGCTTGTGCCTGGAGCCAGCCTGTGACCGCATCTTTGAGCTCTTCGTCGTCATCAAACTGCTGTGACCCGAGCCATTTCTTCAAATGCATGAAGAGGTGATAATCACTTGGCGCCAGGTCTGGGCTGTAAGGTGGATGGTTGATAACGTCCCACTTGAAGGACTCAAGAAGGGCCGTTGTTCTGCGAGCAGAGTGAGGACGGGCGTTATCGTGCAAAAAAACGATACCGGAAGTCAGCATACCATGGCGTTTGTTCTGTATAGCCCGTCGTAACTTTTTTATTGTTTCACAGTACACGTCTTGATTAATGGTCGTACCACGTTCCATGAATTCAACCAACAACACCCCTTTGGCATCCCAAAACACCGTTGCCATCAGTTTTCTGGCAGAAAAATCTTGCGAGGCTTTTCTTGGTTTGGTAGGCGAATTTGAATGTGCCCACATCTTTGATTGTTCTTTTGTCTCAGGGTTCACGTACTTAATCCAGGTTTCGTCACCGGTCACGATTCTGTTTAACAATGGTTCTCCTTCGTCCTCATAACGTGACAGAAAGTCTAATGCAGAGGCCATTCTTTGAGTTTTGTGGTGGTCGGTAAGAATTTTGGGCACCTATCGTGCACAGAACTTACGGTAACCCAATCTTGCTGTCACTATCTCGTACAAGAGAGTCTTAGAAATCTGTGGAAAACCAGTAGACAACTCCGACATTGAGAAACGTCGATTTTCACGAACTTTTGCATCAACTGTCTGAACGAGTTCGTCAGTCACCAATGATGGTCTACCACTCCTCTCTTCATCATGAACGTTTTCTCGTCCACTTTTAAATAAACGTACCCATTCACAGACAACTCCTTCACTCATAACTCTTGGTCCGTACACGGCACAAAGCTCACGATGAATAGCTGCTGCAGAATATCCTTTGGCTGTAAAAAACCTTATGACAGCACGCACTTCACATTTGGCGGGGTTTTCTATTGCAGCACACATTTCAAACTGCCACAAAAACTAAACTAGCGCAGGTACGACGTTCACTCGACCACGGCTTGATGCCGACTGACCTGTTGAGTGCGTGAACGCACAGATGGCGTCGCTACTCCCCCCACAACCCGCACTGTGACCAATCGGAGGTTACTTTCTGAACCGCCCTCGTATTTCCCGTTTCTTCCATCTCTGGTGGTCTCACATATTTCCTGTTATAACACCACCTTATCATATTTGCAATTCCTAACGGCCTCGAAACATGCACTTGCTCTAATCTATATCTGCCTGCCGTCTTTATCTGCCACATTGATGCTCCTTCCAGTGGCACATTAATCTTTCTTGGATGCCCCAGCGCTGCACGAATGTAGAAACAATATTTCAGCAGTAAGTGTGTAAACGTGAAAGCACATCAAGAATTAAACATTTTGAATATGGGTCGATAATTGCATGGGTGATACCATATCAGAGATTAGAGAAGAATTAGGGTTTCTGAGCGTTGATGTCCAGTATCATAGTGTTTCTACACATGTAAAGCACGTCACAGGACGCCCACAAATGTTTGCTGAACAGATGTCACATTTTCTCCACAACAATCCACTGTGGGGCATCAGGAAACGATTTCCAGCAAGACTGCATGGAGACAAATGCATTGCACAGACCTCAGCAGCTGATGTCACGATGTCTTCTGATAGCATCTGGCCATTTAGCGTAAGTAATAACAAAAGGGGAGTTTGAGCATGGGCTGCATTATGGCCAGATTACCGATGACATCCTGAGTGACATCAGCCTATAACATCATGAAATGTTGCTAGATTACTCCCTCATTCCTCTCAAGACACAGTGGACCTAGGCCAATTGTTCTATATGTAAAAGGGCACATTTGATATTGGTGCAAGGCGTACTATTGGTGACAACCTTAAACGAAACAGAAGTCGAGCTACACGAACTGTGTTTACATTTACTTGAATGCTATATTACCATACACCAATGACCAAGTGGTAGTTTATTTGGCTTTCACAGTATAGCATCCATGCCCCTATTTTATATTTGATAAAAGCATTTCTCATTGTTTTTTAAAATATGTGATATTGTGAGATTCAAATGTGTTGTCAGAGAAACAGTTTGGTTTTGCTAGTGCAGAGATGGTGTAATAGTGTCTTCACAAGTCACAGAAAATAGACTGAAAACATTGATATCATTTAATTATAAGAACAATTATTATTATCATTGGTTTCTTATTGCATTCTTTCTTCTTGTTTGAGTAGCCACGATAGTAGCAAGAGCACTTTAATCTCCCAGCTATGATAAAGTCTGGTATTATTACTATTATGGAAACTACTAAGTGTAAATTATTGGAGAATAATAGAGAGTAATATTATTCAAGTTTATCTCATATTTTGTATAAGAATATGGCTAATCTCGATCCTTTGCATTCCATCTTTGCTTCGCTGTGGACGAGTTGCAATGCCGTCATTAGCTGTAATATATTTATATGATTTTATTGGCAAGAGTTATAGTTTTATTTCAGATTGAAAATGCTGAGAACAATTGTTTAATGACGATTAACGTTTTTTCAAATCTAATTAAGTCAGCTATTTTCATGTAATTGGAATAGATCGATTCTGTGATGTTCAGTTATCTGCCACCATTTCATGAAAGCTTTATGTAGCGAGTTTAAATTGTTGAATAATTCAAACATATATATTTGGCATTGTAAAATGAATTCACATAAAGGTAATCTGATTGCATATCAAAATTTATGCTATGAGAAACTATTTTAACTTCTACCATTCTTTGCTGGTGTCAGAGCATAAAGCTTTCTTAGCTAAAGCCCAGAAATCATTTCAGTGAAATTCGCCAATTCAAATTTTGAGTGTCTCTGTGTTATAAAAGTGAAGTGATATGCAAGAGTGAACTAAGTTTTTATGCAAGTAGTCAACAAACGTAATTGAATAATTTAAAACAGATACACTTCTTTACAGACAACATATGAAAACGGCTGTTTCAATTTAGTTCACATTCATGCTCATGCCATATTCTAGCCAGGTAATGCAGTAATTGAATGACAATTTATGACTGTATGTATATTTAAATATTTATGTTGGACACTGCTAAATTTATTCATTGACAACACAGTTTAAAAGACAGCACACTGGCGCCTAATGCATAGCATGATATAAAATACATACATATAAAGAATATGTAACATAATCATATTTAATTTATATATGTATTAAATGTTTACAGGTATATCATCCATTGTAATATATTAACGTATTGTCTCGTTTTATTTCATGTATATTGATTGGAGTGCAAATGATAAAAGAAATTATCTCGCAGAGGGACCACAGATAGGAATGTAAAAATAAATTTTAATGGGTACTCAATCTCGCGAGCATGAGCGATAATGTAAGGACATTTGTTCATGTTCATACGTCATATGGCACACACCATTCATGATCAATGCATGTTTCGTTTTAGTTTTCAAAACTTCACTCAGTATGTGCTGCAGCCTTATGAGTAGCTACCATTACATTGCAGCTGCGAGATAAAATGATAATTAAACCAGAACTGTCAATGTAATATAGTAGAGTTTATACCACAGAGTATATGGACCTAATATTAGCTGCCTATGTGTGTTAGTTGTTAGTGTTCTCAATTTCACAAAGTCTTTTGCATCACACAGTGTCAATACTTGATATTATTTATTTATGTATCGGTAATAAGTTTATATCGGTGTTTATTCTCATTGCGATTGTTAATAAAGAAATTTTGTTGGAATGTTTAGACCAAAAAGACAGATTAACCCCAGTGAACTTACTGATGTTAATGTAGATTCTGATGCTGTATCAGAGAGTCGAAGTGAATAAATAGAGCACGTGTCAGTGCAATTATTTGGACGTATGTCAGTAATTAATGACGGAATTTTAACAGAATTACCAAACGAAGATGAAGTCAAGGATCAGTCTGAAATAACAGACAACCCTCAGACAAAAGTTGCCAATATGACTGAGAGTAATGTAACAGAGCAGGGGCGGACCTTGTTACTTTGTCAACTCCAACCCAGTCTGATACTAACTTAATAAAACTTCCGTTCCACAGACTTCATGTTATGCAACAAGAACGCAAGGAAACTAGGACTTTAAAAGAGCAAAAGCGAAGCGAGGAAAAGAGACTAAGGGAACAACAACGTGAGCTCAAAGAGCAAGAACAAGAAAGCAAATTTCTAAATTCAATAAATAAAACATTTGCTGAGAGAGAGAAGATATAGTAGATAAATTCAATCAAATGGTGGTTGAACGGGACAGGGCTATTGTCGAACAGTTCAGCAAAGAAATTGATATTGTCAGTAGCACTATTAACGCTCTGGAAGATTTTCCAGTTTGGATTGATACTGTGCAACAGGAAGTCAATAACTTAGATAAGCATTTTAAGAACTTGACCATTACTTGTGATTCTATACAGGGCATTACGCAAAAGGATATCGAATCCCAAGTTCGTAAGGAAGTGGCTCAAGCGTTATGTTTAGAAAACCAGAATATTGAAAGGCCAGCAATGCGGTGTATATGGAACAATGCATTGAGGATTCACACAATGTGTCAAATTCAACATCACTGTGTCACCGACCGACATCGATATCTCTCCCCAGTGCAGCATTCCGTGAAGAATGGGCTTCCATTCCCCAAGAAGTCTTCCAGCACCTGATTGAACGTATGCCTGCCAGAATGGAAGCTGTCTTCAATGCTAAGAATGGGCCAACACCATACTGAATTCCAGCATTATCGATTGAGGGTGCCACGAACTTTTAAGTCATTTTTAGCCAGGTGTCCGGATACTTTTGATTACATAGTGTATTAATCACGGTTCTGATACATGGTATCATGTCCATCCTGCATAGCGGTATAGTAGATTTGGATAGTTTTGAACAGAAAAGCTTCAGGAACAAAGGCAATTGGTGCTGAGCTCTCTAACGAACGGTACCTATGCCAGTCTACGCAACTGCTTTGAGGATCTAGGCTGGCAGCATGCTAGACATGTTACTACGTCCAGAAGAGGAGTGTTAGTTATGTTTGCAATAAATCCTTTTCTCGTGAAACACTAGTCACCAAAACGAACAACCAGTAATCTCCAAACAATCAAACTGTGGACTTCCACCGCTGGACTAAGCAACCGAACACAAAAATAAGTATTTATGGCTACTGAGCAGATGCACATTCTTACATTTCTGGTGATTAGTATCTGTGCAATTGCATGTTCCTTAAAATGTGTTGAAACTGGTCGACAACTTTACAGATATGAAGAAACAGTGCAGAGCTAGTTATTGCTGCTGGTCACTTTACGGGCAACGACCGTCAGAGAAAAACGAAACTTTTTCAGTAAGTTGGTGAAATTGTTAAAGCAAACGCCCTTGATGTGTATATTACCGAATATAATGTCATACTTACAGGGTGTCCATAATTAAAGTTCCAGCCCCAAAACGCCGTGGAAAGAAAACCACTGCTCAGAGTGACGTCAAATTCACGCAGGGGAAACGTCACTGAAAAAAAATGAAATAAATAAATAAATAAATAAATAAATAAAAATAAAAAAGTTATTGTTCCTCACTTTGCTTCCGAGACGCCCAACATGACTGTCTCCGTGAAACACCACGCGCTGCTGGTAAAGCTCTTTTACAAGAACGGTGATCATGATCTAGTAGCCCTGCAGCAGTTCTGGACACTCAGGGGTATGAAAAGAAGCCACTGGCCCGTTGTCTCCTAAGGGTCTGGAGAAAATGATTACAGAATTCGAAAAAACATGTTCTTCTGAAGTGCATTGCGGCAGAGGGAGGAAAGCAATTGATCCGATGTGGCCACAGCATTGCAGGAGGGGTCGAGAGGTGTTGGGCAAACACTCTGTGCACGCGGAATTGTCCGAACGTTGGACATGCCTGCGAGCACGGTGCATAAAACCCTACGAAACATCCTGCATTGCTATCCTTACAAAATCACCCACGTTCAGGAGTTGCTTCCTGCTAACCTGCCAACAAGGCAAATTTTCGCTCTGGAATTTCTTGCTTGCAAGGAAATGGGCAATGAATGGCTATGGAACATTCTGTGGACAGACGAAGCCCATTTCCGTAGCCAAGGTCACGTCAGTAAGAAGAGCTGAAGAATAGGGGCAATGGAACATCAGCATACACATCAACCGGTACCACTTCAGTCTGTAAAGGTAACTGTGTGGTGCGGCTTGAGGACATCGTTTACTACAGTGCCGTATATTTTCGAGGAGATGAGTCTTGCAGGTCCTGATACCTGTACCATCGCTGGTAAACGCTACGAGAGTCTTCCGCGCACCGACGGCATTCCAGCCCTTCAACAGCGTCGATGTATGGATAGGGTCATTTTCAATGCGAAATGGAGCGTCTCCGCACGTTGCACAGCCAGTGAAGTAGCTACTACAGAAGCATTTCGGATAAGCTAGAATTATCAGTCGTCATCTGCATACAGCCCACCTGTGCAAATCACCTGATTTAGATTCATATGACTTCCGACTTTTGGGCTGTCTAAAAACTATTGTGTTCAGAGCTCCAATTACGAACGTAGCTGAACGTAAGGCACATATTGCGCAACGCATTCTCAACGTGATCCCCGAGACACTTCGATCTGCTGTGGAACGTGCTTTTTCTTGATTTCAGCCTGTGGCAAGAAACCGCAGATAGCATATTGAACATGTCTTGCGCCAGTCTCACGACAATTATAAACCTATGTCATTTTGCTTTTATGTGGGTTTTGGCCCCAGGACACTAAAAAAAGATGTCATTTTGCTTTTTATGTGGTTTTTGGCCTTGGACAATTAAAAACCGGTTTTTCTCATCCGGCGTGATACGATCCTGCTGTCATGGATGGGCATAGCTAACAGTGTCACAACTGTTGATTGCCGAACTTGTACAGTCATGCACATTGATGTAATGTGCAACTCAAACTACAGCCTTCGCATTGCGATTTATCTGTCATTTGTAGCCAACACCATTAACGTTAAGATGCTTAGAGCACTGTCTATTAGTAAAATTTTCGTAGATTTTTTTTTGTTCTGTGACGTTTTCCTCTGCCTCAATAATTTACTGTTCAAATTTGACGATATTCTGAGCAGTGATTCTTTTTCTACAGCGTTGAGAAACTGGAACTTTAATTATGGATAGCCTGTAAATATAATATAGTATCCGGTGATACTCTAACGTGTAAGTGTTAAGCCGAGCGCTTTAAATTGCATCAGCAGCAAAATATTTCGATTCCCCAAGAAGAGTCTACCACAGTCAAAGATACGAGACATGGGAGAAAACGTAGCCCAAGTAAACGGGAACTTAATCGGAAAGTTAACATTTCCATTACATTTGTACGAAGTAGGACAATAGTTCGTTCTGAGGTCAGTGATGGCTCGTAATGGCTCATTGTACATTACTTGTGTCTTCCCTTCTCTAATGACCTCGATGTCGACGGGGCGTTAAACCCAAACTTACTTTCTTTCCTTCCTTACTTCTATCTCGCACACAGGTGGTTTGCGGATCAGTGGAAGATTGTTGCTCTTATTATCGTACACTTAAATCAGTGTAAATTTTCGCAATTAGTTAACATACACACAGTATACACAGTAGCGCCCAACATCTACACCAAAAATTTAATAATGAAGATGAGATAATACGCTGTGTTGAATCACGATCTATTATTGGTGGATCTCTGTGTTGTGTGGCCGTCTTGCGTTTCGTCCTGGTGCTCGCCTACTAGCAGACAGGCTGCAAGCGAAGAGAGTCTTCTCCTGCCGCCGGGCAATAAAGAGCTGTTAAACAATGAGAACGGCTCTGAGACCAATGGCGACAAGTGGACGTCGTAAAGCCAACGAGGAGGTCGCCAGGGGCAGCCGCTAGCTGCCGGAGAAGCAGCCGACAGCGCGCAGCGGGTTATCTATCGTACACGTCTGCGGAAATATGCTCTGTATACGTATGATCACCACATACAGTATCTTACACCGCTTTCTTCCTCTTCGGTTTCGGCCATTTCGTTTAACAGAGTACAGGAATATTCAATTTCTTTCCCCACTTGTTTTAAGATTTTTCCAGTATTTCTCTATACGTATTGTTTAGAACGTGATATTGCACTGTTTCGCGAAGAACTGAATATTTTAAGAAAGTCTTTTCATTTAACGCCAAATTTCGTCACAATGCCCTACCTTCAGAATGAAAAAAAGTTACACAAACATTCGTTTGTAAATATAAGGGTATGTCCACGGAATTGAAATTTTTTCTCTCCTTTCCATAATATTTTACGCCTTCTCGAAATAGTCGAAAAGTGCGTCTAGGTAAAGAAACTGGTTACTGAACCCCTGACCTGCGCCGGCCGCTGTGGCCGAGTGGTTCTAGGCGCTTCAGTCCGGCACCACGCTGCTGCTGCGGTCGCAGGTTCGAATCCTGTCTTTGGCATGGATGTGTGTGATGTCCTTAGGTTAGCTGGTTTAAGTAGACAATACAGATTTTCAGGACACTGACTTGTTTCTGCAAAACAAGTTTTTTTCAGTCCGGCACCACGCTGCTGCTGCGGTCGCAGGTTCGAGTCCTGTCTTTGGCATGGATGTGTGTGATGTCCTTAGGTTAGCTGGTTTAAGTAGACAATACAGATTTTCAGGACACTGACTTGTTTCTGCAAAACAAGTTTTGTAATATAACTGATGGTTTTTCATTCGCAATTCAAAGTCTCTTTAACAGCCCCATAGACTATTTTTGTGGCCTATACTTACGCAGAAGAACGTCCTTAAATACACGCTAAAATAATGAAATACGTTTCTCTACGGTTTTGGACTACATTATAATTGTTCAGAACTTGAAGCGAGCAGTCCAAAAGTTTCAGACAAAGCCTTTACTCTGTAGTGAAATGTTCGCTTTAATGAAATTATCAAGTCGAGATTGAATCCTGGTCTAGGAGACTGATGACATCAGATGTTAAGTCCCGTAGTGCTTAAAGCCATTTGAACCCTGACCCGATCTAACTACTGATGCAACTCAGTCGAAGTTTCATGAGGACATGACTATCATTATGCTAAATTTAATCTCTAGCGGTCACGCCTACTATTCCAAAATGGCACAATCGTTCTACTTTTATCCCTGCCTTAGAAGGTATTTCGTGAAATTCTGGGTTTAATAAAGTTTCCACCTTCTCACCACTCGTGAAATAAATTGTAAGCAGAGCATCACTGATATTCATAGGCGCTTGCCAAATGTCTACAGAGACCTGGCAGTGAACAAAAGCACGCTGAGTCGTAGGGCGAGGCGTCTGTCATCATCGCAACAAGGTCGCGCAGACATGAATTGCTACCAATAGTAAACTGAACGACTTTAGCGTGTTCATCATCACACCCACCGAAACATGAGTAACAGGATTCAAATATGAAATTTTTGTAAAACGTGTTCGGCATCTTTTCCTTCGGATTCAGATTCCAATTTGTTGAGAACTGGTGTCAAAATGTTGCTGTAATTTACTTTGATGATAATCTGTGGTTATTCATCAACGAACTTCTTCGAGCACTGGTAGCGTTTACAGGCAATGGGCATGAAACAAATATTCCATGAGACAGGTTCGAATCCTGCCTCGGGCATGGATGTGTGTGATGTACTTAGGTTAGTTATGTTTAAGTAGTTCTAAGTCTAGGGTACTGATGACCTAAGATGTTAAGTCTCATAGTGCTTAGAGCTTTTTGAACCATTTTTGAACACAAAAAATTTGTTCATCTTTGGTCTCAAAATTTGGGTTCTAAGACGAAATTATCCATAATACATTTGAGTATAAGGCTGAAACTTGAAATAGTCATGCGGACTGAAATACAATCACAATGGTTGCGAAAACTCAGTCTTTGTCTTCCTAACGGGCAGGGATAAACTTTCTCTCTGGTCACTAGCGCTAGGGGCTGCCTTACATGACATGCAGCTTCTCTACTTACATTTGTTCGCTGACACTGCCTCGACGCGGTATGGTTTTCTAATCACTTTCATGCACTCTACGAGGGGAATTCAATGAATAGTGCAACACTTTTTCCATGGCCAATTTTGTTTGAAACAATGCTGGATTTGTTGTGGGAAGTCGTGGAATATTGTCGCTGTAGCTCCCATAGTTTCATGAAGTTCCGATGGGTGGCGGCACTATACGTAGCGTTCAAAATGGCGTCTATAACGGACGTGCGTTCTAAGCAGAGAGCAGTCACTTAATTTCTTTTTGTGGAAAATCAGAGCATTGCAGATATTCATTGGCGCTTGCAGAATGTCGACGGAGACCTGACACTTTTAAAAAAAGCACGGTCGAGGAGTCCGTCATATCCTAACAAGCTCGCGCAAACTTGACGTGACGTGCTAGTCTCAAGAAATTGGAGAAACGACAAAACAAAAAAAAACGAAGGCTAACGTGTCCTGCCGCGTGACAACGCTAGGTCTCACACGAGTCTGCGCACCCGAGAGAAGCTCACAAAACTTCGGCGGACTGTTCTTCGTTATCCACCTTACAGCCCGGCTCTCACACTTTCCGACTTCATCTGTTTACCTAAAGAAGGATGCACCGCGTGGGAAGCAGCACATGGATGACGGGGAAGTTATTGAGGCAGCAAGGCGTTGGCTCTGACGTCGAACCGTTGAGCGGTACTACCCGGTTATATATTCCCTCCCAGTAAAGTGACATAAGGGCTTTGCGTTGAAAGATGATCACTCTGAAAAACTGGATTTTGTATCCAAAAGATTGAGAAACAATATGGTCTGTTGGAATTCTGAATAAAACCGATCTGCTTTCATAAAAAAATGTGTTGAATTACCTATTGAAAGATGCTCGTATGAATAGTATTTTCTGCAAGGACAATTGTACAGATCTCGATGCCACTAAGCAAATAAAACAATACAGATTTTCTAGACAGTGACTTGTGGCTGCAAAAAACAATTTCGTAACATAACTGATGGTTTTTCATTCGTATCTCGAAGTCTCTTTAACAGCCCCGTAGACTATTTTTGTGGCTTATACTTTTGCAGAAGAACCTTCTTAAATACGCGCTAAAATAGTGAAATACGTTTATCTGCCTTTTTGGACTATATTATAATTGGTCAGAACTTGAAGCGAGCAGTCCAAAAATTTCAGACAAAATAAAATGTTCGCTTTAATGAAATTATCAAGCCGAGATTGAATCATGGACCATAACCATTCTCATCCAATGCACTTTCCAAGAGCTACCACGTGCATCGTACGGCCCCTTTTCAAAGCTTCAGTCAGATAGTCCTTCCTATGTTTCCAAACTCCGAGAGGCTCGGGTGCACGCTTTTCATCTCAGCGTACACATCTCTGCTAAGTGATGGCTTTAGTCTAGGAAAAAAAGTTTCTTGAAGCTGTGGCTAAGTTATTCTCTGACATACTGTTTCTCACGGGACCGCCCATCCATGAAGGTAAGTAATAGTGTGATTGTGGGGCTGGTAATGTAGCAGAGGTTGAATCTCTAAATTGGACAGTGAGGCATACCTACTTACCTCAGACGCTAAGATCGTTTCCCTTAAAGGGCAATATCCAGGTTCGATTTTCAGAGAAGTGTTCAGCCTTAATCTGTTAGAGATTTTCCTTTCCAGTTTGTATACGCAGCATGGTGATTGACGAAGGTGGCTCTTTTCACTTCCATTTGCGTTTCACATATGTCTAGTTCTCGCCTGGACGAGCTGAATTAATGCAAAGAGGCAGCAATAAGACCGGTGGAGGGAATCGTTTGCCTAGTCCTATGAAATGAAGGCAGTGCCCTTCTGTACTAAACAGCATCACGTTTCTATTAGGAAAATAAATCAAATGAATCTATACTGAAAAAGTAGCGTACGTAAATGATAATAAACGAGAGTAATAAATACCCTAAATGAGAACAATGGAAAACTTAAGTATTACCAAGTAATAGAAAACGTGAAGCAATGCAGTCGAAACAAGGAGGATACACAAAAAATACTGTCAAGCAAAAAGTGTGCATTCCTTGATAAAATAATTCTATTTCTAACACGCCTGAGCTGTGTCGTGACACACCGCCTGTCAGTACACAATCCAGCACGCGCTTGCTGTGGGCAAATGAGGGACCGTTAGCTGCTCAAATTTCACGTTACCCCGTCATGATCATATACGATCTGTCCTTTTATCACTATTTCAGTGTATGGACACCCCGCTAGCTCACCTGATACTGTTACTCGTGGTATGGCGGGAGCGTTCTATATTATTTTATGTTTGACGTCCTTTACGTAGCGTGGAATGCAAATCCCTTAATCGGGCAGGTAGGTTAGAAAATTTAAAAAGGGAAATGGATAGGTTGAAGTTAGATATAATGACAGTCAGCGAAGTTCGGTGCCAGGAGGAATAGGACTTCTGGTCAGGTGATAAAGGGTTGTAAATACAACATCAAATAGCGGTAGTACAGGAGAAGATCTAATAACGAATAAAAAAGTAGGAACGCTTATAAGCTACTATGAACAGCATATTGAACGCATTATTATAGCCAGGAAAGACACGAAGCCCACACCCACTTCAGTAGTTAAAGTCTATCCGAAAACTAGCTCTGCCGATGAAGAGACTGAAGAAATGTGTTTTTTTTTCTTTTTTTTTTTTTTTTTCTTTGGTCGTCAGTCTACTGACTGGTTTGATGCGGCCCGCCACGAATTCCTTTCCTGTGCTAACCTCTTCATCTCAGAGTAGCACTTGCAACCTACGTCCTCAATTATTTGCTTGACGTATTCCAATCTCTGTCTTCCTCTACAGTTTTTGCCCTCTATCGCTCCCTCTAGTACCATGGAAGTCATTCCCTTATGTCTTAGCAGATGTCCTATCATCCTGTCCATTCTCCTTATCAGTGTTTTCCACATATTCCTTTCCTATCCGATTCTGCGTAGAACCTCTTCATTCCTTACCTCATCAGTCCACCTAATTTTCAACATTCGTCTGTAGCACCAGATCTCAAATGCTTCGATTCCCTTCTGTTCCGGTTTTCCCACAGTCCATGTTTCACTACCATACAATGCTGTACTCCAGACGTACATCCTCAGAAATTTCTTCCTCAAATTAAGGCCGGTATTTGATATTAGTAGACTTCTCTTGGCCAGAAATGCCTTTTTTGCCATAGCGAGTCTGCTTTTGATGTCCTCCTTGCTCCGTCCGTCATTGGTTATTTTACTGCCTAGGTAGCAGAATTCCTTAACTTCATTGACTTCGTGACCATCAATCCTGATGTTAAGTTTCTCGCTGTTCTCATTTCTACTACTTCTCATTACCTTCGTCTTTCTCCGATTTACTCTCAAACCATACTGTGTACTCATTAGACTGTTCATTCCGTTCAGCAGATCATTTAATTCTTCTTCACTTTCACTCAGGATAGCAATGTCATCAGCGAATCGTATCATTGATATCCTTTCACCTTGTATTTTAATTCCACTCCTAAACCTTTCTTTTATTTCCATCATTGCTTCCTCGATGTACAGATTGAAGAGTAGGGGCGAAAGGCTACAGCCTTGTCTTACACCCTTCTTAATACGAGCACTTCGTTCTTGATCGTCCACTCTTTATTATTCCCTCTTGGTTGTTGTTCATATTGTATATGACCCGTCTCTCCCTATAGCTTACTCCTACTTTTTTCAGAATCTCGAACAGCTTGCACCAATTTATATTGTCGAACACTTGGTCCAGGTCGACAAATCCTATGAAAGTGTCTTGATTTTTCTTTAGCCTTGCTTCCATTATTAGCCGTAACGTCAGAATTGCCTCTCTCGTCCCTTTACTTTTCCTAAAGCCAAACTGATCGTCACCTAGCGCATTCTCTATTTTCTTTTCCATTCTTCTGTATATTATTCTTGTAAGCAGCTTCGATGCATGAGCTGTTAAGCTGATTGTGCTATAATGCTCGCACTTGTCAGCTCTTGCCGTCTTCGGAATTGTGTGGATGATGCTTTTCCGAAAGTCAGATGGTATATTGCCAGACTCATATATTCTACTCACCAACGTGAATAGTCGTTTTGTTGCCACTTCCCCCAATGATTTTAGAAATTCTGATGGAATGTTATCTATCCCTTCTGCCTTATTTGACTGTAAGCCCTCCAAAGCTCTTTTAAATTCCGATTCCAATACTGGATCCCCTATCTCTTCTAAATCGACTTCTGTTTCTTCTTCTATCACATCAGACAAATCTTCACCCTCATAGAGGCTTTCAATGTATTCTTTCCACCTATCTGCTCTCTCCTCTGCATTTAACAGTGGAATTCCCGTTGCACTCTTAATGTTACCACCGTTGCTTTTAATGTCACCAAAGGTTGTTTTGACTTTCCTGTATGCTGAGTCTGGCCTTCCGACAATCATATCTTTTTCGATGTCTTCACATTTTTCCTGCAGCCATTTCGTCTTAGCTTCCCTGCACTTCCTATTTATTTCATTCCTCAGCGACTTGTATTCCTGTATTCCTGATTTTCCCGGAACATGTTTGTACTTCCTCCTTTCATCAATCAACTGAAGTATTTCTTCTGTTACCCATGGTTTCTTCGCAGCTACCTTCTTTGTACCTATGTTTTCCTTCCCAACTTCTGTGATGGCCCTTTTTAGAGATGTCCATTCCTCTTCAACTGTACTGCCTACTGCGCTATTCTTTATTGCTGTATCTATAGCGTTAGAGAACTTCAAAGGTATCTCGTCATTCCTTAGTACTTCCGTATCCCACTTCTTTGCGTATTGATTCTTCCTGACTAATGTCTTGAACTTCAGCCTACTCTTCATCACTACTATATTGTGATCTGAGTCTATATCTGCTCCTGGGTACGTCTTACAATCCAGTATCTGATTTCGTAATCTCTGTCTGACCAAGATGTAATCTAATTGAAATCTTCCCGTATCTCCCGGCCTTTTCCAAGTATACCTCCTCCTCTTGTGATTCTTGAACAGGGTATTCGCTATTACTAGCTGAAACTTGTTACAGAAGTCAATTAGTCTTTCTCCTCTTTCATTCCTTGTCCCAAGCCCATATTCTCCTGTAACCTTTTCTTCTACTCCTTCCCCCACAACTGCATTCCAGTCGCCCATGACTATTAGATTTTCGTCCCCCTTTACATACTGCATTACCCTTTCAATATCCTCATACACTTTCTCTATCTGTTCATCTTCAGCTTGCGACGTCGGCAAGTATGCCTGAACTATCGTTGTCGGTGTTGGTCTGCTGTCGATTCTGATTAGAACAACCCGGTCACTGAACTGTTCACAGTAACACACCCTCTGCCCTACTTTCCTATTCATAACGAATCCTACACCTGTTATACCATTTTCTGCTGCTGTTGATATTACCCGATACTCATCTGACCAGAAATCCTTGTCTTCCTTCCACTTCACTTCACTATATCTAGATTGAGCCTTTGCATTTCCCTTTTCAGATTTTCTAGTTTCCCTACAACGTTCAAGCTTCTGACATTCCACGCCCCGACTCGTAGAACGTTATCCTTTCGTTGATTATTCAATCTTTTTCTCATGGTAACCTCCCCCTTGGCAGTCCCCTCCCGGAGATCCGAATGGGGGACTATTGCGGAATCTTTTGCCAATGGAGAGTCATCATGACACTTCTTCAATTACAGGCCACATGTCCTGTGGATACACGTTACGTATGTATGATGAGGTAAAAGAAATTATTCAGATAGCTAAGGGAGACGAAAATGTAATAGTCATGGCGGACTGGAATTCGATAGTAGGAAAAGGAAGAGAGGGGGAAATAGGAGATGAATACGAACTGATGGACAGGAATGAAATATGAAGCCACTTCGTAGAATTTTGCACAGAGCATATTTCAATCATAGCTAACACTTAATTTAAGAATCATGAACGGAGACTGTATATGTGGAAGAGACCTGGAGACTCCGTAAGTTCTGAATAGTCGTCTGTAATTTTTTAAATTTTGCAGGAGGAGAATGAAATTTTTTGTGAACATACATGGAATATTTGGCAATACATTGAGCCTACTCAATATAGCCTTCATAAGCTGTGATGCATCTGGCCCAACGTTCTTTCCATGATATAAATGCACTTTGGTAAAATTCTGGGATCGACTTTTACACCATCGCTTGACACAGGAAATGAGGTCTTTCTCACTATCAAATGTTTTACCCACAGGTGAGGCTTCAGACGACTAAAGAGGTAAAAGTCAGGCGGAGAGAAGTCCGGACTGTAGGGACGATGAGGAACAATTTTCCAACCCATTTTCCTGAATTTCTCCTGCACCACAAGGGCTGTGTGGGGTTTGGTATTGACAGAGTGTAGTCTGATGAGTTGACCCTGAGGCTATGATCTGTGGGTCTTGATGGCACGTCTCAGATTGTCCAATGACAAACAGTAACGGTCCTGGTTAATTTTGGGCCTGGTTCCAAAAAGTCAATGAAAATGACACCACAGTGTTACCAGAAGAAGGAGGCCATCACTTTTCGGTGTGCTGTTTGTGAAGTCTTGGTTTCTTCTTCCTGGGGAAACCCGGATAACACCACTCCATGGATTGGGTTTTTCTCTCAGGTTTGGACAAAAACAACCACGTTTCATCCTGTGTAATGACGCCGTCAAAAACTGTTTCCAGTCTTCAATAAAGGTCTTCATTAGACCCTCGCACATATTCTTCCTCATCGTTTTCATTTCTCTTGTCAATAATGTAGGCACCCAACGTGCACAGATTTTTCTCTACCTTAGTGACTGTACCAGTGATACCACACTACCCAATGACAAACGAGTCATTTCAGCAAGCTGTCGTGTCGTCGCACATCTGTCATTTTGGGTGATTTGATCAATGGTCTCCTTATTCACATCACTCACTGGCGTCGATGGTCTACTGCATCGTGGATTGTCCAGTAGAGAGGAATCACCTTCTTTAAACCTCTGCAACCACTGCTAGATGCTGTTGCGATCCACTGTGTCCACCCCATAAACAGGGAGCAACTTCCTGTGAATCGATGTGGCAGAGTCATCGCCGATCTTGAAGAGGAACTCCATCACCGAACGTTGTCACAACCTGACATCTACTTCACGGTCCATTATGGATCACCTGTAAATAAAAGAAAATACTTTTATATACCATGTTCACAAAAAATTTCATTCTCCTCCTGCAAATAAATAAATAAATAAATAAATAAATAAAAAATAGAGACGACTATGCAAAACTTTTTGAACGCTATTTGTACAAAGTATAATGGTAAGACAGAGGTTTAGGAACCAGATATTAAATTTTAAGACATTTCCAGGGCAGACTTTGACCACAATTTATTGGTTATGAACAGTACATTAAAACTCAAGAAACTGTAAAAAGGTAGGAATTTAAGGAAGTGGAACCTGAATAAACTGAGAGAACCATAGATTGTAAATAGCTCAGAGTGACCATTAGGGAATTACTGACAAGAAAAGAAGAATGGGGTGCAGTAGAAGAAGAAGAATGGGTAGTTTTGAGAGATGAAATAGCGAAGGCAGCAGAGGATCAAGTAAGTAAAATGACGAGGGCTAGTAGAAATCCTCCAGTACACGCCGCAAAAGGTACTGAATTTAATTGATGAAAGGAGAAAATACAAAAATGCAGTAGATGAAGCAGGCGAAAGGGAATACAAATGTCTAAGAAGTGAGACTGACAGAAGTGCAAAATGGTCACGCGGGAAGGGCTAGAGGCCGAATGCAAGGATTTAGAAGCACGTATCACTGGGGGAAGATAGATGTCGCCTACAGGAAAATTAAAGAGATATTTGGAGAAAAGAGAATTATTTCTATGAATGTCAAGAGCACAAATAGAAAACAACTTCTAAGCAAAGAAGGGAAAACAGAAAGATGGAAGGAGTATGTAGAGGGTGTATACAAGGGGGATGTACTTGAGGGCAATATTATGGAAATGGGACGTAGATGAAGATGAGAAGAGAAATATGATACGGTGTGAAGAATTTGACAGAGCACTGAAAGACCGAAGTCGAAATAAGGCCCAGGGAGGAAAAAACATTCCGTTAGAACTACTGATAACCTTGGAAGAACCATCCTTGACAAAACTCTTCCATCTATTGAGCAAGACGTATGAGACGGACGAAGTACCCTCAGACGTCTAGAAGAATATGATACTTCCAATTATAAATAAAACAGGTGCTGATAGGTGCGAGAATTACCGAAATAATAGTTTAATAAATCACGGTTACAAAATACTAACACCAATTCTTTACAGCAGAATGGGAGAAAATGGTAGAAGCCGACCTTGGGGAAGATCAATTTGGATTCCGGAGAAATGTAGGAAAACGCGAGGCAATATTGACCCTATGATTTGTCATAGAGATGATTTAAAGAAAGGCAAACCTACGTTTTCAGCATTTGTAGACTTAGAGAAAGCTTTGGTAATGTTGACTGGAAAACTCTCTTTCAAATTCTAAAGATGGCAGGGTGCGAAGGTTATTTACAACTCTTACAGAAACCAGACGGCAGTTGTAAGAGTCAAGGGGCATGAAAGGGAAGCAGGGTTGAGAAGGGAGTGGGACAGGGTTGTAATCTATCCCCGATGTTATTCAATTTGTATGTTGAGGAAGCAGTAAAGGAAACAAAAGAAAATTTTAGAGTAGGAATTAAGGCCAAGGGAGAAGAAATAAAAACTTTGAGGTTTGCCGATGACATCGTAAGTCTGTCAGAGACAGCAAAGGACCTGGAAGAGCAGCTGAACGGAATGGACAGAGTCTTGAAAGGAAGATATAAGATGCACATCAGCAAAAGCAAAACGAGGATAATAAAATGTAGTCGAATTAAATGAGGTAATGCTGAGGGAATTAGATTAGGAAATGAGACACTTAAAGTAGCAGATGAGTTTTGCTATTTGAGCAGCAAAATGACTGATGACGGCTGAAGTAGAGATGACATAAAATGTAGACTGAGAATGGCAGCCGGCCAGTGTGGCCGAGCGGTTCTAGGCGCCTCAGTCTGGAACCGCGCGACCGTTACGGTTGCAGGTTCGAATCCTGCCTCGGGCATGGATGTGTGTGATGTCCTTAGGTTAGTTAGGTTTAAGTAGTTCTAAGTTCTAGGGGACAGATGACCTCAGATGTTAAGTCCCATATTGCTCAGAGCTATTTGAACCATTTGACAATGGCAAGAATAGCGCCCCTGAAGAGAAATTTTTTAACGTCACTTATACAGAGTGAGTCACCTAACATTACCGCTGGATATACTTCGTAAACCACATCAAATACTGTCGAATCGATTCCACAGACCGAACGTGAGGAGACGGGCTAGTGTTAATTGGTTAATACAAACCATAAAAAAATGCACGGAAGTATATTTTTTAACACAAACCTACGTTTTTTTAAAATGGAATCACGTTAGTTTTGTTAGCACATCTGAACATGTAAACAAATACGTAATCAGTGCCGTTTGTTGCATTGTAAGATGTTAATTACATCCGGAGATATTGTAACATAAAGTTGCCGCTTGAGTACCACTCCTGTTCGATCGTGTGTATCGGAGTGCACCGAATTACGGTGATGGACCTTAGGTACAGAAGAGACTGGAACAGCACATTACGTCCACATGCTAACACCTTTTTATTGGTCTTTTTCACTGATGCACATGTACATTACCATGAGGGGTGAGGTACACGTACACACGTGGTTTCCGTTTTCAGTTACGGAGTGGAATAGAGTGTGTCCCGACATGTCAGGCCAATAGATGTTCAATGTGGTGGCCATCATTTGCTGCACACAATTGCAATCCTTGGCGTAATGAATGTCGTACACGCCGCAGTACATCTGGTGTAATGTCGCCGCAGGCTGCCACAATACGTTGTTTCATATCCTCTGGGGTTGTAGGCACATCACGGTACACATTCTCCTTTAAAGTACCCCACAGAAAGAAGTCCAGAGGCGTAAGATCAGGAGAACGGGCTGGCCAATTTATGCGTCCTCCACGTCCTATGAAACGCCCGTCGAACATCCTGTCAAGGGTCAGCCTAGTGTTAATTGCGGAACGTACAGGTGCACCATCATGCTGATACCACATACGTCGACGCGTTTCCAGTGGGACATTTTCGAGCAACGTTGGCAGATCATTCTGTAGAAACGTGATGTATGTTGCAGCTGTTTGGGCCCCTGCAATGAAGTGAGGACCAATGAGGTGGTCGCCAATGATTCCGCACCATACATTTCCAGTCCGCGGTCGCTGTCGCTCTACCTGTCTGAGTCAGCGAGGATTGTCCACGGACCAGTAATGCATGTTCCGTAGATTCACTGCCCCGTGGTTTGTGAAACCCGCTTCATCGGTAAACAGGTAGAACTGCAACGCATTCTCTGTTAATGCCCATTGACAGACTTGCACTCGATGATTAAAGTCATCACCATGTAACTGCTGATGTAGCGACACATGAAACGGGTGAAAGCGGTGACGATGCAGTATGCGCATGACTCAGTCCACCGGCTCTCGCAATGTCCCGTGTACTCATGTGTGGGTTCATGGCAACAGCAGCTAACACACCAACTGCACCCGCTTCTCCTATGACGGGCCTGTTACGGACCCGTTTGCGTGCTACGACCATACCTGTTGCATACAGTTGGCGGTGGATGTTTTGCAATGTGCGGCACGTTGGATGCTCTCTGTCCGGGTACCGTTCTGCACACACTCTGCAGGCTTCAGCTGCATTTCGTCGACACTCGCCATAGATGAGTATCATCTCCGCATTTTCAGAGTTCGAATACACCATGGTCACAGTTCCTACAACACTACACTATCACGGACGTCTGGTAACACGGTGTACTACAGTTAGTCTGCGTGCGGAGACGAATGCAGAATAACAATAGCAGCAAGCGCTACACGCGGACACTGCGACAGCTAGACCAAACCACAACAGTGCACTACAGCCACACTCGTAAACACGGTCGTCATCGTAAACATGTCCCTGCAGATGCTGCTCGCCGACCGTGGCCCGTGTTTGTTACGACACGCAACTGAACGTCGGAGGTTTCAAGCGTCAACTTTAGGTTACAACATCTCCGGATGTAATTAACATTTTACAATACAACAAACGGCATTGATTACGTATTTGTTTATATGTTCAGATGTGCTAACAAAACTAACGTGCTTCCATTTAAAAAAACGTAGGTTTGTGTTAAAAAACATACTTCCGTGCATTTTTGTATGGTTTGTATTAACCAATTACACTAGCCCCTGCTCTCACGTTCGGCCTGTGGAATCGGTTCGTCAGTGTTTGATGTGGTTTACGAAATACATCCAGCGGTAACGTTAGGTGACTCACCCTGTATATTTAAGTATTAGGAAGTCTTTTTTAAAAGTATTTGTATGGGGTGTAGCCATGTATCGAAGTGAGAACAGGGCGATAAACAGTTTAGACAAGAACAGAAGCTTTCGAAATGTGATGCTATAGAAGAATGCTGAAGATTAGATGGGAAGGTCACGTAACTAATGAAGAGAAACGAAGTAGAATTAGGTAGAAAAAATGTGGCAAAGCCTGAGTAGAAGAACATATCCGTTGGTAGGACAGGGAGACCGAGAGATGAATACAGTAAGCAGATTCAGACGGATGTAGGCTGCAGTAGTTACTCGTCGATGAAGTTTGCACAGGATAGAGTAGCACAAACCAGTCTTCGGACTGAAGACCACAACGACAAGAACTTAGCGAAAAATTGGTGTTGATAAAAATGATATATCGCGGGTGTGGATGCTCTGACTTCGAAGTCTTCTTCGTAACACACATAGACCTTAACTAGTGGATGAAATTCCTGAATGTACATCTGGTGCAGAGCATTACATTGAAGTGTGTCACAGATTATGGGAAAAGCGGAAAGGAACAGAATCGAAACGGTTGAGATATGCTGTTACAGAAGAATATTGGAAATTAAGTGACTGGTAAAATATCAAATTAAGAGGTTCTCGCTGTATAATCGGCAAAGAAAGAATGTGGGAAATCGCAAAACACTAACTACAAGCGGAACGGAGAGGCTGACAACCTAAAGACTGATGAGAGACACCAATGAAAAAGAAGGAAAAAACGAGTTCATTTTTTCTTTTGCGTTGTTACTCACATGCATTTTTTTAAGTCGTCGGAGAGAACTAAACCAAATATGAGCAACGCATTCAAAAGTAGGGAACTTTACGTATAGCTTCGATTTTACGAATTAGTGCAGAAGAGCGGATTTTCTCTTAAATTCCAATTTATGTACTGTTCCGTTTTTAATGCACTGTTTTCTGAAGACCTGGCGAGAACGAATGAAATCGCGTCCTCATTGGCCACTAGGGATAGAAGTAGAGTTAGATTGTTTCTCCAGCAGCAAAAGCAAGAGTACATCACGAAGAGCACGATGTAACAAGACCTAACCCTGCAGATGGGCGTCCCCGAAGCTTCGCAAGACTGCCGCGATAAAAGCATTGCGTGCCAGGTCGATTCCAGACCCGACATCGCCATCTGATCAGATCACCAGCGTTTATTCGATTCCGCTCCTAGAAGACGCAGCTCCGCCGTCTTCTTCACGTTCCTTCCTCTCACGACGAAAGGAAACGTATCCACATCGGAAAAGCAGATCCGCTTTTGAACTTTGCACTTTGGCAAAACTGTTCCGTTCTTATTCAGCAGAATGAAAGGTGGGTAAAATGAAAATATCATGCGGAACCGTAACTGGTAAGTCACTGCAGGATGAAAATTAGTTCATCATTCTAGCGTAGGTTATTAATTTAGGCATGAAAATGTGATCAACGTTTTATTATTAAACTTCATAAACTGTAACGCACTTCAAGTGCCAGTGCAGCGGTACATTAATACTGATGTATATTAAGTCTACTAAAATCCTGCGTTTAGGTGCAGGTGAAATTGAACAGGTATACATGTGGGTACGGTCAACATAAATCCAGGATAGCACAAAGTGGTAAACCTATGAACAAAACCGTGCCAGAGGATATTAACTAAAATATGTTTTGCAAGACCCGCATATCTGGTGAAGTATATGGGCCTAGATAATGGTGAAAAAAGACCGAAAGAAGAAGCTTTATGGAATTAAAAGAATTGGTTAAAAATATCTAAATTTTCAGCGGCGTCTTTTCTTTGGCAGTGTACCACTCGAAGTACAGCCTCGTCATCGGCGCTTCAGTTGGTTATCGAAGGCTCTTCACTGTGACCTCGACACATCGAAAAAGTGTATGTATAAATTTGATGTTCGTCGTCTCGTCATCGTCTAGTGATTCTCAAGCGACAGTCTTCATTTGTACATTAGATCGATTTACAAGTATTCTGGTGAAATGGGTAACCGATAATGATCTGCCCGAACAGATATGCTGTTTGACAGAATATTTATTAGGAAATAGAACTTGAAAGCGGACACTAAATTTAAACCTTAACCTGTCACGCTTTCTGGCCCCGTTTTTAATGCACTCCAACTTTCCCTATTATATGAAATGTAGCCCACAAAAGAGAAATGAGCGTATGGCGTCAGTTCACAGGCGGGAAGTTCGGCCACCAAGTGCAAGTCTTATTGAGTGCTACGCCACATTGGGCGACTTGTGCGTGATGATGAGGACAGCACAACACCCAGTCCCTGAGGAGAGAAAATCTTCCACCGCTGCCGGAAATCAAACCCGGGCCCCCTTGCATGGCATTCCAAAGCGCTGACTGTTCAGCTAATGGGGCGGACTTGTAACCCGCAAATGAACAGTAAACGCAATCTATCATTAATTAATATTTTGTAGCGAATCAACTTTCTCATAGCGCAACGGAATAAAAAAAAACGGTATCTGATATAATTTACGGCAAGGCGAATTGCAACCAAAATCTTCAGCTGATCTAAGGCAACCTAATCAATGTTAGTAGAGATACCACTGCGAGCTAACATCCCACAGATGTTCGAGCTCACATGCGGTTACTCATCGTCGAAATATCTTGGCTCAAACTCGTGTAGGGGTTGAACAGCACGTGTCGCATTACACGCCCTGAATTAAACACTTGTGACCCTTTGGTTAAATTGTCTGGCTGATGGCAAGTTTGCGAAATACGAAGTTAACATATAAAACAGCAACAATAATATGGAGAGCTAAATTAACAAACCATAAATGATGTAGGCCACACAATTGCGATTTGGTTAGAATAATGTTTATTCAGAAAGCAAACTAATAGCGAAAGTGGTCGTATTTAGAGTTACTGTTACACTAGAGCGCATTTCAATTTCACACAGCTCGATCATTCACAGTCTCATCACGAAATATCTCATAAAGTTAGTGTTCACACTAGGCGCGCGGCTGCTCACGGCTCAGAGACAAAGTCCCGCGATACCACACAACACGAAATTTTCTAAGTCGTTTCACTTCCTAGCTACCTAAAGATCGACTGTCCGCTTTCGCGTCTCATTCTAAGTGTACCCTTTGGTGTCTCCAGCCGAACTGTCCGTTTTCGCGTCTCCATCCGAACTGTCCCCTTTGGTGTCTCGACCAGAACCGTCCCTTTCGTGTCTGCACCAGCACTGTCCTCTCTCCGTATCCGGCCGCGTTTCCGGCGTGCCGAGCATATTCGCTCAATTGAATAGGGCAGTTTCCTTTCCTGACGCCGTCCATCTGATGGGCTACAGCTTATTCTACATTATTTTACATTTTATCCTATTTAAATAATCAAAGCCTGACCACTTTCACGTTCTAAATTAAGTAACAATAATATACATTACATAATAAACGTTAAATTCTTTTACATAAAACCAATACAATTTCTTATTAACAGAATCTTCCGTCGGTTCTTGGTAGAACAACATTGTGCTTTTCATTTATTACAATACAATTTCCTTCTTAACTTTGATTGCCACGTATAGTTGCCTTGCACCAATGTGCTTTTTGATAAATAAATAAAGAACAAAAGTAACTATTATGCATTAAACTTTACAAAAAATATTCTATCACCTAATGATTCAATAAGGTGTCATGCTGTCATCGTTGAATGTGTTTTGTGTGGAGGAAATTATGTTCTGATGCTTAACTGAAAATACTGATAATTTAAATGTACTATACCTTTTAAACAAATGATATTATAGAGTTGATATTTACAACATTTGTCATTTTAATGATGCGCTTCTGTATGAAATGTCGATCGTTAAGATCAACTAAAGCGCTCTGATTTTAGCATTCAGGCCTTTGTTACAAAACTTGTGAATGTCACTTTAACAGTAAATCCTAAACTATTATAGATAAGATCAATATTCAAGTTTTATTGAGAACACCATGAAACTTTATTGTGGATGGCAGATTAAAATTACTGTGGATCATTCCCTGAATTACCACAGAATTAAATACTTTCCATAAATGTTTCCCTTTGTGGCGATCTTAGGTTCTCCATATTTAACTCTGCTACGTATCCCTGGCCACAAAAACCTTCTACTGGGTTTCCCTATGACGTAGGTTCTCGTCTGTCTCACTCCCACACTACAGCGCTTAGGACTCAATAGACAATAGACGCCTGTGAGAGTCCCCATCTCGTCGTGAATTGGGCCCTTTGTCGCACGGGGTCCGCTTCACAGTTCCTGTAGGCTGACTCCTTCGGCCATATATTTAACTGAGAGCGCAATGCTCGTTAACTCACACCACGTATGTGCAATGCACTTAACCAACTAACACCTTAACCAACTAACACTGACTCATTTGAAGGCAAAGAAGTGGAGTTCACACACGTTACTTAGCTGAAACGTTCGTTTACAATTGCAGAATGCTGTTTCTCCTGAGGGAAATTCACTCACATCACTTTCAGACGTACTGCACTCTAACGTTGTCCTCTCATGAACCAGGTTTACGACTTAGTTCACAGCTAAATATAGGGCACAAACAAGAAATTAACATTCAAAATGCCTTTAGCAAATGAAACAGAAGTCAGTGCAACATAATTAACATTGGGCAACTACAGCTACACTATGTAAACAAAAGTATCCGGAACCTGGCTGAAAAATCTTACAAGATCATGGCGCCCTCCATCGGTAATACTGTGTAACCTCCCCCTCACTTATCGACCTTAATGATAGTGAAAAATTAAACCGCATGTACCTAATGGAAATTTGGGAAAAGTAATCGTCACCGAAGTTAATCTGTCGGTAAAGAGCGAGGAAAGGGTTACATCTAAATGAGAGGAAAAATGCAAATGAAACTGGTGGAAATTAATTTTTAAAAGGGGTAAAGTTAATAAACAAAGTAAATGTGTGGTCGTTACCTTAACAATTAACTGGAGTTAATTAGATATTTGAGATTTGGGGAAAATTATGGTCGCCAGTCCTATGGACAACTACTATAATAAATGAAAAAGAAGGGTTATTGCACACATAATTAGCACTAAAAGCGTGGCAACTGAAGGTTGACACGTGTTGTGTGAAAACTGAATGTTTTTCAGAAGTAATAAATTTCGCTACACTCTGACTTAATTTAGCAAAAGAATTAACAAAACCGGAAAATTGAAAGTTAATTTAGTGATTGAAATTAACAGTGAACTTTGTTTCTGAAGCACTACGAAATAAAATAAAATAAGGTTAGTCTTGGGCTACCTCAACAATCATTTCAAAAGCTACTTGAATCTACGCAATTTAGAAATAAGAGATTTAACTCTGAACTTGAATTAAATGATTCTGAACAATTAACAATAGTAAAATTTAGTACGTACCAAGTTGAGCTGCAGTCACAGGTAAGCTAAAATATGTCCCTGCGAGAGGCGCGCACGGAGGTCTTCCACACATTCGTAGTTTCCTTAACGGCACGTAGCTTGTTGTGCGTACTGAGGTTATGCCATTCCGTCTTCAAAGCCGCAAAACGTTGAGGCGTAATACTGAACGCAGGTCTGTTTCAGAAAAGCCGATCTCCGTAAGCAGTTTGCGCGTAGCCTGTTTGGCCCGCCTGTCGGCAAGTTCGTTGCCTGGGATTCCAATGTGACCTGGGGTCCAGAGTGCACCGTTCCAGGGCACAGATGGACTGCTGGATGGTCGCTACCAAACGATGATGAGGGTAGCACTGGTCGATAGCTTGCAGGCTGCTAAAGGAGTGAATACAAGGAGAAATGACTCGTCTGGGAATGAGCGGATGTGCCCAAAAGCTCGAGATATGGCCGCCAGCTCTGCAGTGAAAACACTGCAGCCATCTGGCAAAGGAATGCTGTTCTATATGTCATCCATGAACATAGGCAAAGCGAGCCGGTCGGAGTGGCAGAGCGGTTCTAGGCGCTACAGTCTGGAACCGCGCGACCGCTACGGTCGCAGGTTCGAATCCTGCCTCGGGCATGGATGTGTGTGATGTCCTTAGGTTAGTTAGGTTTAAGTAGTTCTAGGGGACTTATGACCTCAGCAGTTGAGACCCATAGTGCTCAGAGCCATTTGAACCATTTGAACATAGGCAAAGCCAACGTGACCATCAGTCATGGAGCCATCAGTGTAAACCACTTCATGGCTCCGGTACATGTCGAGAATCGAGAGTAAGTGACAGCAGAGAGTCGCAGGGTCGAGTCCTTAGGGCCACGTGAAAGGTCCAGGCGAAGCCGCGGCCTAGGTGTACACCATGGAGATCTTCGTGAATGAACCTCAAGTATAAGTGGTAAAGGCAAGGACTCCAGTTCGGAGAGAAGGGGTCGCACACGAACTGCAATTGTAAGCCCTGACCTGGGCCGCCGATGAGGGAGATGAAATGAAATGCCGTGTAGCTAGGGCCTCCCGTCGGGTACACCACCTGGTGCAAGTCTTTCGAGTTGACGCCACTTCGGCGACTTGCAGGTCGATGGGGATGAAATGATGATGATAAGGACAACATAACACCCAGTCCCTGAGCGGAGAAAATCTTCGACCCAGCCGGGAATCGAACCTTGGCCGTTTGGTACGACATTCCGTCACGCTGATTACTCAGCTACCAGGGGCGGACGATGAGCGAGATGAACCACCGTGGGCGGGAAAAGGAGACGGTAATTCGGATGCGCAGGAGAACTACGAACGTGTGCAATGTAACTGGAGAACAATTGCGCACGCCTAACCTGCAGTGGAGGGACTCCGGCCTCCGCCAGCACGTTGGTCACTCGACTCGTCCTAAAAGCTCCTGTCGCTACGAGAATGCCACAGTGGTGCACTGGGTCAAGTAAACGCGAAGCTGAGGGTGCCGCCGAACCATAAACCACACTCCCATAAGTGAAGGCGGGATTGAACAAGGGTTCTGTAGAGCTGCAGCAGCGTAGAGCGAGCTGCACCCCACTTGGTGTTGCTCAGGCAGCGGAGGGCATTGAAGTGCTGCCAGCACTTCCGCTTAAGCTGACGGAGGTGAGGAAGCCAAGTCAATCTGGCGTCGAAGAACAGCCCTAAGAATCGATATGTCTCCACTACGGTGAGTGGATCATTCTGGTTCCGGATGAAAGATACCACGCCGACAGAAGTGCATAACACACGACTTTGCGGACGAAAACGGGAAAGCGTCGGCTAGAGCCCATGACTGCGCCTTGTGGATGGCTCCCTGTAGGCGCCGCTCAGCACCACCAGTACCGGTGGAGCAGTACGAAATGCAGACGTCGTCTGCATACAAAGGAGTTAAGACGAACGGCCCTACAGCTGCTGCTAGAACGTTAATGGCCACTAAAAATAGAGATACACTCAATACGGAGCCATGTTTGACTGTATTCTCCTGGATATGGGAGGAACTATGGGAGGCACCAACTTGGACACGGAAACTACGAAGCGACAGGAAATTGTGGATAAAAATCGGGAGCGGGCCTCACAGTCCCCACTTGCATAATGTGGTAAGGATATGATGTCGCCAGGTCGTGTCATACGCTTTTCGTAAATCAAAAAAGACAGCAACCACCTGTTGGCGTCTGGAAAAGGCTGTTCGGATGGCAGACTCGAGGGACACAAGAGGATCAGAGGTAGAGCGACCATGGCGGAAGCCGCCCTGACATGGAGCCAGTAGGCCATGTGAGTCAAGGACCCAACCCAACCGGCGACACCATATGTTCCAGCAGCTTACAAAGAACGTTGGTGAGGCTGACGGGCCGATAGCTATCCACATCAGGCGAGTTTTTGCTGGGTTTAAGCACCAGAACGATGGTGCTCTCCCGCCATTGCGATGGAAAGACGCAATTGCAGCAGATCCGCTTGAAGATGATGAGATGTCGCTTGTAGTCAGATGAGAGATGTTTAATCATCTGACTATGCATCCGATCTGGCCCAGGAGCTGTGTCGGGGCAATGTGCAAGGGCACTGAGGAGCTCCCATTCTAAAAAAATGTGGCGTGAAGCGAACGAGAGAACTTTCCTTTCCATCCATCGTTAGAGGGTGCAAAAGGCTGGGGCGTAGTTCTCCGATGCAGAGGCTCGAGCATAGTGCTTAGAAATGTGCTCAGCAATCTCGTTTGAGTCGGTAAATAAGACGCCATTGATATTAATGCCAGGGACACCTGTTGAAGTTTGGTACCCAAAAAGACGTCTGATCTTCATCCAGACTTGGGAAGGTGATTTACGGCACCCAATGGTTGAGATGTATATCTCCCAACACTCCTGCTTCCATCTTTTGATAAGCTGGCGAACATGGGCACGGAGCCATTTAAAGGCTATGAGGTGCTCCAGGGAAGGGTGCCGCTTATGCCGCTGTTGACTTCGACGACGCTCTTTAATTTCCTCAGCGACTTCTGGCGACCACCAGGGGACCACCTTTCGCCGGGGGTGCCCTAAAGAGCGAGGGATAGCATTTTCCGCCGCAGTAACAATTGTTGTGGTCACCTTCTCAAGTGAAAGTTTCCTAGTCTGCCTTGTTTAAAGCCCATCTGTGGGCCCGACGTCAGGGCAGCGACAGGAAGGTGGGGAAGTGGTCACTATCACACAGGTCGTCATGTGCTCTCCAGTGGATAGATGGGAGAAGTCCTGGGCCGCAAATGGATGAATCAATGGCCGAGTGACTACCACGAGCCACACTGACATGTGTGGCAGCCCCAGTATTTAAGAGGCAGAGGTCGAACTAGAGACAGTAATGTTTCTACATCTCTGCCTCGGCCAGTAAGCACGGCGCCAACACACAAGGGAAAGGTTTAGGGAGATGATCAATCAGTGCAGCTAATACATTCAGGAGTACTGCACCATCTGGAGGAAGGTATACACTGAAGACAGTTATTTCCTGTGTCGTCCTCATTCTGACATCCACAGCTTTGAAGGGGCACAGTTTCACTACAAATTGAGTTTAGAACATAAACGCAAACTCCACCTAACACTCGATTATAGTCACTACAGTTCCCGTAATATCCCTCATAGCTGCAGAGGGCTGGGGTCAGCATTGCCGAGAATCAGGTTTCCTGGAGGGCAATGCAGAAAGCAGGTGTAAAGCGTAAATTTGCTGTAGCTCAGCCAGGTGGTGGAAAAAACCGCCGCAATTCAACTGGAGGATGATGCCATCATCAGACTGGGAAGACATGGAACATTCAATTTACGCCTTAGGGTCACTTGATGCCACTGACTTATTGCCTGAGCAGTCTATATCTATTGTGTCTGAGGTCCAGCGAGATCTAGGTCCTGAGCAGACGCTAGAATCTCCACCTTATCCCCAGATGAAGAGCTAGTAGGTACTGGTGTGGTGCCATCGCAACGTCCTTGGTCTTAGGGGTCTTCTTTTTGGACTTTTCTCGCTGCTCCTTGGGTTTCTCTGGCTGGGAGGGCTTCACTGATGTAGTCTCTGGGACTGAGGATGATCGTGAAGCCATACGACCAATTGATTTAGGGCACTTAAGCCACTGGCAGGTGTCATCTTTCTCATTAAAAGGAACTTGGGAAGGGAGATACCCAAGGGGCTCTTCCAAACGAGGGAAACCGAAGAAGACTCACATTCTCCAGCTGAGTAGTGGGGACTGGTGTCCCCAATGGTTGGGGGGGGGGGGGGGAGTGCTCTCGAGGTAGGTGGTGCAGGAGCAAGGGGGAACTGCCCCCCCCCCCCCAAAGGAGGCAGGTGTAGCCTTTCTGGCTCTGTGAGCTGACTGGAATTTGCGAACTGATGAGGCTACAAACTGTCCTCTTAGTGGTGGCATATGAGGAGGTCATAGCCACAGGATGTAGGTGCTCATATTTTCTCTTAGCCTCAGTGTAGGTCAGTCGTTCCAGGGTCTTGTATTCCATGATTTTCCTGTGTTTCGGGTGAATTATGCTCTCCACAGTTAACACAGATGGGAGGTGAGGCACATGGATTATTGTGATGTGATGGACGTCCACAATATCGACATTTGAGACTGGAAGTACAGCAGGAAGACATAAGGCTGAACTTCCAGCACTTAAAACACCACATAGGGGGAGGGATATATGGCTTGACATCACAGTGGTAGACCTTCACCTTGACCTTCTCGGGTAAGGTGTCACCCTCGAAGGCCAAGATGAAGGCACCGGTGGCAACCTGATTATCCCTCGGACCCCGATGGGTGTGCTGCATGAAATGAACACCTCACTGCTCTAAGCTGGCACGCAGCCGATAGCCAGTTTGCAAACGAAGGTCTCTATGGAAGATAATACCTAGTGCCGTATTTAAGCTCTTATGTGGTGTGACGGTAACAGAAACATCCCACAACTTGTTACAAGAGAGTAAAGTCTGTGACTGGGCAGAGGATGCTGTTTTTGTAAAGACCGACCCAGGTCGCATTTTGGAAAAGCCCTCCATCTCTCCAATCTTGTCCTCTAAATGCTCTAAAACATTCTGGCTTCATTGAAACAAAGGAGTCCCCATCAGTTCTCGTACATATGATGTACCGAGGTGAATAAGGTTCACTGCTATCCTTAACCTGGCGTTCCTCCCATGGTGTGGCCAGGTAGGGGAATGATTTAGGGTCATACTTTCTTGCAGTGCACTGAGA
Source organism: Schistocerca piceifrons (assembly GCF_021461385.2). Taxonomy (NCBI): domain Eukaryota; kingdom Metazoa; phylum Arthropoda; class Insecta; order Orthoptera; family Acrididae; genus Schistocerca; species Schistocerca piceifrons. The sequence continues at coordinate 1,007,773,702 of NC_060138.1, forward strand.
CTTGGAATGCTTACAGACTGCTGGTAGTTGATCACCAGCAAGTGATGACGTGGTACACTTCATTGTGCTTCATCTGCCATGATGCCACCCACTCCGACCAGGGGCCCTCCCCACGGGCGCCACCCAGCTGCAGCAAAGGCCACCTGGCAGGATGGTCATTGCTGGGAGTCCTGATGCCCCAGGGTGAAGGGCATCTACTCCTTGTCATACATGGGGAGTTAACGGTGCAGGCATCATCAGAGCGTTCCCTGTGCTGTCAGGTGGCTTCAACCAACAAGATACTTGGCGGCCTCACAACGACAGACTGGCTACCATGCTGGATATGAGGTGCAAAGAAGACCATGGTCATCGTCGGCGCAGAAAGCAACACTGCATAGTGTATGGTGGGAAACGCCCCCAGGAAGGCGTCCTCGCCCAAGAGATGGAGAGTGACCTGGACTGCAGTGCGACGACGGGAAAGTGGGCTAAGATCTCAATGCATGATGTACACTATGCACCATGTAATGCGCCCTTCCCCCAATTGTTTCGCTCTTCGGGAAAATTTTGAAAAATGGAGGTGAAACCCTACAGGGGACCATCACATAAAGGCCGAAAGGTGTGAGACTACTTTTAGTCGCCTCTTACAACAGGCAGGAATACCTCGGGCCTATTCTAAACCACTGGGCACACAGGGTGTCACTGAAGAGAGGTATCGATGTCGGTTGGTGAGGCCTGGCAGGAAGTCGGCTTTCCAAAACATTCCAAAGGTGTTCTATAGGATGCAAGTCATGACTCTGTGCATGTCAGTCCATTACAGGGATGTTATTGTCGTGTAACCACTCCGCCACATGCCGTGCCTTATGAACAGGTGCGTGATAGTGTTGAACATGCAATCGCCATCCTCGAATTGCTCTTCAACAGTGGTAAGCAAGAAGGTGCTTAAAACAACAAAGTAGGTCTGTGCTGTGATAGTGGTATGCAAAATAACAAGGAGGTGCAAGCCCTCTCCATGCAAAACATGAGCACACCATAACACCACTGCCTCCTAATTTTACTGTTGACGCTTCAAACGCTGGCAGATGACGTTCACTGGGTATTCGCCATATCCACACTCTGCCATTGGATCACCACATTGTGTACCGTGATTCGTTACTCCATACAAAATTTTTCCACTGTTCAGTCGTCCAATGTTTACGCTACTTACGCCAAGCGAAGCGTCGGTTGGCATTTACCAGCGTGATGTGTGGCTTATGAGCAGCCACTCGACCATGAGATCCAAGTTTGCTCACCTCCCACCTAACTGTCATAGTACTTGTAGTGGATCCTGATGCAGTTTGGAATTCCTGTGTGATTATCTGGATAGATATCTGCCTATTACACATTACGACCCTCTTCAACTGTTGGCGGTCTCCGTCAGTCAACAGAAGAGGTCGGCCTGTACGCTTTTGTGCTGTATGTGTCACTTCACGTTTCCACGTCTCTATCACATCGGAAACAGTAGACCTAGGGATGTTTGGGAGTCTGGGAATCTCGTGTACAGACATATGACAAGTGATACTCTATCACCACGTTCGAAGTACATGAGTTCCGTGGATGCCCCATTCTGCTCTCTACTGAAGTCGCTGATACGGAGTAGCTGGCAGCAGATGGCAACAAAATGCACCTATTATGAAAGACGTATGTTTTTGGAGGTGTCCGGATATTTTTGATCACAGTGTACAACTACAATACATGATCACTTGCTATAGTTCAATTCTTTTATCTTGGCGGCTCGCCCATGCCCGCCCAGACGCGGGAGATTGCTGCGTTGCCAATTGCACACGACGCACGCGCCAATAGAAGCAGCGCCATAGTATAGCATAGTTCGCAAGCTTATGTGTAGGGGGGAGCGCGCAGTTCACGAAGTAACCACCACGGCCGCATTAACCCTTTCGCTGCTACAAAGACGTGCTCCCTGCATTCCGCGCTGTGCGCGATTTTGTCACTGCACTGCTCGCCTGTGCAGACACATCGTGTTCCGATTGCTTTGACGCCCTTATCAATCGATTCCACAAAAACTATTTGGCCCAAAAATTAGATTTTTACACATCTTCTAGACTGATACCTTCCCCCCATAAATGACTTAATTTTGTTTCGGTGTTCAACGCAGTTATTATGCAGCATTAAATATAGTAAACCGTTGCACAAAATTTTGAAGAGTTTGCAGAGGTAAAAGTCCATAGAGTATACTTTCCGTATGGTCGATTTTAGTTGCCACAATGTTGAGAATGAAATGTGGACAAGATACCTGAATTTCATATAAAATTTACTGTATAACAATAGCTCATTTAAGTACCACATAGGTGTCGTATGTAATATTGAGAAATATTCCCTCTTTCGCGACTGTAACAAAAGTTTTATTTACACTGAGCACGTCTGGCTTTATTTTAAAGCACTTCAATCAATCAAAAGGAAGTAGACAAAATACATTAAATAAAACTGTGGACTTACAAAAACATTAGGACTTGAATATACCGTCTATCAGTGAAGTGCTCTGAGCTATGTCAAATATAATTTTTGTGTGTGGCACACACAAACATCATTTATTTGCTAAAACACTGATCTGCCAACACAAAACTACGAAAGGTGACTTGGCAATGGAGGAGGCAAAATACTGTCCACTGAAGATGCTTCAAAAGAGAGAAACGCGTCTGGTCTAAATAAGTCCCTTATTACAGTTGCAGAAGAGGAATATATTTCAGTACCATTGGTAAAACTGCGGCTGTGGAACAAAAATAAGAAAGAGAACATGCGTACCATTGTGTATGTGCCATATCTTTCCTTGATTGAAGTGTTTTAAAATAAAGCCATACGCGTCCGGTGTAAATAATACTTTTATTACAGTCGCGAAAGACGGAATATTTCTCAATATTACATACGACACCTATGTCGTACTTAAATTAAACGAGATATTGTTATACAGTAAATTTTATATGAAATTTAGGTATCTTGTCCACATTTCATTCTCTACATTGTGGCAACTAAAATCGACCATACGGAAAGTATACCCTATGGACTTCTACCTCTGCAAACTCTTCAAAATTTCGTGCAATGGTTTACTACATTTAATGCTGCATAATAACTGCGTTGAACATCGAAACAAAATTAAGTCATTTATGGTGGGAAGGTATCAGTCAAGAAGACGTGTAAAAATCAAATTTTTGGGCCAAATAGTTTTTGTGAAATCGAATGATAAGTGTGTCAAAGCAGTGGGAACACCATGTGTCTGCACAGGCGAGCAGTGCAGTGATGACAAAGTCGCGCACAGCGCGGAATGCGGGGGGCACGTGTCTGCAGCAGCGAAAGGGTTAATGAAGAGACAAAGCACTAAAAATTTCAAAAAATTGCATTCAAACGAATATAATTCGTGAAGCAAGGCACTTCGATATTGTTTTTAAATAATGAAAATACTAAGCACCACGCAAGGTTTGAACAGATAACCTTTCGCATAGCAGCCCAACACCTGAACCGTCACGCTAACGCATCTCGCCCGACTACATAACGCCATGAGGACTATAACACGTCACGCAAAATACTGACAAACACTGTTGGTGTGACTATGAATTACTCACGCTTCGTCGAAGTACAATAGGAAATAAACAATTACCGCTGTTCATTATTGCAAAAATGCGGTTCGTGAGAGTGATACAAACACCTTTGCTTGCTATCGCCTGAATTAGGAGTCTTATTACTTGTTTGGTTTAATTAATTAATAGAATATGAAGCAATTGGTATATAGAATGCTTTTTCCAAACTTTCTATAAAAGAATGTCTGCTATCAAGACATTGCTTTTGTTCTATTACTTTATTTCTGACTGAACGTTTCTAAAACTGAAGACACTCGTCCATGCTCTGCACTGCAGTCGAGATGTGGCAACGTCGTTCTCTGTTCATCGGCTGACTGTGTTTTGTGACGTCAGATGCGCAGAACGAACCTAAACTCGGCCGCCAACATAAACGACGCGCACTTTGGAGAGTGAAAGAAGCAAATATAGCTTTACACTGATCAGCCAGAGTATCATGACCATCTACCTAATAACCGGTATGTCCACCTTCGGCATGGATAACAGAGGCGACGCGTCATGGCTTGAAGCAGTGAGGCCTAGGTAGGTCGCTGGAGGGTGTTAGCGCCACATCTGCACACACAGGCCACCTAATTCACGTCTATTCAGGGGATGGGGGCGTTGAGTTCTGCCGCCATATTCAATCACATCCCAGATGTGTTCGATCGGATTCAGGTCTAGAGAATTGGGAGGGGCAGAACATCAACTCGAACTCACCACTGTGTTCCTCGAACCATTCCTCACAATTCTGGCCTTTTGACTTGGCGCGTTATCTTGTTGAGCAATTTCACTGCCGTCAGGAAACATGATCGTCATTAAGGGGTGTATGTGGTCTGCAACCAGTGTGCGATACTCCCTGGCCGTCATGGTGCCTTGCAAGAGCTCCTCTGGACCCATGGATGCCCACGTGAATGTTACCAGAGCATAATGGTACCGCCGCTATCTTGCCTCTGTCTTGAAGTACAGGTGTCACGGAGGTGCTCCCCTGAAAGACGACGAATAATCCATCTCCAGCAGACATGATGAAGAAAGTATCGGGATTCGTCAGACCATGGAACGCTGTGACACTGCGCCAACGTCGAGTGCCGATGGTCACGCACCCTTTTCCGTCGTACTTGCCGATGTCGGGGTATTAACGTTGGCATATGCAAGGGTCGTCGGCTGCGGAGGCCCAGCGTCAGGAGCGTTCGGTTCACTACATGGTCAGACACACTTGTACCTTGCTCAGCTTTAAAATACGATGATAGTTCCACCACAGTTCGCTACCTCTTCTGTTTCACCAGTCTGCGTAGCCTACGACGTCCGACGTTTGTAATGAGGCGTGGACGCTCAACCCGACGACGTCTGCAAGTAGTTTCACTTAGATTTCACCTTCACAGCACTCCTTGAAGACCCGATAAGTCGTTCAGTTTCCGAGACGCTCGTGCCGACCTGCGGGTCATCACAATCTGCCGTGGACAGATGTGATTTTGACCCAACTCATAAGAGGAGACCACGACGTTGGGATCACAGGTTTACTTCAAACTTTGTGCACCTTTTGTAGGCCATTAAAGCAAAGTAATGTGCAATTGGGTGCACTGCTGTGGCAGTTCCAAGAAAAGCGCAAGAGAAGTTTTACGCGTCTCTTATGTAACTGATGTATCTGTGCGAAGGCGCTGGTCGTAAGAGGTCATCGTGATCAAGTGATAAGCGTTGGAGCTTCGTGAGATAAACGTGTACGAAACGATGGTTCGACTCTCGCTCGAACTTATTTATTGATCTTTTTTTTCATCACTGGTCATATTTAATTTATTTGATATTTGAGAGGCAATATGAAGGGAAAAAAACCCACATATATTTGCATGAAGTTTCAATTTATGTTTTCCGTGTCTGTATGACAAATACCATTCTCCAACGTGTGATGTCGAGAGCACATCCGATGAGTATTTATACATTACTGTTGTGGTCTGGCACATTGTGACTTACTATACTACTGATTGTGAATAAGGTTTTTAACATGGCTGTCAATCAGCGACTGTTGTATAATACAAAATTTTGAAAAACACGGTCCTCAGTCGCGAACACATTTAATTTGCGACCTAGGTTTCGGTGTCACAGGGGACACCTTCTTCAGACAAAATTAAAACTAAATGTTACGGCATAACGTACCAAAAAATACTAAAGCTGCGGTGATACCTGACAGCGTCAGATAGTCAGATTTGAAATCAAATGCAACAGAGGTGCAAGCCACTAGGGGCTGTCATGTGTCCTCTGCCACAGTTTCTGCTTTCAGCGGGCGTTGTCACCCCATCATCTGTCCCACAAAAACCGAGGACCAGTTTAACCATCCGTGGATCGCCTGCTAATAATAAATTTAAGGATTTGGGAAGACTATACTTAACACGAAGGGCCGAAATAAGGGTACATTCCAGTAGTATGTGAGATGTCGTCAGTCTGTCCCCACAACCACACTTGGCTGGGGGGGAGGGAGGTCGTTACGTCAAAGGAAACAATGGGTGAGCGGCGTATGACCAAAGCGTAAACGGTATAAAACAGTGGACTCCTTCCGAGAGGAGCGGAAAAAGAGCGCCAAACTGCAGTAGAGTCCTTGATTGTGCGGAGTTTATTACTATGAGCAGTAGCGCTCCAGATGGCATTCCACTATTTGGCAAAGAGAGATCTGACGTAGATCCGCAGCTAGAATCATGAAAGGAAATGGGGGGTAAGTATCTGCTTCTCTAGCCAAACCGTTACCCAATTCATTCCCTGGGATGCCCACATGACTTGGAACCCAGAAAAAGACTATTGAATAGGCGGCCCGCTCAAGGGCAGAGAGAAGATAATGGATAGCAGAGACGAAAGGGTGACGACAGTAGCATCGATCGATAGCCTGCAAGCTGCTTATGGAGTCTGAACAAATTAAAACACTGTGGAAGGAGGCCTGAGAAACAAAAAGGAGGGCCCTGTGAATTGCTAGAAGCTCTGCTGTGAACACACTACTTGATCTGTGTTTCTGCCAGAGAAAGGTAGTAGGGTAGGAAGAGGATGACGATGCTGTTACAAAAGGGGTCGCGAGTTGTTCTGCAAGAACCAATGGATCAATGCACAGAGCACCTTGCAGGTTCAGACCCTGGACAGTTGACTGTTGCTGGCGGCCCAGAAGGCTACAGAGCTTTGACCAAACCTGCAATGAGGAGGCATACGTCCCATGGAAGGAAACATAGAGTTCCCAGCATTCCTTTTTACTCCGCTTAATAAGGTAACAAGCCTTAGCATGGAGATGCTTAAAAGTGAGGAGGTTGGTCTGTGAAGGGTGTCACTTAAATCGCTGCAGCACTCGTCGGCAGTCCTGGATAGCAACTGCGACATCCTTGGTCCACCATGGTACTGGCCAACGACGAGGGGGACCTGTGGATAGGGGAACAACAGTGCCAGCAGCTTGAAGAAGAGCGGCAGAGATGTCTTTCACTACTACATCGATGGAATTCGAGAGGGGTATGTCAAAGTGGACATCAGACATGTATAAAGGGCAACTGCCACTGCGGAATGCCCAACATGGGGGCCTGTCTGCCTGGCGGCAGCAGTGGAACGGTAGAATCACCGGAAAGTGGTCACTGTCACAAATGTCATCATGGGATGACCAATGCAGGGAAGTCACAAGCGCAGGGTAGGAGATCGTGAGATCAAATGGTTCAAATGGCTCTGAGCACTATGGGACTAAACATCTATGGTCATCAGTCCCCTAGAACTTAGAACTACTTAAACCTAACTAACCTAAGGACATCACGCAACACCCAGCCATCACGAGGCAGAGAAAATACCTGACCCCGCCGGGAATCGAACCCGGGAACCCGGGCGTGGGAAGCGAGAACGATCGTGAGATCAATAGGAGAGAAGGTGCCATGAGTGGCACTGCAGTGGGCAGGGGAACCATTATTGAATAGACACAAATCGAGGTCTGTGATAAGTTGGTCAAGTAGGATACCCCATTGAAGTGACACTCCCCCACAATGGATGGTGGGCACTGGTCCCCGTTGTTGTGGTCTTCAGTCCTGAGACTGATTTGATGCAGCTCTCCATGCTACTCTATCCTGTGCAAGCCTCTTCATCTCCCAGTACCTACTGCAGCCTACACCCTTCTGAATCTGCTTAGTGTACTCATCTCATGACTTCCCTCTACGATTTTTACCCTCCACGCTGCCCTCCAATACTAAATTGGTGATCCCTTGATGCCTCAGAACATGTCCTACCAACCGATCCCTTCTTCTAGTAAAGTTGTGCCACAAGCTTCTCTTCTCCAAAATCCTATTCAACACCTCCTCATTAGTTATGTGATCTACCCATCTAATCTTCAGCATTCTTCTGTAGCACCACATTTCGACAGCTTCTATTTTCTTCTTGTCTAAACTATTTATCGTCCATGTTTCACTTCCATACACGGCTACACTCCATACAAATACTTTCAGAAACGACTTCCTGACACTTAAATCTATACTCGATGTTAACAAATTTCTCTTCTTCAGAAACGCTTTCCTTCCCATTGCGTCTACATTTTATATCCTCTCTACTTCGACCATCATCAGTTATTTTGCTCCCCAAATAGCAAAACTCCTTTACTACTTTAAGTGTCTCATTTCCTAATCTAATTCCCTCAGCATCACCAGGCATTATTCGACTACATTCCATTGTCCTCGTTTTGCTTTTGTTGATGTTCATCTTATATCATCCTTTCAAGACACTATCCATTCCGTTCAACTGCTCTTCCAAGTCCTTTGCTGTCTCTGACAGAACTACAATGTCATCGGCGAACCTCAAAGTTTTTATTTCGTCTCCATGGATTTTAATACCTACTCTGAATTTTTCTTTTGTTTCCCTCACTGCTTGCTCAATATACAGATTGAATAACATCGGGAACCCTGTCTCACTCCCCTCCCAACCACTGCTTCCCTTTCATGCCCCTCAACTCTTATAACTGCCATTTGGTTTCTATACAAATTGTAAATAGCCTTTCGCTCCCTATATTTTACCCCTGCCACCTTCAGAATTTGAAAGAGACTATTCCAGTCAACATTGTCAATAGCTTTCTCTAAGTCTACAAATGCTAGAAACGTAGGTTTGCCTTTCCTTAATCTAGCTTCTAAGATAAGCCGTAGGGTCAGTATTGCCTCACGTGTTCCAATATTTCTACGGAATCCAAACTGATCTTCCCCAAGGTCGGCTTGTACTAGTTTTTCCATTCGTCTGTAAAGAATTCATGTTAGTATTTTGCTTCCGTGACTTATTAATCTTATAGTTCGGTAATTTTCACATCTGTCAACACCCGCTTGAATTGGAATTATTATATTCTTCTTGAAGTCTGAGGGTATTTCGCCTGTCTCATACATCGTGCTCACCAGATGGTAGAGTTTTGTCAGGACTGGCTCTCCCAAGGCCGTCAGTAGTTCTATTGGAATGTTGTCTACTACCGGGGCCTTGTTTCGACTTAGGTCTTTCAGTGCTCTGTCAAAGTCTTCACGCAGTGCCGTGTCTCCCATTTCATCTTCATCTACATCCTCTTCCATTTCCATAATATTGTCCTCAAGTACATCGCCCTTGTATAAACGCTCTACATACTCCTTCCACCTTTATGCTTTCCCTTCTTTGCTTAGAACTGCGTTTCCATCTGAGCTCTTGATATTCATACAAGTGGTTCTCTTTTCTCCAAATGTCTCTTTAATTTTCCTGCAGGCAGTCTTACCCCTAGTGAGATAAGCCTCTACATCCTTACATTTGTCCTCTAGCCATCTCTGATTAGCCATTTTGCCCTTCCTGTCGATCTCATTTTTGAGACGTTTGTATTCCTTTTTGCCTGCTTCATTTACTGCATTTTTATATTTTCTCCTTTCATCAATTAAATTAAATATTTCTTCTGTTATCCAAGGATTTCTACTAGCCCTCGTCTTTTTACCAACTTGATCCTCGGCTGCCTTCACTACTTCATCCCTCAAAGCTACCCATTCTTCTTCTACTGTATTTCTTTCCCCCATTCCTGCCATTTGTTCCCTTACACTCTCCCTGAATCTCTCTACAACCTCTGGTTCTTTCAGTTTATCCAGGTCCCATCTCATTAAATTCCCACCTTTTTGCAGTTTCTTCAGTTTCAGTCTACAGTTCATAACCAATAGATTGTGGTCAGAGTCCACATCAGCCCCTGTAAATGTCTTACAATTTAAAACCTGGTTCCTAAATCTCTGCCTTACCATTATATAATCTATCTGAATTCTGCCAGTATTTCCAGGCTTCTTCCATGTATGCAGCCTTCTTTTATGATTCTTGAACCAAGTGTTAGCAATGATCAAGTTGTGCTCTGTGCAAAATTCTACCAGGCGGCTTCCTCTTTCATTTCTTAGCCCCAATCCATATTCACCTACTGCGTTTCCTTCTCTCCCTTTTCCTACACTCGAATTCCAGTCACCCATGACTATTAAATTTTTGTCTCCCTTCACTATCTGAATAATTTCTTTTATTTCATCATACATTTCTTCAATTTCTTCGTCATCTGCAGAGCTAGTTGAAGTCCCCAAGAAGCAGAAATGGGGGTGGGAGCTGCTGGATTACGGTAGACAGTGCAATGTAAGCAACTGACCTACCTGGAGGGAGGTAGATATTGCAAATGGTGATTGCCAGAGTCGTTTGCACTCGAACTGCTATCGCTTCCAAGATGACACGTAGGGGGATCCAGTCATTACTAAGATCAGAGCGAACCAAAGTGCAGACCCCACCAGATGCTACCCTGGGGCCAGCACAGTTCTGACAGAATGCCCGATAACCACATGAAGCTGGAGAGTGGTCATCATAGAAATGCGTTTCTTGAAGAACAAGACAGAACAGAGAATAAGGGGAGACAAGACATAGTATTTCCGGTAGGTGACGATAGTATCTGTTGCAATTCCACTGGATGATCGTGTGGTGTGAGTCCAGGGTAGACATGAAGAAGCCGAGAAGGAGGTCAGGTTACTCGGTCAGTTGTTGTCACTGACAAGGACGGTTCAAATGGTTCAAATGGCTCTCAGCACTATGGGACTCAACATCTTAGGTCATAAGTCCCCTAGAACTTAGAACTACTTAAACCTAACTAACCTAACGACATCACACACACCCATGCCCGAAGCAGGATTCGAACCTGCGACCGTAGCTGTCCCGCGGTTCCGGACTGCAGCGTCAGAACCGCACGGCCACCGCGGCCGGCTGACAAGGACGGACTGACATCCATAAATAAGATGTTAGATTCAGGTTGCGAGGGGGGAGATGGCACCTTCGGGGGCACTGGGGACGCCTTGTCTTGGAATTTATTTTTCTTCTTCTTCTCTTTCTGTGGTGGAGGAGGGCAGGGCATAGGGGGAGTACAGGCTTCTGCAAGATCAGGAACTGAAAGAGATTGGGCGATCTTGGGGCGCACAGATGGTGTGCCTTGTGGACGAGTGGTGGGAACAGTCTTCTAGCCTGAGAGACAAGGGGGAGAGAGGTTTCAGGAGGAGGCCCAGTCACCAGCCGGTGCCGAAGAAAGGGAGCACTTTTTCGGCCTGATGGGTGGTTTTGGGAACTGCAGGGCAGGGGGAGGTGAGATTGGGATGGGGCTGGGGTAAGGATGGGGGAGGAGGATGAAAGGAAGTAACAGAGGCAAAAGTTGAAGATATTGACACTGGACGGAGTCTCTCATACTTTTAGCAGGCTCAGCGTAAGACAGGTGATCCAGGGACTTGTCTTCTTGGACTTTTCTATCTTGTAAGCCTCGCAATCCAGCGAGCGAAGGGAGTGGCGGTCAGCACAATTGACACACACAGGAGGCAGAACACAAGGGCTTCCCTCATCGAGTGGCCACAGTGACCACACAAAGGGTCCGCCGTACAGAGGGAAGACACATGCCCAAAACGCAAGCAGCAAAAGCACTGCATAGGTGGAGGGATGTAGGGCTTCACATCACATCTCTAGCATATAACGTTGACCTTCTCTGGGAGGGTATCCCCCTTGAAAGCCAGAATGAAGGACCCACTATCGGTGCAGTTCTCTTTGCGACCATTCTGCACACGATGAAGAAAATGAACTCCACGCCACTCCAGATTAGCCCGGAATTCCTCATCAGTTTGCAGGATGAGATCCCGATGAAAAATTACAGAATCCAGTATTAGGCGTCAGTACTAGCACACGACGCTGTGGTACATTATGCTTACTACCTGAGACCCATCTTATTCTGTTACTCGCTCCTGTGAACGGGAGCGCGTTATGCAGGTCTTGGAGTCACTCGCGTCCATCTAGAAAAGTTTTTACTGAGCTTAACGAAGGCGATGTTGGTCTGATGTATTCGACGATGCCCTTTGGCTACACTGTCTAATGGCTCTTTCTAAGAAATACCAAATTAATATCAACCTGAAGATGCCTAAATAAGGCGAAACGCGTACCGGTAGTTGAAAAATTAAAAAAAAAAAAATTGCAACCAAGACTGTTTTTAACCAATAATAGTATTACTCCTGATCTTTCACTATATTTTGCAGCAAATGGAAGGAGCTGCTCTACAGAAAACTGCAACTCGAAAGGAGCAGGGAACACCTCGGGTGGGAAAGCGGTGCTGCAGTCTCGGGAGTTTTCGCGTGATGGCAAGGCAGGGGTGGTTTGCGTTTGCCCGGAGTGGACGCCGCTTTGCGCGGACACGGTCGTTGCCTGTACTCGGCCGTCCCCCGCGGCCCCCCGCGGCACGCTTTCAGCGTTTGCTCGCCTCTCTCTCGCCAACCGCTCCCTGGACCGCAGTTGTCGGAGCCAGTTGGCGACGTGTTTGCGCTACTCTCGATGCGAGAACGCCTGCCGTGCGGACCACTTCGTCGCCCGGCGCTGAGGTGCGAGGAATTCGAGCGGATACGGGGAACCGCAATTTCCACAACTTCTGCCGTTACTGCCTTCACTTCGCCTGGATGACACCGTCCTCGTGACTGAATAACTTCACGTGCTTTCACCGTGCACGTAGTGCTGTGCTATTATGCAAAAATTCAGATCTACGATAACTATTAACGGTACAAATACCTCTTCAGCAAACCGTTGGAGTTAAATGTAAAATCTCACCAGATGTCAGAAACGTATTAAACACACATTCCATATTCCACGAAACTCATTAAAAAGCAGATCCTTGACAATTACTGTGCATCGAGTCTGATGAACAAATACGAAATATACATTAAAAGTATAGTTCACCCACGGTGGCTGGAGAAATCTAACTGTAATTACTCCAGTGAGAACGAATTCCGAAACTGCAAACACAGAAAATTCGTCACATGGATGAGTTATTTACCTGTAAGTAATCAAAAACCCTGTCGCGTAATCCCCACCGCACACACTTTTTACTTTATATGCAATCTATATCGCATTTTAATTAATTTTATATTGCTTATTGTTGCGAGCACGACAGATAAAATACGATCCTCACTATTAGTTTCTGCAGTTGAAAATATTTTAACTTTATGCACTTTGACCTATTATGTGGGGATACGCACAACACTGAAAGATTTCCTGCTGTGGACATACGATCTTTAATTTGCAAGCTAGTTTTATATAACACTGATCTGGCTTGTTAGATATGGAACATGGTATCATTACTGTAACTAATTATGGAATAAAAAAATGCCCTTCACCACTTTCATCTCTTGAATGCACTGAAAATTACTCTTATTACGCCACCTGGGGTGTCCGAGCGGTTCTAGGCGCTACCGTCTGGAACCGCGCGACCGCTACGGTCGCAGGTTTCAATCCTGCCTCGAACATGGATGTGTGTGATGTTCTTAAGTTAGTTAGGTTTAAGTAGTTCTAAGATCTAGGGGACTGATGACCTCAGAAGTTAAGTCCCATATGAACACTATTAACTGCCACGACTGACATGAAAGCATGAAAAAAAATAAATAAAAAAATGAAATTTGTTTTTTATGTTATTAGCCAGAACAGGTTTTGCACAGCAATCTTTGATCACACACAAGTAAAATTTTATCACTCATGAATTATTTACGTAACTGATAACATTACAGCAGCTGTCCATTTTCACCTGAAAATGACATAATAAAAATCCATTATTTCCCTCTGAAGTCTGCAGGAAGCTGAAAGAGAAAATTTTAATGTACCGTTACCTGCCCGTTATATTGCGCGAAAATTGTTTTCATTCAATTTAATTTGAATTTGCTGCGGCAGCGGTCCCCGCGATCGCTGCAGGCTCTGCGTCATGAAAAATTCCTAATAAGCTGAAAACGGCTAAGAATGTGAAATGAAATCTTGGGCAAGATAGCAATAAATTATTACAGGTGATAATTTTAACAATTTCTATATTTAAAAAATCCAAATAAATTGAAAGTAGACACCTTTTACAAATATCAGCATCCAATGGTGTCTTTCTCGATCAAAGGACAAACGAAGGCTACCTAAGCATTCAAGCGAGCGCCACAGGCTCTTACAACTTTAACGGCTACAAGAAGACAGAGACAGTAATGTTTTAACCTTCACCATTTATAGGTAATGTAATACGCATCTTTGTAATTATTTCTAAATACCATTGGCTGCTTCGATACATACATTCGCCGACCACAGACGTTAATTGTGAAATGTAAATACATAAATATTGCACAAACATAAAAATGAAAAATTGTCATTTCTTTTTACATATAATCTACAACGATTCATACAGAAATGAAATAATAATAATTATACAGATAAATGTTTATGATTTTTATTATTTTTTATATACTATAACGATTTTGTAGATGTCTTGCCAGGAGACGTCACAAGCCACTCCCATCTTCACTTGCAAATTACATGCTGTTTCTAATGTATCGCCAACAAAACAGAAGCTCAGATGTATACAATAGTGTGAATTAAACCTATGGAGTAAGCTGCCGCACGCAAGAATTAGTGTCTACATTGAACTTCACTTCTAATGTTCGCTCCATACTCGTTCACAACAAAACAAGCAAAACCATGTGCTCCGAAAGCACCCATCAAATCTATCCACATGACACAGATATAACATTGCAGCCTTGTTGGCAGAGGACAGAGAATACCACAAAACTATTTTAAGTAGAGGTTTTTCCTCGAATGCAGCGCGGGATAGTGCCATCACCTCTAAGATCATCACTAATCGAGGCAGTAATTAATTGTCTTTCTGTGTAGTCGGTAGCTTCCACACAAACTTGAGTGTTGGTCCTCGTATTACGAAGTATTACGTAAAAAAATTTCCATTCCATTGTGGCAGGACGCTACGGGAAACGGTTTTGCATTAAACCAACCTAGACTGTTTTTATACTGAAAGTACTATGTTTTCAAAACTATCGATCGTGGCGCCACGCCTTGGTTAGTGGAGCAACGAACACATTGTCTAGTTCATATTCACAGCCGCTGGATGTCTTCTGTTTGCTTGGTTGCCGTCAGATGTTGCAAAATAACTACTCTTCTGCAGAAATCATTTTGTGTTCTCGAGTTTGCGAAGTGTAATTTCGTGATTATGGTGCAATGACGTTGTAGGTTGAGGTACTAAGCTGATCCACTGGATGTATGGAACATTCGGAGACGGCATCGACAGTTTGTATGTAAAGGAAAGAGTCCTGACCTGCCTCGTGTTTCCAACGAATATGTCGCATGAATTCAAACCGCTCTCTAACGTAGTCCTACAAAATCAATTCGCGGTGCCAGTCGGGATTTACAGCTCCCTACAACAAGAATTTGGCGTGTTTTGGTTGTCTGTTGGATCTGAAGCCATGAAGTTACAGCTGTTACAGGCTCTACATCATGATGACAAACGCAAACGTATGAAATTTTCTGACGAACTTCAGGATGCTATTGTTAACGATAAAACTTTCACACAACGCATCGTGTTCAGTGACGTAACGAGCTTCCACCTTAGTGGGAAAGTAAACAAACACAGTGTTCGGCCATGCGGCCTTCAGAGGCTCCATGCGAGTCAACACGTACAAGATTCATCCAAAGTCAATGTGTTTTGTCGATATCCCACTCATCCATTTACGGCCGATTCTTGTTTGATGGAAACACGGTTAAGGGACAAAAGTATCTTGCTACGTTACGAAACTGGTTGTTACCGAGGCTGGACGAGGACAGCATTGCCGGCCGTGGTGGCCAAGCGATTAAAGGCGCTACAGTCTGGAACCGCGCTGCCGCTACGGTCGCAGGTTCGAATCCTGCCTCGGGCATGAATGTGTGTGATGTCCTTATGTTAGTTAGGTTTAAGTAGTTCTAAGTTCTAGGGGACTGATGACCTTAGAAGTTAAGTCCCATAGTGCTCAGAGCCATTTGAACCATTTTTCGAGGACAGCATTTTTCAACAAGATTGAGATACTGTAAGTGGGATCGCCAAATGCGTGAATATCTGAATAAAACTCTACGTAACTGTTGGATTGGTCGACAAACAGCCGGCGTTTTGGCACATCTCAGCTGGTCTCCATGTCACTGGAATCGTAGTCCTGTGACTTCTTCCTGTGGGGTTTTATCAAGGCATCGTTTATTCACCAACATTACCACAGAATTTAGATGAGTTGAACTGGCACATCATTATCACAACCGAGTATGGGAGGAATTCGAGTATCGATGTGTCGCTGGTGGAAGAAGTAATATCTGTAATCAAAACTTGAGAGATTCGTAAATGTATGACCCAAGTATCATTGTTGTATGTCTTACAGTTTAATAAATAATGTGCATTCAAAATTCACTGAAGAGTCAAAGAAACTGGTACATCTGCCTAATATCGTGTAGGGCCACCGCTAGCAGGCAGAAATGCCGCAACACGACGTGGCATGGGCTCGATTAATGTCTCAAGTAGTGGTGGAGGGAACTCACGCTATGAATCCTGCAAGGCCAAATCCATAAGACTACGAGGGGCTCGAGATCTCTTCTGAACAGTACGTTGCAAGGCTTCGCAGATACTCTCAATAATACTCATGTCTGGGGACTTTGGTGGCCAGCGGGCGTATTAAACTCAGAAGAGCGTTCCTGGAGCCACTCTGTAGCAATTATGGACGTGTGGTGGTTTACATTGTCTGCCTGAATGCACATGTACATGAATGGATGCAGGTGATCAGACAGGATGTTTACGTACGTGTCACCTGTTAGACTCGTATCTGGGCGTATCAGGGGTCCCATATCACTCCAACTGCACACGCCATATAACAATACAGAGCCTCCACCAGCTTGAACAGTCTCCTGCTGACATGCTAGGTCCATGGATTCATGAGATTGTCTGCATTCCCCTACACGTCCATCCGCTCGATAAAGTTTGAAACGCGACTCGTCCGACCAGACAAGTTGTTCCCAGTCATCAACAGTCCAATGTCAGTGTTGAGGGGCTCATGTGAGGCGTGAAGCTTTGTCTCGTGCAACCAGCAAGGGTACGCAAGTGGGCCTTCGATGATGTTTCGTTGAATGGTTCGGACGCTTATACGTGTTGATGGCACAGCATTGAAAACTGCAGCAATGTGCGCAAGGGTTGCACTTCTGTCTCGTCGAACGATTCTCTTCAGTTCGTCGTTGGCCCCGTTCTTGCAGGATCTTTTTTCGGCCACAGCCATGTCGGAAATTTGATGTTTTATCAGATTCCTGATATTTACTGTACACTGGTGAACTGGTCGTACGGAAAAGTCCTCACTTCATCTCTGCCTCGAAGATACTGTGTCCCATTGCTAGTGCGCCGACTATAGCACCACGTTCAAACTCACTTAACTCTAGATAACCTGCCACTGTAGCAGCAGTAACTGATCTAACAACTACGTCAGACACTTGTCTTAGAGACGTTGCCATCCGCTGCACCGTATTCTGCCTGTTACATATCTCTCTATTTGAATACGTTTGCCTGTACCAATTTCTCTGGCACTTCAGTGTACGTTTATTCTGTTTGAAAAACCCCGTATTCTGATCTAAATCACAATCCAATTTCTGATGTCTAAATATCTGTCTCACCATGTATTAATCCAGCTGGGATCTTTCAAAAAGCCATTTCCAACTATACCTCCTCTTGTGTTTGAGTACTTATTACGAGCTATTGCAGGCTGAAATTTATTGCAGAACCCGTATTTCACCCCTCTCTTGGCTACTACCGAGATCATATCCTCAAGTAACTCTTTTAACTCTTTCACTTATTACCTTCATTACTGCAGCGTTCGAATCACTCACGATTATTAAAATTCCATCCCCCTGAACAACAAGCATTACCCGTTCAATGTTGTTAAATACTTTCTCTTTCTCCGCGTCCATCTTCTGCTTGTGATGTCGGCTTGTGTACGTCAAATATTGTTGAACGAAATTATACCGCTGTTGATCTAATCCTCATCAATATTCTATACAATAGGTGGTTTGCTGTCAATTCTGATGAGAATTGATCTGTAACACCCTACCACATTCTCACTGCTGACATTTCATGTTCCGACTCGTTAAGTGAAATTCTTTCTTTAACCTTTTAGGGCCAGTTTCCCGCCCCAGAGGCCAGAGGGTGCCTGTCCGCTACTCAGACTACTTTGACAACGCCGTTGGCAGTACACGGTGACTCATTATACCCAAAGACTTCGGCCGCCATTGTTGATGATTTTTATTAATAATTTAAGCGCTTGGCTGGGTACGAGCCCAAAACGGAGAACGTTTTAATTACTAGCCAACGACGCTACCACTAAAGTGCCGGGTTATCCTAGATAATGGACCCATTTTCACAACTTCGTATTTATTCAAGTACACTACTGGCCATTAAAATTGCTACACCACGAAGATTACGTGCTACAGACGCGAAATTTAACCGACAGGAAGAAGATGCTGTGATATGCAAATTATTAGCTTTTCAGAGCATTCACACAAGGATGGCGCCGGTGGTGAGTCCTAAAACGTGCTGCCGTTAGGAAAGTTTCTAACAGATTTCTCATACACAAACAGCAGTTGACCGGAGTTGCCTGGTGAAACGTTGTTGTGATGTCTCGTGTAAGGAGGAGAAATGCGTACCATCACGTTTCCGACTTTGATAAAGGTAGGATTGTAGTCTATCGCGATTGTGGTTTATCGCATCGCGACATTGCTGCTCGCGTTGGTCGAGATCCAATGACTGTTAGCAGAATATGGAATCGGTGGGTTCAGGAGGGTAATACGGAACGCCGTGCTGGAACCCAACGGCCTCGTATCACTAGCAGTCGAGATGAAAGGCATCTTATCCGCATGGCTGTAACGGATCGTGCAGCCAAGTCTCGATCCCCGAGTCAACAGATGGGGAAGTTTGCAAGACAACAACCATCTGCACGAACAGTTCCACGACGATTGCAGCAGCATGGACTATCAGCTTGGAGACCATGGCTGCGGTTATCCTTGACGCTGCATCACAGACAGGAGCGCCTGCGATGGTGCACTCAACGACGGACCTGGGTGCACGAATGGCAAAACGTCATTTTTTCGGATGAATCCAGATTCTGTTTACAGCATCATGATGGTCGCATCCGTGTTTGGCGACATCACGGTGAACGCACATTGAAAGCGTGTATTCGTTATCGCCATACTGGTGAAAGGTCTCTGTTGGATTCCTTTCATGTTTAATTTCTTAAATCTGTTGTCATTTATGGAGTAAATTCCTCTCCTAAATTTACTGTGGCGTTTCTGACTATCTGGGAGGAGACTGAGTAGTGGAACGTGTTACTTTTACACATAAACAAGAACGATCTGTCACACTACTACACTTTAAAACACAGTTTATATGTAATTCATGTCACACAGTCTCATACGGAACCTACATCCGCTTTCTTTTATATACTGTATATGATAAGATACTGTCATCCCCCTTCCCTTCTGTGTGAGAGTATGAATGAGCAAATGTATTTGTAGTTGCATGCTTGAGGGTAGCAGACAAGCCTGTCTGCTAGAGAACAGTAGGACCAACGTCGGAACAGGTAGCTACGCTTCCTAAAAGCAAAGAGGTATCTATCCTTAGTATGGTTCTGTCCGTCCGTTGTCATGTTGGTATAGGAAGCTGCCCCTCTGGCCACTTCCGTTTGTCTTTGTGAGCCACCCTCAGGAAGCACGCTCGGCGGTAGGCAGTTGCAGTCTGGCGGTGGCGAGCGTCTGAAGTGGTAAGATCTCCGGCTAAGCGCGTGTCTGCTAAGTCCATAGGACAATGGATTTGTTAAGTTCAGCCTAACTGAAAATTTAATCATCTTTATTTCGGGTTTAGATCTAAAATATCTAAGGTTATCTTAAATTGCAGCGTAGTGTAATTCTCGTGTGAAGTTCATATTATTTTCCGGTTGTTGCTTTGTTACTACTTTGTGAGTAAAGTGGAACCATGTGTTGATCAGTAACTCTAAGTTCATCAATCTTAAATGTGAATGCTTGTGTGATTATAACGTCTCGTCTTGACAATATTTTACAATATAGCAACTTTTCTTTATGCTTTTCTTTATGTTCAACCCACGTGGAGTGTACTTTGCGAGACCAGTACCACGTGCTTATATAACTGTTTGACCCATCAGGTTAATAGTAAGACGTTAGTAACCAGTTCAAGGTTTTTCTTTTGTCAATTGCTTTTCGATCGAATTTATTTTAATTATCAAAATTACTGTGGAGTTATACGCTTTCTGTAAACCAAGTTGACCACGTGGAGCATGTGGTGTAATCATCAAAGTAGCCTTCAGCTATTCTTTTTGGGAAGATTTCACAAAGAGTTAAAATGAATTTAGTATACCAGTGTGTGGTAATTACATGACGGACAGGATTGTGTTGCGAACGTAATTTCTTTGGGTGAAAACTGAATCTGTTGGTTGTGGTTAATTTCTCCTTGCTTATGTTTCAACGTTCTTTGGGTGTTGTTTTGTGAATGCAGTGTTGTACGCAGTCTCCCAATCTTGGCTCCATATTTGATGTGTTCCGTAAGATTAAAATCTCACATTTTTACAATCCTTAAACAAGGCACCAGCTCAGTTATAACTCACGTATAATATGCAGAAATTTCAATGAACAATCTTAAAATAAATTTCCAAATATAAACTGATTTCTTTCTTTTTATTTAAATTCTCCTTTTTATATATAGATATATTACCGGTTGTTGTATGATTGTAAAAGATTATAATCAATGTTAGTCTGATTGGTAATGTGGTAAACCTAGACTAGTTACCTGGTGAAACAGTTGCCCAGTAATCCACGGTTAACGTCCCCAGACAGATCACGGCTTTTAACCCACTTTCATTGTCAATTAGCACCGATATCAGCATACCAATTTAAAGTTACAACATTACACTGGCGTATCACCCGGCGCGATGGTATGGGTTGCCATTGATTACACGTCTCGGTCACCTCTTGTTCGCATTGACGGCACTTTGAAGAGTGGACGTTACATTTCAGATGTGTTACTACCCGTGGCTCTACCCTTCATTCGATCCCTGCGAAAGCCTACATTTCAGCAGGATAATGCACGACCGCAGGTCCTGTACGGGCCTTTCTGGATACAGAAAATGTTCGACTGCTGCCCTGGCCAGCACATTCTCCAGATCTCTCACGAACTGAAAACGTCTGGTCAACGGCGGCCGAGCAACTGGCTCGTCACAATACGCCAGTCACTACTCTTGATGAACTGTGATACGGTGTTGAAGCTGCATGGGCAGCTGTACCTGTACACGCCATCCAAACTCTGTTTGACTCAATGCCCAGGCGAATCAAGGCCGTTATTACTGCCAGAGGTGGTTGTCCTGCGTACTGATTTCTCAGGATCTATGCACCCAAACTGCGTGAAAATGTAATCACATGTCAGTTCTAGTATAATATATTTGCCTAATGAATACCCGTTTATCATCTGCGTTTCTTCTTACAAGGGGAGGCCGCCAATTGCGAAATTCAGATTGGATTCATACTGCGCATAATAAGAGCTCATGGCCAGAGGTGTAATGTGGCAAAGCACCAAGATGCACTTCTCAGCCGCTGTAGAGAAAATCGACAGTTAAAAGAAACCGTTGCGGTGAAATACTCTCAACGATTAATAGTTTTCTACAGCGTCGTGGCTCAGCGGTAAGTGCTCGGGTTCGTAATCCGAAGGTCGCCGGATCGAATCTCGCGCGATGCAATTTTTTTTTTAGTATTTGTTTTTTGTAATTCAAATTATATATATATATATATATATATATATATATATATATATATATATATAACTATTAATGAATTGCTTATGCATGCTGGTACAGCCTCCATTTTTTCGTTTTTTTAACAGGTTGTACCAAAGCTCTCCCGTCCCCACTGATTTTCGACGATGTTATAAGTTGCGCTAGGGACCGGATCTACCTTCTTTCGAAGTTAGCAGGCAACTACGCTGTTATGTGGCGGCTCGTTTCGGCCCATTCAACATCTGTCCTTCAAGTGTAACGAGCGAGTAACGGAGTTTATATTTCATACCTGCCACAGCGAATTTGTGTTCGTGGGGTCTCTATTCTAATTCGAACGTTTGACTTACGCTATACGTATTCGTTTCGGAATATCGTTTCTACGTCTTCCGTTAACTATACGTGGTTAACATTATGAAGACAATTAATAACATTTGTGAAATACAACTTTGTTTGCGGAAAACATAATGATGTTCGAAGTCGCCAGTTTTTCCACGACAAACGACTTTCAACAACTTATTATATGCACAATTGTTGCAACTGATTGCCGGGAATTATATATATATATATATATATATATATATATATATATATATATATATATATATATATATATTTGAATTACAAAAAACAAATACTAAAAAAAATTGCATGGTGCGAGATTCGATCCGGCGACCTTCGGATTATAAACCCGAGCGCTTACCGCTGCGCCACGACGCTGTGGATAATCGTCAATCGTAGAGAGTATTTCACCGCAACGGTTTCTTTTAACTCGATTTTCTCGACAACGGCTGAGAAGTGCATCTTGGTGCTTTGCCACATTACACCTCTGGCCATGAGCTCTTATTATGCGCAGTATGAATCCAATCTGAATTTCAAAATTGGCGGCCTCCCCTTGTTAGTGTAGCAATTTTAATGGCCAGTAGTGTACAAATCCTAAAAGAACAAGCTTTATACTAATGAAAAGAGGAATGGTTCAAATGACTCTGAGCACCATGGGACTTAACATCTAAGGTCATCAGTCCCCTAGAACTTAGAACTACTTAAATCTAACTAACCTAAGGACATCACACACAACCATGCCCGAGGCAGGATGAAAAGAGGAAGTTTCAAATTTTTTTTTCATAGTGTTTGATATCAATTTAATAAATTAAATAGTTTGTAATTAATTAGTTTTTAATACTTATTTGATAATTAGAAATGTGATAAATGTTATAAATGTTCAGTGTAATCACCGTTGGCTTCACGGCAAACATCGATGCAGTAGCCAAACTCGTCCCACACATGCGACTGAGTATCTGCTGTTGCTGAGTGCATGCAGCAGTGATCCAGTTCTGGATATCGTTCTGAGTGATTGGTAGAGGCGGGACGTAAACATTTTGCTTCACATAGTCCCGTAAGTCCCATAGTCCCTGCGACCGATCCAGCGCTGGGGAAGGGAGTTATTCGAATAGTATCGTACATAACGATACAAATGGAGCGGAGCTCCATCCTGTTGGAATATGAAGTTCTGGGAATCTTCCATAACTTGAAGGAACAGCCATTAATCCAACGTGTCCATGTACGTGGTTCTCGTAACAGTTCTTTACTCAAAGAAAAATGATCCATAAACCTTTATACGGGATACAGCACAGAACACGTTGAAACGTCCACTTAGAAAACTTATTGAATTACTGTGATGATAAACCTCTTACATTATTTGATTTTCAAACAGCTGAGCAGAACTAAACGTACTCAGAAATTTGGCTCTTTACTTATTCTGATCGCCACTAAACTGACACACAATATTTTTAGCGCAACGCAATCTGACTTTCAATAATCCCTACAAAAGAATGGCCCCGACTAACAATAACCTATACCTTTCATGAATCACTAACCTCACAAAAATCTTCGGTACTCGAACTACTGCAATACGGCGAGCGCCAATACTGCCACCTAAATAACAGATTCTAACTACTGAAGTCATTAACTACTGATAGGAATAGTTAGCAAATGAAAGATTTTGATACAGAACAAACAATGTATTTACCTTAACAGTGTTCAAAAGTCATAATATATATATCAGTTCATGACATCCAGTCTCACAAATTTCCTCTTTCTGATGGACACACGTCCAGATCATCCGCTCTCAAAACTCCGCCATCTCACTCCTCACATCCACCACTGCTGGCTGCTCACCTCCAACTGCGCAACGCTATGCGCTGTTCACATTCAACTGCCCAACACTAAAATAACGAATATTTCAACATTGCCAACCAGCCACAGACGGCACGCAGCACAGTCAGTGATTTTCATACAGAGCGCTACGTGGCGTTACCAACATAGAAAACCTAAACAGCCTACTTACACACCTAAATAGCCTACTTACAACATTCGTCTTTGGTGAGTCTCTCGTGTAGCAACGCTGACTGTGGATTTTCCAAACCCCATATGCGAACATTGTGTCTGTTGACTTTTACACTTAGGTGGAACGTCACTTCATCGCTGAAAATTACACGCTGTAGAAATGCGTTATCCTCCATCTTTGCTAGCACATATTCACAAAATGCGAGACGCTTCTCCTTGTCATTTGGGTTGCGAGCCTGCACAAGTTGTAATCGGTGGGGATTGTACAGGAAATGCCTTTCTAGAACTCTCCATACTGTTGGTTGGAGTATTCCAAGTTCTCGACTGGCTCTATTGGTAGACTTACTGGGTGTGCGCACAAAACTTCCTTGAATCCGTCGGACATCATCCTCTGACACACGCGGTCGGCCTGTGCTGTTTCCTACGCACACACTCCCAGTCTGTTTAAGTTGCTTAAACCAATGGCTAATGATTTTGCGAGTTGGTAGTCGAATACCGAATTTGGTATGAAATGTCCGCTGCACTGCAATTTGCGACTCACTATTCGCGAACTCAAGAACGCAGTAAACCTTGTGCTCCACAGTCGCCATCTCACTCACAACTGACAGTGAAACGGAATGACGGCCGCGCGAACTCTTCCGGTCGCTTCTGAAACCATCACCGCCCTCCCGCCGCCACCCGCAAAAAATTTTGGTAGAGGTGGTATAAACCTTGTTCATTTTAGATTTTTACTTGAATACATACGAATTTTTGAAAATGGGTCCATCATTTAGAATAATCCTGTATTGTATTCTTCTAATCCCCGCCTTCTACCTTATTTGAAGCAAGTCTTCCGAAGCTCTTTCAAACTTTGACTTTAATATTGACCCACTATAGCTTCCAAATCGACGACTTCCATTTCTTCTTCTATCACGTCGGCGGACAATTTCTTCTCCCCATAGTGGCCTTCACTGTACTCTTTCCACATATCTACTGGCTCCTCAGCGTTTAACAGTGAAATTTCTCTTGTATTCTTTACGTTGACGCGTTTACTGTTTCCAACAGCATGCTACAGAAATGAAAGACCTTCAGCACAATTTCGTCTTTCTTAGAGTCAAAACTATGGAAATGATATCATTCGTACTTCACATAAACTGAAAAAAAAAGTTAGGAATGATCTGAAAACAATATAAACAGTAAATGTTGTTAGAATTAAGTAGTCAGACACATTTCTAAAACTACGAAATTTCTTTGTAAGTTCTACAACAAAATAAGTGAACATTTTGCCACTTTACGAGCATTATGTGATGTTGAGTAATGAGTCACAAAATTTAAATACCCGCAGAGGAAAAAAATGTTTTTCACGATGTTCCGGTCAGGATGGCTGTAATATGTGGGGGCATTGCTTTGAAGTGGTAGCGTATAGAGAAATTCGGCTCGGAGCAGAAGTGTCTGCCCGAAGGGAATCAATATATGGCGGAAGTGACTTATAACGTCTGTCAGGAAAGCGTTGTCTGGCTATAAATTTAGCACTGGGGAATTTGGCACAGAGAGAAGGATGGCCATTCCGAGGACGACCGTAACTGATGGAGGAGAAGAGGTCCGAAGAACGCATCGAGAAAATACGAATATACAATGTGAACCTACAGGGACGTCATTTGTTTTGCTGGAACATTCGTTGCAATAGGGAGTTTATTACATTTTTCGTGTGCGCAGTTCGATGTACGTTCTCTGACGACGCTGAAGTCACATACTGAAGATTGCGAAGAAAAAAAAAAAAAACAAAAAAAACCTGAGAAGAGAGGAAACAATATCAACAAATACAACAATTTGTATCCGTGAAAATGTGTATGTTAAAGAAATAGTAGATCCTTTACATGCTTTTAAAAAATTTCTTAAACCATTTGTTACTGATAGAAGTATTACCGACAGTGTGTGCAGAGATAGAAAAGATACTGAAGAAACGTACATCGTGAAAGCTAGAGCAGAGCACATTGCAGTAGTTTGTACTGGCACTCTAAGTCTTTTCGGGAAAAGGAAAAAAAGGGTCTGCTATTTGTGAACTAAATCAAAGAGAGCTATTTAGCATTCACAGCGATAAATCAGCTTTGTCAGAATTTTATAAGAAACGAAACGGATCTTCAGTACACTGATTTTTAGTAAACCTAATATATGTTTATAAAATTAATTTTGTTGCAGTTACTACAAAAACTAGTCATTAATAATAACAAAATAGATACCATGTTTAAATGCGATTCCGTGTGCAGGAATATCTGTTTGTAATGACAGGGGACACTGTTTATAGAATGTTGATATGCACATGAATAATGCGCGTAAGAATATTTATAAATTCAATTAAATTAAAAAATGCAAATCTTACACCTAGAACTGCTTTATTAAATTTTAATGCCATGCTTGCAGCTTAGTTTGCGTAGACTAGATACACAATTTAGAAACTGTGTTTATTTAAATATGAACAATCTTCTCCGTAAGAACATACAAGTTCAGTTAAAGGAAAACGAAGAAAGTTTGTGCAGACCATACAACTTGCGCGAGCGAAGCGGCGGGCGCTAAGCTAGTATCCTATCATCGTCCAACCCAAAACCGTTAAGAACAGGAACTTGAAATTTGGTGAGGATTAAGATCTAACACTGTATGTACTATTTTCCCCGTAGGGGATGAAACAGGGCATGAAAAGTTTTTTTTAGGAAAGATGTCGCTATTAAGGTAATTTTGAAGCTTGATCTACGAAAACTGGTATTTGGTTTATCGGTCGGAAATGAAAGAAGTTTTAACACCTGTGTTGGTGAATTAATGGGTGAAAGTTATTTATTTCTTTTTTTGAAAACGAATCCTTATAAAAGAACTATTAAAGCGTTTTTATAACTACATGTATGAAAATCAAATATGGTATTTGGTTTCTCGGTCAGAACCAAAAAAATAAATGATACAGTGTTTTTGCAAATTCCACCCCCTTAGGAAATGACAGTTTCTATGGAAATATTTCGTTATATTAATACATTTTTAAAGATAGATCTATGAAAATTGGTATTTGACTTCTAAAGAAATACATGTTAGGGGTTGAAAGTTGCTATGGAAATATCGCCACAAGAACTCGAAAGGCAGGATTAATAATGACCTCTGACTCAACAACATAAAAATTCTGTTAAGGGGAAAAATCTGTGCAGGCCATACTGTCTATGTGAGTGGAGAAGCAGGTGCTATGCTTGGAAGACTACACTGGACCTGCGGTTTGATTTGAAAGACTGCAGGTGACTAAGTTTACACCCTGACAACAATCACTTTAATTTGTAAGCCTTCCACTTGTCTATCTGGCCATGCATCTACTAAATTAAATCTGCCGTCTGACAGTGGTCACTTTTGCTAGCCAGCACTGGAAATTATCACTTTCACCGGAAGCTTAAATAAAAATTGAATGCTGAGAAAAATTAATAAGATGCCCCTGTCATTATTGTACTCAATTAGTAATGTGTGATTAATGTGTACCAATATGGGTTTAATGTTTTATAAAAATGGGAAGTGTTTATTAATCATAAAATAGGACAAGCAACACAAGTTAAACCAGATGACCAATAAATCATGAACTGTTGGCACACAAATAGAAGCAACAGATAATTAGCACTCTGTAACACCGAAAATGCAGGTAAAATATCTTCTGCACCATTCAAAATTTCTCGCTGTTTAAGGTCTGATGATAACTTGTATTGTACTTCTGCTTCTGGATATGTAAGCTTTATTACAGAATCTATATTTAATACGTTTGAGTCTAAATTTTCTGCCTCAGTGAATGTTCATTCCTGTATTGCATGACAGGGGCAACTTAAAGTAAAGTAAATTTTCACTGGCCATACTAACAACTAAAGATACAGCACAAATTAAGAGTGCACAATTTCATTTATTCTGGATTTATCTTAGCGAGTGACGTCTCTAGCTTGGTATGTCTTTTATTGTTATTGTTTTAAAAGCACAATCGGTTGCTTTTTCCTCAAGTTAAAATCAGTTCAGTCTAAGTTTTGCAGTACGTTACAGTGATGTTACTGAAAGTAATTTTTTTACATAACAAAGTTTGAGTTAATCTAGTCATTTACTTAACCAGTAACTTCATTTAATTTTACTTTCGAAATTTAGTATTTCAGAATAAGTGGTGGTGGTGGTGTAAGTTCCTATGCGATCAATGCGATCAAACTGCTGAGGTAATCGATCCCGTAACTCTTGGTACATTCCAGCGTGTGACGCACCCATTCGCCAGTCATACC
This sequence comes from Schistocerca piceifrons, assembly GCF_021461385.2. Taxonomy (NCBI): domain Eukaryota; kingdom Metazoa; phylum Arthropoda; class Insecta; order Orthoptera; family Acrididae; genus Schistocerca; species Schistocerca piceifrons. Next base: position 1,007,801,989 of record NC_060138.1, read on the forward strand.
AATTTATTTGACTCAGTTGTAGCCGGTCGAGGTGGCCGAGCGGTTCTAGGCGCTACAGTCTGGAACTGCGCGATCGCTACGGTCGCAGATTCGAATCCTGCCTCGGGCATGAATGTGTGTGATGTCCTTAGATTAGTTAGGTTTAAGTAGTTTTAAGTTCTAGGGGACTGATGACCTCAGATGTTAAGTTCCATAGTGCTCAGAGCCATTGGTACCATTTGAACCATTTGACTCACTTATACGACAGTGCACACAAGGAGGTCAAACGTCAAGGCGGCTGACCTGTTAGGAATAAGTTTTTCCTCGGCAATGCGAGTTGTCCGAGATGACTGAGATCCAAACTGTTGGTACAGCCAAGGTTTCAACATAGGCTCCCCAGTCAAGACAAGTGCCAGTGCGTAGACACGCTCAGGACGAGTGTCCCAAGACCAACCCATTCATTACAAAAGTCAAGACACAGGATTTCCTCTCCAGAAAGAAGTCTGAATCACAAGTCTTTTTCTCAACTCGTCTCATTTCCATTAATCCTCAGTAAACTCGAGAAGTGCACTAACACAAATGCCCCCACTCAGGTTTCGTACCGATCACAAGGCTCCACCATCACCCCCTCTCCTCTCTAGCTCATCCGCTCAACCTTCAGATGCGGCTGGTCCTGTCGGAGGTTCGAATCCTGCCTCGGGCATGAGTGTGTATGTATTCGTCCATATGATAAATTACGTTCAGCAGTGTGTAAGCTTAGAGACTGACGACCTTAGCAGTTAAGTCCCATAAGATTTCACACACATTTGAACATTTTTTGAACAATCTACGGAGTAATCGTAACCAAAGTTAATAATATTATTTTCCCTACTAGGGAGGCAGCCAATCTCTGACTCATAGGTTTCCACGCAGGGAGCAAAAGACATTATGCTCCAGAATTGTGTTTTCCACTGCCACTTTAGGCAGCTTGATTTGAGTTGTCGTTTAGGTCTAAAGTGAACTACACATTTCTCACAGAGACTGACCAAACGTTACAGCACATCTGATCATGGGCCACAGCTAAACTAAGATAAGTGCTTTTGTGTCCCAATATAAACCATTTCAGAGCAACTATAAATATTGCGTGCCATCCGAAAATTTTCCGAAGGCCTGAAGCTTCCCAAAAATCTCGGCAGGCAAAGGTACGACATCACGTTCTATAGCTTCAGGGCCAAGATGAACATGGAAACTCGCAGATTTTTGTGGATGTCAGCTCTATACACAATGGGCGCTTCGACACCGTCAGTATTCCTCAGCCAGTCCCTACTGTGGCCAGAAACGCTTAACAGGTAGTACAAGGCAGGCTGTTTTTCGCCTCTTTGGCTGAAAGTGTGATCTGCACACTGCTGTGAGAAATTCTTGGGACCAGCATTCTTTCCCTGGTAAGTGATTTGAGATATTATTCTCCCAAGAAGCTGCACTTGACTTCCAAGCCCCAAATGTCCAAGGCAAGATTTACTGTTAAATAACCAAACCGCCTGCTTGTGCTCAACTCCAGAAAATACCAGTCGAAGGGGAGCTACCTAAAGCTCACACACGTATTAGCACTGTGTATGCCACCGTCAACACCTGCTCGCGTTGATGTCTTCCTGTCATCTCACTTATGTTACGGATATTGAACATGATGGAAGAGGAAGACAAGCAATAGCCTACAAAATAAAGGAAAGTTTCAACAAAGAAGATAAAAACAGTCTGTAAATGGATAAAATATATGACCATTTGGTTACAGTACTGTAAAATATTCCGGATGGTTCTGTCTAAACCAGATTGGAATGCAGACTAAATAATGCTGGAGGAACTACAGGATGCAATAACATCTAGCAAGAACAGGGTGTGACAAAATCAATACAGAATTGATAAATTGGTTCTCTGCCTGGAAACTGGAATATTACCCAGATCTGCCCCATTTATAAGTGAGGAAATAGACATAAATATCACCAGTTTAGAGGTATTAGCCTTCTGAATTATAAATTAATTACAGTTAAATAAATTAATAACAGTTAAATAATTATAAATTTTATGCTAGAATTTTAACAAAACGACTATCGCCAATCCCTGAAACTGTACGTTTTATGCTATGTCTGGTCTTCCTGTGATGCCAAACATGGTTTTCGAAAAGATAGATCATGTTCGGACTATATTTTCATCATGACACAACTGACAGAAAAAAAAACCTTGAATTCAGTTTAGTATCATTTCTTGCCTTTATTGACTACGACGAGGCGTTTGATGAATTACATCTAAACACACTGAGGGATCCCATCTCATCTTATGCGAGCTATACAAGGTTCGTATATGAATAACAAAATACAAATAAAAACAGCAGGCCGTAGTCATATGGGTGAAATAAACCAAAGAATTAGACAATAGCGTCCAATCTCATACACTCCTTTCCGACTGTCTAATCATAACTGGAGTACAGTCGATACAAAATTTTAAAACTATCAGTGTGGGTGTTAGTACTCTACTTTTGCTGACGACCAAGTAATTGTTAGACAGCATGAAAATGACTTACAAGAATCTATCCTTAATTTAAATAAAATAGCCATAGAATATAGTCTGAACGTCTCCACAACAAAGACAAAATCAGTGGCCGTTTTACAACACCAGCTTATTCGAATTAAGATTGAAATTGAGAAACAATTAATAGACAATGCTAATACATTTAAATTTTTAGTGTGCAGTATTACGTACAGGGCAAGCCATGCAATACAAAATGACAACAAATGATTAAGGTTTTTGTGACAGTTTTGTTGACAAACTGCCTCTTGGCGTCTGTCTCGGGGTCTTCTCCTGACGTTGGTCTAATGATTTTTCTGACGTTTCGCCAGTACGAGTGGCTGGCATTGTCAAAGCTTCACCCTCCATTAATGGTGATGGACAGTCCACCACCAGCAATGGAGGGTGAAGCTTTGACAATGCCAGCCACTCGTGCTGACGAAACGTCAGAAAAGTCATCCGACAAACGTCAGAAAAGTCATTAGACAAACGTTGACCGAAGAACCCGAGACAGAAGTCAACAGCAGTTTGTCAGTAGAAAATAAGTTAGATTTATTTATCTACTTCTGTGGAACTTTACGAAGAACACTGAGAAAGAAAGTCCACAGACACCCCACTTAAATTCTGTAAGGTCGTGCTTATACCAACACTGTTCTAAAGATGCCAAAACTAGACCCTAGAGAGAATAGAAGCGTCTGAAATGAATTACCTTACATACATGGCTGGATACACTTTAATGGATAAAGAGAGAATTTATGATTTGCGACCTGAACTGAATGTGCAGATTATATTCGAGGTAATAAAACAATATCAGTTGAGATGCAAAGAATTTATCGACCGTATTCCAGATGCAAGAATCACTAAAAACGCAAAACGGATTAAATCAAGAGGCAAAAGAACTTCAGGAAGATCAATGAAGAGACGGTTTGACCATTTCTGAAGCAGTTGGAACAGATCAAATTGCCCAATCCCTGACTTAAATGACGATGATAAAATAACTTTATACAAATACATTGAAAAATTTTCTTAAGCAAACTGGTAGAAGTATCACCGAGAGTGAGTGCGGAGTTAAGAAAAGATGATGGAGATACATACTTCCTAAACTCTGTAGCAGAGCACATTTATAGTAGTAGCATATTTGCAACATTTTTCACGGGCTCTCTATAAATCTTTTACGAAACTTGAGTAGATGCTGTTTCCGACTTCTGGGTTGAACATGTAAAAGCTTTTCTTGAGAATCTGCGAAGGTGAGACGCCTTCCAAGATAGTTCCTTAAGGAGGCTGCGGCTAATTTCTCTCGCCGTCTATTTCCAGCCATGTTAGTACTCCATCTCTACTTTCCTTCTTAACTTACTTCTCTCTTTCCGTCCTACTATAGTAACAGCATGAGGAGGTGACACAGCACAGTAGATCGAAATTGTAGATCGAAATTCTGTTTTAGGAAAAGCAGCTGGAAATACTGAAGTATTCGCCGAATAGTGAGAGTATTAAGAATATCATAATGTAGCTTCTGAGCAGTTGCGATAAATGTTTGAGGAGGTTCAGGACTATGAAGCCTAGGAGACAATTGTCACTCTTCATGACGGGATTAATTAAGAGAAAAGATGGAGTACCATAGATCGAAAATGTACTTGCAGTGCGGCTACGCCTTTCTGTAATTTCACACATAAATCAGACTTTGATCTTTAGCATCGCAAACGAAAACAGTTGTTTCAGTTACACAAAGGTTATTTAGGCACCTGGGAAGGGCTATAGAAGTAGCAGAGGTACTGAAAGCTGAATTAAAATCAATCAGCGTATTGCTCCAAGAACAATGTAAAAGAATGAGACAGTCTTCAAAATACGAGAGTAGCCGTGAATCCACAATTCCGGACTACAAATGGTCCCAATGGGAAACTGGCAGGTGAATTACAGAACTAAATAATAGAGAGAGTTCATCCAGCCTTTAGAGAAAAATACGTGTAGTAGTTGTAGGGAACCAGCCAAGGAAAGATACACACATAATCAGTAAGCTATGTGTTTTAGACGTGGAAACGAGAATGCGAGTGCATCAGCATTTCCCTTACCGTCAGCGCATTGTACAGTGGTCTGTGGACCTGCCTCAGGTCCAGAAACGAGTTGTTGTGGTGGTGATAGCGATACTAGCGTGCGTTGTCGAGAAATGATTCACTGAACATGTCTGACTTTAAAGTAGTAATGTTCAAAACATGTTGCGACTAAAATGGCTGCTTAATTGCGTGCCAGTCTTCCGATGAACTGAAGTTTGGAAGGTAGGAGACGAGGTACTGGCAGAATTGAAGCTCTGAACGTGGGTCATGAGTCTCTGCTTGGGTAGCTTAGTTGGTAGAGCACTGTCACTCCAGCGGTGGCTTGAACGAATAGCGTGGATGACCTCCTAGCTGGGGCTCTCACTTTGACCATTCTGAAAAGGCGGCAAACAGACATTTCCACGAGAAACAGCGTTTCCCTCTGCCGATTCGTTACTGAGAACCGAGTTTGAATACAATGGCTAAAATCTATCTTTTCAACAGTCTACCAGCCTTATGAGCACGTTGCTACTTCGGTTTCTAGAAATCTGAAAATTATATCCCTATCTTCGGGAGACAAGAATCGCTTCGGAATTCCTGAGAAATTATTTATAGAGGTAAAAAATATCGTATAAAATTTATCAGCCCATTAATTGTGCCAGCTATGCCTCCGTTATACACCGTAGTCTGATTCATCCTCTCTGTTATAGTCAGAATCTATATTTGAATTTGAAATTGCTCAAATATTTCGTATCTCTTTCTTTTTCAGGATGGACGAAGCGGTCGTTGGGACCTTTTACGTGGGTGCTCGTGTGCAGTGCAAAAGTCTCTTATTTACAGGACGTCATATGAAGATTGGACATCAAACTTCGACAGAAAACGGAGATTAACAAAAGGGAAATCTTCGGGATGAGAGTTGGAACCTATAATTTGGATAAAAGGATGTAAGGTGAAAGGTTATGGCCCATGTAGCATCACGTGTCATTTTCTGTTACTGTCTTGTTGACATAATACCTCTGAAACAGGTAGGCCTCTGGCAATAGCAATTTCAGTTAATTACAACACGGATTAAGATAGCTGATCTCAGTAATAGGGTAACAAAGGCCGCTAGGCCTTGATAAATAGGCCTTTCAACTTACAAAATTATGAAACAGATCTTAATTGTAAAAGGCAGACCTTCAGTAATAACAGCTTCAGGTAAGTAAAATTACTAAATAGAAAGCAGGCAGGCGTTCAATGATAAGAGCTAAGACCTGAAAATCCAAAACATCACTGGCGTTCACGAATCGAAGCTGAAGCTTGCCGGTTCCAAAGAGGGCACAGAATTCAGCCCAGCGAAACTGGCTTCAACTCCCTCATCTGTGTGCTAAGTTGTGCCAAGTTCCAGACCTGGCTGCAAGCCTGCGCACGAAGACGGCACTCTAAGTCAGGCAAAGATTGAAACCGGCCCACAAATATATCCAGCAACTACTCGCCCGACTCCATGCCCAAGACGCTTGCGTAAATGCTCGCCTTAGTCCCCTGGCGAACCTCTCACACCGTCCTCCTCGCTCCATTACCAATCGCCAACTCCCCACGCTACAACACGCTCCGTCCCCCATCAACAACATCGAGCAAAGATCTTCGTGGTCTAAAACCAGAGGGACATCACACGACAGATCGAAATAGTGGCGCCAGAAATTCGAAAGGCGACGCCAGCTGCCCCGCCATCGCTCAAGAGTACTTTTAATAAGGGATGGTGTTATCGTTGTTCTAGATAATAAGATTCAATACTATTGTGTGGGAAATGATGGGAACGGAAAGTACCTGGCGATTGGGCAGGTGTAAATCCTTAACAGTTATTAAATATGGATATTAATCAGAGTCAGGCACTCTGATGGATGGAGTACTCAGCTTTCATATTCCCAAAATGCAAAATTTAATGTCTCACACAATATAACACACAGTAAAATAATGTGGCTCTTTAAAAGTCGTCGACTGTGCAATAAAAGACGCATGAAAAACCACCACCAATAATAAAAAGATAAAAGGATGACCAGAAAGACTATCAATAATCAGATCTTTGCCAAGAATGCAATATTAAATATACCCCTCCACATGCTGATATACCAACTAACACTTAACAGTCAATTACAAGAGAGCAATAGAAGACACCAGCCCAGGTCATCGGCTGCTGATCTCAGCTACAGTAAACGAAAAGATCACTAAACACAATGAACAATAAGATACAGATTCTATGCCTCAACGCACCAGAACTTACAGAGGCGTCTGTGTAGTTACAGTGTAACCTCCTGCACAATTCAAACTGACTATGCTAGACATAGTCGTCTGCACTATAAAGGTTTGCACTGATCACAATCAACACAATCTGCTTTCACCATCATAGTCGGACACAAACCTTAACTGCCGGCTGGAGTGACCGAGCGGTTCTAGGCGCTTCAGTCTGGAACCGCGTGACCGCTACGGTCGCAGGTTCGAATCCTGCCTCCGGCATGGATATGTGTGATGTCCTTAGGTTAGTTAGGTTTAAGTAGTCCTAAGTTATAGGGGACTGATGACCTCAGAAGTTAAGTCCCATAGTGCGCAGAGCCATTTTTGAACAAACCGTAACTAACGTAACTGGTATCCTGTCAGTACGGAATTCCCTGGATCCATGAAACCAATCACCATACATTCCGCCAGACCAGAACCAATGTCCCTTGTTGATAACCAGTCACCGCAAGCCCAGACTACAGACACCAAAAGGCTACCTCATTGCTTTGCTGCATACACTTCCCGTTGCACCTTATGGAGTCAGCAACCCTCTTAGGAAGTTGCTAGCTGTATACATCTTGCTAGTCATCTTGATGCTGTCCTCTTCATCAAAGCTTCCTCAGATGGCGACAGCAGCCACCCTGTCCTCCATCTACAATGGATCACTATCACAACAACTCATAGTGCCAGTTACACTTGGACATAATAAAGCTCCTTCCATGCATGCATTCCAAAGGAACTTTGAATCGTAATCAGAATAACACAGGTACTGCAATATCGTATAAATAAGTTCAGCTGGCATGCTATGTATGGCCCAGTGCTGGATGATAAAACCTGTCCACTGCTGTCCACGGCCACTAGCGTTGTTTCGAAGTTGATGCCGCTTCCTACACTCATCTGCAACTCCAATCCTGCTGTTATACATGGCCATAGCATGGTGATGCACCGAGCGAGGTGGCGCAGTGGTTAGCACACTGGACTCGCATTCGGGAGAACGACGGTTCAATCCCGTCTCCGGCCATCCTGATTTAGGTTTTCCGTGATTTCCCTAAATCGCTTCAGGCAAATGCCGGGATGGTTCCTTTGAAAGGACACGGCCGATTTCCTTCCCCATCCTTCCCTCACCCGAGCTTGCTCTCCGTCTCTAATGACCTCGTTGTCGACGGGACGTTAAACAATAATCTCCTCCTCCTCCTCCTCCATGGTGATGTATTCAGCAAACTAACTGTCACGGCATGCATGCATTAGCAGCGCTTGTACCATCTCGTGTGTGGGATGGGAATTCAACTGTATATCTCAGTTGGGTTAAGCGCTGACTGAAGAAGGAACACAAAGGCTCAGCATTCTTTATTGTTGCCATGTCCCTGAGCACCACGTAGGAACTACCCAAGATCGCCTCCTGAGCTCTCACTAACTACCTCACTTTCCCCCCGCCCCCCTCCCCCCACCTGTACCCTAACCTAGCTGAACGTGTCTAATGCCCTTCACTTTAAGGCAAATTCGTCTGGATATTGGAATGTCTGGGGTGTTTTTGCAAGCAAGATATGTGATCAGTCTAATGGATTAATTTCATTGACAATTTTTAATACTACCTCCATCTCAGTGTATTAAAGACACACTGCTCTGCAAGCTGTTTTTAGCCAATTCATATATTCTCCAAATGGATCCTTCACACTTCGTTCAAGCCCTTAATGTGTATTTAGTACCACCTCAAAGCCCTAGCTGGGGTCACAAGTTTGCACAACTGTTGATGGAAGCTCCTTACAAATTCTTGGAAAAATATTGCCCTGGCCACCTGTTGAACCAAACTCCCTCCAGTGTGTGGATACAACAATTTAAAAATTTAGACTTCCATAAAACCAAAAATAACCTTCTTCTCTTCCAGTGTTTGCAATTGGTGCAAAAATCGGTGCATTATGTCCGGGATAGAGTCCACAGAAAAACTCGTTCTTTCGTCATCACTAATAGAGTTTAAGATAACTTAGCAAACTGCTAATTTGACTGCCCGACCTCTACACCTGGGGATGCTAACTCCTGCAGCTGAGAAGCGTCTTCTTCCTTCACAGTATTTAAATTCATCCTTCTACTGGCACTGAAGTAGCTGACAGCATATAATTTAATGTAGACGCTACTTGTGATGGCCTTGTCTGCAGTCCTTCAAGCGCGCCTTGGTTTGCTCCAGGCATATTCAGAAAGATCAAGTTACTCAACGGGATTAAAAAATAAGCTACTCTAGCTCAGAATCCTTTTAAGTGTCATCAGCAGGGCATCTCACCTTGTTTACATATCGACTGTTGTCAGCAAACATCCTTGTAGTTATTGGCTGTTCCTGTATCATCTTATTTCATATTTCACATAAATTAGTGCTTTGCAATTTAATCATAGACTATTCCTTAGAGTCCACAGCTCGTGGTCTTGCGGTAGCGTTATCGCTTCCCGCTCACGGGGGCTCGGGTTCGAATCCCGGCGGGGTCAGAGATTTTTCCTGCCTCAAGATGACTGGGTGTTGTGTCGTCTTCGTCATCATCATTCATCCCCACTACGGTCAGGGGATGGCAATAGCAAACCACTTCACTAGGACCTTGCCTAGGACAGCGGTGCGGGTCTCCCGTATCGTCCCCTACGCTCCTCGGAGCGTGGGACCTCATCATCATTCCTTGGACTGGGTTCTGTTATTCGAAAGATTTCATTAGAACATAACGAGACCCATAGACTAGTAGTCAAGCCATTAATTTATTATATGACTGTGTGTTCACACATCCGTAGTTGGGAAGAAACAAATAACTGTAACTGAAGTTTAGTTTCACTTCTTAATTTTGTTACTCTAAACCACCCTAGTACACTGCAATTAAGTTACCTTGTCCAAGACAGGACTATACTTTCTGCAAGGCATTATTTTATTATTTTTGACCCAGTCAGATTTTTATGATGCAATCATAGCCTGTTTCGTCCTTGAAAGGCCATCTTCTACTGCTACAGGTAGCATTTGAGGAATAAGTGATCAGAGTTGACCATCAAAATAATAAGTCAAGCACTATTTCTGCAATGGGAATGTCGTTTTCCCGAAACACTATGCTTCCGTTTCACATGATTTAATTCGGTATCAGGTCCTCCATTAAACAGTTCGTACCTTTGGTGCGGTAGTTCAAAAAATGTTCAAATGTGTGCGAAATCTTATGGGACTCAACCGCTAAGGTCATCAGTCCCGAAGCTTACACACTACTTAACCTAAATTATCCTAAGGACAAACGCACACACGCATGCCCGAGGGATGACTCGAACCTCCGCCTGGATCAGCCACACAGGTGAGGTAGTGCGGGGCTCTAAGATTTAGACAGTGCAGTAGCAGCAGTAGTAGTAGCAGTGGAATCGTTGCGAGTGGCTAAATACTCGGGGCATAGCAGAAGGCTACATTGTACACAGTACTGCAGTGTATACGCTGATTTCGTGTCCCAAACTGTGTGCCGCATTTTTCACATCACAAGGCCATGAGATGACCGCCTTTCCACTGCCTGTCCACACAGCTACGGCCATAGGCTGCCATTGAGTGCACCACTGCCTGTCAGCAGTTTCGTCATTAGGTCGTAGTGTTTAGGCCGCCGCCTGTCCACATTGCAGTCGTATTGGGCTGCTACTGACCACACCACTACAAGCCAGTGCAGCAATTTGATCACAGGGTCACCGCGTATGTGCTGTCCACAACGCAATCTTTAGCGCATCACTGACCAAACTGCTCGCTGCTCGTGTCGCAGTTTCGTCATTGGGTCGTTGTGCTCGCTCTGCCACCTGTCCATGTTACAGTCATCTTGGATCACTGTTGACCGAACCGTTGCCTGCGAATGAAGCAATTTGGTCACTGGGCCGCTGTGTTAACACTGTTGCCCGTCCACAGTGCAGTTGTGGCTTGCCACTGACAAATTAGCTGCCTGGTAGCGCAGCAGTTTCATCACTGGGTCGCTGTGTACGTGTCAGTACTTATCCATGCTGCAGTTGCTGAGGGGTCGCCGAGCCCATGCTGCTGCCTGCTAGTGCTACAGTTTCTTCGCCAGACCGCCATGTTCATCCCACAGCCTGACTGCATTGCCCTGACTTCACCGATGCCTGTCCATCACAGCTGCAGTCTTGCTGCAGTTTCTCAACTCCACCCCCATCGTGTCACAGCATCTCAACCACTGCTGTCCTGCTGGAGCCTCTTTTGGTAGCTCTCTTTGTGTCTCTTTGTTGCCACCTGTGTGCAAGGGCAGCTACTGCAAGAGCTGACAAGTGCGAGAATTATCGCACACTCAGCTTAACAGCTCATGCATCCAAGTTGCTGACAAAAATAATAGACAGAAGAATAGAAAAGAAAATTGAGGATGTGTCAGATGAAGATCAGCTTAGCTTTATGAAAGTTACAGGCACCAGAGAGGCAACTGTGACGTTGCAGTTGATGATGGAAGCAAGGCTAAAGAAAAATCAAGACACGTTAATAGGATTTGTCTATCTGGAAAAAACGTTCGACAGTGTAAAATGGTGCAAGATGTTCGAAATCGTGAGAAAAATAGGGGTAAGCCATAGATAGAGACGGTTAATATACAATATGTAGAATAACCACGACGGAATAATAAGAGTGGACGAGCAAGCACGACATGCTCGGATTAAAAAGGTTGTAAGAAAGGGCTGTAGTCTTTCGCCCCCACTGTTCAATTTGCACATTGGCAAAGCAATTATGGAAATAAAAGAAAGGTTCAGGAGTGGAATTAAAAATTAGGGGAAAGGATATCAGTGATTCGATTCGCTGCTGATATTGCCTTCCTGAGTGAAACTGAAGAAGAATTACATGATCTGCTGAATGGAATGGACAGTCTCGTGAGTACAAAATATGCATAGAGAGTAAATCGAAGAAAGTCGAAAGTAATGAGACGTACCAGAACTGAGAACAGCGAGAACCTTAACATCAGGATTGATGGTCACGAAGTAGATGAAGTTAAGGAATTTGCTACCTAGGCAGCAAAGTAACCAATGACGGGTGGAGCAAGGAGTACATCAAAAGCAGACTAAAACTGGCGAAAAGGGCTTTCCTGGCCAAGAGAAGTCTACTATTATCAAACATAGGCCTTAATTTGAGGAAGAAACATGGACGTGGGAAAACCGGAATAGAGTAGCAACGAAAAATTTGAGATATGGTGCTACAGACGAATGTTGAAAGTTATGTGAACTGATAAGGTAAGGAATGAGAAGGTTCTGCGTAAAATGGGAGAGGAAAAGAATATTTGGAAAACACTGACAAGGACAAGGGACTGTAGAAGAAGACAGAGATTGGATTACATCCAGCAGATAATTGAGGATGTAGGTAGCAAGTGCTACTCTGAAATGAAGAGGTTGGCATAGGACAGAAATTCTTGGCGGGCTTCATCAAACCAATCATAAGACTGATGACTCAAAAAAAAAAGTGCTGCTGTGAATGTTGGGACGCTCGTAACCTCAGACGTTTTACAGCTTACATTGATATCTATGGGAAAGCTTTATTCGAAAATCAGATATTGGCAAAATAATATCCCGCGGAAAGATTTTCGACTACTTCCTAATGTAGAAAACTTGAAAGCCGTGCACGTCATGAAACATAAAAAGTGATCTGTCATCAATAGATTAACGCATCTCGAGTTAGTATTGTCATGAAATACATGGGAGTCACAATTCTTGCTCATATAAATCGGAAGATTGAGCGACACTGTTGTTGCACAATGTGACAGAATCTGGGGCAGAACACCAGTCATCAGTTACTTAGAACGTTTTAAATAGTAGCTTTTCCTTATTTCATTTACGGCTCTGCCACTCTGAATTACTTTTTGGATACTGATTACATTTCAGCTGTGTGGGCTTTCTTGTCGGTCCCTTCCGCGTCTCGAAGATGACAATTCCGCTACAGAAATCGTACATTATTCACCATTACTTTCCTGATTGCGTCTCTACTACATTTGTCATAGGCAGCGTATCTCGAACGATTCTCTTGTGGAAAAAAGGCAGAAGCAGAATAACGTTAGTGAAAGTTGCTGTTAAAGAATTAAAAGAGGGTGCTTCTGATTTCGTGAATCTGGAGAAATGAATAGCGTAGAGCCAAATTCTGGGCCGTGTAACGAAAATGACACCCAAAGGACTAACACTGTGGTGGTAAAGCAGTACGCTACAAAGTAAAGTAAACACTTGCAACTCGAAACGAAGCGGAACTCAAACAATACGCGAGGAAAACAGTCTGTCAAAATGAGGGAACTGTAAACAACTTTCTACATCTTCTTCGATACCCTGAAAATCAGATTTAGGTGCCTGGCAGAGGGTTCATCAAACCTTCACAATTCTCTATTATTCCAATCTCGTAAAGCGCGCGGAAAGAACGAACACCTATATCTTTCCATACGAGCTCTGATTTCCCTTATTTTATCGTGGTGATGGTTTCTCCCTATGTAGGTCGGTGTCAACAAAATATTTTCGCATTCGGAGGAGAAAGTTGGTGATTGGTATTTCGTGAGAGGATTCCTTGCAGCGAAAAACGCTTTTCTTTTAATGATGACCAGCCAGAATCCTGTATCATTTCAGCGACACTTTCTCCCATATTTCGCGATAATACAAAACGTGCTGCCCTTCTTTGAACTTTTGTTATGCACTCCGTCAGTTCTCTCTGGTAAGGATCACACAACGCGCAGCAGTATTCTAAATGAGGACGGACAAGCGTAGCGTAGGCAGTCTCCTTAGTAGATCTGTTACATTTTCTAAGTGTTCTGCCAATAAAACGCAGTCTTCCAATTTAAGTTGTTCGTAATTCTAATATCTAGGTATTTAGTTGAGTTTACGGCTTTTAGATTAGATTGATTTATCGTCTAATCAAAGTTTAACGAATTCCTTTTAGTCCTCATGTGGATGACCTCACACTTTTCGTTATTTAGGGTCAACTGCCACTTTTCGCACCATTCCGATATTTCTTCAAAATCGTTTTGCAATTTGTTTTGATCTTCTGATGACCTTATTAGTCGATAAACAACAATGTCATCTGCAAAAAATTTAAGACGGCTGCTCAGATTGTCTCCCATATCATTTACATAGATAAGGAACAGCAAAGGGCTGAAGGGTGAAGGGCAGGGCAGAGGGAGTAAGAAAGAGGAGAATGAGAGAACGAAAGATAGTGAGAGAGAGAGGAGGGGGTGTAAGAATTGGGAAATATTTCAGCGGCGCTAAAGTACATTTGCCTCTCGCGAACAAGACGTAAATCACACGAGTCATAACTGAGCGTGTTTGCTTGGAAAACTGCCACGGTCGGGTTGGGTAAGCAAGCTGCTTTCGGTGTTAGTTCTTCTGTGTTACTAGTGTGTAGGAATACAGCGTTGCCTACACAATACAAAATTTTGCGTTGTGAACGATATTTTTTGATTTTTGAGGAGGAATTGAAGCGCACCTTGAAAAGAAAAAAAGTTCTGGCCAAAAGCAGTGAATTAATGAAGTTCATAAATTTCACATTCCACTTTAGTAAATTGAAGCTGTAAAAGATGAGTCTGCAACAAACAGGTTACTGCTGGGCTATCGACATAGCCCTGTGGATGTCAGAAAGATCTCTACCGGCTGACATTACCGAAAACCAGCTCGCTCACCACAGAATCACGTGAATTTAACCATAGGTTTCAGTGCAGTGGATAAGTTAATGAATTTCGTTTATTAAACAGGAGTAGCCGTAACATCTATGAAACATGAGTCCTCATAAGTTGGGAAAAATAAGGAATTTTACCAAATTACTAAATGAAACATGATTACTATAAAACCCAGTTATTACAAGTTATCACAAGTTGGGAAAAATAAGGAATTTTACCAAATTACTGAATGAAACATGGTTACCATAAAACCCTAGTTATTACAATTTGCTGTGGACTTCAAGCTAAAAATAAGTGCACAAGGACATTACATCTTTATGTTCATTAAGTATTAATTCATGTTACAATGGAATTAAAATATCAAAACCTAGGGAAGAAATAAGGTTGAGGTGAAGACATTAAAGTCAACACCATAATTGTGGGAACGATTAAGTTCACGGAAGTCGCACAGTAACTGTCAAATGTTGGAGAGGAAAGGAAGAACTACGGAAAGAATCATTTATGCATCCAGTAGCTTGACTAAACACATGTTATGTTCGAGATTGCTAGTAAATGTACTTGAATTAGGAACGTAAAAGCCCTAATGTCCCTATAAAATTTCTACGTATATCCTATGGTTTGCGAACGCAGCAATTTCTCACAATAATTAGAGTGATGTTTACTAGTATCAAATATGGGCCTTAATTTGAGGGAGAAATTTCTGAGAATATACGTTTGAAGCACAGGTATAGTAATGAATCATGGACTGTGGGAAAACTGGAACAGAAGGAATCGAAGTATTTGAGGTGGGATGCTATAGACGAATGTTGAAAATTAGGTGGACTGATAAGGTGCGGAATAAGGAGGTTCTGAGCAGACTCGGAGAGGAGAGGAATGTATGGAAAACACTGACAAGAAGGAGCGACAGGATGATAGGACATCTTTTAAGCATCAGGGAAGAACTTCAATGGTACTAGAGGGAGCTGTAGAGGGCAAAAACTGTAGAGGAAGATAGAGATCGGAATACATCCAGCAAATAACTGAGGACGTAGGTTGCAAGAGCTACTCTGGGATGAAGAAATTGGCACAGGAGAGGAATTCGTGGCTAGCCGCATCACCCCAGTCAGAAGACCGATACCTCAAAAAAAAAAAAAAGATAATAATAGTAATATAATAATAATAATAATAACGTATCGTTACCGGTGCTTGCGAGTAGCGACTGTGGTGGCTGAAAGTTCTGTCTTCTGGCCTGCACCAAAAACTGTTCTCCCGAGAGCCTGGATGCGAAGGTGCGAAGTCCCTCTCTTGGTTGAAGCATTGCTTGTTGAGTCTGGGATGGAATTAAACTCCACACAGCGCTCCCAGCATGAAGCACAGCTTTTACTCCATTTTACAGAGTGTGAGCCTTGTGCCTGATTTTGAGTTCCAAAGGCAATGATCCTTCTGATGCTGACTGTGAGCGTATTGTAATTGCCCGGCTTGGTTGCGAAGCATCTTTGCGAGCGGCTGCGTTTTGCAGAGTCGAGCAGGGGACACGGAGCTGTTATGTTGTGCTATAGGTAGCTCTACATGTGAAAGGTATCATTATGGACACTCAAGTGTTGCTACAAGCGCTACTACAGTGAAGTGATGAGATATGGAAGTGAATTCAGTGAAAAGGGGCGCAAAGAAGTAATTAAATATGAGCAGTGCCACCGATAACGTATTTGAGTATCCAATCGTCGCGGGTTGTACCATACAGAATCAATCATCCGCTCCGTGTTCGGTCTCCCAGATGAACTAATGTGAATCAGTAATACTATTTACCACAAAAGAGAGCATTTAAGTGCCAGTGTCTTGTAGCGAGCGTGAGAACGTGCGTTCGGTCATGGTCATAGCGTTCCGCATCATCAACAATCAGACGCGCCACGACGGTTACGCGCACTCTCGTATAAGTGAGAACTGAGAACTGAAAAATTAGCTTTACGAACAGTGTTATATCATTACTAGTGACAAGGAGGACTGGTACCAGATATCTGTGTGTGCGTGACGAGCGTAAGAACTCTCGTTGGATTATTTGGCTTCCGCATCATCAACTATCACCCGCACCGTGTTCGGTTACGCGTATGGTAGTCCAAGTGATATTGTGGCCAGATAACCATCAAAAATACCAGTATTAATTTGCGTACACACTTATGACTTAGAATGTAGACAGTGCAACTTGCGACTTTCCTATCGTCGCAGAATATAGTTGTTCATACCAGATGTAGGACAGTGTTGTGTTTTAACGTTGAGTGGCTCCTTAAACCCGCTTGGATATTTAGATATATAATCTCTGGCAAGCCAGCAGCAATGTGGAGCAGAACAATACGACCGCTGCGGAAGTATGAGGTACGTGGTGTGGACAGGGCGCACGGTCGTAGCGAGATTCCAGTTTAACGGACCCCCGCTATTTGTACCCCCAGGCGTGTTACATGGCGACGTGTATTCAGGACCTGCATTTTTCGGATAAGAAGTGCCGTGTAATTAATTAGGAGAGTGAACTATTTGTGTATAAACAGTGACTGTTAATTTGGACTGTTGAGTGACGTCTCGCGAGCTGTAGGATGTGTACGCCAAAGTGTTTGTGACACAGTGAATATACTTGTCCGATTCTTGGCAGTACAAAGAACTAGTGCTATGAAGTAAACATACTCCATACTTATGGCGACGCCAGCGGCACGTATATGTTGAAGTGAACACTTATTTGGCAGCTATTACGGTAGACGATGCTAGTGTCACCTATGGGCAAAAGTGAAAACTTTTCGGTAGCCATCACCGTCCACGACGTGAGCGACGCCTAGGAACGACGCTGCAAACGTTACCACGCTTTGCAAAGAGGGTGCAGTTCTGAAAGCGGCACGGTGTCAACTGAGTCGGCGCTACGGAACAGATGCGACTACGGGCCTGAATACAACGCAACGTAAGTCGCGCATCACAACATTACCTCACGCAACTGAAGCAAGGAGAGTAAGTAACTGGTAGTGCAGATTGCGTTCTTTAATTACGTAATTACAAACAGTAACAGTTGAAACACATTTGTTTCGCAAAATTAAGAGAAATTACTTTGCCGTTCACACAGTAAAGTAAGTGTCACTGCCAGACCCTGCTTACTTAGTGGTCAAAAATTTTAACAACAGTTAATATAATTGCAGAACTGTGTTTAACTTAGCTTATATTTCATTCTTTTTCCTTCTTTTACGTGCTCTTGTATGTTGTATGTGCTTCTGATAAAGAATTACAGCGCTGAATGCATACGGCGTTGTAGTTTGGTTGTGGTTATTGCCGTCTGTTCTGTGCTACGAATGTTATTGTGAATTGTTTATTTCTCGGTTGTGTGACTTATCTGTGGTTCAATATGGCAAATAATGAAGTTGGTGCAACTGAAGTAGACAGGGAGGTGAAAGCACACTCTTTCGGTGAAAATAATCAAGTGGAGACGCAGATAGAAGCAAGTAGTAGTGAAATGTCGAAGGATTCCGGTATAGGGGACAGTGGTTTATCAATAGAGATGGGATGTCCAAATACAGCGTCGTCACCAATCATGGAGACGCCCAAACGAGGTGACTGTAAACTTAGGTCTGACCTGTCCATGGTTGCCATGCTCAAAACTTTATTGCAAGACAACCATAAATTAATACTGCAAGGTAATAAACAATTACAGGAAGATATTAGGCCATCAGTAGACAACCAGAAATTATTATTGCAAGATAACAGACAATTAAGGGAAGATATTATGCATCAGAAGGAAAATATTAAGCGGTCAGTGGAGCAGATAAACGAAAGACTCAGTAAAAAGATCGATGAGACTAATGAGGCTCTACAGAAGCTGGCTGAGTCACGTCATCAAAGGATAGATGAACTTGCTGTTCGATTTAAGGAGAACGTTGCAGGAAATACTAAACGTTTTGAAAAGGTAGAATCTGAGGTCAAGGAAGTGAAGGAAGAACTTACTAAAAAGGTTGAGGTTTACGATGAGCATTTCGAACAACTAGATGAGGATGTCAGCTGTTGCGCTAAACCAGGATGCTTATGCACGGCCACTAGAAGAGGTGCACAGTGAGGTAGGCAAGACTAAGGAACAGGTCGGTCAGCAGGTGAAGAGCGGAGTGAAATCACTATTACCTGCTGGAAGCATTGCTGGAGGTAGCTTACTTGGTATACAAACTGATGAGGTCTTCCTTGGCATAGGGAACTTTAAGAACTTCGAACCAAATGAAAGATGACATCCCAGGGATTTCCTAGATCAATTTATGGGCGTGTTACCTGAATTATGGGACGAGCAGAGAAAGGTACACTTTGTTGCAGCAAGATTGGAAGGTGAAGCTGGTACCTGGGGTATAAGAACAGGACGTAAATGTACAACCTTTGCGGAGTTTGAAAAGGAATTTTTGCAACTATATTGGTCGCGACGGAAGCAAAATGAAGTACGTAACGGTCTATACGAGGGTAAAAGGTTTGAGAGAGGGCGTGACTAGAACTTAAAGAAATTTTTTCAAGATTATTGTATTCAGATGAACCAATGACGACAGAAGTAATGGTATCCCGGATCATAAGTAAACTACCGACTGGAGTTTAGGAGAAGTTACTACGTTGAGGCAAATGAAGTCAGGCTTAGGGCAATTATACACGTTGTATGAGTCACTAGGAAAAGGAGAAGGAGAAGTTGATTGTAGAGTATCAGCGAACAACGAATCCAATGCAGATACCCATTTAAACCATAACAATAGACATAATGGACGACATTTGAATAATAGTAATGGCAGGAGATACGGCGGTAGTTTCCATGGCCATGGTGGTCACAGAGGACACCGTGGTGGCTACAGATGTCGGACCTCAGGGCACGATGCATCAGATGACCAGGTGCGCGACTCAAATCATAGCCCGGACTGGCAGCACAGGGAAGGAACACCGGAAAACTACAGGACGTTCCTGGTGCGGCTCAACTAGAGGAGGTTCCTGGTGCAGCCCGATCAGGAATGGATGGAGGGCCCATAATTATGTCTATAAGCAAGCTGGATAATGTGACAGAGATTATGGAAGACCTATAGGAAGAAGTTGGAGAAGGCCGCGAGGAAGCTGTACAACCTATACAGCCTATCATTGAAGCAGAAAACTTTGGGACTCGTATCGATGTTTTAGTGGATTCTGGTAGCCAGGCAAATGCAGTATGCCAGAATCTCTACACGAAGTGGTTGGAACAAGGAAGGAGGATACCCAATTTTACTGTACGTGGAGTATGTTTTACAGGTGCCGTTGGTGCAAAGAGAAAGATTATTAAGGAACAGATCTTAGTCACAATGATGCTTAGCGATAAAGATTATGGCGTGTCGGCGCTAGTCGTGCCCGGGTTGGCATTGCCCATAACCTTAGGGGTCAACTGGTTAAGTGAACAAAAGGCTCAATGAAACTATGGAAAACGATGTGTAGAAGTGGAGAAAGGGAGAACGGAAGTTGTTATTGCCTTTAAAGAAAGGATCAGTGTCAGAGAAGTAGTTGGAACGACTAAGCTACGCTGTTATATCGATCTGCGACTAACATCCCAAGGCGCTATGAAAGGAGATTCGGAAGCTCTGAGCAAGAAGCATGGGAGATGGGAAGACAAGAGCAGCACAGAAGACATTGAACCTGTTGTCAAACGGAAACTTCAGATATTGTAGCATCAAGACTGTGATACCAAAGAAGAATTGATGAGGGTCCTGCGAAGGTAGAGGCAGGTTTCTTCGAGTGAACCTGGTATAACCAAGACAGCTGAGTGCAAATTACAAGTGAAGGAGCATGAACTATTTTTTGTACGGCTTTATGCGATACCTTAATCGAAACGTGAAGCAGTGAAAGAAGAGCTCCAGAGAATGTTGCGAATGGGAATAATAGAAAGGTCAACTAGCCAATGTAACAACTCGTTGTTCTCCGTGGAAAAAATGAATGGTGACGTCAGTGTAGTATTGGATGCACGTCCAGCGAGTAAAATTATTATTCCAGAAAGAGACAGATGTGAGGATTTGGAAGAGTTACTCCAAAAGTTTCATGGGGCAAAAGTATTTAGTAGTATTGGTCTCAAACTGGGATACTGGCAGGTCCCTCTACCTAAGGATTCAAGACTCTTCACTGCATTCCTGTATGGAGGAAGAAACTACCAATATCGTGTACTACCATTTGGCCTTAATATTTCCACCTCTGCCTTTGTTAGAGCATTGGATAAGGTACTGGGTGAGAAGTTGAGTAAGAAGGTCACTGAGTACGTTGACGACATCTTGATAGCAACTGCAGACTGTGAAGAGCATGTTAAAACGCTTGAAGAAGTACTCATGGCCTTTGAGAACGCAGGAGTGACAACGAATCTGGAGAAATCAGATTTTGGAACGAGTGAGGTTAAGTTTCTTGGCCACATCGTCAATGCACAGGGGATCAAACCGGATGAGGACAAACTACAAGCAGTCAAGGATTTTGCTGCACCACACTGTAAGAAGAAAATTAGAAGTTTCCTTGGTTTATGTGGATGGTATAGGAAGTTCATAAGTGGTCAGTCACTTAGTAACTCACATTTGTTGAATCTGCTGAAGAACAAAATGTTATGGGATTGTAAAAGTGAATGCCAAGGTGCTTTCGAGGAAATAAAGCAACAGCTGTGCGATCCTAAGCTGCTTTCACACCCAGACTTGAGCAAGGAATTTTACTTGGCTTTTGACAGCTCAGACTATGGATTACCAGTGCACTTATACCAGTTAGATGAAATGGACTCCGATAATGTTAAAACAATCGCATTTGCAAGCAGGGCTCTGACTAAAGTGGAACGGCAATATAAGTCACAGAGAGAGAGGCACTTGCTGTCCTGTGGAGTTTCACAAAATTCAGATATTACCTGGCTGGTAGAACCACCAAGATAGTCACAGATCACAAGGCTTTGACCTTTCTACTTGATGGCAAATTATACCATCGACGTCTCACCAGATGGGCGCTTGCCTTACAAGAATATCAATTTAGTGTTGTCTACCGATCTGGGAACCAAAACATCATACCTGAAGCATTGTCGAGGATGCAACCTGGCGTTCATGATGTAAATGTTAATGGACCATTGATGGACCACAAGGTCAGGAATTGAGCATTAATTTGATCAAGGGCGTTCAATACAAGTCATTTGTTACCAAATTACTTAAGAATATCCGACGAGAGCAAAATGAAGATCCTGCATTGAAGAGAGTGAAGGTGATATACAGATGTGCTGGAGAAGATAAATTGAGAAAATATTATTTAATTCATCACAACATTTCATACAGTCATGTGGATTAATCGTCACAGGACATGAAATTGTGCATTCCGGAACGTGCTACTGTATTGAGAAGTTGGTGTGGTACACGCATTTCAGTAATG
This sequence comes from Schistocerca piceifrons, assembly GCF_021461385.2. Lineage (NCBI taxonomy): Eukaryota > Metazoa > Arthropoda > Insecta > Orthoptera > Acrididae > Schistocerca > Schistocerca piceifrons. Next base: position 1,007,823,770 of record NC_060138.1, read on the forward strand.
CCCACTTTGGCGAGGACAAATGTCTAGAAAAAGTAAGGAAATAATGTATTTTCTTTAGCTTGAGCGAAAAGATTAGGAAGATATTATGGGCCTATGATGTGAGCCAGAAGACTAAGACAGCTACTGTTAGCCATCAGGGACTTATGCACCCCATAATTCCTGATGGAATCAAAGACATTGTGTCCGTCGATTTACTTTGTCCACTGCCTAAGTTCCGTAGCAATTTCACACAGCTCATGATGGTGTTAGAGGTGTGTTCAAAATATGTAAAGTTCTACCCCCTAGGGAAAGCAACTGATAAGGCAACATTAGCTAGAATGGAAAACGACTATTTTACGCAGGTGTGGAAACCAAAGCAAGTGCTATCAGACAATGGACCACAATTTGTATCAAAGTAGTGGAAGGTGATGTCGCAAGATGTCGCAGAGGAATGGTGTGTAACAGGTTCTGATAGCCAAATATGGACTGGCCTCAAATCCAGCTGAGAGAGTGCAGGACGTATTGTAGCCGGAAACATAGCAAACGGAAGGAGTATATAACAGAATATGAGGGTATAATCAATAGCCTACCTCATGCCGTGACAGGCTTTGCACCATGTGAAATCCTGCTCAAACAGCCTGCGGAAAGTATATTCTCCAACATCTTGAATGATTCTCCCGCTGTGGATCAATCGTGGGACAGGAAAATTGAATGGGCTATAGAAAGACACGATGAGATCGTGCGAACGATGAAGTATGAAGTCGGTGACCTTGTGTTAATCAAAACCCACACACGTTCTAGCAAGCTGAACGAAGAAATTAAGAAGTTCTATCGTGAATACCAAGGTACATATCGTGTTATTGATATCAAATGTCCTAATATGTTGAACTGGTTCGTGTGAAGTCAGGTAGATGCGAGGGCAAACACCATGTGGAAAACATTAAACCATACTATAGTGAACAAGATTAATGACTAATTGTTATATGTGACGTGTCTGAATCAGTATATATGTCAGCTGTTATTGTCCTAATTATTTAATTATTATGAGGTTTTATGAGGACCCTCTAATCGAGTGAGATTTAAGAAGGATGTTTTCCCACTATATGCAATATTATATATATATATATATATATATATATATATATATATATATATCTTCTCACTTTCTATCTGTTCATCTAGACTATATGTATTACGTTGCTTCTTGCCCATACAGTGATGTGGTTTGAGTGCTTACTAGTGTCTATAGGTTGTGCTATTCAAAAAGGTTTTTCATTTAAAAAATTTCTTACAACTCCTGTTTAATGATTGCTATTAATTTTTGTATTATTCAGTTAGTAACTAAATTTAACTTAGAGGAGATCCATATATTATTTTGTCATTAGCCTATGTGTTTATTATGTCGTATAGAACATTGTAATATCCTGTGTCATATAGAACATTATAATATCCTCTGTAGTAGTAACAGATTATGAGTAGGTCGAATGGGTATTGCTAGGTCGACACTGAGAGTGTGATTAACCTGTTTCATGTGGGCTAATGGACGCATTAACGCGAGACGAGGGTGGCGAGCATGCGATTATACTGCCCATCTGCCTGTCAGCGCAGCATCTACGCTACAGCCACTCCCCACCCCTTTCAGTGCAAAAAACGCTCCCTTGTGACGCAGTGTTGTGAGTTGTGAAATAACTTTTTCTTTTGCTGGATTTTTGACGGCCGAGTGCTGATGGAGGTTCTCTAGTTTTTATGCCTAATAGCGTCTACCAAGACAAGTAGTGAATGCGCATGTTCTCTACTATTTTCTTTTAGCTCTTTCTTTTAGGCGCCTATCATATCTAACCTTTTATGTTTGTAGACTTTTCTCTTTCAGGGACTTAATATTTTTGTGTCTTATTGTATTAGCTCTTTGTTTATCCACTGTTTTGTAACTGTGTTTTGCTATACAGGCTGCAATGTAGGTCGGGTTCTTTTGTTACGTACTTTTTTCCTTATTTGACAACTGTTTACATACTGTTCTTTATGTTTCCATGATTATGAGTAACTCATGTCTGGTGCACAATGTGGCAATGGGTCTATACCCTTGGGATGGGGGAGTTTACCCCCTCTCCACACACCATCTCTTTAACCCCCTGCAAGAGAGAATAATCTAGACTTAGATATTCTCTTCGACAGTTAGAAAACTTTTTCGTGCGGGAATTTAAGCGTATTGTCATATCGCTGGCTTGGTTGCAGAGTATCTTTGCGAGTGGCTGCGTTTTGCAGAGTCGAGCACGGAGCTGTTACGTGATGCTGTAGGCAACTCTACATGTGAAAGGTATTATTATGGACGTTCAAGTGTTGCTACAAGTGCTATTACAGTGAAGTGAAGAGATATGGAAGTGAATTCAGTGAAAAGAGGCGCAAAGAAGTAATTAATTATGAACAGTGCTGCCGATAACGTATTTGAGTATCCACTCGTCACGTGTCGTACTGTACAGCATCAATCATCCACGCCGTGTTCGGTCTCCCAGATGAACTAATGTGAATCAATAATAATATTTACCACAAAATAGAGCATTTAAGAACCAGTGTCTTGCAGCGAGCGTGAGAACGTGGGTTCGGTCATCGCGTTCTGCATCATCAACTATCAGACGCGCCGCGACGGTTACGCGCACGCTTGTAGAAGTGAGAATTGAGAACTGAAAATTTAACTATATGAACAGTGTTATATTATTATCAGTGTCAAGGAGGACTGGTACCAGATATCTGCGAATGCGTGAAGAGCGTAAGAACTCTAGTTCGATTATTCGGCTTCCGCATCATCAACAAGCACCAGCGCCGTGTTCGGTTACGCGTACGCTCGTCCAAGTGATACTGTGGACAGACAACTATCAAAAATACCAGTATTAATTGGCGTACACACTTATGTCTTAGAATGTAAACAGTGCAACCTGCGACTTTCTTATCGTCTCAGAATATAGTTGTTCATACCAGACGTAGGACAGCGTTGTGTTTAATGTTGAGTAGCTCCTCTAAACCCGCTTGGATATTTAGATATATAATCTCAGGCAAGCCAGCAGCAGTGTGGAGCAGAATAATACGACCACCGCGTGAGTATCAGGTACGTGTTGTGGACAGCGCGCACGGTCGTAGCGAGATTCCAGTTTAAGGGACCGCCGCCATTTGTACACCTGGGCGTGTTACACGACCAGTCAGGTCCATTCTAAAAATGCAAAAATCTCCCTTCCATATCAGCTTAAACAAAATTAACTAGTCGTGTGGGTTTTCCGTGTTGGGGTTCAGAAACAAGCAGCTCCTGACTCCTGCCATCTGTACTATTCCTTGTTTTTCTCAACGTACACATAGCGATTTCTCTCCGTCCATTCTAGACATTATTTATATTACACAATAGTAGCTGCACTTAATCCCGCGTTCTCAAACACTAAACGTCCAGATGACCTCCACCCACACCCTACTTCAGATATCACTGTTTCGATCCTAGCGTTTCTCAAAATACTGGCTTCTTTTTCCTGCACTCCCTCATTCTATGCTTACAGCGTGTGGTTTCGCACCCACGGACTGCTTATGTAAAACACAGCACAGTGACATTCTACCGTTTGGGACACAAAACAGACGGCTGCTCTTTGGGGAGTTTGGCCAGAAAGCAATGCACTATTCGTAACTTTTCATCTGCTCTCCTCTTTCCAGTGGCGGTTTTTATCCTCTGGAAAAGCTCTGCGACCCACTCTTAATGGCCAGATGCCGGCTAATGCCCTGCTTGGCTGACCTCCGCTCAACCTGCACTCAGTAAGATTCCCACCTACGTTTAGACAGACCTCCAGATGATGAATTTAATATGGAAATCTAGTAATCAGGTGTGGCAGTCACTGACATTAACTTTAATCATACTTGTGCTCTCATTTATGGCTTATGGATAATTTATGTTGGCTGGATTTATTACTTTATTGGAGTTCAATTATGGTACATGGTAGTATTGACAAAAATGGCCGCATAACACAACGATCAAATATTCCGATTTTGAAAAAAACAATTACTTTGATCAGTGTTTTCTGTTAGGAAGGCTACTAATTTACAGTGAGTCTGAAAAGTCAACGTATTCCTTAGTCAAAGCAGCATATTGTAAACTGGGACATATGAAACTACGCATGTAGCGGATACGCCCCGTGGTGGCTTACACAGACATCCACATACCGCTTGACGTCTTGCGGAGCATCACAAGAGATATGCATCGAAAGTTATCCTCATTAGTTCTGCAAATTCTTCTTTAGTTTTGCTGAGCCACAAGGGAACTGATTACTCTCTGTAGGGAGTTGTGTGGTGTGGTAAGGCACGGACGTGTGGTGACGATCTCAGTGGAACCGGAAATGTTGCTGAATCACTCTCAGTTCAGCAGCGTCTAAGTTGTTCATCGAGGAACTCTCGCACCTGAATAGTAAAGCGTGTTACTCCAGCAACCATTACTTGGATGAGGGTCTTCAGTCTGGACTCTTCACATCTTTGAGACTCGAAGCCTAGGGTAAAGGTATACCGTGGTCAGACCGAGATTCTATATCGTGACCCTTTGAATGCCAGGAGCGTTTTTTACCACTAGACCACCATGCCTGACAGTTGATTAGTTCTTCCCTTGTGTTCGAGCTGTGATATTAACTGCGTTTGAAAATGGCCCAAATAAGAATTTCCATTCACATTTCCAAAAAAATAGAGGCCTAACATGTATTGTGATTACATCCCGGCTCATATCGTGAGACAAGTTCCTTTCTAACTCTCTTGTATAGAAAACCACGTTCCTCTTGTCTGAAATGCGGGATATTGTATATTCAGCAGAGAACGACATTCTTGATTAAGACACTGCATTTGAAAACTTTACCAACAAAGCACGACAAACAACTCGCTGCTCCATGTACTGGTCAGCTTATTCATTCACAAACATCGGTCCAAAACCTAAAACTTTTTTAATGTGCTCGCAATGTTGACCGCGGTAATTGCTGTTCAGGTGCTCTTTTGGGAACAGGTTTCAGTGGAGACAGTTTGCACTGCATGAGCGACGGCGATACTGGTTGTGCTCTGGTTTCTTCTTACTTTCACTACGCAGCCTATCTTTGACATTGCCGAAGCGATCTCTAAGCGCACTCATGGTTTCTGTTGTCATTGTTTGCCCTGTCTGTGGTCATTCGTGCACAGAAACACACGTCACTAATCGCTCTTCAGCAGTACATGTCCGCAATGGCTTCACAACTGAAGCCGTCCAGTGCTAAAGTAAAACAATACAGTACTGATAAAAGTGCTATTTTCAAGACAGAGAAAAGCATTATTCGCTTAATGGTAGATGAGCAGAGCCTTTCTGGAATGATTTTATTAGGAGAATGTTCTTGCAACACGGAAACGCCCGTAATGTTTAATCGTGGGAGGATACCCTCTTTCTATCCCTTACGTGACGGAGGTACACTGAGGTTACAAAAAGTCATTGGATACGTCCTAATATCGTGTCGGGCCTCTTTTTGCCCGGTGTAGTGCAGAAACTCGACTTGGCATGGACTCAAAAACTTGTTGGAAGCCCTCTGCAGATATATATAGCCGTGCTGCCTCTATAGCCGTCCATAATTGCGAAAGTGTTGCCGGTGCAGGATTTTATGCACAAACTGATCTCTAGATTATGTCCCATGAGGTTAATGCCGGGCGAGCGTGATGGCCAAATCATTCGCTCGAGTTGTTCAGAAGAGTTAAGTCTCAGTGACATCGCACATTGTCATCCATAAAAATTCCATCATTGCTTGGGAATATGAAGTCCATGAATGGCTGTAAAAGATCTCAAAGTAGCCGAAAATAACCATTTCAATCAACGATCGGTTCAGTTGGACGAGAGGACCCAGTCGATTCCACGTAAACACAGCCTATATCATGGGGGAGCCAACACCAGCTTGCACAGTGTCTTGTTGACAACCTTGTTCCCAGGCTTCGTGAGGTCTGCACCACACTCGAACCCTACCTTCAGCTCTTACTAACTGAAATCGGGATACACCTGTCAGAGCCACAGTCTTCCCGTCGTCTAGGGTCCAACCAATAAAGTCACGAGCTTAGGAGGGACGCAGCAGGCGATGTTGTGATGTCAGCAAAGGCACTAGCGTTGATAACCTGCTGAGATAGCTCATTAACGCCACGTATCGCCGCTCCGTCCTAAGATACGTTCGCGTCACGTTCCGGCCGCAACACAACTGGACGAAACTCTCTGCGTCAGAGATAGTGCGCGCCCAATGTACTTGAGTTTTAAGTACCCCTTTCTTCTGTGAAGGGTGGTGGCAGCTGTCTGATTGCAAATACAGATCAGTGTGCGTTGTCTTCCGATACACCCCATGACCTAGGGTGCCGTCAGCCCTTCTCTTGATCCGTTTCAGTCTCCATAGTGAATTTGATGTTGGGGTGTATGGAGTTTAGATGTGTAAGGAAGTCAAGGAGTTTATCCATACCATGTGGCCAGATGACGAACGTGTCGTCCACGTAACGGAAAAAGCAAGTGGATTTCCATTCGGATGACGACAGGGCTTCCTCCTCGAAGTTCTCCATGTACAAATTCGCTACCACTGGTGAGAGTGGGCTACCTATGGCGACTCCCTCCGTTTGTTCGTAGTATTCTCCATTAAAAAGAAAATACGTGGAAGTCAAGACATGCCTAAAAAGTTCAGTGGTCTTCTCGTCAAACTTCTGACTATTCAATTCTAGTGACTCTCGCAGGGGTACCCTCGTAAACAAGGAAACGACTTCAAAACTCACCATGATATCTGACTCATCCAACCTGAAGCTATCAAGGCGTTTAACAAAATCCACGGAATTACGGATGGGATGGTGTTGAGTGATGATGGGGTCTCGGTTTTGCAGAAAGGTCTCAACTTCGCTCCCACCCCCGAGTTCACTCCGGTCGCAGAAATTGTTAGTGCTGTTGAACAGGTCACCTACTTTATCTACAACGGACAAGTGAACCTATATGGTGAGTCATTGCATATTCCTAAAATTGGATGAACTTAGACATTTGTGAACTGACAAAATCTAATTATGACTGACTGATATTGTACTTTCGTTTCTGTGAAGTGCAAATTTTTACATTTCCAAACACTTAAAACAAATTGCCAATGTTTGCACCACTTTGAAATCTAGTCAAGATGTTACTTAAAACTTGTGCACCTTTTTTTACAAAGAACTTCATTCTAAATAACTCCTTTATCCACAAAATGACTGAAGTTATCATCAGTGTTATTTGTTATTCAATTAATAAAGAACATGAACAGCTACGTTTCCAACACACTTTCCTAGAACATGCCTGAAGTTACTTCTACATCTCTAGTTGACTCTCCATGCAAGAAAACATACTGCAGTCTGCCTCCCACGAAACGCTCAATTTGGTCACATTTTTCTTTTGACACACGATTTGATACTACTCAATGTTATTAAGCATCGGTGTGTCACTGAGTCAAGTGCTTGTCCGAAGCATGTAGGTTTTTGCAGCTTGTGAAATGGCTGGGCATTGTGCCAACGAGAACCAAGTTATGTATGATTCGTTAATACTACCAAAATCTGATACTTGTTCGTAGACACCTCACAACAGTCTGTAAGATACAAGTCAGCAAAGTTATGGTGATTAAACTAAATACAACATTACAGTAATCAATAAGCCTTTAAATACAGCTACAGAGGTGTACTTTATGTCAAGTGACAGGTACCGGTACTGTTAAGAGTTACATCTCACCAAATATGTTGCTGTTTCCTGAAGCGGTTCAGATGTTAAAACCCGCCTTAAAAGTAACCAGCGTGAAAACTCAGGTAGAAATTTGAAAATTGAGATAGAACATCATAATTCAAACATTTGCACGTAATAAGACAACAGAAGGATGTAATCATACACATTATGAAGTTTCAACATTTTGTTTATGTAAATTAGCAAACCGTTTGATTTTATGAGAAGCTTATTACAAATCTGTCATAGCGGCAGTACATACATTTGGCGACTAGTTTCGAACCGGCTGGTTGGTTCTCAAACCTGACATGCTGAGGCTACAGTACAAAAATAGATGCAAATAGACAGTAAAGTACACATTTCCTCTAGTCATCAGACTAATTTCATGATAAAATAAGCATTTAACTGAAGACGCGACTAACAAAGCTAATTCAAAAGAAGTTGAAATATCTAAACTGTCATAGCACACCTCAAATGCCGCTCCAAAATGATATGCCATATTAGTACAAGGGTAATGTACTCTTTGGACCAAGAGAGGAGCGCAACAAGGGCTCTGGATCGAATTTGATCTTTGACAGTCCAGTTACCTAAAAGCAGGGGCAACACATGCGGTAATCGTGCCACTACGCTCTCCTCTAACATTTTTAAGCCGTCTAAAGTTGAAGCCATATTTCAAACAAACACCAAGCTACGATGTAAATTAAGGGACGACTTGAAACAGGAGGTTTACAAGTATAATAAAGCTGGTATCTACAAAATTCTGTGTAACAGTTCTAATGCGAACTGCATTGTCCAGCATTCTGCGTTGTGTCTGTCTGTTCTAAGTCGTGTCTCCCTACCACTGTCGCACAACGACGCTCTGCGCGTGTTCTTTAGGGAATTGACTAGTTTGAACCTGGGACCTGTTACTGGTAAGGAGACGCCAGAGCACACATGACATGTAGAGTTCAGAAGAGTTCAGTGAGACTAGCGATGATATAATCAAATACTTAATGATTTCAGCGTCAGCTCCACTGCACTTCCTGTAAAAGAATCTTAATACTAACTAAATTTAGTGGAAGGGGTCCAAGGCTTTCCTATTTTTTGTTAGCTGGTAAAATAACGTCGAAAAAGCAGTTAAGTTTACCATTGGAAATTTTATTCTATTCACAAAACATTGTTTATAAATTGCACTATTGACAAAAGGAAATATTTTAATACAGGATGATAAAAACTAACTGTGTTCAACAAAAATGTGAGCGAATATTCCCTGAATGGGTTTCCAAGTTCTATAATGGATCGAAGGATGACCTATACCATATCACATCTATAATCTAGATTTATGATAAGTTTCATGAAAGAGAAAACTATCAAAATGGTCTACAGTGACCCTCAATTATCTTTAATTACTTATTTAACTTGTCATAAATTACAGTGGCTGATGTGGCTTCTCAATAATTATATAACAGAAAAATCATCGCATTTCAGATTTTAACTTACATAGCAAATGTGAATACCATGAGCTTTAATTGACGATCGACAAAAAGGGGGTGTAACAGATGAGACTTCTGCAGTTCTGAGTGAAGCCTTATGCGCTCAAAAATGCGGCATCATGTGCGTTCATTACCTTGTCGCTGTTCATCAGGGGGTGGCGGCCGGCGCAGCTCCATTCATCTCGCCGTCTCAGAAGCAACTCTCTCCTAACTTCTCCTTACTACAATTTACCGAAGTTGGTTTAAACAAAAACTATATGGCTATGTTTTCATCTGACCAATCAGGGTCTCAATGTTAACCTTAAGCTCCGCCTACAAAAATTCTGTCTATCCAATGAGAAATGTTATACTTTTCGTGGTGGGGCAATGTTTTTAAAGTTTGCAACGTAACAGAGAGGCCTAAAAAGTCTCACACTAAAACTTGCAGCTGGTGTGGCCCTTTTAGTGTTATCGTAAGATCTATACTGTTCTTCTGGAGGGCTCTATCTTTTAACATGGGCTGGGGGGTGGTCCTGGTGGTTACTTTTCGCGGTGGGGCAATGTTTTCAATGTTTGCAATGTAACAGAGACGCGAAAAAAATCTCACACTGAAACTTGCGGCTGGTGTGGCCCTTCTAGTGTTATCGTAAGATCTATACTGTTCTTCTGGAGGGCTCTAGCTTTTAACATGGGCTGGGGGGTGGTCCTGGTGGTTGTCTGGCGACGTGGGTGTCCATCCCTTATCGTAGGGCCTTCTAGCTTAACACGGTTCTGCTCTCGGCTTCTGTTCTCGATTCTTCCCTCGGAACTGCATCTGTCTCATGGTGGGAAGGTATGACATGCATTTAGGCGTTCTTGTGTTAGTCTGTGGTATTCCATTTGCTCACTCGTTGATTGTCTTACTTTGGTTAATTTAATGCCACGATTTATTCGGATCTATGTGACATACCGCTGGATTTGCTTATCATGTCAGGGTTTTCATGGCAGGTGTTGGATTTGCCTGACACCTTACATATCACCACCCTTCGAACTTAATTTTTGCACTGAAGTTAGGCAATGTTTGAATCGTTGTCTAAGTCAGTCAAAAATTATTCCTTTATCTAATTTTGTTGCCTACTGTTCAGCCACGTTATTCTGGTTCTATGCTATTTTGTATTACTAATTTATATTTTTATATTATTCCACATTATTCTCCAAAATATGTTTATATGGACAAGAAAAGAATATTTTTATGCTATTATTATTATTATTATTATTATTATTAATTTTTAATTATTTTCTTTCTTTATTTAAGTGTGAAGTTTGTTTTTTAAGAAGTTTGTTATCGAAAGTGAGGAGTCTTTCACATCGATTTTCTTAGAATTTTTTTTTTAAATGTAGTATTTAAGTAAAATCTATTCCTATCACATTTTCTAAATATTATGTACAAGTAAAATGTTTTTGTTTCTAGACACTCATTTCAACATTGTTACACTAACAAATAAGAATTATTTCCAGTATTGCTTTGACAAAGAAATATACATACACAAGTATTGAGATATTATCCTAACAAATGGTACAAATGTTAAAAAAAGGGAAAACATCCAACAAGATAACTTTTTTATTCTTTGTTTTTATAAGGAGGAAATAAGTAAAATATAGTTACTCTTTTACTTTTATGAGGAGAAAATAAGTGGTATGTAGTTTTAGTGTTTATTATGCCTTAATTTTATTCTTTATATACTGTCCATTTCAGAACTAATGACTTATTATTATCGATAATCTATTTTTTACTTAAGTCCATAGTCAATGACTGTTATTTTGTAGTTTTTTAGCTGTCTGGTGTGCTTAACTTATTTAGTTTTTCACATGTTTCTTTTGCACAATTCCTACATCACATAATTTGATTTCACGCATTCACACAATCCTATGAATGTTTAAGCATGAGGTTGGCGAATGTTTTTGCACGAAGATGATGGACTTGAGCGAGATGGATGTGGGCAAGTATTTGATATACAGCTTCGTTCGTCGTTCCTTGTTGGCTTTGCAAGTGTGTGTTGCTGTTGTGGAGGTCCCATAATGGAATGGAGCTGTGAGTGCAGAATCTCATGGTTTACTGGCTTTGTATGCGTGAAAGTCATCGTTATGTGTCGCTGAAAGCGGTCGTTTTTCGTTGTAATACTTCGCAGATGACTAGTTTACAATAGGATAGGGATTTGGGAAGGTATGTCGTCTATTCTTCACCCATCTTCTTTCTTGGTTTCAATCTTGCGAATCTTGAACTTCTGTTTTTCCTGCTTTTTCTCTGCTTCTTACTTGATTCTTGGTTCTTCTCTGGGCAGGATATGGAAATATTTATTGATAACTAGTCACTTTGAAGTTCTCCTCTTAGTAACAGTTTGATAAATTGTTTGGGCGTGTCATTTCTACTTTGTGGACGTTTTCTTCAATTTCGTGCATCGGCATGCTGTTTAATAGCGGTAGTGTGACTTTTACACATATTTTTTTGCCAGTGGTGGCTTGCCCAAGCCGTCTTCTCGTCGGGCCGTTTTTTGCTCGCTCCGCTGAGTTGGGGCGTCCTGGGGTTTACGAGCGGGGAAAGTCCGGTGTTTGCTTGTCTGTCCCGGCACTGGTCGCTGTCCTTTCCCTTCTCTCAACGCTTCTGCCTTGTAGGAATCGTGTCTTGCTAATTACATCCTTTTCTTTCTTGATACTTCTCTCATTGCAACTTGCAGGTCGTTGCATCTCATCCTTGCTGGAGTTTTTACAATGGTTCTAATCATCTAACATATGTCTAGTACCTACATTGTTTTACACCTTCTTAAAAAGCTTTACAAATTTCGGCGCCCTTTCCATGTTTCTGATATTTTGAGTCTTAACTTCTACAAGAATCCTCAAATTCGTTATTTATTTTTGTGTAGTGTCGTGGTGTGTTGCATTTTAGTATTTCATGCTGTTAGACTATCTATGCTTTATCCCTTCACCTTAATCTATGGTACTATTGGTGTTATTTTTGTTTTTATTGAAACTACTTTCTTTTTCCCACCTTCCTCTCTCTTCTTCTTCTTTCTCCTGACGATCTAGTCTGCAACATAATCTTGAAATATTGTGCTGATTATTTACCAGTAATAAAATTAATCTTCAAACCTTTTGGTATGGTTCAGATGGTGAAGTCCTAAGGTTTTGCCTGTTTTTGGGTTCATTAGGTCCACAGCATTATCATGAGCATTTCGGCTAATTATGACAGGTCCTTTGTATGCAGCGTAAAACTTATGTGTTTTGTGTCTCTGTTTGCTGGAGAGATGGTGTGTTTTTACAAATACTTTCTGGCCTACTGAGAATGTTCTTTTAATTGCTGTTGTATCTCCTCTTTCTTTTCTTTTAATGGCTGCCTTTCTGATGTTGGAGAGTGCTGTTGCTATGACTTGTTTGTGCTGTCTACGTGGTACAATAGGAAATCTAACATTTTCTCTGGTTATGTTTGGGGGTTCAATATTTTTAAGTACAGTAACTGGAGGTAGTAGTGTAGTGCTATGTGGCATTTCATTTCTTGAAAATCTTTAAGGTATATATCCCAAGTGTTATGTCTTTTGCCTGCATATAATCAGCATGAAGTGCCTATGTCCTTCATAGATCGTTCTGCTGGATTTACGCTAGGTTTGTACTTAGATATGTAGATGGGTTTTATTTTGTGTTGTTTTAACATGTTCTGCCATTGCACTGATTTGTATTGTGGGCCATTATCCGAAATTATTCGTTCGTTGTCTGAGAAAATCTTGTCTAAATGCTTTACTTATACTAAGACCTGTTGCCCATTTTAATGGTGTCAAGGTAACATATTTAGAAGTAAGTTCCAAAACGACAAATATGAAAATATTTCCATTTTTTGTGCGTGGGAGGGGCTGTATCAAATCTGTTGCAGCTAATTGTTTTAATTTTTTAGGGATTATTGGAAACATAGGTCGTTTGGTTTGGAAAGTAACGTGTTTAGCCCTCATACATTTACTGCATTTGGCTAATACTGTTCTAATTCGTCTTTCCATATTAGGAAAATGGTTTGCTTGTTTTATTTTTAAAAAGCATTTCTTTGGTACAAAGTGGCCATTACTTAAATGTGTATACCATATGTACTTATTAATTAGTTCATCTGGGATATAAATTAACCATTCCTTCGTTGCAACATTTCGTCTAAAAAATAAAACATTGTTTTTTATGAAATAGTGCTGTCGAATGTCTGGAAAATCCTTACTTCTCCACTTGTGTTTGATTCCTAGTATTTCGGGATCCTTGTCGTGTTCTTCGCCTATGTTTTTCAACACTGTCGTAATGTAGTTTTCGAAAGGTACTTGTTTCATATAGTACATTGTAAACAGGTCTTCTGCTGCTTCCAAACCTATGTTATTGGATGCACCCTTTGGACATCGTGATAAAGCATCTGCTAATACATTCGCTGGTCCTGGTATGTGTGTAATAGTGAAGTCAAATTCTTGTAGTATTAACATCCATCTGGCTAACCTCCCATGAGTTAGTTTGGCGGATAACAGAAATTCTAATGCTTTGTGTCAGTGTATACTTTTGTTTTCCTTCCGAATAGGAAGTATCGAAAACGTTGGAAGCCCCATACAATGGCCAATGCTTCCAGTTCCGTGACTGAATAGTTTTTCTCGCTTTTTGTGAGTACCCGACTGGCAAATGCAGTTGTTCTATATGATCTTAGCCCTGCCTGTTCGTATTCTTGGAATAAAACAACTCCTATACCTGTTTTCGCGCTATCATTGGCCATACAAAAATTTTGTGTTAGATCAGGATGTGCTAATATCGGTACTGTTGTTAGTGCGATTTTCATTTTCAAAAATTCTTCATTGGCTTGTTGATCCCATATCCATGGCGTGTTTTTTCCAGTCAATGCACATAGACGTGGTGTTGCGAGAGAGTCGATCCAAATAAAATTTTTTATAGAATCCGGTGAGACCTAGAAATCCTCTGAGTTTTCTTATTATATGGAGTACAGAATTCTTTGATTGCCATTAGTTTTTCTGGGTCGGGCATTACCCCATTCTCTGAAATTATGTGTCCTAGAAATTTGACCTCTCGCGTTCCAAATTTGGATTTTGTTATATTTACTGTGACCCCATGCTCTTTCATGATCTGTAAAAACTGATTTAATGTGTCGTTGTGATGTTCCCAAGAAGTTTCTGCTATAATCACATCATCAACATAACAAGTAATTTTTTCTAAAATTTCAGGACTGAGTATAGTATTAAATCCCCTAATAAACGCTGCTGATGATATGTTTAAACCAAATGGCAATCGTTGAAACTGGTAACATCTACCGAATACGATAAATGCTGTAAATTTTCTACATTCTGGGGCCAATTCTATTTGACAGAAACTACTCCGTAAATCAATTGATGAAAATATCTTAGCACCGTGGAAGTTTTGTATCAATTCCTCTAATTTTTCTGAGCGATCTGTCTCAGTGATTATGATTGTGTTGATCTGTCTGGAATCATGCACTAAACTGATGCTCCCATCTCGTTTTTGTACAATATGGAGTGGGCTGTTATATGTGGAGGTAGCTGGTTTAATAATATCATCATCTAACATTTTAGATATCTCCTGGAATACTTTATTCCTGTAGCTTAATGAGATTGTACAGGGTGGCACTCTAAAATGGTTTGTGCTGTTTTACTTCAAACCTGTACTGAATGTGTTTAATACTGCCAGTCTTAGGTAAAAATACCTCTACTTTATCTCGTAAAATACCCTCTAATTCTCTTTTACTGTGTTCCGAAATACCTTGAACTTCTTGAAATTTTTCGTCGATTTCTTTATGGACTTCTAACATGAGTTGAGGCGATTCCCCCTTTTGTGCATACCATTCTAATTCTTCATCCTCTTTATCTCGCATCATTCTTAATTGTTTGTTTATAACTGGTATTTCTTCTAATTTTAGCTTTTGCTCAAAGAGAAGTGTGACATTCCCGAATGTTACGCTACCTTTCTCCATATCTATTATCGCTCGTCTCTCATTTAAAAAATCTGCACCTATAATCAAATCTACAGTTAGTTTAGGTATAATCTCGAAGTTGGCTCCGACCTTTTGACCTTGACACGAAAGAGTTAACCTTGTTTGTCTCGTAACTTCCGCAGCGTTGTTTCTAATAAGACCTCTTACTTTAATCTTACGTGTTTTCAGAACTGGCAATTCCTCATTGGCATTACACTGCATGAATAAATTTTCTGAGATCGCAGTCAGTCCACTTCCGCCATCAATTACAATATTGACTGGGATATGCTTTACCATGGCCTTCACAATTGGTTGAATTTGAAAGGGTTGGTTCTGTTCTTCTTCTTCTTGCATCAACGAATCCTCCACTGAATCATACATGAGTCTTTTCAGGAATTTCCCTTGTGAATTCGAACTTTCTGTAGGATAAGCTTCCACTGCTACTTCTCTCTCTTTTATTTTCCCTTCTCTATTTCTTCTTTTATTTACGCTTTTTTCAATATCCTCTACTTTTTCTTCATGCTCGTCTATCTTCTCCTTCTTCGTCGCTACTTCCACACAATCGCATCTAAATGCTCTAATTATCGCTTCATAACTTCCTTCATTACATACGTTGGGTTGTGTGCCCACTAGTAACTTATTTTCAACTTCTGTCGATTGCGCATTATCCTCATTGAATTCGCTTTCCCTGGTTTTCATCTCAAGTAGGTCTGCAATACTCATTACTTCGTCCTTTCCTCCTACATCCGTTGTGCATGCCTCTGGTAATTCATCTTCCTCGTCAGTATTCTCCCAATTAATTTCGTCCCAACACGATATTGTTATTTTCCTGTCTTAGTTTTCATCTGGTCCCTGCGGATTTGTTTCTTCCTTCTTCTCTTCTCGTGATAAGGTATTTACATCTCTGTTCAAGGGGCTGCAATTGTCCTGGGTCGGTGCGTCATTCTGTTTGGCATGGGCGCTTAGTTGTCAATTCGAACGTTTTTCGGAGTTTGGTGGTCTTACCTCCACCTCTTCTATCTGTATTCTCTTTTCTTGCTCCGCTTGTTGATACTGGTTTCTTTTTTGATAATTTGTCGGTCTATTGGCGCTCCAATACCCGTTCCGGTTGTCGTTATTCTCTCTGTAATAGTTGTTGCCGTTCCTGGGTGAATTATAGTTATTGCCATTTTCTCTTCTAAATCCATAACCGGTTCTTTATTGAAATCTATTGTCGTTTCTTGGTGCAAAGTTATCACGTGGTTCGTAATTATTGTTTCTTCGAACTGTGTCTTGTGGATTCCACTGCTTTTTGCTTTCGTTTTCACGTGCGCTTCGTCTTTTTCTTGCGTCATCTTCCTAAAATAACCATGAATGCCTGTGTGCGTTACACCTGCAACATTCGCCGATATGATCATGTTAGTGCTTCATACTCCGAGCTAGGGTGGCTGCGGCCGGACAAATTGCGTGACTACCACACTCTATGTCTACTCCACCGACTCCTCATCGCGCAAGCACCCCAGTACCATGCTTCAGAGATTAAAAACCTGTCATGTCATCATAATCGAAACACGAGGTCACTCTTATTTGGTATCCTAACTGTGCCCACTCACAAAACAAAAACTTTTGCAAGCTCCTTCTCAGTTGCCGCTGTCCGCCTCTGGATCAAACTGCCCCTTACCTTGCGCAAAATTCGATCTCCTGCTGCTTTTAAGAAGAAGTTGAAGCATTTCCTACTATCATCCTCACAAAGTTCTCCACAAAATTAATGTACAAGGACAATCCCCTCATCTGTCAAATAGCAAAGCTAGCGTCTCCTATCTTGCTCCTGAGATGCCTTCCTCTTCATCTTTCTCTATTAGCCACGCAATCTTCTTTTCCTTTATATTTCCTTAATTATGTTTCATCATGTGTCTATTCTTCTCCTCCCTTCACCATGAGCCTCCCTCATACTCCCTGCTGCCGGCACTCCTATCTAAAATCTGTCTCTTCAATAATATCTAATTATAACAGTACTTGTGACCTAAGAATATAAACTCTATATGTATGTATTTTTCCAGGTGTACCTTTCAAATTGTTTATTTCACTTTTTGTACTAGATGTAGTTTAACATGCCTACTAAAACATATGAATGTAAAATAAGTAGAATGCCTGGTTAGATGTAAGAGAGGGCCTGATGGCCCTAATCTTGCCAGGTTAAATAAATAAATAAATAAATAAATAAAATATGAACTCTAGTTCCCTTAGAATACCTTTAAATGCTTCGACGTCATTGCCTCCGCGACCTACTAATGATTGCTGGTATTTCAATGGTAACTTCATCGCGCATAATTTAATCAACTCTCCGTCACTGTATGGTACATCTAAGCATTGATTTTACTTTGCCATTAATTCGAAAAATTTCACGGGACACTTCTGTCCTGAATTTTCAAAATATGGGTTCTGTAATAATTCGTACTTCACTCTGTTTTGTGCTTCGCTGGACCAATATCGTGGCCGCGTGGTTCTGGCGCTGCAGTCTGGAACCGCGAGACCGCTACGGTCGCAGGTTCGAATCCTGCCTCGGGCATGGATGTGTGTGATGTCCTTAGGTTAGTTAGGTTTAACTAGTTCTAAGTTCTAGGGGACTAATGACCTCAGCAGTTGAGTCCCATAGTGCTCAGAGTCATTTGACCCATTTTGAACCAATATCGTGAGAGAAACTTCTCTCTGAAATCTTCGTACGATCGGCATGTCGCTGCTACATTCTGCATGGTTTCTGCGACTGTTCCTGACACGTGTGCACATATAAAGTCTAATTTGTGTGCTAGCGTCCAGTGTTCTGGTAATCCTACTCGGAATTGATCAACAAAAGTTCGTGGATGTAATGAGTTTCCTTCTCGGAAGTGTTGAAATTTTCTGACTGTGAGGAAATGATCATTGTCGTACTTCGTCATAGTTCCATATGAAATTCGCGATTCTTCGCCACTTTTGTTTCTGATCATTTCTCCCGTCGTTCTTTCCGGTAGTGGTAGATCCATTGGATATTGTCCACTGTAACTTTCGCCTACCCTTGCGTAGTGTCGTTGGAGTGGTATGCAATAATTTTCTTCCATCGGTTGTGAACGTGTAGCTGAATGCATTGCACTGTACTCTTCGCGACATGGCTTTCCATTGTCAGGTATTGGTTCGGTATCGTGTCTGGCTAACCTTGCTGCTTCATTGCACGATCCAAACTGTCTTGAAACATACATTTGTGGTTCAGGATGTGTTTGTGATGACGTTTGTTCATCAAGAATTTCGAAACGTGTTTGTTGCTGTGCAGGCTGCCTGATTTCACGTATGTTACTTTCCGCCTGTGATTGGAATCGCAAATGCGTAATATCTCCTTTAATTGCTTGTTTTTTCCGGTGCTGTTACAGATACGGATGTGGTTGCAGACTCAGTGCTTGTTCGATCCTGTTCACTACGCTCTTCAATGGTTTGCAACAACTCTGTTCGCAATTTCTGAAACTGTCGCTTCGTTTGCGCTTCTATTTTGACAATGCGGTTATCATATCTTTTCAGCGCTGTTTTTGTGATACGTTTGTGTAACACTGTTTTCAACAATTTTACGCGCTGTACCTGCTGCTTGTCTAGTAATTACGTTTATCTGTTTCTCTAGTTTCTTGGCTTCTCCCTGGGTGTTGTTACGTAATGTTTTGATCTCGTCCTGAGTGTCATTACGCAATGTTTGTACGTCCCCTTGTACCTTGTCAATGTCTGTTCTCAATTGATTGTGGCCTGTTACTAAGTTTCCTATCACTTCTCGAGATTCTTTTGCCTCGGTTCAATATGACTTAGGTGTAACTGAATTTTTTTGTTTTGTTCTTTAATCTCACGAATTTGTCTCGTGGTTTCTGCAATTTGTTTCGTCGTTTCTGCATTCTGAATTTTAATTTGGTTCGCAATTTCTTTATTTTGTCTTGTCATGGTTTCCGTCATTAATGGTAATAATTCTGCCAGATTGGTGGGTCCTATTGCGTTTTCTTCCGACGTCCTACGCTCTGTGTTTTCGCCCAAGTGTTGTTTGCAACCGATTGCATTGAACTGTGCGGTGACACGTTTCTGCTCGAATTCCTTGTACTCTGTGGTGAGGGAGCTCTGATTACTTGTACTATGGGTTCTACGTATTCAAGACGCAAGTTAGAATCCTCATTGGCTGTCTCTCTACATTACTGCTCCTCTGTCGTATGCTGATTTATGTTTTCTATGCCTTGACGTACATTATCCTCGTGATGGTGCGTCATCTGTCCTATTTCTCGCGATACTGCATCGTCTGTCGTACTGTCCTCTATTCTCTGTCCATCTTCATGTTGGGTCTCTACCTCAATTCGGTCAAAGTCTCGATCTACCACTGCTAATCTTTCCGAATCCCTTATTTTCTGTTTTAAAAGCAATTCACGCGCCCTACTTCGCGTCAACTTGCGCTCATACGATCTCACGCGTTTCATAAACTTTTTGCACACACTTCTTGACAGTACATTCACTTACTTGTTGGGTCAGAACCAACTTGTCAACGATGTATCCGCTACCTGTGCGCTTGCATTGGAGAGAAAACTTAATTCTAACAATATTAAAATTCATAACTTAATTATGCTATTGTCTCTGCTAGAATGTCTCACTTTCTATTGAATACTTTCATACTATCTATCGCTACAGCTACTGTTTTTGACTATGTATAACTTTAAGAAAAAAAAATTTGTTACAAAAATTTTTCTGACCTAGTTAGGCATGCGGTCGACCTTCAATCATGATATTTTACCATCCTGGCAGGGTCGCATTCTCTAACATTCTACGTGGTGTCTGTTTGTTCTAAGTCATGTCTCCCTACCACTTTCGCACAACGATGCTCTGAGCGTGTTTTTTAGGGAATTGACTAGTTTGAAACTGGGACCTGTTGCTGGTAAGGAGACGCCAGAGCACACATGACATGTAGAGTTCAGAAGAGTTCAGTGAGACTAGCGATGATATAATCAAATACTTAATGATATATAATCAAATACTTAATGATTTCAGCGTCAGCTCCACTGCACTTCCTGTAAAAGCATCTTAATACTAACTAAATTTAGTGGAAGGGGTTCAAGGCTTTCCTATTTTTAGTTAGCTGGTAAAATAACGTCGGAAAAGCAGTTAAGTTTACCATTGGAAATTTTATTCTATTCACAAAACATTGATTATAAATTGCACTATTGATAAAAGGAAATATTTTAATACAGGATGATAAAAACCAACAGTGTTCAGCAAAAATGTGAGCGAATATTCCCTGAATGGATTTCCAAGTTCTATAATGGATCGAAGGATGACCTATGCCATATCACATCTATAGTCTAGATTTATGTTATGTTTCATAAAAGAGAAAACTATCAAAATGGTCTACAGTGACCCTCAATTATCTTTAATTACTTATTTAACTTGTCATAAATTACAGTGGCTGATGTAGTTTCTCAATAATTATATAACAGAAAAATCATCGCGTTTAAGATTTTAACTTACATAGCAAATGTGAATACCATGAGCTTTAATTGACGATCGACACTAGTATTACGCAAAAAGGGGGTGTAACAGATGAGACTTCTGCAGTTCTGAGTGAAGCCTTATGTGCTCAAAAATGCGGCATCATGTGCGTTCATTACCTTGTCGGTGTTCATCAGGGGGTGGCGGCCGGCGCAGCTCCATTCATCTCGCCGCCTCAGAAGCAACTCTCTCCTAACTTCTCCTTACTACAATTTACCGAAGTTGGCTGTGTTTTCATCTGACCAATCAGGGTCTCAATGTTAACCTTAAGCTCTGCCTACAAAAATTCTGTCTGTCCAATGAGAAACGTTATACTTTTCGTGGTGGGCCAATGTTTTTAAAGTTTGCAACGTAACAGAGAGGCCTAAAAAGTCTCACACTAAAACTTGCAGCTGGTGTGGCCCTTTTAGTGTTATCGTAAGATCTATACTGTTCTTCTGGAGGGCTCTATCTTTTAACATGAGCTGGGGGGTGGTCCTGGTGGTTACTTTTCGCGGTGGGGCAATGTTTTTAACGTTTGCAATGTAACAGAGACGCGAAAAAGTCTCACGCTGAATCTTGCGGCTGGTGTGGCGCTTTTAGTGTTATCGTAAGATCTATACTGTTCTTCTGGAGGGCTCTAGCTTTTAACATGGGCTGGGGGGTGGTCCTGGTGGTTGTCTAGCGACGTGGGTGTCCGTCCCTTATCGTAGGGCCTTCTAGCTTAACACGGTTCTGCTCTCGGCTTCTGTTCTCGTTTCTTCCCTCGGAACTGCATCTGTCTCACGGTGGGAAGGTATGACATGCATTTAGGCGTTCTTGTGTTAGTCTGTGGTATTCCATTTGCTCACTCGTTGATCGTCTTACTTTGGTTAATTTAATGTCACGATTTATTCGGAGCTATGTGACATACTGCTGGATTTGCTTATCATGTCATGGTTTTAATGGAAGATGTTGGATGTGCCTGACACCTTACAATTGGTCACACTGGAAGCTTATTCATTGTGAGATACAGGAAACAAGACTCACTTTTTAGCTTAATAATTTCGAAAAGTCGTTGTAGCTATCAAATTGGCCACCGTTTTTTGGGAACCGAAGAAGAACCTACAACGCTACACATAGAGGATGAGGATAGAAAACATGTCCTACTGGAACCGTTTCAGATTACGATATATAGAGGTAAAAAGGAAAATACATTTAATGAGCTCAATATAGGAGACAAACAACTTTTTCTAAAACCTTTGTTGATCTGTTATAATATGTGTCTCTCGTTGGAAACTTTAACTGTAAGAATGCTATTTAAATACTGTACATGACAAAATTCTAAATCTGGAGCATCTCTGTAATAGTATTCATTGGCTCTGATAATTCGTGTCTCTTATATTTCTTGTTTACGCACACGAAGCGCTCATTATAATTATTTAAGTGTTTGTATTTCAGATGTGTATTTGCTGGAGGGACCGCGCACGCGAACAATGTCTTGGAAATTTGTGGTAAGATCGTATGGGACCAAACTGTCACTCGACTTAATCTAACTTTAACTTACGCTAATGACAACACACACACACACACACACACACACACACGCACACACACGTGCCCGAGGGAAGACTCGAACCTGTGATGGGGAAAGCCGCTCGAACCGTAGCAAAGGACCTGAGACCGCACGGCTACCCCTCGCGGCAGCACTCGAATAGCTCCTGCTTCGGCGCTGCAGACACTCACGTAATGCATACGCCTATTCTTTTTACATTACTTTCAAGACTGGACGTATGATACTGAAGCCCATTTTACAAAGACTGAAGGGAAGCGTTCACGAATTGTTAATATATTTGTATACTTTTATCTTTATCGCTTTTATAAGATAGTTGAAAATAATTCTGATGATCAAGATGAGATTCATTGGAAGAACACTTAGAAGGTGCAACAGGTCTACGGTTGTCCGCCCTATTCTGAAGTATTGCTGGGCGGTGTGGGATCCGCATCAGGTGGGACTAACAAAGAAGGTCAGCTCGTTTTGTATTATCGCGAAATAGGGGAGATAGTGTCACAGACATGATACGTGAATTGGATTGGCAATCATTAAAACAAAGGCGTTTTTCGTTGGGACGGGATCTTCTCATGAAATTTGAATCACCAGTTTTCTCCTCCTACGTAGGGAGAAATGATCATCACGACAAAATAAGAGAAATCGGGGCTCGCACAGAAAATTTAAGTGCTAGTTTTCTCGCGTGCCGTTCGAGAGTGGAACGGTAGAGAGAGAGCATGAAGGTGGTTCATTGAACCCTTTGACAGGCGCTTTATTGTGAATAGCAGAGTAATCACGTAGATGTAGATGCACGTTGTCGAAACGCTACAGGGAGACAGGTCAGTACACACCGCAAGTTGGACAAGGTGACGTGCAGACCGATGTCTGGCCATTTCTCCATTTCGGCATCATCGGATAGCGCAACAGCGCTGTAGAAGGGCCGCTGGAGCCGCTGCGTCCGATCAGACTGCAATTAACAGGTTACGAGAAAGGACCTCACCGCCCAACCACCCAGTTCGAGCATACAGCTTGACACCAACATCTTGCAGTCTTCAATTCTGCCGTTCCCATGTCGACTGGAAACTCCGTCACTGGCGATACGCATTATTCACAGACGAATCCAGATAACATTAAAAGCAAGGTGATGGCTGACAGATATTGTCGACAGCCATATTGATTTTGTCGTTGTCCATGGCTGCCTTACCGGCAGGCGGTTGTTGTTGTTGTGGTCCTCAGTCCTGAGACTGGTTTGATGCAGCTCTCCATGCTACTCTATCCCGTGCAAGCTTCTTCATCTCCCAGTACCTACCGCAACCTACATCCTTCTGAATCTGCTTAGTGTATTCATCTCTTGGTCTCCATCTACGATTTTTACCCTCCATGCTGCCCTCCAATACTAAATTGGTGATCCCTTGATGCCTCAGAACATGTCCTACCAACCGATCCCTTCTTCTAGTCAAGTTGTGCCAAAAACTTCTCTTCTCCCCAATCCTATTCAATACCTCCTCATTAGTTATGTGATCTACCCATTTAATCTTCAGCATTCTTCTGTAGCACCATATTTCGAAAGCTTCTATTCTCTTCTTATCTAAACTATTTATCGTCCACGTTTCACTTCCATACATAACTACACTCCATACAAATACTTTCAGAAACGACTTCCTGACATTTAAATCCATACTCGATGTTAACAAATTTCTCTTCTTCAGAAACGCTTTCCTTGCCATTGCCAGCATACATTTTATATCCTCTCTACTTCGACCATCATCAGTTACTTTGCTCCCCAAATAGCAAAACTCCTTTACTACTTTAAGTGTCTCATTTCCTAATCTAAATCCCTCAGCATCACCAGACATTATTCGACTACATTCCATTATCCTCGTTTTGCTTTTGTTGATGTTCATCTTATATCCTCCTTTCAAGACACTATCTATTCCGTTCAACTACTCTTCCAAGGAGCATTAGAATAGCCAAAATGGATTTCAAATCTTGCACTTTAAGTGGGCTTAACTGCCCACTGCCCACAGTAGAACATTGCAAAGTGAGAAACAACTAAAGAAAATCGCACTGTGGAAGTCACAAACTCTGACAAAAAGCACCGTCCATTTCCCCAAGCTCACTGCTCTTCCAAGTCCTTTGCTGTCTCTGACAGAATTACAATGTCATCGGCGAACCTCAAAGTTTTTATTTCTTCTCCATGGATTTTAATACCTACTCCGAATTTTTCTTTTGTTTCCTTCACTGCTTGCTCAATATACAGATTGAATAACATCAGGGAGAGACTACAACCCTGTCTCACTCCCTTCCCAACCACTGCTTCCTTTTCATACCCCTCGACCCTTATAACTGCCATCTGGTTTCTGTACAAATTGTAAATAGCCTTTCGCTCCCTGTATTTTACCCCTGCCACCTTCAGAATTTGAAAGAGAGTATTCCAGTCAACATTGTCAAAAGCTTTCTCTAAGTCTACAAATGCTAGAAACGTAGGTTTGCCCTTCCTTAATCTAGCTTCTAAGATAAGTCGTAGGGTCAGTATTGCCTCACGTGTTCCAACATTTCTACGAAATCCAAACTGGTCTTCCCCGAGGTCAGCTTCTACTAGTTTTTCCATTCGTGTTGGTATTATGCAGCTGTGACTTATTAAACTTATAGTTCGGTAATTTTCACATCTGTCAACACCTGCTTTCTTTGGGATTGGAATTATTATATTCTTCTTGAAGTCTGAGGGTATTTCGCCTGTTTCATACATCTTGCTCACCAGATGGTAGAGTTTTGTCAGGACTGGCTCTCCCAAGGCCGTCAGTAGTTGTAATGGAATGTTGTCTACTCCGGGGGCCTTGTTTCGACACAGGTCTTTCAGTGCTCTGTCAAACTCTTCACGCAGTATCGTATCTCCGATTTCATCTTCATCTACATCCTCTTCCATTTCCATAATATTGTCCTCAAGTACATCGCTTGTATAGACCCTCTATATACTCCTTCCACCTTTCTGCTTCACTTCTTTGCTTAGAACTTGGTTTCCATCTGAGCTCTTGTTATTCATGCAAGTGGTTCTCTTATCTCCAAAGGTCTCTTTTTTCTGTAGGCAGTATCTATCTTACCCCTAGTGATATTCGCTTCTATATCCTTACATTTGTCCTCTATCCATCCCTGCTTAGCAATTTTGCACTTCCAGTCGATCTCATTTTTGAGACGTTTGTATTCCTTTTTGCCTGCTTCATTTACTGCATTTTTATATTTTCTCCTTTCATCAATTAAATTCAATATATCTTCTGTTACCCAAGGATTTCTAATAGCCCTCGTCTTTTTACCTACTAGATCCTCTGCTGCCTTCACTACTTCATCCCTCAGAGTACCCATTCTTCTTCTACTTTCCCCCATTCCTGTCAATTGTTCCCTTATGCTCTCCCGGAAACTCTGTACAACCTCTGGTTTAGTCAGTTTATCCCGGTCCCATCTCCTTAAATTCCCACCTTTTTGCAGTTTTTTCAGTTTTAATCTACAGATCACAACCAATAGATTGTGGTCAGAGTCCACATCTGCCCCTGGAAATGTTTTACGATTTAAGACCTGGTCCCTAAATCTCTGTCTTACCATTATCTAATCTATCTGTTACCTTTTACTATCTCCAGGATTCTTCCATGTATACAACCTTCTTTTATGGTTCTTGAACCAAGTGTTAGCTATGATTAACTTATGCTCTGTGCAAAATTCTACCAGGCGGCTTCCTCTTTCATTTCTTAGCCCCAATCCATATTCACCTACTCCATTTCCTTCTCTCTCTTTTCCTACTACCGAATTCCAGTCACCCATTTTATTAAATATTCATCACCCTTCACTATCTGAATAATTTCTTTTATTTCATCATACATTTCTTCAATTTCTTCTTTTTTTTTTCTTTGGTCATCAGTCTACTGACTGGTTTGATATTCCTTTCCTGTGCTAACCTCTTCATCTCAGAGGTAGCACTTGCAACCTACGTCCTCAATTATTTGCTTGACGTATTCCAATCTCTGTCTTCCTCTACAGTTTTTGCCCTCTACAGCTCCCTATAGTACCATGGAAGTCATTCCCTCATGTCTTAGAGCAGATGTCCTATCATCCTGTCCCTTCTCCTTATCAGTGTTTTCCACATATTCCTTTCCTCTCCGATTCTGCGTAGAACCTCCTCATTCCTTACCTTATCAGTCCACCTAATTTTCAACATTCGTCTATAGCACCACATCTCAAATGCTTCGATTCTCTTCTGCTCCGGTTTTCCCACAGTCCATGTTTCACTACCATACAATGCTGTACTCCAGACGTACATCCTCAGAAATTTCTTCCTCAAATTAAGGCCGGTATTTGATATTAGTAGACTTCTCTTGGCCAGAAATGCCTTTTTTGCCATAGCGAGTCTGCTTTTGATGTCCTCCTTGCTCCGTCCGACATTGGTTATTTTACTGCCTAGGTAGCAGAATTCTTTAATTTCATTGACTTCGTGACCATCAATCCTGATGTTAAGTTTCTCGCTGTTCTCATTTCTACTACTTCTCATTACCTTCGTCTTTCTCCGATTTACTCTCAAACCATACTGTGTACTCATTAGACTGTTCATTCCGTTCAGCAGATCATTTAATTCTTCTTCACTTTCACTCAGGATAGCAATGTCATCAGCGAATCGTATCATTGATATCCTTTCTCCTAGTATTTTAATTCCACTCCTGAACCTTTCTTTTATTTCCATCATTGCTTCCTCGGTGTACAGATTGAAGAGTAAGGGCGAAAGGCTACAGCCTTGTCTTACACCCTTCTTAATACCGACACTTCGATCTTGATCGTCCACTCTTATTATTCCCTCTTGGTTGTTGTACATATTGTATATGACCCGTCTCTCCCTATAGCTTACCCCTACTTTTTTCAGAATCTCCAACAGCTTGCACCATTTTATATTGTCGAACGCTTTTTCCAGGTCGACAAATCCTATGAAAGTGTCTTGATTTTTCTTTAGCCTTGCTTCCATTATTAGCCGTAACGTCAGAATTGCCTCTCTCGTCCCTTTACTTTTCCTAAAGCCAAACTGATCGTCACCTAGCGCATTCTCAATTTTCTTTTCCATTCTTCTGTATATTATTCTTGTAAGCAGCTTCGATGCATGAACTTTTAAGCTGATTGTGCGATAATTCTCGCACTTGTCAGCTCTTGCCGTATTTGGAATTGTGTGGATGATGCTTTTCCGAAATTCAGATGGTATATCGCCAGACTCATATATTCTACACACCAACATGAATAGTCGATTTGTTGCCACTTCCCCCAATGATTTTAGAAATTCTGATGGAATGTTATCTATCCCTTCTGCCTTATTTGACCGTAAGTCCTCCAAAGCTCTTTTAAATTCCGATTCTAATACTGGAGCTCTTATCTCTTCTAAATAGACTCCTGTTTCTTCTTCCATCACATCAGACAAATCTTCACCCTCATAGAGGCTTTCAATGAATTCTTTCCACCTATCTGCTCTCTCCTCTGCATTTAACAGTGGAATTCCCGTTGCACTCTTAATGTTACCACCGTTGCTTTTAATGTCACCAAAGGTTGTTTTGACTTTCCTGTATGCTGAGTCTGTTCTTCCGACAATCATATCTTTTTTGATGTCTTCACATTTTTCCTGCAGCCATTTCGTCTTAGCTTCACTGCACTTCCTGTTTATTTCATTCCTCAGCGACTTGTATTCCTGTATTCCTGATTTTCCCGAAACATGTTTGTACTTCCTCCTTTCATCAATCAACTGAAGGATTTCTTCTGTTACCCATGGTTTCTTCGCAGCTACCTTCTTTGTACCTATGTTTTCCTTCCCAACTTCTGTGATGGCCCTTTTTAGAGATGTCCATTCCTCTTCAACTGTACTGCCTACTGCGCTATTCCTTATTGCCGTATCTATAGCGTTAGAGAACTTCAAACGTATCTCGTCATTCCTTAGTACTTCCGTATCCCACTTCTTTGCGTATTGATTCTTCCTGACTAATGTCTTGAACTTCAGCCTACTCTTCATCACTACTGTATCGTGATCTGGGTACGCCTTACAATCCAGTATCTGATTTCGGAATCTCTGTCTGACGATGATGTAATCTAATTGAAATCTTCCCGTATCTCCCGGCCTTTTCCAAGTATACCGCCTCCTCTTGTGATTCTTGAACAGGGTATTCGCTATTACCAGCTGAAACTTGTTACAGAACTCAATTAGTCTTTCTCCTCTTTCATTCCTTGTCCCAAGCCCATCTTCTCCTGTAACCTTTTCTTCTACTCCTTCCCCTACAGCTGCATTCCAGTCGCCCATGACTATTAGATTTTCGTCCCCCTTTACATACTGCATTACCCTTTCAATATCCCCATACACTTTCTCTATCTGTTCATCTTCAGCTTGCGACGTCGGCATGTATGCCTGAACTAACGTTGTCGGTGTTGGTCTGCTGTCGATTCTGATTAGAACAACCCGGTTACTGAACTGTTCACAGTAACACACCCTCTGCGCTACCTTCCTATTCATAACGAATCCTACACCTGTTATACCATTTTCTGCTGCTGTTGATATTAGCCGACAGTCATCTGACCAGAAATCCTTGTCTTCCTTCCACTTCACTTCACTGACCCCTACTATATCTAGATTGAGCCTTTGCATTTCCCTTTTCAGATTTTCTAGTTTCCCTACCACGTTCAAGCTTCTGACATTCCACCGACCGACTCGTAAAATATTATCCTTTCGTAGATTATTCAATCTTTTTCTCATGGTAACCTCCCCCTTGGCAGTCCCCTCCCGGAGATCCGAATGGGGGACTGTTCCGGAATCTTTTGCCAATGGAGAGATCATCATGACACTTCTTCAATTACAGGCCACATGTCCTGTGGATACACGTTACGTGTCTTTAATGCAGTGGTTTCCATTGCCTTCTGCATCCTCATGTCGTTGATCATTGCTGATTCTTCCGCCTTTAGGGGAATTTCCCACCCCTAAGACAAGAGAGTGCCCTGA
The DNA here is from genome assembly GCF_021461385.2 of Schistocerca piceifrons. Classification (NCBI taxonomy): domain Eukaryota; kingdom Metazoa; phylum Arthropoda; class Insecta; order Orthoptera; family Acrididae; genus Schistocerca; species Schistocerca piceifrons. The sequence goes on from NC_060138.1 coordinate 1,007,852,942, forward strand.
ACCTCTATCCGCTCCTCCGCCCTCTTTGACAAGGTCGTTGGCAGAATGAGGCTGACTTCTTATGCCGGAAGTCTTCGGCCGCCAATGCTGATTATTTATCAAAATTTAGGCAGTGGCTGGGATCGAACCCGGGACCAAAGACGTTTTGATTATGAATCAAAGACGCTACCCGTAGACCACGGGTACAGTGGCTAGTTGGAATATATACTTGTAGTACTTTAGTAGGCGTGGGCTTCGTATCTATCTTTGCCACAATAATGCATTCACTATGCTGTTTATAGAAGCTTACCTGCATTCCTATTTCCCTATTCACTATTAAACCTACTCCTGCATTACCTCTATTTGATTTTGTGTTTATAACCCTGTAGTCACCTGACCAGAAGTCTTGTTCCTCCTGCCACCGAACTTCACTAATTCCCACTATGTCTAACTTTAACCTATCCATTTCCCTTTTTAAATTTTCTAACCTACCTGCACGATTAAGGGATCTGACATTCCACGCTCCGATCTGTAGAACGCCAGTTTTCTCTCTCCTGATAACGACACCCTCTTGAGTAGTCCCCGCCCAGAGATCCGAATGGGGGACTATTTTACCTCCGGAATATTTTACCCAAGAGGACGCCATCATCATTTAACCATACAGTAAAGCTGCATGCCCTCGGGAAAATATACGGCTGTAGTTTCCCCTTGCTTTCAGCCGTTCGCAGTACCATCACAGCAAGGCCGTTTTGGTTAATGTTACAAGGCCAGATCAGTCAATCATCCAGACTGTTGCCCTTGCAACTACTGAAAAGGCTGCTGCCCCTCTTCAGGAACCACACGTTTGTCTGGCCTCTCAACACGTACCCCTCCGTTGTGGTTGCACCTACGGTACGGCTATCTGTATCGTTGAGGCACGCAAGCCTCCCCGCCAACGGCAAGGTCCATGGTTCATGGGGGGGGGGGGGGGGGGGGGGGGCGGCAGGCTGTAGATGGAAAAAATCCTGTTGGACCATTTGATGGCTGCCGCTTACAGTGGTGGCCCTGAATTCCTTCTAATATCAGCGCCTATTGTGGCGGGCGTCAGCAGGGATGTCTTGAAAAGCCTGTACATTAAAGTAATGGAATAGACGGCCATGATTACCGACCTAAATCCCGTCGTGCCTATTTGGGACGTGCTTGATAGACATGTTCGTGCTCGTCCTGTACCGCTACAAACTCTCCAAGAACTCTCGTGGGCTCTCATTGAAGAATGGGAACGGATACCATAGGGTGGCCTCTGTAGACTAACACAAAACATGCCACATAGGTGTCAGGCGGGGATAATCGGTCGCGGAGGGCATACACGTAATTGAAGTTCTCAAAATCGAATGAAACGCAGCCGGGATGACGGAATGAATGACTTTTTGACTTTTTCCACTTTGTTTTCGACACCAGTCGGGCATTTCAGTTCTTTTTATGTAAACGATCGAGGATGGAATTATTTTTTGTTGTGTATTAAATTTGTGGAACATAAAGGTACAATTTGATAACACACTCGATGCTCAGTTATTGCTCAATGCAGTGTGGCAGTTGCCTGAAATCGTATTCCATAATTCTGTTGATCAATGTTGCCAAATTCCATAAATTTTGCATAAGGGAAGGCCACGACGTTGGGATTACAGATTCACTTCAAACTTTGTACACCTTTAGTAGGCCATTAAAACAACATAATGTACAAGTTGTAAGGTGCACTACTCTGGCAATTCCCAAAAAATAGCAAGAGAAGTATTACTCGTCTATTGTGTAAGTGAGGTATCAGTGCATAGGTGAGGCCATGATGCCGGTACGGTAACACATTATGTTCGGTCAGAGGCATAGCTTCCCTCTGTAAGAAAAACAACTGAGTGAATTGATCAACGCCGGCCGGGGTGGCCTAGCGGTTCTAGGCGCTACAGTCTGGAACTGCGCGACCGCTATGGTCGCAGGTTCGAATCCTGCCTCGGGCATGGATGTGTGTGATGTCCTTAGGTTAGTTAGGTTTAATTATTTCTAAGTTCTAGGGGACTGATGACCTCAGAAGTTAAGTCCCATAGTGCTCAGAGCCATTTGAATGGATCAACGATGAATTTGAATGGGTATGATGGGACATCCGCCGCGAACAAATGCAACGAACACTAACGAGCAAAAGAAGGAGAAAAATTGTGGTCAAGTGGTCAGCGTTCGAGCTATGTAAGATGAATATGTATGAAGCGACGGTTCGACTCCCGCTCTAACTTAATTTTTAATGTATTTTTTCATCACTGATCATTTTATTTAACTTATGTGACATTCGAGAGGTAATATAATTAAAAGAACATCTTATATTTGCACGAAGTTTTAGTGAATTTCATCTTATTTGACTACTTACTATTTTTAATTAATTTAATTATTAGAATAAACATATTTGTAACTATCGAGAAGTAAATGAGTTTTACTGAAAATGTGTGCCTGTCTTGATTTGCGAAATCCCTTATACATGCCAACTGTGAGGTACCCGAACCTACTTTGCACCTCAACGCTTCCATCTGAAGACACATAGGCAGGCCACATTTGGCAGTTAACGTGAGACTCTGCTAATGTAGCAAGAACGAATAGTGCACGTATAAATTTTTTGAATATCACAGAATCTACACTTACAGTACATAAATGAAGATATGAGTGGGATTCGGACCGCTGTTCGAGGGCGGACGTCCCCTGACAGCCGTTCAAGTTCATTTTATCCATTCACTCCGTTCTTTTATTATAGAGGGCAGCTAACCCTCTGAGCGAACCCGCTGAGCTACCGTCCCGTCAGCCACTTTGTTCTCTAACGTCCGGTACCTACGCACAGAGACGTCTCTCACGTAACAGGCGCGATTTTCTCGGAATTGCCAGAGTAGTGGACCTTATTACCTCCAAATTATGTTGTTTTAATGGCCTATTAAAGGCGTACAAAGTTTGAGGTAAATCCATGATCCGAATGTCGTGTCTTCCCCTTGTTCAAAATGGCTCTGAGCACTATGGGACTCAACTGCTGAGGTCATTAGTCCCCTATAACTTAGAACTAGTTAAACCTAACTAACCTAAGGACATCACAAACATCCATGCCCGAGGCAGGATTCGAACCTGCGACCGTAGCGGTCTTGCGGTTCCAGACTGCAGCTCCTTTAACCGCACGGCCACTTCGGCCGGATCTTCCCCTTGTTAGTTGATAACGTAGCATTAATGTAGTATTTAACAGAACTAAGTTGTAAGATTCGTTATGAAACAGGAATGGTCTATGTAACAGCCGTTAACAATTGCGCCAGGGACCAAGCTGAGTTTAGTGACGCTTCGATATCTCATGTTTACAGGCACGCGCTCTTCGCTGACTATACCCACCCGTTCTCCACGGGAGTAGCTGCGTCCTTGGTGCTGCCAGCCGACTTAGTTGCTGACGCCGCATTATTGAGTGTCGATGTTTGGTGAATGAGTTGTATATTTATGTTCTAGCGACGTGAAGTGATTGATCGCAGGAGCGCGTCATATTGCCTTGATGGAAATTACTTGAAAGTTCACAACTCATACATTTTAAGATAGTAAATATAAAGCTACTTAATGCCACTCTTGACAGGTTACGTTACTGATAGCGCAGCTACTGAAAGGGCACTATTCAAACGTCAGACCAGACTTCCCGACAGCTCATTCATTATCTTCCTGTGGGCATACAGGAAGCATAACCTTGCTCCGACGAAAATTTCTATGGTAGTGATTTTTCATTTTTAGATATAAACGACGGATATTTCTTGTCCACAGCTTCACTAACGGTTTTATTATGGACTTTCAGAGAAGAAATATATTTGAATGACTTAACAAGATATCTTTCGTAATGTACAATACACATCTGTATAGAGGGTGACCCTTAGCTTCGACAACCAAATTTTGAATGATGTTCAGGGATTTTTCATGCGTTTTTTGATATTACAGACGCGTGATTTCCATTGGTTCGTTATAAATACAGTGAGCTGATAAAAGCCATGGGACACTTCCTAATATCGTGACCTACCTCATTATGCTCGGCGTGGTGCAGAAACTCTACTCAAAAAGTCGTTGGAAGTCCCCTTCAGAAACACTGCGCCATGCTGCCTCTATAGAAGTCCACAAGTGCGGAAGTGTTGCCGGTGCGCAACTTTGTGCTAGAACTGAGATGTCGATCATGTACCATAAATATTCGATGGGCTTCATAGTGAGATCTGGGTGGACAAATCATTCGCTAGAATTGTCTAGAATGTTCTTCAACCAATTGCGAACAATTGTGGCCAGGTGACATGACGCATTGTCATCCATAAAAAATTCCACCTTTGTTTGGGAAAATGAAGTCAGTGAATGGCTGAAAATGTCTCCAAATAGGCGAACATAATCATTTACAGTGAATGATCGGTTCATCTGGACCAGAGGACCAAGTACATTCCATGTAAACACATCCAACATCGTTATGGAGCCACTACCAGCTTGCACAGTGCCCTTTAGGCTTCGTGGGGTTTGCGTCACACTTGAACTCTACCATCAGTTCTTACCAACTGAAGGCTGGACCCATCTGGCGAGGCCATGGTTTTCGAGTCGTTTTGTCAGTAAAGTCACTCGCGTCGGTCGTCTGCTGTCATGGGCCGTTAACGCTATCCTTAGTCGCACTGTCCTAACGGATATTTTCGTCGTACGCTCCAAAATGATTTCAGCAGATTTCACACATCGTTGCTTGTCTGTGAGTACTGACAACTCTATGCAAACGCAGCTGTTCTCGGTCGTTAAGTGAAGGTCGCCGGTCATTGCCTAGTCCATTTTAGGATCTAATTCCTGAAATTTTGTATTCTCGGCACACTCTTCACACACGATTTCCGAAACGAACTGTCCCATGCATCTGGCTGCAACTACCATTCTGCGTTCAAAGTTTGTTAATTTCCGTCGTGTGAGATGATCGAAGAAATCTCTGTGTCAAAAATCTACAGATATCAATCACTAAATGCTGGCCCCTATTTTCATGGCCACATGTCGGTCAGCGGGCCCGAAGATGGAGTAATATATTACTTCAACTGGCTGCCTAAATAAAATAACTGAAAATTTAGTCGGCTCAAGGAGTTATCTCCAGGAGTACCCAAATATATGGCCTGCAAGATCATCTGATTTGAATCGATGTGACGTTTGGCTCTGGGCATATCTAGAACAACGCGGTTATCAAGGACCTGCTCAGATTCCACCGGAACTGCTGCGAGCAACATTATTTTGTTCTTTTCTGCTCATCATTCACAGCGACAGATATTCATCTCGTTTCCAAAACAGGAATTATTGTTTGTTAAGCGTAAATCGGTTCCGCATTAACGGATTAGAATATCTTCCAAGTTTCGTTGCCACACGATAATTATAGCCAACAGTGGAGCTTTCTGAGTTGCTGCACTTTGATGAAAACCACCTGGTACATCACACTGTGCCTCGTCTTGAACTCAAGATCATCAGGATACGAACATGGGATAGTCCACTCTGATTGTGCCCATTGTAATCTACTAAAAGCTTTCTTCGCATTCTCTGTAATGTTGTGCACCTGACAGTAGCCTCATCCTCACGACACTGCCCTTACGACAGCCGTCCGTACTGACCACTGTCCTTCCGGTATCGATCCGTTACAAATATGTTAGGCCCCTTGGACTCGACTCCCCGCAGTGCAGCCTTGTTCGCGTTGCTCCGCAGTGACTCCTTGCTCTACGTCAGACGGCGTCGCCAATCAAGTGTGGCCCGTGCCCTGTACAAAACCCCCAAAACCCCGGCACCGGCTCACAGCTTGACAGCCCCCAGTCGGAGAGACTTCCGACTGTGGCTCAAGGCGAAGTCCCCGCTTCCTCAAGGTACAGCAGATTCTTCCTAAGTCCTCCAGACCCAGTCTGACGATCACCAGTGCCTGGGACCCGGCGATGCGCCGCAAGATTGCCAGATACTTCCATCTCGGCGCTGGAGCTGGCCTGGATACGTCTGCTCCCCATCGTATGCGGACCGACCACCACAGTCGGTGCGCTCTCCTAGACGCGTGACGGCTGCGTTGACGGCTGTCACGCTGTTCCGTAGCAGCCGCACTCTGGCGGCACCAGGGCGGCATTCTCGAGAATATGATCGCTGGTGCCGGGGAAAATGACCATGAGAGAGGCACAATGTTATTCAAAACAGATCGCATCCTCAAGTTTGACAGTATTAAATTTCATTGCGCTAAAGTTACTGCCACGGAGCCAGGCGACTCAGTGTCGGACATGTCAGCCGCTTACGTGTCATTCCGTCTCGGCCCTGGTCCTGCAACGTAGCCACTTATCGTACAGGCTGGTTGATCGTCACAATCTGCTACTTCTATCTGTTTAGTTTTGCTTTATTTCAGGAACAGATTTTGATGAGTACTGCTGAAAAGTAGCGTTCTGTGCTTACAGTACACTAAGATGACAAGAGATGCGAGATAGAAATACGCACATATACAGATGGCTGTAGTATCACACACACAAAGTATAAAGGGCAGTGTATTGGCGGACTTGTCTTTTGTACTCAGGTGATTGGTGTGAAAAGGTTTCCGACGTGATTGGGTTCGCACGGTGGGAATTAACAGAATTCGTCACGGAGCAGTTCTTGGCGCTAGACGCATGGGACAGTCCATTTCGGAAATCGTAAGGGAATTCGATATTCCGAGATCCACAGTGTCAAGACTGTGCCGAGAATACAAAATTTCAGGCGTTGCCTCTCACCACGGACAACGCACTGGCCGACGGCCTTCACTTATCGACCGAGAGCAGCGACGTTTGCGCAGAGTTGTCATTGCTAACAGAGAAGCAACACTCCGAGAAATAACAGCATAAATCAATGCGGGACGCACGACGAACGTAACTGTTAGGACAGGGCAGCGAACTCTTGCGTTAGTGTTGAACGACCAACGTGGTGGTGCCTTTGCTAACAGCACGACGTCGCCTGCAACGCCTCTGCTGGGGTCAAGATCATCTCGGTTGACCCTAAACTTTTATGTCTGCCTGGAGTGGCAAACATAACTTGGAATTGGTAGCAGGACTTGACCGGGGTGGGACGCAAGATCTGATGGATGAGAAAATATTAGTCTCGAAGTAAGGCGCCAGCGATCAGGAAGGTTACTTATCTTTATTCTCCACACTGAAGCAGGCATCGTCTATTGCTCTCATTGCAAGTAGCTACGTAATTAAGTTCACAATACAATTCACAAATCCACAGTGCAACCCAAATCGTAACTAAGATCTAAGCCCAAGGGTGTGATATAAGATCTATACAATAACATTTCGATATTGACACAGCTAGCGATCAAGAGCGAGTGGCCCTGGCGTCTGGTCTGTGCTTCCATTATATTTTGTGGCCATAGAGGGAGCTGCAGGCAAGAACTATTCTATTGAATGGCGCGACGTCTTCAGCCGGAGATAACGCCATTAACTTCCGGCGGCCGCGACGTGAAGCTAAGGCCGACCACCGCGCATGTGCGGCCGGGCTGAGCGACGGCAGGGCGTGCGTATTTGGTTAGGTCCGCGGACATAGCATAAACGATTGGAAAACCGTAGCCCGGTTAGATGAGTCCAGATTTCAGTTGGTGAAGGCTAATGGTAGGGTTCGAGTCTGCCGCAGGCCGCACGAAGACATGGACCCAAATTGCCAACAAGGCACTTTGCAAGCTAGTGGTGGCTCTATAATAGTATAGGCTGTGATTACATGGAACTGACTAGGTCCTCTGCTCCAGCTTAACCGATCATTGACGTATTGGTTATTATCGGCTACTTGGAGATCATTTGCAGCCATTAAGGAGCTTCATGTTTCCAAACAACGATTAAATTTTTATGGCTGGCAATGCGTCCTGTCACCGGACCATAATTGTTCTCGTTTGGTTTGAAAAACATTCTGAACACTTCGAGCGAATGGTTTGGCCCACTAAATAGCCTGACCTGAATCCCATCGAACAGTTATGGTACATAATCAAGAAGTCAGCTCGCGCACACAATTCCACACCGCCAACACTTTTGCAATTATGTATGGCTGTAGAGGCAGCATGGTTCAGTATTTATGCAGGGACGACTTGTTCATAACACCTCGAGCTGTTGCACTGTGCCGGGCAGAAGAAGGTCCCACACGGTATTAGGAGGTAGCCATGACTTTTGTAACATCAGTGTAGTTGCTAGGCCATGCCTCCTTTGCGCATGCTAGTACCAAATAGGAAGTAGTAAGCAAACTAAATATGTAGCATGTAATGCCTTAAAGTTTTCCAATTAACGTGATTACGATGAAGAAGCTTGACGATGCAACCTTTACCTAAGCAGAAAAACTAATTGCAGAAGCGTCTGGAGTCTCAGGTGCAATGTTTAGTTGCATCTTAACCTCTTCAGGGATGTAGGTGCAATAGAGGGGAGTTTCTATTGTCTGCAACTTTTGTGTCCAACTACAACTCAAAATCGAGTTAGTTTTTAAGTGACTATTGCAGCAAAATAACATCCTCCTGCACACCACTTCTTTATTAAAGTCGTCTGTGTGAGTGAATCCACATTCTCGTTTACATTCTTTTCACTGAAAATCGAAGACAATATTCGCACCTACATCCCCTGAAGAGACAAACAAACGTATATTGCCGTCTTATGAAGGTACCTAGCGCTTACTGCTGTGTAGTTGCTCTTCTAAACAGCTTCCCATACTAACAAACCAGTTGCGTCTTTACTTGTGATTACTCGTATCTTGTACTTGAGCGGGTCTGTTTAAAAAGAATAGCTCGATGTAGTCCGTAGTCATAGGGTCGAGCTGCGCGTATCTGTTTTCATTCTTCACAGTTGATTCGCTGCAGATAGTAATCTGTAGCTGTGAGGAGGAGGAGGAGGAGGATATTAGTGTTTAACGGCCCGTCGACAACGAGGTCATTAGAGACGGAGCGCAAGCTCGGGTGAGGGAAGGATGGGGAAGGAAATCGGCCGTGCCCTTTCAAAGGAACCATCCCGGCATTTGCCTGAAGCGATTTAGGGAAATCACGGAAAACCTAAATCAGGATGGCCGGAGACGGGATTGAACCGTCGTCCTCCCGAACGCGAGTCCAGTGTGATAACCACTGCGCCACCTCGCTCGGTCTCTGTAGCTGTGACCCTGCAGTTATGTAGTCTATACATTGCCTAGAATTGCAACTTAATAAAATAACTAGAAATACCAAACATAAGTTAAATGAATAATTTAATGACAAGGGTTCTATTCTAAGGTCTGAAATTGACTTAGACAACAGGGAAATACGCTGAATAATGTTTATTCAAGAGAGGACATCTTAAATAAGCGGGAAGTTATCCTATGATATTCAGTTAAAATACAGCCAAAATAGTACCCTTATCAAATGCAATAAAGTTACATTTAGAGCTTCATGAGAATGATAGAAAATTCCTAAACTACAATGTGATCAAAGAGAACTGAAAACTAAGTCCATTTCATAATCAGAATACACGAAATATTCGCCAGCTCATAACAGTTCAGAGTTCAACAAATTTTCACATGTGGTACAAGATTAGCAACTCATTTCCATTGACAAACAGTCTTTTCAGAAGTTTAAGTATGGTAGCGGCCGTTCACTACTCAGAATCAATCACCTGGACGATCGAATGCCACTCGTTACCACAGACAGGTCTGCCTCCTTCAAGCACAAACATGAAAGTATTCAGAATCGCTCCCTTGTACTCTTAATTCGAAATCCCAGCCACCACTTAACAACTGTAGTGTTCTGCTATTGTCTATTTTTCCACTGGCTGAAGGCTGTCCCCTCCAGAAATGCTGTCTTGAACTCTACAGATTTGATTTAACTCAACATGATGACTTCCCAGACTAAACTAAAATATTACAACAATATTTAAATAAGAAACTTCATAAACATTCGATCACGCTAAGGTAAATTGCAGTAAGTATAAGTAATAGCTGGTTCACAAATAAATAAGCCAGAATTCTTGTGTAAGTGTGCTCATGATAAATGACAACAGGTTCATGTTAAATATCTTTTAAACAATTATTTATGCACGCTTGACAGAAGTGTCTTTTAGTTCTCTTTTCAATTGTGGGTCCACTAGTACACGTGCAAATACGGTTGACCAGTTACAAATCAGCACAGTTTTATAATAGCACTTGCAATCAACATTTAAATATTGTTAGTGGTTAAATAGTAAATGTCATTAAATAACTATACGATTATGACCATGTGTGAGGTACTCATGCTGTATTCATTTGCTGTGTAATTGTGGAGAATACAGTGTTGTGACAAAAATTTGCTTAATAAAAAGATATTGGAGATGCCATAAGTCAACAAATAAAATAGGTACAGATGAATAGTTTTCTGGGATGGTAACTATTGTGCAATGGCTATCATCTGATATTTTGTCTGTTAAAACGACATGAAGTGTTTAAAAGTTATTAATTGACGGTTTATTGTGAAAATGTTCACTCACTGTGAAATACTAACTTCTGTAGTTGCAAAGATATTGAAATATTGTTATGTTACTGGATGCGCCCAGTTTTTCTGAGGTATTAGGGGTATTCAGATTTGCGTTAATACTTGACTGTGAAATGTTATAGATTCTGGAAGAGCTGTAAGAAGCCATCTTTCAGCTTGTCTGTCACTCCGCCATTTCTTGGAGCATTGTCTCCTGCACAAAGGCATTGTGAGCAACATATGTCCAAATTCCCAGCTTAGGGATTTACCTATTAACGGCGAAACTGGACGTCTTTTTATCTGGACTCGCCCGTACTGGTCTCCTAGCCAGCCGTACATAAAATTCTTTTTGTACTGTACCAGTACTGGCCGGCCGATTAGCTCGCCTAAATATGCTTGACATTACAGTATCGAGAGATACATTTTGGGGAACATGCAATTATAGTATATGGGGGACAAAATGCTTTCCACTTTTGCTGTAATAATTTTATTATTTCACAACTAATTTCAGTCTTATAGACTCTCATCAAGTGATTTTGTGAGTCTGTGTAAAACAGATTGCTTTATTTTGATTTTATCCATACTGGATGAGAGGTCGGGGTTGTGAATGTCAATGTTAAAAAATATATCGGCTCAACCAATTGTTTATAGTGTAAAACACTAAGATTGGCGCGTTTCGGAAGTCAAGCTTCCATCATCAGAATAGTAAAAAGTAAAAGAACCTGTTAAAACTCGCTATAATTGAACATGTACCAGGCACAATAAAATTGGTAATAAAATTAAAACATCGTGGCTACTTCTCTTGTTGCAGCCTGTCTTCCAAGGTGCATCTCCACATAGTCGCCAAAATATAAAAATCTCTAAAATGGTGTCGCCTATGGTGTTCAACATCTAACCACATGGCTCTCTCCTCTATCGTCGTAAACCGGCCGTGTGTCTTCGTTGATACCACGCACCACGTAGCCACACACGACGCTGAAACGCGAGTGGGCTCACGTGCAAGTAAACAAGGAAGTCACAGAGATGTCTATACAAATAGATAACGTGTACATGTTCCAAGGACCTCATGAAATGATGGTATCCTGCCAATTGCTAAAAATGTAGTTACTAATAGAAACCAGTGAAATGTTTGAAAAAGTTATTTGTATCACCAGTTAGCTGTTTATTCAGTGTGTTCTGATTATCCACGCTATGTATCGTAATTTCCAGCTGTTCTAGTAGATCCAGCTTTTTGCCTATGTCCTGTCTATGTAAAATAACGAGATCCTGATCTATTCCCAACATGGGGTGTCCCGTTTCCCAAATATGCGTGGCTACAGCTGACTTTTCGAAATTGTTAAGCCGGAAAGCATCGCTATGTTCTTTGTAACGTACTTTAAAGGACCTACCAGTTTGGCCTACATAGCTTGCCTTACACGTGTTACACTGAATTTTTTTAGACCCCACCTCTCTCATATTTATCGCTGCGGTTTAGGCTGAGAAATAATTTACAGCAGGAAAGTGATAAATATGAGAGAGCTGGGGTCTATAAAATTCACTGTAACACGTGCAAGGCATATTTTTTAACATTAAGATTACTTTATATTACCTGCACGAATAGAAGTGTTATGATGTGAATGTAAACTTACAGGAAATACATTTCGCTGCAATATATAACTAAAAATACGTCTTAAAATGGCAGAGTCTCAAAATCTGTGTCTTCCGTTCATGTTGGTTTGGAAACGTTGTTTTGTAGTGTTAATAGCTTGACATTTAGAAATGATTTACATTGATGAAAGCAAAAGCCGTGCATGGAATAAATTTCAAGTACTGTGGCTGTATATTTACATGTGTATTTGAGAAGACTTCCTGCTGTTGCAGATAAATATATTTTCAGTAAGTTTACTCATACTTTCACATCATTAAATTTGAATTTGTGCTGGTAATGTAACATATAAGGTATAGATGTAGGCTTCCGCGGTCATTGTTACAGTCAATAAAATTATTCATGATTTGTGACCGCATTGTCAGTATGTAAAACTACCGACGTTTCAGTCACTGTTGCAAGTGACCTTCTTCAGGGTGTTTTTGTTTACAGAAAAAAATTTACTAGCTGTAACACATAGGGTGTTTCAAAACTAGACGGCAAACCTTCAGGAATGGATTTCTCCTATAACAAGAAAGAAATTCTAGTAAACATGGGCTGTAAAATAAGAGCTATGAGCACCTATTCAGTGGAAGTGAAGTGTTCCATAGTATCTAAGATAATAAGTGATGATAGCTCTTAAGGTATGAATTTTAGAGGTCAGACTTTTTTTCTTCTTGTTATGTGAAGAATCCATTCCTAGAGTTTTGCCGTCGAGTTTTGAAACACCCTGTATTATATTTTGTGCAAAATCATAAAATCACTTAATATTGGCCTAGAAGGTTGAAACAGATTGTGAACTAATAAAATTATGAAAGAAAAGGTCGAAAATGCCCACTTCCTTTTATATATTCATTGCTGAGGTACCGCGACGAAGAAAATGGAGAACAAAATGCCTGTCGGTTATTTGAACGAAATCTGGTTTCCGCATAACATACAGACAAATGTATTTGGAACGACTCCAGAGGGAACAGTTGCCGAAGGTATCTACAGATAATTCTATATAGTCTACACTTGGTCCAATAGAAAGCAAATTCATCACCAACGACATTTTTCATTACACCTATAAAACAGCTTCAAACCTCTTACGGTATTTTACGAATGTTACGAGGTGCATTCAAGTTCTAAGGCCTCCGATTTTTTTCTCCAGACTGGAAAGAGATAGAAACATGTGCATTGTTTTAAAATGAGGCCGCGTTCATTGTCAATACGACCCAGAGATGGCAGCACCGTACGGCAGATGGAATTTTACAGCCAGTGGCGAGAATGAGAACTGTTTTAAATACTTACAATGGCGACGTTTTCCTTACTTGAACAGCGTGCAATCATTCATTTTCTGAATTTGCGTGGTGTGAAACCAATTGAAATTCATCGACAGTTGAAGGAGACATGTGGTGATGGAGTTATGGATGTGTCGAAAGTGCGTTTGTGGGTGCAACAGTTTAATGAAGGCAGAACGTCGTGTGACAACAAACCGAAACAACCTCGGGCTAGCATAAGTCGGTCTGACGACATGATCGAGAAAGTGGAGAGAATTGTTTTGGGGGATCGCCGAATGACTGTTGAACAGATCGCCTCCAGAGTTGGCATTTCTGTGGGTTCTGTGCACACAATCCTGCATGACCACCTGAAAATGCAAAAAGTGTCATCCAGGTGGGTGCCACGAATGCTGATGGACGATCACATGGCTGCCCATGTGGCATGTGGCCAAGCAATGTTGACGCGCAACGACAGCATGAATGGGACTTTCTTTTCGTAGGTTGTGACAATGGATGAGACGTGGATGCCATTTTTCAATTCAGAAACAAAGCGCCAGTCAGCTCAATGGAAGCACACAGATTCACCGCCACCAAAAAATTTCGGGTAACCGCCAGTGCTGAAAAAATGATGGTGTCCATGTTCTGGGACAGCGAGGGCGTAATCCATACCCATTGCGTTCCAAAGGGCACTACGGTAACAGGTGCATCCTACGAAAATGTTTTGATGAACAAATTACTTCCTGCACTGCAAAAAAAACGTCCGGGAAGGGCTGCGCGTGTGCTGTTTCACCAAGACAACACACCCGTACATCGAGCTAACGTTACGCAACAGTTTCTTCGTGATAACAACTTTGAAGTGATTCCTCATGCTCCCTACTCACCTGACCTGGCTCCTAGTGACTTTTGGCTTTTTCCAACAATGAAAGACACTCTCCATGGTCGCACATTCACCAGCCGTGCTGCTATTGCCTCAGCGATTTTCCAGTGGTCAAAACAGACTCCTAAAGAAGCCTTCGCCGCTGCCATGGAGTCATAGCGTCAGCGTTGTAAAAAATGTGTACGTCTGCAGGGCGATTACGTCGAGAAGTAACGCCAGTTTCGTTGATTTCGGGTGAGTAGTTAATTAGAAAAAAAATCGGAGGCCTTAGAACTTGAATGCACCTCGTATATCTCAGAATAATGTTGTCACGTCAAAATAATCATCATATGAATCTCTAAACTTTAAGAAATTCGTACATTTTTTCAGTTCAAGGTTAATGCCTCCGTCTTTGTCTTGAAAATTTCTTGTAATGTTAGCTAGCTTTTACCTTTCTTATAACAACTGGCAAGAATTTTGTTTTGAAAATTACTCCATCACAATGTAGACATATTTTTTCAGAATTTTTACTAACTGTCAGTACTGCAAGTCGAAAGGATGATGTTGACCCGTCTAATTTACTGACTACCACCATGAACAGTATTATTCATAAAAGTTCTACTTAATTACAGAATCATTCCAGCAACTTATGTGCTTTACTAACTGATCCCCGCCAAACGTTGATGCAGCTCACAAGGAACCCCTTGAGTGCGAGGTCGCATAAGGCCAATGACGTTTACAGAATTCGACGCAACGAAACCACAATATTGGCTTCTAATGGCAACAGGAGCAGTACTGGAGGTATCCAATGGGGAACATAGCATGAGGCTACGGAGCATAGTTGAACTACTTAATCAACGAGTAACTCGCAACGTTGCTACAGTGCTAGTGGTGTTGATACAAAGCAGAGCAAAGGCAACGACAAAAAAAGCAAACATTGCATTATATGTACAACAACAGCTGCCGGATTTTGTAGAGTGGGAAACAAGTGACGGATGAAATATTAGCGTTTCGTCAAGATGAGTCAGTGGAATGTGTGGCGTCGTACACTCTCGGTACATGAGGAGTGCAATGATGGTGGTACGTGCTCAGCAAGTGAAAGTGATACTGGAACAGCTGTTGAACCGTGCAGTTCGTCAATCTTGTCGGACAGTGAAACGTAGCAAAGGACAATCGTTGTCCAAGGAGCAGGTGCTAAACGTTATTATGTACATGGAAGATCATCTGCAGCGTAGTAATAAAACAATTATGAACAACAAATAACCGTGTAGCGCATAAGAAACAGGACGGGTATTCGAGGGACTTGTTACGAAAACTGGTGTTTGCGAGTTTCAAGGATGCTCGATACAGTTTAAAGGATGAGCAAGATTGTTACCTACTACGATATATACATAAAATTGCGCGTGACATATATTACAATAATTTCAAGAGAAGCAGTGGATGGCTGCTTAATGTGAAACAAAAAAAATGGTTCAAATGGCTCTGAGCACTATGGGACTCTACTGCTGTGGTCATAAGTCCCCTAGAACTTAGAACTACTTAAACCTAACTATCCTAAGGACATCACACACATCCATGCCCGAGGCAGGATTCGAACCTGCGACCGCAGCGGTCGTGCGGTTCCAGACTGTAGCGCCTTTAACCGCTCGGCCACTCTGGGCGGCTAACGTGAAACACAGCTAGAGAATTGGTAGATGCAAGGTAACGAAATTTCAAACAAAGCTTCAACTTGGTGAAGCACAGAAAACTGCAGAAACGACCCGAAAATTTGTGCATGACATAAACTAACTTATCCGATTGTTCAGTAAAGAATTTGTTTTGCCGGCCGGTGTGGCCGTGCGGTTCTAGGCGCTTGAGTCTGGAACCGCGTGACCGCTACGGTCGCAGGTTCGAATCCTTCCACGGGCATGGATGTGTGTGGTGTCCTTAGGTTAGTTAGGTTTAAGTAGTTCTAAGTTCTAGGGGACTGATGACCACAGATGTTAAGTCTCATAGTGCTCTGAGCCATTTGAACCATTTTTTTGAATTTGTTTTTAACACTTACAAGTCGGGATTTGAAGAGAAAATGCATATGAAAGGAACCCTGGAAATTAGAGATACCAAGAGAGATGTATCAAGATCTACTAATATCAAAGCCTTAACATATTCCTATGCACCTATGCCGTCTGTTAATCTTGTTTAAATTGTCTGTAAAGTTATTTATTGTGCCCCGAGAAGTTGGAGGTGCTCTGCCCACGGCGATTCTTTCTCGCGAGCGTGAGCTTGCAAGGGCAGCAGGGAATATTTACATCACAGCAAGCAAGAGTGGGAAACTGGGCATAAGAGAACTACAACTACAGTATGAGCGCTGCTTTTGGCCAACAGATGGTCAACATAAATTACTTTTGCTTGATTTATGGTCTACATTTAAAAACCATACTCCCTTAGAGCAAACCATCCCTCTTGAAAATTGCATGACATTGTAGTTCATACCACCTGGAACCACAAGACAAATTCAGCCTTTGGATGCTTGTTCTTTCTGTGAAGGATAGCCAGTTTCAAGACTGTTTCGCATTCGGTTGTAAGCCATCATATTCCATCAGTTCCCATCACCCCGTTACGTCAGTATGATTCCATATGCGTTCTTTAAGAGTGGATATCTGCACGTTCTGTAACTCCCAAGCAGTTCGCCTACGACCTTGATGTGCGAACCTTTGTGACCACTGTGCAGTGCCACTTTTCGTTCGGTGTTCAACGTGCAAGTTGATGGTTTGTTTTGAACATTCCTTGACTGCCGACCATGTCTACTTGACGTGTAATAACACATCCCATGGAAGGTTGATCTCTGCACCTCAAGAACACTCGTTTTCTGTCGCCCTCTTGTTGCAAATGGTGAGTCACTAGCAGCTAATATTTTCCTGTTGCAACTGTTAACACAACACTTTCAAATGAGCCTTAATGAAGACTGAACTTGCGACTTTACGCTCAAGGGGTTCCTTGTCACTCTCGTTAAATTCAAAAAAAAGAAAGAAAGAAAAGCTGTACCACACGCTTCTAGTATGTATGGGAATTGAATAATATGGTTCTCCGCCGATCTCTGTCCATATTCTCCTCCCCCTCTCTTTGTCCATCACCTCCTCCCCCTTTTTCTGGCCATCTCCAACTTTCCGCTTTCTATGTCGATTTCTCTCCACCCCTCTGCCAACCATACCTTCCCCCATCTCGCTGGTTCTGAGCCTCGTTCACTGGTATTGAAAATTCAGCAGTATTCAAATGATAAGCCGATAAGCCATGAGTACAATTTTCCGGTACGCTAATAACGCTTCACTGTTTCACACACACACACACACACACACACACACACACAAACATAGCACATGCCCGTCAGAATGTTCCATAGAACATTGGGTAAAAATTTGAAATAAATTGGTCAAGAATTTTTTGAGATTTTTGATAGTAAAGTTTCCCTTTAATACACTACGTATGTATTCGTATATTATATGTATTAAAAATTGGCATAAAAACCACTAGCGTATTTGACCATTGTGTCAACATTTCGTTGCAATCGGTGAAGAACTTTTGGAGATTTAAGATTTTAAAGAAACGAACATGATATTTTTACTGACAAAGTATCGCCTATATCAATATAAGTATATACAATTTTATATACCATATGGCGTTGCAGTAGGTACATAAAAATAGGCACGTATTTGTATGCAACTCTGTGACAACCTTTAAAAGCAATCGCCGAAGAACTTTCGGAGATTTATGCTTTTGTACAAACTACACTCCTGGAAATTGAAATAAGAACACCGTGAATTCATTGTCCCAGGAAGGGGAAACTTTATTGACACATTCCTGGGGTCAGATACATCACATGATCACACTGACAGAACCACAGGCACATAGACACAGGCAACAGAGCATGCACAATGTCGGCACTAGTACAGTGTATATCCACCTTTCGCAGCAATGCAGGCTGCTATTCTCCCATGGAGACGATCGTAGAGATGCTGGATGTAGTCCTGTGGAACGGCTTGCCATGCCATTTCCACCTGGCGCCTCAGTTGGACCAGCCTTCGTGCTGGACGTGCAGACCGCGTGAGACGACGCTTCATCCAGTCCCAAACATGCTCAATGGGGGACAGATCCGGAGATGTTGCTGGCCAGGGTAGTTGACTTACACCTTCTAGAGCACGTTGGGTGGCACGGGATACATGCGGACGTGCATTGTCCTGTTGGAATAGCAAGTTCCCTTGCCGGTCTAGGAATGGTAGAACGATGGGTTCGATGACGGTTTGGATGTACCGTGCACTATTCAGTGTCCCCTCGACGATCACCAGTGGTGTACGGCCAGTGTAGGAGATCGCTCCCCACACCATGATGCCGGGTGTTGGCCCTGTGTGCCTCGGTCGTATGCAGTCCTGATTGTGGCGCTCACCTGCACGGCGCCAAACACGCATACGACCATCATTGGCACCAAGGCAGAAGCGACTCTCATCGCTGAAGACGACACGTCTCCATTCGTCCCTCCATTCACGCCTGTCGCGACACCACTGGAGGCGGGCTGCACGATGTTGGGGCGTGAGCGGAAGACGGCCTAACGGTGTGCGGGACCGTAGCCCAGCTTCATGGAGACGGTTGCGAATGGTCCTCGCCGATACCTCAGGAGCAACAGTGTCCCTAATTTGCTGGGAAGTGGCGGTGCGGTCCCCTACGGCACTGCGTAGGATCCTACGGTCTTGGCGTGCATCCGTGCGTCGCTGCGGTCCGGTCCCAGGTCGACGGGCACGTGCACCTTCCGCCGACCACTGGCGACAACATCGATGTACTGTGGAGACCTCACGCCCCACGTGTTGAGCAATTCGGTGGTACGTCCACCCGGCCTCCCGCATGCACACTATAAGCCCTCGCTCAAAGTCCGTCAACTGCACATACGGTTCACGTCCACGCTGTCGCGGCATGCTACCAGTGTTAAAGACTGCGATGGAGCTCCGTACGCCACGGCAAACTTGCTGACACTGACGGCGGCGGTGCACAAATGCTGCGCAGCTAGCGCCATTCGACGGCCAACACCGCGGTACCTGGTGTGTCCGCTGTGCCGTGCGTGTGATCATTGCTTGTACAGCCCTCTCGCAGTGTCCGGAGCAAGTATGGTGGGTCTGACACACCGGTGTCAATGTGTTCTTTTTTCCATTTCCAGGAGTGTATATATACATATATTGCTTCAAAAACACGCTGTAACGGTTCCTAATACTTTTGAGACTGAACGTGGTGAGTTGATGTTAGTCAAGAATGCCTTTAGGGCACAAAGACGCCGTTATCAGCCTCACTGAATATAAACGAGGTCTTGTAATAGGGCTGCGACTACCTGTGTGGTTCTTCTGCGATACTGCAGAAAGACTTGTCAGGAATGTAGCCACTGTACATGATCGCTGGCAACGGTGATCACGAGAATGTACGGTCGCAATAAGTCTGAGCACCGAAATGCCACGTGGCACTACAGAGAGGGGAGACCATCGTGTTGGTCGTATTTCTCTGGTTCGTCGTTTTGCATCTGCAGCAGCAGTTGAAGCAGCAGTTGGCATTACAGTGGCACAACGAACTATTACCAGTCGGTTAGTTCAACGACAGCTCCGAGCCAGACGCCTTACAGCTTGCATTCCACAATTCTACTGTCCCGAAACACCTCCAACTGAGACTTCAGGAGTGTCAAGGGAGAGGACAACGGAGAGCAGGACTGAGGTCTGCTGTGTTTTTTGATGAAATCTGGTTCACCCCCAGTGCCAGTGATGGCGGCGTGTGTTAGAACGAGGTCAGTTGATAACCTGCACCAAACCTGTGTTTGTGCTAGACACATTGGAGCTACACCTGGAGTTGTAGTCTTGGGTGCTATATCGTATGACGCAGGAGCACTCGTGTGGCTACCCCACACACTCTGACTGCAGAACCGTTCTTCAGACTGACGAGCTGATTCGAACTGCTGCGCTGCCATTCATGAACAACATTCCAGGGGGTGTTTTCCAACAGGATAACGCTCGCCCACATACTGCTCTTGTAATCCATCATACTCTAACGCGTGTAGTCATGTTGCCTTGGCCTGCGCGACCACCTGATCTGTCTCCAATCTAGCACATGCCGGACATCATTAGACGACAACACCAGCATTAACCACAATCAAGAACCGTCCCTGTATTGACTGACGAATGCAGCGGGCATGGAACTCCATTTCACAAACTGGCTTCCTACACCTGCGCAACACAATGCATGCAAGTTTGCATGCTTGTTTGCATTCAACATTCTGGGCGTGTGCCGCATATTGATGTACTAGCATTTCACATTTGCTATGGGTTACCGCGCGGTTACATTAACATGTGATCTTCCAATGTGAATCACTTAAATGTGTTCCCTAGATAAATGAATTCCAGAAATTTCATTACTCTACATTAATTACACTACTGGCCATTAAAATTTCTACACCAAGAAGAAATGCGGATGACAAACAGGTATTCATTGGACAAATGTATTATTCTAGAACCGACATGTGATTACATTTTCGAGCAATTTGGGTGCATAGATCCTGAGAAATCAGTATCCTGAACAACCACCTCTGGCTGTAATAACGGCCTTGAGACGCCTGGGCATTGAGTCAAACAGAGCTTGGATGGCGTGTACAGGTACAGCTGCCCATGTAGCTTCAACACGATTCCACAGTTCATCAAGAGTAATGACTGGCGTATTGTGACGAGCTAGTTGCCCGGCCACCATTGACCAGACGTTCTCAGTTGGTGAGGGATCTGGAGAATGTGCTGGCCAGGGCAGCAGTCGAACATTTTCTGAATCCAGAAAGGCCCGTACAGGACATGCAACATGCGGTCGTTTATTATCCTGCTGAAATATAAGGTTTCGCAGAGATCGAATGAAGGGTAGAGCCACGGGTCGTAACATCTGAAATGTAACGTCCACTGTTCAAAGTGCCGTCAATGGGAACAAGAGGTGACCGAGACGTGTGACCAATGGCACCCCATACTATCACGCCGGGTGATACGCCAGTATGGTGATGACGAATACACGCTTCCAATGTGCGTTCGCCGCGATGTCGCCCAACACGGATGGGACCATCATGATGCTGTAAACAGAACCTGGATTCATCCGAAAAAATGACGTTTCGCCATTCGTGCACCCAGGTTCGTCGTTGAGTACACCATCCTGCGATGGCGCTCCTGTCTGTGATGCAGCGTCAAGGGTAACCGCAGCCATTGCCTCCGAGCTGATAGCTCATGCTGCTGCAAAAAACGTCGTCGAAATGTTCGTGCAGATGGTTGTTGTCTTGGAAACGTCCCCATATGTTGACTCAGGGATCGATACCGTGCTGCACGATCCGTTACATCCATGCGGATAAGATGCCTGTCATCGCGACTGCTAGTGATACGCGGCCGTTGGGATCCAGTACGGCGTTCCGTATTACCCTCCTGAACCCACCGATTCAATATTCTGCTAACAGTCATTGGATCTCGACCAACGCGAGCAGCAATGTCGCGATACGATAAACCGCAATCGCGATAGGCTACAATCCGACCTTTATCAAAGTCGGAAACGTGATGGTACGCATTTCTCCTCCTTTCCCGAGGCATCACTCAACGTTTCACCAAGCAACGCCGGTCAACTGCTGTTTGTGTATGAGAAATCGGTTGGAAACTTTCCTCATGTTAGCACGTTGGAAGTATCGCCACCGGCGCCAACCTTGTATTAATGCTCTGAAAAGCTAATCATTTGCATATCACAGCATCTTCTTCCTGTCAGTTAAATTTCGCGTCTGTAGCACGTCATCCTCTTGGTGTAGCAATTTTAATGGCCAGTAGTGTATTTTTGACGTTGCAATTTCTTTTGCTTCAATGTACATTCAGATGCCATACGGCTCTCCCGTAGACGCCTCGAATCATTTGATATGAGACAAAGTACTGAGTCGTCAGACCAGGCTACAGGCCTACTGTCAGCTATTACCGAATTTTTATGGCGCTGCCGTAGGTGTACAAGGTGTTACAAAAAGGTACGGCCAAACTTTCAGGAAACATTCCTCACACACAAATAAGTAAAAGATGTTATGTGGACATGTGTCCGGAAACGCTTACTTTCCACGTTAGAGCTCATTTTAGTTTCGTCAGTATGTACTGTACTTCCTCGATTCACCACCATTTGGCCCAGATGAAGGAAGGTAGTCTTGACTTCGGTGCTTGTGTTGACATGCGACTCATTGCTCTACAGTATTAGCATCAAGCACATCAGTACGTAGCATCAACAGGTTACTGTTCATCACGAACGTGGTTTTGCAGTCAGTGCAATGTTTACAACTGCGGAGTTGGCAGATGCCCATTTGATGTATGGATTGGCACGGGGTAATAGCCGTGGCGCGGTACGTTTGTATCGAGACAGATTTCCAGAACGAAGGTGTCCCGACAGGAAGACGTTCGAAGCAACTGATCGGCGTCTGAGGGAGCACGGAACATTCCAGACTATGACTCGCGACTGGGGAAGTCCTAGAACGACGAGGACAACTGCAATGGACGAAGCAATTCTTCGTGCAGTTGACGATAACCCTAATGTCAGCGTCAAAGAAGTTGCTGCTGTACAAGGTAACGTTGACCACGTCACTGTATGGAGAATGCTATGGGAGAACCATTTGTTTCCGTACCATGTACAGCGTGTGCAGGCACTATCAGCAGCCGATTGGCCTCCACGGGTACACTTCTGCGAATGGTTCATCCAACAATGTGTCAATCCTCATTTCAGTGCAAATGTTCTCTTTACGGATGAGGCTTCATTCCAACGCGATCAAATTGTAAATTTTCACGATCAACATGTGTGGGCTGACGACAATCCGCACGCAGTTGTGCAATCACGTCATCAACACAGATTTTCTGTGAACGTTTGGGCAGGCATTGTTGGTGATGTCTTGATTGGGCCCCATGTTCTTCCACCTACGCTCAATGGAGCACGTTATCATGATTTCATACGGGATACTCTTCCTGTGCTGTTAGAGCATGTGCCTTTACAAGTACGACACAACATGTGGTTCATGCACGGTGGAGCTCCTGCACATTTCAGTTGAAGTGTTCGTACGCTTCTCAACAACAGATTCGGTGACCGATGGATTGGTAGAGGCGGACCAATTCCATCGCCTCCACTCTCTCCTGACCTTAACCCTCTTGACTTTCATTTATGGGAGCATTTGAAAGCTCTTGTCTACGCAACCCCGGTACCAAATGTAGAGACTCTTCGTGCTCGTATTGTGGACGGCTGTGATACAATACACCATTCTCCAGGGCTGCATCATCGCATCAGGTATTCCATGCGACGGAGGGTGGATGCATGTATTCTGGCTAACGGAGGACATTTTGAACATTTCGTGTAACAAAGTGTTTGAAGTCACGCTGGTACGTTCTGTTGCTGTGTGTTTCCATTCCATGATTAATGTGATTTGAAGAGAAGTAATAAAATGAGCTCTAACATGGAAAGTAAGCGTTTCCGGACACATGTCCAAATAACATATTTTCTTTCTTTGTGTGTGAGGAATGTTTCCTGAGAGTTTGACCTTACCTTTTTGTAACACCCTGT
Source organism: Schistocerca piceifrons (assembly GCF_021461385.2). Lineage (NCBI taxonomy): Eukaryota > Metazoa > Arthropoda > Insecta > Orthoptera > Acrididae > Schistocerca > Schistocerca piceifrons. The sequence continues at coordinate 1,007,876,713 of NC_060138.1, forward strand.
ATAAAAACACGCGCTATTCAAATGCAGTGTTGTGTCAAAGTGTCAAGGGGATCGTTGAAGAACTTCGGACATAGGAACGTATTAGAATGCAGCCTTGTGTCAAAATTTTAACTTGATCGACGAAGAACTTTTGGAGATGTTAAGACTTTTAGGAATATTTACATTTTTATTTACATAGATTGGTGACTTATTTGCGTTGTCATTTTTCTCGAATCTGCTGGCACAGGGTCAGGGACAGACGGACCCTGGATCCATGTGAGAGGATCGTTTTAGCAGCCGTTCTGGAAGCAATGGAGCGTCCGCAGATGGCGGTACGTGGCGCCACGTCAGCGCCATCGCAGCCCCGCCGTGCGCCCACAGAGTGCAGTGCTGGAATGGCGCAGCCGGCGAGGCGCTCACAATACCGGATGACGTCAGAACGACTGCACTGCATCCGTCTCCAGGAAGCAGACTCTAGGGCACGGTAGGTGCCGTGTGCAGGTTCCTTATCTCCTGGCGTGTTACTCTGCGGAGCGCCGTGGTAAGACTTCTCTCGCTATTTTCTGGCATTCCCAGGTGATACAAGATCTCAGAAAAGCAGAAAATATATTTCAGATGAGCTCTGAAACGTTCACGACTTGGGCCTTCTCCTAACAGCAAGATAATATTTTATACGCTAACTGAACTGATGTTAGACATTATTAGTGGATTCTCCTGCAATACTAATCTGTAACTGTTACATACTAAGTGCATTATTAGCAAAGGAGTCAACAAGCAGACAGAAAATGTGGCTGCAGTGAAGATTTTTGTAGCATGTGGATCCAGGAAAATCAAATCTCGCTCTCTGCAATGGATTCCCTGAATGTTCGTCAAACCTGCATCGTACGCGTGCAGCCTTGTCAACAAAGCTGATGTCATATTGGGAGTGTCCACAAAAATATATCTTGAAGATTAGAAGGTAGAGCATCAAGAAATGCCACCTGTAACGTTGATATAAACGTTTTGGATCGAGGTGACAATAACCTGAATGAGTCAGTCTATGTCACGGTACGAAAAACAGCCCCAAGAAAGATCCCGGAACCACCTCAGGCCAGAACTACTGCATCCACACACTGTGGGTTAAAAGCCTAGTGAATAGTATGTGCTCCCGACGCTTCGAATCCTTTGAAAGTAAGCAAAATCTTGAATCATCTGACGACACTATAAGCCTACTGTCAGCTACTGCCCAATTTCTGCGATACTGGAACAACTGAAGACCTGCAGCTTTATGAACCATCGTGTGCATTGGCTTCTTACCAGGTACCCAACTCCAAATGTGCATTGTATGGATTTCCTTCGCATTGTTAGGTCGGAAACTGAGAAGAACCCGCATTCAGGGAGAGCAGCAGTTCTTGCAGGGTTTGACACCGACCGTCATTGACGAGACGCGTTTCTCAGTGGCAGTCCACGTCGGCAGCATCTTTTTATGAACGCTGTTTTTGTACCGCGTCATGATTGGTAGTGTATGCAGTTTCTTGCAGATATGTGGTAATGTTTTTATCTTATTTTTGGTATTAGATGACAGTGATGTGATTTCTCTTTTTTATCCGGTGACTCATACCTTGTATTGTTCCTGGATTTTTTTCAGCCAGAAGACCTTAATAGTCGATTTGTCACTCCATACAGGTTCTGAGTACAACCAGTGTTATCTTTGGCCAGTAGTGTTTTCGTTGTGTTCATAACATTTGTTAGCCGGCGCGTGTGGCCGAGTGGTTCTAGGCGCTTCAGCCTGGAACCGCGCGACAGCAGATTCGAATCCAGCCTCGGGCATGGATGTGTGTGATGTTCGTAGGTTAGTTACCTTTAAGTAGTTCTAAGTTCTAGGGGACTGATGACCTCAGATGCTAAGTCCCATAGTGATCATAGAGCCATCTGAACAATTTCAGTTGTCGAGACAAGATTAAGCAAAATTATCTCTTCCCGTCCCTTGGACTCAAAGTTATAGATTCGCCTCTCCTTTACCATTCCATTAACGAATTATTTGGCAGAGTAATATTTTTTTTTTTTTACAAAAAGTGAGTTTTGTCGCGCTTGTTGTAATTGATAAAAGTCAGTTTCATAATGCCGTTTTTAAATTCTAGTCTCTTCTATATGATTCATTATGTTCAGTTTCTTTCACTGACTCCTTAATAAAATTTTATTTTGTAATCTTGAGTCGCCGCATTGCGTCTAGCAGAACACAATTGCTCAATGCTTAAAGAATGATGTGCTGAGGTTAGTTGCTTTTCCTTGCATTGCACTTGGGCAAAGTTCTCATTAGCTGCTTTGCTGCTGTGCTGAATTTTAACATTCACAGCTTTAGAGCAGTATCGAGTTTCCATGGCACAAGGTAAGTTACAAAATTTTGTTTAACATCACTGTCAGGACGCAGTGAGACTATTTATAGTCAAACACTGCATTTCAAATTATTATCAGCGTCAGTTCAGTCAAAATTTCTTTCAGATCTCATTTATTTGGTCCGACATTCTTACCCTTACAATGCTGTGTTACATGTCCGAATGTGTGTCATTTAACGTTACGGATCTTACCTAGTCATTTGGGATGCATAAATTTGCAGCGAATTTTAACAGAAGCATTTTGAGTATTTACTCTTTCAAAATTTAGTTTGTAATTTTATACAAAGTTTGTGTGTTGAAATGTCAGGACACGTACTCTGAGTCTTACATTGTACCGCTGCCGCGTGGGGTAACCATGCCGTCTTTGGCACATTGCCACGGTTCGCGCGGCTCCCCCCGTCGGAGGTTCGATTCCTCCCTTGGGCATGGGTGTGTGTGTTGGTTCAAATGGCTGTGAGTACTATGGGACTCAACATCTGAGGTCATCAGTCCCCTAGAACTTAGAACTACTTAAACATAACTAACGTAAGGACGTCACACACATCCATGCCTGAGGCAGGATTCGAACCTGCGACCGCAGCGGTCGCGCGGTTCCAGACTGTAGCGCCTAGAACCGCTTGGCCACCCTGGCCGGCTGTGTGAAGTTAGATTAAGTAGTGTGTAAGCGTAGGGACTGATGACCTCAGCAGTTTGGTCCCATAGAACTTACCACAGCTATCCACTGTAGCACCAGGCCGACCTGAAAGACAGACCACGGCGCGTTCGTCACAGTACGTGACACTGCAGGCATTACGAATGCTAGCAGGCGTCTCCGGCGTGGAGCGAGTAACTGTTTCAGACGAACGTAATAATTTTTGACTGCGTGTTTACATGCATACTAGTTGTAGACAGCACACAACAAAATGAAGACCTTTAATGAGTACGTTTTCAATGAAATATTAATTTCCCGTGGGCCCTCCATGGCGCCGAGAGTTCACGAAGTGTGGCGGACAAGCCGACTAGACACACTGGACCTCCGTATTGAGTAACCGTCTGGGGTGAACACTCGTGGTTGTCCCACGTACCCTGACTGCTAATTTGTGACGTCAGTCTGGTGATTCGACCTGTTGTGCTGCCATTCATGAACAGCATTCCAGTGGGTGCTTTCCAACAGGATAACGCTCGCCTGCATACCGCTGTTGTAAACCTACTCGTCTACAAAGTGGCTACACGTTCGCTTGGCCTACTCGATCACCAGATCTGTCTCCAATCGAGCACATATGGGGCTCATCGGACGGCAGTTCCAGCGTCATCCACAAACAGCACTAACCGTCAGTGTATCGACCGACCAAGTGCAAGAGGCATGGAACTCCATTGTACAAACAGACGTCCGGCACCTGTAGAGCGCAATGCGTTCACGATAGCATGCTTGTGTTTAACATTGTTGCGGTTACATCGGTTATTATGTTCCAGCGTTTCACATTTGCAACGGCTTACCCCGCGCTTGCATTAACCTATGATATGGCAATACTACTTACTTAAATATGTTATTTAGATAAATATATTCTAGAAATATCATTACTCTACGTTAATTATATTTTGGTGATGCAATATTTTTTACGTCCGTATATTTTTATTTCTTTATCAAGGATAATCCTTAAGCAAAAAAGTCATCTTTTGGGAGGTTTCCCAAACCAAGTAATTGCTGTAAATATTTAGGAGTCAACTTCATTCTGTTCTTAGTTATAGTTGCACCAGCTTCTGAAAATAAGCACGCACTGGACACAGGTGCAGAAACGACGATAATATGTTTTTGAGCATATTTGTACAAACATGGAAAAATGAATCTTCCCGCTCTGTAAACGGGATACTTTTTTAAAGATATTACAGGGTTTGACAAATAAAGAGATAAGTCGTCCCTTTGATGTGAGTCCTTTTTATTTTTGCGGCCATGCGCTACTTGTTTCTGATGTTTCCTGAAGTTGTATTCCCGTATCACAGCAGGAGAAACAACATTTTACTCAGTTTCACATGCACTACTTTTTTGCTCATATACCATACTTACGAGTTTTTGTATGGCAAATCCGCATACTGCTGGATCTTCAAAATGCAAGTTTTTAATCCTTGGATCCATTAGAGCAGCAAATGGCTGCGTGGCATTTGATTCAGTCAACCCATACCTTTTATTCAACTCTCTCTGTGAAACGTCTTTGCATTCTTTGATAAATGGTGAGGCTAATGTTTTACTATTAAGCCCTGTTGACAACCATTGGTATAATTTTGGATATAGTAACATTCTTTTGTCTTGACGCTTCTCTTGCGACATATCCAGCAGGGTTTATAAAGCCGTAACTTGGTCGATTGTTTCTATCTCTACAGTAGACAGAGTCACCCTCACTACTGGGATGTAATTGTTAAATCAATTCGATACAAACACTTGTCTTTCGCTACCGAGTAAGTATCGAATGATTCTGTAAGTAATCGGTACCGAAATAGAAGTATCGAATACATACTTGTATTTACTTGTATTGGAACATCCCTATCCACAGCTTCACGCAGCAAATATTGTGTTCCCAGAATGAATTTTCACTCTGAAACGGAATGTGTGCTGATTTGAAACTTCTTGTCAGACTAAAATTCTGTAATGGGCCAGAACTATCTTCGACTGAGCTCTACAAGCACGCTTCGCCCTGTTACAGCTAACGTAAATACAATAAAACATGGTTCAGTGCGCCTTCGGCATTCTAACGGCTCGGACTTGCTTAGCGCACCGGCAACGCCCCGATTAGCGCGAGCTTTGTTTACAGCTGTGAGGCTTCACATAGCGGTGCATTGATTACTACAGATCACGATGGCTCTTTCTTCCCGGAAGGCGACTATCAAGTTTACGTTCGACGCACAATACACAAGACCAAAAGCACACTAAATCGAACGTTTCATGCGAGAAGTGGTGAAACTAGATCCCTCGGAACTAATAGGAATTCACCTATGAATAGTGGCCAGCGTCGTATACGTAAAACTCATAGATGTGGAATACTAAACATCGACCCACGGTGTTGCCCTGACTGTAGGGGATGTCCGCTTCGCGGCTGGTCCCGGCGGAGGTTCGAGTCCTCCCTCGGGCATGGGTGTGTTTGTCCTTAGGATTACTTAGGTTTAGTAGTGTGTAAGCTTAGGGACTGATGACCTTAGCGGCTAAGTCCATAGGATTTCACACACGTTTGAACGTTTTTGATGTCCGCTTCGTGAGTGTTTACTCACCATCTGGCTCGACCAAGAGACATGAACGCACAACCTCTTACACAGAGGAAGTGTCGCCGCTATTTTGAGGAAATCAGGAGAATTATATTATCGGCGGCGACTTCAACTGCGTTCTGCGGCCCGAGGACCAACGACCACACTTCGTTCCTTGCCCGGCGTTACAGACGCTGGTCCGGCATCTTGCACTGCATGACATCTGGGATATGACGCACGGCGACAGCCGGGGATATACGTACTTTATACAGGGTGTATGCCGGCCGCTGAGGCCGAGCAGTTGTAGGCGCTTAAGTCCAGACCGTGCTGCTGCTATTGTCGCAGGTTCGAATCCTGGATGTGTGTGATGTCCTTACGTTAGTTAGGTTTATGCAGTTCTAAGTCTAGGGGATTGATGACCTCAGATGTTAAGTCCCACAGTGCTCAGAGCCATTTGAACCAGACAGAGTGTATGTGTCATTTGGGCTACACAAGGCGGCGATTGACACCGAGGTGTGCACCATCGCTCTGCCACGACACAAGACATGGAGCAGTAGGGGCCCATGGAAGCTCAACCTTACCCACCTGCGGGATGAGAACTGTTTACTGGGGTGTTAACGCTTAAATGGCGGCTCTGCAGCTTCAAACCGGCTTTACGCAGAACGTTCACATGATATGCCCAAGATAAGTCAGATTGGCAACGGGTGACTTCCGAATTTTATTTCACAGCCCTACGTGAGTTGGCGAAACAACGACCGTCACCAGACTGTCCGACGTATCAAAGCACAACAGCTGCGTCTTACGGCAGTGAGCCGGTCGGGGTGGCCGAGCGGTTCGAGGCGCTACAGTCTGGACCCCCGCGACCGCTACGGTCGCAGTTTCGGATCCTGCCTCGGCCATGGATGTGTGTGATTTCCTTAGGTTAGTTTGGTTTGAGTAGTTCTAAGTTATAAGGGACTGATGACCTCAGAATTTAAGTCCCATAGTGCTCAGAGCCATTTGAACCATTTTTTCTTACGGCAGTGAAGATGGATAGAGCTAAAGTGCGTGGGAGGATGCTCGACGGATTACGCAAGGAACGGCCGCCATTACACCATATACTGAGAGAACGAAGGCAGTGGCGACGTACACCTATACTAGATGTCGAAATGGCCGATGGATCGCGGGCCACGTTACAGAAGGATATTGGACATGCTTATGCTCACCACTATCGTAGTTTCTATGTGGAGGACCAGCTGGACAGAGCAGGACTGGCAGACGTGATTCTCGAAAAGCCAACGGACGAGCATCCTACTGCAGTGGACGGCCTTATGGCTGAAATCACCATATATGAACTGGACGTTGCCCTAAAGTGTGGTGCGTTAAATAAATCCCCTAGACTAGATGAGCTGCCTCTTGAGTTCTACCGCACCTTTGCTCCTCTGATGGTACCTACGTGGATACAGATGTGCAATTAACTCTTAACTCGTATCTTACGAGTCCCTACCGAGTTCACAGAGGGTACCATGATACCGGTTGCAAAACGAAGTGGTGGTCGTAGACTACAAGACGTTTTCTCCGTGCTCGACTTCAAGCGGCGATAAAGGACAAAATACATTTAGATCAAACGTGTCTAGGTGTGGAGAGCAATATACACACAACGCTATGGGCATACATGGACGTCGTAGCATTGATGTCGGCAGGTCGATTACGAGGAGCCCTGGCGGCAGTGGATCTCGATCACGCTTTCGTTCAAATGGAACATGTGCTCCTACGAGGGGTCATGGAACGAATGGGAATTCCCCTCATGTTTGTGGACACGATCTTGAGGTTGATTAATGGCGCGAACTCGATAGTCTCGGTGAACGGTGTTAGCTCAGAACCTTTCTCGGTCCAGCGCTCAGTGCGGCAAGGTTGTCCCCTTTCGGCCATCTTATTTGCAGTCGCTTTTGAAGCTGCACTATACGGCCTCCGACGACGACGTGAAGGTTGCCAACTACGGACCGCATCCTTCCTAAACCGCGCATACGCCGACGGCGTCGTTCTTTTGGTCAAGCCTGGAATCGAAATCCAGGCGGCGCTGGAAGGTCTTCAACAGTATGGAGCGCTCGCGGATGGTGTCATTAACCTACGAAATACCCGATGTATGGAAGTGGGCAGAAAGCTGCCACCAGGAACAGCAGTGCCCATCACCAAGGTCCCCACATTCAAGTGTTTGGGAGTGGTGTTCCATGGAAATATACGACGTACAGCGGCGGAAAATTACCGACGGCTACTTGCGACAGATTCGCGCATTAGTACGACAACATGCACTGCACGCCATAGATATGTTCCAGCGCGCACATTACGTCAACGACTATTTGTCACCGAAAATAAGTCACTTGGCACACAAACTGCCGTTGCCCACCACGATCGCGTCAAGTTACAGTCGGTCTTTAGACATTTCGCGAGTGCTGACGACCTCTTTAACATCCGCTACGGTACCTTGACGCTGCTGCCGAGAGGTGGAGGCATCGGACTCGTAAACGTGAACAACAGGACGCGCGATATTTCTTAGTACGGTGCAACGCTACTGGAGAACCACGCACGTCACCTTAATGGGCACCGTGATCAGCGAAGTGGCTCCCCATTCACTCTGCCCATCAGTCAATGTAGGCCTCATCGCGGCACCGCTCGCACACCTTCGGGACTGGTTGGTTGATTTGGGGAAGGAGACCAGACAGCGTGGTCATCGGTCTCATCGGATTAGGGAAGGATGGGGAAGGAAGTCGGCCGTGCCCTTTCAGAGGAACCATCCCGGCATTGGCCTGGAGTGATTTAGGGAAATCACGGAAAACCTAAATCAGGATGGCCGGACGCGGGAGAGAACCGTCATCCTCCCGAATGCGAGTCCAGTGTCTAACCACTGCGCCACCTCGCTCGGTGATCCTTCGGGACTTCTTCGTCGATTACAGTTACGTTCAGGACAGTTTGCTGGAGGTCAGGATGCCCACAACGAAAGACATATATCGAACCTTCCTTCAGCAACGATCTCGCAATGTCGCCGAACGGAAGTACCCGGCGATACAGTGGCAGGCAATAAGGAGAGCGGTCAATCTTCCCTCTCTCCTTACAGAGGTACGTGCATTGTGGTATGTAGTGGTGAACGGTAAATTCCCGAACCGTCAATTACTGCACTGTATTCATGTGGTCGACGCCCTGATACGACCCCACCGCGCAGTCGTCGACTCCGGCGAGCACCGTTAGGTTTGTTGCACGGCAATGAACTGTTGGCTTCTAATGAGGACCCTGCGGCTAATTGGGGTGTTCCGGGTATGAGAAGTGAAATGAGGAGATAGCTCTACGTTCAGGAAGTAACGTTGATGCCTGATGTATTCAGGGGACTATATATCGTTTTTAAGTAAGCGAAATGCCGACCTGAATACACACCAACAGGGCCGTTGCAGGGTCTTGTATTCTTCTCTTTCCTTTTCTAGTGAACGCTTTAAAACTAGACCGCGTTAGGAGCCGTTTTTACATCTGGATGTGTTAAATGGCACCTTTAGTTTCTGTATATTGTGTTTTTTTTGGTCATCAGTCTACTGACTGGTTTGATGCGGCCCGCCACGAATTCCTTTCCTGTGCTAACCTCTTCATCTCAGAGTAGCGCTTGCAACCTACGTCCTCAATTATTTGATTGACGTATTCCAATCTCTGTCTTCCTCTACAGTTCTTGCTCTCTACCGCTCCCTCTAGTACCATGGAAGTCATTCCCTCATGTCTTAGCAGATGTCCTATCATCCTGTCCACTCTCCTTATCAGTGTTTTCCACATATTCCTTTCCTCTCCGATTCAGCGTAGAACCTCCTCATTCCTTACCTTATCAGTCCACCTAATTTTCAACATTCGTCTATAGCACCACATCTCAAATGTTTCGATTCTCTTCTGTTCCGGTTTCCCCACAGTCCATGTTTCAATACCATACAATGCTGTACTCCAGACGTACATCCTCTCAAATTTCTTCCTCAAATGAAGGCCGGTATTTGATATTAGTAGACTTCTCTTGGCCAGAAATGTCTTTTTTGCCATAGCGAGTCTGCTTTTGATGTCCTCCTTGCTCCGTCCGTCATTGGTTATTTTACTGCCTATGTAGCAGAATTCTTTAACTTCATTGACTTCGTGACCATCAATCCTGATGTTAAGTTTCTCGCTGTTCCCGTTTCTACTACTTCTCATTACCTTCGTCTTTCTCCGATTTACTCTCAAACCATACTGTGTACTCATTAGACTGTTCATTCCGTTCAGCAGATCATTTAATTCTTCTTCACTTTCACTCAGGATAGCGATGTCATCAGCGAATCGTATCATTGATATCCTTTCACCTTGTATTTTAATTCCACTCCTGAACCTTTCTTTTATTTCCATCATTGATTCCTCAATGTACAGATTGAAGAGCAGGTGCGAAAGGCTACAGCCTTGTCTTACACCCTTCTTAATACGAGCACTTCGTTCTTGATCGTCCACTCGTATTATTCCCTCTTGGTTGTTGTACATATTGTATATGACCCGTCTCTCCCTATAGCTTACCCCTACTTTTTTCAGAATCTCCAACAGCTTGCACCATTTTATATTGTCGAACGCTTTTTCCAGGTCGACAAATCCTATGAAAGTGTCTTGATTTTTCTTTAGCCTTGCTTCCATTATTAGCCGTAACGTCAGAATTGCCTCTCTCGTCCCTTTACTTTTCCTAAAGCCAAACTGATCGTCACTTAGCGCATTCTCAATTTTCTTTTCCATTCTTCTGTATATTATTCTTGTAAGCAGCTTCGATGTATGAGCTGTTAAGCTGATTGTGAGATAATTCTCGCACTTGTCAGCTCTTGCCGTCTTCGGAATTGTGTGGATGATGCTTTTCCGAAAGTCAGATCGTATATCGCCAGACTCATATATTCTACACACCAACGTGAATAGTCGTTTTGTTGCCACTTCTCCCAATGATTTTAGAAATTCGGATGGAATGTTATCCATCCCTTCTGCCTTATTTGACCGTAAGTCCTCCAAAGCTCTTTTAAATCCGATTCTAATACTGCATCCCCTATCTTTTCTAAATCGACTCCTGTTTCTTCTTCTATCACATCAGACAAATCTTCACCCTCATAGAGGCTTTCAATGTATTCTTTCCACCTATGAAACGCAATAAAAATCAACAGACACAAAAAACACCTCAAATGAAAAGAAAACAAAATTAAAAAATAAAACAATTTAAAAAAATCCCTTTCATATCTTGGACCACATCCCCAGAAAAGGGAGGGTGGAGACATTGTGGACAGGCCTCGGGTTGGACCCCTGCCCATCCTGCCTCCGCCAGCCCGTGACCTGATCCGCACCTCCCTCCCAAAAAAAGGGTAGCGTCTTTGATTCACAATCAAAACGTCTTTGCTCCCGGGTTCGAATCCAGCCGTTGCTTAAATTTTGATTAATAGTCAGCACTGGCGGCCGAAGACTTCTGGCACAAGAGTCACCCCTCATTTTGCCAACGGCCTTGTCAATAAGGACGTAGGAGCGGACGGACGGAGGTTCAGGGCACTCTCTTGTCCTAGAGATGGGAAACTGCCCGTAAAGGTAGAAGAATCAGCCATGATCAGCGGCATGAGGATGCAGAAGGCAATGGAAACCACTGCACTGAAGACACGTAATGTGTATCCAAAGGACGTGTGCCCTGTAATTGAAATAAGTGTCATGATGATCTCTCCACAGGCAAAATATTCCGGAACGGTCCCCCATTCGGATCTCCGGGAGGGGACGGCCAAGGGGGAGGTTACCATGAGAAAAAGAATGAATAATCAACGGAAGGATAACACTCTACGAGTCAGGGCGTGGAGTGTCAGAAGCTTTAACGTGGTAGGGAAACTAGAAAATCTGAAAGCAAGGCTCAATCTAGATATAGTGTTGGTCAGTGAAGTGAAGTGGATAGAAGACAAGCAGTATAGGGTAATATCAACAGCAGCAGAAAATGGTATAACGGGAGTAGGATTCGTTATGAATGGGAAGGTAGGGCAGAGAGTGTGTTGCTGTAAACTGTTCAGTTGGTATGATTGTTCTTATCAGATCGACAGGAAACCAACACCGACAACGATAGTTGAGGTATACATGCCGACGTCGCAAGCTGAAGACGAAGAGATAGAGAAAGCGTATGGGGATATTGAAAGGGTAATACAGTATGTAAAGCGGGATGAAAATCTAATAGTCATAGGAGACTGGAATGCAGTTGTAGGGGAAGGAGTAGAAGAAAAGGTTACAGGAGAATATGGGCTTGGAACAAGGAATGAGAGAGGAGAAAGACTAATTGAGTTCTGTAACAAGATTCAGCCAGTAATAGCGAATACTCTGTTGAAGAATCACAAGCGGAGGAGGTATACTTGGAAAGGCCGGGTAATAATGGAAGATATCAGTTAGATTACATGGTCAGACAGAGATTCTGAAATCAGATACTGGATTGTAAGGCGTACCCAGGAGCCGACATAGACTCAGATCCCAATATACTAGTGATGAAGAGTAGGCTGAAGTTTAAGACGTACTAGGCTATAAAAACAGCAATAAGGAATAGCTTAGTTAGACAATACAGTTGAAGAGGAATGGACACCTCTAAAAAGGGTCATCACAGAAGTTGGGAAGGAAAACATAGGTACAAAGAAGGTAACTGCGAAGAAACCATGGGTAACGGAAGAAATACTTGAACTGATCGATGAAAGGAGAAAGTACAAAAATGTTCCGGGAAACTAAGGAATGGAGAAATAGAAGTCGCTGAGGAATGAAATAAATAGGAAGTGCAGGGAAGCTAAGACGAAATGGCTGCAGGAAGAATGTGAAGACATCGAAAGAGAAATGATTGTCGGAAGGACAGACTCTGCATAAGGAAAGTCAAAACAAATTTCGGTGACATTAAAAGCAAGGGTGATAACATTAGGAGTGCAACGAGAATTCCACTGTTAAATGCAGAGGGCGGATAGGTAGAAATAATGCACTGAAAGCCTCTATGAAGGGGAAGATTTGTCTGATGTGATAGCAGAAGAAACAGAAGTCGATTTACAAGGGATAGGGATCCAGTATTAGAATCAGAATTTAAAAGAGCTTTGGAGGACTTAAGATCAAATAAGGCAGAAGGGATAGATAACATTACATCAGAATTTCTAAAATAATTAGTGGAAGTGGTAACAAAACGACTAGTCACATTGGTGTGTAGAATGAATGAGTCTGGCGACATACCATCTGACTTTCGGAAAAGCATTATCCACACAATTCGGAAGAGGGCAAGAGCTGACAAGTGCGAGAATTATCGCACAATCATCTTATCAGCTCATGCATCCACGTTGTTTACAGGAATAATTTACAGAAGAATGTAAAAGAAAATCGAGGATGTGCTAGATGATGATCAGTTTGGATTTAGCGAGGGTAAAAGCACAAGAGAGGCAATTCTGACGTTGCAGTTAATAATGGAAGCAAGACTAAAGAAAAATCAATACACGTTCATAGGATTTGTCGACCTGGGAAACGCGTTCGACATTGTAAAATGTTGCAAGATGTAAAAATTCTGAGAAAAGTAGGGGTAAGCAATAGGGAGAGACGATGGTGCAACAGCCAAGAGGGAATAGTAAGAGTGGACGACCAAGTACGAAGTGCTCGTATTAAAAAACGTGTATGTCAAGGACGTAAATTTTCGCCCCTATCGTTCAACCTGTACATCGAGGAAGCAATGATGGAAATAAAAGAAGGGTTCAGGAGTGAAATTAAAATTCAGGGTGAAAGGACATCAATGATACGATTCGCAGATGACGTTGCTGTCCTGAGTGAAAGTGAAGAAAAATTACGTGATCTGCTGAACGGAATGAAACGTCTAATGAGTACATAGTATGGACTGAGATTAAATCGAAGAAAGACGAATGTAATGAGAAGTAGTAGAAACGGGAACAGCGATGAACTTAACGTCAGGGTTGATGGTCACGAAGTAGATGAAGTTAAGGGATTCTGCTACCTAGGCGGTAAAATAACCAATGACGGATGGAGCAAGGAGGACATCAAAAGCAGACTAGCAATCGCAAAAAGGGCATTCCTGGCCAAGAGAATTCTACTTATATTGAATATGGGCCTTAATTTGAGGAAGAAATTTCTGAGAATGTACGTCTGGAGTACAACTTTGTATGGTAGTGAAACATGGACTGTAGGAAAATCGTAACAGAAGAGAATGGAAGCATTTGAGATGTGGTGCTATAGACGAATGTTGAAAATTAGGTGGACTGATAAGGTAAGGAATGAGGAGGTTCTGCACAGAATCGGAGAGGAAAGGAATATGTGGAAAACACTGACAAGGAGAAGGGACAGGATGATAGGACATCTGCTAAGACATGAGTGAATGACTTCCATGGTACTAGAGGGTGCTGTTGAGGCCAAAAACTGTAGAGGAAGACAGAGATCGGAATCCGTCCAGCAAATAATTGAGGACGTATATTGATCTCAGAAGAGGAGGTTATCACAGGGGAGGAATTCGTTGCCGGCCGCATTAAACCAGTCAGAAGATAGATAAAAAATAAAACAAAAGGCTGCGATAGTGTGGAAATATGTTTTTTTAGATGAATTTTGTGCCACTGGTGATGTTTTATTCATTTATTGGCGAACAGAAATTCCAAGACCGAGCTGATATTACAAAATGTCAGGCGTATGTAGAGCTGTAGGTGCATTGTCGATATCCATCAACAAGCTCGTGCTGGCTAACTGTTAAACAGCTCCCTCGCAGCCTTACACATAATTCTGTAAATATTAACCCCCTTTGAAATGAAGTTGCTTCATCAGTGAAAATTAGTATTTGGCTTCGTCCACCGACATTCACAATATCTTAACTACAAACGTACACTGACGGCCACTGACTCGCTGCTGACAGATCGCCTCCTTGTTCAACAATAACACACTGTCTTTGATCGACGTAGTGACTCTTCCTCCCTCTCTCTCTCTCTCTCTCTCTCTCTCTCAGATCGTTAGCAAAAAAATTATAAATGAGTTTTTCCTTTTACGCCGCAAGTTTTACTATATCATATACTTGAAAACATTACTAAAATAAACAAAAGCATGTCACTGAAGAATATGTAAGCAAATTTTTAAATATATACACTACTGGCCATTAAAATTGCTACATCACGAAGATGACGTGCTACAGACGCGAAATTTAACCGACAGAAAGAAGATGCTGTGATATGCCAATGATTATCTTTACAGAGCATTCATACAAGGTTGGCGCCGGTGGCGACACCTACAACGTGCTGACATGAGGAAAGTTTCCAACCGATTTCTCATACACGAACAGCAGTTGACCGGAGTTACCTGGTGAAACGTCGTTGTGATGCCTCGTGTAAGGAGGAGAAATGAGTACCATCACGTTTCCGACTTTGATAAAGGTCAGATTGTAGCCTATCGCGATTGCGGTTTATCGTATCGCGACATTGCTGCTCGCGTTGGTCGAGATCCAATGACTGTCAGCAGAATATGGAATCGGTGGGTTCAGGAGGGTAATGCGAAACGCCGTGCTGGATCCCAACGGCCTCGTATCACTAGCAGTCGACATGACAGGCATCTTATCCGCATGGCTGTAACGAATCGTGCAGCCACTCCCGATCCCTGAGCCAACAGATGGGGACGTTTACGAGACAGAACCATCTGTTCAAACAGTTCGACGACGTTTGCAGCAGCATGGACTATCAGCTCGGAGACCATGGCTGCGGTTACCCTTGACGCTGCAACACAGACAGGAGCGCCTGCGATGGTGTACTCAACGACGAACCTGGGTGCACGAATGGCAAAACGTTATTTTTTTCGGATGAATCCAGGTTTTGTTTACAGTATCATGATGGTGGCATCCGTGTTTGGTGGTGAACGCACATTGGAAGCGTGTATTCGTCATCGCCATACTGGCGTATCACCCGGCGTGATGGTATGGGGTGCTATTGGTTACACGTCTCGGTCACCTCTTGTTCGCATTGACGGCACTTTGAACAGTGGACGTTACATTTCAGATGTGTTACGACCCGTGGCTCTACCCTTCATTTGATCCCTGCGAAACCTTACATTTCAGCAGGATAATGCACGACCGCAAGTTGCAGGTCCTGTACGGGCCTTTCTGGATGCAGGAAATGTTCGACTGCTGCCCTGGCCAACACATTCTCCAGATCTCTCACCAATTGAAAACGTCTGATCAATGGTGGCCGAGCAACTGTCTCGTCACAATACGCCAGTCACTACCCTTGATGAACTGTGGTATCATGTTGAAACTGCATGGGCAGCTATACCTGTACACGCCATCCAAGCTCTGTTTGACTCATTGCCCAGGCGTATCAAGGCCGTTATTACGGCCAGAGGTGGTTGTTCTGGGTACTGATTTCTCAGGATCCATGCACCCAAATTGCGTGAAAATGTAATCAAATGTCAGTTCTACTATAATATATTTGTCCAGTGAATACCCGAATATCATCTGCATTTCTTCTTGCTGTAGCAATTTTAATGGCCAGTAGTGTATAAATGTAACTTTGCACAGAAAATAGAAAAATGTAACTAGTTTCAGTGGTACTAACATTGGCTCTTGTACTAAACTGCTTTAAATCAAAGTTGCTTAATAAACTGAACACGAAAAGGAAGGAAAATTAAATTATGTGTTAATGTCCTCAATTTACTGTGTTATTACATAAGCCCCTCCTGTTCAGCACGTGTTTTCAGCAGAAGAAAACTCCGGGTGAACTGCCACAGACAGTGCTAAATTGTTATAAAAATGTAACAGAAGCAGCTAGAAATGTGTATAACTGTTTGCCTTCAGCAAAAAGAAAATAAAGAATGATCATTTTCATGTCTTGAATTACAGAGTACAACACTACTTCCTGTCAAATACATTTTCCTTCTTTGATTTCATTTAGATAATTTCATATTCAACAAGAAATAAATGAATTAGGGGATACACTCAAATTTTGTTTCATATGCTCCACGAATAGCAGAAGCTATGGCAGTAACTGCTTCACTAATCTTGGTTAAGAGCGGTGCTGTTTCCGAAGTGCAGCTTGGTAATGTGAACTCAGTTGAGAAGCTTAGTGTCGCTCGGTCTTCAGTGCGCAGGCGTTACTTTCGTGCCTATTTCGAATTTACTCTTATCCCGCTCGATCCTTAAGCCTCCTGTTTGTTAGGGGCTTACCTAGCTTACGGCATTCAACATGAATTCGGATTCTGAATGTAGCTGGTCGTTTCCTTTGATAGCCTCCATTACGTAGCTGCCGCAGTGCGTTCATTTCGCTTCTCGAGTGTTCGTCTGTACTACCTACATTTATGTTATTGTTGAGCAGTAGTGTCATTGCAGTTAATGAGAAGAACAATTTTTCGCATTTTCTTTAAAATTCTACATAGACAGCAGTTTGAAAATGCTACGTGACCAAACGCTAAACAAATATTTCAATTTGAGTTATGCAAGAAAATTAGAGAGAAGAATGAGAAATTTGTTTTCCGGTTAGTAGTGTGACTAAACTGGACCACCTGCCATTATTAGCTTATAAACAGTTGGCCTCGAAACCTCTAGTTACTTTTTAACGCAATCGAAAACATCGATTACGAAATGAACATTGTAACAAAGATGAGAAATTCGAAAAGCTGTTAACGAATAAGCTGCTATGACTTCTGCCGAAGGGATCAAAGAAGCAAAACCGCTGAGACACGTCTTTGCACTTTTTAGCTGCTTTGGCATGAAGTATCCCATCCACATCCAATCCTGCTAAGGAAAACAAATTCCATCCCTTGCCCTCCGCTCTCAGGCAGCAGGCAGGGGGCGAACTGAGGTGGCAGTCCCTCCACATGGCTGTCCCATCAAGAGGTGAGTGACAGTGGGTGTTAATACAAGTACTCATAAGACTTTAGGTGAAGGTATAGACAATAGATTGAAGCATCATTTACGACACACAGTAGCCTTTGATGAAATAAAAGATCTTGATGTCCGAAATTCTTAAAATCGGAACGGAAATTTTATGGTCCATTACGGGAAAGAACGAGAATTTACAGAATATTTAAAAGAGATAGGTTTAATCTTAGCGATTGTAACTGAAACTAGAAGGAACCCCGACTCGAGAAGTTTTTAAACAATTATGAAGCTATATGAAGTGGAGATGGACAAGAGCACCAGGCGCAAACTGAGTAATTATACTAATAAATAAAATACAAAGATTAGCAATATTCTGTCAAGAATTAAGAGAATACAGACACTACATCATTAAAAACTGACACATGGAACCTCTATTCGTAATGCGCATGTGATCATGAAGACATTGCCAATTCCTGTAAACAGTTTCAAGATTTATTTATCAGAAACTATGTGGCAGTAGTAGGTTTGGAGCTTTAGAACAGGCAGTCAGCGTCAAACGGTTGTGACAGTGAATAATTATTGATAAGCCGTAAATAGTAATCAGAAGCTCTTAAGAGATGTTATGGTCCACTACAAAATGAAATTTATACCATTTTAAACATAAATATTTACATAAATCCACTGTGAGATGGGAAATAATTATCTCTTTTATTTCGTGGACGGTTGCAGGTATCTAAATGAGGTTTTCCGTAATTGATAACACACCATGCGCACGTAATTTTTTTTGTTAATATTGACCCTAAAATATTTCACTAAAAAAATCCTCAAAATGTACTAACATTGGAAAGCAGTGTGGCCAGAGTCGGCTACTGGGATGCAAACACCACCAAGCAGAGCTCTTATGCCCGGCTCCGTCGTTGCATGCAGCAAGGCAGGCCTTAGCTACTAAGAAGTACCTCATTTCCTACACTGCATGGATGTGGGACCAGCTATGATTTTTCTGTGTGGAACTATGTACGGCCTATGATAGCTTCTGGCGCCTCAGATGGGGCTTAGGAAATCTATTTCTAATGTGAAGACGTTAAAAAATCAGCCAACCAGTTGCAAACAAAGGTTTCGATATTAGTATAAAATACCTGCTTAAGAAATAGTGGTCCTTGTTACAACACATGATAATGTGTTTACGATTCCAAGTTTCTGTGGGAAGAACTACAGTTACTTGTCAGAGGCAAAACAGAAACGTCAGACTTTCGTCCATACTTCCATACTAATATTATAAACGCGAAAGTAACTCAGTTACGCTTTCACGACTAAATCGCTGAACCAGTTTTGATAAATTTGCTATGGCGATAGCTAGAACGCCGAGGAAGAACTTAGGCTACTTTACAAAAGTGTGTAGTACAACATATTTATTGATTTGAAAAATATAACGCGAAATATGGAACAATAATTACCCTTTGAAAAAGCTATTTACTCTTCGATTTTTCAACTCTATCGTATTTGTGAAAATGATTTTATTGTTTGATATGTTCTACATACAATGCTATACCTGTTCAATCCACACTTCCATAATAATATCAGTCACAAAGCCTCTCATTTTAGCCTCCGAGGGTGATGTGTCTCTTACAACTTCCTTGTCGTGTTCAAATTGGCGTGAACAACGAGTGGACATGCGGTTGTCGTTGCTCTTTAACGATCATTGCTGCGCACGTTAAATTCTCACGCGGTCTGGTTCTTTTACTGCATTTATCTGGATGTGTTCGATGTCCTCATCATCATTTTATCGGCATCAACGTGCAAGTCAACGGAGTGGGATCAAATAAAATCACTTGCGCTCATCTCCCGAACAACCCAACTAGATTCTTCCGGCCAATAAAGCCATACGCATATTTCATTTTACTGATACGCGAGCGCAGCCGTGGGAAATAGCTAGAATACAATGCTTTTACAAGCTTTAACGTGTTTGATCCATTGCAGTCGATACTTTCCTATTAATATCAAAAATGAGAAAGTAACTGCGTCTTTCACGACTAAACGAAATTTGGCTTGAGGTCGCTCGGACCCTAATGAAGAAGACAGGGTACTTTACAAAGCGTACAGGGCAAGATATTCACTGATATAAAAAATATTACGCAAATGAAAGAAAAATATTTACTCTTTGAAGAAGCTATTTACTCTTTCACTTTTGAACTTTACCATATTTGTCAGAATGCGTTTATTGGTTGTTCTGATCTACATATTATGATTCATCGTAATCAATACAATGCTTATGCAATTATCAACGTGGTTAATCCTTACCTCTATACTAATACCAGTCCTACTAATTGTGAAAGTAATTAACTCTGTTACGTTTTCACGACTCTACCACTGAACCGATTCCATTGGTATTTGGAGTGTAGATGACTTGAAACCTGGGGAAGACCGTTGGCTACTTTAGAAAGTCATAACGTTTTTTAATTTGGTGTATATGCGTGGCATACAGACGCCGCTGGCGCGATGGTCGGTGATTATTCCGTGAAAATTCAAATCCGAAGAGACTGTGCCAGTGCTTTTTGATATTGAGTTCCTACACCACATGCGTAGCTGGAGAGCTTTGGTGGAGATACAAAAATGAAATCGGACGGTAAGCCGGAGTACCATATTTAAAACTATTACTGTAAGCCTCGCACACGTATTTCTGATTTAGCGCATAGTTCGACGAGAGCTCAAGGTGTGAAAATTACTCGAATCCAGTAAACCTCAGATCAATTTCATGTCCGCCGCAACTTGGATCAGAACGTCAGGTGGCCTTAAGAGCTGCAGAGACATTAGAACTGCCACAAGACCTTCGCGTTTTAGAGGCTGGATGTCACGCATCTCTTACAGATACCAAGACGTCTGAAGACTTCGAACAACGGCATTTAAAGGCTGTACGACAAACAGTCGTACCTTTACATGTGGAACGTGGGAGACTTTTGGTGAGGCTACATTTGGTTAGGATCTATTAACTGGCTGTGTTAATCATAAATTACTCATAGGGAGATGGATAAAAAATGTGGGCACACTAGGGGTAAGACAGATACTGGCTACATGAAAATTAAAGAGAACCATTGCATGAATATCAAGAGCTCAGATGGAAAACCAGTTATAAGCAAAGAAGGGAAGGCAGAAAGGTGGGTAGAGTACATAGAGGGTCTATACAAGGGCGATGTGCTTCAGGGCAATGTTCTTGAAATGGAAAAGGACGTAGATGTAGATGACGATGAGAGGGGAGATACGATACTGCGTGAAGAATTTGACAGGGCACTGAAAGACCTAAGTTGAAACAAGGCCCCGGGAGTAGACAACATTCTATTAGAACTACTGATAGCCTTGGGAGAGCCAGCCCTGACAAAACTCTACCATCTGGTGAGCAAGATGTATGAGACAGACCAAAAAGCCTCAGACTTCAAGAAGAATATATTAATTCCAATCTCAAAGAAAGCAAGTGTTGACAGGTCTGAAAATTACCGAACTATCAATTTAATAAGTCACGGCTGCAAAATACCAACACAAATCCGTTACAGACGAATGGAAAAAGTGGTAGAAGCCGGCCTTGGGGAAGATCAGTCTGCATTCCGTAGAAATGGGGGAACACGCGAGGCAATACTGACCCTTTGACTTATCTTAAAAGATAGAATAAGGAAAGGCAAACCTACGTTTCTAGCATTTGTAGACTTAGAGAAAAGTTTTGACAATGTCGACTGGAGTACTCTTTCAAATTCTGAAGGTGGGAGGGGTCAAATAAAGGGAGCGAAAGGCAATTTAGAATTTTTACAGAAACCAGATAACAGTTATAAGAGTTGAGGGGCACGAAAGGGAAGCAGTGATTGAGAAGAGAGTGAGACGGGGTTGTAGGCTACCTCCGATTTTATTCAATCTATATACTGAGCAAGCAGTAAAGAAAACAAAAGGATAATTCGGAGTAGGAATTGAAATCCATGAAGAAGAAATAAAAACTTTGAGATTTGCCTATGACATTGTAATTCTGTCAGAGACAGCAAAGGACGTGGAAGATCAGCTGAACGGAATGGACAGTATCTTGTAAGGAGGATATAAGATAAACATCAACAAATGCAAAACGATCATAATGGAATTTAGTCGAATTAAATCAGGTGATGCTGAGGGAATTAGCTTAGGAAATGATCCTGTTAGGGTAGTAGATGAATTTTACTATGTTGTTGTTGTTGTGGTCTTCAGTCCTGAGACTGGTTTGATGCAGCTCTCCATGCTACTGTATCCTGTGCAAGCTTTTTCATCTCCCAGTACCTACTGCAACCTACATCCTTCTGAATCTGCTTAGTGTATTCATCTCTTGGTCTCCCTCTACGATTTTTACCCTCCACGCTGCCCTCCAATACTAAATTGGTGATCCCTTGATGCCTCAGAACATGTCCTACCAACCGATCCCTTCTTCTGGTCAAGTTGTGCCACAAACTTCTCTTCTCCCCAATCCTATTCAATACTTCCTCATTAGTTATGTGATCTACCCATCTAATCTTCAGCATTCTTCTGTAGCACCACATTTCGAAAGCTTCTATTCTCTTCTTGTCCAAACTATTTATCGTCCATGTTTCACTTCCATACATGGCTACACTCCATACGAATACTTTCAGAAATGACTTCCTGACACTTAAATCAATACTGGATGTTAACAAATTTCTCTTCTTCAGAAACGCTTTCTTTGCCATTGCCAGCCTACATTTTATATCCTCTCTACTTCGACCATCATCAGTTATTTTGCTCCCCAAATAGCAAAACTCCTTTACTACTTTAAGTGCCTCATTTCCTAATCTAATTCCCTCAACATCACCCGACTTAATTAGACTACATTCCATTATCCTTGTTTTGCTTTTGTTGATGTTCATCTTATATCCTCCTTTCAAGACACTGTCCATTCCATTCAACTGCTCTTCCAAGTCCTTTGCTGTCTCTGACAGAATTACAATATCATCGGCGAACCTCAAAGTTTTTATTTCTTCTCCATGAATTTTAATACCTACTTCGAATTTTTCTTTTGTTTCCTTTACTGCTTGCTCAATATAGAGATTGAACAACATCGGGGAGAGGCTACAACCCTGTCTTACCCCCTTCCCAACCACTGCTTCCCTTTCATGTCCCTCGACTCTTATAACTGCCATCTGGTTTCTGTACAAATTGTAAATAGCCTTTCGCTCCCTGTATTTTACCCCTGCCACCTTTAGAATTTGAAAGAGAGTATTCCAGTCAACATTGTCAAAAGCTTTCTCTAAGTCTACAAATGCTAGAAACGTAGGTTTGCCTTTCCTTAATCTTTCTTCTAAGATAAGTCGTAAGGTCAGTATTGCCTCACGTGTTCCAGTGTTTCTACGGAATCCAAACTGATCTTCCCCGAGGTTGGCTTCTACTAGTTTTTCCATTCGTCTGTAAAGAATTGGTGTTAGTATTTTGCAGCTGTGACTTATTAAGCTGATAGTTCGGTAATTTTCACATCTGTCAACACCTGCTTTCTTTGGGATTGGAATTATTATATTCTTCTTGAAGTCTGAGGGTATTTCGCCTGTTTCATACATCTTGCTCACCAGATGGTAGAGTTTTGTCAGGACTGGCTCTCCCACGGCCGTCAGTAGTTCCAATGGAAGATTGTCTACTCCGGGGGCCTTGTTTCGACTCAGGTCTTTGAATGCTCTGTCAAACTCTTCACGCAGTATCATATCTCCCATTTCATCTTCATCTACATCCTCTTCCATTTCCATAATATTGTCCTCAAGTACATCGCCCTTGTATAGACCCTCTATATACTCCTTCCACCTTTCTGCTTTCCCTTCTTTGCTTAGAACTGGGTTTCCATCTGAGCTCTTGATATTCATACAAGTCGTTCTCTTATCTCCAAAGGTCTCTTTAATTTTCCTGTAGGCGGTATCTATCTTACCCCTAGTGAGATAGGCCTCTACATCCTTACATTTGTCCTCTAGCCATCCTTGCTTAGCCATTTTGCACTTCCTGTCGATCTCATTTTTGAGACGTTTGTATTCCTTTTTGCCTGTTTCACTTACTGCATTTTTATATTTTCTCCTTTCATCAATTAAATTCAATATTTCTTCTGTTACCCAAGGATTTCTACTAGCCCTCGTCTTTTTACCTACTTGATCCTCTGCTGCCTTCACTACTTCATCCCTCAAAGCTACCCATTCTTCTTCTACTGTATTTATTTCCCCCATTCCTGTCAATTGCTCCCTTATGCTCTCCCTGAATCTCTGTACAACCTCTGGTTCTTTTAGTTTATCCAGGTCCCATCTCCTTAAATTCCCACCTTTTTGCAGTTTCTTCAGTTTTAATCTACAGGTCATAACCAATACATTGTGGTCAGAGTCCACATCTGCCCCTGGAAATGTCTTACAATTTAAAACCTGGTTCCTAAATCTCTGTCTTACCATTATATAATCTATCTGATACCTTTTAGTATCTCCAGGGTTCTTCCATGTATACAACCTTCTTTCATGATTCTTAAACCAAGTGTTAGTTATGATTATGTTGTGCTCTGTGCAAAATTCGACCAGGCGGCTTCCTCTTTCATTTCTGTCCCCCAATCCATATTCACCTACTATGTTTCCTTCTCTCCCTTTTCCTACACTCGAATTCCAGTCACCCATGACTATTAAATTTTCGTCTCCCTTCACAATCTGAATAATTTCTTTTATTTCATCATACATTTCCTCAATTTCTTCGTCATCTGCAGAGCTAGTTGGCATATAAATTTGTACTACTGTAGTAGGCGTGGGCTTTGTGTCTATCTTGCCCACAATAATGCGTTCACTATGCTGTTTGTAGTAGCTTACCCGCATTCCTATTTTCCTATTCATTATTAAACCTACTCCTGCATTACCCCTATTTGATTTTGTGTTTATAACCCTGTAGTCACCTGACCAGAAGTCTTGTTCCTCCTGCCACCGAACTTCACTAATTCCCACTATATCTAACTTCAACCTATCCATTTCCCTTTTTAAATCTTCTAACCTACCTGCCCGATTAAGGGATCTGACATTCCACGCTCCGATCCGTAGAACGCCAGTTTTCTTTCTCCTGATAACGACATCCTCTTGAGTAGTCCCCGCCCGGAGATCCGAATGGGGGCTATTTTACCTCCGGAATATTTTACCCAAGAGGACGCCATCATCATGTAATCATACAGTAAAGCTGCATGCCCTCGGGAAAAATTACGGCTGTAGTTTCCCCTTGCTTTCAGCCGTTCGCAGTACCAGCACAGCAAGGCCGTTTTGGTTATTGTTACAAGGCCAGATCAGTCAATCATCCAGACTGTTGCCCTTGCAACTACTGAAAAGGCTGCTGCCCCTCTTCAGGAACCACACGTTTGTCTGGCCTCTCAACAGATACCCCTCCGTTGTGGTTGCACCTACGGTACGGCTATCTGTATCGCTAAGGCACGCAAGCCTCCCCACCAACGGCAAGGTCCATGGTTCATGGGGGGGGATTTTACTATATGGGGAGGAAAGTAGCTGATGATTGTCGAAGTAGAGAGAATATAAAATGTAGACTTCGAAGGGAAAGGAAAGCGTTTCGGAAGAAGAGCAATTTGTTGACATCGAGTATAGATTTAAGCGTCAGGAAGTCATTTTTGAAAATATTTGTATGGATTGAAACGTGGACGATAAATAGTTTAGACAAGAAGAGAATAGTAGATTTCGAAATGTTGTGCTACAGAAGAATGCTGAAGATTAGATGGATAGATCACATAACTAATGAGGAGGTATTGAATAGAATTGCCGAGAAGAGGAGTTTGTAGCATAACTTGACTAGAAGAAGGGATCGGTTGGTAGGACACGTTCTGAGGAATCAAGGGATCATCAATTTAGTACGAGAGGGAAGCGTGGAGGGTAAAAATCGTAGAGGGAGGCCAAGGCATGAGTACACTAACCAGATTCAGAAGGATATAGGTTGCAGTAGTTATTCGGATATGAATAAGCTTGCACAGGATAGGGTAGCATGGAGTGCTGAATCAAACCAGTCACTGGACTGAAGACTACTACAACAACAACAACAATTAAATTTTGAGAACAGATTTGTCTAGGTAACATATTTAAGCGATTAACAGTGCTAGACCGCAAATTAACGTAAGCGAGAGATAAGCCATTGCACATGTGAAATGCTGCTACATTAACCGGTGTAATCACCAGAATGTTGAATGCAAGCGTGCAAACATGTATGCATTGCGTTGTACAGGTGCCGGATGTCAGTTTGTTGGACGGGCGCCCATGCCTGCTGCACTTGGTCGATCAATATCCTGCTGAAAAACACGCCCTGGAATGCTTTTCATGAATGGCAGCACAACAGCTCAAATCACCAGATTGACGCACAGCCTTATAGCCAGGGTGAGTGGGATGATCACGGGAGTGCTTCTGTTGTCATACGAAATCGCACTGCAGAGCTTAACTGCAGGCACACAGGTTGGTTGCCGGCCCTCAGTGTGCCTCCTGCCAACTGACACACGGCCATCATTGGTCCCAGGCGAAACCAGCTTTAATCAGAAAATACAACACATCTCCACCCCGCCCTTCAATGAGCTCCCACATGGCACCGTTGAACCGCAAATGTCGGTGGTTTCGGGTCAGTAAAATGCATGCTACAGGGCGTCTGGCTCGAAGCTGTCCTTGAAGTACCCGATTTGTAACAGTTCGTTGTATCACTGTGGTGCCATCTGCTGCTGAAATTGTTGCTACAGATGCAGTATTATGTGCTAGATTCATAAGCCGAATATGACTGTCTTCCCTTTCGGTAGTGCTATGTGGCCATCCGGGGCCTGGTCCTCATGCGACCATATGTGATCATGACGACTGCTGGCAGCAATCATGTATAGTTACCACATCATTCCTGCCAAGATTTTCTGCAGTATCGCAGAAGGAACGTCCAGCTTCTCGTATCCCTAATACATAACTTCGTTCGTTGATAATGGCGTCTTTGTCAGCTTAAAGGCATTCTAGACTAAAGTGCGCGTCATTTATGTTGGCGGCCGAGTTTAGGTTCGTTCTGCGCATCTGACGTCACAAGACACAGTCAGCCAATGAAGAGAGAACGACGTTGCCACATCTCGACTGCAGTCCAGAGCATGGACGAGTGTCTTCAGTTTTAGAAACGTTCAGTCATAAATAAAGTAATAGAACAAAAGCAATGTCTTGATAGCAGACATTCTTTTATAGAAAGTTTGGAAAAAGCATTCTCTATACCAATCGCTTCATATTCTATTAATTAATTAAACCAAACAAGCAATAAGACTCCTAATTCAGGCGATAGCAAGGAAAGGTGTATGTATCACTCTCACGAACCGCTTTGTCGCAATAAAGAACTGCGGTAGTTTTTTATTTCCTATTGTACTTCGACGAAGCGTGAGTAATTCACAGTCATACCAACAGTGTTTGTCAGTATTTTGCATGACTTGTCATAGTCCTCATGACTTTATGTAGTCAGACGAGGTGCATTAGCTTAACGGTTAAGGTGTTGGACTGCTGTGCGAAAGGATATGAGTTCAAACTTTGTGCAGTGCTTAATATTTTCATTATTTAAAAACAATATCGAAGTGCCTTACTTCACGAATTATATTCGTTTGAATGCAATTTTTTGAAATTTCTAGTGCTTTGTCTGTTCATTAACCCTTTCGCTGCTGCAGACACGTGCTTCCCGCATTCCGCGCTGTGCGCGATTTTGTCACCACTGCACTGCTCGCCTGTGCAGGCACATGGTGTTCCCACTGCTTTGACACACTTATCATTCGATTTCACAAAAACTATTTGGCCCAAAAATTTGATTTTTACAGGTTTTCTTGACTGATACCTTCCCCCCATAAATGACTTAATTTTGTTTCGATGTTCAACGCAGTTATTATGCAGCATTAAATGTAGTAAACCATTGCACAAAATTTTGAAGAGTTTGCACAGGTAGAAGTCCATACCGTATACTTTCCGTATGGTCGATTTTAGTTGCCACAATGTTGAGAATGAAATGTGGACAAGATACCTAAATTTCATATAAAATTTACTGTATAACAATAGCTCATTTAAGTACCACATAGGTGTCGTATGCAATATTGAGAAATATTGCAGGGAGCACGTCTTTGTAGCAGCGAAAGGGTTAATGCGGCCGTGGTGGCTTTACTTCATGAACTGCGCGCTCCCCCCTAGACGTAAGCTTGCGAACTATGCTATACTCTGGCGCTGCTTCTATTGGCGCGTGCGTCGTGTACAACTGGCAACGCAGCAATCTCCCGCGTCTGGGCGGGTATGCGCGAGCCGCCAAGATAAAAGAATTGAACTATAACATCTCACTATGTCGAATCTCAGAAGTAACTAACACTCACGACTGTTACAGCGTGTATTTAAAGGAAACTCGATTTGCAGCCTGATAGTGGCGCTACTAGCGCCACTCTTATGCGACTGGTAAGGATTGTGAATAGACATCTTTCATATGTAGAAACACGCCTACCAACTTTTGTTTATGTCGCATAACTCTTTCATGCTGTTGAGTTTTTTTCCATCAGCATGTGTACTTTAAAATGAGAATTTAACTGTGCACATTGTGCGAAGCTTTTGACTAAACTATACTACGTTGTGTTGTGTTGTGTTTATAGGTGAAGTAGTCTGTCTATATACTACTTTCTGAATAGATTAAAAGTATTCGTATCTGTTAATAAGGTGCTTCCTTACGTATGAGTAACGTGAAAAATTCTTAATATTTTGTTCATCTTTAGTATTTTGTCCATCTTCAGCAACTATAGTCGTATATGCCGAAGTAATAAGCAACAAGTTGCATATAAAAAATTCAATTTGTTGACCGGTTTCGGTCACTTAGTGCCCTCCTTCAGAAGGTTATGCCCATAGCACTATTTGCGAGTGTCAATAATGAAGTGCATACAGCACAATTCCATGGACCGAAAAGTGTATGCAGGAGCAATAAGTAATACAATGTACATACTGCTGAAAACACAGTGACTATTTTGTTCTATGTGCATTGTACTAAACTATGAAGTTTTCTATACGACTCAAATAGCCTGTGTTGAAGTAGTTTAAATGCTATTATTTACGGAAGCTAATTTATGTTGTGTTGGGTACATGCGTAGAAGATAGGTTTAGCCGTCATCTTCTGTTAAACTAATCTCACCATCGAATATAAAAATGACATCTTAGACGAATTTTAAACAGTGATACCAGATGAATGGTGTTCGTGCAGGCAGCTTCTCACCAACCAACTAATTTCTGTTGGAAACATTTTGTGATTGGTAGAGGTACTTGTGGTGTCACCGCGAGACACCACACTTGCTAGGTGGTAGCCTTTAAATCGGCCGCGGTCCGTTAGTATACGTCGGACCCGCGTGTCGCCACTATCAGTGATTGCAGACCGAGCGCCGCCACACGGCAGGTCTAGTCTAGAGAGACTCCCTAGCACTCGCCCCAGTTGTACAGCCGACTTTGTTAGCGATGGTTCACTGTCTGCAGACGCTCTCAATTGCAGAGACGACAGTTTAGCATAGCCTTCAGCTACGACCTAGCAAGGCGCCCTATGCAGTTACTAAAAGAACTATCTCGAAGAATGTATTCTGACCAGATAATATTGTGAGTCGTGTACTGTCAAGAGCGAAGTTCATCATTAATGGATTAAAGTTAAGTATCAAACTAATTATGTCCGCTTTCTGAATTCCCATTCCTTGTCATGTTCCAGACCTCACGTCAGTATAGATCTTCCCTCCTCACGCCAGCCTGCGTGAGCTAAAACGCGTGCATTTCGGCCTCCTCTAGTAACTCGGTGTTGGCACTTCTGCCAACACAAAAGTATTACTGATTTTAATGTTACACTGAACTTGGTACACTTATTTGGTGGT
The DNA here is from genome assembly GCF_021461385.2 of Schistocerca piceifrons. Classification (NCBI taxonomy): domain Eukaryota; kingdom Metazoa; phylum Arthropoda; class Insecta; order Orthoptera; family Acrididae; genus Schistocerca; species Schistocerca piceifrons. The sequence continues at coordinate 1,007,906,000 of NC_060138.1, forward strand.
ATCCTTACAGTCTGCCAACGCCTATTCCTCTTGCCAAACAAATGTGCTTCTGTACGGATATCAGGAACGTGTGTCTTGAGACACGTCAGGGACAGGAGTTTAATTGGCTCTGAGCACTATGGGACTTAACATCTGTGGTCATCAGTCCCCTAGAACTTAGAACTAATTAAACCTAACTAACCTAAGGACATCACACACATCCATGCCCGAGGCAGGATTCGAACCTGCGACCGTAGCAGTCGCGCGGTTCCGGACTGAACGCCTAGAACCGCTAGACCACCGCGGCCGGCTGGAGTTTAATTAAGAGTATATACAGAAACTTACTGCTTTGGTATCTCTAATATTAAAGTTCGCACTGAAGTGCTGAATTAGTGCGTGATTTGGGGGCAGTCTGATTCGAGCGTTTAAATGTAGAGAGACTTTGCCACTATGAACTGATTTGCATACGTGAAACTATTAGCCCTATTCACCTTCGTGCTGACTGAGTGAATCAGTGGTCCATATGCTGCAAGCTAAAGGAAACGAGTATGGCATAATCCACATACTCAAGCTTAGACTCATAAGCGTTCACTTACCTTGGACGTCAGACATGATAGTGTGAATCTGTGACTCTTGAGTGTAAAACGTTATTTTAAAACCAAATGCTAAATAAAGACGATTACTAAATAAGGAAGTCTCATGAAGAACGGTAAATGTTTATGTTGCACGACCTTCAACCAGGCTTACCGTTTTATTCAACAGAAATGCCAATCGATAGTTGTAGTATGAAGTATTGTTTGTGCAACAGCTATGTGAGGGTGTTGCTGATCTAAAAAGTTTTCTTATGTAATACTTTGTCTAGTGCTCTACAAGAGACGCTGAGGAACCATCCTGTAAATGCATGAACAGATTTTCAGACACTATGGGAACAGACATGCTGACTACTACTGAACTGTGCTCAAGTACTTTTTTAGTGTTTGTTAATCCATACTTTATTTCCAGTAATCACAACAATTATTTACAATTGTAATTACTAATTTATTTGAACAACAATGTATCATACAAATATATTGTTGCTGCTGCTAACAAGTGTCTTAATTACAGATTTTAGTTTATTAACAATTCGTACAATATTCTAGATACATTTAGCATATTTGGTCCATTTTACTCTCACGTGTGTTTTGCAAACAGCTGTGTATTACTTTTCATTCGAGTCATTTGAAGCTGCTAGACACACTTAGCACAGGTGATTTCTGTTTTACACGCACATTTTCCACACACAGCTTTGTGGCACTTCACACAGTTTTTGTTTGCTCTTTTTGCCTTTGCAAAGGTTGATCTGGCACTTCCTCCGCTTTCTAGGTGATTTCAGTCCCATATATTCTTTACTTGACTGATGTTCTTGCTCTTACGTTCCCTCGAGTTCATTTTCCAGTTGAAGTATGAACTACTACCTCTCCCATAGTGCTCAGAGCCATTTGAACCATTTTGAACCAAAAGTACGACCAGAGATCATCCACAGGCAGACCTTTTGTGCACAGTACATCCCGAACATACATGATGGCTATCAGTTTCTCCAGTTCCTCAAGTGACACAGTCCAGTCATTGTTTTTTAGTGCTTTTCGAGCATTTGATTCTGTGTATTTCTTTATGAGATGTCAAAAATAAGACGGAAGGTACTGATGACAGGGCTGTCTACTCGTTGGCAAGCATAAGCAGTGGGTATCTCATCTCTCCTTCAGAACATTCACAGCTGACTGGCTTCCAGAAGATGAATAATTTCCAATCTCCCACACTGTTCCATCCCTTGCAGTCATCTTTGTAGACGCTTCCAACTGTACGGACTGTAGTGAAAGAGGTGATGATTGATGTATATCAGCATGTCTTCATCTTCACTTGTGTTAGGTACGTAATCATCATCTTCATCAGTGAAGTCAATTTCCGGTTAGCTTCGGAATTCTCTAAGAGATGTAACACGCTGACGATCCATTTTCGAAAACGTGTTTTACAGACAAAGACTGCTTGAGTGACACAACATAAGCTGTGGCAGACTGGAATGTACACGTGCCAAGCTGCAACAACGACGAGAAACTGCACTGCGTTACTGCTCACTGTTTCCACTACATTGTTGGATAATTTACTTACATTCAGAAGAGAACTTGCAGTGGGTCAAATGGAACGGTGAAGGAAATTAAAATATTTTGTAAATCCTAAAATATCTTCAGAAAGAGGAGAAAAAGTCATATAATTTCATTAAGGAAGTGAATAAATTGGATATGACAATGAACGAAAAACATAAGACAGGAGTCATTTTGACCCCTTCCGCTGTTCTAGTGTTAATGAATGTGGCTTTCGTTGAATAAAGTTCGCGGATCGTGGTCTTGCGGTAGCGTTCTCGCTTCCCACGCACGGGGTCCCGGGGTTCGATTCCCGGCGGGGTCAGGGATTTTCTCTGCCTCGAGATGACTAGGTGTTGTGTGTGTCTTTCATCATCATTTCATCGTCATTCACTCGCAAGTCGCCGTGGTGGCGTTAAAGAACTTGTGGAGCGGCGGCCGAACCGCCCCGCGAGGGGTCTCCCGGCTACCAATGCCATACGCTCATTATTATTCCTTGAATAAAACTATTATGAGACATTCAAATTTACAGAACTACTTTTGTGTAGCCTTAAAGATCAAGAGCAAACAGTGATGTAAAAGGCCTGAAATCTAACTCATCGAATGCTAGGATATAGTATTATTTAAAGGTTAGGTTAGTGTTGTTTAACGTCCCGTCGACAACGAGGTCATTAGAGACGGAGCGCTAGCTCGGGTTAGGGAAGGATGGGGAAGGAAATCGGCCGTGCCCTTTGAAAGGAACCATCCCGGCATTTGCCTGAAACGATTTAGGGAAATCACGGAAAATCTAAATCAGGATGGCTGGAGACGGGATTGAACGGTCGTCCTCCCGAATGCGAGTCCAGTGTGCTAACCACTGCGCCACCTCGCTCGGTATTATTTAAACCCTGTTCTCTTGTAATACGAGTGATTCTGAAGCAAAAGAAAAGGTCTTCGTAATTACATTGTAATCTATTGCATTGGTTGTTTAGTGTGGTATACTGCGGCCAAAAACGAATGATTACATGGTCAGCTTAGAGTGAAAACAGCTTCTGACTGCGAAAAAATTTAAGTCTGGATGAAAGTAACCTATATCTGGGCAATCTCGTATCCTCTTAGTTAATTTACTTTAATTTTCGCCATCCCTTTACCTTTTGTTATTGTTCATGCGAATGTCTGCTACAAGCTATATGTTTGCTGAGATGAAAACCGGTGTCTAGCACCAGAGATGATTAACTGCAATATTCCTATGACGCAGCAGGAAATGCTGCCACTGTTGCTGAGAATCTCTGCAGTCATTGACAATTTACGGGAACAGGACAAGATGGTGGGTGATATTTTGTCAAAAAAAAAGTAATACGCAGAACAACAATGGACAAACACATAATAATATAAACTATACATTTAACAGGTGAGTTGTCACTTCATTGGTTTTCACTTTTAAAATTAACATATTTCATGGTCCTCAAAGGAAATAAATTAACTATCGCAAATCTGTTCACTGTTTCAGGCATGGCAGTAGTCTCACTGACCTAGCTTATTTCCCACTACTTAAGATATATAATCAAGACAGCAGATTAAGCTAAGAGAGAATAGTGGAAAATAGCATGCATATGAGCTTAATTTTACTTAAGACTGATTGGAGCAAACTATAACGTAATCCGACCTTTGCAATGGTGGTTATTAAAATTCTAAAAAAGTGCTATCATCAGAATTTACTGGACCACGCGACGGGGGAATACGAACACGGTCGCGCGGTGGGCATCTTAGAATCCAGTACCGTGCAAGTCACCCAGGCGGTTGCTTGGAGCGAGGCGTCGAAAAGTTTCTGGGGACTTGGCAGAAGACTGTGACAAGAACAAACTCAGCTTTAAACGCAGTTTTTGGGGGCAGACACCACTTAGCAACAAGTAGTTGGACTCGTCTCAAGCTCTGAAGCCAGGGAAAGGAAAAATAGTCCATCCGGAAACGTAAGTTTTTAAGTAGTTAGAATTATCAGACAATTGTTTTAAGCAGCAGTACGAAAGAGCTGATTCTGAAGAACAGAGTGTAGGAACACATAAAGCTGAATGCCTGTTTATTACTGACGCCAACGTATAGCCAGAACAGAACTGAACTCCTAGACGGAGAGTGGTAGCTACCTATACAAACATCGAATATTCCAGAACTCTGGTATTTATACAAATATAGAATATTTCAGAACATTCAAGCATTACAAACGTCAGATATTTAAGAAAATAAAAAAAAATTGTTGGTGGTAGGGTTTGAACGGGTGAGTCACAGCATACCAACGAACAATAACCCCCACGCCTCTCGGCGTGCTCCACAGCTACCGGCATTGCTCCTCCTTCTGGTTAAGTAGTGACCCCATGCCTCAGAAAATGTCTCTGGAGCCGACTACAGCACGCTGGGCCCTGGATCCCAACAGTTTGTGTGGCGGCGCTGGCAAATTCTCGCGTTCTTGCTGCATCGTTACGTCGTCTTCAGTATGATGAAAATCAGAGGCAGCTTCTCCGTCGAAGCTTCATTCCGAATATGACAAGGTCGGAAAAGAAGTCGCACAAGACATGTATCGTTCTTCTGGTACAGTCGGACGAAAGAGTTATGACTGACTACCGAATGTAGCCCATATGGCAGTTCAGGAAGACCGCCATGAGCTCGCCTCTGTCATTTTCCAGATAGTAAGGGAAAATGTACAGCAGTGGGTGGTAGCCAGAATTTTCGGACCGAGTACACAAGACACATCAGCCTTTAATGTCGACCCTGTATGTCAGGTGGTAACAGAGATGAGTTAACATATATTTTGCTATGCCATTTCATTCGGCCTGTTTCCGGCTCTCGCTTTGCTACTGTAGTAATCCAGGATAGGACCACAACGGTTAATTGTAATCTCGTCCTCCCCTCGCATTTCCTGATAACCACATGATGCTCTGCCCGGGCGATACGCGACGTTCTCGAGTTAATAAAGAACGTTGTGCGACCTACGACCGATTTTAATACTGACAAATAAATGTCTATGGCAAGGTTTGAAATGGTAACCCGCACCATTCCAACCAGTGATGCTGACCACGACGCCACAGTGCTTGGGCCCGAGCTCGTAGTAGTATTATCAAAAGTCTAAGTATTAGTGAAGTAACTTGGTACAGTGGACAGAAAAGCTACAAAAAGGGTCACAGACTTGTGCACGAAGAACGCGTCGAATGTAGGCTGAGGCAGTACTTGAATCTGACTACAGTTCCACCTCAGTAGCGCAATAACCTTCATAGTTGTTCACATTATCTTGATAAAGTCTGAGTGTGAACCATCGTACGCGCCGTGGCTTTGACTGGTATTCTGAAAGTATACTTTCGATTGTGACAACATCTACGGACTTAGACCTGGGTGGCCTACATGAAGAAAGCTTATGTCGCGTCGTTACGTGAAATTTCACCTTATTGTCGGTGATTTGGACGGTGTTTATTCTTGTTGGTGTAATAAGTGGTCGCGGTTGACTTTCTGGTCGTGGCTGTGGCGGTAGACCTTTTTGCTATCTTGAAGAATATACACAGATGAAAATAAAAAAAATGCATCACCTCGGGTCCGAGAGGTCCTGAACCTGTGCAGAAAACTGGAATAGAGGTCAACATAAACATCATTTCCACCCTTCTTATTGCTCATGAAAACCACATATTGAATGTTGTACCACCATACAGCGAGACCTTCAAAGGTGGTGGTCCAGATTGCTGTAAACATCGGTACCTCTAATACCCAGTAGCATGTCCTCTTCCATTGATGCATGCCTCTATTTGTCGTGGCATACTATCGATAAGTTCATCAAGGCACTGTTGGTTCAGATTGTCCCACTCCTCAACGGCGATTCGGCGTAGATCCCTCAGAGTGGTTGGTGAGGCACGTCGTCCGTAAACAACACTCTTCAATCTATCCCAGATATGTAAGATAGGGTTCATGTCTGGAGAACATGCTGGCCACTCTGGTCGAGCGATGTCGTTATCCTGAAGGAAGTCATTCACAAGATGTGCACGATGGGGGAGCGAATTGTCGTCCGTGAAGACAAAAGCCTCGTATCGTACAGCTGTTATGACACCTTCCATGACCACCAGCAGCGTACGTTGACCGTACATAATGCCACCCCAAAACATTAGGGAACCTCTACCATGTTGCACTCGCTTGACAGTGTGTCTAATGCGTTGAGCCTGACTGGGTTACCTCCAAACAAGTCTCCGACGATTGTCTGGTTGAAGGCATATGCGACACTCATCGGTGAAGAGAACGTGATGCCAATCCTGAGCGGTACTTTCAGCATGTTGCTGGGCTTATCTGTACCGCGCTACATGGTGCCGTGTTTGCAAAGATGGACCTCTCTATGGACATCGGGAGTGAAGTTGCGCATCATGCAGCATATTGTGCACAGTTTGAGTCGTAAGACGACGTCCTGTGTCTGCAAGAAATGCATTATTCAACATGGTGGCGTTGCTATCAGGATTCCTCTGAGCCATAATCCGCAGGTAGCGGTCATCCACTGCAGTAGCGGCCCTTGGGCGGCCTGAGAGAGGCATGTCATCGACATTTCCTGTCTCTCTGTATCTCCTCCATGTCCGAACAACATCGCTTTGGTTCACTCCGAGACACTTCCTTATTGGGAGCCCTTCCTGGTGCAAGAGAACAATGTGGATGCGATCGAACCGCAGTACTGACTGTCTAGGCGTGGTTGAACTACAGACAATATGAGCCGTGTACCTCCTTCCTGGTGGAATGACTGGAACTGATCGGCTGTCGGAAGCCCTCTAATAGGCGATGCTCATGCATGGTTGTTTACATCTTTGGGCGGGTTTAGTGACATCTCTGAAGAGTCAAAGGGATTGTGTCTGTGATACGATATCCACAGTCAACGTCCATCTTCAGGAGTTCTGGGAACCGGGGTGATGCAAAACTTTTTTTGATGTGGGTTGTTCGGCTTAGTGCCAATTAAATTCGGAACTATCCTGATGTTTCGTTTTACTGTCCCGCACATCAGCAGCAGTGTTATTGTGACCTTTTGCGGAAGTGGACATTTCGTTCAAGGTATAAGCGGTTTTTGTCAATTAGAATAAGCGCCTATCGTATCACCTCCGTGTATGTGTAGCTTTGCGGTTTTCTGATTATTTATGTACGTCAAACAAATCGTATTATATAGGGTCTCAGCAATAAATTAAGATTTTGACAAGTATGTTATTTATTTCATGGCGTACCAACCTCTCCTCGAGTTTTGCTGTGTTACTGCAAGGTTTACTCAGGTCACGATTACAGTTGGATTGCAACTTAAGAACAACTCCGTAATAGGCAAAGACAGGTAAGTTTAACAAATCAAGAAGGTGATGCAATGCAGTAAGGGAGGTCCCTGTTATAACTCGATCACACGCCCTTGTTCTTCCACTTATAACTGCAGACAAGTGTGGTTCCATGCATCTTTCTCCTATCCGTTTAAACTGATTTACCAATTCTTCATTGGTATGCACTACTGGCGCAATGTTGCCTGGAAGTGAAAGGAACGGGCAAAATAAGGATTGATCATTATTGGTATTAAGATTTTTATTAACACTCCTCATAAAAAGTAAATTTACCAATTAGTTCATCAGGGCCATGACGTATAAAGACAAACCATCCAATTAGAGAAAACAATTTAAGGACAGTTATTGGTAATCGAAAACCAATCTCTTCAAAGGTTCTTTCTCTATGTTCAAAGGAAAAAGGATTAGGTACAGAAGTCAAGAATGCCAAAATAACCATGTTTCATAACATAGCATGGTAGGAAAACAGTCTTTAAAAAAGGCAATAAACATCTTAAGCATGTGTGTGACAAATAACAACAAATAATTCAGGTTTACCTGAAAGGAGTTCATTAAAAAAAAGTAATAAAAAACAATTAAAGCAGCTTGATATGAAACCACCACGCATCGGGCAATGTTGTCCGGACGGACGGCTCCGAAATGACATAGGGAAGGTCCAATACGCTGCTCACACACACTCTTAAAATGTTCAAATGTGTGTGAAATCTTATGGGACTTAACTGCCAAGGTCATCAGTCCCTAAGCTTACACACTACTTAACCTAAATTATCCTAAGGACAAACACACACACACCCATGCCCGAGAGAGGACTCGAACCAGCCGCACAGTCCATGACCGCTCGGCTAATCCCGCGCGGCCACACTCTTCCTTTTCTAAGCAACCAGTGGATGCACTCCCGAAGGTACAACTTATAATGATAGCCCAACAAACAGATAAGTAACTGTTAAGAAAAACGAGTAAAAATGTAAGTCATCAGATTATACACTGGCAGCGTAGACAAAATATCTGTGATAAAACGCTAAAAGATAAGAAGATGACTGGCCAAGGCAACCACCCTCTCTTACACCTGACTGCAAAGAAGTTCAGCGCCCAACAGAGATTCCTCTTCAAATCACGCCACAAGCTGGATACAGTAAATACCTAACCATCACACTGGATGGAAGACATAGGTGGAAGGCCTGATTTGGACGGTTGGCTGGTGAACCTCTCCTACATTAAACAGAAGTTTGACTTGGAAGCATAACTCATCAAAATACATGCAACAAGATTTCCCCCATAACCTGCATAAATGTGCGGGCTCCAAATAAGAAAAGAAAGCGACTTGGCGATTAAGTGCACACTGTACTAGGCAAAAACAATATTTTGACCGTCACAAATAATGACACATTCAACGTAAACAAATTTACATAACCCCAAGCAGTCCAAAACATCAATAATTTAAAAGACACAGTCAAATAATGACTGTATGATAGTTACCAAATTAAAGCTATTATGTTTTCATACAAGCGATGGTTCCTCAAATCACCTCTTAGACGCAGGAATAGGGAACAACAACAGCAGAAGGCTGAACCGAGTCCGAAATAGAAGCAGCAGGACAGAAACACGCACAGGAACTGAATCAGTCACAATTATCAAGCTCATAGCGGGGAGCAAGGTGAGTCTTTACGAATGCCGCGTGGTCTCGGCACTGAAGCAACAAACTAAAAGTAGCTCACTGAGCATCCAAAGCCGCTGTGCGGTGACAATCAGGGGACAAGCTGGGAGCCGCAGCAGACGCGTGGATGACGATGAACCACCGCACGTCTCCAAACCTGGTCAGCCAAAGGAATAATGTGTCCACTACCGTTTCCGGTGGATGACACTCGCGTCTGGAAGATGCTCAGCCGAGTTTGGAAGCCACACACGTGGGAGAACAAACAGCCAATCCGTTGCCCTGCAGAGCTGTTCTGTCTGTGCTGCTACACTCACTGCCTCTCCCGGAAAAACAGCCTCAACGCCACTTGCAGCAAACGTACCACGCCCCCTTCATACCAAAGACCATATTCGAGGAGACAGGGCTCAAGCTACAGATTGCACAATGTCTCATTCACGGTTAAGAAGCCTGAGAGGTTTAAGAGGAATGGAACGTCCATATCTATTCACTCTCAAAACAGTAACTCTGGATGGAAAAGGCTCATTCTGGTTAATTAATACTACCTCTCTTAACTTGGCTGAGATGCACCTGCATCTCATTTTCACTCTCTTCGTTCTGGAGCCTAAGCGTGAATAGGGTCGGTATCTCCAACACCTTATACGGTTCCATAAAGTTGGGTGACTATTTTCTCTATGCCTTACTCTCAGAGTCTATGCCCCCAAATTTCTCACATGACTTTATCATCCCCAAACTGAATGTTTTCCGGATGTCTAGAGTGGTTATATCATGTCCCCTTCCCCTTTGAATATTTGACCTGGCTCTATGCCGATTATTCTTGATTAACTCGGGGCTAATACCACTGGGCAACAAATCGTGATTGGATCAGATATTTGATGAAAGGAAATTAAGGGGATAAGAAAGCGTGACAGAAACGGAGAAGCGGGGGTCGCTCTGTACATGTCATGTCTAGCAATATTAAAGGCTAGGTTCTGCTATGATAAAGGAAGATTCTATTTAGTTTTAGCCTGAGAGTGGAATACAATGAAAGAAGATTTTAGGTTTCAGGTGCTCTGCGAACGAAGGTTTGGGGAAATAAGATACCGTGGTCACTTGATTAACCCCTAATCAGAAAGAGAAGTTCAGAAATTCCCTCGAAGAGAAACACAGCACGTTGTCGCTGAAATTGACCTTCGGAGGACCGAACCAAGGGAAAACCTTATTCAAATGCCTAATATTTGTCTAGCAATAATACCACTAAAGGGGAGCAACCAGCTGAATCAAGCACCAAAAATATTTAGTGCTGCCCAACTTGGGTCCGCTTAGCCATCTTGCATTTCCGAAACCGACTAAACATTTTCTAACATCACGATACAGGGTGGGCCAGGTTAAGGACTCGCTGAACTTGTGAAAGGTTTTATGTATCTCCAGATGACTCCCCCCCCCCCTCAACAAAATTATGATAATATTTGGAAAAGCTGCGACAAGCGAAGCAGACAGACAGATTTTGAGCTGTTCATGCAAGCGTCTGTGGTGGCAATGAATGTTTTTCTTCACTTCGTACCCAGAAACTTGCTGACCAGCTCTCAACTGCTCCCTAATGGGGCCCAACTTGGCGTCCTACCCATGCTGTGCAAGATCAGCATCCATACTGGGACCTCGGTGAGTACTGAATTAACAATGCCTTCCAACACCTCGGCATCGTAAGGAGAACACCTCTCATTCTTCTCTTTGATCATTCTGCCTAAGCTATCCGCCACAGCTTTGTCACACACCCTAATGAGGCCCATGTTAAAGTGGAGGGTGGAAATTAGGACAGTTCCTCTTCCAATACACCCAGTTTTATGCGGGCTAGCCAGAACCCAACTAAGGGCCTGTTTATCCGTATTCAGTGTGAAATCCCGCTGTTTGAGGTAATATTTAAATTTCTCTAGCGCGAAGAGGACAGCCAACTAATAAGTAATTTCTTCTCAGCTGGAGACAGGCACCTAGATCATCATGCTAATGCCCTCTGCTTGCCGTCTTGCTCCTGAAGCAACACGGTGGTAAACCTGTGTTAGGGGCATCAGTCTGGAACAGAAGGTTCAAAAATGGTTCAAATGGCTTTAAGCACTGTGGGACTTAACATCTGAGGTCATCAGTGCCCTAGACTTAGAACTACTTAAACCAAACTAACCTAAGGACATCACACACATCCAAGCCCGAGGCAGGATTCGAGCCTGCGACCGTAGCAGCAGCGCGGTTCCGGACAGAATCGCCTAGAACCGCTCGACCACAGCGGCCGGCGGAACCAAGAGGGGCATTACTCAAACTGATTTTAAACATACTAAACGCAGCCTGCTGGCTGTCAGTCTAGACAAACAGCTCGCCCTTCTTTCGCAACAGGTTTAACGGAGTGGCTAGCTCAGCAAGCTTCGGAACGAATTTTCGGAAGAAGTTAGTCATTCCAACGAAACAGGCTACCCCTTTCTTAGTCTCAGGAGGGCGGAAACTGTAAATAGCTCGGTTCCTAGATTGAACAGTCGTGACTCCCTTGGCCAAGAGTAGATGATGGAGGAAAGATATCTCGCGATGAGACTATTTGACAGGTAGCCCCACATGCCTCAGCCGGTCCAGAAACAGTCACAAATGCTGCAAATGGTCGGAGAGGTGACGCTGTAAATGATATTATTGTCCAAGTACTTATACGCACACTTGAACTCTAGATCTCCGAGCAAGAAATCGTGTAGCCTATTTAGAACTGCTGCTCCAATAGAAAGGCCGAAAGGCACCCAGCTGAATTCAAATAAGTTCCAGTCAGTGCAAAAGCCAGTGGCCACCTAGGATTCTTCAGCAAGGCGATTGTGGTGATACTGCTGGTTAATATCGAAAACGGAAAAATATTGGGCCCTGGAAAACCCGTGTAGCCACGAAGAGGAACTGACTACAAGAAAACTTTTTGACTAACGACACGATAGTCCACAACGGGTCTGAGATCCTTCCCCTTCCTCCTCCCCCCCCCCCCCCCCTCATTATTCTTAGGCACCAAAAATATCAGTGATGTTCGGAAAGTAAACTCAGCTATTCAGTTTGATTAATTACATCTAATTTATCTGCCAGCACTTCCGGGAAACCACGCAGCATCTGAAGGAGAGCCTCAGCCTGATCAGGAGATAAGTGCGCAACGTCGAACACCACCCCACTAACGTTAGTCTAACAGAGACCTGCGCTCCCTGACGGCGACACAAGCGAAACTTCACCTCAGGCCGAAATCATATATATGTTCATATGTGTGTGAAATCATATGGGACTTCACTGCTAAGGTCATCAGTCCCTAAGCTTACACACTACTTAACCTAAATTATCCTATGGACAAACACAGATACCCATGCCTGAGCGAGGACTCGAACTTCCTCCGGGACCAGCCGCACAGTCCATGACTGCAGCGCCCTAGACCGCTCGGCTAATCCCACGCGGCAGGCCGAAATCCAAAATAAAATTTCCCAAGGGCACAATCCAAAACTACTCCCATTTTACTTATAAAATGTCACCCCCAGAGGATACCAGTGTTGAAAACCACCACCAACACCTCCATGGGCCAACAAAATTTACCAACGCGACAAGAAATGCCTACAAGCCCTATCAAAGGAAGAGCTTGACCATTAACAGTTCTACAAGTTCTACCGACCGTCTTCAAACTGGGAATCCTACGAATGATCTGGTATCTGAGGTACCGTCTACGACTCATTAAGGAAGGACTGCTGCCGGAATGTAATAGTGCACAGAGCGGCTCATGATCGATGTATGCCCACACAAACGGAAGAGGATTATGGACCACTCCCTTTACTTTATTAATTGCACTCGGGTGTATGAAAAGGGTGGCATGCCGTCTTTGACTATGGCACTATGGCGTCAGCTGTCGAAACGCCTTCTTTGTGTAAGACTGAGATGACGCATTTTCACAGCCTCTCCTTTGTCTGATTTCCTTAACCCCCTCTACAAGAGGAACTAAATTATCCAAGTCTTAATAGGTGGTTCCTGAAGAGGGGCAGCAGCCTTTTCAGTAGTTGCAGGGGCAACAGTCTGGATGATTGACTGATCTGGCCTTGTAACATTAACCAAAACGGCCTTGCTGTGCTGGTACTGCGAACGGCTGAAAGCAAGGGGAAACTACAGCCGTAATTTTTCCCGAGGACATGCAGCTTTACTGTATGATTAAATGATGATGGCGTCCTCTTGGGTAAAATATTCCGGAGGTAAAATAGTCCCCCATTCGGATCTCCGGGCGGGGACTACTCAGGAGGACGGCGTTATCAGGAGAAAGAAAACTGGCGTTCTACGGATCGGAGCGTGGAATGTCAGATCCCTTAATCGGGCAGGTAGGTTAGAAAATTTAAAAAGGGAAATGGATAGGTTACAGTTAGATATAGTGGGAATTAGTGAAGTTCGGTGGCAGGAGGAACAAGACTTTTGGTCAGGTGATTACAGGGTTATAAATACAAAATCAAATAGGGGTAATGCAGGAGTAGGTTTAATAATGAATAAAAAAATAGGAGTGCGGGTTAGTTACTACAAACAGCATAGTGAACGCATTATTGTGGCCAAGATAGACACAAAGTCCATGCCTACTACAGTAGTACAAGTTTATATGTCAACTAGCTCTGCAGATGATGAAGAAATAGATGAAATGTATGACGAGATAAAAGAAATTATTCAGGTAGTGAAGGGAGACGAAAATTTAATAGTCATGGGTGACTGGAATTCGTCAGTAGGAAAAGGGAGAGAAGGAAACATAGTAGGTGAATATGGATTGGGGGGAAGGAATGAAAGAGGAAGCCGCCTTGTGGAATTTTGCACAGAGCATAACTTAATCATAGCTAACACTTGGTTCAAGAATCATAAAAGAAGGTTGTATACCTGGAAGAATCCTGGAGATACTAAAAGGTACCAGATAGATTATATAATGGTAAGACAGAGATTTAGGAACCAGGTTTTAAATTGCAAGACATTTCCTGGGGCAGATGTGGATTCTGACCACAATCCATTGGTTATGAACTGCGGATTGAAACTGAAGAAACTGCAAAAAGGTGGGAATTTAAGGAGATGGGACCTGGATAAACTGAAAGAACCAGAGGTTGTAGAGAGTTTCAGGGAGAGCATAAAGGAACAAGTGGCAGGAATGGGGGAAAGAAATACAGTAGAAGAAGAATGGGTAGCTCTGAGGGATGAAGTAGTGAAGGTAGCAGACGATCAAGTAGGTAAAAAGACGAGGGCTAATAGAAATCCTTGGGTAACAGAAGAAATATTGAATTTAATTGATAAAAGGAGAAAATATAAAAATGCAGTAAATGAAGCAGGCAAAAAGGAATACAAACGTCTCAAAAATGTTATTGACAGGAAGTGCAAAATGGCTAAGCAGGGATGGCTAGAGGACAAATGTAGGGATGTAGAGGCTTGTCTCACTAGGGGTAAGATAGATACTGCCTACAGGAAAATTAAAGAGACCTTTGGGGAGAAGAGAACCACTTGTATGAATATCAAGAGCTCAGATGGCAACCCAGTTCTAAGCAAAGAAGGGAAGGCAGAAAGGTGGAAGGAGTATATAGAGGATCTATACAAGGGCGATGTACTTGAGGACAATATTATGGAAATGGAAGAGGATGTAGATGAAGACGAAATGGGAGATAAGATACTGCGTGAAGAGTTTGACAGAGCACTGAAAGACCTGAGTCGAAACAAGGCCCCGGGAGTAGACAACATTCCATTAGAACTACTGATGGCCTCGGGAGAGCTAGTCATGACAAAACTCTACCATCTGGTGAGCACGATGTATGAGACAGGCGAAATACCCTCAGGCTTCAAGAAGAATATAATAATTCCAATCCCAAAGAAAGCAGGTATTGACAGATGTGGAAATTACCGAACTATCAGTTTAATAAGTCACAGCTGTGAAATACTAACGCGAATTCTTTACAGACGAATGGAAAAACTGGTAGAAGCCGACCTCTGGGAAGATCAGTTTGGATTCCGTAGAAATGTTGGAACACGTGAGGCAATACTGACGTTACGACGTATCTTACAAGAAAGATTAAGAAAAGGCAAACCTACGTTTCTAGCATTTGTTGACTTAGAGAAAGCTTTTGACAATGTTAACTGGAATACTCTGTTTCAAATTCTGAAGGTGGCAGGGGTAAAATACAGGGAGCGAAAGGCTATTTACAATTTGTACAGAAACCAGATGGCAGTTATAAGAGTCGAGGGGCATGAAAGGGAAGTAGTGGTTGGGAAAGGAGTGAGACAGGGTTGTAGCCTCTCCCCGATGTTATTGAATCTGTATATTGAGCAAGCAGTAAAGGAAACAAAAGAAAAATTCGGAGTAGGTATTAAAATTCATGGAGAAGAAGTAGAAGCTTTGAGGTTCGCCGATGACATTGTAATTCTGTCAGAGACAGCAAAGGACTTGGAAGAGCAGTTGAACGGAATGGACAGTGTCCTGAAAGGAAGATATAAGATGAACATCAACAAAAGCAAAACGAGGATAATGGAATGTAGTCAAATTAAGTCGGGTGATGCTGAGGGAATTAGATTGGGAAATGAGACACTTAAAGTAGTAAAGGAGTTTTGCTATTTAGGGAGTAAAATAACTGATGATGGTCGAAGTAGAGAGGATATAAAATGTAGACTGGCAATGGCAAGGAAAGCGTTTCTCAAGAAGAGAAATTTGTTAACATCGAGTATAGATTTAAGTGTCAGGAAGTCGTTTCTGAAAGTATTTGTATGGAGTGTAGCCATGTATGGAAGTGAAACATGGACGATAACTAGTTTGGACAAGAAGAGAATAGAAGCTTTCGAAATGTGGTGCTACAGAAGAATGCTGAAGATAAGGTGGGTAGATCACGTAACTAATGAGGAGGTATTGAATAGGATTGGGGAGAAGAGACGTTTGTGGCACAATTTGACTAGAAGAAGGTATCGGTTGGTAGGACATGTTTTGAGGCATCAAGGGATCACAAATTTAGCATTGGAGGGCACCGTGGAGGGTAAAAATCGTAGAGGGAGACCAAGAGATGAATACACTAAGCAGATTCAGAAGGATGTAGGTTGCAGTAGGTACTGGGAGATGAAGAAGCTTGCACAGGATAGATTAGCATGGAGAGCTGCATCAAACCAGTCTCAAGACTGAAGACCACAACAACAACAACAATAGGTAGTTGGCGTTTCGATAAACAAGACACTGGAGAGAACCTCCCGTTTAATTCCTTGCAGAGTGGTCGCAACACTTTGTGCTCAGCGAAATCTAGATCAGAGTCTATGGTTGCTGTGTGTACTTCACAAATATACTCAGCTAGATTCTCTAGATCAGAGTCTATGGTTGCTGTGTGTACTTCACGAATATACTCAGCTAGATTCTCGTAATCATGTTGGACAAGAAAAAAAACATTGACTAACCCCGGCAGACAGGTGTTCCCTCTGCATATGGGCACTTTAAACAGCTCTTGCTCGCCAAGAACTCTGCGACCATTGCCAAGGACGCTTGACAGAAATTATACATCAACAGAAAAACGTTAACTTCTCGTTCTAAGCCAATTGTGAACTAAATTTAACCAACTCCTATTGAGTATCGATAGCAAGACAGTCTATACCGCACAACACATTCAAGAAGGGAATAGGTAATTTAGTACAACTGTGCTGCGGATTCTCTTCATTGCCACTTCTGGGCTCTAGAGAAACGGTTCTGTTTTCGATAACCAGCTGATTTTGCAGTTCACTAAGCTGGAGATAAAGGCTCAGGTCACAATGTAGTAGTGATGAAGAGTAGGTTGAAATTTAAGAGATTAGTCAGGAAGAACCAATATGCAAAGAAGTGGGATACGGAAGTACTAAGAAATGACGAGATAGTCTTGAAGTTCTCTAAGGATGTAGATACAGATATAAAGAATAGTCAAACAGGTAGCACAGTTGAAGAGGAATGGATGTCTCTAAAAAGAGCATTCATAGAAGATGGAAAGAAAAACGTAGGTACAAAGAAGGTAATTGCGAAGAAACCACGGGTAACAGAAGAAATACTTCAGCTGATCGGCGTAAGAAGAACGTACAAAATGTTCAGGGAAATTCAGGAATACAGAAATAGAAGTCGGTGAGGAATGAAATAATTAGGAAGTGCAGGGAAGCTAAGACCAAATGGCTGCATGAAAAATGTGAAGAAATCGAAAAAGAAATGGTTGTCGGAAGGACTGACTCAGCATATAACGAAGCCAAAAAAACCTTCGGTGAAATAAAAAGCAAAGCTGGTAACGTTAAGAGCGTAACGGGAATTCCACTGCTAAGTGCAGAGGAGAGAGCAGATAGGTGGAAAGAGTACACTGAAGGACTCTTATCAGGAGGAACGTTTGACTGATGTGATAAAGGAAGACAGGGAAGTCGGTTTAGAAGAGATAGGGTATCCAGTATTAGAATTTAAGAGAGTTTTGGAGGACTTAAAATCAAATAAGACAGAGGGGATAGACAAAATTTCAACACAATTTCTAAACTCATTGGGGGAGGTAGCAACAAAACGACTATTCGGGTTGGTGTGTAGATGTATGAGTCTGGCGACATACCATCTGACTTTCGGAAAAATATCATTCATACAATTCCGAAGGTTGTAAGACCTGGCAAGTGCGAGAACTGTCGCGCAATCAGCTTAACAGCTCATGCATCCTAGTTGCTGACAAGAATAATATACAGAAGAATGGAGAAGAAAATTGAGGAGGTGTTAGATGACGATCAGTTTGCCTTTATGAAAGGTAAAGGCACGAGAGAGGCAATTGTGACGTTGTGGTTGATAAAGGAAGCAAGACTAAATAAAAATCAGGACACGCTAATAGGATTTGCCGACCTGGAAACAGCGTTCGACAATTTAAAATGGTGCGAGCTGTTCGAAATTCTGAGAAAAATGGGGTTAAGCAATAGGAGGAGACGGATAATTTACAATATGACAGGAGCCAAGAGGGAATAATAAGAGTGGGAAGCAGTGCACGGGGCTCCGTAGAGATGAACGCTCCTGAGACCCAAAACCAAAAACCAACAGACTATGTCGAGCCAGAAGCAATACAAGTACTAATGTGTATGATGTTCAAAGTGATTCAGTCCTTCAACTTCCAAGAAAGAAAAAAAAGGAATGTGTACAGGGAGTGAAAGGACTGGGAAAAATAAGGCTTGACCATCTTCGAGTTTTTTTATTAACACTCCTCTGGAAAAGTAACTTTACCAGTTAGGTCAACATATTAAGACAAAACCATTCCTTTAGATAAAACAATTCAAGAACAGTTATGGACAATCGAAAAACAATCCCTTCAAAGATTCTTTTCTTTTGTCCAAAGGATAAATGATTAAGTACAAAACTTAATAATGCTCCCAATACCAATGTTTCATTAGTATAGCACTATAGGAAAATAGTCTGCAAAAGATCAGGAAATAAACATCTTTAGAATGTATTTCACTAAATTACAACAAATAATTCGGGTTTATATAAAGCAGTTCATTAAAAGGAATGAAAAACAATTAAAGCTGCTCGATGTGAAATCACTTCGCACAGGGGAACGCGTTACTTAGAGGAGACCCAATACGCTGCTCATCACACGCCTCCTTTTCAAAGAAACCAGTGGGGACGCACACAAGGGGCAAACATTAAATGATAGCCTGATTAACAGATAAGTAACTTTTAAGTAAAACGAGTAAAAATTTAAGTAACCAGATTACACGGTCGCAGTATAGTCAGAACAGTTGTAATAAGTCGCTAAAAGATAATAAAATAACTGGCCAAGGCAACCACCCCAACTTACACTGAATGTAAAGACGTTCACGGGCCAACCGAAATTCAGCTTCAAGTCAGATTCAGCTTCAAATCAGATTCAGCTTCAAATCAGATTCAGCTTCCACGAGGTGGAAACAGCGCATACTCAACCGTCGTGTGGGACGGAAAACATAGCTGGAGGGGTGACGTGAACAGCTGGCTGGTGAACCTCACCTGCGTTAAACAGAAGTTCTGTTTGGAAGTATAACCCACCAAAATATATGCAACAAGATATGCCCCCAAACTAGCATAAGCTTGCGGGTTCCAAATAACAAAATAAACTGTCTTGGCGATTTACTACGAGGGAAAAATAGGCCGTCACGAATAACGACATTCCAAGCAGCCCGAAACCCCAATAAACTAAAACACCCAATCAAATCACAACTGTATGACAATTACCGAATTGGAGCTACCATGTTTTCTTACGAGCAACACGCTTTTAAAATCGCCTGGCCAGATGCAAGAACAGGAAACAGCAACAACAGGAGGCTGAACCGAGTCAGATATAGAAACAGCACGGTACAAACACGCTCAGGAACCGAACGTCACAATTATCACGCTCACAGCGGGGAGGAAGCTCAGTCTTTACCCGTGCCGTATGGTCTCCGCATTGAAGCAACGAACTAAAAGCGGCTTACCGAGCATCCAAAGCCGCTGTGCGGTGACAAACGCTGGAAAAGCTTGAGTCTCCAAGAGATGTACGGATAACGACGACTCACCGCTTGCCTCCAGCCCTGGTCAGCCAAAGGAACAATGTGTTCACTCCCCTTTTCGGTGCACGACTCTCGTGGCTGGAAGATGCTTAGCCAGACTTGAAAGTCACACGGGTAGTAGAACAAGCAGCCACACAGATGGCCTGTGGACCTGCACTGCCGGTGCTGCTGCACTCACTGCCTCTCCCGGGAAAACGGCCTCAACGGCACTCGCGGCAAACGTGCCACGCCCCCTTCACGTCGAAGATGGTGTTCCAAGAGACGTGGCGCGAGGTATGGATCGCGCAACGGTTCGTTCATGGTTAAGTAGCCTGACAGGTTTAAGAGGAATGCAACGTCTATTTCTATGCACAAATAATATTTAATAAGTCAACGGAGAGGAGAAATTCCATTGCAATAGTGTTATTTCATGACCGCTTCCTCAGTTTAAACAAAGATGATAACTGATCTGTAAACTGTCTCATTGCATTCGCTGTATACTCGCGGTTTATTGATGAAACTGCTTTTGGTTCTCTGCTTCGCGACATATTGTTAGTCTTGACCTCCGATTGTCTTCTGTGCTGATTTATTGATAAATCTTCAGTCTTGTATCTTGTTGCTGGAGATCTTGGCTTCTTGCGTTTCCTCTCCTCCGCTGGAAGTATCAGGTCACATTTTCTGTAGAAAGTTCATCATCTATCGCAACAACGTTGCTATGATAGTGTTGGAACCTTCTGCGTTTCACTCGTTTCTGCCAATATAAATTGATTTCTGCAGTCCTCTCCTCCACTTATAATCTTTTGAACTTCCCCACAAAGGAAATTCTCTCTCCTTCTGCAAAAGTATCACTTTTTTTGCCGTTTCACAATACATCTCCGTCTGTCCATCCTTTCATTGCTGAGTTCCCACATAGACTAATTCCAGTACTTCGAACTATCTTCGCGACATTTCTCCTTCCACCCGTTGCTGTTAAGAAAATATCTTCTTCGAACAAAACAAAAAAAGAAGAAAAGACGGACTTGAAGGAATTATGCAAATAGCACGGAAATATGTGGTTGTGATGTACGTGTGCAGATAAACAAATACTATAATTTCAGAAGAAATGGGTGAGTTATTCAGGTGAAAGGGCTTCACAAATTGAAGAAGTCTATAATATATTAGTCCACTTCTGGCCAATATGCAAGCTGTTATTCGGCTTGGCATTCAGTGATACACTTGTTGGGTGTCCTCCAGAGGGATATCGTACCAAATTCTGTCCAATTGGCTCTTTAGATCGTCAAAATTCCGAGATGGTCGAAGGGCTCTGCCCATAATTCTCCAAACGTTCTCAGTTGGGGAAGATCGGGAACATCGCTGACTAAGGTATAGTTTGGCAAGCACGAGGTCAAGCAGTAGAATCTCTCGCCGTGTGTGGGCGGGTATTATCTTACTGAAAAGTAAGCCAAGCACGGCTTGCCATGAAGGAAAGCAAGAACAGTTACGAAGTCCGTACTGAAAAGAGTTGTAGTCCCCGTTAAAATACGTTTCCTGTTTGCAAAGTTGTTTAGCTGTAGCGCTATTATTATTAATGTTACTTAAACCCAGTTAAAAAATTTCCATTCAGATCCTTAGAACTGTGGATTTAAAGTATCTTGCACTTTTCTTGCTACGCTGTAAGCATCAACAAGAGGAATTATCGATTGTAGGATTGGTTCCATTTTCTGGTTGTACTGGCGCACTAATGGACGAATGCAGCAAAATAACTTTGACTGATCTCCTTCGTATGCATTTATAGCTTTATGACAAAGTTTAATCTGGCACCAAGACATCAGCTGTATGTGTATGTTTCAGTCTAGATAACAATTGTTCCTGAATTCTACTTTTGATAGTATGCATCCACTCGGGCACAATGTCTGACTTGTATTCTCTGTTCTCTCCTCCGCAAATGAGATAGGTAATGCAAGTCACGTCGTCTGTTCCTAGTCCTTCATTAGCTCATATTAACAGACACAACAGGCGCTCTGCAACAGGCGACCTGCAATCAGTCCCAAAACAGCGAGCCGTGTGGGTGTTATTATTCTCTTTCTTCCTTTGAGACCAAATTCTACCATGCTTCACACCGTATGATCTGATTAACATTCAAGATTTAAAAAGTAAAGCAGATTCGTCAAGACGGAAATTTAAGGAATATTCTTAAGTGTCACTTCGTTTAATACAATTCATTTCGGTAAAGTAGCTGCCTTTGAGGGATGAGTTTTAATATCAGTTACATCCACAAAGAAACTCGTTCTTGCCACTCGTATTTAATGGTATTTCTGTGAAGTCGAGATCAAACAAACGATTTCTCTTGGATAGTAGCTAATTTTACTCAGAAGCCGGTGAATTCCTCTGAAATGCTTTTCTTTTCCACTTAAGAGTTGCTAGTGTCAGTTTGGTTTCTCTGACTTCCATCTCGTCTATGTCACGAATATAACGATAAAAATCATAAGGACAATAAAACAAGGGATATATATTTACGTTGTCCTATTTTTGAGGAGTCACCGAAAGAGTTTATATTCAAAGTACAAATAATTCTGCTCATTGAATTAATGTCAATTATATTTTCATATCATATTTCCTGTTCTATTGCCGGTTTGTTGTGATCCATTACCTGATAGCTTTTGTCCACAGGGCGGTAGAAATGTATAAAATTATATATTTTTTAAGTTTACATTCAATAAGAGATGCCAAGTGCGTGAATAACTGGTGAGTAGGCAGACGAGGTAAGCCCAAGGAAAATTTGTACGACACTTAACTTTTCTTATATTTAACAGTTTTCATAGAAAATAAAAAAAAATCTTGCATAAGAAATGGATATAGTTGCAAATATAGTGAGTGCGCGAAACTCAATTTAATTTCCTTCAGCATAAAATTCACATGGCTGCTAAATATCGGTTTCCGAACGAATGATGATTTTTTGATGTTAGAAAAGAATTTAATGGCAGTTACATATATACTGATGAAGGAAGATATGTAGGCGAACAACTAGGATGCCACGTGCAGGGGAACTGTTGCAAGGATGTCGTGAAACTCTTCCCATTACTTTATGCTTTAACCTGTAAATGAATAAGAGAATATGACCCGAGTTTTAATGCCCTGAAATGTTATTTTTTATATAAAATATGTCGCATATGTGAATAAACACTGTCTAACTTCACGTCTAAGTATCATTGTGGCGATAACTTTTGGTTAGAGCAATCGAATGATTAAAGAGGTGTTTACAATAGTTAAACATAGACAACACTGAAAACACAATAACTAAAACAGACCTCATACAGCTACTAGTATACATGTATATGAATTACTTAGATCAGCAATGAAATAAGCAACTTGTAAGCTTGGCTGACTGAATAAGAAAGCCTTTCACACATATTCTAACAAAACTGAAACGCAAACGATGAGCTAATATTGCAAACGTTATATACAACTGCAAGATATCGCATGTAAAGAAATCTAATGTTCCATAATTTGGAAAACTGCATATGTACATTTACGTAACTGTAGTACAAGTGTGAGAGCCAGCAACCATCTCACCACAGTCCAGAATGAGGTCTATCCGGTGCGCCCATTTCCTTATCACCAGACATAGTGACTGTTCCAGAGGTAGCCAAGAAACGAGTACAGGAGCAGTGAGTGGTCTCGGTCACATGGCGTAGCTCTTTCTCGTGGCTGCACACTTACCCCACTGTTACGTTACACTGTCTGATCATGTGGAGCGGGATGAAGAGAAAACTGCGAAAGCTCAGCATTTGAACGGCAATGCATATGCACTGCGTACGACTTGACCTCAGATTTCTCAGCAACAGAGATCACAAACAAAAGAAACTTTCAGTATTATTTATTAACTTAGCGCCTGCTGCTTTGCTCGTGTAGACTGTATAGCCTATAGAGACTTGTTTTGTTTTTATTTAATCGGATTTTTATGTTGTTCACAAATTTCAAGAGCTTCTAAGCTTTTCACGCTAATTAAGGCCATATAAGCATGGTCTTTTCCGAATCTAATTTTGACAAAAAATTGATTCTGGTAGCAGGTATCCAAAGTTAATCATGCCTTTTGCGTTCTTGTGGGGAGATTTCCATAGCAACTTTCATCCCCCGATAAATATTTCTTTACATCTAATCAAGAAGTGAAATAGCAATTTTCATAAACTTAGCTTTAAAATTTTTTTAAGTAACGAAATTTTTCTTAAATTATTTCTTTCCCTTTTGCACTCTCCCAGTTGTTGAATTTCTAGAAACACTGAAACACGTATTTTTTTAATTTCTAACCGAGAAGTCAGATACCAGTTTTCATAGATGTAACATTAAAAATCGTTTAGTAGTTCTCTAGTAATTTTTTATCATCAAAACAGCTTTTAGCCCCTTAGTTGCTCAATTTCCAAAATTGCTGAAACACGCATTTTTTATTTTCTGACTGAGAAAATGAACATCAATTTTCGTAGTTACAGCCTTCCAAATTCTCTTAATAGCGACATAGTTCCAAAAAGCCTTTCATCCCCTATTCCATCACCTCAGGAGTGGGATTTCGGGCAATCCCTTCTTAAACGATGCTTACAGTATAAGATTCACATCCCCTCCAAACTTCAAGTTTCTATCCTTAGCGACTTGGGTTGGGCGATCATGAATCAGGGAATCAGTATGGCCCTATTTCCCCCCTTAGGTGCTGAATTTCCAAAAACCAGTGAATCACCTATTTTTTCATCTCTAACCTACGTAGAAGACAAATACCAGTTTTTTCAAAGATTTAACTTTAAAAATGCTTTCGCAATGAAATATTTTCATAAAACATTTCACTCCATATTTCATTTTCTTAGAGGTTGAATTTCCAAAAACAGTGATATGTGACAGTGATATGTGTATCTTTTATTTGTAACAGAGCGTCGAAATACAAAGTTTGATAGATTTAACTTCAAAAATGCTTGCACAATGAAATATTTCCGTAAAAACTTTCATGCCCCTTTTCACCCCTTTTACAAAAACAGTGAAACAAGTATTCTTTATTTCTAACTGAGAAGGCAAATTTAAATTTTCATAGATTTAGCTTTAAAAATGCTTTCATAATAAAATATATTAATAAAAAATCTCATCCCCTGTTACACCTCCTTAGCGATTCAGTTTCCAAAAACAATGAAACACGTACTTTTTCTATTTGTAACCGAAAAGTCAAATACTAATCCTTAGACGTGGCTTTAAAAGTACTTCAGTAGTTTTGTTCATAATGATATATTTTCAGAAAAAGCTGTCACCCGCTATTTCACACCCGTAGGGTTAAATTTCCAAAAATGCTGAAAGACGTATTTATTTATTCCTGACCGAGAAACCAAGTACCAATTTTCGTAGGTCAGCTTCAAAACTGTCTTAATAGCAACATCTCCCAACAAGGCCTTCATCCCCTATTTCATCCCCTTAGGGTTAAAATTTCTAAGAAAAAACCCTTCTTAAACGATGCTTACAGCATAAGATTCAGATCCTCTCCAGATTTCAAGTTTCTATCCTCGACCGTTTGGGCTGGACATTGATGAGTCAGTCAGTCAGAACAATGGATTTTATATACAGCGATTTTTGGCGTACTAAAGACATGATATGATTTTTATCTGGCAGCAACAGTCGGCATATGAACAGACGCTCGCAGTTTCACAAATTTTCGCACTCTGGTTGCCATATATTCGACTTATTTCATTTCATAATCGAAAAAAGACCTTTACACACATATGTTGATAGAAATATTTTATCTCCTTTTCAGTCTCATTATGGAGACGAGTAAACTCTTCCCAAGGAAAACAACATAGCCCTGCAGGACCTCTTCAGCGTAAAAGAATTTGTCTTTTATAAGGGAATTGCATTGCAGTGCAAGTCTATCTGCACATGAACGAGGGCACTTTCAACTGAAGCAGCAAACGTCTCGAAGACTGCACGAATACGAGTATAGACCTGAGGTTGGCAGTATCCCCAAAATGTTAAGAATAATAATTCTTTCAAGGCCACAAAAAATTTTTCAAAGCTCACGCTTTCGTTAATGCCAGTGAGCTTGGGGAAATGGACGGTGCTTTTTGTCAGAGTTTGTGACTTCCACAGTGCGATTTTCTTTAGTTGTTTCTCACTTTGCAATGTTCTACTGTGGGCAGTGTGCCGTTAAGCCCACTTAAAGTGCAAGATTTGAAATCCATTTTGGCTATTCTAATGCTCCTTGGAAGAGCAGTTGAACGGAATGGGCAGTGTCTTGAAAAGAGGGTATAAGATGAACATCAACAAAAGCAAAACGAGGATAATGGAATGTAGTCGAATTAAATCGGGTGATGCTGAGAGAATAAGATTAGGAAATGAGACACTTAAAGTAGTAAAGGAGTTTTGCTGTTTGGGGAGCAAAATAACTGGCGATGGTCGAAGTAGGGAGGATATAAAATGTAGACTGGCAATGGCAAGGAAAGCGTTTCTGAAGAAGAGAAATTTGTTAACATCGAGTATGGATTTAAATGTCAGGAAGTCGTTTCTGAAAGTATTTGTATGGAGTGTAGCCATGTATGGAAGTGAAACGTGGACGATAAATAGTTTAGATAAGAAGAGAATAGAAGCTTTCGAAATGTGGGGCTACAGATGAATGCTGAAGATTAAATGGGTAGATTACATAACTAATGAGGAGGTATTGAATGGGATTGGGGAGAAGAGAAGTTTGTGGCACAACTTGACTAGAAGAAGGGATCGGTTGGTGGGACATGTTCTGAGACATCGAGGGATCACCAATTTAGTATTGGAGGGCAGCGTGGAGGGTAAAAATCGTAGAGGGAGACCAAGAGATGATTCAGGAGGATGTAGGTTGCAGTAGGTACTGGGAGATGAAGAAGCTTGCACAGGATAGAGTAACATGGAGAGCTGCATCAAACGTCTCAGGACTGAAGACCACAACAACAACAGCAACAATTTTCGTTCCTGCTCTCCTTTTCCAATTGTAAATTAAGAAATACTGGGTTTTAAATCGAAAAATTGTTGTACTAATGACCCTTGACTTAACCAATATTCTTTGCAGTAATGTATAGACTCCTTACTCTTCTTTCACTTTCATCGAAAAGCGTTGCAAATGACAGTGGAATTATGCATGTGACTTCAGAAAATTTAGTGTTCATACTACCAATTTAAACACGTGCTCCATGGCTGCAAATTTAGCACAAAGTTCTTCCTTCCACACAGAACAATGAATCTCGTCCGTTGATCATTGTAATTTTTCGTCCTTTCATCGTCAACAAAATCTTTAAATTCTTTCTGCACGTTGTTGTAATGTAATCCCATTGGAAATCTGCAGTATCTGTTCACTGTTCATTATGCGACTGTATGTCGCATAATAGATATTCCGAATTCTTACATCTCTCTTCAGTCTCTCCGATTCATTTTTGAAGGCTTGTGATGATAAATCGGTAGACTGCCTTTTTTATGCAAACAGCCACTGTACTTGCGAACTTCTTTTATGCAATGAACAAATAGTGAAGGATAAACGGCACTGACACCACAGTTTTCCCGAGCTGAAAAAAGTCGTGCCGACCGAAGAATGCCGCACCGCAGTGCTCAGTGAAATATCGCGCTGTGCCGTGTACTTTCTGGAATTACCGAGAAAAGACAAGATATGCCAAGCCTGGGCCCGCACATTGCATTCGCGTGCAGTTTGGCACACCGTGGCCGACCCTAGTCTGTACTGAACAGATCGGCATGTCTTCACAGAAAAAAGTGGAAGAAGAGGGTGTCCAGTTCGAAGGTGACCATTTTGATTGCCGACCACGACGCTCGCGAACTGATTGTGGTACCAAGATTTTCTACTGACACTCGCATTAGAGCTGAGACGACTTGCCAGGACCTCACTATCAGTTTCCACCCAGCGATATGCCGCTACAACAGACAACTGCATGGTGGACAGCCAGGCCACTATCAGAATCGCTGAGGGACAACTCCCTATCGACGCACACTTGAATACGCGGCATGAAAGGTGTCTGCAGCCGATAACTTTCAATGACAGTGTAATAATGACATAACTTCGTGATCCAAATACCTAGACTCCACATTCACTACATATGGAAAAATATTACGTCTATTACCTGTAGTTGGATAGGTACACATGCCATAGCATGGGCTACCTAACATGTTCTGACACCGTGCAGAAAAATGGCATTTTTATCGGGCCCATATCTCGGGTTCGTTTGTTATTACAAACGGAGAGGCAAGTATTTTCGATAGCACTTGGGCTAGAGGCCATTTAAAACCAACAGAGGGATCGTCTTATTGTAACTATTTCACACTATAGCGTTAAAGTTTGTTTATTACACATTTCCTCCAGTTCAGGCAAATAGGATGGTTCTTTTTGCATTATGTGTTATCTGTGTCATGTCTTAAGGGGTTTGTGGTGGCACCATTTAGTTCACAAGCAATTCCTGAGAAAACCCCAAGAACTTGGTTTTTGGGTACCACAATCAAGCCACGTTACGATACATTCCCAAAATCCCGATTCCGTATAACCTTCAAAATTTTCTTCGTATCTGTATCCGTACCTCACATAAGGAGGTTCAAGGTTCCTAGAATGAAATTTTCACTCTACAGAGGAGTGTGCGCTGATATGAAACTTCCTGGCAGATTAAAATTGTGTGCCGGACCGAGACTCGAAATCGGGACCTTTGTCTTTCGCGGGAAAGTGCTCTACCAC
This sequence comes from Schistocerca piceifrons, assembly GCF_021461385.2. Classification (NCBI taxonomy): domain Eukaryota; kingdom Metazoa; phylum Arthropoda; class Insecta; order Orthoptera; family Acrididae; genus Schistocerca; species Schistocerca piceifrons. The sequence continues at coordinate 1,007,934,239 of NC_060138.1, forward strand.
CTGAGCTACCCAAGCACGATTCACGGCCCGTCCTCACATCTTTACTTCTGCCAGTACCTCGTCTCCTACCTTCCAAACTTTACAGAAGCTCTCCTGCGAACCTTGCAGAACTAGCACTCCTGAAAGGAAGGATATTGTGGAGACATGGCTTAGCCACAGCCTGGGGGATGTTTCTAGAATCAAATTTTCACTCTACAGCGGAGTGTGCGCTGATATGAAACTTCCTGGCAGATTAAAACTGTGTGGCGGACCGAGACTCGAACTCGGGACCTTTGCCTTTCGCGGGCATGTGCTCTACCCAAGCACGACTCACGCCCCGCCTCACAGCTTTACTTCTGCCAGCACTTGCCCGCGAAAGGCAAAGGTCCCGAGTTCGAGAGTCTCGGTCCGGCACACAGTTTTAATCTGCCAGGAAGTTACAGGTTCACGGTTATCCCACCTGTACACGGAAAATACACAAGAAAAATTCGATGGAAGGCGAAATCAAAATCGTAAATACCCGTTGAAAACTGCTCAAATTTTAATGGTATGTTCTCTAGTCATTTACCTTAAAGTGCCACCTTTCCGTTTAGAAAATATTTATCCGTTATCGAGAAAAATCCAAAAACAGTGTTTCTGGGCACCAAAACCGAGCCGCAGATTGCAAGAACACTATCCACAGCAAATGGCTCCAATTTTTACGATATAGTTTTTAAATCCCGATCTCGAACAATCTTGAAAATTTTCTTCATATCTTTACGCGTTTCCGAGACACAGTTTGAGAGTTACCTGCTCCTACAAGTAAAATACACTCGTAACATCCGGTGTTAGGCGAAAACGTGGTCTGTAAAGTGACGTAGCACTGAGGAATATGGTGTAAACTATCTCCGTTATCATAAGAAGTGTTCTGGGAATCCCATGTTTTAGTACTGCAGCAACATTTTTGCGCACGTAAAATCCAGCCTGAGGTGTGAACTTATTTTTGCGGTTTCTTCATTGCACAAAAGTAAACTCTCAAAATTTTGCTGAAAACTGGTGTGCCAGCTGCCTCAATTCTACCTCTTCAGCACCTCTAAAAAATTTCTCAAAAATTTTCTATGTAAACTTATTCGTGCTTTTAGTTACACAGAGAGAAGGAGGCAATGGCATAGGGAAAGAGAGAGAAAATTAATTAATGCTGGAAGACAGTAGACAGCGGTTGTGGTATAAAGAGAGCGATGGAGACAATCGCAGTGTGACAGAAAGCGAGGAACACAGTGGCAGTGGAACACAGGTCACAGTGACAGAACACTGCTAGGAAAAAAGTGAAGGAGAAAATGCCTGAAGGAAGGAGAAAGTGGAAGCGAGTGAGACCCAGTGATCATGCAAGACAGAGTCAATAACAACGGGGAAGAGAGGGATAGTGACAATGAGAAGAGACAGCAGCAGTAGGAAGGAGTGAGTGAGATAATAGCAATAGGAGACAGCAAGAGGGAGACAGGGACAGTGGGAGACAGAAGTAGTATGGCAGAACAAAGGAGACTATGACTGTGAGATTGGAGACAGTGACAGAGGGACACAAGTTGATAACGAAAAGGAATTAGGCTGAATTCAGTGAGTGAAAATGAACAAATGTTAGTGTATGGATGTGAGAGACTTACAGCGACGTACTAGTTTGTGTGAACGAGTTACAGTTAGGCGAACTAGTGGCAGTGAGATGTGTATTGCATGTTAAAGAGAGCACGCATACGTTGGCACGCCGGTCTTTTAAAACACGAGAATATTACGCTTTTCTGTGCCCCGGTAGGAGCATTTTTGAACTAATATGACTGAAGTTAGGACAGCATTTATCAGTAAATATAAGTGAGATGAATGAGAAACATTTAGCAGCATGGGACATTGTGAATAAAGGTGGACTGATTTTATTCGTGGAGCTTACTTCAATTTCTATATTTCTTTTCTTTTTATTCATTTTCGTAGAAAGAGCAGTGAAATGACATCTGAAACATCTAATTAGGTGTAAATATTTCTCGTTAATCTTGAAGCCAAGAAGCCATTGCAATTATGACTCGAATGGAAGTTTATAGCAGATATAAATGTTTATAGGATGTCAAATTAAACACCTTTTAGCCGTCAAATTTCCAATCTTATTCTTTTTGGCAACCAGTTTCAGCGTTACACCACGCCCTCTTCAGGCTCCTGACCGATGTGTAGGAAGAATCTACCTCGGCTGGATCTAAACAAGGTCCAGAAATATACGTCGGTCAGGGGCCTAAAGATGGTGCAGTATAACGCTGAAACTGATTGTCACATAGAATAGGGTTGGAAATTTGACGGCTGAAAGGTGTTTAATTTGACACCCTCTAATGAACAGCCGAGTCCCGGAACCAAGTATTTATGGTTTTAGAATCCAATCTGAATCGAGTTAAAATGTCTCTTGCCAATAAGAGACTATATTAGACCATTATATAGGGTTAGAGGAAAGAATGTCCATACTTAGGAAACGATGAAACCATTAAACGCCCAATCAATTTTGTTGCAGTTACATTCAAATTAAATCTTAAACATAATATGTAAAATATAGTGATGCTCTAAGTCTAGATAGAGTCCGTATCATCAGAATGTCTCTGTCTCTTGTAGCACAATATTTTGTTATTGTAGGACGAGTAAGGTATATCAGATTCCCCGTTTCCTAAATACGTACAGTCGAAGTCAACGAATTGCTAAATATTAATTTACTCATTTCGAGACGCAAGGCGCGATATGTGATAAAAGATTAGAGAAGATAAATTTCTTTGCCGAGATCGCTAATAATAACCTTTATTATAGATAAACGGTTTCGGTAATCAGTGTTACCATCCTCAGATCTCTACAGACAGGTTATTGCAAGAAATATGGAGTTAAAAGTTGTTATTAGAGATCTTGGTGAAGAAATGGTAAGCTATAAACTTTCGTCTTCACCTAAAATGTGGAGTGATATCGTGGAAATGTACCGCAAACACTGTCTTTAGGACTTCAAATTTCGGCTTGAGTTTTAATTCTACAAAAGAAACGGATAGCAGAAGTGATTATTAACCATATAATTACGATAAGTAGAAAGTTAACCCTTAGTCTCTGCTGCCTGTGTTGGCCAACACGAAAGTGTATGAGTATAGAAGTTGTCACGACCTTTCGATCCCTAGTCACCGTAAGAATTATTTGTGGCACGCAGTGCTACTTTCCCTACCGAAAAAGATTTGTGTAGATGAAAAATTTCAATTCCTAACATAATCATGATTTCATATCGAAATGGAAGTCCCCTAACAACTCGACTGATGGTCCAGTCTTCAGTTCCGAGAGAAACTTGACGAATAACATAGAAAGCAGGCTTCTATTCCAACCTTCATTCGAGGTGATGACTGGTTAAAGTTTTGCTTCTCTTTCCTTCCCCTATTTATGGAAGTAGTGGATATTAGATGCTATTTAATTTCTTTTGTTTTCCTGCTGGTCTTACCGATTTGGGCAACAACCGAAAGCTGTTCAGTTTTAACGCATTAGAGCACCACAATCAAAAATTTTAATTAGGAGAAAGGAAAATGGCTAACAACGGTATAAGAAATGTTTCAGTGATAACTGCCTACCGTATAAACAGATATTTCATAGGTAACCATGGATAATTTATGAATTCTTTTCAGGGGTTATAAAATTAATAAAATAAAATAAAATAAAATAAAATATTAATTATTTTATCTGTATGATTCTCTCTCCTATGAGTCGTCAGGTTTTAATTATTCGGTATCAGACGCTTGACAATGGCTTTTTCGTAAAGGCAATGTTACTCGTAGTTGACCGTGAAATAAAACTGAAATAATCGGACTTCGCAATTAAATCGTTTCCAAAGACTGCTGCGGTAGGTGCGGACTCATAATCTAAATCTCAATATTACAATAATTTGCCAGCCATGCCAAAACGTCGTACAGAGGTGATTGTCTACTAAACAAAAAATTACACAGTTAGTTAAATCAGATATATTCAATGAATAAGCCTACAGTTCATAATCCTACTTACTTTTATAAATATAAATTCTTTTCAGAATCGAGTGCCTAGTATGGTTGCAACTCGCAGTAATTTTCTATAACATGAAATATGGCGGTGTGCCAGACAATAAAATAAAATACGTGCTTCTCGCACCACTTCAACCAGAGCTCTCCTTTCTTAATCAAACATACGAGTAACGTAATTGTGCTTTTGTTTTATCAGCGACACAGCGCTGCAGTTGTGTGCCATAGGCTTTATTTATTTGTCACTGATTATTTATTTAATTAATATCTCGCGTTTCCGAGGAAACTCACGCTCGGCATGCAAATGTGCCTTTATATTGCCCCCTGAATTGCGAGGCGAAAGGACACACCTGCAGGCGAGCAATTCACCTAAAGGCACAAGAAAATCTAAGTTATCTACAACTATTTACATGACCTACATTATACACATTATATACAAACTTTGAATGACGCGGGTGCGCCGTAAAAGTTCTTATGTTGGCAGATAGAGTGCGCGCATCCGCAGAAGCGTCTGTGTGACTGCCGTTATGTCGTACAGTTAGATCACGCGGCACAGTATTGCAGTTCATATTGTTCGTGTGCGCGCGTTTCTCAGTCGTTGCACAAAGAAAATATTCAACCAAGATTACATATGAAGACTACATTCTATGACAGGTAACTTAGTTTTAAATTTACAATATTCGTTATAACACAATACAACTTAGATTGTTGAATGTTCTTAGTTACATAGTATTGTTTTGAAATACTTCAAAGAAAAATGTCCGTATGTTTCAGGTGCGTTGACCTATACACATCGTGTCGTTATCACAGTTCATATTCATCTGCTGCACAATAATTTTTTACAGGTTAGTATCGTCGTGGTAAAGTTTTTTGATCAGAGTAACATCGTTGTATAACAACGTGATTAATACATAAGCGTGTCCATTTCCTATTTCCATTATAGTCGTTGTGATGGAGTTCGATGTGAGTAAAAGCATTGCTTATTACAGATCAGACGTGACCCGTCGAGTAATTGGTCCACGTGCAGTTCGTTTTTTACATTCCGTGGAAGCTTGGTTGCAGAACCTCGGACGGCACATAGCTGGCGTCGATCCTTGGACAGTCCAGGTAAGAGTGTCCATCACATTCGAGAACATTTCATTCCCTGAAGTTCCAACCAAAATTCTTCCACCCGTCGTGTTGTTTTCTGGACAGGCACTTTGTGTCCATTTAATCCAGTTAACATCTTGAAGTTGGTACTGTAGTAATGTCACTAGACGATGCACGAATTATTCACTTCACATTTTTAGTTTTTTGCTGAATATAGCTCACCTAAATGTTCGTAGTTATTAATCAAGGAAATCGTTCATCGCGTTTACATAGGTACGATGCATAATGAATGGCATTAACCATTTCCTTCACATAGGTTTCTGCGTAGTTGCAGAGTTAGTAATGTTCGTTAATGTCCGTGAACAGAGGTTCACTATGCAATGTCTTTTTGGCACTCGTTTTGTTCAAAATTTTACATAATAACAGTTACATGATACCTCAGTTAAAAAAAATAAGTAATTATGCATACACACGTCACATATTTTCTTAGTATAAACATAATACAGTTGCACATAAACATGTTTACATCATCATTACATCGCTATAGGTTATTACATTGTGTCACATTTGATTACATGAATTGCAGATATTTACATCCTCTTTAGCGGTTTTGCTGGGATATTATCGATGTTTTTTGTGATGTCATCTGAAATTAAGATAGGTTAGACACAACATTCATTACATCAGTAGGCAAGACCAGGCGTTTTCACTACTCAATAAATATTCAAAATAGTAAGAGAGAGAAAATGTTCGATTCCTCGCGTTTTGTACGTGTGTGTAAGGTGTCTGTGTGGCCTTGACTACTGATAGATGCTTTTCGTGTTGAGAGATGTACGTCTAATCTATTTCTCAAAGTAAAAGATCGCTTCACAGATGACGTCTGTCAGTTCGTCAGGTGTCATACCAAGTCAGTGGTACCTACAATAACAAATGTTCCGTGAAAAATTAATATGTCATTCACTGCCACGCAATCATAAATTTTACTTTAATATTCAGTCTTCTCGGTGGAACCGCGGCGTTGAAAGAAAAGTTCTTCTGTCTTCAACTGCGACTCTAGAACGCTGAAATGAAAATTTCTATACTACTTATTATCTGTGTTGTAGCAACAGAGTTTTTCGAGTTGCTTAGCAATATTTTGATGGGTATGACTTTGACATTATTCAGCATGAAATGCTCTAAGATCTCGGTGTGCGTATAGCCCAATAATTCTTATTTGTTCCTCCTCTTTATTCTTTACAACTTGAAATAAGCAACATCCCAAGCCAGTACGTGAAGCGTCACAAGTCATACAAAAATCTAAATTGAAATCTGGATGGCTCAATATGTTAGCATTCACTAAAGCATGTTTAATTGTATTAAAGTCAATCTGGCACTGTTCCGACCAGATCCAAACTTGATTCTTTCTGAGTAGATTTAGCAAATGTTTACTGTTCAAAAGTGGTTGTGGCAAAAAACGTCTGAAAAATGAACATAGCCCAAGGAATGATTTTAACTGCTTTTTAGTTCGAGGGCTAGGAAAGTTTCTGATAGCATCTAATTTACTGGGATCTGGACGTATGCCCTGTGAATTAATGATATGTCCTAAATACTTTATCTCACTGCAACCAAACTTTGATTTTCTAAGATTGGCTGTGACTCCAGCTTGTGCAAATTTTTCTAAAATTCTTTGAAGTGTGTCAACGTGTTCATTCCAGGATTGTGTAGCTATCAGTATATCATCTACATAGTGTGTGACTGTCTCAACTAAATCGTCGCCAAGCACGGTATCCAGGGCTGTAATGAATACCCCAGAGCTGACATTCAGTCCGAAGGGTAGAACACAAAACTGATAGGTTCACCCCCCGAACATAAATGCAGTATATTTCCGAGAATCAGGAGTGATACCCACCTGCCAAAACGAATTAGCGAGATCTATTGTGGAAAAATATTTTGCATCTAGAAATTTCTGTGATTGCTCTTCTAAATTTTCAGGTTTTGTGTGAACCGGTAAAATTATTTCATTAATAGCTCGTGCGTCTAACACTAACCTAATGCTTCCATTTGATTTTTTGACATCAAGTAGAGGACTACAATAAGGTGAGGTGGATGGTTCAATGACCTTCCAGTCTAACATTTGTTTTAATTCTTGCCACACAGCAGGTCGTTGAGATAACGGTACGTTATATGTCTTATGGTAGAAGATCTTGTGAGGCTTAACTTCAATCTTGTACACATACGTGTTGATAACACCTAATCGTTTGGTAAAAACTTGTAAATATTTGGATAACACTTCCTGTAGTTTTATACGTTCATGTACACTGAGAGCTGTAGCTTCACTTATCTTATGATCAAGCAATGTTTTCAAGTCCATTAGCTCTGCGTCAGATGAGTGTGTTTGCATGTCTTGAATGTCTTTGTCAAGTACTAACTGAACCTTGTACCCTGTACAGTGTTTGTCATGCTTTAGAGTTCTCCTGTCCAAATTAATAATAATTACCCTGCTTTTATCATTTAAAATACATTTACCTTTGGAGAAGTCTATAATGCAGTCCTTCTCGCTCATAATATCTATTCCTAATATGCAATTAGTCACAAGGTTTTGTACAACCAGGAATGGCCATTGTACGGTTCCATTACCTATTTTAACGCTTACAAAAACTTGCTTCGTAACCCTACATGACTTATTACCTAGTGCAGTAGTTATTTTACAGTTTTGGGCAGGAAACTCAGGCACAGGTTCCAATTCACACATCTTTTTATAAAAATTAAAAGATAAAACGCTCACAGCTGCACCTGTATCTAGAATAATAGTAGTTGGAATCCCACCTACTACACCAGTAGTGGATGCTAAAACAATTTCATTTGTGTTTAAACGACATTGTGTACTGTCTTGTAAAAGTTCATCTGATATATTGTTATTGTGGTTGTATCTTATAATAAAACAGGTAGTTTTTGTTTAGAATTACTCGGCATATCATTATTCTGTTGTTCAAGTGTGGTGTCAAATAACTGATTAACATTGAAGCCGCCCCCCAAGAATTCTTCAGCCACGACCTGGGGCAAAGTAGTGACTGTTTCTAGTTTGTTGGATTAGCATTTGTACTAGGTACTGACACAGATTGAGGTTGTGCATCAGGTGTCATTTCTATTATATTCGCATTCGGATATTGCCTATTATGATCTCCAAACTTTTGCGGTTGTTGTTGCTGTTGCGCATTATAACTTACCTGTCGGTCGTAAGGTATGCTCCAATTTTGACCTGGTGGCTGCTGTGGTAAAGCAGAGTTTGAATGAAAGTACTGATCATTACGAGTCCAACCTTGATGCTGTCTTGGCTCGTAGTTATTATTATTTCTATTTCTGTTTGTGTTTTTGTTATTACCTTTGTATCCGTTGTTACCGTTGTAGTTATTACCGCGGTGCCTTTTGTATGGATTGCCGCATGAAATGTTATTACTGTTGTAACTATTGTTTGTATTGGAATACGCGTGTTGATTTTGATTTCCGTACTGAGACGGCATGTGAGTTTGCTGTTTTTGTCGTACCGCGTATCCAACTGTGGGCGCGCCAGAATTGTGTTGGCAAGCCTGCATGTTTTGCATACCACTAGTGTAAACATTGTGGCTGCTGTTTTGCCGCGCGAAGCGCTGATCTTCAAGTAACATGTCAACCGAATCTAAAGCTGTTAAAAAATAATCTGAATCGTCATCCGGGATATGTAGGAGTTTTTCTTTAATGTTGAAAGGCAATTTGGCCTTCAACGCACGGAGTATATCTCGCGTTGCGACTGGTTCGTCTAAAAAGTGTCCCATGTTCAAGTATTTTTCAAAATATCTGCGTAAGTTACCATTTTTACTGTTAAAAGTTTCAGGTTCTAAAATTTGTCTTCTGAGTCGCTCCTGAACGGATTGCGACCAGAATTTGTTCAGAAAAGCACGCTCAAACTCACTGTACGTGGTACATACGTCAGCTTGACTGTATGCCCAGACAGCTGCATCGCCTTGGATGTAACCGACAATATATGAAATCTTTTTCCGGTCACTCCAAGTGCGTGGAAATGCGTTACTAAAAGATTTGAGAAAAATCACCGGATGAATGGTTCGTTTTTCTGGGATAAAAATCTGAAATTGCCTGTGTTTCATTAAGCTTTCGTCTTCCTTTGCATTATGATATGGATTTGTCCCACTGTAATTACTGCTATGTCCAGCTGGCGAGTAATTACGATAATGTTGCTGTGGTTTACCATGATAATAGCTTGTGTTTGTGTTTGCACATCGTGGTATGTGTTGTAGTCGTGGTGTGTTTTGTTCTTGTGTGTTTGTCGTGTGCGATATGTGTGTGCCATACTCGAATGTATATTGGTTCCTGAACTGTGCATTTTGACTGATATTTTCGTTACATTCAGACTGTGGTCGATCGGTGAATTGTCTCATGGGTGCAGTGACGGATTGTACTGCGTCACTGATCAGCTGTTTGTTATTAGTAATGTATTGCGCTACGGAATCGTGCACAATTGTTGGTAAATTTTCAGGTAAGCATCTATCAAAATGTTTGTCCTTGTTGACTACCCAATCATGAAATTCTTTATTAATATTTTGAAAATGAGCTGTGGCATCAGATTGTAAGATGTCAGTCAGGTGTTGTTCAACATTGTCAAATTTATTCTGTACGTCAGTAATTCGTTTTTCAAGGTTGTCATGTACTGAAGGATATGTTTGAATTTGTTCAGTAAGAACTTCACACGTGACATTAAGGTTTTTTACTTGTGTCTGTAAAAGTGCTACGTCAGTTGTAGTCTTTTCTTGTCTCGTATTAAGCTGGGAAAATTTAGCACTGAGTTCAGTCATCTGTTTGGTCAGTGTGGCGTCTATAAGTTCCACACGCTTACATAAAGTGTCATTACCTGTCTTGAGTGCTATGAGATCAGATTTGATTTCGTCATTTTGTGTCTTTAACTGTTCATTTTGCGTCTGTAAGGTTGCCATGTTTTCGGCGTTTTGTTTCATTAGCATTTGTAACATGTCGGCAATGTTTACCGTTTGCAAGGTCTCTGCCCCCGCCGCGTCATTAGACGAGACGTCATGCATAAACATGGGCTCTGATTCAGACTTTGAAATTTTTGTGGTGGAAGGCCTATTGTCAAAATTTTCGTCAACACTTGCCTCAATGTTTGATGAATCGTCACTACCGGTTGCTGTCGTAAAGTCATTTTCTAACATTTGTCTCTCGTCCGAGTCGGATTGCGTCTGAATAGTACGTTTTTGCTGTTCCATTTTTGCGTATTGTTTTCTAGTTATTACCATGCCACACGTAATATATGTTTCAAGAAAATTTTTGACACTGATTTTAAAATAAAATGCAGTTGAGCCTGAATCGCTCGTAGCAACAATGGCTGTCTGTTAATTTAAAAATATAAACTGGATTTGAGATTATTGATAATGGCTGCTGTCCATGTTACTACGTATCGTATAGAAGTCGGCCATATTGTACACTCGTGTATTGGTATTGTTGCATACGTTATTGTTTAAGGAAAAGTACTGAGAATGAAATTTATCACTGAAAACTGTTATGCGCGAAAGAAACACTACAGAATTTTACTGAAAAGCTAATACACTGAATTATACGTCTGGTCAAGCCTGCTAATGCAAAGATGCTGCGTCTTACCTTATTTTGCTGGAAGCTTCTTTGCGTCTTCCCGCAAAATTTTATAATTGGCAAATATCTTCTGATTTTTGTTATTTCTCATATAGTCAAGTCCAGGTCCAGAAAGTTGATTTTTCACATGAAACAAAGAGAACAATGTAACAAATGACAAAATAACAAGTCCGACACGCAGTCGCCAATATAAAATTAATAAAATAAAATAAAATAAAATAAAATATTAATTATTTTATCTGTATGATTCTCTCTCCTATGAGTCGTCAGGTTTTAATTATTCGGTATCAGACGCTTGACAATGGCTTTTTCGTAAAGGCAATGTTACTCGTAGTTGACCGTGAAATAAAACTGAAATAATCGGACTTCGCAATTAAATCGTTTCCAAAGACTGCTGCGGTAGGTGCGGACTCATAATTTAAATCTCAATATTACAATAATTTGCCAGCCATGCCAAAACGTCGTACAGAGGTGATTGTCTACTAAACAAAAAATTACACAGTTAGTTAAATCAGATATATTCAATGAATAAGCCTACAGTTCATAATCCTACTTACTTTTATAAATATAAATTCTTTTCAGAATCGAGTGCCTAGTATGGTTGCAACTCGCAGTAATTTTCTATAACATGAAATATGGCAGTGTGCCAGACAATAAAATAAAATACGTGCTTCTCGCACCACTTCAACCAGAGCTCTCCTTTCTTAATCAAACATACGAGTAACGTAATTGTGCTTTTGTTTTATCAGCGACACAGCGCTGCAGTTGTGTGCCATAGGCTTTATTTATTTGTCACTGATTATTTATTTAATTAATATCTCGCGTTTCCGAGGAAACTCACGCTCGGCATGCAAATGTGCCTTTATAGGGTGTCCTCAGATCAGTTCGTGTTTAGGCAATTACTTGTCGGTCTGTTTCTTTCCTAATCAGCAGTTGAAGCAACTGTCAATCAAGAATGAAGATTTCAAATGGTAAGCTGGGTGCGTACAGCAGGCGGCTTTTCGTGGGGACGTATAGGCCGATTAAGAAACTCTTCTTATGATATTAATATTTTAACAAAATATGGCCAACCGTTTTTATACATGAACGTAGACCCAACGGTAGATTAACGTACTGTTCCCTGAAGCTTTATAAATGTAACACATGAATATGATATCCAAAATTCGTAAAAGCCATTATTTCGGCTATAGTTCGGATGAAAGAAATAGACTGGAAATGTTTCCCCTTCAAAAATATGCTTCAGAATGCCCTAATGGAGCTTTCCTTAGCCATACATGCTTCGGGCTGCAATGGTACAATGAGACTAAAAAGTTATTTCTTTTTTCCCTTTTTTAATTATGATGTACGATTCCAACTAATTATTAGCGTCAAGGGGCAGCTATTTCAGCTAGTGGTTCACAAGAATGATTTTGTGGCCCTTATTTTAAAACTTAGGGGTTGTTGATTTTCTACATTCTTGATTTATTTTGCTCCTTTGAGTGATAGGTTGGGTTATCACTACCCGGGAATGAGTATGATTGCTGCAAGTGATCTCCTCAAAATCTTAGTGTGCGTAGTTCGTGCATGTGATTGATCTACCAGATTTTATCGTAGTCTATTGGGTGCTCTTCTTTAACGGTGCTGGAATACAGGGTGTTTCAAAAGGATTCATCAGACTTCACAGGAATCTGTCTTCTACATGAATGAAGATAGAAACTACGTGTGGGCATTAACTTACGCGTAGGGCTAAGAACTTTTAAGTTTGAAAAGAACCATTCTATTTTACGGCACGTATCTTTCACAAGCATGCACGTTTCATTTTGGGCTACGTTTTTTACAGTCACGTTTAGTATAAAAGTTTTCCTTTACTTTTCATAAATTGCTACAATAGAAAGAATAACAAACATGCAGACGATAGTCAAACTTTTACCATACTTTTGCAAGCTTGTCTGTAGTTGCTGCATTCGCTGCTATTGCTGTAGGCGTCATACTGTAGTTTACCGGAAATCGGTGGAAGGAGAGACACGCAGACGGAGTCTTTCACAAAGATATACCGTAATATCAGGTGACGTTTGAGATCCGTGTGCCCCTCACGCAGTTCTATGTTGACTTACTATTTGATGGCCAGACTGCTACGTGTTCATACTATTGGCTGAGCATTACGTTGAAGTGTTATGAAGTTTTTGCTTGGTATTTTGACGTATTTGGCTTCTGAGTTCTCGGGAGATGGTTGTGGAACATGAATCTCCATTCTTCCAGCCCAGCTCCTTTTTCTTCTTCCTCATGGTCTTCTTTTCTTGCAGCAACTCCTGCTGTTTCTTACTTTTATTTTTGTTCTTGGGCTGGGATAGGGTGTGATCTCATAATATGTGAACTGACAATACTGTTTACCTTTGCTGGGTTTTATGTGGAATTTTGATAGTTCTGAGCAGATGTTCATGGTAACCTTTGTAACTCTTTGCTCAACATCATGACGTTGTTCAGCGCTACTGTTTCTGTATCTACTGTTACATCGATGTATAGTATTTCATCGGTTGCCATATGCTGTTGTCCTCCATTGTGGTTCCTATTTGAGGTAAGGTTCCACTTCGCTTGTTCTTGACTTCATTCGCCTCCAAACTGTCCCTTTTTGATCCATTGCTTGTATCTTATTGTTCATAAACTATCATGTCATTTACTACCCATCACGAGTCAACAATGTGTCCAACTTTTATCTCTGATACATTCTTGATGTTCGATTCTATTGTCCCACGATCGTTGCACCCCAGGCTCATCATTTCAACCGTGTTGTCCTCTTCCTTGTGCCCTCATCTCATGTTTGCAATTTTATATACAAAGCTGGTATTTAATCTAAGTGATAATCTAATTTTAAATTACATGTCACTCTGAAAAACAAAGACTTTCATAACAGGTTATGTGTAAAATTGTTAAAACAACTAAAATCTATTAGCCCTTTTGTCCTGCATGTTAGACTTTATAATAGGGCGGTGGATTTTTCAGGTTTTGCATACCATTTCATGCTATCAGGTTTCCTCATCTATCTAGTTCATAATTTACCGTTAAATGTGTTCATGACACATGGGTTTAAGGCTATAATTTGCATGCTGTTAGTATTAGTTTCTTACTTGTACTTAATAATTAGCTGTGAATGTTTTATAAGTTCTTACTTACTCTTTGATTGTGTCTTCTCTCCATCAGTTTTGATGATTGTTCATCCGCTCTCCACCTGTACGTTTTTTTTAAAATCTGAAGCAGAGTTTTTGCTATCGCCTATTCCAGGAGTATTATTAAATTGGTTGTTTTTCCCTTCCTCAAGTATAATCAAATAACTGACTGAAATACTTTTATTTTTACTTATTACTTTGGTTTTATCTATTATTTCATTACCTCCTTCTCACATGTATATACACATCGACACCTTTTTTCCATTATCAATTTGACACAGTTGATTGGCGACTCCATGGGGTGTCCTGTGCATCACGACCAGATAATGGATATACTTGGAGAGACAGCTTTGGTCGTATTTTTTTGTTTTATTAACCGCAAAATCGATTTTCGGTCGCTTAGTGACCATCCTCAGTGCTGTAATATACAATTTAAATTGGTAAGCACTGGTGTCAACAAGCTTAGAGCGATCACATAAACTCACACATATTACAGCACTGAGGATGGTCACTAAGTGACCGAAAATCGATTATGCGGTTAATGAAACAAAAAAATACGACCAATGCTGTCTCCCCTTCTAAGTATATTTGACACAGGTTCACCTATAAAATAGAAATCGATTAGATTTGCATTCATTATGTCTATTCATTTACAGATGCACTTGTCGAGTCATGTATTGTCTAGGGTTTCTTTCTCAACTGCTGTTCCTAACCTAATGCTACTTACTCTCCATCGCCCATCATTTAATATAGTTTTTCCACCGCATTAACTTACATTATTTTCCTCTAAGCACCACATTTCATGTGTGGTCCATCCTGGACAATATACAGTAATTAAGGTCCTTGCATCCTGAAGACTCCTGTTAAGTACTGGGATATCACATCCTTTGCTATGAGCCCATAATTCTTTTACACCTTCCGTCACTATCTGCATACAAAATATACTTCACATTCCGACAACTCTTACTGCCTTTTCACTCAGGAAGATCTTGATTTTGGTCTCTTTACCTTCGTTTGATTACATATCCATTAAACTTGACAATAATTTTAACGCCTGATGGGTTGTTCTTATCGACATAAATTCTCCATTCTATCTATGTAAATATATATCTCTCAAGCAACATTACATATCTTTATGAACCCACTTGTTAAGATATATTGTAGCTTCCAAGTTGCTTTGTTCCCTTATGCTATTAGGTTTATCTGCTTCCCTTTTTTCCAGCTTATTCTTTGACTACAGTTTCAAAATACTATAGTAGACTGAGAAATGTTTCAGATGTGGATTTTGCCTTGTGTCATCTTTGCTACTCCTTGGTTAACGCGATAAGGCATCTCCTACTATATTTTTGCCCAGGGTTGAGAGATTGCAGGGCACTCTCATTTCTGATTCGGTGTAGCGAATAAGATCTACTGCGATTTGACCTCATACATTATCATGAAATGGTGAGCAGTAGTTTATGGTCTTGTTTGCGTGCTCTAGGGGAAGAAATACGGTAAGCTTTACCTACGTTCAAAGGAACAGGGTGCCGAATTAAACGACTCCAGTAAAAGCATGGCGTTGGTGGGCCGACAAAGCGCGTTTTTTTGGAGAACGGTGAGGAGACATTTCCAGACGGCCATGTACCACGGTCGCATTGTACAAAAACACATGAGCTTGGCATTGGACGGGGGCAGACGTCCGGGTATATGGCCTAGCGCCGAAAAGTCACCGACAGAGCATTGTAGGCCTGGAATAAAGCAGAGGATGGACCCTTGTTAGGGAGCAAGCCGCCAAAACAAATGTAAACGTTCTGCAAATGTCCGGGGGATAGGGAAACTGGCGTCCAGGCATCCAGATTCAGTTTCAAAAGACGTTCGTGAGAGCACGAAGTCTTTTGCAAGTTTATGGCCATTCTTTGGAAACTTTGAAATGGATGCAACAGGGGAGATAGAAAGCTGTTTACGGAGGGCTGTGCTTCCACCTTGTATTGTGTTAGCAAAAGACATGGCGAACACTTGCGAAAGAGCCTGTAAAGCTGAATCTTTTTTCTGTTTTCTGCCAAAAGTTTCTCATTGGTCAAATCGGTTTGCAGTGCAAAGACCATTCTCCGAGCTTAGAATGCTGGGCTCAAGCTCGTGATTGGCTTGTGTGAAAGTTGGGGAATTAAAAAAAAAATTTCCTTTTGGAACCGAGCTGAGGAGGAAGCGGTGAGAAAGGAAGAAAGATCACTCTTGTCTCTTCTACAAGACTCTTGTACTGGCGCTTCGCTAGTAAAGAACTGCAGGTCTCTACCTAAATGGTGAGACTTGTGTCCTTTCCTGTACCAGTCACCTTCTGAGCCGTCAGAGGTACTGCTTATATCATCACGGTCACAATGAGTGACGCGGGCGTGTACTTATTTGTCTTGAGTCGGCCGTCTAAACATTGTACGTATTCCGTCACGCACAGTCATGGCACGGAGTCAAATTGGTTCGGCAGACCAGCAAACGGATCCACTTGCACACTGGAATCCATCGGGGTTTCGGAGGCTGATAGCGAAGTACCTGCGTTCTGAATTAACCGAACGCGAGACTGAGTACCTGTATCTTTCGGGAACGTGCATTTAACAACAGATTGCTGCCAGTCGTGACTTCAGTCGCCGAACGCATCGTGGTGTGCCGCCTTGACCAGCAGGACGGTAATATATTCGCTGCTGCAACGTAGGACTATAACATATAATTTTTTGTATGTTTTTTCTTTAATAATTTTATTGTCTTGTCATGTTTAAGATCAATAAATCATTGTGAATTAGACTACAACTTCTCCCTGAGTTCTTATTAACAGTTCCATCTCATTTTTTATGGCAGTTGAGATCTGAAACATACGGAGTAACTTTTTCACTTGGTGTCCACTGTGTGGATCTTTTACTTCATTAACATTAAACATCTTTCAATGTACATAAATCACTGTCAAATTTCATTCTTGTAAGGAGAGCAACCACCAGATGAATCAGCCACCAGTAAAAAATCTAAGGTTTTGTGGCCGGTGTAAACAATGGTTTTTCTACCAAAAAGAAAAAAAAAACTGAATTTCTGAAATCCCCATACTATAGTTAAAGCTTCTAGCTCTATTATGGAGTAGTTGCTTTGGCATCCAGATAAAACCTGCTTGTAGATGCTATGGTTTTATGCACTGTTTGCCTTTCTTATACAACCTGTTGATATATGACCACTCCCCAGTTGAAATGCAGAAATCCTGTGTACGGTCTGAATTTGATAAAATCAGCGCTGCTAATAATGCTGCCTTTAACATTCTAAATTCTTAATTGGCTGGTCTGTACCATTGCCATGTCGTATTCTTCCGTTTCGGTGCACATAAGTGTGGTGTGGCCAGGGTGTTTATTCAAATCATTTTTTTTAAAATTGTGATATTGTGCTTAAGTTGACCAGTACATTCTAGGAAAAGATGTTTTAAAATCGTCATATGACGTGCAGTTCCTTGCCACTCTCTGCATGCTTTCTGCTACAACATCTTCCACGTCAACACATATAAAGACCAGTTTACACACTAGTGGTCAATATTCCGGTAAACCCACTTGGAACTGATTTATTAAGGTCCGTGGAGGCAATTTGTTTCCATCTTCTTTATAATGCTGAAACTTCCTGACTGTTAACAAGTGGTTGTTAGCAAAATTAGTTGTTCCACCATGTGGTGCTGACTTGACTGTCGTACACAGTTTTCCACCTGTTATGTCCATATTGTTACTTTCTGGTACCACATGATGGAGAATTTGTAGATGCTACTGCATCGTCTTAATTGTTGTGTTGGCAGAACAGCCAAAACCGTGTTACTAATGCAGGCCGAAATGCACGCGTTTCAGCTCACGCAAGCTGGCATGAGGAGGGAAGAACTATACTGACGTGAGGTCTGGAACATGACAAGGAATTAGAATTTAGAAAGCGGACGTAATTAGTTTGATACTTAACTTTAATACATTAATGATGAACGTCGCTCTTGACGGTACATTATTCACAATATTATCTGTTCAGAAGGCGTATAGTAACTGAATATGGCGCCTTGCTAGGTCGTAGCAAATGACGTAGCTGAAGGCTATGCTACACTGTCGTCTCTGCAAATGAGAGCGTAAGTAGTCAGTGAACCATCGTTAGCAAAGTCGGCTGTACAACTGGGGCGAGTGCTAGTGAGTGTCTCTAGACTAGACCTGCCGTGTGGCGGCGCTCGGTCTGCAATCACTGATAGTGGCGACACGCGGGTCCGACGTATACTAACGGACCGCGGCCGATTTAAAGGCTACCACCTAGCAAGCGTGGTGTCTGGCGGTGACACCACATTAATGGTATGCAGTTACATCTGTCTATTTGTCCTGTCATTATTCCGCATCCTTGACATGCCGGTTATTGATTCTTCGGACATCAGTCTTCTGACTGGTTTAATGCAGCCCCCTCCAGGAAATTCCTCCCCTGTACTACACGCTTCATCTCAGAGTAGCACTTGCAACCCACTTCCTCAATTATCTTCTGGATTTATTAAAATCTCTGTCTTCCTCTACGGTTTTTGCCTTCTACAGCTACCTCTAGTACCATGGAAGTCATTCCCCCATGTCTTAACAGATGTCCTATCACCCTGTCCCTTCTCTTTATCAGTGTTTTCCACATATTCCTTTCCTCTCCGATTCTGCACAGAACATCCTCATTCCTTACCTAATCAGTCCACCTAATTTTCAACATTCGTCTGCAGCACCACATCTCAAATGCTTCGATTGTCTTCTGTTCCGATTTCCCCACAGTCCGTTTCGCTACCATACAATGCTGTACGGTAGACGTACATTCTCAGAAATTTCTTCCTGAAATTATGGCCGATATTTGATGTTAGTAGACTTCTCTTGGCCAGGAATGCCCTTTTTGCCATTGCTAGTCTGCTTTTGATGTCTTCTTTGCTCCGTCCGTCACTCGTTATTCTACTGCCTAGGTAGCAAAATTCCTTATCTTCATCTACTTCGTGCCCATCGATCCTGATGTTAAGTTTCTCGCTGTTCTCATTGCTACTACTTCTTATTACCTCCGTCCTTCTTCGATTTACTCTAACTCCATACTCTGTACTAATTAGGTTGCTGATCCCATGCAGCAGATCGGGTAATTCTTCTTCACTTTCACTCAGGATAGCAACGTCATCAGCGAATCGCATCATTGATATCCTTTCACATTGAAATTTAATTCCACTCCTGAAACTTTTCTTTACTTCCATCATTGCTTTCTCAATGTACATTTTGAACAGTAGGGGCGAAAGACTACATGCTCGTCTTACACCCTTTTTAACACGAGCACTTCGTTCTAGGTCGTTAACTGTTATTATTCCCTCTTGGCTGTTGTACATATTGTATATGACCCGTCTCTCCCTACAGATTACCCCTATTTTTCTAGAATTTCGAAGATCTTGCACCATTCTACATTGTCGAACGCTTTTTCCGGGTCGACAAATCTTATGGACATATCTTGATCTTCCTTTAGTCTTGCTTCCATTATTAACCGCAACATCAGGATTGCTCTCTCATGCCTTTACCTTTGCTAAAGCCAAACTGATCGTCATCTAGCGCATCCTCAATTTCCTTTTTCATTCTTCTGTGTATTATTCTTGTCAGAAGCTTGGATGCATGAGCTATTAAGCTGATTGTTCGATAATTCTCGCACTTGTCAGCTCTTGTCGTCTTCGGAATTGTGTGGATGATGTTTTCCCGAAAGTCAGATGTTATTTTCCCAGACTTATACATTCTACCCACCAAAGTGAATAGTCGTTTTGTTGCCACTTCCCCCAATGATTTTAGAAATTCTAATAGAATGTTATCTATCCCTTCTGCCTTATTTGATCTTAAGTTCTCCAAAGCTCTTTTAAATTCTGATTATAATACCGGGTCCCCTATCTGTTCTAAATCGACACCCGTTTCTTCTTCTATCACATCAGACAAACCTTCCCCCTCATAGAGGCTTTCAATGTATTCTTTCCACCTATCCACTCTCTCATATGCATTTAACAGTGGAATTCCTGTTGCACTCTTCATGTTATCACCCTTGCTTTTAATGTCACCGAAGGTTGTTTTGACTTCCTGTATGCTGCGTCAGTCCTACCGACAATCATTTCTTTTTCGTTTTCTTCACATTTCGTCTTACCTTCTCTGAGTTTCCAGGAACCTTTTTGTATTTCTTCCATTCCTCGATCAATTTATGTATTTCTTCTGTTACTCATGGTTTCTTCGCAGTTACCTTCTTCGTACCTATGTTTTCCTTCCCAACTTCTGTGATGGTACTTTTTAGACACGTCCAGTCCTCTTCAACTGTAGTGCCTACTGAACTATTCCTTATTGCTGTACCTGTAGCTCAGAAAATTTAAAGCCTATCTCGTGATTTCTTAGTACTTCTGCATCCCACTTCTTTGGGTATTGATTCTTCCTGACTACTGAATCTGATTTCGGAATCTCTGTCTGACCATGATGTAATCTAACTGAAATCTTCCCGTTTATGTTCTGGCCCTTCCAGGTAGGGAACATGAATCGCAGAATTGGTTAAACATAAGAAGAACGTCACTTATGGATTCCTGAAAGAGTTTCTTTGCCAACTAATTTAATTTAATAAGAGATGGTAGCCTATTTTTAGGGCAAACAACTCGTTCCCTGTACTATTATATTGTTTTTAGTATCATTTTGTTTACGGAATGACTCAGGATAGAAATAGTTTACTGATAATTAAATTTAAAAAAGGACACATGAATCTTGATACAAGTATGAGATAGTTCTTGCAGTGCATCATTTACCTTTGATACTTAGTGTGTAATTGGATGTGCAGGGCTCCAGACGGCTGAGTCTGCTCCGCACTGCCTGTCAACCTATAAAACTGCTTTTTCTTGACTGAAATGTCACTGACATACTATTACCGAGTTATTCTGTGAAGCAGAAGACTGTTTGTCCGTAGTCTGTCTATAATGGCTATTTACACTTGCCTGGTTGTTGGGGCAACGGGCACAGTGATGCCCTCGCAGTTCTCGCAAGAACGTATTAACTAACACGACTATTCTCGACATCTCCACTTGGAAAATGCACGAGACTCTCAGCTTATTTAACGTTGATCTATTTAGGGTCCATTGTGATCAAAGTGACCACAGAATAAATGTCTCTCGATGCCCCACGGAGCGTTAAGCACTCCGCATATTAAGGCAGTGTTTCAGAGAGAGAGAGAGAGAGAGAGAGAGAGAGAGAGAGACAGCTCGTTCTTGTCTGCAGATTGCATATATCGAGGTAGGTCACCTGATGCAGTAAACGCGCCGTTGACCCCCTGTAATGAAAAAAGCTACGTATCTCCGTCAAGACCCGTGCTGCGTCCCTTGAGGTCATGATATTTAAGACCCATGCCTATC
The DNA here is from genome assembly GCF_021461385.2 of Schistocerca piceifrons. NCBI lineage: Eukaryota > Metazoa > Arthropoda > Insecta > Orthoptera > Acrididae > Schistocerca > Schistocerca piceifrons. The sequence goes on from NC_060138.1 coordinate 1,007,955,487, forward strand.
CTTCAAAACAGGTCTGCAAAGTGGCTTTTAAAGAAAAATTGTTGCATTGTGGCTCATCACCTCCTCTCCGTTTCAGGTCTGAATTGCTACTGAAATATCTGTACATGAAAATGGGAAAAGGTTAATATCGTATTCCGATCAGCCAAGTCACTTTCATTGTTATTTGATATGCAAATGAAGTCTGTTAAGCCTAAAGTATGGCATGTGACATATCATTCTAATTGTCTCGTCGAGAAGATGCACATGGAAGATGACAAAATGGACTGCCACTTTGTCTGTTGCCCATGAAAGGTGATAAAAATAGACTGCCACCTTACAAATTTAGATGGGCATGTGAAACAACTTAGAGAAACTTAAAAACAAAACTAGGAAAGATACTGAAATTAAATTCTACAAAACAGTTGCAGTCCGCACTGCTCTGTGGAAATGAGACCTAGGTACTTAGTAAAAAGCAGGGAAGCTGTATTCAAGCACAAGAAAGAAATTCCTGAGACGACTTAAGGGTTGCACAATAGAAGACAGGTTATGTGATCAAGATATTAGAGAAGAACTAAAAATTTCTAATCTTAATGTTAAAAATCTAGAGCATATGTGAAAATGGAATGAACACTTAGAAAGAATGGAGAGTGACAGACTCCTCTTAAAGGCTAGAAATTATAAGCGCCAAGGAAGAAGAGCTAGAGGAAGATACTGACGACGATGAGTACTGTAACAGGTAATTTTGTCTAATGCCTGAAGAGAAGAAGAAGAAGAAGACAGAAGGGATGTACATCATTCTTTCAGAATTTCTGAAATCGTTGGGGAAGTGCCTACCAGACTTGTGTTAAGACTGGTGTGTACAGTTTATGAGACTGGATGAGACTGGAGGCACATCGTCAGGGTTTTGGAAAAATATCGTCCACAAAATCCCAAAGATAGCAAGAGTAGATAAATGCAAGAACTCTAGCACAATAAACTTAACAACTCGTGCATTCATGCTGCTGACTAGTCTAAATACTTAATAGACGAAAATCTTCATCAGAGTGTGATACTTACAGGTTTCTGTATTTAGTCGTACTTCCTTCAACGGTCAAATGGTTCAAATGGCTCTGAGCACTATGGGACTTAACTGCTGAGGTCATCAGTCCCCTAGAACTTAGAACTACTTAAACCTAACTAACCTAAGGACATCACACACATCCATGCCCGAGGCAGGATTCGAACTTGCGACCGTAGCGGTCGCACGGTTCCAGACTGTAGCGCCTAGAACCGCTCGGCCACTCCGTCCGGCTTCAAGGGTCAAATTCAGAACTCTTTACTCTCTTCTGGCGTTATCACGCTTTCATTCTATTGAGGAAGTGACGCTGTTTTCCAGACAGATATCCTTGTTAACAGCACAATGATCAGTTAAAAAATATGATGAATATTGTACATACACCTTAGAATTTTACATCTCTTCTCAGTGAATTATCTGGGTCTCTTTGTGGCTTGAATTAAGGTAATTTTTCGTACATACTAACAAAAATGGGAAATATTTTACCATGAAGCACAAGTCTAATATCTATGATGTGTACCACCATCACTATGAGTTGTGACCCCCACGGTCTTGAATATGTTGTTCTATACGTGATGGCATGGAAGCAAACAGTATCTCCCCACATATTGCAAATTTTATCTTGAGGAAGTTCTTGGTTTTTTGCCTTGTCTGAGACATATGCTGTGTCCGTTCATGAAGACTGCGGGTTGGAAGCTGGTATGTAGCTATACGTCTTCCCATTGCAATTCCAGATATGCTCTGCTGGTGACGAATCATGGGACTGGACACGCCAGTCAAGGATCAGGACATTACTGGACTTGATTTTAGTACTATAGTTTGGGGTATTGTGTTATGCTACTGAAATATTCCATTTTGTTCCGTAGTCATGAAGGCTATGACGACAGGGTTTACGATTCTTGTCACATATCGTAGCGCATTCGGCTTCCATTCAACAAGTATCAAATCCTACAGCTCCCGACTTCGTGATTCCAGAAGTTGGAGAAAAATGGGATTTGAGATTCACTGTTTCCTGTGACATATTACGAGGTCGTCTATGGGCATAATAGTGTCGAAATGATCACGTGAACATTGTTGCAGACCACCTGCATCCCTTCGTCCTTGTTGTCTTCCACGGCGGCGGTATCTTCCAGCAGAACAAATATGCTTTGCCTAAGATCAGAATCGTGTACAGTGTTTAGAGGAGCATGATGGTGAACTCAAGATGGCCACTAAATTTGTCTCACTTGAACCATTCGGAACACATTTGGGACACTCTGAGCCCATAAGCCGCCGGCCCGTATTTTTCGGGAATTGATTGACCTGTACGCAGACGTCTGATGAAATATACCACCGGAAACATACCAAGAACTTCTCGATTCCATACCTCGCAGAACAGTTGCTTTACTGAGTTCCAATGGTTAACCAACTCGATATTCAGCAGGTAGTCATACGGCTTTGGCATATCACTGTAGTGATGAAAAGGTCCTTTTTCCTCGTATCAGGGCGTGCAATATTTACTCTATGTCTAGTTCCGTTGGGCACAACAGACATCCCAGTAGTGGCAGTGAAAAAATCATTGTAAGCCTGTTGAACGGCATCTGTGAAACACCGTGTGTATTGTCTATGGTGTGGTCTCAGAGGTAAACAGCGCATGGTAGTCGAGATTTATACCCTTGTTTCCTATAATATGTTTCTACGCTTCTTGGTGGCACTACCTTACTCTCTACCCTTTTTCCAGCTGTTGTTATCCATCCATTCCTCGGTTCCAGTCGAACAATCCCAAGCTCTTGCCATGTTGTAGTCCTTCTGGAGTAAAATGGGAGTCCCACGCTTAAATACAGAAGCGAGAGAGAGAGGCTCGGTGGAAAGACTACACTGAAAGCCTCTTTGTGGGAGAGGATTGGTTTGATGCGTTAATAGAAGAAGAAAGAGGGTCGGTAGGAAGCGATAGCGGATCCAGTATTACAGTCATAATTTAACAGAGCTTTGGAAGACTAGAACAAATAAGGCAGAAGCGATAGATAAAATTCCATCGGAATTTCTAAAATCACTGGGGATGTGGTAACACAAAGACTATTCACGTTGGTGTGTAGAATATATGACAATGGCGACGTACCATAAGGCTTTCAGAAAAACACCATCGACATAATTACGAACATAGCAAGAGCCGAAAATTGCGAGAATTACAGCACCATGAGTTTAACAGCTCATCTATCCAAGTTGCGGACGAGAATAATGTACAGAAGAATGGAAAGAAAAATTGAGGATCTGTCTGAAAACGATCAGTTTGGCTTTAGAAAGTTAATGGCGCCAGAGTGGCAGTTCTGACGGAAAGAAGATAGAAGAAAAATCAAAACACATTCATAGGGTTTGTTGACCTGGGAAAAGAGTTCGACAATGTAAACTAGTTCAAGATGTTCGAAATCTGGAGAAAAAGAATCGCATATTATAGGTACGAAAAACCACACACGTTCATAGGTTATGTAGACCTAGAATAAGCGTCCGATAATTCGAATGGTGCAAAATTTTGAAAATTATGAAAAAAAAGTAGTAATCCATAGGGGAAGACAGGTAATATATATGCACAAAAACACAGAGGGGACAGTGAGATTGTAAAACCGAGAATAAAGCGCTGGTGAGAAAGGATGTAAGACACAGATCTAGTTCAACCTTCTTACTGTTCATTCTATACATTGAAGAAGCAATGACGGAAAAAAGAAGAAGGATTCGAGAGTGGGATTGAAATTCATGGTGAAAAAGTATCAATGATAATATCTGCTGATGAGACTGCTATCCTCAGTGAAAGTGAGAAAAAATTAAGAGGATCTGCTGATGCGAATGAACAGTGTAATGATTGTAGACATGGTTTAAACCGCATAAAGAAGAAGGCAATGAGAAGCAACAGAAATGACAACAGCGAGAATCTTTAGAATCGTTGACCACGAAGTAGATGAAGTTAAGGAACTTTGATACTTAGGCAGCAAAGTAACCCATGACGGACGTAGTAAGGAGTACATATTAAGCAGGCTAGGACTGGAAAAAAGGGTATTTCTGCTCAAGAGAATTCTACTAAAATCAAACATAGGCCTTAATCTGAGGAAGAAATTTCTTAGAATCTACCTTTACAGCACAGGATCGTATAGTGATGAAACCTGGACTGTGGGAAAACCAGATCAGAAGAGGATCGAAGCATTTGAGTGTGGTGCAGAAGAGTGTTCAAAATTAGTTGGAGTGATAGGGTAAGGAATGAGGAGGTTCTCCGCAGAACCAGTGAGGTAAGGAATAGTAGATGGAAAACAGTGACATAAAGAAGGCTCAGGATGATAGGACGCCTGATAAGGTATCAGGGACTAGCTTCCATGATACTAGAGGGAGTTGTGGGGGGTAAAAACTGTTGAGAAAGACGGAGAATGCAATATATTTAGCAAATAATTGAGGACATGTGTTGCAAGCGCTACTCCTAAATAATAATATGACACAAGAAGTAACTCGTCAGATGACTGATGAATGGTCACTCATAAAAATAAGTCCTTCCGGGATGACTAGTGCCTGACGTTCTCCCCACACTGTTGTCCTGCTTCCACTTTACCAACATTCATTCGCAGTCACTCACTCACTCACTGTATATCTCTGGCGTCATCTGCCAGGTGTGAGGGCAGGGTAAGCAGCATGGCTGCTGTTCCTGCATGGACCTCTATTTTGTATTTGTTGGCCTAACTGCTTGGATTGTCTCGACGGCATAATACGCCTAAGAAATCCGGATTTTGGGCCATGAATTGGTACGTTCTCTCCTTGGTGGGGTTCTCTCCGAGCTCCAGGAATTGCTGGTATGCTGGATGCTGTTACACTTCCAGACGCACTTTCCCAGCCGCTGCGCCCCGTTCTGAGACCACAAAGATGTGTTCCCAGTCCGTAGGCGTAAAGACGGGGTGCTGGTTGATGATGGTCAGGTCCTTCCTCGATACCAGTCCTCTAAGAGCCTTGTGGTTCCTCACTGGTCCGTAGGGCTGGTGCGGAAGGGCCGGTTTCGTCCTGTCAGGTGGAGTAAATGGATAGGGGTTGTCCAGGTGCGGGTATGTCCCGTCACGAAGAGACGCGGCGACCTTCTGCAGCACAGGCTGCACGCTGTACTCCGAAGGGAGCGGCAGGCATTCAGTCTCTGCCGCAGCAAGTGGGGGTGTCTCAGTGTGCGTCTCCTCGTCATGTGCCCGCGGCTCGACCTCCCCGTCAGGAGGGAGAGCAGGCTGCTCCACTTCTATGTCCATGGGTGCCGCTACGCCGCCCGTCACGTCAACTGGCGGCGCGGGTGGCTCCGTCTGGGTGGAGGCGTCGACCCCCGCTGGCTGACTCGCAGTGGAGCTGGCGGTGGGGGTAGGCGTCATCCTGAGGACCCGCAGCTCCTCACGCAGCTGTTGCAGCTGGCGGTGAACAGCCACAAGTTCCTCCCTCATGGCGGCTCTCTCGACCGCGAGGGCGGTGTGGAAGGCGGCCACGGCGTCGTCCGTGGCGGCTTCGTGACGGCACGGTCCACTTCCCCCGCGGGAACGGTTGGGTGGGACGTCCGTCTCGACGCCAGGTACCTCTGCAGGGCGTGGGGCGGCCATCTTGCTTCTGTAGCCCCGCAAGTAGGCGCAGCTGCACGAGTTTGCGGCGTGGGCACCGCCGCAATTCACGCACTTGGCAGCCGCGTCGCGGGGCTTGGTGTAGTTGCGTGTGTCGTGTGCCTCAGCACACTTGAGACACGCTAATGTGCCCCTGCACACTTTTGCAAGGTGCCCCATCCTTTGGCACTTGAAGCATTGCTGCTCAGTGCGCTTCTTCTTGTGGCGCCGTCTGCGTCCGCGATCCTTGCCGATCGCATAGACCAGGAGTTCTAGCGCGGCCGCAATCTTGCTGCCCTTCCTGCGTCCGGCCATGTCCGATCGTCAGAAAAACGCGGCGTATGCGTAGGCAGTAGCAAGCGCTCCGCTCTAGTCAGCGTCTCCCCAGCGTCATTCGCAGTCGTTGCACTACAGCCAACCGTCTGTGCTTTCTATCGTTTTGTTGCTTCCATGTCCTCTTATCAATGATTACATCTTTCTCGAAGTTTTAAGATTGCGATGAGATGCACGTGCACGTCCTCTGAGCATGCTGTGTTGCGATCTCCAACTGAGAACTTCCAGACACACGCATCGGTCACCATGTACCACGGCTTTTCTCAGTATTGAAGATTATATCCGGCCAGGTAGCCGAACGGAATGCTGGACATTTGCCACGGCGGACATTCGCCACGGCGGACATTTGCCACACTTGCCCCTTCGCCAGGTAGGTTTAGTAGCGATCCCTCAGGTAAGGGACGCCCTTCCTCGTACTTCTTCCCTCCGCTTTCAAACCGCCGTCTCCACATCTACTCGATACAACCAGTACGTAAGGGGCCTTCTTCTTCATCTTGGCAAAATACAGAGTTTCTATTTCCGAAATCGAAATATTTATAACTTTTGGGAAACGAAAGCAATACCGACGATTATGTCAGTATGTAATTAGTTCTGCCAAGTATAAATATAGATCCCTCTGTCTGTACGGTAACGAGAATGCGAATGTACGCTAATCATTTCTTTTTGATCACTGCATTTGTGCCTACTTTAATTACTGCAACTGCATACCCAAAAGAGAATAAGGAAAAAATAAATGAGTATGTGAATGTTTGAAAAGAAGAACGACATACTCCATATTAATTTACTCTCTAAAAACATTAGTTAATAAAGTGTAGCGGGACAATGTTCAAAACATAACTGAAAATACGTTCTCTAAATAGAGATAAGAATATCTATGACTGACATATCATCTAAAGTAGACGTACAATTTAAAAATGTTAGAAATAAGGAAAAGAAGTAACACAGAATGCTACGCTTGTAACGTACGTTGTTGTTCTACATTGTTTAGCTCTGGTATTTACAGCGCCACAGAGAAAGCATCCTAGGTTCTGGAGGGAAAAACCGTAATTGTAATTATCTGCACTACAACAGAAACAAGAAGCACAATTTAAGGAAAAATAATGTAATGTGTATTCTAGCTCACAATCGACATTGAAGCAGATGGTTCCTGTGACTTAGTATGGGCAGAGGTTGTATTCGACAACCGGAATAAATTAATAACTGGCTCCTTTTACCGACCCCCTGTCTCAGATGAAACAGTAGCTGAACAGTTCAAAGAAAACTTGAGTCTCATCACAAATAGGTACCCTTGGCAATGACTTCAATCTACCTTCCGTATGTTGACAAAAATACATTTTCATATCCTATTGTAAATAGAAAACAACTTCCGTAATTGTTCTAAATGCTTTTTAAAATTATTTTTAACAATTAGTTGACGAGGCCATTCAGATTGTAAATGGTTACGAAAACACGCTTGACCTCTTAGCCACAAATAATCCTGAGCATCACGACGGATACAGGGATTAGTGAACAAGCAGTCGTAGCGAGACTCACTTCCGTAACAAAGAAATTCACCGAAACTAAACGTGAAACCTATCTATTTATAAAAGCAGCTAAAAATTCGGTTGACGTCTTTCTAAGAGATAGTCTCCAATCGTTCCAAACTATGTAAATGAAGACCATATGTGGGTTAAGTTCAAAGAAATATTATCAACAGCACTCGAGATATTCATACCAAATAAATTAATAAGAGGCGGAACTGATCGCCCATGGTACACAAAACACGACAGAAAGCTGTTGCAGGAGCACCGCAAAAGGCACGTATAATTTAGACGAACGCAAAATCTCCTAGATCGGTCAAGTTTTGCTGAGGCTCGAAATTTGGTGCGGATTTCAATGCGAGGTGTATTTACTAGTTTCCAAAACGAAACTCGTTCTAGAAATGTGGCGGAAAATCCAAAGAGATTCTGGTCCCAATTTAAGTAAACCAGCGGAAAGGCTCAGCAAGTACCTTTACCGCGCGACGGTAATGTTACTGTTAACAGTGCCACTAAAGTGGAGTTGACTAAATGCGTTTTCCGAAATTCCTTCACCAAAGAAGACGAAGTAAATATTCCAGAATTCGAAATGAGAACAGCTGCAAACGTAATTTAGAAGTAGATATTCCTGGTGTTGAAAGGCAACTGAAATTACACTGTCAGAGGAAATGATCAAATATCTTTTCAAAAAGTCTATAATGTATAAGAAAAGTAGGTCTAATACATTTGTTTCTGATGTTCTTTAGTAACAATTAATTTTCAGTAGTAAGCTCCTTGCTTTTACTGGCCTCTTTAAAGATAATCAACAATTTACTAAGAAATTTCAATTTTTAAAGGACTATATCTAAATGTACTTAAGTAGATTTACGTCTACTATAAATTTTTGCAGCTAAACTTAAATAAAAAATATTTGAGGTGCCAAAATTGTCAACCGTAGGATCCGATCAGTTTTGGGATGTCAATTTTAGATGCAATTAAAAAGGTTCAGTTCCCATTTTCTTTTACAAAAGCGTATACTATACTTGGTAGAGCACTTGCCCACGAAAGGCAATGGTCCCGAGTTCGAGTCTCGGTCCGGCACACAGTTTTAATCTGCCAGGAAGTTTCATATCAGGGCACACTCCTCTGCAGAGTGAAAATCTCATCCCGTATACTATCAGTTTAACAAACCATGATATTTTAGGTGATAGTTGCAACTCTGAAGCTTCAGAAAATAATTTTAGAACTCACAATTATTTAATAGTATGGCCATAATATTGGAAGGTAGAAAAAAGTTATCTTAACGTGACAACAATAGGGATACTTTTGTGAGGCTTGAAACACTTTTTAATTTTTACTATAAAGACTGATTCGCATCACACTTTACACAGGCTTTGTACCGTCAAAATGATAAATGACCATTTACCATTCTGGCGTATGTAAAATTAGCCTAAACACGTTGAACTAATGTACACTCTATTTACATTTACAATTTAATATTAGCTCCTATAATGCTGCTTCAATGTTTTAATAATTTTATTTCAGTAATCTGGAGGGACTCAGTGTTCTACATTGTTTTTTAATACATTATTTTAGCATATTTTAGTCCAGTTTCTGAATATGGGCAATAGCTTTCAAGCAAGGCATAATGTTGCCAGTCTCTTCATAATTCCTTGTGATTCTTTCTATCCTGCCGTCCAGCTTCAAATACTTCTCCTTCCTCTTCTTACCTTCAAGATTCGTTTCCAATTTCGTGTACATGCAGTTTGTGAGCTCTGCTTCCTTTTTCAAGCACTCCACCAAATAGTTGATTCTAGGGTGAGGGTTTCCAATAATACAATAATAATTTTGTTGTGTTACCCTTCAACAGCATTCGTCGTTCGGTGCCTTTTTACGTAACAGTCTCACATTTCTATTGCGATATCCCCGTTCTCTAGCCAGTTATCCACAAAGTAGTCAAAAATTGAGAGAACTTTCCGTTATCAGGAGCTTCTGCATGAATCTCAATCCATCCATTGCTTACGCCCCCCCGGTTTTACAAATGCCAGCGCTGCACACATGCTGACGTGAAGTCTTAAATCCTGGTTCTGGTGGTACTCCTCAGTTAGACCGAGAACTCGAATTCTTCTCCATAAACTCTTCTTCATATGGAAATAGAATCCATTTATTTCAATTGTGGGAAAAACTTGACGAACGGCCGATATCGCAGCTGCCTCAAAGTCGACCTTTACTTGTTTAGGACACCACTCAGGGAGTGCCTATTTTATCAGCCGAAACAGACGAACATATGTCTCTTTCTTCTTATTAGGAAGCACTGCAAATACAGTAGGAAGAATGTTTGTTTCTTTAATCGGGCCTCCTAATTCTACGTGTATTGTATAGATTTGTGCGAATTGCTTGCATCAGCTCTCAACTGTTCCATCCATAAAAAATGGGAACATGTTTTTAAACTTTCTTTTCCTTTGCTTCCACTGAAAATCATTATTCTCTCCTCTAATCTATCGTTTTCCAGAAGAAAGCTACTGCCATCTCCCATTTTTAATAGATCTTCATGAAGATCAATTTCATAAGAGTTCTTAGACTCTTGTTGGTTCCCCCGCGCTTGAGTCCATTGACGACGCATGGTTCTCTTCATAGATTCTGAATTAGGCATCACTGTAACAAAGTCATAAACTTTATTATGTAGATTTCCCATTTCATCCGCGTATATCACCGATAACTGTGTAGTCTATTCTCGAGACCTTCTCTTCGCCCTTTCCACCTGCTTTCTCACTTTCAGAGCCGCATCGTCAGGTGGTCCACAGAGATGTTCTAATACGTTCAATACTTCTCCACTCCTCGAAAGCAGCTTTCCCTTGCCATGATCCACTTTTCGTTGTAAGTGCATCCATGTAACACCACCTTCTTTAGATTCCCTCTGTTTAAGATACGCATAACCTTTGTAATGAGCCCTGCCCTTGTTCATTGTAATAAATTCCATACTGATGATCACGTTAGGAACTTCGAAAGCAAACTGGGCGGGCGGGTCAGGAGGAGGAGGAGGAGGAGGAGGAGAGGGAGACAAGGGACCCAACCCTTCGGAGCAGGTAAAATCGTGGCAAATGTCCAGCGTGGCAAATGTCTGGCGTGGCAACTGTCCGGCGTGGCAACTGTCCGGACAGCAACCGAACGATGGCGCGCCACCATTCTTCCTACGCCCCCCCCCCCCCCATTTCCTAAAGGAGAAGCATCAGGGTGGGAGTCGGAGGGCCTATGTTCATTCCCAGAAGCATTTTGCACTTTATTTTTTCTTTCATACGCATTTTTTCCACATTGAAACTGGTCGGAATGGGGGTGATAAAGTAAGTAAACCAACAGGAATGGTGGCAGGGTAGACGGATAAATTTCTCAAACAACTTGTATCTGTGAAGAATTAAATTAGAAAAAAAAGAAACATAGTGTTAATCGGCGCTTCTGGAATTCGTTTGGGTGCCCCGGCTCTGGATCGAATCCGTTTGTCGGGTTAACAAAGAGGCCGATGCGTTAGCCATCCAGGGTGTGGATTTTAGGCGGTTCTCCATATCTGACAAAGTAAATACTGGGCTGCTTCTCAAGTGCCGCCTTAGCTACACGATTTGCATACACTTGGCAAGTGTACATGCTCTTCACAGGGCTAACACTGCATTCAGGCAATTGGGGTGGGTAACATGGTGACAACAGGAAGGGCATCCGGCCACCCCTTAAGTTAACAATGCCACATCCCATAGGAAAAGTGGCGACCCCACGTAGCTGCGGAATGAAGTCACAAGCAAAAGAAGAAGGATAGGAAGAAGAAGAAGCACAAAATACTGAAAATAATCTCATGTTAGGATGAAAGTTTAATCAGTGTATCTCATGCGAATGAAAATTCTGGAGTTTGTGTTTGGGAGCATTACATTAATGTGTAACACTTCTGTGCAATAGCATTGACTGAAGATTAGTACTTGTTTTATTGCATTGCCTAACTGTTATCAGACTTAATTTTTAGCTTTAACGATATGACCATAAGAAGTTTTATACATCTGTATAAAATGGGAGCAGTGTACGATTCTACTAGGGCTACTTGGAAAGGAATGTCCAATCGGTCACGAAATGCAAACAACAGTGAAAATAAAAAGTGGGTTACTTGCAGCAGTTTTGTTACATGTTCCAGTAACTTCTCCACACAGTAGCGATTCCGACTTAGACCTCTCTTGTAGCGTTGTACTCGTATCAACTTTCGAATAGGCTCGTCACATACCGCAACCAACTCAGCTTTCCGCCACTTCTCTACACTGGTCTGCAGTTTTTTGTCAGTGAAAGATTGTTCTACGCTGGTCTGCAGTATCTTGTCTGCGCAAAAATGTTTTCATAGCAAGCAGTTCGTGTGAGCAGAGGGAGGCAAGCATGGGCCGTATGGTGGGTGATCAAACACTTCCCATCAAAAAGGCTGCAGGTTAGCCATCAGTGGCCTGCAGTGTGCGGCCGAGAACAGTCACAAAGAAGTAAATGCATGACAGGTACATTATGTGAGATTGCGCAAAATCAGATGAAATCCCTCAACGGGCATCCATACTTGGTGGGAGACACTATTGTTCTTTACATGCTCACTGTATGCTCAGCACCGAAAAGAGTGACGTGACGCGGTCGACAGGCATACTAGAGGCTCTGTCCATCATATCTGTGCAAAGCTTCATCGGATTTTCACTGCACTTTCCATTTCGCGATATATCGGACCTTACATTCCGAATACCGCTCGTATTTCAGCGAGATCATCAATAAATATATGTCGATCATAATCTCTCCAATATATTCCATTATTCAATACCAATCTATGTCGATTATAATGTCTCCAATATATTCCATTATTCAATACCAATCTGTAGAGCGCCAGTGTTTTCAAATGCTTGTTCATCGTTTCTTTGATCTAGAGAACAGGAACGAGGTCGACATCCATCTTGACCACTGTGTAACACGTTCATCCGATACGCGAATTCTATCCGCCTCTGAGCTAGCTACTGCAAGGTAACACTCTACGTGATCAATTCCAGGAAGATATTTTATCCTATCAGAATAAGCTAACGGTAACAAAAGAAGGTGCTACCTGTATGTATCTCAGGTAGGCTTTCTCGATAAAAGCTACACAGCTAATTAAAAGTGCTCTGTAGGTTGTAACCGGATAGGGTGTGCTGTGTCATCTGCCGTGTTAGTTGGGGAACAAACTAATATTAGCTAGGGCGGCGGGCAGCAATATCGCTGATGAGCAGACGTGAAGGCATCCTAAGCGCCATTATGTGTAGTAGGGGAGGCGGCCACGCCCCGTTCTAGACGCATAAGGAGCTCTCGTGGCAGAAGACCCCTGAAGAATGTGGCTGGCATCAGTGAGTGCCACTCTTGTGAGCTGCCACAGGGTGGTCAAATGTCTTATACATTCATAATCTTGTCCAAAGTAAATGCGAAGGAGGACGGTCAGTAGTGAAACTTGAAAATCACCTAATAATGGAACAAGACGAGCCAGTAAAACTAAATTATTATAACTAAATTTCATTTTAGAATGTGTTTTCTAGTATCCTTTCGTCGCCTTCAAAAAGTGTTTCTGGCAACAGGTACCTACTAGGACAAAGATGCAGTGAAGCATGAAGAGGGAGATTCTATAATACTCATATAATTTCTCAAGTCAACATCCCTTTCTCTCAACACATATTAATCATACAGGGATGAATGAGGTATATCAGAAAGGTTTTTCAACCAGCTTCTGACACTGCATACTAATTTTACCATTTGCGGAAAATTTAACATACAAGAGGAACTATCATAGGCAAAAGGGCATCGTGGATGCCCAACTTCAAACCTGTATTTTATGAAGCTAACTTATTAATCACGAATAAGAGGCTCCCTTTTTATATTATCCCATTGAAAATACCAGTTAATTTGTTTTAAAGTACTTATTAACAGGATAATTTGTGCGCAACATTGTCATATATAATAACGGTGACCACTGCTTTAGTCCATTATCTCTGCCTGTCGTACAAGTTGACTTTTCTGAACTATATTCTTTCCGAAACGACAAACGTATTAGTCATTGTCGTCTTGAATTATGATTAACATATTGCTACTACAGCCTATCTTACTTATTGTAAATGAAATTGTTTGTCGAGTTAAAGTTATGGGTTATGTGGCACTGCTGACAGTTCCTGATCTCTGCCCCTCGTACAAGCATGTATTATCAACCCATGATTATTATTTTACGTCGTTCGGTTCATTTTTAAAGATGTTTTCTCTTCATTCTCACGACTACCCGTATCCCAACGAATACGCTTATTCCAAATACTCTCATTATTTAAAACTATTAAAGTGCTATAGTTTCACCCGGGTCCCCTAGTATAATGATAAAACAACAACCGTTTATTTAGAACAATTATCTCCAGGAATAGCATGCCGTGTGAAGTTGCTCTAGGCAAGGTATTTTTTTTTTTTTTTTTTAAATTTTGGACAGAGATTGAGTTTTAGTCTTCTAATAGACAGAAAGTTAATGTAATGAAACTGCTGCTAAAGATTAACAAACTCATTAAAATAAAGAGTGACTGATAAATTATTTCAAGGCTAGATTAGCGCGGTAGACTGCGGCGGTGCGGCTAAAAGTTTTGCTTTCACCTTTCAGTGAACTTCTCTTCTTCATGACGCTCCTGCCCTGTTAGAAAACGAATAACGTTCCTCGGCTAGAGAAGCTGTAGCGGAAACCTACTGCAGTTCAAGTGCAAGGGTGCAACAAATGTTTTTCTGGTTTCAAGTTTTTAACTAGCGAAATCTTCGAACGAACGTTACGATAAATTGTTTCTATTTTACAGCATTGTGCTAGTCTGAAGCTACGGTTTCGTAATTCACACGTTATGACAGTCACTCTTAACCCTTGAACTCTAAAGGGGGGGGGGGAATATGTCACATTGTTGTTAAACCACCGTATATTTTACTACTCCATGTTTTATTCAAAGAAACTCATAATTTATAGTTTAAGCACTTGCTGATTACAACTGTAAGATCTCCTGTGGTATGTCACGTACAAGAAAAGTATAAAATTTTCTGTTTTAAACCCCATTTTGACAATACCAGATTGTCGGAAGCAACGAATTGGTACCAACTGCAATCGTAAATTTTACGAGAGTTTAGTGATCTAGGGTTAATACCCGGTTTATTGGATGCACCTTAATCAGTTACCGAAATAACTGCAAAACCGAATATCTGTGAAATGGAATTCTCTCTCTCTCTCTATTATACAATTCGGCCACTTTGAACATACAGGTCTTATTTACAATTTGTCAACACGCCACGGGGATTTTAGTTATTAAATAAACCACAGTTCAAGGAGAAATCTGGAATTTGCGCTCTCGTTTTCATCGTTCACCCTTTAACATGGTACTCCACGATCGATTTTAGACCGTAATTTCGAAAAATTACGACTTTTCTGAGCTCAGGTAAACGCTTCCGATCGTGATGGTAGTTGAGCACCGAATCACCTGTAGCCTCCACAAAGAAATTCTCTAGCCAACAAATACAACCAAATAAACTCTCTTTTGATTGGCTGAGATACATTACACCCCGTCAGCTACCAGTATTAGACCATGATATCCCGCGTGTTCTGCTATGAACCAATTATAACATAATACCTTTTCAGAAGAATTTATTAAACGAATAAATTAATGAAAACCCATAAATTTCAGAACAATCCCCGCTTTACGTAACTGAGTTATCACTGTATGCTTATTTCCCCAGCAGCATAAACTGGTGAATTATACATTACAAACTTGTACTAAGTGCCGGGAAGTTATAATTAAAGTGTAAATACCCACGGAGGTCCAGTGTGGCAATTATCGTACTGCAGCGAAACTTGGTAGACGTACCGATACGTTAATGCGAAACCGGGTTCCCATACGTAATAGATTAGGAACTGGACGTGGGCAGAAAACGCTAGACAAGTGAAAAGACTTCATGTCGATTTGATTGTTATCCGTCCTTTACCCATTTGTTCAATACGTGCACCTGAGATGTCGACCATATGCTGCATCCACAGAAAGAGGTGATCAACTGTTATTCGCAGTAGCTCCGGTGGAATCTGAGCAACGCGTCCCTGTATACTGGCCGTCAGAGCAGGTAGAGAACGAACAAGTCACGAGTAAAAGTGTTATTTTAGATATCCCCAGAGCCAAAATTCACATGGATTTACATCAAGTGACGTTGCAGGTCACGCATCAGGGAAACCTCTGGAGACAACATGTTGGTGGAAGGTTGTGTTGCCGGCCGAGGTGGCCGAGCGGTTCTAGGCGCTTCAGTCCGGAACCGCGCGACCACTACGGTCGCAGGTTCGAATCCTGCCTCGGGCATAGATGTGTGTGATGTCCTTAGGTTAGTTAGGTTTAAGTAATTCTAAGTTCTAGGGGACTGATGACCTCCGATGTTAAGTCCCATAGTGCTCAGAGCCATTTGAACCATTTTTGAAGGTTGTGTTAACCAGATCTTTCATTGGGCGAGTGTCATGAATTGTTACCCCAACTTGCATTAAAACCGCACCGTTGCACTCTTCCAAAGCAGGAATCACATTCCGTACAAGTTCTCGATAATGTGCGGGCGTTACGGTATACCTGAAAGGCCGTCTGGGAGTATTTCATTCAAAGAAGAACGGACGGAGAACTGAGGTGCTTGTGAATCCACACAACACACTCACTTGTGGCAGGCGCAATGGCTCTTCGTTCACACGAAGTGATTTGACAGAACCCCAAAATGAGGCATTTCTGTGTGTTCACTGCACCCTGTACGGTAAAACATGCTTCGTGTCTCCGTCAAGTTCGATCCGTGCCAGAAACCAAAGAGCAAATTCAGAACGTTGCTGCGGTTTATGAGATTTCAGCTGCTGCACCGCCTGCGTCTTTTACAATACCATTGTAAAATAGGCCACAAAACTTTCTGTACTGTTGAACTTGCAATAGACGATTCTAGTGACACTGCATGAGCACTAGCACTATCCGGGTGTTGTGTGGTCAGTTACAGCAACAGCAACCTCATAAGTGACTTCCACCGGGATAAGATGCTTTACTTCTCCAGGTGCCACACCAAGTACATCCGTGTTTCCGGATTTGATTATCATCTCCATTAAATCGTTTTGTGACATCGGCCCTCTCCTCAGACACATCATTCGGCGATGTTCTCTCAATGCAACACTGTAATTGCTGCTGTTCGCATAAAAATGTTTCACTAACAGCGTACGGGCTGTCTTCGCAATAGCTATGTTGTTCACTCACGTTATGACTTATAAGATGGCAACGTTGATGTCATACCGCGATACGAACAGTGTACAGTGTCAGATTTGCACCTGGTGGCCAATATTGGAACTAATTCTTTTCCCAACGTAAATCGGTTCCCAATTAACGTACTAGCATATCTGTCAAGTTTCGCTGCCATACAATATTACAGCGCATACTGGACATTCTTGAGTAGCTCGCTGTAATTATAAGAACCAGGTATATGACTCAGTCTCATTGTCCAAATTCAAGTCTTACGCTACCATTATGATATTATTTCGTATTCACTACTTTATTCACGTCTTAGGCGCCATCTGTTAAATCCAACGGCAACCACGTCGGCGGCAGCGATCCGCCTATCGAATTACAGCCAAGTGATATTCATGGACCATGATTGCCCAAATAGAAGCCTTCAAACCACAACTTACACCCCTCTACCACATGGAGAAAAGTATAATGGTGAGAGGAAGAACATTTTCATAAAATCCCAAAACACACATGTGGGTTATACCTCATACATTCCTTATATAAACTTGTGGCATGACAATTGCCCGAGTCCTACCTATGCTATCTGGATACTGGAGAGCTCTAGATTAAAAAGAAAAAAGAAAGAAAAAGAAAAGAAAGTGTTAAAACTTTAAAGTCTAAAATTAATAAAATAAATCACTGTGTCACTAAGGACCACCCAAAGGGTATGGTGGTGAATAAATGCGTACATGCCAACCTATCTACCCGTCTAACTTTCCCCATATTACGTTAAACTAGGCAAGCACTCAGCAAAAATCCTAGCCTGTCATAACGGTACGTGCACAGAACACCGCCAGCTCCTGTAAAATACACTATCATAACTTCTTATGAAGGGCTAACAGACACAAAATTCAAAATAATTCCTTTCAAATAAGCCCAAAAACAAGTTGTTCTCACCAGAAGCCCGTTAATTAAAAACTGGGTGGGCAGCGTGCTGTGTACGCGCATGGATCTCCAGATCTTCAAGGCTATCTTAAATCTTCCCTTTTGGTTCTAAATGCAAAATCCTTAGACTATCTTCTATCGGGTCCAGCTTATGGACAGTCTCCCTCATGTGGCACCCAAGCCCGCTATTATTATTATAGTTATGTACTCTAAACCTTGTGGCAAAATCCCTACCCGTCTGGGCAATGTAAGTCCCAGCACATTCACCACATTTAATTTCGTATACACCGGATTGCTTAAACTTATGGTTTTCTCTTCTTCCTCATGTCGTAATTTTCCACCTAACTTCTTCCTTGTATGGAAGCCTACGCGAACGCCAGCCTTCCTGAATGCTCTAGTTATTTTTCGGCAACAGGGTCCAACATATTCCATTGACACAAACTTACTATTTAATTTTTGGCGGCCCGCCTGCCGCTTCTTAAATAGTAAGTTTGTGTCAACGGAATATGTTGGACCATGTTGCCAAAAAATAACTAGAGCCATCTATGTGGAGCACGTATTGGTCTCACTGCCACACACAATAGATTTCATCAATGTGTACGAGCCTGAAGATGGCGTTGACGCAACGTAGAAACTAGTAGCCAAATAAATATGAAATATTAAGTACAGCTGGAGTAGTTTCATTTTAATAAAAATTATACTAGCTGATGTCCCACCCTCATCAAATTTACATATGGATGTACGAAGACGTGATAGAGTCAGCTTAGCACCTCATGCATCCAAGTTGGTGACAAGAATAACGTACAGAAGAATAGAAAAGCAAACTGAGGGTCTGTTGGATGATAATCAGTTTGGCTTTAGGGAAGGTAGAGGCACCAGAGAGGCAGTTCTGACGCTGAGGTTGGTAATGTGAGAAAGAATAAAGAAAAATCAAGACGCATTCATAGATTTTGTCGACCTCGAAAAGCATCCGACAATGTCAAATGTGCAAGATGTTTGAAATTCGGAGAAAAGTGGGAGTTAGCTGTAGGGAAAGACCGGTAAGGTACAATATGTGCCAGAACCAAAACGGAACAATAAGAATGGGAGACCAAGAAACAAGTGCTCTGATTAAAAGTGGTATAAGAAGGGGTGCAGTTTTTCGCTCCTACTGTTCAATTTATACATCGAAGAAACAATGACGGAAAAAAAAGAAAGATTCAAGCTCGGGATTAACAGTCAGAGTGACAGAATATCAGAGATAAGATTCGCGGATGACTGCTATCCTCAGTGGAAGTGATGAAGAATTACAGTATCAGTAAATGATATGGATTGTGAGTAATTCGAAGAAAGACGAAAGTAATGAGAAGTACCATAAATAAAAATACCTAGAAACTTAACATCAGAATTGGGGATCACGAACTAGACGAAGCGAAGTAATTCTAGTACCTAGGCAGCAGAGTAACCCATTTAGGTTAAAATCAAAATTCGAGATTACAATAATATTTGTTTATTTTGTGGTTTCGGCTTATGTTACAGTCGTTTTCAGAATTTTTGGTCCCCTGTGGCTGGTGCTGGCGGCTCCTCGGTTTTCTCGTCATACCACGATAGAAAAGTGTCTGATCATAAGAAATTTTTCAGAATGTAAGTCTGGGTCATAGAATTGCAAGGTATTGAAACATGGACAGTGGGAAAAACCAGAATAGACGAGAATCAGAGCATTTGCGATGTGGTGCTACAGACGAATGTTGAAAAGTAGGTGGATTGATATTGTACGGAATGAAGAGCTTCTGCATAGAATCGGAGGTTAAAGCAAAATGTGGAAAATATTGACAAGGAAGAGCAGGATGACAGGACACCTGTTAAGACCTCAAACAATATCTTCCACGGTACTAGAGAGAGCTATAGAGGGTAACAACTGTATAGGAAGACAGAGATTAGGTTATATTAAACAAATAATTGAGGACGCGGGTTGCCAGTGGTACTCTGAGATGGAAAGGTTGGCACAGGAGAGGGATTCATGGAGGACCGTTTCAAGCCAGTCTGAGGACCGATGACTTAAGAAAAACAAAGAAAAAAATTGCGGGTGGAGCAGGAAAGGAAGTGCCAGTTGTGGTATAAAGTACCTCAACGCCATCCCCACCCCCACCGCCAGCCCACCCCCACCACCACCATCACCACGTCCATACGGTGTCTTGCGGACTATGCGTGTAGATGTAGGTGACCCGTGCACGGCTCGCGTTATCCCATTTATTGTTTGTCATCTTCTATCACGGTACTCCCGTCTCGTTTTCTTTTTCCATCTACTGTCATCACTAACTTCCTGCTTTACTTGCCCGTGAGCGACAGCAGCAGCGCGTATTGATAAGTGAACTTTTGTACCATCTCTGGAGCGACCGATAGTATTTCCGGGTCGTCCTGTGCCCGCAGTTGGTTGGGGGCGGACCAGCAGTGCAGTCGGGAAGCAGCAGCAGTGAAGTCGGTGGACGGAGCGCCGATGAGAAGTCGACAGCCAGTGCTCGCCGACCGCAGGCGACAAACATGAACTGTCCGACGGAGGGAGATTGGAGCGGGACGACCGTTGGTTGGTCGTTCAGTTGGTCGTCTCATCGGCCGACGTATACTTGGTCCTTTCACCGATTCCGGGCCTGGGCAGTTGGTCTGTTGGGGTGGAGCAGAGAGGAAGTCTCCGTGGTGCGTGTCTGGCCGGGGCCTGGCGGCGTCCACGCACGGTCCGAGTGTGAGGGGCTGTTCCCATTGCTACGAGGTCCGTGGCTCACCGATCCCGGACACGAAAGTTGAGTCTTTACTAGTTATCTCGTCGCTTGCTCCGTTGACTGTCTGTCGGCTGAGTTGTCGTCGGATCATGAATGGTTGACTCGACTCCCTGTCACGCCTAAGCGAGCGTTAGTGTTTGAATTCCAGACTGAGCCTCCAACATCTGAGCGCCCTTGGGTGTAGTGCCTTT
This sequence comes from Schistocerca piceifrons, assembly GCF_021461385.2. Classification (NCBI taxonomy): domain Eukaryota; kingdom Metazoa; phylum Arthropoda; class Insecta; order Orthoptera; family Acrididae; genus Schistocerca; species Schistocerca piceifrons. Next base: position 1,007,976,081 of record NC_060138.1, read on the forward strand.
TATTTGTTCTTGTTTATGCTTGTATGTCATTTAGCTGATTTTTTAAAAATTAAGGTTGTTTTGCCTTTAAGGCGTAAGATTCTTCAGGCCTTCAGCCTAATTTAAAGAACTGTTTCACGTAAGACCTTTGGCATTTTAAAGGTTTTAATGTTGTTGAATTTTAAGTGTTGGGCCTTCAGACGCGTTTGAGTTGTTTTGCTCTTAAGGCCTTCAACCTAGTTCAAAGAACTGTTTCACGTAAGGCCTTTGTTGAATTTCAAGTGTTGGGCCTTCAGCTGATTTTGAGTTGTTTGGCTCTTAAGGCCTTCTGCCTAAATTAAAGAACTGTTTCACGTAAGGCCTTTGGTATTTAAAAAAATTAATGTTATGAAGTTTTAAGTGTTCGACCTCCAGCCGATTTGAATTTAACTTGTTTGCCCTTGAAGTGTCTGATTCTTTGGGCCTTCAGCCTAACTAAAGAACAGTTTTAAGATAAGGCTATGTCTTTAAAATTTCTATTTTGCTTGAGTTTTCCCTATTTAAGAATTGTTTTACTTCAGGCTTTCACTTATTTTTTTAAAAAAATTATGTTTTTTAGCCTTAAGTGTTGGGCTTTCAGCCGATTTTGAATTCAAATATTTTGTTCTGAAAATCTCAGATTCTTTGGGCCTTCGGCCTAAATAATGAACTGTTGCCGGATAAGGCTTGCCTTTTAAATTTCTGATTATGCTTGCATTTTAAGTTATTGCCCTTCAGCCGTTTTTCAATTAAGGTGGCTTAATCCCAAAGATTAAAGCTATGTGTTAAAAAAAAGGTTTTTTAGAGTTCTTGTATTGTTTGATCAAATAAGAAGTTTTATGTTCGTGTGTAATTGACAGCCCCTTATTTTGGCCCCTTTCCACAATTTAAACTACCTGTCCTGTCCTGCGGGTTAGCAGGGCGTCTCAGTAGGGAAAGGATACAGCTAACGAGACAGTCTCTACCTACTACAAGACGCAACTGTATATGCGAACTCCAAAATATCTAAGAAACCATCGAAAAAAGTTGTATTGATGAGATACTAGTAGAAAGGTTCTGATATCTAACTAATCATCAGAAGAAAATGCACCGATAACAATAACAGCAGAAGTTTGAAAATGAATGCACCTGCGTTACGGAAGGGATGCTATCTATATTCTTAAAACCAAGTGGCAGATTGTACGCAGTATCAGGTGTTAAAGCTGGAACCTTTGTATTCCGTTAGCAAGTGACTTACAACTGAGTCATGCAAGCACGGAACACCACACGCCCAAACATCTTCGTTTCCTTCAGCACCTCTCTGCTACTTTCAAAACTTCACAAGAGACCTATGTAACTTGCGGGATTGCCGGTCTTGGAAGAAATGATACATCTGAAAAACAACTTAGCCATGCCTAGGTAACAGTTTACAGAATGAATTTTCACCTTATAACGGAGTGTGCTCCGATTCTTTTTTCGGCCACGTCTTGGTCGCCCTCTCTGTGGTGCGGGTTCTCTAAGCTCGATTGTTTCGGACTACTCTCAAAAATCCAACCACGTCTGACGAGCAATCGGTCGTTCGACATTCACTGCCATCGACTTCTCACCCGACGGCCCATATCCTGGAACGGTCGCTTGCAAGGGCAACGGCATTGGTAGATAAACTCTCCTTTCTTTTGTTTCATTGTTACTGATACCTTTAGGTGGTGGTGAACCTAACATCACTACACGGAAACTGTTTGTATCTTTTCAGCTTGATCTTTGATAGGTGATAACCATAATACCGCGGTGTCTATTTTTAGTAACAGCTCTTCGGTAGACTAATGCATATTTCTTTCAGTTTCATGACCCTTGTAAGATGTAATCGGAATATATGTTTGAGTCTCCCTGAAGTATCCAGTCTGCATCTAGTTCACGTCTACGAGTAAATACTGTGTTTACGGTTTGTATTTGCCCAAAGCCTCTCTAGTTACCACACCTGCAAAAAATGTAGTGGAAATCAGTACCTTTAAGTAAGGATATCCAAGTTGTCGATTCGCAAGACACGTCTTTGCGCGTCCCCGCCAGCATAATGGTGGCGTGCTAGGTGCATAGCGGGCAGTATGCGGTTCACGGCGCGGCCGCCTGGTCCGCATCAAAGATCGGAGAACGTCCTCCCGATAACTCTTCTGCTGGAGAGAAAGCTTCCTTAAGGAGTGGCCATCTATTCTCCTCATCTGTGCCAGCTTATTGACGCATCAAACTGCATGTGCAGTTTTGGGTTGCAAGACACCGGTCGACTGCTTTATTAGTCTTCAGGGAAACTATGTTCATACGTTAGTGCGAGATAAAATTTTATTCACCTTAAGAAGAAAACAGAATAACAAAAAGGACAAACTACTCGAGGCAGGAATAACGAAAATATTATAAAAGGAAGAATATTTTTTCGTCCTAATTTCTACAAAGAAATTCGTCCGCTGGATCCACAATAACAGTACGTTACTTGTAGAAATGTAGGTACAGAGCTGCGAAGTAAGTAAAAAACATATACTTCGCAAACCAAGTTACAGCGCGTGGCGGACGGTACCATTATTGTCACGGCTAGTCTTTTACTTTCCTGCAAATTCCATGAACTATGGACCTTGCAGTTGATGGGTAGGCTTGCGCGCCTCGGCGACACAGATATCCGTACCGAAGGTGCAACCACAACGGAGGGGTATCTGTTGAAAGGCCAGACAAGCGTGTGGTTCCTGAAGATGGGTTCAAATGGCTCTGAGCACTATGGTAAAGATGGGCAGCAGCCTTTTCAGCAATTGCAGGGGCAACAGTCTGGATTACTGACTGATCTGGTCTTGTAACACTAACCAAAACGGCCTTGCTGTGCTGGTAGTGCGAACGGCTGAAAGCAAGGGGAAACTACAGCGGTACTTTTCCCGAGGGCATGCAGCTTTACTGTGTGGTTAAGTGATAATGGTCTCCTCTTGGGTAAAATATTCCGGAGGTAAAATGGTCCCCCATTTGGATCTCCAGGCGGAGCTACTCAGGAGGATGTCCTCATCAGGAGAAACAAAACTGGCGTTCTACGGATCGGAGCGTGGAATGTCAGATCCCTTAATAGGACAGGTAGGTTAGGAAATTTAAAAATGGAAATGGATAGGTTAATATTAGATATAGTGTGAATTAGTGAAGTTCGATGACATGAGGAAAAAGACTTCTGGTCAGGTGAATACAAGGTTATAAATACAAAATCAAATAACGGTAATGCAGGAGTGGATTTAATAATGAGTAGAAAAACAGCGATAAGCTACTACGAACAACATAGTGAACGTCTTATTGTAGCCAAGATAGACACGAAGCCCACGCCTACCACAGTAGTACAAGTTTATATGCCAACTAGCTCTGCTGATGACGAAGAGATTGGAGAAATGTATGATGCCTTAAAAGAAATTATTCAGATAGTTAAGGGAAATGGAAATTTAATAGTCATGGGGACTGGAACGTGATTGTAGGAAAACGAAGAGAAGGAAAAGTAGTAGGTGGATGTGGACTGGGGGTAAGGAATGAAAGGGGAAGCCCCAGGGTAGAATTTTGCACAGAGCATAACTTAATGATAGCTAATACTTGGTTTGAAAATCACCAAAGAAGGTTGTTTACATGAAGAGCCCTGGAGACACTGCAAGGTTTCAAATAGATTATGTAATGTTAAGACAGAGATTAAGGAACAAAGTTTTAAATTGTAAGACTTTTCCAGGAGCAAATGTGCACCCTGACCAGTATTTATTGGTTATGAACTGTAGATTAAAACTGAAGAAACTGCAGAAAGGTATTAATTTATGGAGGTGGGACCTGGATAAACTAAAAGAACCACAGGTTATGGAGAGTTTCAGAGAGAGTTTTAGGGTACGACTGACAAGAACAGGGGAATGAAACATAGTAAAAAAAGAATAGGTACCTTTGAGAAACGGAATAGTGAAGGCAGCAGAGGATCAAGTCGGTAAAAAGGCGAGGGCTAGTAGAAATCCTTGGGTAACAGAAGAGATACTGAATTTAATAGACGAAAGGGGAAAATAAAAACGCAGTAAATGAAGCATGCGAAAAGAAACACAAGCGTCCCAAAAATGAGATCGACACGAAGTGCAAAATGGCTAATCAGTTATGGCTAAAAGACAAATGTAAGGATGTAGAAGCACGTATCACTAGGGGTAAGATAGATACTGCCTACAGGAAAATGAAAGAGACCTTTGGAGGAAAGAGAACCATCTGTATGAATATCAAGAGTTCAGATGGAAAACGCGTTCTAAGCAAAGAAGGGAAAGCAGAAAGGTGGAAGGAGTATATAGAGGGTCTATACAAAGGTGACGTATTTGAGGGCAATATTACGGAAATGGAAGAGGACGTAGATGAAGATTAAATAGGAGGTATGATACTGCATGAAAAATTTGACAGAGCGCTAAAAGACCTAAGTTGAAACAAGGCTTTGGGAGTAGACAATGGTCCAATAGAAGTACTGGTAGCCATGGGAGAGCCAGCCATGACAAAACTCATCCATCTGGTGAGCAAGTTGTATGAGACAGGCGAAATATCCTCAAGAAGAATATAATAATACCAATCCAAAAGAAACTAGGTGTTGACAAGTGTGAAAATTACCGAACTATCAGTTTAATAAGTCACGGTTGCAAAATACTAACACGAATTCTTTAGAGAAGAATTGTAAAGCTGGTAGGGACCGACCTCGGAGAGGATCAGTTTGGAGTCCGTAGAAATGTTGGAACAAGCGAGGCAATACTGACCCTACGAGTTATCTTAGAAGACAAGCTAAGGAAAGGCAAACCTATGCCTCTAGGATTTGTAGACTTACAGAAAACTTTTGACACTATCGAATTTACGTTGCACAAACAGCCATTAGCTGTCAAACAAGCAAATGATGACTGAACCAAAGCACTTAACTGATCAAAGGTGGAGTGTTTACTTTCAAAGGTGATGCGAGATCGATCCTAGGGCCACATCCTTTCCAACATATTATCGACTATTTGAGTCTTGGGAACTTGCAATTCTAAAGCCAAAACAGCGGTTCCAATCCGCTCAATATATTTAGTCAAGTGTTCATTACTTGACTGCACTCGCCAATAACGCTTACACTGAAACTCGTTGTTCAAACAGGGTGACCGTTTGAAATTCATCACCCACTGACTTAACTCCACCAACCTCTTTTCCTCGCTCAAAATGTCAGAAAATAATTGACTCAATGTCCCACTAGTTAACGGGTACAATATCTGAAGAACCTGATCATGAGGCGAATTCAATGCTTGAGCACGACGCTAAAATTTAACATAAAGCAATAAAACCGTCTTGACGTCACTCACGGACTCAATGGACAATTCATCAATTTCACTCTGTAAAATATCCAGAGGGTGTGGTAGTTTGCTGAAATTACTCATAGTAAAACGCTGAGGTGAAGTAAGCACCTAACCTTCGTTATTCAAACCAACTTGGGTTCAGAAACCTGTTCCCCACTCGAACTTGTCACATCCTCTAAAGCAAATTGATTTACGACATGTTGCAATTGAGCAACCTGAGTCTGCAGTTGTTGAATAACTTGCACTTGGTCGGCGCCAATCTTAAGACGGTTAAGATCACTAACCTCGTTTTCCCAATGCAATAGTGATGTCTGAAGGCGAGCAAATTGTTTGCGAGTGGGAGGAACGCCGTGAAGAAAATCAATGTTCCGCCATAAAGTGGCGACGTAGTGGTATAATGTGGTATTACGTCACCTACTTCGCCAACAGACTCTACGGCGATACAATGAGATCGGAGCGCTTCCCTCGCCAATTTGAGAGCGAATCAACTTCATACGTGGTCAAGTCCTAATTCACTCTGCCGCTTCCGGCTGGAGAGAACTTTTCCTCACGACTGCCTTGCATCGATCACTGCGTCCTCCGTACTGCAGATGGCGCCCTCTCGCAGCCACCGTCACTGAAATCCAGTCGCCACCTCAAGGCCAGCGCCTCCACCAGAACAGGAACATCTCAGAAAAGCGAGAAACAAAGGGCAGACACACCCCGTAAATTCGTAACAGGCTGAGCTGCACGGCTCACAGATTTTTCGGGAAAGTGGTAACGTAATTCCAGAAAAAAATGCCGAAAGTGATAAAAGTTTGGTAGTACAACTCGAGGTCAAGGTTGTCTGGTCATGCGGTTTTATTGGCATCTCCCCCCTTGATAGCTTCTAGGACTTCATCGGTGGTCATGTCTTCCTGAGTTTCTTGAGCCACGTTCTCCAGCACGATGTTGGCAGTGAGTGCCATTACCTGCTCAATTAAGGTCGGTTGATGTGGAACGGTGGCATACAACCGGGTGAAGTGGGAATGGAAAGCGTGAGCAATGGCGCAGTGGGTAATATATCGTCGTCCTTCCGCATCGGTAAGGTTATGTATGAGAGATAGACATGACGTCAGAATTCTGTGAGAAGTTGATAAGTCGATGGCGTTTGGTGAGGCATACGGTCATGTGTGTGGGACCTGACAAGGGTACCTTATCAAGTGTCGTCGTATGAGTGAAGTGATCCGTACTCTTGCTCCATGCGCTATCGCCTGACGGACGTGGGAGAATGCCATCGAAGTGCAGTCACTTAGGATCGCGTAGTAATGGATCTCCTGACATGCCTTGACAACTTTGCCATTTCCAATCATTTCCCTGCATAGAGACGGTTTTATGTAGGATAGCCATAGGCGACGTAGGCGACAGAGGGCCCATACATCCTCAATAGTCCTTCAGAAGCCAGGGACAGTCAGGTGGGAAACGTTTGATATCCACAAACCATGATTGTGCCACACCTTTTGACGGGAAGGGCGACATCACAGATATAGGCCTCCTGGTCGGAGAAAGCCAAAGTTTAGCAGGTGAATGTCGCTAGCAAGGGAACGTTTGAGGTATACAGAGTGGTCCATTGTTAATGAGTGGGCCAAATATCTCAAGAAATAAGCGTGAAACGAAAAAACTACAAAGAACGAAACTCGCGTAGCTTGAAGGGGGAAACCAGATGGCGCTATGGTTGGCCCGCTAGATGGCGCTGCCATAGGTCAAACGGATATCAACTGCGTTTTTTTAAAAAATAGGAACCCCCATTTTTTATTACATATTCGTGAAGTACGTAAAGAAATATGAATGTTTTAGTTGGACCACTTTTTTCGCTTTGTGAAAGATGTCGCTGTAATAGTCACAAACGTATAAGTACGTGGTATCACGTAACATCCCGCCAGTGCGGACGGTATCTGCTTCGTGATACATTACCCGTGTTAAAATGGACCGTTTACCAAATGCGGAAAAGGACGATATCGTGTTGATGTATGTCTATTGTGATCAAAATGCCCAACGGGCGTGTGCTATGTATGCTGATTGGTATCCTGGACGACACCGTCCAAGTGTCGTTCGCCGGATAGTTACGTTATTTAGGGAAACAGGAAGTGTTCAGCCACATGTGAAACGTCAACCACGACCTGCAACAAATGATGACGCCCAAGAAGGTGGTTTAGCTGCTTTCGCAGCTAAACCGCACATAAGTAGCAGACAAATTGCGCGAGAATCGGGAGTCTTGAAAACTTCGGTGTTGAAAATGCTACATCAACATCGGTTGCACCCGTACCATATTTCTATGCACCATGAATTGCATGGCGACGACTTTGAGCGTCGTGTACAGTTCTGCCACTGGGCACAAGAGAATTTACGGGACGATCACAGATTTTTTGCACGCGTTCTATTTAGCGACGAAGCGTCATTCACCAACAGTGGTAACGTAAACCGGCTTAATATGCACTATTGGGGAACGTAAAATCCACGATGGCTGCGACAAGTGGAACATCAGCGACCTTCACTAGTTAATGTATGGTGCGGCATTATGGGAGGAAGGATATTTGGCACCCATTTTATCGATGCGTAATGTTCTACCGATGTTACTACAAGATGTTTCACTGCATGATAGAATGGCGATGTACTTCCAACATGATGTATGTGCGGCACATAGCTCGCGCGCGGTTGCAGAGGTATTGAATAGCATATTTCATGACAGGTGGATTGGTCGTCGAAGCACTATACCATGGCCCGCACGTTCACCGGATCTGACGTCCCCGGATTTCTTTCTGTGGGGAAAGTTGAAGGATATTTGCTATCGTGATCCACAGACAACGCCTGACAACATGCGTCAGCGCATTGTCAATGCATGTGCGAACATTACGGAAGGCGAACTACTCGCTGTTGAGAGGAATGTTGTTACACGTATTGCCAAATGCATTGAGGTTGACGGACATCATTTTCAGCATTTATCACATTAATGTGGTATTGACAGGTAATCAAGCTGTAGCAGCAAGCGTTCTCAGAAATGATATGTTCACAAAGGTACATGTATCACATTGGAACAACCGAAGCAAAATGTTCAAACGTACCTACGTTCTGTATTTTAATTTAAAAAACCTACCTGTTACCAACTGTTCGTCTAAAATTGTGAGCCATGCGTTTACGACTATTACAGCGCCTTCTATCACAAAGCGAAAAAAGTGGTCCAATTGAAACATTCATATTTTTTTACGTACTACACGAATATGTAATAAAAAATGGGGGTTTCCTATTTAAAAAAAACACAGTTGATATCCGTTTGACCTAAGGCAGCGCCATCTAGCGGGCCAACCATAGCGCCATCTGGTTTCCCCCTTCAAGCTAGACAAGTTTCGTTCTTTGTAGTTTTCTCATTTGACTCTCATTTCGTGAGATATTTGGCCCGGTCACAATCAATGGACCACCCTGTATACAGGGGAGGCGACTAGATGAGTGTATGAGTAGTATGTGAAACCTATGTGGGTGCCATGAATGTCGATAAACTGGAGTCGGTCGATGACGACAGAAAGGGCTGCACATGCGGACTGTCACGGAAGTTGATCAGTAGGCCGTTGTGTGGAGTTGAAGAGGCCACCGAGGACCATTTGATCCAAGGGACCCTCAAAAAGTATCATTACCACGTCAGCCGCACTGATGCGAAATTTGCGAAGGCAGTTGGAGCTGGATGGTGCATAGAAATGTACGATGTGGATGCCGAACGGCGTGAGGGCAACACCGCTTGCATTTGAAAGGTACACTACATTTTCATTTAGAAGCCCTGCACAGAGGAGGATGGCCACTACGCTATTGTTGGCTGAGGCATGGAAGATGTGGCCCGTGTAGACTATGGGACCATAGAAATCAGTGACGTCCGCTTCTTGGAGGAGGGAAATGTCAACATCAGGAGCGTAATAGTGTCTTGGAACATTGCCATTTGATGTGGAGCTCGAATGGTGACCAGAGGCATCATCGCGATGTGGTAATGTTGTTGACGTGCTGCCTCTATTGGCAAGGAGGGTCCTGCAGAGATATCCAGCTGGCATAAAACATCCAGCGCACTGGGTGGAATTTGGGTTATGCACCACCGTGGGCCACTCCATCATCGATATTTTCAGCCCAGGATATCTGAACCGGTGGCAGGTGACTGTCGCGCCCATTGAGGGCTAGGGGTGGTGAACTGCCACAGTGGATCCAGTGAACCTCTCTCCATGGGATCCGTCGTTGTTGGATGGGCTTGCAGTTGGTGGGAAGGACGCTCTCCAGGTGGGACATCGGGAACAGCAATTCCTCTCATTGGGACGCTCGAACGGAGATCACTGATATCTGGTCCACTGCCTGTGATGCCACATGAAGCAGTGTGTCGTCAGAGGTGACCCCTGTTTTCAGAAATGCTTTTCCATGCCAGAATGTGGACGTTCTTCGTCCAAAGCAGAGCAAAGGAAAGCAGAATTAGGCACCGTACTCAGTCCAATATCCATCGTAGCAGGTGGGCCATTCATCGTGCTTTGAGTGTGGGCGAGTGGTCAGGCGTTTCCTGAAGTGACACAACCAGGTTGTGCACAGCCGAGGCGTACGTGTGGGATGAAGAAGTGACTTTGGGAGCTCCATCACTGGTTGGGATCTGTAGTAAACGGCGACGGAGACAATCGAACCTAACATGGCCTTGTTGATCACATGCTCCACACATCGAAGGCTGGTCATCACATGTGACCATGGCTCGCACATCATTCGATCTTGATCTTTCGGACACCATATAGCACGTGACGTACCGTGAATGTCTATCATTTTTTCGCGATGTAGCCCACAGCTTCGCCATAGGGTCGGTAGGCTTCGACTATCACGTTTTGTGGTGCTTCGGAAGGGAGCTGAAATACCCGAATTGTTCGAAGGCCGAAACCAGCTAGCTCGACCGTCACCTCGCCAATACGCCATTCAAAGCTCTTAAACTGTATTCTGTTTAAGTGTCGTCGAACTACGTCATCACACGCTTCCTGTGTCGTCATTTTAATGTACATGATACTGCCAGTGACAGAGACGTGACTACCTATCACTTCTTATGGGCCCAGGAGTAGCTTTTTGCGATTGAATTGTTCGATTTCATAAGCATATGGTCGTGCATGTTTGGTTTGGAATGTGAGGTGCTGCTTGGCGGTAAAAGTGCGCCATGGAGTATAATATTGATTAAAGACATCACAAACATCCATGCCCGAGGCAGGATTCGAACCTGCGACCGTAGCGGTCATGCGGTTCCAGACTGCAGCGCCTTTAACCGCACGGCCACTTCGGCCGGCGATCACGGTCGAAAACCGACGCTTCCCAAGACCAAATCTTTGTGACGACAAATTTCACTGGGAACACTTTCAATGAGGTGTCTGAATGTCTGTGGAGGAATAGCAGCCCATTATTCCTCAAGAGCCGAAACCAGAGAAGGTAACAATGTTGGAGGCTGAGGTCTAGAGCGAAGTCCGTTGCATCGGAGGTGCCGCTTTATGACAAGGTGCACTGTCATGCCGGTACAAAGTGCAATCGTCCCTGAACCTTTGTGTGTACTGTACGTAGTACACAATGTTGTCAAATGTGTTCAGATACTTCCGCATTCAGCGTTTCCTTAAGTACAATAGGGGGACCACACCGCAAACACGGAAAACACCTCCATACTGTAACTTCACCACTACCGTACTTCATTGTTGGCAGTACATAAGATGACCTTCTCCACGCATTCGGATTTTCACAGGATGTAGCGTGATTCAGAGTTCGCCTACAGTCATCCAGTGACGTCGGTCTTTATTCTACCTGAAACGTAGTTTAGCATTGACTAAGAAATGTGTGGCTTATGAGGAGCTGTTCGCCGATTTCGCCCCAGTCATTTTAACTCCCTATGCGCCGTCATTGTGCTAGCTAGAATGCCGGTAGCACTTTGCGACTGACGAGTGACTGCCACGCCGTCATCCTAATTTCTCGACGGTCCCTCTCGGTTCGTAGATGAAGTCTGCCTGATCTGTGTTTAGTTCTGGTTGTTCCCTCGCGTATCCACTTCACATTCATATTATCAATAGTTGACTGGTGCATATTTAGAAGTGTTAAAATTCCCCGAATGATTTGTTACTCAGGTGACATCCAGTGAGTTGTCCGCGTGTAATTGACTGAGTTATCGACATTTATAGTTTCCGTATTTTTGAAGAAGTCTATAAATATTATTATGTCTAAAATAATTAGTGTTCATTTGAGGAAGTTACTGAACCCTCCTGAACGATCCGTTCTGCTGTTAATGCTTCTTTGCTGTCAACGCGGTGCTCCCAGGCTCAGCCTCTCGGGGCACCTAATGATCGATTCCGCGTTACGTAAGGGTTCCTGATACACTTGATTAGATAATGTATGGCTAAGTGCAGCCATTCACGAGCTAATCGACTATTAGGATGATTATGGTGAAAGCATGCGTGTGTAGGGTATGCGTGATGAGGCACTGGTACACTTTCATGTAGCTGTTCTGGAATACATAGTATGGATCTTCGACAGCAAGTGTATCCGTCGTGGCTCGCTAGTACCATGGCCTGCCGGGTCCCCTTGCTTGATTCCATTAGATTCTTTGTGTGGGGATATTTACAAGCTTTTGTGTGTTCCATTCCTGTTGGTGGTATCTATAGACTCCGGGAACGCGTTTTGGACGGTTATCAGTGCATTCGGAAGACGTCTGGTGTTTTTGAACGTGCATGGGCAACGATGAAGACACGTGATGAAGCCTGCCTTCGCATGAACGGTAGCCGTGTGGAACAATTATGTTGTTTTCAGAATGAAATTTTCACTCTGTAGCTGATTGTGTGCTAATATGAAACTTCCTGGCAGATTAAAACTGTGTGGAGCAGTCCGATACTCAAATCCGAAACCTTCATCTTTTGCGGACAAGTGCTCTATCATTCTTTTTCTCTTCAGATGCGCTAATCATTTTTTTAAGGAACCGCTGCGGACAGGGTGGGGGTAGGGCTGGGTCGACGACCGAGGCCTAGCCATCCCGTCGGCAGCCTAGTGACGGCTTCAAGTTTGTCTTCTTGAAGAGTTGGATTCCGTTTGAGACCACAGTTATGAATACCTTCTTCCTTAGCCTTATCCTGTGCCTGTGGATGGTTGGCTTTTCGTGTTCCTTTTTTTCCCCATTCGGTGTGTCTGTAGATCAGTTGTTCGTGTTTGTCGCACCTCTTTGAATCATTATAGTGTTTGTGAATTTTCATATTCTAAGGGCTGACAGTTCTGCAGTCCGTGATTTATTCGACATTTTTTGATGTACTTCCTGGCTTTCTGATTACGTGCCATGTAGTTTGTGTCGTAGTTACCTCGCGTTTGCTCTCAAGGTGGGCGCACTTTTTCCAGCTCCATGATGGGCAGTCCTGCGTTTTTTGTTTACATTGATGGAGATTTCTTGTGTTTCGTCGTTTGTCACCTGTGATTCAGTCTCATGTGTGGACTGCTGTTTATTGTTTGGAGCTACAGTGATGTCATCGTTGTTCGCGCTGTTGTGCGTAATATCTGCATCGCTACCTCGTTCAATGTCACGGGGATTAACTGAAGCTGTACTTTCTCGAGTTTCCTCTGCATTCTTATTTGTTGTACCCAGGAAGTACCGAACAACAAAGATTGGAAGCTTCAGTGGAAAAACAAGTTTAATCTCTCTACTGAAATTCACACAAGATCTGAATACAAACACTTACAAAAAATGGTTCAAATGGCTCTGAGCACTATGGGACTTAACATCGATGGTCATCAGTCCGCTAGAACTTAGAACTACTTAAACCTAACTAACCTAAGGACATCACAAACACTTACAGACGGAATTAATTGTACGATGAGTGCCCATCACAATCATACAAAACAGTCACTTCAAGTCCGTATATGTCCGCAGTTACAAGCGGTGAATTCAAACACTTCGTGAGACTGCAGCCTGACTTCGCACTGCCGTCCTTGGCGGGGCGAGCGCTTTTAACTAGTAGGGGTGCGCAGGAGTACACAGGCCGCTGGGGAACCCGCGGTGGCGTGGCATAGCGTGATTGGCCGGTAGTCGGTAGGTTGCTACTTCCCGTATGTACGCCGGTTGGCGTCGCTGGGGTTACCGCGGTAGCTGCTCACGGATGGTCGCCCCTGCGCCGCTTATCGGCCGTATGCTGAACGCCTTCTGATTCCTGGTCGCGAAACACTGTGCGCCACGGTGGGGACATTGCTGGCACTGCACTTTCCATTCGTGTGTCCTCCACGACGTGGTCCGTAGTGTCATCAATAACAGCCACTGCGGTTCCACGAACTGCTGCGATGTACGTTATCGGTAGCTGTGGTATAGTGGGTGGCACAGCTACCTCCCCCGGCGGTAGTTTTGTCACTCACCGATGCAGCCACTGAGCGCATATATGTCCCGTGGAAACGCATCCCGCGCACATTCTAGGCTGCCCGTCGTAAATAACAATAGCCCCAAATCCACAGACATTTCTGTGTGAACGGATATGCTCTATCATGTCAATTTTTACCTGCCTCCCGCCAGTTAAGACCGGGAATGTATCTGCGCTGGACCACTTCTTAGCAAGGTTGCTTTGAATGGTGCCACAAGGCTTCAACATCGTATTAATATGCTCTGCGGTTATTCCAAACGGTAGTTCGAAACTCTCCTTCTAATTGCAAGTCTTGCATGAGTAACTTGAACATCACTGACGTTTGAACTTGCATCCCTTGTGAGGAGGCGATTCAAAGTCTTGGTTACATAACTGAAGCAGTTAAGTTCATGAAGGCTTGCCTGTTTTCTATTTGGTAGTCTTACTTAACTGTAGCTGTTATTAAGGAAGGCCTGCCTGTTTTCTATTTTGGTAATTTTACTAATTGAAACTGTTTATTATTGAAGTCCTGCCTGTTTTACATTTGGTATTTTGCTTAACTGAAGCTGTTATTATTGAAGGCCCGCCTGTTTTCTATTTATTAACTTTACTTAACTGAAGCTGTTATTAAAGAAGGTCTGCCTGTTTTCTATTTTGGTAATTTTACTTAACTGAAACTGTTATTATTAACGTCCTGTCTCTGGGTATTTGGTAATTTTGCTTAACTGAAGGTGTAATTATTGAAGGCCTGCCTGTTTTATGTTTGGTAATTTTACTTAACTGAGGCTCTTATTATTGAAGGCCTGCCTATACCCTTTTAATTTAAGTAAGAGCTATTTCATAATATGGGTTAGTTGAAACTCTTATTAATCAAGGCCTACATGTTTTTATTGTCCTGTTATTGATATCTGATACCTCATTCAGTCTGTGTTCTAACTGTGATTGCCAAAGGGTTACCCCTTTCAGAGGTATTTATGTCCATAAGGTAGTAACAGGAAATAAGAAATGATGGTACATGGGTCCTAACCTTTCGCTTTACATTCTTTTATCCATAATTGTAGGTTTCAGCTAGCTGTTTGCAAATTCCCATTACGAACGTCTAGGACTTGTAAAGGGGAGTGAGTAGATTCTATTCTGAATCGGAAGCCATGTCCAGAAACGTAAAGTTCCCGTTCTACGACGGTTTCAGTACAGATGTTTCAGTCATCCACTTGTGCTTGAGGAACTGAATTAGGCATAACGCAGTACAATTATTAGATAACACTTCGAAATGAACATATGGAAACATCTATTTATCACTGAATCACATTTGTTTGTATTAACAACTGAACATAACGTATTTACATTATTACAACCCACAAAAGGGACCAGCATATTGTGCTACAGAACAGTACTGATGCATTACAACATCACCGCGATGTGGCGACCACAAACGTTGCTAACGACATTGTACACGTCATCCCCTCTACCCTACTGCATACCAGCAAACATGGACCCATTACACATCTGAACTAAAATCGTCGTAGAACGGAAACGGAATGTTTCTGGACATGGGTTCCTAATCAAAATGTTATGTACTCACTCCGTCTTCAAGTCCTAGGAGTTCATAACTGGAATTTCCGAATACCCCATACGTACAAGTAATGCCTACGTTTGTTCGAATGTTCATTAGTGTATTTTGTAAAAATTTGAAGTAAATCGGGCAAGAATTTTTCGATATAAGTGTAACAACTTTTCCGCTTTGTATATTACATGTTTGTTTCAGTAGTATATGTATTAAAAATGTTACACGAAAACATATGCGCATACAAATACAATTTTGTGTCAAAATTTCAAAGCCATCGATGAAGAGATTTCGAAAATTCAAGATTTTGAACAAACAAACATTTATATAATGAGAGCAGCTGAAAAAATGAATTGGTGTCTGTGCTACAGGCGTGAAGTGAACCTGGGTCTCCTTGCTTACTTTTTTTCCCATTTTGTTCGATATTGTTTTGCTGCATTTAGTCAGGACGGGCGTCGTATGACACCCATTCAAGATCATCGTTGATGCCTTCAGTCAGTTTGTTTTCTATTACATAGGGCAGTAAACCTCCTGACCAAACGTTCTGAGTTACGCTGCCAGGTGTTTACTATGCAGGTGTTCTAGCCATTACACCATCACAGCAATATAGCTGATACAGCTGCACGGGCCGCGCGGGATTAGCCGAGTGGTCTGAGGCGCTGCAGTCATGGACTGTGCGGTTGGTACCGGCGGAGCTTCGAGTCCTCCCTCGGGCATGGGAGTGTGTGTTTGTCCTTAGGATAATTTAGGTTAAGTAGTGTGTAAGCTTAGGGACTGATGATCTTGGCAGTTAAGTCCCATAAGATTTCACACAGCTGCACGGACTATTCTAGTCCAGTGTCCTCTGTAACACAGACTTCAGTTTACGTCTCTACATTATTTTCCCCTTCTTAGATCGTCACTGTCCAGTAAGCAAGTTCAAGTCCTGGTCGTGGTACAAATCTTAATTCATTTCTTCAGCTGCTATCATTATTGTAGATAAAGGTGAAACGCAAATGCCTCATGAATAATTTAATTATACCAGAACATTTATACTTTTGTTTATCTAAATGGAAATGTTCGTTTGAATAAAATCTTAAATATGAACAAAAGTAGGGGGAAAGAATAAGAAATGATGGGTAGGAAACTCGTGACTGCCAGGTGCACACGGAATTCAAGTAAAGAAATGGCGAATTGCCCTCTTTCTTTCCTTTTTTTTTTGCTTTGAGTATCTTCCAGGGATTTAAAAAAAAAAGAAAAAAAGGAAGAAATATTGCCACTGCCTCTTTTGCCATAAGTAAACCGCCTTGGCCATCGGGACACACTTTTCATCCGACTTAAAGTCTTAACTCGTAGCAGGGACATGCCCTGCGGAACAGATACCCCTCGGATATATACAGAATCTTAAACCGCCGAAAGATCTTCACTGATTCCTTTGAAATTTTGATAGATAGTTGGATTCGAGTGGGCGCAAGTTTTTATGTACCTACCGGAGCGCCAAATGGTAATAGGTATATAGATTAGATATATTACATTTGTATTTTTTACACATGGCGCTTCCGTAGGTATATAAAAACACGCACATGTTTGAATGCAATGATGTTCAAAATTTAAAAGGAGTCGGTGAAGAACTTCCAGAAATTTAAGATTTTGAAGAAATGAACATGAAATTTTCGCTAGCAAGGTATCCCCTTTATATTGCGCTCCAGTAGGTGTAAAGAATCACCCGCTTATTCTTATGTAATGTGGTGTTAAAATTTCAAAGCAATCGATGGAGAACTTGAGCAGATTTACGATTTATACGAGAGTTTTAGTTGTGTAAATTCATGATACGACTGAACAACGTCATCCTCAGATACATGCAAAAATGCAAAAACCAACAATGAGCGGTGTATATAAGTATCACAGAGGTCAAGATCCATTTGGTGGTTGACTTTTGTCAAACGTACTATGTACAGAATAAAATTTGACACCTACCTGTTTGCCACTCATCGCACATATAATGTATTTTTAGCGTAGCGATGCCACTCTGTTTTATTGATTCTGTGGCAAAGGACACTGCCGTCCGATTCTTACTTTGACGATGGTTTGCCAGTGATTCGAGACTATTTCACTTCTGATGACTGATGATGACAGTTTAAACTGTCGAAACCGGTAAAGTAAACCAAACCTTAAGCAGCAGACGACTGACTTTTTATCTTCGTTATAATGTTTTGCAGCTGTTTAAGTACAGCTATGAACGAAATCGTAATTATGAATGTTGACATTTAACTCCCAGTTTTACAATTCTCTTCAATTATTGACATGAACCTGCTTTTCAAGACTCTGACACAAACAAGAATGGAGCTGTTACAGTAGTTAACTAGTGAATCATCCCTAGATGTCGGTCTAATGACATGTAGCCAAATATGACTAGTGGCACTTTTAAATTAAGCTTTTCTCCACTAGTCCGCTTACGTAAGGGGGCTTTGTTAACTGCTCCGCGACTTGAGGCACTAAGTCAGGGTCAGGGTCAGAGATCAACCTTCTATGGGATGTAGGTATTTCATTTTGTAAGGTGTCAGGCAAATCCAACACCTTCCATGAAAACCCTGACATGATAAGCAAATCCAGTAGTATGTCACATAGCTCCGAATAAATCGTGACATTAAATTAACCAAAGTAATATGAGTAACGAGTGAGCAAATGGAATACCACAGACTAACACAAGAATGCCCAAATGCGTGTCATACCTTCCCACCGTGAGAGAGACGCAGTTCCGATTGGAGAAACGAGAAGCCGAGAGCAGAAGCGTGTTAAGCGAGAAGGCCCTACGATAAGGGACGGACACCCACGTCGCCAACTAACCGCTACGACCACACCACCCGCAAGTCTTTAGCGTGAGACTTTTTCGCGTCTCTGTACGTAGCAAACTTTAAAAACATTGCCCCACCACGAAAAGTATAACGTTTCTCATTGGATAGACAGAATTTTTGTAGGCGGAGCTTAAGGTTAACATTGAGACCCTGATTGGTCAGATGAAAACACAGCCAGATAGTTTTTTTTAAACCAACTTCGTAAATTGTAGTAAGGAGAAGTTAGGAGAGAGTTGCTTCCGAGAGGGCGCGCTGGACGGAGCTGCGCCGGCCGCCGGCCCCCTGACGAACACCGACAAGGTAATGAACGCACGCGATGCCGCATTTTTGAGCGCATAAGGCTTCACTCAGAACTGCAGAAGTCTTATCTGTTGCATCCCCTTTACGTAATACTAGTGTCGATCGTCAATTAAAGCTCATGGTGTTCACATTTGCCACTTGAAGTAAAAATCTGAAACGCGATGATTTTTCTGTTATATAGTTATTGAGAAGCCACATCAGCCACTGTAATTTACGACAAGTTAGTTAAGTAATTAAAGATAATTGAGGGTCACTGTAGACCATTTTGATAGTTTTCTCTCTTGTGAAACTTAATTTAAACTTAGATTATAGATGTGATATGGTATAGGTCATCCTTCGATCCATTGTAAAACTTGGAAACCCATTCTGGGAATATTAGTTCACATTTTTGTTGAACGCAGTTGGTTTTTACCATCCTGTATTAAAACATTTCCTTTTATCAATAGTGCAATTTATAAACGATGTTTTGTGAGTAGAATAAAATTTCCAATGGTAAACTTAACTGCTTTTTCGACGTTATTTTACCAGCTAACTAATAATTGGAAAGCCTTGAACCCCTTCCACTAAATTTAGTTAGTATTAAGATTTCTTTACAGGGAGTGCAGTGGAGCTGACGCTGAAATCATTAAGTATTTGGTTATATCATCGCTAGTCTCACTGAACTCTTCTGAATTCTACATGTCATGTGTGGTCTGGCGTCTCCTTACCAGCAACAGGTCCCATCTTCAAACTAGTCAATTCCCTAAAAAACACGCTCAGAGCGTCGTTGCGCAAAAGTGGTAGGGAGACACGATATAGAACAAACAGACACCACGCAGAATGTTTAGAACTTCACAAAATATTGATGTAACGGGGTGAGCAGAACTGGTAGAATGCGCTGGCTTGCAACCGAATGCGTAACAACCTGTAGTGGAGCTTATTGGAAACTGGCAAGCATTTAAGGCATGTTTGCAGATAATGCGATACTATGTTTTATAGGCACGTAGAAACAAACATCCAAAGAGTGAATTCGTGTAGTGGTTCCAGGTGTATGAATTCCAATGTCGCACACTTTTGAGGAGAGATTGTTTGCGCTAAGGGAGCATGATTTTTATATGCACACCAGGAAACAAGCTAAAGTAAATTGTTTGACCAGCTATTGATCCAAGTGGTCATACCTTGTTGCAGTTCTCTTACTTGCTGTGACGTAAATATTACCTACTGTCCTTTCAACATCACGCATACGAGAAAGAATCTTGCGGGGCAGAGCACCTCCAACTTCACGCTATATTGTGCTTGCATGGTAGACAACATGTGGACCGTCGAATGCCGTAAACATCAATAGCCGTTTGCGGCCTCGCACTCAGGGGGTTCGTTGGAAGAAGAGTGGAAGGATGTACAAGGGAAGATCGAAAAAGAAATGTGGATATAAGTAAATATTTAGGAATACGTAAGCTAAACGAAGCAATAAAGCAAAAAAGGAGAAAATGGGAGAAACATGTAGACTGTATGGGTGGAGAAAGATACCTGGTAAAGACTCTCAGTTATAGTGCACTGGAAGAAGAAATGCAGGAAAACTATACAAGAGATGGAGTACCATAACTGGGAAATTGCCTAATACATGAAGTGGAGGAAAAGAAGAGCGCCGGCCGGGGTGGCCGAGCGGTTCTAGGCGCTACAGCCTGGAACCGCGCGACCGCTACGGTCGCAGGTTCGAATCCTGCCTCGGGCATGGATGTGTGTGATGTCCTTACGTTAGTTAGATTTAATTAGTTCTAAGTTCTAGGGGACTGATGACCTTAGAAGTTAAGTCTCATAGTGCTCAGAGCCATTTGAACCATTTTAAAAAAAGAGCAACAACAACAGAACGGCAAAACTAGTTGGAGAAATTGCTGTGCTTAAAATTGAAAAAGCAAAGTTGATACCGATAGCTCTGTAATTAACACAACTACTAAAAGAGACCATATATTTAGTGAGGAAATCCGTTAATCAATTTGGGTGATATCTTGAATGGTTCAGAAAATATCTGTGATGCATGGCAGAACTGCATCAACGCGTATACGGAATGTCGCAGGAGGGATGGTCTATATCGAGGGTTATGACAGGATCAATCATTCGAAGGAAAAGTTCCTAGTAAAAATGGTCTCTAAAATACATGCCTTAAGAGCTATGAGCACTTCCGAATCTTCGATATTGTGAAACAAACCTCTTCTGTTGCAAGCTCTTTGCTTGCCATGTTTTTCGAAATGGTAATACGGACCAAAACAACAAAAAAGTTCGGTGAACAATAGTTCTACAGTGCATATCTTTAGAGCTACGAGCACTTGTTCATCTTCGTTACTGTGAAATACATCTTCTACTCAAGAATTGTTCATAACTCTTAAGATATGCATTTGAGAGAACATGTTTTTTCTTGTTTTGGTCCATACTACCTCTTCCCGAAATACGGAAAGCAATGTGATAGCTGTAGGAGAGATTTATTTCACAGTATCGAAGATGAAGAAGTGCTCGTATCTCTTGTGGTAAGTATTTTAGAGCATGTTTGCTAGACTTTTTTGCTTCGAATTATCATTCCTGTCATATCGCATCGCTGAACACTGGTCGATTCCCCTGGGATACCTTATACATATATTTAAGACAAATGGAGTGTACTAACGTCGCAGAACCATTTCTGTTTCCCCTCTTAAATGTTTTCGAAGAAAGTGAGATATTTAAAGTTGCAAAAGTAGGAAGTTTCATATCTTTTCGTAGTTGCGGGCGTTAATTTACATCCGTCCATGTTTGTACGGAGACTAGTGGCACCTACTGTGAATATTATTTTGCACCGACGGAAAGTCAAGTGCTTGATGTTCCGCCGGAGCTTGTTTAATACATGAGATCGGTGCACAAACGGAGCGTTGATAATACCTGCTTGCTTTTGCTTGCGTGGCACCATTAAGACGGGGCGCTGTGACCTGGAACAGCAGCTGCTTCTAACGGGCGCTAACCGCGGCGCCGCGCCTGCCCTTTGTTCTGGCCACCATTCACAACAACAACAACGACAACAGGGACTCAGGGCCCGTGCCGCCACAGAGGTCGCACCGAAACCTCAGTACATTACTCTGCATAGCCAAGAGGCTTGATACGTGGTTGGCTCGAGCCAGTCTTCACCGCAACAGCACCCCCACCCCATAACTTCAGAGCCGTTACTATTCAACAGAGCTGTCTACAGTAGGCCGTCTGGAACGATCATGCAGAGTGTTTATCAATGTAATATCAGGGTTAGTATTCGGAACGTGGAATTTACTCGTGTGCACCAGCCAAGATGACTGAACGGTCTACAGCCAAAATAAAAAGGGAAACGATATATTAGGTAAGTAAAAGTTCTATTTACGGTAATTTGTGAAAAAAGTGATACCTATCGGTATTTATTGTCAATTAACACAAAAGATCTGCGGTTTCGTTACGCCTAGAACGAAGAGCAGCAATGCACTGTTCCATTGTTCCTTTTCTCTAACTATTCTGCGGCCTCGCCTTCGTCAGTATCACCAATGTTTTCAGGCTTGGATAGCACATCATCTTCTTCATTTTCACTATTTCACAACAGGTCCTCCTCGGAACCATAAATGGCACAAAAAATTCCAGTTTTGCTAAAACTCTTCTTAACAATATCGACACTAATTATGCACGGATTATCCACTTGCACATCGTCGATGTGGATGGCTTCGTTATCTTGCCTGCTGGAGTCAGCGGATGACATCCCGCCGTCGAATGTTCTGAATACAGGCGTCGAAGATGGTCTTTGAAAGGTTTGTTGACGCTGTTATCTAAAGGTTGAAGAATGGACATTAAAGTTCCAGGGGCGGTGACAGAGTGAGACTTCATCCGTTTCATTTTCTTCTCTACAGCTTCCACAATGTGACCCAGGAAACTGTCTAGGACGAGAAGGGACTTCTTTGTAATGATGCCCCTTGTCGTATTCTCCACCAAATCCACCATCAAATCTTCTGTCATCCGGCCCTTTTCCTGAACTCGTAAGTGAATTCCATGAGGGCTAGTCGCCTTTGGTAATGTCTTACTTTAAAAGATGGAGTACGGTGAAAGTTTGTTGCTGTCCGCTGTAATACACAACATCACTGAGCATCTCAGTTTCTCCTCTCCAGTAGTCTTCAAAAGGACACTATCTGAGACAGTTGGAGCAGCGGTGGTGTTACGCGGGATCAAAAAATACGCTGTCTGGGAGAGCAAATAGTCAAAGTCATATTGCTGTCGCACTTTTACTACATAACGATGGAATTCTATTACCTTATCTGTGAAGTCTCGAGATAAACGCTGGCACAAGGATGTTCTCCTTCGTAGAGTGCGATTTTGCCGTCTCGTAAAACGAATTACCCAACCAAGGCTTGCTTTAAAATCCTTTCTGCCAATGTTGAGCGTGGCAGCTATTTCACGAGATTTGTTTGGATCATTTCGTAAGAGACAGCACAACCATCATTCCGAAGTTAATTGACATAGGCGATTACACAGTTATCAATTTCGGGGTACTTCACTGTTTTAGGTCCACGGAAGGATTTGGAGCTTGCCTTTCCAATCATTAGTTTATCTTTTTGTCTCCACCAATACCGACGGAGAAATGTCTTCCTGCAGCTTTCACTCTGCCCACGTGCAGTGTTAGCCATGATAAGAGCGTGAACACTTGCGAAGTGTATGCGAATCGTGTAGCTAAGGCGGCAGTTGAGAAGCAGCCCAGTATTTACCTTGTCAGATATGAAGAACCGCATAAAATCTACATCCTGGATGGCTAACGCATCGGCCTCTTCGTTAACCCAACGAACGGATTCGATTCGGAGCCGGGGCACCCACACGAATCTCGGAAGCGCCGATTAACACTATGTTTCTTTTTTTTTCTAATTTAATTCTTCACAAATCCAAGTCGTTTGAGAAATTCATCCGCCTACCCTGCCACCATTCCTGCTGGTTTACTTACCTTATCACCCCCATTCCGACGAGTTTCAATGTGGAAAAAATGCGTATGAAAGAAAAAATAAATTGCAAAATGCTTTTGGGAATGGACATAGGCCCTCCGACTCCCACCCCGATGCATTCTTTAGGGAATGGGAGGGGGGGGGGGGGGCGGGAAGGGAGGCGCGCCACTGTTTGTTTACCTGGACGAATATAATCTTCAATATTGAGAAATGCCGTGGTACATGGTGACCGATGCGTGTCTGGAAGTTCTCAGTTGGAGATCGCAACACAGCATGCTCAGAGGACGTGCACGTGCATCTCATCGCAATCTTAAGACTTCGAGAAACATATAATCATTGATAAGAGGAATATGGTAGCAACAAACCGATAGGTAGCACAGACAGTTGGCTGTAGTGCAACGACTGCGAATGAATGTTTGTGACGTGGACACAGGACAACAGTGTGGGGAGAACGTCAGGCACTAGTCGTCCCAGAAGGACTTATTTTTATGAGTGACCATTCATCAGTCACGTGACGACTTCCCTCTTGTGTCAAACTATTCATCTCAGAGTAGCACTTGCAACGCGTGCCCTCAATTATTTGCTGAATATATTGCATTCTCCGTCTTTCTCAACATTTTTTACCCCCCTCCCCCCACCCCACAACTCCCTCTAGCATCATGGAAGCTAGTCTCTGATACCTTATCAGGCGTCCTATCATCCTGAGCCTTCTTTATGTCACTGTTTTCCATCTATTATTCCTTTGCCAGCCGGAGTGGCCGAGCGATTCTAGGCGCTACAGTCTGGAACCGCGCGACCGCTACGGTCGCAGGTTCGAATCCTGCCTCGGGCATTGATGTGTGTGATGTCCTTAGCTTAGCTAGGTTTAAGTAGTTCTAAGTTCTAGAGGACTGATGACCTCAGATGTTAAGTCCCATACTGCTCAGAGCCATTTTTTTTTAACCAGAAACGGCGCTTTAACACGTACGGTTGTCTGGTCAGATTTTTCCTGCAAATACACTGAAAAAATAACAACACCAAAAAACAATTAATGTATCATGATGAAATTTTGAGAATACGTTTGTCTAGTAACATTCACACATCAAAAAAAGTTTTGCATCACCCCGGTTCCCAGAACTCCTGACGACAGACGTTGACTATGGATATTGTATTTCAGACAAAGTCCCTTTGACTATTCAGAAATATCACTAAGCCTGCCCAAAGATGTAAACAACCATGCATGAGCAGCGCCTATCAGATGGAGGGGCTTTGACAGCCGATCAATTCCAGTCATTCCACCGGGAAGGAGGTACACAGCTCGTGTTGTGTGTAGTTCAAAACGTTCAAATGTGTGTGAAATCTTATGGGACTTCACTGCTAAGGTCATCAGTCCCTAAGCTTATACACTACTTAACCTAAATTATCCTAAGGACAAACACACCCATGCCCGCGGGAGGACTCGAACCTCCGCCGTGACTAGCCGCACAGTCCATGACTGCAGCGTCCTAGACCGCTCGGCTAATTCCGCGCGGCTGTCTGTAGTTCAACCATGCCTAGATGGTGAATACCGCGCTTCGATCGAGTTCGCTTTGTTACTTTGTGCCAGGTCCAGGAGTCTCGGAGTGAACCAAAGCGATGTTGTTAAGACATGGAGGAGATACAGAGACAGGTATTGTGGAAGGCATGCCTCGCTCAGGCCGCCCAAGGACTACTACTGCAGTGGATGACCGCTACCTACGGATTATGGCTCTGAGGAACCCTGACAGCAACGCCACCGTGTTGAATAACGCTTTTCGTGCAGCCACACGACATCGTGTTACGACTCAAACTGTGTGCGATAGGCTGCATGATGCGGAACTTCACTCACGACGTCCAGAGTGTGGGCCATCTTTGCAACCACGACACCATGCAGCGCGGTAAAGATGGGCCCAACAACATGCCGAACGGACCGCTCAGGATTGCCATCATGTTCTTTTTCACCGAAGAGTGTCGTATATGCCTTCAACCAGACAAACGTCGGAGACTTGTTTGGAAGCAACCCGATCAGGCTGAACGTCTTAGCGACACTGTCCAGCGAGTGCAGCAAGGTGGAGGTTCCCTGTTGTTTTGGGGTGGCATTATGTGGGGCCCACGTACGCCGCTGGTGGTCATGAAAGGCGCCGTAATGGCTGTACGATACATGAATGCCATCCTCCGACCGATAGTGCAATCATATCGGTAGAATATTGGCGAGGCATTCGATTTCACGGACGACATTTCGTGCCCCCAACGTGCACATCTTGTGAATGACTTCCTTCAGGATAATGACATCGCTCGACTAGAGCGGCCAGCATGTTCCCCAGACACGAACCCTATCGAACATGCCTGGGATAGATTGAAAATGGCTGTTCATGGACGAGGTGACCCACCAACCACTCTGAGGGATCTACGCCGAATAGCCGTTGAGGAGTGGGACAATATGGACCAACAGTGCCATGATGAGCTTGTGGATAGTATGCCACGACGAATACAGGCATGCATTAATGAAAGAGTACGTGCTACTGTGTATTGGAGGTTCTGGTGTGTATAGCAATCTGGACCACCACTTCTGAAGGTCAAGGTGTATGGTGGTAAAACATGCAATGTGTGGATTTCATGAGAAATAAATAGGGCAGAAATGATGTTAAGTTGATCCCTATTCCAATTTCCTGTACAGGTTCCGGAATTCTCGGAATCGAGGTGATGCAAAACTTATTTTGATGTGTGTATGTTTTTCTACTTACACTGCAAGATCGCGGGTTAATGTAAGCGTGAAGTAAGCCCTGCAAATTGGAAATGCTAGTACCCGTGTAACTGCCAGAATGTTCCATGCAGGCATTCCAACGGCCATGTATTGTGTTGAACATGCGCCAGATATCAGTTTGCGGGAAGGAGTTCCATGCCTATTACTTCTGGTCGATCAATATAGGGACGGCTAATGGTGGTTGTGGGTGACGCTGGAGTGGTAGACCATTTGTAGATCGATTGGATACGGCTCTGGTGATCAAACAGGCCAAAGCAACATGTCCACAGTATGTTTAGGATGTTCAATTACAACAGGAGCATCTGTGCGAGGTTTATCCTGGTCGAATCACCAGACTAACTTAAAATTTTCGGAGTGCGTCCTCCTCTGTCGTACGAAACTGCACCCAAGACTATAGCTCCAGGTGTAGGTCCAGTTTGTCTGCACGCAGGCAGATTGACTGCAGACAGACAACTGGCCAACTCCTAGCTAACATACGACCGTCACCGGCACCGAGGCAGAACCAGTTTTCATAAAAAAAAACAAAAGAACTGCACCCTGCCCTCCAATGAGCTGTCGCGTGCCCCATTGAAGTCCAAAGGCGGTGGTTTGGGGTGAGTGGAACGCTTTCTACATGCCTTCTGCCTCGGAGCTGTCGAAGTAATCGATCTGTAACGTTCGTTGTGTCCCTGTGATAACAACTGCCCTCAAATTGCTACTGCAAACGCAGTACGATGCGCCAGAGCCATACGCTAAACACGATGGTCTTCGTTCTCGGTAATGCCTATGGTAGTTCGGAGCTCGGTCATCTTGCAACCGTACATTCTCGGGACCACCGCTGCCAGCAATCATGTACAGTGGCCACATTCCTACCAAGTGTTTTTCCACTATCGCAGTAGGAATATCCAGCTTCTCGTAACCCTATTACACAACCTCTTTCAAAGCCAGTGAAGTGTTGACAATGGCATCTTCGTCGCCTTAAAGCCACACTTCACTAACGTCAACACACCATGACAAATCTCAAAGGTAACTAACCCTCACGACCGTTACAGTATGATTTTAAAGCAAACCTGTTTACCATTCTCATAGTGGCGGGACTAGCGCCACTCTTATGCGACTGGTGCTACATTTGAATACACATTATCTTTCATATGTAGAAACATGCCTATCAACTTTCGTTTATGTCCCACAACTACTTCTTGAAGTCACGAATTTTTTCCGCCAGTGCAGAATATACTGATATTACATTGAAGGGCCAAAGAAACTGGTACACCTGCCTAATATCGTGTAGAGTTCCCAGAGCACGCAGAAGTGCTGCAGCACGATGTGGCATGTATTCGACTAATGTCTGAAGTAGTGCTGGAGCGAAATGACACAATGAATCCTGCAGGACTGTCCATAGATCCGTAAGAGTACGAGGGAGTGGAGATCTCTGCTGAACAGCACGTTGCAAAGCATCTCAATTATGCTCAATAATGTTCATCTCTGGCGAGTTTGGTGGCCAGCTGAAGTGTTTAAACTGAGAAGAGTGTTTCTCGAGCCACTCTGTAGCAATTCTGTTCATGCGGGGTGTCGCATTATTCTGCTGGAATTGCGTAAGTCGGAATGCACAATGGACATAAATGGATGCAGGTGACTAGACAGGATACTTACGTACTTGTCACCTGTCAGAGTTGTATCTAGACCTACCGGGTGTCCCACGTCACTCCAACTGCACACGTCGCACACCATTACAGTGTCTCTATCAGACTGAATAGTCCCCCTGCTGACATAGAGGGTCCTTGGATTCTTGGGCCTACGTCCATCCGCTCGATACAATTTGAAACGAGACTCGTCCGACCAGGCAACATGTTTCCATTCATCAGCAGTCCAATGTGTTGATGGGCCCAGGTGAGGCGTAAAGCTTTGTGTCGTGCAGTCACCAATGGTACACGAGAGGGCTTTCGGCTCCGAAAGCCCATATCGGTGATGTTTCGTTGAATGGTTCGCACGTTGACCCTTGTTGATGACCCAGCACTAAAGTCTACAGCAATTTGCGAGAGAGTTGCACTTCTGACACGTTGAAAGTTTCTCCTCAGTTGTCGGTCCCGTTCTTGAAGGATCTTTTTCCCGCCGCAGCGATGTCGGAGATTTGATATTTTGCCGGATTCCTGATATTCACGGTACACTCGTGAAATGGTCTTACGGAAAATCCCCACTTCCTCGCTACCTCGGAATTGTTGTGTCCCATCGCTCGTGCGCCGACTATTTAACACCATGTTCAAATTCACTTAAAGCTTAATAACTTGCCGTTATAGCAGCAGTAACCGATCTAACAACTGCGCCAGACATTTTTGTCTTATTTAGGCGTTGCCGATCGCAGTGCCGAATTCTGCCTGTTTACGTATCTTTGTATTTGAATACGCGTGCCTATACCAAATTATTTGGCGCTTCAGTGTGGACTGTAGTCGAATTCAATCAGGTGATGCTGATGAATTAGATTAGACACTTAAAGTAGTAGATGAGGTTTGCTAGTTGGGCAACAAAATAGCTGATTACGGCCGAAGTAGAGCGGATATGACGTTTAGACTGGTAATGGTAGGAAAATAGTTTCTGAAGAAGAAAAATTTGTTAATCGTATATAAATTTAAGTGGTACAAAGTCTTATCTGAAGGTATTTGTCTGGAGGGTAGCCACATATTAAAGTGAAACTTGCATCATTAGCAATTTAGACAACAAGAGAATAGAAGCTGTTATAATGTGGTGCTACGGAAGAATGATGAAGAATGATTACAGAAAGCGGATTCAGAAGGATGTATGTTGCAGTATTATCTGGAAACGGAGAGTCTTGCACGTGATAGAGTAGCATGGAGAGCTACAGCAAACAATTCTTCGGAATGAAGACCTCAACAATATTTCCGAAAGGAACCTAATTGGCACAAAATGTATACCAGATGTGACTTACTTTGCTTCGCTACACCGAACTACTTCCAAATTACTCATGTTGGTTTGATTCTAATTCTGATATATTTAGTGTATTTTCATTGCTGTGGGAATTTCGAAAAACCGTGTTTAGTAACTCCGCTTTAATGACGTTACCACTCTCACATTACGAGCAGCAAAAGCACATCAGTCAATCCGACGTATAATGCTAAAGCAGGTCTACCCATAGTGACGAATTAATTCCAACCACACATGGTGATACAAACAGAAAGGTTCCCTTCAGAAGTCACTGATTGATTCATAGAAGCTGAACGAGAGACTTTCTTTCCAGGTAGGTAGGGGAGCTAGAGGATATTTAATAAAATAGCTACCACATGAGATGGTGCAATGGCTAGTACACTGGACTTACATTCGATAGGACTGCGGATCAGTTCCGCATCCTGACATACAGTGATTTCCCAGAATCGCTCATGGCAAATGCCGCTATGGTTCCTTATAAAGGGCACGGCCGAATTCTTTCCCCTTCCTTAAAAAATTGCGAGCTTGAGCTTCGTCTATAATACCCTCGATGTCGACTGGACATTCAACCCCAATATTCCCTCCTTCTCATAAAATAGCTACACACTGAACGTTGGCTCTTCCATACTACTATCACACAGGACAGGGAAGTTTGTAAAGTGGCCAAAAGTTAAAAATGAAACTAGGTTTTATATAGATGCGATATATAAACACGTTTCTTCGAAACAGTTTTTTTATTATTATTTCTGTGACTAGTGAAAATATTTTTAATCTCGATTCTTTCAAAAAGTTCAGTTCAGTGATTAATGAGAAACTCGTTATCACGTACAATTCCGCTTCATGCAGCAGATGATCTTTGTACTCAGTTTTCTAATTTATTTTCTCGTGACTTAGAATGTAATGTGTCTCTGCTGCCAAAAACCTATACTGAGTGATCGGCTGTGCCACGCTTCGCTCGAGTTCTTCAGGAAGAAGTCAAAGCAGATCTTCACCTTTCCAATCTGTTCAGGTAAGCAGGCGTATTCGATGGTTGCGGTCTTCAGTCCGAAGACTGATCTGATTCAGCTTTCCACGCTATTCTGTCCTGTGCAAGCCTCTTCACTCTGCATCCACGTGAACCTATTCATTGCATTAAAACCTTGATCTACCCCTACAATTTTTAACCACCCCCCTCTCCGCATACTTCCCCCTCCATTACCAAAATGACTACTCCCTGATGCCACAGCATGTGTCATATCAACCGATTCCTTCTTTTAGTGTCGTTGTGCCATGAATTTCTTTCGTTCCCAATCTGATTTAGTTCTTCGTCAATTGTTATTCGATCGACTCATCTAATTTGCGACATTGTTCTGTAGCATCAGTTCAAAAGCTTCTCTTCTTGCTTGAAGTGTTTATTGTCTACTCTACAAAGCAAATAAATACCTTCAGAAAATATTTCCTAACACTTGAATTTATATTCCATGTTAACAAATTCCTCTTTGTCATGTTTTTTTTAAATCTTATGGGACTTAACTGCTAAGGTCATCAGTCCCTAAGCTTACACACTACTTAACCTAAATTATTCTAAGGACAAACACACACACCCATGCCCGAAGGAGGACTCGAACCTCCGCCGAGATCAGCCGCACAGTCCGTGATTGCAGCGCCCAAGACCGCTCGGCTAATCCCGCGCGGCCTTTGTCATTTTATTGTTATTGCCAGACTGCATTTTATATCCTACTGGGGCTGAAAGCTGACCCCAAGAGTGGCGAGAGGAATAGACTAAGAACAGGTCAGGATTAGACACCGCTTCCTTCGCGTGGACGTGAGTTGTGAGCGGTGAGTGGTGGTGACTGGAACCATATGGCGGACCTCTAGCAAAGCATGCCTAAATGTAACATTCCTTTACTCAAGGTAGGTACAGCGTGAGATGGCTTTTGGAATGGAGGCTGTTGCCCCCATCTAGATGACATAGTGCAGTGACCGGCAAACTCATTAGTCAAACGGACCAAGTATCAACAGTACAACGATAGGAATGTCTTTTGAGAGCCAAATTTTTAAAGTATATAGGTAGGTACGGGGTTATTTACTTAATTAAGACTCTCCTAATGTTGTCTTCGACGTAAAGTTCGTCAATTTGAATGAAGTACTTTCGCTGAGGTCAAACATTTCGAACTCTCCCATCTACACTCGTCTTACATACTTGTTTCGTCTATCTCCTATCGTTCATCCTGTCTATATGTCCATATCATCTCAAAGTAAGTGAATGTAGGCTCTCCCGGCATGAGCTCCTCATGAAATCTTTTTGGGATTCCATCCGGTTGGCTGCGTTAAAATTGCACGAAGTTTCTATCAGTGTCGCCCTTATCATCTTCTGTCAAAGTGTCAGTGATGATGCTAACGCTAACAAAAGGACCTTATCCTTGGCCTGTAGGGTGTCTGAAATAAATAGAGACATTTTCTACTTGATTTCCTTGAGGGAAGAGAGATCCACTGGTGGCGAATATCCCTGGCTGTACCTGACTGCTTCCTCTGTCATGTATAACCAACCCCGGTGGATAGATGGGATAGGCATTTAGGAGCTCCCTATCGGCCCTCTGGGTGAACTCCTTGCCCTCGAATTTCCAGTTCAGGGGTTCGTACGCCACTGGATTGCCTAGGGCTTGTGTGAGAGATCAGGGATATCTATGGGGTAAAGGTGTAGGGAAAATCATGGTGGAGATAGCTGCCATGACGGATGGAGTCTGCAATCTTGGTGAGCATCGCCCTTAAAGAGTTCCTGTCCAGGAGCGGGAGATATTGGGAAGACAGTTCTCCTTCTTCTTAACCGGTCTTCTCCACCTCCACTTCGGGCCTCCTCAGTCTCCCGCATATATGCAGAAGCCGGTGAGGCAACAGTTTCTGTGGTGGTCATCTGTGACGCTGGCGTGTGCGTCTCCAGCACCATGGCCACCTCCTTAGCCTTCTGCATTTCCTCGTTGGCCAGGGAGGCTACCATCTGAGTACCTGCGCCTAGTCTTGGTCGTCTCCCACTCTCCCTCCTCCAGGTGCGTGGGCCGATGGCGGGGTGCGCGCGGGCTCTGACTGTCAGATTTACGGCGCCCTCAGTCTTGTCCAGACTCAGCTGCGCGGCATGTTCTCGGTGCATAGCTTCTAGTGCAGAGTTCCATGCCAGACTTAATTGGAAGCCCCCATCCCTGTCGACGAGACTGTCTTGCAACCTCAACTCAATTGATTCTTTGATGATGCTCTCCCAAAAGTCACAAGCAGGGCACAACATTTTTGTTTTTCCCGAATTCGAACGTATGTCCCTCACTGAGGATTTGTTCTGCCACTGCTGATTTGTTCTTATGCCCCAGACGTATGGGTCTAACGTGTGCCTAGCGGCACTGCGAGATGCAGCGCTGTGTTTGTCCAATGTACCAGTGACCACAGTCGCGAGGGATGCTACATATAACAGTTACTTTTAGTTGTGCGTATAAAATCTTGTTTTTTGTGGTGGTCGAAAAATGCCCTTGATGTTGTTTTCGCTAGGAATCTACAAATTAAATTGGAAGGAACACACAGAAAATGTTGTGGGGAAGGCTAACCAAAGACCGCATTTTATTGGCAGTACACTTAGAAAATGTGACAGATCTACTAAGCTACACTACACTACAGTACCCTACACTACGCTACCCTACACTACTCTTGTCCGTACTCTTTTAGAATATTGCTGCGCGATGTGGGATCCTTACCAGATATGACTGACATAGTACATCGAAAAAGTTCAAAGAAGGGCAGCGCGTTTTGTATTATTGCGAAGTAGGGGAGAATGTGTCACCGAAATGATTCAGAATTTGGGGTGGACATCATTAAAACAAAGGTGGTTCGATGAACCCTCTGCCAGACACTTAAATGTGATTTACAGAGCATCCATGTAGATTTAGATGTAGATGTAAAAATCTCGCAATTTTGGCTGAGGGAGGCCTAATTCTTTGTGAAGGGCTGTGGCATTCGTTTTCTTCAGTGCACGTCTAATTTGCGCTTCGCGGTAACCATTTTGGCGAAACACATCCCTAAGGTGTTACAGCTCAGCCAGGAGGCTGTCTTTGTCGCAAGTAGCACTTGCCCCGTGAACTGGCGTCGTTAGAATGGTGTACCGCTACGCTGCATGATGACAGCTCGATGCATTCACATATAAGTCTACGTAAGTCTTCTTTCCGTAGAGTGCACGTCCGGGGGTACCTTCTGTTTTTCTTTTTATATGAACATCCAAAAAAAGAAGACATCCGTGTGTTTCAGCTCCATCGTGAACTGTATGTTTTGATGGGTGCTGTTCAGGTGGTCCAGGAACTCATTCAGGGCCTCTCTGCCAAATTCCCACAGAACGGAGGTGTCATCCACGTAACGGAAGAAGTGTTTAGGTTTGTACTGTTTTTAGTGCCATCTCTTCAAAATGCTGCATATAGAGATTGACAATTCCTGTGGCAAGTGGCTACTGCATCAACTTACTCATATAATTCTCCACCACAATTGAAGTAGGTTGTTGTGATTACATGTTCAAATAGTTCCAGCGTTTGGAGTTCAAAATGATATGCTTAGAGTACAGAAGCGTTCTAAGTGGTACTCGTGTGAAAACAAATTATAGTCAAAGCTCACCAGCAGATTCTCCTTCAGCAAAGCCAAGAATTCAGCAAAATACCTTATCTGATGAATACAGTGACCCACCATAAATTTCAGGAGTGATACTAGATACCTGGCCACTCCGATGTGGGTGCATTAATGGTGTTAAGCATCAGACGACAGATCGAATTCTACGACTAGGGAGCAAGGCAATCATGAGGGAACGCATTCGCTTCACACGAAGAGAACTGGACAAGAATGCGAAATCTCTACTCGCTTGTCACCTGTATATCGCTGGTACACTATCAGCATAGTCTTGGGAATGGGCAGACTGTAGCTCATTTGCCGATGGTGAAGTACAAAGACGGTGCTCTAGTGCCAGGCAGCATGGAAAATTAGAGACTAGGGGGATCTCAAATTAAGACCCAGGATGTCAATGGTAGCCAACAGCCTTGTATCAGCGGTAACACCAGTTTCCGTCGGATTACTGAAGCTAACCACTGTCGGGCTTGGCTAGCGCTTGGATGGGTGATCGTCCGTGTTTGCCTAGTGCTGTTGCCAAGTGAGGTGCACTCACCCCTTTTGAGGTCAATTGAGGAGTTAGTTGACTGCGAAGTAGTGGCTCCGTTCACGAAAACTGACAATGGTTGGTTGCATAGTGTGCTACCCACTGGCTCCCTTCATGTCCACATCCAGTAACGTCTATCGCTCGAGGATGGCATGGCAGTCGGCCGATACCGTTGGGCCCTACGAGGCCTGTTCGGATGGAGAGAGCGAGAGCGAGAAATGTCAATGACACCAGAACAATTGTCAACCTGACGAAGAAAGAACTGGATGCTGCTACCACCTCGGCTGCCTCCAAAAGGTTAAACTTCGCTCCTGTTCCAAACACAACACCGAAACAGGAGATTATTAACGGTGTTGAAGAAACCATCTGTGGCCTGCCAGCAGAAAAGCAGAAGAGGTGGATGAAAACAGGCGAGAAACTTGCAGGATCACAGACAAATCCCGACTTCCGAAATCAGCTATGACAACAGCAGGAAGGAAAATGCTTAGACTACTAAAAGAATATGTTAAAACCGTCTCCTCAACAGGAATGAGGGCTGCTAGCTGAGATCGACATAGAACCCTGCACTAGCGGCGATACGCTGAGACCGTACCAGCAGTTGACGCTTCGCGAGTCTGGGCAAGACTAAAGGCGCTACAACACTAGGTCTGCGCCCACAGCCGGCCGCGGTGGCCTAGCGGTGCTAGGCGCTTCAGTCTGGAACAGCACGACCACTAAGGTCGCAGGTTCGAATCCAGCCTCGGGCATGGATGCGTGTGATGTCCTTAGGTTAGTTAGGTTTAAGTAGTTCTAAGTTCTTGGGGACTGATGACCGTAGATGTTAAGTCCCACAGTGCTCAGAGCCATTTTGGACTGATGACCTCAGATGTTGAGTGCCATAGTGCTCAGAGCCATTTGAACCATTTTTTTCTGCGCCCACACGCCTCCCTACCACTGGCCCCTAAGCCAGGCGGGGGGTTGGGAGAAATGGAGGTACACAGCTGGGACGTGCGCTAATCATCGGCACTTCCACGGAGAAAAGTCATGAAATCTGGGCGCAGCCACTCAGATGGAAACCCGAGAAGTTTGCATTATTTCAGCATAGCTTTTTTAATAATCTACATCTTTTGCAGTCCACAACACCCCCTAAAATTGCCTTAATAGGCTTTAAGCAAAGTTTTAACTCTTAGTCAATATTTAGGTGCACTAAATAAACTTTAAATAATGCATAACAACCATATTATTTATTGATAAAATTAATTTTAAAGTGTCCTTTAAATTAAATCGTCACAATAACTGAGAAAAATTAATGTAAACAGTGGCCTAGCGTCTCCTTAGAAAGTATGGGTAAGTCAGGTTTGTCAGTTGTTTTCGACGTTAGGAACGATTTCAGGTTCTCAGGAATAAGACGGCTTCTCAATATACTCTTGATAAGGCTCACACTCGAAAATGTTTGTATGAAGTTACCGATCCGAATAAACAAAGAACACAGGTTAATATTTTCAGCTGATTATGAGTCAGTAATAATATTTCAGGTGTTAAAAACCAACATATCTTCGCTTCAGAGCACTCACCTAAAGATAAATACACACAAACTTTGTATGTAAAAATAGAAAAGACACCAGTCATACCTACAAGTACTTTTATTTCTTATTACACAAGCTTATATTTCTTTATTACTATTATCGTGTTATTCACTTATTTCTGACTCAACATTATTACCAAATCTCTTTTCAACTGATGTCTTGTTAGTTCATTAAAACATAATTACCTTCTTTCGCCCGATCGCACCTTTTTTTCGATACTTCACGAGAAACTGTTCCACAACTTTCAACGGATCAGGTACTGCTTTAACTACTTCATTTTCTCCCAACTTCAGCACGTTAAAATTATCCCACGCCCTTACTTCGAAGCATTATCCATTCCCATCCCACACCCCTCCCCCTTTGAAAGGGGGGGGGGTAGCGAGTGCACTTGGTCTGAATGACGAAAGAGTATGGCGACTATTGTAGTTGTCCGCTTGTCCGCAGCCCGTTGTCTAGTTGTTAGCGTTGCTGCCTCCAAGAGGTCCTGGGTTATATTCCCGGTAGGCTGGGCATTTTCTGTGCCCGGGAACTGGGTGTTTGTGCTGTCCTCATCATTTCATCATCATCATCATCATCATTCATGACAAGTGGCTAGATTGGACTGTGAAAAAAATTGGACTGTGTAAAAGTTAGGACTTTGTGCGGCCACTGATGACCGCGCAGTTGGACGCCCTGCTAACCAGACCAGTCATTATCATCAAGTGCAGTTGTACCTTCTGGAAGAGCCCCATGTGACTCGCGAGGCGCTGTTTACCAACAACTGACACAGCCGCCGTTTGCCGACAACAGACATAGTGGGTTGCAGAAGGGCAGCGTGCCGATGTAAGCGATTGCCTGTCTGGGAGGCTGCGACGATTACCGACGTCAGAGAGACTGCAGAAAGCTGACGATGGCCACATGGTGCCGTCGATGTGTAACAGACAGCTCCGAGTGACTTGGCTGCCGCGGTATCTGTACCTCAGTTGCGAGGATGATAAACGTCGAAGGCGTAGGCCCTCACTGGGCAGGGCCCAGGAATAATGTTGACCCAACGGGGCTACTGAATAACAACACTGTAGCTGGCAGATACCAGCCCAGATTGAAAACACGACCTCCTAGGATTGTGGTTGACCACAGGAAAAAAGTCATCCAGCTGGTGACAAAGCGATGAGAAGACATCTGCTCAGAAGGATGCCTACAACTCTTATAGTCGAGGTCTGGAGTAAATGAACGGCTGGATCATCTTGTACTGCAAGCAGTCTTCGTCTCCAGGTTAGTGACTGGTGTAGACATCTGAATACTGATTGAGAATGTCTGCAAACAACTGAGGGCGAGAGTGTTTAATTCGAGTGATACACTAAAAAAGGGTATATACATCAGTCGGTAATCGGCAGTTGTACATGTACAGACAAAAAAATAATTACAGTTTCAAAAAGTCTGGATGATTTATTCAGGAGCTTCACAAACTGAGCAAGTTAACAACGCTTAGTCCTCGTCTGGGCCTTATGCAAGTAGTTATTCGGTTTGCCATTGATTGATAGAGTTGTTGGATGTCCTCCTGGGGATATGGTGCCAAATTCTGTCCAATTGATGCAACAGATCGTTTGAATCCGTAGATGGTTGTAGGGTCCTCTCCTTAAGGCTCTAACCATTCTCAGTTGGGAAGAGATTCGGCTACGTTGCCATCCAAGGTAGGTTTTGGCAAGCACGAAGAGCAGCAGTAGCAACGATTGCTGTGTGCAGGCAGGCATTATCTTGCTCAAAAGTAAGACCGGGATGGCTTGTCATGAAGGGCAACAAATCGCAGTGAAGTATAGCGTTGAGCTACCGCTGTACTGTAAGGGTGCCGCGGATGACAGCCAAAGAGGTCCTGCTAGGAAAACAAAAGGCACCTCAGAGCATCGCTCCTGGTTGTTGGGATGAATGGTGGGCGATAGCCTGCTGTAGACGTAATGAAGTTGCAATATTTACGTTGTTAAAAGCACAGTGTCCGAAGAAATAGTTATACCGAGTGGCAAAAGAACAATAGTAAACCACAGAAAAGAAGGAGAAACATGGTGATCAGCATTAAAAGATTGGAACTCAAAACTGTACTTATGTGTCGGTAATAAAGTGGTAGTGCGACCTCCAGACCAGATGAAAGGAAACGCAGATCACAGCAGATCGTAAGTACTTACCTTTTTACACAAAAAAATCACCACATGAACTGTTTGATAATCTAAAAATAACAAAACTGTAACGTTACAGATCCCACTGATGATGCCTTAGAAAAAGAAAAAGGCGAAACGCGTATGGGAAAAATGAGTTAAGTGGCAGCAGGAAAAGGCGGTTTTATTTACAAAACAAGTATTTCCATGCTTGCTGCGGAGGATGGCCAAGCAAACAAACTTGTCAAATCTTACAGGTTCATTATTCCTACTGATCCACATTAACTTACATTTTTCCACATTTAGGGCTACCTGCCATTCATCAACCAACTGGAAATTATGCCTCAGTCGTATCTTCCTACAGTCACTCATCTTCGACACCTTACCGTGCACCACGGTATCATCAGCAAACAACCGCAGATTGCTGCCCGCCCCGTCCGTCAAATCATTTATGTATACAGAGAACAATAGCGGTCTTATCACAGTTCTCTAGGGCAATCCTGACGTTACCCTTGTATCCGAGGAAAACTCACCGTCGAGGAAAACGTACTGGGTTCTGTTACTTACGAAGCCTTTGAGCCACTCACATATCTGTGAACCTATTCCATATGCTTGTACCTTTGTTAACAGCCTGCAATGGGGCACCGTGTCAAATGTTTTCCGGAAATCAAGAAATATGGAAACTGCCTGTGGTCCTTCATCCGTAGTTCGCAGTATATCATGTGAGAAAAGGGCAGTAAGAATTTCTCATAAGCGAAGCCTTCTAAAAACCATGCTGATTCGTCGACATAAGCTCCTCAGTCTCAAGAAAGTTTATTATATTCGAAATGAGAACATGTTCAAGGATTCTGTAGCAAACCGAAGAAAGGGATATTGTCTTTAATTATGCGGGTCTGTTCTTTTACCCTTCTTATATACTGAAGTCACCTGCGCCTTTTTCCACCCACTTGGGACTTAATGCTAAGCGAGAGATCCGCGGTAAATGCAAGCTAGGTAACGGGCCATGCCGTAGATCACTCTTTTTAAAATCGAACTGGAGCTCCATCTGGACCGTTGTCTGACGTGTCTCCATACACGTCTTCGGTGTGGAATTTCATTTGACGATCTATCTTCTCAATTGGAAAAAATTCGCACGTCATCCCTCAGGAAGACTTCTAACAACTCTATCAATCATTTCCAAGCCGAATAACTGCTTACATAAGGCCCACGCCCAGCCTCTGGTATAAGATATCCCAACTTCGGCTTTCAGAAGCGGTGGCGGACATGTTACGTGGCGTCGGCATACTGAATGAGTGCTCTTAGTCTCTGAATGTGCATCCGTCCTCCACAGAGCTCTCTCATCGGGATGATAGCAAGCCGTTCCTTATGATGTCATTTTCCTGCATCAACGTTAGGCAGTTCATTACTCCAAAATTAGGTTGTGGCGCAGCAATCCACTCTAATTGTCAATCGTTAGTCTTTTTTTGTCCAAATAGCAAAACACATCGACTAATTTTAATGTCTCATTTTAATCTGTATCTATCAGCATCTGCCGATTTCATGCAACTATATTCTATACTTCTGTTGAGAGTCATCTTATAACCTATTTTCAAGATCCTTTTCCATTCCGTTCAACTAGTCTCCCATGTGCTTTGCCGTCTGTGATAGAACCGCAAAGTTTTTATTACTTCTCCCTGAACTTTAATTCCATTTCAAAATTTCTCCTCGATTTCCTTTATCGCGGGGTCAGTGTTTACACTGAATAACATGGGAGAGAGGTTACAATCCTGTCTCACCCCCATCTCAACTGTTGGCTCATTTTCAGGCCTTCAGATTCTTGTAATTGCAGTCTGATTTGAGCACAAGTAGACAACTTTTCGCTCCTTATATTTCACCCCTGCTGTCTTCAATATTTCGAAGAGTGTATAGCACTCAATATTGTGAAAACCTTTCTCTGAGGCTACAATTTTTTTACTCTAACAGCATAAAACTCTTTAAACAAAATGTACGTTTACGTTAACAGCATAAAAATACATTTTATCGATACGTGGCGTATGTCACCTTGTAGAAGGGCAAGATATTACTGAAACTGAGTCAAAGATACCAAATAGCCAGACGTGAGATAGGCCTCTCTTAAGAAACAGTAATTGCTTAAACAGGATTAAGAGAGACCATGTGGCTAAGCGTGATGCATGTCACTTCAAGATAATAGAGATTTACTTAAACAGGATTAGAAGGTATAAAATAGCTCAGAGCCGACGTATATAACTACAGAAACACAGCACCATTAGTTAAAAAAATGATATCAGATTATACCTTAACTGGCCATTAAAGGGAGCAGTTTTTCCCTCATTACTGTTACTTAAACAATTTATACCCGTGTCAGGCGTGGAAAATAGTAAAGCACCGTCCGCATTTCAGTAGAATAGAACGAGAAACCTTTTAACAGACAAGGCTATGTGTGAGACACGCAATGCCAAAAATCGAGTACAGGGCAAACTTTAAAGCAATCTTCGAAAACTTTGAAATAATCGCCTTTCCGCACGGGAGCACTAGGAACAAAGACTTAATGCCAATTTCTTCAGTGGCGTAATCAGATGTCAAAACAGATTATGATTAAGACGCAAGTTTTAACTGAGACGGGACAACGCCTACTGCTGAAATGTTATTAGATAGTCTTAAACAATACAGAAAGTCCTCAAGGTGGTGCTATTCAAGGAATTAAATTACTCACCGGGTCAGCTGGACCCGAGCCTCAGCAAGCCTAAGCAGAAGCACCTTAATTACAGTTATCAATCCCAGCGACGAGAGAACACATCGCACTGCAAGGCAAAGTTGTGTGGAGGATACACGAATTTGAACTGAGCCAACAACCAACCGCCGCGCCGCCGGGGCTGAACATACAAATGTTAACTTACAAATGTGCTTTCGCACGCAAATGTGGAGTACACAGCAAATTACAGCAATCAAGTAAAACGCAAAGAACAGAATACAATCACCTTAGCGTGAAGTAATGACATCAGTGTACATAGTTCTGCGCTAATACAGTCACTGCGAGTGCGGTTGAATGTGAACAAACTTCGTGCGAAGAGCAGGTCCATAAATCTAACAGAGATTCGTGCGCTTTCGGACCAAAATAAGCAAACGTTACCCTAATCTTACAATGACAGGTAGACAAGGCCACAAAATATTTTAACACCAAACAGCAATCAAGAAACGCCTCCAAGGGCAAAATTCAGTACCTCTTATTCAGATACTGGAAATGAATGGTGCTATGCATGAGCTGTTACTCATGTAGACTAATGAAAACTATTTGCACATCACTGTGTCTCAGAATATCTGACCATGCACACTTAAGCAGTAAAGGTACAGTAACCATACTGGCAGACGCACTTAAACAAGGCAATCCTCACTACTGTGGCACTGGCAGTGAACAGCAAAGCGAGTGACACACGATTTTGACACGTATTTCCAAAGTGAGCTTTGCATGAGGCTTGCATTCCCACAAAGGCAGTAATGAGTAGCCCGGGCTTGTCCTGGATTCTGTCAGTACTAACAGAACAACATGTGCCTCCGCTCAATACTGTCCAAACATCGACTGCCACCGCCAGCACTCGTCAGCCCAGTTTACTCTAATAGCCCCAGCGGCACTGCCCGGCACCTCCTCCACACTCTCGCCCTCCTCCAAAACTACTCTGGCCTCAGCCAGGCACCAAAGACCTTCGTAGGGTGTAACGACGAGTGTGTCGATGACTAAGGGACCATCTATACACCGCTTCACGGCACATAAAGAAGAATCAAGATATGCTCATACGATCTGTAGATCTAAGAAATCGTTGCACAGTGTGAAATGGTGCAAGCTGTCTGTAAATCTGAGAAAAATGGGAGAAAAGACGGGTACAGAAGTTTGGGAGGAAAACATAGGTACAAGGAAAGTAAATACGAAGAAACCATGGGTAAGAGAAAAATGTTTCAGTTGGTCGACGAAAGAAGCAACTGGCAACAATAAGACTGGCAGACAAAGAGCGAAGTGCTACGATTAAAATTGGTGTAAAACATGGATGCAGTTTTTTCGCCACTACTGTTCAGTCTTCACGTCAAAGGAACAAGGGCGTAATAAGAAGAATATTCAAGAGTTGGATTAATATTCAAGGTGAAGGGGTATCTTTATATACAGCTTCCCCGCACGTCCCATTTGTTTCATTCGCAAGTGATTGGTGTCTCTATATTACTGAATTTCCCAGAACATTTTCTTTCATCGATCAACTGAAACATTTTTTTCATTACCCATGGTTTCCTCGCATTTACTTTCCTTGTACCTATGTTTTCCTTCCCAACTTCTGTAATTGCCCTTTTAAGAGATGTCCATTCCTCTTCAACTGTACTGCCTGTTGAACTATTCATTATCACAGTATCTATAGTCTCGGAGAACTTCAAGCATATCTCTTCATTCCTCGATACTTCGGTACTCCACTTCCACCTGCTCTTCATCATTACTAAATTGTGATTTGGGTCTATATCTGCTTCTAGGTAATTCTTACAATCCAGTATCTCATTTACGAATCTCTACCTGACCGTATGTAATCTAACTAGAATCTTCACATATCTCCACATCCCCTGCCTCCACCCCTTATCCTTACATAGCTCCTCTCCTGTGATTTATCAACAGAGTATTCGGCATCACCCGCTGAAATTTATTGCGGAAACCAGTTAGTCTTTCTCTTCTCTCATACCTACTACCACGCTCACATTCTTTTGTAGTTCTGTCTTCTACTCCTTCCCCCATACCCGCATTCCAATCCCCCAAGACTGTGAGATTTTCATCTCCCTTAACGCACTGAATTAGTATCCTCACATATTTCTCTACTTCTTCATCTTATTGTTGTGATGTCGGCATGTATATCTGTTGTTGTTAGTGTTGGTTTGATGTTGCATCTGATGAGAACAATCCTATCACTGAATTGTTCACAGTAACTCTCCGCCCTAGCTTTCTATCCATTACGAGTTCTACTCGCGTTATACCATTTTCTGCTGCTGTTGATATTATCCTATACTCTTTTGACCAGAAATCCTTGTAGTCTTTCCATTTCACCTGAATGGTAGCATGCTGTAAATGGAGAAAATGTAAGATATGAAGATGAGCGGGAAAAACAATCCAGTAATCTTCGAATGCAATATTAGTAGTGTGTTGAGTGACACACTCACGTCGATTGAATATCTATTGGTAATGTTGCTAAGCGATCTTAAGTGGAACGAGCACATCAGGTCGGTAGTAAGGAAGTCGAGTGGTCGGCTTCGGCTTATTGCGAGAATTTTAGGAAAGTATTGCTCATCTGTAAAGGAGGCTACGCGTGGTACAGTAGTGTGACTCGTTCTAGAATACTGCTCGAGTGTTTGGGATCGCTACCACGTTGGATTAGAGAAAGACATCTGAACACTTCAGAGACGCGCCGCTAGATTTGTTAGCGGTATGTTCGACCAACGTGCGAGTATTAGGGAGGTGATTCGTGAACTCAGATGGGAGGCGACGTAGTTTTCATGAAACACTATTGAG
Organism: Schistocerca piceifrons; assembly: GCF_021461385.2. NCBI lineage: Eukaryota > Metazoa > Arthropoda > Insecta > Orthoptera > Acrididae > Schistocerca > Schistocerca piceifrons. The sequence continues at coordinate 1,008,019,450 of NC_060138.1, forward strand.
AAAATGCAGGAAATTGGCATTCTTGGTCGACTGTTTGCGATTGCAACAGTGAAGGAAATAGCTAACAGTGGCACAAGATACCACTTACTGAGCCGTGTTGCAGCTCGCTTTGGTGCCGTTGGTAGGTTGGTTATCAAGTAATAGAGATAGTGGCGCCTCATTTTCTTCTTGTGTTTAGTGGCGCCGCTACATTTGCTAGCGTTGTCTGTCCACGAGTGCCAGCAGCAGCGGTTATCGATATCTAGTACCGTGGTACTATCTTTGGAAGGACGTCAAATGTTTTCTGGGTCAGAGCGTGTTGGCGAGTTCGGTTGGGACAGAGCAGCAGTGAGGTCCCGCAGCACGAAAACATGCTGGGACACTGGCGGCACACAGGCACTGCCGGATCGAGGAGCTGTAGTTCCGAGGGCCATAACCTAACTTCTCCACCGGACCAAGGACGTTTGAGTTGAGTGAACATTAACCCAGCAGTGAAACCTCCACTATTTTGAGATCACGCCTTTTATCCGCGCTCCGGCCGGGGTGGCCGGTATAACGGTACTTTGCGGGCAGGCGTGTCAATTAGCATCACTTTAATTAAAGTGGGGGATAAATAGACTTTATTTTGGAAGAATTAAAAGGGGAAAGTAATACGAAACTTTAATAACTGCACAGTATTACTAAGAAGCAATATAATGAAAACTAATAAAAAGCAAAGTAGCGAAGACCAAGCGGGACAGAAAGATATAGGGACGCGTTTGTTTTTTAATAGATATAAAAGAACATGTGACACATTATTGAGCTCTCTACCTTAAGTTATCGCGATGGGGCTAGTCGATGAAAAAGTGGTACGACTGCGAAACTCGTTAAGGAGATTATTTAAAGACTCTTCAAGCACGTTTAAAATACATTACGTGTGACGAAGTGATCAGAGACGTTTATTGTCGGATGAAGTGAAAATGATCCCGACAAAATAATTCCAACTTTGTGTTAGCTGAGAAGAATACTCTTGGGAAACTATTATGGTTGTGGAACTCACGAAAGCTGTACGCAACGGAAAGTTATAGTTTACGTAATTCTGCATTTTATAATATTGTGAAACGCGTGTGTACGGAACATTAAGAGAATCTTATCCTTGGACGGTTGCGGGGGTAACTGATACAAACAACGCGCCAGCATAAAAATAGTTCTCTTATTAACTACCAGATATTAATTAACGGGGACCTAAAATACTAAAAACAGTGCATGCACCGTTAAATTGAACCCTGCGTGTGAAAGACAATCACATCGACATTTCGAAAGCGAAGAATAGACATTTAAGTGCCGAATGGGTCGTGTCGATATTTGGATTATATGACACGCGTTATTCAGAACACGATATCGACCAATCCAATACTGAAAAGAAGGATAGGATCATCACCCCCAATCCCGATTGATATTTCATATTTAGTTAGTGAAAAGAAATGTGTTGATAAACAAACTTCATTTCAATTTTATTCACGATTTTGGCTTCATTACGTAGTCTTGACTACATGATAAACAATATCTGTGGAAGTTGTGTACAACGTATCGTCATAATATTTAGCCAACCAATATTGTGGGACACCAAAAAATGTAAATGCATGAAATTGTTCTAACAGCGGATGTATAATGTGTGAGTGCGACGAACTATATTGAGAAACTGAACATACATTACGTACTTGCATGTTTATCTGCGAAAATGGTCCTTGTCGGTACATCAGCATAGAGTTCGAATAGAATCGCTGGAACATTGCAAACCATTCAGATTAATCGAACATCTAAATACGCATAATGCTGGTATCACCAGGATGTGTTCTTTCTCCTCACCCCCGTGGCAGTAATTGAATTTAGAGTCAGCCGGGATTAACATTTAAATCAATTGACGACCATTGTGCTAGCGTCACGAATTTTCAAACGTCCACTGCCATGTATGAAGGCGAGTGACACCTCGAGTGCTAACGTCGATCGAAGGGTGTCGTCGTGATCGTATTGAATGACATTAAGCGGTCACACCGAGCGGTTCTAGGCACTACAGTCTGGAACCGCGCGACCGCTACGGTCGCAGGTTCGAATCCTGCCTCGGGCATGGATGTGTGTGATATCCTTAGGTTAGTTAGTTTTAAGTAGTTCTAAGTTCTAGGGGACTAATGACCTCAGAACTTAAGTCACATAGTGCTGGGAGCCATTTGAACCACTTTTTTGTATCCGCCCGTTGCTGCTCGCAGTGTTGCTGACACGAAAAGCACCAAGTGGAGTGTTTGGAGTTGGCGAAATTAATTGGCTATCCTCCACCTTTTATTATTAATCATTGAATTCCTTGTGTTTATTGATGAAGTTCAACCAGCGGTATTTTTCTGCCTAGCACCCGCTAACGCCCCAGTTACCTGCCCTGGAAGTTAGTGTATTTTCGTGACAGTGTACCTTTCCTCGCTTTGTCGCTGTAGTCCTGTAAGGCATGTAGTTTGACAGCCACCTTGATTGAGGTTCCAATATTTGTTTCTTTTGAACTACTTTGGTCATAGTGGTACCTTCTGCTTCTGGATGTTCTAAACACCGGATTCTGAAGACTCAGTGCTGTCCGCCGGTTCCACCTTGTCTGGGTTACTCCATCGACACCGAATCCTGGCTTTCCCTAAGTCCCTTGTCCTACTTACCGAACGCTAATGATGACTTTCGGTGTACCTTTGTTGATGTAGACGTAGATGTATGAGTCATTGGGCTGATAAGTGATTGTTCTCTCTTTTACCATATCTGCCATTGCTGTATTCGGGACTGTGTGGATGATATTCATCTTAGTCTTCCCCAGAGAATCTACGAAGTAACTAAAATAATCTTTTGCTGTCACTTCTCCCGATGATTTTAGAAATACTTCGGAATATTTTCTTCACCTACAGCCTTGCTGGTTCACAGGTCTTCCAGTGTTTTAGAAGCTTCAAAAATGCCTCTGAGCACTATGGGACTTAACTTCTGAGGTCAGCAGTCCCCTAGAACTTAGAACTACTTAAACCCAACTAACCTAAGGACATCACACACATCCATGCCCGAGGCAGGATTCGAACCTGCGAACGTAGCAGTCGCGCGGTTCCAGACTGTAGCGCCTAGAACCGCTCGGCCACTCCGGCCGGCTTTTAGAAGCTTCCTGCAGCCATTGCGCTTTACGTTTCCGCTTTTCCTATCGATTTCATTCCTTCCTGATCATTTTTGGTTTCTCATGTTCTCGATCAATTTTATGTATTTATTCTGCTCCCCAAGACTTGTTCGCAGTTTTCTTGTACCTATATTCGTCCACCCAACTTATGTGATTACCCTTTTTAGGGATTCCAGTCCTCTTCCACTGAACTAACTGCTGTGGTGGTCATTATTGCCTCACGTATTGCCCCAAACAACGTCATCGATCAACATTACTTCAGTATCCATTGCTTAAACCATTAATTTTTTCTGTTGGTTTTCTTATCTTCAGCCTAATCTTTAGCATTACTAGGTTATGATGAGAATCTGCGCTGCTAGCCATTAAAACTGCATCACCACCAGCTTTATCTTTTCTGCGTACATAATGTAACAGAAAGATTTTGAGTGTTAAGTCGGCGAAATTTGTAGGGGAGGCTGTTGTATTTAGAGGATAGTGCACCCAGCACATGCGTTTTCTGGTCGGTACTTCAGTCTGGTGACTGATTTTTGAATTACTTGAAGGAATGCGCACTAGACACCCTCAGTTTTTATTCTTGCTACAGAGGAGGATGCGTTTTGCACAGCATTTGTAACTATTGTAATTTCAGAAAAAGACTTTAACACTTGAAAAGTGAATGCCATCATTTAAAAGTGGAATAAGAAAAGTGGATGCCATCATTGAAAAATGGAATAAGAAAATACTAGGTGATTCAGCTGCCCCTACCAAAGTCGTTCTATGCAGACTGCTATGTTATATCTGGCCTTCAAAACCCACCCGCGAGAATTTCATATTCTTTCGCTCTCTACACACAAATTATTAGCCCTACAGATGAAAATGAACTGGACTGTTTTTGTAGGAAATGTAATGTAGTTAAATTTTGTGCTGGGATAAGTTTTCACTAGAGACCGTAGTTTTCCAGATAATCAGGAAAAACGTACACAAGTGACCTCAAAACGCACCCCCACTCCGACTCAAGGCCTCCACCGGTCAGGATTTCTAGTACATTGTTTATGGCACTCCCTCCCGCTACTACACAAAAATTTGCGACTGCATGAATTATTTTCCACAGTCTTCGTTGAGTCGCTTATTAGGCCACCAGCCTATTAGAGCACCTACAAATTATAAAACTTTGTACATATTACCTAACAATTTTGTGAATTTTAACGTCATAAAATAAACAATTGTATTGTTGTATTTGTCAGCTCTTCTGACTACAAAACTACTGTGCTTGTAAGGGTTAAGTTTGATATCGAATGGATCAGTGTTATTAGCTTTAGCGTAAAATTTACAAAAGTCGTTTATCTTTCATTATTATCACGGGCACATTTAAATTAATACCGGTAACGCAATAGACGACAATGCTGGTGGCGTAACAGCTCAACCAATAGGGACCAAAAACGTTCGAATATTGGGACCGGTTAGTGTAGTTGGAAATTTTTGTACAATAGCAGTAGGAAGTGCCACGAACAACATACCAGACATCCTCACTGGTGAGGGAAGAAAGTGGCGGGTAGGGGTACGTACGTTTGAAGATCATTTTTGTACCGTTTTTCTTGAACAACTCGAAAACCGTGGCCTCCAGCGAAACGTATCCCAGTACAAAATTTTACTACATTAAATATCCTACAAAAGGATCCTATTAATTTTTTCTATAAGACTAGTAATTTGTGCGTAAGTAGCGAAAGAATACGAAAATCTCGTGCAGATTTTGAATGTCAAGTATAACACCGCGGATTGCAGAAAACGATATCAATAGGGCAGCTGAAACATCCTCTGAATTAAACTTCTATTACTGGACTGGCTAGAGGCTCAAGTCTTGAAGAGTGTTCCATGGTACAACACTCCTGTACAAAGAGCTACCACCTCCGGCAGCAACAATGACCTTAGTCTGATTGGGATCGAGTTCGAAATGAGATTGAATGACAGATCGCTTCAACACTGCACCGTGGTTGATAGTGGCTGGCGAATGCAGGCACGCCACACTCTCGGCGACCCATAAGCATATCTTTGCAATGGATGAGTGATCTGGAGAACATGTTGACCAAGGTAATAGTCGAACATCCACCGTATCGAGTGGAGGCAAGTTTGCACGGGGAACATGCGATCGTGAGTTGTCTTGTCGATGAAAGGCATTACTTCTGGGCTAAGCCAAGTAATTTAGATTGAGACGTAAGGGACGTCAAATGTCGGGAAATTCCAAGAAAGGGATGACAAATGTTGAACATGTGATGTCACCACATTGCGTACCTCACCGCACATGCAGCGCCGGGTTTGTCGATCTTACCGTCGCCGGTAGGGGCAATGCTACACATTGCTCCTCTTGGCTACTCTATTTTCGAACATCTTCAGTAAACGGTGATCTGTTGTAAACACAGAAGTTATAAAGTTGTTGTCCTCGCTGTAGCCAATCAAAAGCTGTTCTAATTTTGTGTTTCTTTCCTTTTATCCCTTCTTTTTTGTCTAAAGGCTTTATTTAGTAAAGAACACGTGGTTCATTTACTTCTAGCGATGAAATTCGAAAGCTTATACTGATTTACCTGTGATCCAATACTGTAGGTTTTCGTTGTACTGTGCTTTGCAATTAACAAGCGGAGACTCCGAGACCAGTAAATAAAATAATAAATCTTACCTCAAAGGAAACACATAATTAGGGTAAATCAGGGTGATATGGTGAAGAAAAAATTTGGGCCATGTAGAAGACAAGAAATTTTTTATTTAAACAAAATAAAAACACTCTCCTTTCACAAAATACGTAAGTAACACATTAACAGTACCTCTTTAAGGCACTACAAAAGTTTTAAAAAAGCATTAATTATTTTTATTAATGTCGAATGCCCTTTGGATCAAATGGTGAACTTACTTCCCCTGCATTTTGCCACATACGTCAGATATAGATTCATATTTTGAACAGTCTTCATGCAGCCACCGTCGGCAGCTAATACATTTGATCCAACCCACATCCTTCATAGTGCAACTGTACAGTTCACCGCACCCTACACAAAAACACTCTTCATCATCCGCGTCATCATCGTCTTGCCATTGGATATCCAGCGACGAGTCGCATTCGATGTCAGTGGTAGACGCTTTTCGTTTCTTAGGCTGCTTCTTTTTGATAATTCCTTTGGTAGTCTCGTTGGTTACGTTTTTTCCATTGCTTACAGTTTTTCCTTTGCTTACAGTTTTTCCTTCGGTTACGGTTTATCCTTTGGTCCTCTTTTTAGCATTTGCTCTACTCTTCACTGACTCATTTTGTCGTTTTTTGTTTTGCAGGTTGTCGATGTTTTCTGGAGAAGTCAAAACCTCATCTAAAGCTGTGGACTTCTTCCTTGCAGATGCAACTTTATCTAGGATAGGTATCGGCGAATTATGGTTCAAGACTTTGCCAGGGGTTATTTGACATTCTTCTATTGCCACTGTCGAAGTCATATCTGTTGCTTCTGATGAAGACTCCATGTTTTACTGTGGATTTTCCGCCGTTGCGAACAGCCCAGTTGTGGTGAAGCTTGTATGTGTTCAAGTCCCTGATCGTTATCTACGTCTGCAGTTGCTTCTTCCGAGGGATTGGGTATTTCCTGTCAGTGCGAACAACTTGGTCGAAGTGAAGTAGGTCTGTTTTCATGTCGTTCGTTGTTTTCCTGATGTTGATCTGAAGTTGATGTTAAAAACGCGTATTCGGGAATGACATCAGGATTAAACGGGATGATTCCTGTGCTTCTGAACCCCGATATTGCATTCTTTAAAATGGTTCAAATGGCTCTGAGCACTATGGGACTTAACATCTGTGGTCATCAGTCCCCTAGAACTTAGAACTACTTAAACCTAACTAACCTAAGGACATCACACACATCCATGCCCGAGGCAGGTTTCGAACCTGCGCCCGTAGCAGTCGCGCGGTTCCGGACTGCGCCCCTAGAACCGCTAGACCACCGCGGCCGGCATTTTGCATTCTCTGTCGTAGTTGCTTGAACCCATGCCTTTGTAAACAGTCCTCCGAACACTAGTCTGGAAATTTTTCTATTTGGATTCATTTTAATGTACCAATTGAAAGCATTGTAATAAGAGGATTTCCGAGCTTTAAAAATGCTCTGTCTAGTGGCTGCAGATAGTGTTTGGTGTCGCTGGGTGGACAGAGCAAAATTATGTTTTCTTCTTCTGCAAACTGTAATGTATCCACACTGCTGCAATGAGAGCTAAGTCCATCCAAAATAAGCACGACTGTTCCCTAAGGCTTCCTCGGTGCAAAATGGTTCCTAAGCCGCAGAAGAAAAATATCAGTTGTTACGTACGCCGACTTTTGTGACATGAAAATCGTGGAACCCAGCGGCATACCGTCCTTGTACTCGGCCTTTTCATTTTTTCCCTTCAAAACACAAGCTGGGGGTAAAAACATGCACTCTCCAGTGCAGCAAGCGATTAAAGATATGACTTCACCCTTTTCACCGGGTGTTCTCGCTGGAACGCTCTTAGACCCCTTTACTGCCAACACGTAACCTTGTCTATTATTCAGCTGAAGTCCGGACCCTTCTACGTTGAATATATTTCCCGGCTTATCAAGGAGGTTATGCTCTACCAAGATGTTTTGCAGCGATGAAAAATAGTCTGAAACGTTTTTCGTACTTAAACCCCTTGACTGTGTTTGTGAAGCTCCTTCCGATTTGCGGATTGAGAATTCCGGATGTCTTTTTAAGAATAAATTTAGCCAGTCCATTCCAGCCAATTTCCTTTTCTAGGTTAAATTTGTGATTTTGGTTATATTTCTCAGCTAGTTTATATGCCATGGTACGTGCTTCTGTCCTTGTCGGTGCAAATCCGAAGTTTTCTAATTTTATGATATGTTTTACCAACTTTTTCTCACATTCTTATGTTAGTACAGGCGGCCCACCTGAAGGTATTTACGTAAAGCATCCGTTTGCTAATCGTCTCTTCAGCGGAGCGGGTCCGACAGCCGATCAGTTCCAGTCATCCCACCAGCCAGGAAGGACGTACACGGCTCGTGTTGTCTGTAATTCAACCATACCTAGACGGTCAATACCGCAGTTAGATCGCGTCCGCATTGTTACTTTGTGCCAGGAAGGGCTGTCAACAAGGGAAGTGTCCAGGTGTCTCTGAGTGAAGCAAAGCAATGTTGTTCGGACAATGAGGAGAGATACAGAGAGACAGGAACGGTCGATGACATGTCTTCATCAGGCCACCCAAGGGCTACTACTGTAGTGGATGACCGCTACCTACGGGTTATGGCTCGAAGGAATCCTGACAGCAATGCCACGATGTTGAATAATGCTTTTCGTGCAGCTACAGGACGTCTTGTTACGACTCAAACTGTGCACGGTAGGCTCTATGGCGAAGTCCACCTTTGTAAACATGACACCAGGCAGCGCGGTACAGATGGGCCCAACAACATTCTGAATGGACCGCTCAGGATTGGCATCACGTTCTCTTCACCGATGAGTGTCGCATATTCCTTCAACCAGACAATCATGGGAGACGTGTTTGGAGGCAGCCCGGTCAGGCTGAAGGCGTTAGACACACAGTCCAGCGAATGCAGCAAGATGGAGGTTCCCTGGTGTTTTGGGGTGGCATTATGTGGGGCCGCTGGTGGTCATGGAAGGCGTCGTAGCGGCTCTACGACACGTGAATGCCTTTTTCCTACCGATAGTGCAACCATATTGGCAGCATATTGCCGAGGCATTCGTTTTCATGGACGACAATTCGCGCCCCCATGGTGCACATCTTGTGAATGACTTCCCTCAGTATAACGACATCGCTCGACTAGAGTGGCCAGCATGTTCTCCAGATATGAACCCTATCGAACAAGCCTGGGAAAGATTGAAAAGGGCTGTTTGTGGACGACCTGACCCACCAACCACTCTGAGGGATCTACGCCCAATCGCCCTTGAGGAGTGGGACAATCAGAACCAACAGTGCCTTGAAGAACTTGTGGATAGTATGCCACAACGAATACAGGCATGTATTAATGCAAGAGGGCGTGCTATTGGTTATTAGAGGTACCGGTGTGTGCAGCAATCTGGTCCGCGGCCTCTGAAGGTCTCACTGGATAGTGGTACAACATGCAATGCGTGGTTTCATGAGCAATAAAAAGGGCAGAAAAGATCTTTGTGTTGATCTCTATTCCAATTTTCTGTACAGGTTCCGGAGCTCTCGGAACGAATGTGATACCAAAACTTCTTTTGGTGTGCGTATGTTTTCTCCCAAAGCCGTCTTAGGTAAAGCGAAATGTAAAAATACTGTTAGTAGTCCGATAATAGCTACGAAGTCTTTGCGTACCTTCATGGACGCGTTTTGCGACGGTATGCGATGAACCGTAGGCGTGTCAGGCGAATACGTCTGAATATTATTTTGGGATTAGTTTCATACGGTCAGGCAACGATCCACATTAATTCTGAGGCGTCAAAATACAACGGGAGCGGTGCCAGGGTGGTCTGTAACAAGTTGTTGGAGTATAAATAGGCAGGTTCTGAGAGGCGCCACGGCGACCTGCCGTGGCAAAAACGACGCAAGCCGCGAATCGCGCTGCGGGTTGCTGCCTCTCCAGGCGCTTCAGCAAGAACTGGCTCAGAACTGGCAGGCAGGAAGCGATGGATCTACCACGGTTTGAGCCGTAACAGCACTGGCAAAAAGCTAGCGCTCGCTGCTGAGTTGTGAGGCGCGTATAATGTACGTCGTCTTATTAGCGCGGCGCTTCGTAACACATACACTTGAGCGCCAAAAATTTTTAACCGGTAATCGTAGACGGGCAGCGCAAAAACTTTATAACTAGACGAAGTAGAACTTTTAACTTTGCAAGGATTTGCTGAATGTTGAGCTTCGTGCGATTTCATACGTTTGCAGATGAATTTGCTTGAGACGCCGAACACTCGCAGTGAGGTTTCCGGAGTAACGAGATTGTATTAAAAGTTCCTGCAACTTTCGTCGAGGGAAGTGGAAAACTGCAAACGAGACCGAAAACTAAACTCCCATTACACCCCTGTGCTAGGAAGCAAATGTAGAGGTCGTACCAACTTTCTTGTCGAATATTTTTTGTCCAAGTAAGATCCAATAAGCAGCCTGGATGTCAGTGACCGGGCGCATGTGATTACATGTGGTCACCGATTATCACGCGCAGGTGGAGTCTTTGACAGTATTTGTTGCATTTTCTTTATCACTTCACAGATAGAGCAGTACGTGGGCAAAACTGCGTTCTCATCTTACACCATTCTTATTTTGAACATTTCTCTCTTGTTCTTCATTGTTACTGGTCTGTCATCATTCTTGTATCCATTGTATATTACCTATCATTTATGACAGTTTAAAACAACTTGCACCGTTTTACGTTAAGGAACAACTGTTACCTGTCGACAATCTTAATATCGAGCGTAATGTAAGAACAACCCCTGTGGTGTCATTAGCTTTCCTAATACCAAAGTTATCATGATATATCAAATCTTTGATTCTTCTGCGTATCACTCTGGACAGCAACTTGCATTAATGACGTGGCCAGTAACTGTGTGGAAGTTTTTGCATTCATCTTCCCTTGCTCTCTTTCAAATTTCATGGATTAACATCCTTCCGAAAATCCGATATTATGTCTCCAGTCTTCTTGGCTCTGCGCATCTAAATAATCGTTCAATTACCAGTTCCTTCAAGGATTTTAGAAATTCAGAAGGGACGTTATCAACTCTCTCTTCTTCGTGTTATCGCACGTCTATTAAAGCTCTGTCAATCTCTGATTCCGTTATTGAATCGCCTCCAAATAGGTACCCATTTTATCTTCTATCATGTTATAGATTCCTTTCTATCGTAAAGGCCCTCTATGTTCTCATTTTAGCTATCTGTTCTGTTCTCAATGATTAGCAATGGAATTACTTTCAAATTAACCGAAAATTTCCTGTTGATTTCATTTATCATCGTTTTATAATGCTAAGCTATTTACTTTCATTGAACATTTACACCTTTCCTTCTTTCATAGATCTATTGCAATATTTCTTCTGTTACCCACAATTTATTTGCAGTTATTTTCTATCTACACTGAAGAGCCAAAGAAACTGGCACACCTGCCCAATATCGTGCAGGACTCCCGTGAGCACGCAGAAGTGCCGCAACACAACGTGACATGGACTCGACTAATGTCTGTATTTGCTGGAGGCAACTGACACCATGAATCCTGCAGGATTGTCCATAAATGCGTAAGAATATGCGGAGATGGAGATCTCTTCTGAACAGCACTTTGTAAGACATCCCAGGTATGCTCGATAATGTTCCTCTCTGGGGAGTTTGGTCACCAGCGGAAATGTTTAAACTCAGAAGAGTATTGCCGAAGCCACTCTGTAGCAATTCTGGACGTGAGAGGTATCGCTTTGTCCTGCTGGAATGCACAATGGAAATGAATGGATGCACGTGATCAGACAAGATGCCTACGTACGTGTCACCTGTCAGAGTCATATCTAGACGTATCAGAGGTCCCATATCACTCCAACTACGTTTATCTGTATTTGGTTACGCATGCCTATACCACTTTCTTTGGAGCTTCAGTGTGTATCTGTGTGCACAACTAGTTTGGTTACACTTTTTAGAAATGGTTCAAAAATGGTTTAAATGGCTCTGAGCACTATGGGACTCAACTGCTGTGGTCATAAGTCCCCTAGAACTTAGAACTACTTAAACCTAACTAACCTAAGGACATCACACACATCCATGCCCGAGGCAGGATTCGAACCTGCGACCGTAGCGGTCGTGCGGTTCCAGACTGTAGCGACTTTAACCGCTCGGCTTTAGAAATGATCATACCTCCTCAACTAAATTACATGCTATAATATTTATTATTGAAGTATCGACAGACTCAGAGAACTTTGAATACATTACCTGAATACTTCAAAAATGTGTGTGAAATCTTATGGAACTTAACTGCTAAGGTCATCAGTCTCTAAGCTTACACACTACTTAACCTAAATTATCCTAAGGACAAACACATACACCCATTCCCGAGGGAGGACTCGAACCTCCGCCGGGACCAGCCGCACAGTCCATGACTGCAGCGCCTAAGACCGCTCGGCTAATCCCGCGCTGCCCTGAATACTTCAGTAAGCCACAGCCTTGTGCTCTGGTTGTTGTTCATCAATACTGTACCTTGATCTGAGTCTATATTTGATCCCGAAAACACCATGCGATCAAATGTCTCTGATATCGGGAAACCCGTCCCAACGTGATGTAGTCCAGCGGAAATGTTTCTGTTTCACCTGGTGTTTTCTAGTTATAGCCCCACATTTTATGGTTTTTGAACTGTGTATTTCTTGTTAAGACCAAAACTTTATTCCCTCACTCATTCTTTGAGTCGTTTTACCCTATGGTAATCTCCTTCAGGACATCAGAATAAGCATTTAATCCAAAATGTTTTTGCAATGCATAGGCCATCATGACACGTTTCAGCGACTGACTACACCACATCTTTAATTCAGCGGTTTCGCGTGTCTTCTGAATTGTCTTGGCGTTGATCATTGCTGATTCTCCCATTTTTAGTGGTGGTGACCTAGCCAATGGAAAGAGGGTGTCCCGAATTGTTATCAGGCACCAGCTTTGTTTCGACAAGAATGACCTTGACTACTATTACAGAAAGAGCTCCACCGCCGTAGAACATGATTTGTATTCAAAATCTAAGAATTAGTCTGTGGAATTATCAATCAAAGTCGCGAACCCTCGACTACGGTTTAGAAGTTAACGATGGAAAATGTATCTAAATTTTGTATATATCCAAGCATTGGAAGGTAACAGGAAAAGAATCTCGAATAAATAAAAGACCAAGCAGAAACACGTGCTGCATTGAGTAATTTTTTCTTTATTATGGAATTTGTGTTAGTCTTATCTTTGATGTCTACTGGGAGTGGAGAGGTCAGTGTCTGTTTGACGAAACGATCTGCTAGTGCGCGAGGGTTTTTTATTTTTATTTTTATTGTGACTGCGTGGTGTTAATTGGCAAGGAGAAGGCGGTGAAACACATTGGATTTGTATGCAGCATGTATCCTCCACATTTACATTTTGAAACCAACAGTTAAATGGTGTATGACAAAACGAAACCAATAATCTTGGAAGGATTGTGAGCGATGTCTTGGAGAACAAATGTCCAATAGAGTTATCCAATGACGCCTGCCGCTAGGCCAACCCTTGGGCGCTAAACGTGAGACTGTACACTGAAGAACTGCAAGCAGGCGTAGACACGCGTGACGCCATATACGGCCTGAATAATGTCAGGCTCATAGTGGGACTGTCTGCTTGTAGTGCTTAGCCATACAAACTCCCCATTACTACCGAAAGGATAGCCTAGAGCGATTAGATGGCCCCTGTAACATTTAGGATTTGTAGGCTCATTGGATGAACTCATATCCTTAATTTGTTCCACAAGACATTCTCTACAATCCCTCCCAATTTGTTCGTGTCTTTTCGCTATATCCTGATTGAGGCATCTCAGCATGATAAGTAGTACGGTAGATCTAGCAGTAGCTTAGGGAGGAGTGTAAGTGAGTGGGGTTGTGAAAACGCATACATTTCTCATTAGAATACACATTTTAGTACCAACACAATTATCAAACCAATTCCAAACGAATGAAAAAAATATTGTATTAAAATGTTCATGGTAATGAAATAACGTTAAAAAAACATTTTAAATGAAATATTACGAATACAGAGAAACGCCTATGATTAATAAATAGCAAATAAAGCAAACTAAATAAATATAGAACCACTAGAACAATTTTATAAGTAATAAAGGGCAATGCCTATTCTTTATGCAACAGCAATAAAATGCACAATGAATAGAACAAGATATTGTAACTGAAAGGTAAATACTTGTGATAGCAAAAACAGAATTCAGTTACATTATGTCACTCCAATGACTATGATCTAGGTAACAGTAACTAAAGTCTACAATGAAATGAACAAGATTTATGATTGAAAAGGTCTGTGTAATGGTACCAAAAACTGCAAACAAATTGAGCTTGGGTTTTAGATCATACAATCCACAGAAATCACTCTCTATTTCACGTGATCAAAGTCCCTCAGAGACAACGTAATTATATAACAAATTGGCTCAACACCACAGCCATGATGTTTAGTTTGCCAGGTGGAACCACTGTGCATAATTCAGATGAAGGCAGTATTAATAGATGGTCAAGTGATACAAACTCACTGCCCATTTACTTTCTGTAAGACTAATGTCTGTTAGCGCACAGCTGGTCGTATAGTGGGCTGACTTATATCAAAGTTGCACTGGCTGTTGTGAATCTCTGTATGTCAACCACCACATACAGAATACGCCACCATCACTGCCCATGTCCTTTATGAACAGCCAGGAACACTACCAGGATGCCAAGACATCACCACATGGCTCGTCCTCCTAGCCCTCAGGAACTTCCCCATGATGTAAGCTGACAACCACCACTTGGCTAAACAGTCATACACATAAAGTCCAGGCTGTACGACTGCTCTCCAACAGCACTGGACTTTCCAGAAACAAGGCAACACTAACTTTCATAGCTGGTATCAGAGTGTTGATGATGAGCAACTTACCCACAGCCACAATTCCAAGATCTGGCTAGTCTGCCGTCTAATGTGATACTCAAAAACCAATCATTTGAGAACTAAGACGACACCATGTGGCGCACTCCGATGACACCAGTATTGCTCAAATGCTGTCAACCAGCAGCTGCGCATTGTCTTTCTGTGTTGGCTCCAAGTTCTGGCTGGTCTTCTGCTGCACGCAAGATTTCTTAACTGTGGCCATGATCACTATCTCTTCAATACCAGTGGTTATGTCCGTGACTGATCTGATGCCCAGCGCGTCCTCTGCAGCAGCAGGCAGACATCACCAGTTTTGGCATCAACTGTTTAGTGGGGAGGGACATTAACTGTTCCACGAAATTACGGTACACAGACAAGATTTTGGGTAGTAAGAAATTTAGAAAATTGCTGTTTTTGCTGCAAAGGAAACTTGTAAAGGAAAATAAAAATATCAATTTAATGAGAAGAATAAAAACGAATTTATTTCACAGTCTGATAAGTTATTGTCATTGACATGTATATTACTCTTTTAATGTCGTGTGGTTTGCCAAATAAAGAAGAAATTAGGGAATAAGATTGTAACTAAGTTGATTATGTACTGGAAGAAATATTCATTAATATTAGTCTGCAAAAACTTTTAAAGCTAATCTCTCTATAAATAAAGCAGAATTTATGTGTGTGTGTATCCAAACTCTGTCCCTAAATCACTGGATCGATTCCAGCCACACAAGCACAGAAATAGCAGGCCTCATGAGTGTCAGCATTGTGGGGAGGCTTATAACCAACAGGGCCAAAGATACCTGCACTGTTGTAGCCCCTGCCATATAGGCTACCCTGCATACTATGTATATTGTGTGGGAAAAGTATCAGCTTGCCTTATCGACCTGCTTTGCAGGCAGCCTGCATGTCAGAGGGAAATAACTCCTTACATAGAGGCTGCCATGCATGACAGACATGTTGGAGTAGGGTCAGGAAGCTTCATCAGCCGCTTCTGCAAGGGCTACACTTACATATGGGCATGGATGGAGAAGGTAGATATGCATAGAGGAGAGGGGATGGAAAGCGAGAGTGAGGGGGGGGGGGCAGAGAGGATGGACAAAATAAGGGGGCAGGAGGGATCGACAGAGAGGGTGAGATGGACATGGAGAGAGGAAGACATGGGCAGCAAGATATTGGGTGCGTGTTAGGGTCCAGCGATGGGCAGAGATGGGATGAGAATTTGTTAAACAGAAAGGGGAGGGAAGGACATAGACAGGGAGATGGAGAGGTGAGAGATGATCAGAGACATAGGGGGGAGGAGGGTGGGAAGAGGAGAGGTACAAGAGACACAAGATGGGAGAGGAGGAGATGTGTGCAATACACAAGTATGTGTCTAACACGCATGAGAATGAAGTCATGGGGAAAATTATAGTTTAGTATTATAAAGTGAAATATGATAATTACGTTCCAATAGCACAAACGAGTACGCTGTAGTTCTTGAATGGATTATACTTAAATGTAATATACCTCCTACACGTTTTTCCTATTACGAACCCTCCGAAACGTTTGTTAACTATGTATCCACCTTGTATTCATAACACTTCAGAGACATTTATTTAGCTACACTTACCTTATAATGGAGGTGATATGGCGTCGTATGGCTCCTACTTTGGAACCGTCCTGATCAATCATTGCTCAACCGCCTCTCACAGCATAGAGTTCAATTGTAAATGGATTCAAAGTGAATACATCCTATTTAAAGACATTCTTGATATGCTGAGTAGGTTTGGCAACATATGAACTAAAAAGACCACCTAACTGCTATCATGTTCGTGGTGTGTTAAGCAATTGTGATATTTCGAGAACAATAGAGTAATCCACTGCCTTCAAAATGGCTCTGAGCACTATGGGAGTTAACATCTGAGGTCATCAGTCCCAGAGAATTTAGAACTACTTAAACCTAACTAACCTAAGGACATCACACACATCCATGCCCGAGGCAGGATTCAAACCTGCGACCGTAGCGGTCGCGTCGTTCCAGACTGAAGCGCCTAGAACCGCTCGGCCATAACGGCCGGCCCACTGCCTTCCTTGAGATATAGATTGTCAGACGAATGCCATAAGAAAACACACAATCGGCTAGTAGTCCAGTAGCTGTCCAGCTGTAATGCAGACAGTCGTTTTTCCGTCGCTCTATCTGCGAGTGGAGCAGGAAGGGAAATGATTTGCAGTGGTACAGGGTACCCTCAGCCACTTACCTTACAGTGTATTAAAGAGTATGTCAGTAGATTATCTGCCAGTATAACAGTACTGCTCTTTAGAATACCTCCACCATATGGCTGCCATGCTGACAAGCAGAACACAGTACATCTTGTTGCGACACACTCCTACACTTACATTGAGATGTACCAAAATGTATCTACCCGCACCAGTCCAGGCAACCCTTTCCTATTCTTATAGCGACAAATGGTAGTTTTTGTGATTGAGCTACTCTGTCCGCACTCTGGTGCGCACTCTGCCTCGGTGCCACTGATGGCCGTGTGTTGGTTAGAAGGTAACCCAACATTCTCTTCAGTGGCGTGCTCGATCACCAGATCTGTCTCCAGTCGAGCACATATGGGACATCATCGGACGACAGTTCCAGTGTCATCCACAACCAGCATTGACTGTCCGTGTGTTGCCCGAACAGATGCAACAGACATGGAACTACATCCCACAAACTGACATCCAACACCTGTACGAAACAATGCATGCAAGTTTGCATTCTCGCATTGTACGGTCTCTGGGTTACATCAATTATTAATGTCAGCATTTCGTATTTGCATGGGCTTACCTCGCTGTTACATAAACCTGCGATCATGCAGTGTTAATCACTTAAATATGTTACCTACACAAATATATTCCCGGAATTTCATTACATTACATTAATTACTTTGTGGCGTTGCGATTTTCTTCTGTCAGTGCTTACCCACATAGCAGTCGCGCTACGTTGCATATACGCTGCAGCAACACCCCCAAACGTAAACTTTTTGATCGCCCCTTATAATAACATACGCGTAATTGGAAATTACTTGGGCACTTATTTGTTATACCGCTCAGTTTCATCAAATATTTGGTTGAAAGTCTGTAAAAGCCTTATGCTACTAAATGCAGCCTGTACGTTCATCATATTGGCCCACTACCTTTTAACATGCACATGTATTTTAATTTCTTCGAATACATCCATAACTCTCCCTTCCTTGCTTGTGTATACCAGTTGGACTTGCAGGGCAATGCCGGCCTCTGAAATAGTGTGGACAGTCTCTTTCAACAGTGTAATTATTTCTCATTAAGTATAGCGACGAAATTATTTAACATTCATTAGATGCTATAAGTAACACGAGATATGATAATTTTTTACTTGAGACAAAGCAATACTACCTCGTACTTCACATAGTGTACCGAACACTTCTTGTATATCGCCAACGTCAGGCTTTATAACATGTTTAGTGAAGGTTACATACGCAGTTACTCTGTAATAGTCGTGGACCTGTCAATTGTTTTATCACTTATTTCTTAACCTAAGAAGAGGCCATTTCTTCGTGAATCGCCCTCACTTTTTCGTAGATATTTTCGATACATATCCTGTACTGTGCTTCTGAGGTGGAGATCCCAATCGAACACTGTACTCACCCAACCGCCATGCAAAATTCTAGAAATCACACTCTGGTAGATGGGTTGGTGCACTTGACAGCTTGTAAACACAGTAAGCGCACTAAAATCCAGTTTGATTCACTTCTATGCTCGCAGCCTACTACACTGGCAGGCTATGCATTATGTGGTTATAGGGACACTAACATGCAGTAACATATTTGTGTTGTCAATACGTCTGGATTTTCTACTATTATGGCATAAACGTTCATGAGGTAGGGAGTGGGCTATGAAACTCCTACAGAAGAGACTCTCTTGGATAACGCAACCTGGAGAATGCGAGGCCTCAGTGCTTCTGCCGCATTGAGCCCCTCATGGCGCGAGAGAAACGCCCCAGCGGCGCGCGGTCTACCGCTACTTTATCCAGCTGCGTCAGCAACTGCTTCTGGCTTTCCAGCACAATGCACAGGCACAATGCACAGACACGATGCACACAGTGAAACGCACTGGTTCTAACAGTTTTCACGTGATGAACCTCAGAAGCTGGACGGAATCCCTTCAATGGTTGCAGAGCAAAGTGAATGTTCAGGTAACGTATCTACAAACGATTTACTGTGGGACGTAACATAACCACTGATCTTTTCGCATGCACTAGCCAAATAAAGATATACAAGCACAGTACATATGTACACTACCTGACCGAAAGTATCTAGACACCTGTTTGTGGACATTAGTGTGAGTTGTGTCCAGCCTTCGCGTTTGTGGCTGCTTGAACTCTGCTGCGAATACTTTCAGTGAGGTGTCTGGATAACTGTGGAGGAATGGCAGCCCATTCTCACTCAGGATCCTAAATCAAAGAAGATAGTGAAGTTGAACGCTCGTGCTTGGAGAAAATTCGCCGTTTTGAAATTCTGTAGTGTTCCACTGGGTTCAGAGAGCTGGGAAGGCACGACGATTTGAGGAATGTTATCGACCACAAACTGTTGTCTTACGCCGGCAGGTGTGGCCGAGCGGTTCGAGGCGCTTCAGTCTGGAACCGCGCGACCGATACGGTCGCAGGTTCGAATCCTGCCTCTGGCATGGGTGTGTGTGATGTCCTTAGGTTAGTTAGGTTTAAGTAGTTCTCAGTTCTAGGGGACTGATGACGTCAGATGTTAAGTCCCATAGTGCTCAGACCCACCTGAACCATATTTTGTTTTCTTACAGATGCTGCTTTAGGACAGGGTGCACCGTCAGGCTGGTAAAAATCGTTGTCTCCGAACTATTCTACCGTGCGCAGTAAACATTGCTAAAAGACGTTCTCTTATAATTCCGCATTTAGCGTTTTCCTAATTGAAATAAGGAGCCTATTCCCTAACCACTAGAAATACTACACACCGTAGCACCACCTCCTCTGTACTTCGTTGCTACCACTACAAGTGATGGTAGGTAATGTTGTCCATGCACTTACTAAACCCAAACCCATGATCAGATTTTTTACGGGGTATAGCGTTCAAATGGTTCAAATGGCTCTAAGCACTATGGGACTTAACAACTGAGGTCATCAGTCCCCTAGAACTTAGAACTACTTAAACCTAACTAACCTAAGGACATCACACACTTCCGAGCCCGAGGCAGGATTCGAACCTGCAACCGTAGCAGCACCGCGGTTCCGGACTGAAGCGCCTAGAACGGCTCGACCACAGCGGCCGGCGGGTATAGCGTGATTCATCATTCGTTTCCATTTATCCCCTGTTCAGTGACGCCGCTCTTTAGACGATCTCAAGCGTCGCTTAGCATTTACAGATATTTGTGACTTATGAGGAGCTGTTGGACTAGTGTACCCCGTTCTTTTTGAATCCCTACGCAAAAACGTAGTACTGGTAGCACTTGGGAGCTCAGGCGTGATTCCTTCCTATGAGATCTTCCGTATTTTTCCAACCACTCTCCGCGATGTATGACGATCTCTGTCAGTCACCATGTGAGGTGTGCCTGGTTTTGTTTTAGCTGCGGTTGTTCCTTCACTTTTATGCATCCATTTCACATCACCAACAGACGAACTGAGCAGTTTTGGAACGGTTGAAATGCCACTGATGGTTTTGTTACTAAGGTAAAATCCAATGATTAGCCCACGTTCGAAGTCACTGAGCTGTGTTGACTGACCCATCCTCCTGTTTCTGCTTCTCTGTTCCCCGCCTCCTTTCATGGTGCCGGGTGCACTATAGTATTATATGGTAGTTGAATTACAGACAGTGGGGAAACCGGAACATAAGGGAATGGAAGCGTTTGAAATGTGGTGCTGCATAAGAATGTTCTCCGTAGAATCGTCGAAGAAAGGAACATATGAAAACTCTGACAAGAAGGGATGGGATGACACGGCATGCGTAAGATATGTGTGAATAATCTCCATGGTACTAGAAGGAGGTGTAGAAAGTAGAAATTGTAGTGAATTATGGAGGCTGGAATAAATCCAACAAATAATTGAGGATGTATGGAGCACTGAGGTGAAGAGGTTAGCGCATGGAATTCACGGCGAGTCGCATCAAACCAGTCTCAGACAGCACATCAGCTGCCTTCATAATTCTGGTAATAACAAGTATTGTGTACTGCCACCTCAGACGCAGAGTTGCGCAAATCCCAGTATTATTTTTCTTCGATCTGCGGGTGCATAATAGTCCTTTCAGCACCAGTGAAGCGAGGCTTTCCAGACGAAGAGAGAGAGAGAGAGAGAGAGAGACAGAGAGAGAGAGAGAGAGAGAGAGAGAGAGAGAGAGAGAGAGAGACCACTACCCCACACTTGTTATGCTCAAACGCGGAGTTTCTAGGTTCAACTTCGTTTTTCCCCTGTTTCACAACTTCACTTGAACCAGCGTCGCTCCTTATCTGGTGCCTGAAAGGACTACCATGGTAGCAGTAGATCGTAGAAAAATAATGGTGGGTTTGGAGCGACTCTGCTTCTGAGGTGGCAGAACACAGTACTCATTATTACCAGAATTACGTAGGCAGCTGATATGCTAGTTGTGATGAGTCGGTGGCGGTGTTTGATCCGATACCTTTTTCACAGGATCGAGCAGGTGTTCCATCGTCGCGTGACGATTTTGTGCAGTTACCATCTGGTCCAAGGTAACAAGATGTGTCGGGTCGCGTCTAGCAAGTCATTTAAGTAGGTTAGGCTTTCCTTGAGCAAGCTCTTGAAGGATAGATGAAGCAGTAGGGACCTAGTAGGGTGAGTAGTGTGGTACTGGACCGATAAAAGCATATAAAATTTTAACAATTTACTAACGTTAAGAATGACAAAACAAGCAAATAGCACATAATACTAACGTTCCTCGCGCGTGCTTCCTGTGATGTCTTTTTGCGGAGATACTCAAAGAACTTGTCGCCATTCCGGAGAGGATCGACGCGCAACACGAGTCCCCTCTTCGGGATACCTGGAGCACCAGGTCTCAGAGCATCTATGCCTCTGTAAAAATGTTGACAACCTATCACATGGTTTTACATGGATGGACGATGCATTTTGAATCTCCTTATTCTAATCGAGTTTGAACTACAATGTTTATTGGCTACTCGCTACTTTAATTAAGAGTTCTCCTTTGTAAGATCAATCCAGCTCAAGTGGACAGCCATTTTTCCATCTAAAATAGATACGGGTTACAAAAAGTAGACTCAGATCCAAAAGGTTAGGAGAAACTGACCCATCGTTATGACTTTTCGGTATACATCTTCACGGTACTGCAGTAAGTGCTCCACGGAAATACTTCATTTTTGTGTCTCGAGAAACTTGTCCAGTGAACGGAAAAGGTTGGGTTCCAGAGTGTAGTTAAGGTAGGTTTGTTTCTGTGCTGGGACAACTTTCGGTGGTTTATCTGGCCAGTATCGGAAGGGCTGTGTCGCATTCGTGATAGGGGTCCTAGTTGCAGCAGCTAGGAGATGAAGGCTGTTCTTGAGATGTCACAAGTTCTGCCGCTAATAAGCAAACCACTGCGTTGAAGTTCCCGTCTGACCTCGGCTCTAAACTGACGTTGCTCGTAGTGATTGATCACATTCACTTTCGATTTATACCCATTGCACGCCGGCACTTTGGAATTGAGGTAGCGGTGCAAGAACATCGCTTGGGCATCCTTCTATTTATTTAATTATTTATTTATTGTTCCGTGGGACCAAATTAAGGAGAAGTCTCCATGGTCATGGAACGAGTCAATACATGAAATTATAACACGATATTAGAAACAGATAAAATGAAATATAAAAAAACATATTCAGGTGACAAGTCGTAAGTTTAAATGAAGAAAATCAACAATGTAACGCTGGAATTTGCTTAATTTTTTAGCTCTTCCAGGAGCTCCTCGACAGAATGGGAGTGAGCCATGAGGAAACTCTTCAGTTTAGACTTAAAAGAGTTTGGGCTACTGCTAAGATTTTTGAGTTCTTGCGGTAGCTTATTGAAAATGGAGGCAGCAGAATAGTGCACTCCTTTCTGCACAAGAGTCAAGGAAGTGCGTTCTACATGCAGGTCCGCAGCTCGTGGTCGTGCGGTAGCGTTCTCGCTTCCCACGCCCGGGTTCCCGGGTTCGATTCCCGGCTGGGTCAGGGATTTTCTCTGCCTCGTGATGACTGGGTGTTGTGTGATGTCCTTAGGTTTGTTAGGTTTAAGTAGTTCTAAGTTCTAGGGGACTGATGACCGTAGATGTTAACTCCCATAGTGCTCAGAGCCATGCGAACCATCTACATGCAGATTTGATTTCTGCCTAGTATTAACTGAGTGAAAGCTGCTAACTCTTGGGAAAAGGCTAATATTCCTAACAACAAACGACATTAAGGAAAATGTATACTGTGACGGCAATGTCAGAATTCCCAGACTACTAAATAGGGGTCGACAAGAGGTTCTCGAACTTACACCACATATAGCTCGAACAGCCCGTTTTTGAGCCAAAAATACCCTTTTTGAATAAGAAGAATTACCCCAAAAAATAATACCATACGACATAAGCGTATGAAAATATGCGAAGTAGATTACTTTTCGTGTTGAAGTGTCACTTATTTCAGATACTGTTCTAATGGTAAATAAAGCAGCATTTAGCTTCTGAACAAGATCCTGGACATGGGCTTTCCACAACAGCTTACTATCTATCCGAACGCCTAGGAACTTGAACTGTTCCGTCTCGCTTATAATATGCCTATTCTGTCTGATCAAAATATCGGTTCTTGTTGAATTGTGAGTTAGAAACTGAAAAAACTGAGTCTTACTGTGATTTCGCATCAAATTATTTTCCACAAGCCACGAACTTATTTCATGAACTACATTATTTGTTACTGTTTCAATATTACACACAAGATCCTTCACTATCAAGCTGGTGTCATCAGCAAACAGAAATATTTTTGAATCACCTGTAATACTAGAAGGCATATCATTTATATAAATAAGAAACAGCAGTGGCCCCAGCACCGACCCTTGGGGAACGCCCCACTTAACAGTGCCCCATTGGGACTGAACATCACTACCACTCTCAATATTGCGGAGAATTACCCTCTGCTTTCTGTTCTTAAAGTAAGAGGCGAACCAATTGTAATCTACTCCCCTTACTCCATAATGGTCCAACTTCTACAGTAATATTTTGTGGTCAACACAGTCAAAAGCCTTCGTTAAATCAAAGAAAACACCTAGCGTTCGCAACATTTTATTTAATCCGTCCAAAACTTCACAGAGAAAAGAGAATATAGCATTTTCAGTTGTTAAACCATTTCTGAAACCAAACTGTACATTTGACAGCAAATTCTGTGAATTTAAATGCTCCAGTTACCTTGTATATACAACCTTCTCGATAACTTTAGCAAACACCGATGGCATAGAAATAGGTCTAAAACTGTCAACGTTATCAGTGTCTCCCTTTTTATAAAGTGGCTTCACTACCGAGTACTTTAATCGGTCAGGAAACCGACCACTCCTAAAGGAAAAGTTACAGATATGGCTGAGAACTGGGCTAACATACATAGAACAATGCTTCAGTATTCTGCTAGATACCTCGTCATATCCATGAGTGTTCTTGGTCTTTAGTGATTTAATTATTAACTCAATCTCTCTCTTGTCAGTATCATGGAGGAGCATTTTAGGTAACAGTCTCGGAACACTTTTTTCTAAGAGCGCTATATGATTCCCTGTTGGGACTAGGTTTCTATTTAGTTCACCTACTATATTCAGAAAGTGATTATTAAGTACTGTACATATATGCGACTTATCAGTAACACAGACATTCCCACTACGCACTGATTCTATATCCTCGACCTGTCTCTGCAGACCAGCAACTTCCTTTACGACTGACCATATGGTTTTAATTTTATACTGAGACTTAGCTATTCTATCTGCATACCACATACTTTTTGCCTAATAACATTTTTAAGCACCTTACATACCTGTTTGTAATGGGCTGCTGCATTTAGATTTTGACTGTTTCTAACGTTTTGATATAATTGCCACTTTGTTCTACAAGATATTCTTATCCCTCTAGTCAGCCATCCAGGCTGCCTGTTTGTGCCAGTGCCCTGTTTTAAACGTTCTAACGGAAAGCAACTTTCGAAGAGCATGAGAAAAGTCTTGAGAAAAGCATTATATTTATCGTCTACTGTATCAGCGCTATAAACATCTTGCCACTCTTGTTCCTTTATAAGGTTTACAAAGGTCTCTACAGCAACTGGATCAGCTTTCCTGAACAGCTGATGACTATATTTAACACGTGTTGCAGCACAAAAATCTTTTAAAGTTAAAATTTGTGCATCATGATCTGAAAGGCCATTCACCTTTTTGCTAACAGAATGCCCTTCTAGTAATGAGGAATGAACAAAAATGTTGTGTATGGTTGTTCTACTGTTCCCTTGCACTCTCGTTGGAAAGAATATGGTTTGCATAAGATTATATGAATTATAGAGGTCTACCAGCATCCTCTTCCTTGCACAATCACTTATACAATTAATATTGAAGTCACCACATATAACTAACTTTTTGTATTTCCTATAAAGTGAACCAAGAACCTCCTCTAGCTTTAGCAAAAATGTTGTGCAATCGGAGTCTGGGGATTTATAAATAACAACAGTTAGAAGTTTAGCTCCGTTAAATTTAACCACACCTGCACAACATTCAAACACCTTTTCAGTGCAGTACTTTGAAACATCAATTGACTCAAATGGGATGCCGTTTTTCGCATACATGGCTACTCCCCCACACCACAAAGAGCTCCTCGAAAAGCTGCCAGCCAACCTGTATCCTGGTAAAGGAAGCCTCTGAATTATCTCCTTACTTAAGAAGTGTTCAGATATACCAATAATTGCAGAGTCAACATCTATAAGCAGTTCACTAACTTTATCTCTAATACCTTGTATATTTTGGTGAAATATGCTAATTACCCCATTACTGGGATACCTAAGCTTTGTGAAAAGTGATTCCCTTGTTAGAGAGACTTCCCTTAAGCAGGAATACCTATCAGCTGACTTCAGTCTAAAAAAAATGCAGCTCTAACACCCACTACTGCAGGAATTTTCCCATGAGTGATCCCACCAACCCCACCTATGCTGTCACCTATAATATTTCATTAAAAGTAATTGTAATTCGCATGCTCTTGTGTTGATCAAGTCGGACATACTGGAGCCCGATCTCTCTGACAACGACAATGTTCATTCCCCGTCACTAATACATAACTTTTCCAGTTTATCATCACCTCTTGTGTTCTCCCCTATAGCTTCCAATTTCGCTGAGTAGAGATGGACTGCGAAACTTTCTGACCATGCGTTGGTACTTGCTACAGGATATTGGACCAGTACACAGAGTCGAACTTGTCGGTGCCAAAACTCACAACTGTCAAGCAATAAAATAACGCCAGGGTCTGTTATGTTATGTGCTCTAGTTCAGCTGATACTTCCTTCTGGACCGTGTGTAACCCAACCAAGAATTTTTTCTGGAATAACAATGAAGGGCTGAACTACCCTTTGCTCTTTAGTACGCTCTGCTACAAGATTTCCACTCAGTTATAACTTTATTACTATTTACCACTTCTCGTACCTCTTTTATAGTATCATTCAACTCTCGGATATCGTCAGTATCCTTGTTCCCAAAGGCCGTCTTTAGCAACTTTCCATCTGCATCCAGTCAACCTCTCTTACAACGCAGCAGTGTATCTGGTATCAGATGTACCACTTTTTACGAGTACTCCTGCAGACGTTTGTGGGAGAGATGCAATCCTTGGTACTCAACTCGTACTTCCTCCAATCACAAAGTGTAGTTCTGAGAACGTCTTCTAAAGCCTTCGTTCTACATGCATCAATAATTAATCTTAGCGGTCTACGGTGGCTGGTTAGAATGACGTCCTCCTGCCTGAAGAACAGTACTCCTTCATCCATTTGTTGATATTGCAACGTGATTACTTCATCCTCACTGAAGAGGTGCAGTATTGCCAGTATAACAATGCACACCATTTTCATCCTTGGTTGTGACGTTCCTTGGGGAGAGGAAGCTGCTGTCAATCTCATTCCCCCTTTAGGAAGACAATTACTCGTCCTATACACTTGTAATTACACCATTAATTGCATAAACTTCTGTTACATTATCACATCTACATTTTCATCATAATTCATCGAAATAAACTCCACCTCATGAACACAACTAAGAAAATGTATCAAACTGAACAAGCCTAATTTTTCCCATACCACCAAACAATATTCCGAGTAACACAATAAAAGTTGATAGAACAAGATACAGTTGTTAGTACGATTCATTCTTATACAAATAATGATACATAATGAACACCCTAGACTAATATCTTCAACCAAAATACACACATAGGAAAATGTAAGACAAAACGTTAAAAATTTCAATCACGGACAAACATACTCCTACCGTTAATCACAACAAATTTTCGCATGAAATACTATTCAGAGCTCTCTGATTAAGCCTATTGACAAAAATCACAACACGGCAACAAAAAGCAAGTAAACATAAAGATTCACAGTTAGAACCTTCAAAATAAAACACGGCAGTCTACCTCTTTACTTTCGCGATCCTACTACATACGACACACCTTCCGCGAGTGTTTTAGTGACTCTGCTTCCCAGTTTGTCTTCTACCATCTTCCTGGACAGTGGTGGTGGTACCTAAGGCCTTGAATCCAGATCTCCCTTAAAAGGATGAAGGTGCCCCAAATGGACAGTAGTTGTCCATCTTTGTCTTATCCTTCTGGTTACAGGGGCTAGCTAACATGACCTATTGTCCAACCCGAATTTTGTTAGTTAACCACTATGCCATCCCACATTCTCCTCCCATTCAAGTGCCCCGGTATTCGCCTCCTGGATCTGCTTCCACTCATCCATCAGCGTTCTGGCGAACTTCTGTAGAGGCTCGCCATTCTTCACTACCTTCTTTTAATAGCCTCAAATGGTATAGAATTTTCCTTCCATACACCACCTCGTATGCCAAGAGACCAGCGCTATCACGTCCCCTCCGCAGTCACCTCCCATAGACCCGAATCGGAAACTATTTCGGAATCTTTTGCCGATGGAGATATCATCATGCACCTTTTCAGCAACAAGCCACACACCTTTTGTATCTTTAATGCAGTGTTTTCCATTTTCTTCTCCATCCTCATGCCTTTTATAACTACTGATTTTTCCGCCTTTTAGGGGATGTTCCGTGTCTCAAGGGAAGGAGAATGCCTTTGAACCTCTGCCGTTCTTCCACCCTTTTTGACACTGTTGTTGGCAGAACGAGGGCGAATTCACACGCTGGAAGTCCAGTGCCTTACCCAACTATATTTATTCAAAATTTTAGCAGTGTCTGGGTCCCAGTTCGGGATACAGGCGGGTTTGATTATTAGTCAAAAAAGTTGTCCCTACGAATCAGAGCGTGATATGCCAGGCGTTCGAACGTGATAGGGAAGATAGCAAATCTAACAAGAGGAATGCAAAGACTCGATGTAGGGGGTCCGGGAAGTGAAATGCAAAGGCGATAAGAATTTCTGGTCAGACGAAGGGTCATACAACACCAGAAGAAAATGGTATAATAGGAGTAGCATTCGTCGTAAATAGGACAGAGTGAATTACTATGTACAGTTCAGTGACACGGTAGTTCTCATCAGAATTAATACCAAACCAACGCCGACAACAGTAGTTCAAGCATATGTGCCGACGCCGTAAACAAAAGATGAAGAGAGAGAGAATGTATATGAGAATACTGAACCGGTTATTCAGTACGTAAAGGGACATGAAAATCTAACAGCGACAGGGGACTGGAACGCGATTTTAGAGGAAGGAGCAGAAGGAAGACTAATTTAGTTCTGCAATAAATTTCAGCTAGCAATAACGAATACTCTGTTCAAGAATCACAAGAGAGATATGCTAGGAAAAGACTCAGAGATACGGGAAGATCCCAGTCGGGTTAGATCATGGTGAGAGATTTTGAAAACAGATACCAGATTTTAGGGCGTACCAAGGAGCTGATATAGACACAAATCGCAGTTTAGTAATGATGAAGAGTAGACTGAAGTTTAAGAGTATGGTGCCGAAGAATCAGTGTGGAAGCGAGTAAGGTATTGATGCAACGAGGACATCACATACATCCATGCCCGAGGCAGGACCGTAGCAGCAGCGCGGTTCCGGACTGAATATGACTTTTCTTTAAAACTTAACAATCACTCAGGACTAACAACGGATGGTACTCCAGCAATGAAAGGGAAACATGAAAGTTTAGTTCAGTTTGCGGCGGCGCGGTTCCTTTCGTCCATTACCTACACCTACCTGTGAATTCGTTGCAGCAGATCGCCGGTAGGAAAGCCTAGTAGAAACCTACCGTACTGCAACTCGCACCAGGGTGCATACAATGTAACTATTCTAAGAATCGGGAAAAAGTCCTGATTTTGAATGAAAGATGAAAATACTGGCAAAACTTCGGTATATTTTGAAGTCAAGAACTACACGTCCGCTGCCAAGCCCGTGCTAATCCTAACACAGTCATGTAAAAACCCTTTCATTCACGTTAGCAAGTTTATGGTATCGTTTTTCCCGAATTCTGAATAGCTACTAAGCACGGATGGTTCTGAAATGAAACCACTCGCCATACTATTAAGTTTATCAGTGTCTAATGCACTCAAGTTTTTAGTCACCGATCTGCTTAATATGCCACGCGGAATTACTGTCATTTCTTATACACAAAATTACTTAAAAAGTCATTACTTTCTAAAAAACACACCGGCATAAACATGCCTTCACTTTAAAACACTTTTGAAACATGTAGCACAACTAAAATCGGCAAACTATAACTTCCTTCGGAGCTCATACTACACACGACCGTACCATTGAAAGGCTTGGCTCCGACTCCTTACTCGGCTGTAAGCATTCTACATCTCCAAGAGAAAAGACGTGCAAAGAATACTTCGTTCTGATTGGTCAGTTTTCTTTAAGGTCAATTGAAAAACATTATTCTCCTGCGTCAGTCCGCGCTTTTCATAAGTAACCAATCGAAAAATAATGCGCTTTCGTACCGTACCTTTTCCCGAAATAAATATTTAACATTCTGATATTTTGTTTATACTTTACGTTATAAACTATTTTCATTTGCATTCAAATTAGCGTTCCTTTTACCATAAACTTACTTAACATATTATGATACAAAATTTCACGTCGTCCACATTCACACTGTCTTAAAACCTCATCAAGCTAGTTCGTACAGAGTTCATCAGCAGAACAATGATATACATAATTACTTTAGACAACATTCACGGATCCTTCACACCACTAAAAGCATATACAAAACTGTACAAACACAAATGAACAAAACAGCCGTCAAGAAATAAACAGAACAATTCACAAAAACATTCTCTTGACCTTTTCCTACAAAACAGCCGTCAAGAAGTAAACAGAACAATTCACAAAAACATTCTCTTGACCTTCTTCTTGGATGTCTTTGTTCACTACTGGACTCTGGAGAATGAAAATTGGAACTACGTACTCGACTGAGCCCGCTTCATACCATCTGTCCCTGTGCACGCTAGAGTCATTGGCTCTGAGCACTATGGGACTGAACATCTGAGGCCATCAGTCCCCTAGAACTTAGAACCACTTAAATCTAACTAACCTAAGTACATCACACACATTCATGCCCGACGCAGGATTCGTACCTGCGACCGTAGCAGTCGCGCTGCTCCGGACTGAAGCGCCTAGAACCGCTCGGCCATCACGGCCGGCAGCATGAGTCATGCTCCCGATACACAGGCACTAGACAGGAGCGATATAAGGCGCCACGCCCCTTGTTGACTGAAGACAAAGCCCGCGAAGCTGATAATACGTCGATGCTAAACTTTCATTGATTATACATCAACAGGATTTATGTGCCAGGTCTAACAACCCTACCACAACAAAGCTCAAAATTTAATAATGATTGTGGTGTTGCTCACGCTGCTAAATACTGCATTTTCGGGCAACAACAAAGTTATTATGTGGCAGGTGTCATTAGAGCACAGTTAATAAAGTCATTTCATGTAATAATGACTAAACTAGGCACTCATCTTTTCGTGTTTCCCACGCTGGTCTCGTTGTAAAATCATGGTTCAATCGTCGAAAATCTAGGTGGTGATGATTCCAAGCTCGGATGCAAAGAGGCCTAGGTTTTATTCTGCTATATTCAAAAGTTTTGTAGATGCGCTTCACAAACCATTCTTGAAGATTAAACCTTTCAAAGTTAGCACAATAGTGATGTAAAAAAAATAATCAGCACTCCGAATTTAAGTTACATTTCCTTTTAATTGTTTTAATTGCAATATCACGTAACACACAAAACATCACAGTTCACATTTTATAAGCTGACTACAATATGCGTCTTTCCAACATGACGTCCAAGACTTGACTTTTTCAAGGTCCGACTCTAACTCACTAACAATCGCTTACGCGACCAAAAATCAGAGTTACAAGTACGTCAAAGATCATAGTGACAAAAGAAAGAATACACATAAGAATAATATCATTGCAATATAAACATATCGATGTATCACAAATGAAATCAGATCTGAATGTTGTCTCAGAAATATGTTAAGTAGTTAACAGAAACACAGTAGAATATCGCTGGTATCGAGAGGTTGAGTTGAGGAGCCGTAATGGTTACGTAATTCAAGTACCATTACACAGGTCCCTCAAAATGGACCATGTCATGAAGGTAGTCGTCAAAACAGTGAACTTTTAAGACGAAAGGATTGAATCACAGTTCCAACAATTTCTGGAGTCTTTGGATTCAGAGCACGTTAACATTTCGTATTAAACAGAAGTAAGACGGCTAACCCGTGCGACAATGTTGAAAAGAGTGTTAGATTTGAAGCATTAAATACATTAATTGTTTGGAAGCAAATCAAAGAGACTCTCGGAGTTTGAAGATAAAGAATGGCTTTTCGAGTTTGCGTTCTTGGTCGATATAATTAGCCACCTAAATAATGTTAATACTCGACTCTAACGAAAAGATTACCTGATTAATGTAAAGCACGATCTTATTTCCACTTTCCAAATAAAACTTGGGTTTTGGGAACAACAGTTACGAATAAAAAACTTCACACGTCTTCCTGTAGTGTGAAAGCAATCTGACGTCACACGGGTGGCAGCGATTGAACACGCTTCTTTGATATCTGGCTTGAAATACGAATTCGAAAGCCGATTTCAAGATTTTAAGAAATATCTTCTTTGTTTGCTACGCCATGCTCCGTGGACATGAGGTCACCACTGGGACATTTACAAATGGAATGCTGCGAAATGCGATGTGATGCACAGTTAAAAGAGCAATTTAATCATGTTGGCTTGGAAGAGTTCTATAAGAGATATCGGACAAGAAGAAATATCCAGCCTTTTACTAGCACGCTTTCAAAATGATTTCATTATTTGGAAACACTCCAGCCTTTTACTAGAATGCTTTCAAAATGATTTCATTATTTGGAAACGCATGTGTGAACAGCTTTTTAGTTAGATGAATTATATAAAATCACATACGAGAACACAAATAACTGATGCTCATCTGGAAAATCTTTGCGTGTAGCAACAACTTTAGTTGATATCGACACTGAGCCACTTAGTTCAGTCAAACTAAGCCTGACATCCCACTGACATTGTATTTCATTAAATTGTATAGTAAATGTTCTTTCTTCAGATTTGTTTTATTTTCTTTAAAAAATAAATTAATATTTCTTGCTTGCTTTGGTTCACAAAACAAAAATTGGTAATGTAGCCTGTGGGGGGAACCTCTTTCAAAAATTTGGCCCATCTGGCGGAAAGGTTGGCCACCACTCCATTAAAGGTTCATTAAAATTCGAAAAGCTGTGTGATGGAGCTGGTACGTGGCAGGTGTGTTCCTTGTTTTTCATAAAGTGACAGACAGTTGGCAGAGAAGGCAGCAGCGTCAACAACAAGATGGCTGCCCCAGTGACAACATGTAACGCGATTGAGCAGCGATCTGCAATTGAAATTCATCGCAGAATGACAGCGCATTACGGTGATTCATGTTTAACGTTGCAGGAAGTATACGAGTTGTGTAGCAAGTATAAAAGTGGTGTAACATCTGTGGAGGATGCCCCACAACTAGGGTAGGATCATGACTAGTGACTGAAGGAGATCACTGTGTTAGTGGAGGAGCTTGAAAATGAGAAACCAGTGTTACTATGAACGGAATAACAACAAGTTTGTTGATTCGTATGGGTTCAGTGCAGAATATTGTTCACAATGTACTTCATCTCAGTGAAGTGCCTGCAAGATGGGTGCCACATCAATTGACTGCCGAAATGAAAGACCATCGCAATGATACATGTGAAGAACTGTTGCATCGTTTCCAGGTCGTGGTGACGCGTTTCTGGGAAAAATTGTTACAGACCATGAGACTTGGGCCCACTATCACCAACCAGAAGAGCTCGAATAAGGAATGGTGCCACAGCTCTTCGCCGAAACAAAAATAAGTGTGTAGTCCACAATCTGGTGGAAAAAGTCATGCACATTCTCTTCTGGGGTACAGAGGGACTAATTTAGGAGCATTACATGGCTAGGGGAGTGACGATAACCAGTACTTCTTCTTCAGACATGCTGAAAAATCAACTTTGCCCTACAATTACATGTAAACGACGAGGACTGACTTCAGGAGTATTGCTACAGGATGACAACGCCCGACCGCACGCAAACTGTAAGACAGTTAAGACTTTTCACGAAATTGAATCTGAATGTCTGGTAGATCCTCATTCACCAGACACCGCTCCTAGTGACTTATATCTGTTTACTCCACGCAAACAAGCAATGAAAGACAGTCACTTCAGAAGTCACTAAGAGGTGAAAACTGTGGTGCATGATCGGCTACACACATGACCAAAAGAACTCTTTCATCGTGGTATCTACGGCGTGCAAATTTTTTGTCATTGTTACAAATATTATTGCACTTTTATGGCTATGGAATGTAGTCTAATTAAGTCGGGTGATGCTGAGGGAATTAGATTAGGAAATGAGGCACTTAAAGTAGTAAAGGAGTTTTGCTATTTGGGGAGCAAAATAACTGATGATGGTCGAAGTAGAGAGGATATAAAATGTAGGCTGGCAATGGCAAGGAAAGCGTTTCTGAAGAAGAGAAATTTGTTAACATCCAGTATTGATTTAAGTGTCAGGAAGTCGTTTCTGAAAGTATTTGTATGGAGTGTAGCCATGTATGGAAGTGAAACATGGACGATAAATAGTTTGGACAAGAAGAGAATAGAAGCTTTCGAAATGTGGTGCTACAGAAGAATGCTGAAGATTAGATGGGTAGATCACATAACTAATGAGGAAGTATTGAATAGGATTGGGGAGAAGAGAAGTTTGTGGCACAATTTGACCAGAAGAAGGGATCGGTTGGTAGGACATGTTTTGAGGCATCAAGGGATCACCAATTTAGTATTGGAGTGCAGCGTGGAGGGTAAAAATCGTAGAGGGAGACCAAGAGATCAATACACTAAGCAGATTCAGAAGGATGTAGGTTGCAGTAGGTACTGGGAGATGAAAAAGCTTGCACAGGATAGAGTTGCATGGAGAGCTGCATCAAACCAGTCTCAGGACTGAAGACCACAACAACAACAACATGGCTATCATTTGTATTCATTTGTATTACTTTCATACACGTCGCAAAAAGCCTACGAAGATAAAGTTAGAGAGATTTGATTCCATACATTTACTGGAAATCATCCATGAACTATTTGCTACTGGAACAGGAAAAGGGGGAAGTGACAGTGGCACACAAATAGCCTCTGACACACACTGCAAGGTGGCTTGCAGGATAAAGATGGAGATGTGTGGCGCTCAACTGGCGCTGATTCCACATACTGTGGATCAACAGTTGGCACTATGTGAACCACAGTGGTCGCACATCAACATAATCTACCCAAGTGTTGTCACGGAACTATGAAAGACGGGCATGTTCCTCAACGTTCACATGTTTAAATCTCAGGTTTGTATGACAGTCATTTTTTACCAACCATTCCCTTCGCACAGCAAACAGGGAGGGATAAACAAATAGTCCAGTCATCACACTATGTCCTTGAAGCTGGCGATGTGAACTGTGATCAAGCCTTCCGTGACTTCAATACTTCTGACACCGCTTGTAGATGTCGGGAGTGAGCAACCTCCATGGTGTCTAGTAGAACTAAGCCGGAAGCAGTTAGGATAGTCTCAAGTTCGTCACTTGTGTCGTGGTTGCAGTGGTGTAGTGGTAGAAGTCAGGTGGTCCACCAGTCCGCCGTGAAAACAGTATTGTCATGTAGTCTATTCCTTAACCAAAGTGCAATAGTGATCACAGTACTGGGAGGCAGCCAATGCCCTCCAAGACGCAGGTTCGTCTCAGCCGGCGAAGGCGTGCTTAGGTTAGCAGCGGCCTGTTGTTATGGACAGCGCGTGACGTCCCAGGCTGTCAGTGGCGGCGGGTGACGAAACTATGCTGTCAGCAGGGCGGCCGTTGTAGCTGACTCAAGTACGGGGGTGGGCGAGGTGCCAAAGATGGCGTACGACACCAGCGACAGTTGGCTCGTTCATGCTGCTGACCACAAAGCGCACTGGGGCAGTTATTTCCAATCTGTGGTCCCCAGCTTGCGCTATTGCGGCTCATGGCGGTGACCTCACAGGCGATCGTGAACAGCGACAGCGTCTGCCCGCACGGGGGACGAAAAATGACATTGTTAGCCACTCAGGTGGTGACTGCTAGGTAACGCAGGTCGAAACCCGGACCACAAAGGTAGGCGACCACCAGTGGACAGAAGTTGGCTAGTAGGAGGCGCGGCTTTCTGAGTGCGCCAGTCAGCAATATCCTGACTTGGCCCAGGCAGCAGGCCTGCAAGCAAGGAAGACAGGATTTGGCGGTGACAGCTTGTAGTCTCATCTCTACTTACAAGGGAACCTCCCCATCGCACCCCCCTCAGATTTAGTTATAAGTTGGCACAGTGGATAGGCCTTGAAAAACTGAACACAGATCAATTGAGAAAACAGGAAGAAGTTGTGTGGAACTGTGAAAAAATAAGCAAAATATACAAACTGAGTGATGAAATGTATGACGAGATAAAAGAAATTATTCAGGTAGTGAAGGGAGACGAAAATTTAATAGTCATGGGTGACTGAAATTCGTCAGTAGGAAAAGGCAGAGAAGGAAACATAGTAGGTGAATATGGATTGGGGGGGAAGAAATGAAAGAGGAAGCCGCCTTGTAGAATTTTGCACAGAGCATAACTTAATCATAGCTAACACTTGGTTCAAGAATCATAAAAGAAGGTTGTATACCTGGAAGAATCCTGGAGATACTAAAAGGTATCAGATAGATTATATAATGGTAAGACAGAGATTTAGGAACCAGGTTTTAAATTGTAAGACATTTCCTGGGGCAGATGTGGATTCTGACCACAATCTATTGGTTATGAACTGCAGATTGAAACTGAAGAAACTGCAAAAAGGTGGGAATTTAAGGAGATGGGACCCGGATAAACTGACAGAACCAGAGGTTGTAGAGAGTTTCAGGGAGAGCATAAGGGAACAATTGACAGGAATGGGGGAAAGAAATACAGTAGAAGAAGAATGGGTAGCTCTGAGGGATGAAGTAGTGAAGGCAGCAGACGATCAAGTAGGTAAAAAGTCGAGGGCTAATAGAAATCCTTGGGTAACAGAAGAAATATTGAATTTAATTGATGAAAGGAGAAAATATAAAAATGCGGTAAATGAAGTATTCAAAAAGGAATACAAACGTCTCAAAAATGATATCGACAGGAAGTGCAAAATGGCTAAGCAGGGATGGCTAGATGACAAATGTAAGGATGTAGAGGCTTGTCTCACTAGGGGTAAGATAGATACTGCCTACAGGAAAATGAAAGAGACCTTTGGAGGAAAGAGAACCACCTGTATGAATATCAAGAGTTCAGATGGAAAACGCGTTCTAAGCAAAGAAGGGAAAGCAGAAAGGTGGAAGGAGTATATAGAGGGTCTACACAAGGGCGACGTATTTGAGGGCAATATTATGGAAATGGAAGAGGATGTAGATGAAGACGAAAGGGGAGATAAGATACTGCGTGAAGAGTTTGACAGAGCACTGAAAGACCTGAGTCGAAACAAGGCCCCGGGAGTAGACAATATTCCATTAGAACTACTGATGGCCTCGGGAGAGCCAGTCATGACAAAACTCCACCATCTGGTGAGCACGATGTATGAGACAGGCGAAATACCCTCAGACTTCAAGAAGAATATAATAATTCCAATCCCAAAGAAAGCAGGTGTTGACAGATGTGAAAATTACCGAACTATCAGTTTAATAAGTCACAGCTGCAAAATTCTAACGCGAATTCTTTACAGACGAATGGAAAAACTGGTAGAAGCGGACCTCGGGGAAGATCAGTTTGGATTCCGTAGAAATGCTGGAACACTTGAGGCAATACTAACCTTACGACTTATCTTAGAAGAAAGATTAAGAAAAGGCAAACCTACGTTTCTAGCATTTGTAGACTTAGAGAAAGCTTTTGACAATGTTAACTGGAATACTCTCTTTCAAATTCTGGAGGTGGAAGGGGTAAAATACAGGGAGCGAAAGGCTATTTACAATTTGTACAGAAACCAGATGACAGTTATAAGAGTCGAGGGGCATGAAAGGGAAGCAGTGGTTGGGAAAGGAGTGAGACAGGGTTGTAGCCTCTCCCCGATGTTATTCAATCTGTATATTGAGCAAGCAGTAAAGGAAACAAAAGAAAAATTCGGAGTAGGTATTAAAATTCATGGAGAAGAAGTAAAAACTTTGAGGTTCGCCGATGACATTGTAATTCTGTCAGAGACAGCAAAGGACTTGGAAGAGCAGTTGAACGGAATGGACAGTGTCTTCAAAGGAGGATATAAGATGAACATCAACAAAAGCAAAACGAGGATAATGGAATGTAGTCAAATTAAGTCGGGTGATGCTGAGGGAATTAGATTAGGAAATGAGACACTTAAAGTAGTAAAGGAGTTTTACTATTTAGGGAGTAAAATAACTGATGATGGTCGAAGTAGAGAGGATATAAAATGTAGACTGGCAATGGCAAGGAAAGCGTTTCTGAAGAAGAGAAATTTGTTAACATCGAGTATAGATTTAAGTGCCAGGAAGTCATTTCAGAAAGTATTTGTATGGAGTGTAGCCATGTACGGAAGTGAAACATGGACAATAACTAGTTTGGACAAGAAGAGAATAGAAGCTTTCGAAATGTGGTGCTACAGAAGAATGCTGAAGATAAGGTGGGTAGATCACGTAACTAATGAGGAGGTATTGAGTAGGATTGGGGAGAAGAGAAGTTTGTGGCACAACTTGACTAGAAGAAGGGATCGGTTGGTAGGACATGTTTTGAGGCATCAAGGGATCACAAATTTAGCATTGGAGTGCAGCGTGGAGGGTGAAAATCGTAGCGGGAGACCAAGAGATGAATACACTAAGCAGATTCAGAAGGATGTAGGTTGCAGTAGATACTGGGAGATGAAGAAGCTTGCACAGGATAGAGTAGCATGGAAAGCTGCATCAAACCAGTTTCAGGACTGAAGACCACAACAACAACAACACAAACTGAGTAGTTCATGGCAACATATGCAACATCAAGGACAATAGGGTCGCAGGAGCGCCATGGTCTCGTGGTAACGTGAGCAGCTACGGAACGAAAGGTCTTTGGTTCAAATCTTCCATTGAGTGAAGATTTTTAATTTTTATTTTCAGTTTATGTGACAAACTCTTATGTTTTCATCACTTTTTTGAGAGTGATTATCATATCCACAAGAAAACCTAAATCGGGCAAGGTAGAAGAATCGCCAAGTGTACAAGTTGGGTGGGTCGACAACATATTCCTGTCATGTGGTGCACATACCGTCACCAGTGTCGTATAGAATATATCAGATGTGTTTTTCTGTGGAGGAATCGGTTGACCTATGACCTTGCGATCAAATGTTTTCGGTTCCCATTGGAGAGGCACGTCCTTTCGTCTACCAATCGCACGGTTTTGCGATGCGGTCGCAAAACACAGACACTAAACTTATTACAGTGAACAGAGACGTCAATGAACGAACGGACAGATAATAACTATGCAAAAATAAATAAAGTAAAATTTTCACTCCAGGGAACACTTGAACCAAAGACCCCTCCTTTGGCAGCTGTTCACGCTACCACGGGACCACTGCGCTCCTAAGCTCATTTTGTGAATGATGTTGCCTATGTGGCCCATGGACTACTCAGTTTGTGTATTTTGCTTATTTTTTCACAGTTCCACACAACTTCTTCCTGTTTTCTCAATTGATCTGTGTTCAGTTTATCAATGCTTATCCACTGTGCCAACTTATAACTAAATCTGAGGGGGGTACGATGGGGAGGTTCCCTTGTTAGAACGTCCTGCAGATCCTTTCGTAGATGGTGGCTGGTGATCGTTATCGATGTCTGCCTGCATTTGGATGTATGTAAGCAGGCCTGATCTGCTACCGTTTTCAAAACGGTATCGTTTCTGTTATCTAGGTCCCAAAGATAACGATGCACTGATGGGTCTACTTATCAACAACGACAGTGCTCCAGGTTCCTTTTCATGTCAACAACTACAATGCCCCGGCGGGCAACTGTAGTGCGCCAGTACGGAAGCCTTACGACTTATTCGCCGCAACAACGACTCGTAGGAGGAAGTGTTAAGGCAGTGAATGCGAATAAATGATGATTTCATATATGATGTTATGACAGGTTAGATGAAAAAGTTTTTTATGTTTTCTTTTTCTGTTTCACGTATGGCGCGGCAAGTAACACACAGTAGACGGTTGTCTTCACTCATCTCGGCAGTACCGCAAGTACCTGAAGTCGCTGGCAACAATCACTTAACAGCTCAAGGGCGACACGAAGGGAGAAGACACCGAAAAATTGTACTTTACTTGCTGAGTCAGTAAATTTCTTAAAAGACAGAGAGTAAATGTGAGATTAGCATGTATGTATTGTATTCTACGGTGTGTAAAAAAGGAACTTCAGTTCATTTTGAAATCTGGTTATGTAAAGATCGATGTATTGTATTGTTCCAGTTTTTTTAGATGAAAGTTTATGTGCTCACAAATCTGCAAATGATTCACGAACGTCTAGAAGATGTATGTTACTTGTGGAGAATAAAACCGTGTTGCGATTAACATGCTAGTTGCTAGAGATGCTTTGTCGTAAAAGTCAAAAGAGTGAAACCTTTTCCAACTGTGGCTTTTAAGTGATTAGCGTGAGACTGGACGATAATGAGTCAATTTAGAGATAAATTTCAGAAAGATTATTTAAACTAAAAGCGAAGTCTCGATGTCTGAAGCTATGTTTGAGGTGAGAAAAACTAATAAAAATTGTTGCCAGACAGCAGATACGAAACAGACCTAGTTGGAAGTAGAAGGGGGGAGGGAGTCTATTCAGAGAAGCTAGATTCAATTTCTCAGTATTATTATCTTTGATTGTTGAGAAATACTCAGCTATCTGCCAGATCGGTGTTGTAAAAAGGAAATTTGGAAACTTGTGGTAAGTTCTATGGGACAAAACTGCTGAGGTCATTTGTCCTAAGGCTTAAACACTACTTAAACTAACTTAGGCTAAGGACAACACACACAGCCATGCCCAAGGGAGGACTCGAACCTCCAACGGGGGCAACCGCGCGAACCGTGGCAAGGCCCCTCAGACCGCACGTGTTGTAAAAGAAAAGAAAAAAAAAAGAATGTAATTTGTCCAGTCATTATAGATTCTGAACACGAATTTTGAACTAATTGGGCCAACTTATTGGCATGGTTGTCTTGATTAAGCTGCAGAAGTTTCACTGCGAAACCTTTTACATTCTCGATACAGTCCCGATCTCCCTCCAAGCGATATCCATATTTTAGAGGTCTGTAGAGAGACATTTGTGGCCGTCAATTTTCTTCGGACGAAGAGAAGCTCGCCTCCCTACAATAATTGTTCCACAGGCAACCGCAAACATGAAAGCCTTGACCGTCTTGTCCCACAATGTGATAAATGTATTTACAGTTATGGTAATTACCTTTGAAATAATAAACGATTTACTTACCTTTTTCCATGTGTCTCATTTTCATTTGACTATCCCTTATATTTAACGTACATGGTACAAAAATGAAAGCCATGTTGAAAGTTAAGTTTGCAAAATGTATAATATTGGTTGTGGAAACGTACTTAATAATATAAATTAATTTTGGTTGAAATATTTTGCAAATTGAAACGGTTATTCAAAATTATTTGCGGTTTCAGATACGTGAATAGGGTAATAACAATAAAAAGTTGTTCATATCACCCCAGAAAAAGATATTGGTTTAATTCCAAATTATTTCTTATACTTTTCCGTGGCTGACCTCCCTATCATTTATGAAATTTGATCAATAATCATTTCACTGAGGAAATCGGCGTGGGGTCATCTCATGCTGTCGGTCCCTAAACCACAGCTGTATCAGTGCTCTTCAAATCTCCACTCATTTGTAGGCGCAGAAGGGAAGTGCGATATTTACAGTCTCTCCATTAATTGAAGTCTCTGTAGACGGCGATTTAGATTGAACGTGCTCCACTAAGCAAACACTTAATGTTCACTCATGATGCAGCACTTGTTAATCGTGTCTCTTCACAGTTCCAATTTTGTAGCTTCACATCAGATTATGGTGAGAAGCATTTCACATGTCACATTTCGCATTGTGCCTCAGAAACAGTTCATTCGTCAAACACATTGATTCACAGTCCCAACAATGTAATGTGATTATTACGTCGCGAACTTTTAGTGGCAAGAAGATAATTCTCTTACTACAATGTCACAGTTAGTACCGTACATAGGAAGCATTCAGTCTGGTATAATTGTCTCCTTACCGTTATCAGCGATAGCTTTCACCTTGTTAGTGTACGACTAAATAAATTATAATGTAACCACCGTAATCTATATATGCGTTAAATTACAGTTCATTTTCCACAGCGGACATCGTCCACTTCAGAAACAGGTTACTGTGTTATCCATATATCGTATTTTTCAAAAATGGCTCTGAGCACTAAGGGACCTAACATCTGTGGTCATCAGTCCCCTAGAACTTAGAAATACTTAAACCTAACTAACCTAAGGACATCACACACATCCATGCCCGAGGCAGGATTCGAACCTGCGACCCTAGCGGTCACGC
Organism: Schistocerca piceifrons; assembly: GCF_021461385.2. Classification (NCBI taxonomy): domain Eukaryota; kingdom Metazoa; phylum Arthropoda; class Insecta; order Orthoptera; family Acrididae; genus Schistocerca; species Schistocerca piceifrons. The sequence continues at coordinate 1,008,061,418 of NC_060138.1, forward strand.
CGTTCCAAACTTAAGCGCCTAGAACCGCAAGGCCACACCGGCCGGCCGTATTTTTCAAGTTCACTTTTTGAGACAATAGTCTACAATGTGAGAGCACTATATTATGTTAGCATTTTAACTGTACAGTCGACGATACGCATCGAAACAGTTAGTGCTGTACACAAGCAATATATTCCACTCCGTGTCCATCAGGTTGATGCCTTCATTATTGAAGACCGGCGAGTTTTGGAGGCCGCCATTGCCCCAAACCCCGATCGGTCGTGAAATGGAAATCACAATGAAAATCAAAAATGTTTTATTTGCTACATTTTGCTAGATCTTCCAGCTGTTTCTTAGACTTAGCGTGGTACTAACTTCCCAACACCGTCGTTACAGAAGGCAGCCGCCTGTGATTTCCAACACTTCCCTACGCTGGTTGCAGCTCTTTGTCTGTTTCAAACTGCTGTCCTAGCAGCCAGCGGTACCAAATACATAGTTATGAAAACGCTGTACTGTGACCACTTAAGCCGGCCAGTGTAGCCGAGCGGTTCTAGGCGCTTCAGTCTGGAACCGCGCGACCGTTACGGCCGCAGGTTCGAATCCTGCCTTGGGCATGGATGTGTGTCATGTCCTTAGGTTAGTTAGGTTTAAGTAGTTCTAAGTTCTAGGGGACTGATGACCTCAGACGTCAAGTGCCATAGTGCTCAGAGCCATTTGAACCATTTTTTTGACCACTTAATTGCGTAAGTACGCAAGAAATTTTTAGAATTCAGACTAAAGTGTACGCGATAAATGAAAAGTAAATAGCTTCTCGTTATTAGAAGTTAGTTGCAACTCAAAAACGAAACGTCATGCTCTGATGTGCAGCTGATGACACGAGAGCTGTTGGCCGACTAACGAGTTCTACAGCTCTAACTGACTGCTCGGGCGAAAACAAAGCCTGTCGCGATACGAAATGTAGATACAGTACATAGTTATAAAAACGCGGAATCGTGGCTACAAATATACAAGAAATTTAAGAATTCAGGCTAATGATTAGCAAGTTAATATAAAATGGTAAGTAATCTGAATTACGAAATTATAGTAATATAAGTAGCGATCAAAAAGTTTCCGTTTGAGGATGTTGCTGCAGTGCATGTGCAACGATGCTGGGATATAAGCACATGCAGGCAAGAGATTAGTTTACCATTTGTGACTTTTCCGATACGTGTGCGGTAAACGAGGAAACGCGAAGATGGCGAAGATATTACCAAATGCATCCAAACGGAACCAACGTGCTTTTATTCTTCTGTTGACTCCTGAAGGATAAACACAGGTGGACATCCATCGAAGAATGAAAAATGTGTATGGGGCACGATGTCTATTGAAAATCACAATTGTAGAAGGTACGCGACGAGGGTTGCTGTTGCTTCAGGGTAATGCACGTCCCAATATCGCAAATGCCGTAACGCAGAAGTTACCCTAACTCAAGTGGGAGACACTCCAGCGCCCTGACTATGGTCCTGATCTTTCTCCACGTGATTATTACGCCTTAGGTCCCTTAAAAATGCCTTCAAGGGTCAAACATTCCTGTCGGATGAGGATGTGCAGTAGGCAGTTATTGTCTTCTTCCCACAGCAGGACACGGTGTTTTCGTAACCGGGTATCTTCAACCCGGTCTGGCACAAATGTTCAGCCTGACTCGTTGATATAAATCAATGCCCAACAGCAGCTAAATGTCATTAATTTCTTTGCGCCTTGATTCATAATGGCTGCAGGATCAAAATGGTGTCTTTCCTTTCGGAAAGACACCAGATATATGGTTGTCTCACTGCTCACCGCGATTTTAACTGATTGGCATGCCGATTCTGGACTGTACGGCCTCCGAACGGAAACTTCTTGACGACCCCTTACATTAGATTAGATTAGATTAGACTGATTATTCATTTCATAGACCCATAAAAGAGGGAATCCTCCTGGGTGTGGAACATGACAGAAAACACATTACAAAAATGTAATTAGTAAAACTTGAGTTTCATTAATTTTAATGATCCTCAGTCAATAAACAGTAAAATTATGTACGTGAACTAAATTTAAACTTCTAATATTTACAGGTTTAATACTTACATTTGCTTTCATTAAATCCATCATTCAGACATTTGCTACTTCCTTGGCTATTACAACCAAGTATTGTCAAAAATTAAAGTAAATTATTCATTTCAGTGATCCTCAGTTAAGAACAGTCAGATTATGTACAATATTTAAAATTAAACTTACACTATTTACAGACTTAAGACTTACATCTGCTTTCCATACATCCATCATTCACACAGTAGGTAGTTACTTGGCTGTTACAACCAAGTATTGTCAAAAATTAAAGTATAATAAATTTCATTAAAATGGTCTACTGCACTTGTTGAGAAATTCATGGATGGAATAGAAGGAGTTGGCCACCAAAAAGTCTTTTAAATTATGTTAAAATTGTGCCTTGACTGAAACTAAAGTCTTAATGGTTGCCGGTAACTTATTGAAAATATGCATTGCTGAATACTGGGCCCCTTCCTGGGCAAGAGTAAGTGATTTTAAATCTTTATGTATATTTTTCTTAGTCCTAGTATTGATACTGTGTACTAAGCAGTTAGTTGGAAAATGAGATGTATTATTTACAACAAACTTCATTAAGGAATAAATATACTGAGAAGCTGTGGTTAATATGCCCAGCTCTTTGAATAGGTTTCGACATGACGTTCTTGGATTTACACTAATCATTACTCTTATTATACGCTTCTGTACTCTCTGTTTGTGGAGTTACCCCAAAATATGATACCATATAACATAATGGAGTGAAAATAAGCAAAACACACCAGTTTTTTTCTATTTATATCTCCTATGTCTGACATCATTCACATTGCAAACACAGACTTCTTTAGGCCCTTTAGCAGTTCGTTAGTATGTTGCTCCCAACTGAATTTATTATCGAGCTGTAATCCAAAGAGTTTTACACTCTCAACTTCTCCAATTTCCATGTCATCATATTTTATACACACACCAGAAGGAAATCTCTTGGAAGTTCTGTACTGCATATAGTGGGTCTTTTCAAAGTTTAATGACAGTGAATTGGCTATGAACCACTTATTAATGTCAGCAAAAATTTGATTAGCTGCCCTTTCTAAATTTATTGTTGATTTACTATTTTTTGCAATGTTTGTATCATCTGCAAATAAGACAAACTTAGCATCTGGCAATGTAACAAATGACAGGTCATTAATATATACAAGAAACAGTAGTGGGCCAAGTATGGAACCTTGGGAAACACTACATCTAATTTCTTCCCTGTTGGATGATGTCTGATAGCCTACTGCTGAAGTGCTACGTAATGACACCCTTTGTTTTCTATTAATAAGATATGACTGAAACGACTTTGCAGCACTACCAGTGACGCCATAATATTTTAATTTACTTAAAAGAATGCTGTGATTCACACAGTCAAACGCCTTTGACAGGTCACAGAATACTCCAATTGTCCAATGAATTAAGGACATTTTCACTGTAAGTGTAAATAGCTTTCTCAATATCAGAACCCTTAAGAAACCCAAACTGTAACTTCGACAGTATGTTATTTTCACTAAGGTGCTTAAGTAGATGCTTGAACATAACCTTTTCAAAGAATTTTGAAAAATCTGGCAAAAGTGAGATCGGTCGGTTATTTGATGGCATTTCTTTGTCCCCTTTCTTGTGGAGAGGTATAACCTCAGCATATTTGAGCCAGTCTGGGAATATTCCTGTGACAAGATTGATTACACAAATAACTTCAGATATGACTAACCTCACAAGAACACTCTTTTATTAACCTTGTTGATATGTTATCATAACCACTAGAATGCTTTGATTTCAAGGACTTTATGATGGATTCTATTTCTTTGGGTGAAGTAAGTGTCAATTCCGTTTTACCAAGATTGCTCGTGTGCACTGGTCTTAGATATTCCATTGCATTATTTACTGAACTTGACAACCCCATGCTATCAGTAACAGAACAAAATACTTGTTTAAATGGTTTGCAACACAACATACGTTTGTTACCAGGGTTTTATTTATTTTTAGAGCAATTTGTTCCTCCTCATTTCTGGTCCTACCAATCTCTGACTTAACTATATCCCATATTGTTTCTATTTTATTGCTGGATGTATTTATCTTCTTCTGATAATGCAGGTGTTTAGATTTCTGGATAACCTTCTTCAATATTTTGCAGTAATTTTTGTAATCAGCTATAATGCTAGGGTCAAAGGTGTCCCTACATACCAGATAGAGTTTCCTTTTTGACTCACATGATATCTTTATCCCTTGTGTGATCCATGGCTTCTTGTTAGACTTCTGCTTAATTTGAGTTACCTTCAGGGGAAAACAATTTTCAAATAAGGTGCTAACTTTATTAATGAATGTTTCGTATTTTCAATTTGTGTCTTGGATGCTGTAAACATCCATCCAATTAATTTCTTTGAGCAATCTCCTAAATTTCTCAGTTTTTGACTATTTTACTTGCCTTCTGTACTCAGTTCTGATAGATGTTTTATCTGGACAATTTTTAAAATTTAATGTTAGGTGTTGCATGTCATGGTTAGATAGCCCATTTACTACTGGTTTTGTAGTGTGGCTTAGTTGCCTAGAATTGTCTATAAATATATTATCAATGGCAGTCTTAGAACATTTGTATACCCTAGCTGGTAAATTAACAGTAGAAATTAAATGACAATGTAACTGATTTCAGTAACTGTTCACTGACAGTGTTTTTCAAGTCATCTATATTTAAATCACCAGCAACCACTAGTTCTTTGTTTTTTAATTTTAAATGAGATAATAAATCTTGAAGACCGTTTATAAACAGGTTGAAATTTCCTGAAGGCTCTCTGTATATGGCTACTATGATAAGGGACCTATTATGAAATTCTATCTCTGTTGCACATGCTTCTAAGTGCTGGTCTAAGCAAAATTTATTAATGACAATATTCTTAAAATTAAAACTGTTTTTAACAAATGTAGCAACTCCTCCTTTCTCCATCTTTTGTCTACAGAAGTAGGAGGCTAACTTAAATTCTGTAAGGTTTAACATATCGATACCAGTGGTCACATGATGTTCAGAGAGGCAGATTATATCAACTGGGTTCGATGACTCTAATTCATCAGTGCACATAAGTAGTTCATTAATTTTACTTCTAAGCCCTCGAATATTTTGATGCACTAAAGATAGTTGGCATTTCACATTTAACCCTTGTATTCGGATTACTGAAAAGACGTTACTTCCTTCCAAAGACATTACTGTGATAGGTTTTTGAGGACAATTGTTTTTGTGCTAGTCACTCAAGTTATACTTCCTCAAACCTGGTGGTTTTCTAATCAGTTATTATTGGAGGAAGATTTTTGACAAAATTTCGTCAAATTACGTCTACCAGAAACAATTTCTTAGATGGTCTAAGACGCTGTAATACTCATTAAATACTAATTAATTGGTTCCCCCATTTGTTCATTTCCTACTCATCGTTTGGCTATGAAGACTCGGAAAAAAACCCGTTGTGTAATTTATGGGGAATTTTTTCTTCGTTGGACTGATACATTTGTTTAAAGAAAAAGTGTAGCATCTGGAATACCTGGTCGGATCTGTACACGCACACATCATTGCCGGGTATGTAAATGATTATAGTTGCAATTCTCTGTCAAAGGTAGAACTGCAGACTGCAGTAGCGCTTTTGGTGTTTAGTGCTATTATGACAGCTTGGGTGTAATGGGCGTGAACAGCTTGAGATACTGGGTGATCAGTGTCAAGGACACTGACATGCCGTCTACTTGTCTGATACAGCCTCATTATGGGTGTCCATTTGACCGGCTGGTACAGCCATGCTATATCCAGAGTTGCGGGGCATTGGAACGCGACAGTGGCCCGATGTTGGACTGCATGGGAAAGTAAGGGCAAACACTCGTCTTCAAAGTTCCAGTCGACTTTCTTTGACTACCACAAAGGAGGATCGCCATATTGTGGACTAAGGACATCTGATCCAGCCAAGAGCAAGTAATAGAGTGCCTGCAACATTCTGTGTCTTCACGCCCCAGTGGTCGGAGACCAGCAGCGGCCAAAATTGGGAATTGCCGTTCCATGAACAGTCTGCCGTTAACACCGCAGCACTGCGTTTTAAATGGTACCGTAACCGTAAAGCATACGCTGTTGATGTATGATGACGCATTGTGTTGAATGAAATTATGAAACGCAACTCTGCACTACCCAAATGACCATCGTCGGCGAATTTGGCGGCGACTTGGGAAGAGGTCCCTTTCTTCCAGTGTTTTGTCGAGTGCAATGATTTGGGGACTCTTCGGATATGACTTCAAGTCACGGCTGGCAGTGATTGAGCAAAGCAACGGTACGTCACAGATACCCTGCGTCCTCATGTGTTACCTCTCGTGCGACAGTATTGCGGCCACATTTTGCAACATGACAATGGTCGTCCACACACGACACTTTTCTGGATAGTTATATAGTTAGTTAATTAGTTCAATGGATCATTTTTCACGATATATCGAAATGATATGGACGAGTAATTTCACATTCACTACGCTCATTAATTTTTTTTGTCAAGTACAAATGTACATCACTGTTCGTTACGAACTGCAATGGATTATTAACAACAACCTTCAAGAGGGAACAGGTACACAGTGAAACAATAGAATGCCCGACTCTTTGAAATTTGTAGGACCACACCCATCATTTTGACGGGTATTCTACTTCTGTAGACTTATTTCTCCTAAATGGATTCTTCTGCTGGTCCCATTTTCAATGAATTTTCATAAATATTTGTTAGGTAGAGGTCTGCAAAGTCTTTACCCGCTAGGACCACTCTGAAAAGTGCCTAGACAAGTCCTATAAGGAGCGAAATATCTCATTTTGAGATGTCCAAAGCTATTGTTGTTTACCACCCTAATTTGATCATTGTCTTCTGCAGACCCATTGTCGATGAGCAACGAAGCCCTGTTGCCAAGTGACGCAGTTTGTGTTGTCCACATTTCAGTTGTTTCGTAATGGCTGTTCAAAGACGCGGTTTGTCTGATAGAGAAGTTTTAAAATATTTGATGTCGAAGTCAGATGGTGAATCCTAAGGAGAAGATGACGCTGCATGCAATATTGATGATGAGGAATATATCCCTCCCATCAGTGAAATCAGTGACTCTTCAGACAGCGATGTTGCAACTACTGGACAAGAGCAAGCCGAGAAGTTGCAAACCAATGTTGCTTTACCTGTACATATACATTTGTATTGCCATTGTATTATTATTTTATATTTTATCGCAACTGATATTTCAGCAAGCATTATAAATGTTTTCTATTTTGCTGTCTTATAATTTGAAAATCATTGTTTTCGTTGTAACTAAATTATTCTATTATACGCTGTATATTCAGGTACGTCAAGCAACAGAGTGAGCTTACATCGAGCTAACAGTACTAGAGGCGTTCGTGGCAGAGGAAAAGGAAAAATTCAGACGGAAGGAAGTAGCTCCATTGGGAGTAGTGAGACACCTAATGACAGAATAACACAGACTGTTACACCTCTTTTCCTGGAAGAAGTCCACAGCAGAACATCTTTAAGGTATCCCCAGGACCTATGGGCTATGCTAAAATGTTTGACAGGAAAGGTATATAGTCTAGTGAATAGAGATTGCTAATTGATGGCTACATGCTACAAAATATAAGTAAGTGTACAGGAAGCAGAGCACACCAAGAGCTTACCAAATTGCAGGGCGTCGAAACAAGAATAGAAGCAAGCAGTTATGTATAAAGTGTGGCAAGTATCTTTGCGGACCATGTTTAGAGAATGATGAATACACCTGTGTGAGGTGCCTTGACGAAGCAGGTGGTTTTGAACGAGTAAAAGCAGAGCACCATTAGCGTCAATGCAATAAAAGCCCCAATACCACTTATGTATTTACGAGGCGTATATGCAGCAAAAAACTTTCCATTGAAGCTGTTATGGTCGAATACATGGGGACCAAAATTTTTTCTGAACACAATGAGCAGATATAAGTTCCCCGAAATTTTGCGTTTTTTGTGATTTGACGAAAAGAGCACATGTTCACATAGACTAAAGACAGATCGTTTTGCACCTGCTACCACTGTGTGGAATATTTTCATTGCCAATTCCTTGCTGCGTTATATTCCAGGTGAAAATATCACTGTGGCTGAGTAACTGTTTCTATACAAGGCTAGATGTTCTTTCATTCAATAAATGAGCAATAAACCAGACAAATTTGGAATAAAGTTTTGGCTTGCTGTTGATACGAATTCTAGGTATCTGGTGAATCGGTTTCCTTACCTAGGCAAAGATGATCAGCATCCCACAGGTGTTCCTCTTGCAGAGCATTTTCTAACGTGATTTATAGAGCCCTTTGTTTCCGTAGAAGAAACGTAACCTGCGATAATTTTTAACGGGAAAGGTCTTGCAGAAAATTTGAAACGTAAGAGTACAAGCGTTGTAGATACAGGGAAGAAATCTAGAAGGGAAATACCTCGATCAGCAAAATCTGCTGTAGCATCTTCGCACACAACTATTCTTTATAAGTAAGGTGACATGACTCTAACATGCTATCAGGGGAAAAAGAATAAAAATGTGCTTATTTTGAGTTCAATGTATGAGACAGTAACTATCGACGAATGACATCCTAAAAAGCCACCAGAGGCAGTGGCCTACTACAATAACGCCAAATATGGCGTTGAGGTAATCGATCAAATGGCTTGGCTTTACACTGTCAGGTATGGATGACGCAGATGGCCCATTCACGTTTTTTTCAATGTCTTGGACTTAGCAGCTATAAATGCTTGCGTACTCTATAAGGAAGTAACAGGAGAGAAATTAAGCAGACGTCAGTTTATATACAAATTGGCGGAAGAGTTGGCTTCTGCATATAAGGCCACAAGGGTACAAAATACTCTTCCTAATACAGTATCACAGCATTGCAACATTCGGAAGACTTACCAAATTGCAGGGCGTCGAAACAAGAATAGAAGCAAGCAGTTATGTATAAAGTGTGGCAAGTATCTTTGCGGACCATGTTTAGAGAATGATGAATACACCTGTGTGAGGTGCCTTGACGAAGCAGGTGGTTTTGAACGAGTAAAAGCAGAGTTACAAATGTCTTCTCTAGAATATATTGTGCTTTTGAGATATTTGTGTTCAAAAATATGGTTTCCTTTTCTATGGAAAGTTGTCCATTCCACATTTTGTTACATAATGTTCTGATTCATTTTTAGGTATAAAATGTTCATTGTACCATGTAATTCTACAAAAAAAAGAAAAAAAAACAGTGAAACTGTATCCTGGTAAACTGTGTAACTTGTCTGATGTATGCTAAAATGTATTTACTTTTTTAAAAGCGGCAAATGAAACTGTGGCGGTCAAAATGACTGGTTGTTCCTTCTAGGTAGATCGAAATCCCTGGTCCTTCTAATGTTAAACAGACGTCTACAAGACGATCATGGATGATCACCATATATTATTCTTACAGCATGTTTTTGAGCAATGAAAAATTTCTTTCTTACAGATGAGTGACTGCAGAACATCATGACATTACTGAATAAAATTATGAAAAATATGTTAACTCGCTGATTTGTCTCCCCCAAGATTTGCAATGATTCTATGTGCAAATGTGATTGCACTAAGTTGTTTTAGGGAGTTCCAAAATGTGATTTTTCGAATTTAAGCTCTCATCAATATGGGCAGTCAAGAATTTTGAAGTTTTCATCCTATTTATTATTTTATTACCATGTTTTACACTTACCGTAGGTGTGGTAACCATAGATGTACAGAATTGTATATGTTGTCTCTTTTTAAACTTGAGAGTGAGACTGTTCTCAGAAAACCAATCAGTAATAAGTTTAAGATCTTTATTTACCATTTCTTCTGTTTCTGTATGTATGTTCGGTTTTATTAAAGAACTAACTCTGATTGTTGTTGTGTATAGACGGAATATCGTTTACATATATGATGAACAATAGTGAACTTAAGACTGAGTTTTGGGGGAATGCCAGTCATAATTATGTCCCTGAACTATATTGGTTGAATTACTAAGTGAAACTTTCTCCGTTCTTTTGGTTAGATATGACATTACCCATTGGTTGGCTGCATAATCAATCCCATAAAACTTCAGTTTGTCTAGGAGAATACTGTGATTCACACATGATCTTACGTTTTAGATATGTCGCAGAAAATACCAACTGGCGCTGTTTTATTATTTATTGCTTGTAAAATCTGGTGAACGAACATGTAAATGGCATTCTCAGTCGTACATCTTTCTGAAACCCAAAGTGTGATTTTCTGGGGACATTATTGTTGCTAAGGCGATATGCAGCTCTAGAATATATCACCTTCCGAGAAAGTTTGGAAAATGAGGTCAGCAGTGGAACAGGTTGGTAGTTATTGACATGTTTCTTATTATTTTTCTTAAAAAGGAATTTAACAAAGAAATGTTTCGGGCTCTCTAAAAAGATGCCCTGAACAATTGATGCATTACATATTTCGGCTGAGGCTGGGATTATTACATGAGAACAGATCTTTAGCACTCTACTGGAAACGCTATCAAAACCAAATAACCTTTTATTTTTGAGAGACTGTATAATTTCCTTAGTTTCAGAAGCAGAACTTGGTGGTACCTTCACATGACTGAACTTAGTGAGAGTTACTTTTTCAACATACCACCGTGATTTTTCTATTGAACTGTTTGTCCCCATGCTTTCTATTATACCGGGTGATCAAAAAGTCAGTATAAATTTGAAAACTGAATAAATCACGGAATTATGTAGATAGAGAGGTACAAATTGACACACACGCTTGGAATGACATGGGGTTTTATTAGAACCAAAAAAATACAAAAGTTCAAAAACCGTCCGACAGATGGCGCTTCATCTGATCAGAGGTGGTGGTGGTGGTTAGTGTTTAACGTCCCGTCGACAACGAGGTCATTAGAGACGGAGCGCAAGCTCGGGTTTGGGAAGGATTGGGAAGGAAATCGGCCGTGCCCTTTCAAAGGAACCATCCCGGCATTTGCCTGAAACGATTTAGGGAAATCACGGAAAACCTAAATCAGGATGGCTGGAGACGGGATTGAACCGTCGTCCTCCCGAATGCGAGTCCAGTGTGCTAACCACTGCGCCACCGCACTCGGTCATCTGATCAGAATAGTAATAATTAGCATAACAAAGTAAGACAAAGCAAAGATGATGTTCTTTAGAGGAAATGATCATTATGTCCACCATCATTCCTCAACGATAGCTGTAGTCGAGGAACAATGTTGTGAACGGCACTGTAAAGCATGTCCGGAGTTACGGTGAGGCATTGGCGTAGGATGTTGTCTTTCAGCATTCCTAGAGATGTCGGTCGATCACGATACACTTGCGACTTCAGGTAACCCCAAAGCCAATAATCGCACGAAAGTGGCGGTGAGCACACGATCATCACCAAACGACGTGCATCTGTCGGACATTTTGTGAACTTTTTTTTGGTTCTAATAAAACCCCATGTCATTCCAAGCATGTGTGTCAATTTTTACCTCTCTATCTACATTATTCCGTGGTTTATTAAGTTTTCAAATTTATACTGACTTTTTGATCACCCGGTATTTAAGAAATGATTATAAATAGGTTTTCTACCTGGACTCATCATTTATAGCCCTTCGATTCAATTTAATAGTGATGTTATCTTGTTCTGTGGTTGGCTGTCCTATTTCTCGTTTCACTACATTCAATATAGGCGCAAGTCTGTTGTCGGAATTACTGATTTCTGAAATCATGTGCATGTCCCTTGATTTTTTAATAAACTTTCTTATTAATTATGAGTAGTTTGTGCAGTGTGAAACTATTGCAGCATCCCTACTCGTTTCTCCTAGAGGCTACATTTCTCTGTTCCTTCCACAAGATACTTCAATTACTCCAGTGATCCACGATTTTTACGTGGCTACTGAGAGCCCTTTCTGATTAGGTTGTGTGGGTAGCTGTTTTGAAATAATAATATGAATTTATCACGGAACAGGTTAAATTTTATGTTCGCATTTGGTTCATCGTGAATTTCATTCCGGCTCCTCTGCTGTAAATTATTCTTAAAAATTTTTCTTCTGGAAGCATTAATTATTCCGATTTTCACTCAGGAGTGTCCCTACTGATTCCGTAAACAGTCTGCGTAACGTTGAGCTATTTCCGTGAACAGCAAGATCACCAGATATACGGGGTGATTTTATCCACTTTGTACAACTCTAGGGACTGATCCATGAGAGGATGCGAAACAAAAAAGGTCTAATGAACTTGTGTCCAGAAATGCATACTTTCCATGGTAGAGAGAGTTTATTCAGTCATGCATTGTTACAGAGACTGCAGTCTAATACGTGCAGTTTCATGCAGCCACAGTTACAGTATGTGTTGAAAATCGTTTCCATGTACCTCAACGTATGCCTGTACGAGGCTTAGCTCGTTCTATCTCGTACGTTCACATCGGCCAGGCTGCGTCCGAACAGTGTCAAAGGCAGTATGAATACGCTCCTCCAGCGTTTCCACATCCTGGCACAGACTCTGCAAATACGATACTTTTGTGATGGCCTCATAATCAGAAATCGCCACGAGCTGAGATCCGGTGAACGAGCAGGCCATGTAACTGGGTCCCCTCATTCGAACCACCGGCCAGGGAAGATACGACTGAGATGCGTCTGGACGTTAACTGCGAAGTGGTCTGGAGCGCCATCACGTAGCAGCCACATAATCCTTCGAATTATCAATCGAACTTCTTCTAGCAGGGGAGACAAAGTCACCTGCAAGAAATGCCGATAGTTCCGGCCTGTGATGCGACGTGGAAGGAAGGCTGGTCCCAAAATACGGTCGCCAATCATCCCGGCCCATACATTCTGGCTGCAACGATGCTGATGATTCGCTGTCACCATACCATGGGGGTTCTGCGTACTATAGCACAGATGACAGTTATGAAAGTGGAAGATGCCACTCAGGGTAAAGGTGGCCACATCTGTGAACAAGACCGATGACACAAATCCCGGGATCGTGGTTGCCTGCTGAAGAAACTAGTGACAAAACTGCTCCCGTTGTGGAAAGTCTGTCGCAAGTAACCCCTGCATACGCTGTAAGTGATAAGAGTAGTAACAATTGTCATGGAGAATGTTCCACACGTTCGTCTGGATTACCCTGTACTGGCGGGCAAACCGCCTGGTACTGACACGGCGCTCGCCTTCCACAGTGTTAATCACGTTTCCCTTTAAGTCTGGAGTACGAACATTTCGGGTACGTGCTTTATGACTTCCTGCTTCCTGCGTCGAGCCTGTCTCAGACAAACGGCGAAATACTGTTGCAAAAACTGAATGCTGTGGTTATTGTCGGCGGGGATAGGTACCCTGATACAACGTTGCCACTCGCCGCCCGTTGCCATTTGCCTTTCTGTAAGTAAACTTTACGTCGGCAAGCTCTCGGCTCGAATACGGCACCATTGTGTACAACGCTGTATCACATCCACTACAAGGAGAGTCAGCAAGCGTAGTGAATCGGACACAACGTTATCTACTACTACGACAGGAGAGGGCGCTAGGGCATGACGTATGAGAAACGGTATCACACTGTAGGAGGAAACCATGCATACTGTGACCTGTGGCTGCAGGATACCGCGCGTATTAGACCGTAACAAAGTACGAGGGCAGTTCAATAAGTAATGCAACACATTTTTTTTCTGAAACAGGGGTTGTTTTATTCAGCATTGAAATACACCAGGTTATTCCCCAATCTTTTAGCTACACAACACTATTTTTCAACGTAATCTCCATTCAATGCTACGGCCTTACGCCACCTTGAAATGAGGGCCTGTATGCCAGCACGGTACCATTCCACTGGTTGATGTCGGAGCCAACGTCGTACTGCATCAATAACTTCTTCATCATCCGCGTAGTGCCTCCCACGGATTGCGTCCTTCATTGGGCCAAACATATGGAAATCCGACGGTGCGAGATCGGGGCTGTAGGGTGCATGAGGAAGAACAGTCCACTGAAGTTTTGTGAGCTCCTCTCGGGAGCGAAGACATGTGTGAGGTCTTGCGTTGTCATGAAGAAGGAGAAGTTCGTTCAGATTTTTGTGCCTACGAACACGCTGAAGTCGTTTCTTCAATTTCTGAAGAGTAGCACAATACACTTCAGAGTTGATCGTTTGACCATGGGGAAGGACATCGAACAGAATAACCCCTTCAGCGTCCCAGAAGACTGTAACCATGACTTTACCGGCTGAGGGTATGGCTTTACACTTTTTCTTGGTAGGGGAGTGGGTGTGGCGCCACTCCATTGATTGCCGTTTTGTTTCAGGTTCGAAGTGATGAACCCATGTTTCATCGCCTGTAACAATCTTTGACAAGAAATTGTCACCCTCAGCCACATGACGAGCAAGCAATTCCGCACAGATGGTTCTCCTTTGCCCTTTATGGTGTTCGGTTAGACAACGAGGGACCCAGCGGGAGCAAACCTTTGAATATCCCAACTGGTGAACAATTGTGACAGCACTACCAACAGAGATGTCAAGTTGAGCACTGAGTTGTTTGATGGTGATCCGTCGATCATCTCGAACGAGTGTGTTCGCACGCTCGGCCATTGCAGGAGTCACAGCTGTGCACAGCCGGCCCGCACGCGGGAGATCAGACAGTCTTGCTTGACCTTGCGGCGATGATGACACACGCTTTGCCCAACGACTCACCGTGCTTTTGTCCACTGCCAGATCACCGTAGACATTCTGCAAGCGCCATGAATATCTGAGATGCCCTGGTTTTCCGCCAAAAGAAACTCGATCACTGCCCGTTGTTTGCAACGCACATCCGTTACAGACGCCATTTTAACAGCTCCGTACAGCGCTGCCACCTGTCGGAAGTCAATGAAACTATACGAGACGAAGCGGGAATGTTTGAAAATATTCCACAAGAAATTTCCGATTTTTTCAACCAAAATTGGCAGAGAAAAAAAATGTGTTGCATTACTTATTGAAATGCCCTCGTATGATTGAATAAATGGTACCTAGCATCGAAATCATGCATTTCCGGACATAAGATCATTAGACCTTTTGTGTTCCGTATCCTCTCATCGATCAATCCTCAGAATTTGTAGACGATGGAAAAAACAACCCTGTCTACCCAAAAGAACATTAAGGGGACCAGCTTGGACATCAACTCTGTCAGAGTGCCATTGTCTAGGCTACAAGGACCAGTTAAAGCAGTTATGGGCCGGCTTGCCTCAGGAAAGGTTACAACGGCTTACTGACATCCTTTTCAACGAATCAATGCATGCATTAACACCACAGAAGGTGCAGCGTCATACTGATAAGTGGGCTCATAGCGCCATGTTCATTGTCAAATTGTCTCAGTATTGTAATCACTAAAATAATATGATATACCTTTTCAAACCGTGATGTTTCGTTTCGTTTACGCCTTCCTTCTGTGTGCTTCAGTTTTCTTGAGAGGCAGTGTGGTAGCCTGGTTTCACGTATTCTGTACGAAGCTCAGTGTTTTGTTTCTGCACTACTCAATTTTTGTAAGCGTAAGACGGGAAAAAACTATAGTAATTTGAATAGGTAATGAACTCCATCATAGCACCAGCCAAAGCGGTTGTACCCTACAGTAGCTGAACAAATATATGGGAAGACCAAAAACACGGTTCATTACCATGTCTAATAGGGCGTAGGAAAACTGTTGACATTCAAAACAGCTTCAACTCGTCGCGGAATGGATAAATACAAGTCCTGTATGTTCAGATAACGACGGTGGATGTGGATACGATCACGCTCACGCATTCATCTATCCAAAGTAGATCATAAAGGGTCCATCCGTATTGAGAACTGATGACTATGGTGGGCAGAGCAAATGCGACAACCCATTCTCCTGCCCACAGAACTAGTCCTAAAGCTGTGTAGACGGGGCCGGTGTCGTGGTGGAAAACAGCATCACCTTTCGGAACAAACATTGTACCAAGGAATGGACATTATCAGCGGAAATGCTAACACTTTTCAGTAATGCAACCTTACACAGCACCCATGTGGCCCATGGAATACCACCACGATGTGCCTTTACACATCATCATCTGATCTTCGCCGTGTTTCTTTCACTCCTGGGACGTAAAACCGGCTGTAAGTGGGAAAGACTGTAAAACAAGACTCATCCGTCGCACTACAGTGCAGGTTTTGTCGAGTCGTTAATACATTTTCCTGCTATAGGCATTTGCATCAATGACGCGTAGTTTTAACATTTCAGGTCTCCTTCCAATTCCCAGCTTCTGGGGATCTCTACATGTTGTTCTCATGTTGACAGGGTTCGCTAGTACTGCCAGGTGTAGATGGTGGTAGCCGTCAGTGTAAGACCCGTGAGACCGCGTCTGCAGCGCCGTCTGCTTCCTGTAATGGCTGACGACGAATGTCAACACACAGTAACCCACGTTTCATACGTCGGTGTCTGTTTCAAACGTGTAAACACGTCGAGTTTTGTGCCTACGAACTACGATTTGAGGACGGCATTGGTTTTCTGGTATCACTTGAAGAAAACTGCTGCAGAATCGGCTCTTGGGAAAACGCAGTGTTTCGAGTGGATCAAAAAATTCCAAAATGGTGATTTTGACGTGAGAATCGACGAGCGCGGGACCAGCTAAAAAGTTCGAAGACAACGAATTGCAGGCCGTATTGGATGAAGATGATACTCAAACTCAACAGGAACTCGCGGAACAATTGAATGTGGCGCAGAAAGCCGTTTCTCTTATTTTTATTTATTTATTTATTTATTGTTCCATGGGACCAAATTAAGGAGAAGTCTCCATGGTCATGGAACGAGTCAATACATGAAATTATATCACGATATTAGAAACAGATAAAATGAAATATAAAAAAACATATTCAGGTGACAAGTCGTAAGTTTAAATGAAGAAAATCAACAATGTAACACTGGAATTTGCTTAATTTTTTAGCTCTTCCAGGAGCTCCTCGACAGAACAGAAGGAGTGAGCCATGAGGAAACTCTTCAGTTTAGACTTAAAAGTGTTTGGGCTACTGCTAAGATTTTTGAGTTCTTGTGGTAGCTTATTGAAAATGGATACAGCAGAATACTGCACTCCTTTCTGCACAAGAGTCAAGGAAGTGCATTCTACATGCAGATTTGATTTCTGCCTAGTATTAACTGAGTGAAAGCTGCTAACTCTTGGGAATAGGCTAATATTGCTAACAACAAACGACATTGAAGAAAATATATACTGTGAGGGCAATGTCAGAATTCCCAGATTTTTGAATAGGGGTCGACAAGAGGTTCTCGAACGTACCCCACATATAGCTCGAACAGCCCGTTTTTGAGCCAAAAATACCCTTTTTGAATTAGAAGAATTACCCCAAAAAATAATACCATACGACATATGCGTACGAAAATATGCGAAGCAGACTACTTTTCGTGTTGAAGTGTCATTTATTTCAGATACTGTTCTAATGGTAAATAAAGCAGCATTTAGCATCTGAACAAGATCCTGGACATGGGCTTTCCACAACAGCTTACTATCTATCCGAACGCCTAGGAACTTGAACTGTTCCGTCTCGCTTATAATATGCCTATTCTGTCTGATCAAAATATTGGTTCTTGTTGAATTGTGAGTTAGAAGCTGTAAAAACTGAGTCTTACTGTGATTTAGCATCAAATTATTTCCCACAAGCCACGAACTTATTTCATGAACTACATTATTTGTTACTGTTTCAATATTACACACAAGATCCTTCACTATCAAGCTGGTGTCATCAGCAAACAGAAATATTTTTGAATCACCTGTAATACTAGAAGGCATATCATTTATATAAATAAGAAACAGCAGTGGTCCCAGCACCAACCCTTGGGGAACGCCCCACTTAACAGTGCCCCATTGGGACTGAACATCACTACCACTTTCAATATTGCGGAGAATTACCCTCTGCTTTCTGTTCTTAAAGTAAGAGGCGAACCAATTGTAAGCTACTCCCCTTACTCCATAATGGTCCAACTTCTGCAGTAATATTTTGTGGTCAACACAGTCAAAAGCCTTCGTTAAATCAAAGAAAACACCTAGCGTTGGCAACCTTTTATTTAATCCGTCCAAACCCTCACAGAGAAAAGAGAATATAGCATTTTCAGTTGTTACCCCGTTTCTAAAACCAAACTGAACATTTGACAGCAAATTATGTGAATTTAAATGCTCCAGTAACCTTGTATATACAACCTTCTCGATAACTTTAGCAAACACCGATGGCATAGAAATAGGTCTAAAATTGTCAACATTATCAATGTCTCCCTTTTTATAAAGTGACTTCACTACCGAGTACTTTAATCGGTCAGGAAACCGACCACTCCTAAAGGAAAAGTTACAGATATGGCTGAGAACTGGGCTAATATACATAGAATAATACTTCAGTATTCTGCTAGATACCCCGTCATATCCATGAGAGTTCTTGGTCTTTAGTGATTTAATTATTAACTCAATCTCCCTCTTGTCAGTATCATGGAGGAGCATTTCAGGTAACAGTCTCGGAACACTTTTTTCTAAGAGCGCTATATGATTCCCTGTTGGGACTAGGTTTCTATTTAGTTAACCTGCTATATTCAGAAAGTGATTATTAAATACTGTACATATATGCGACTTATCAGTAACACTGACATTCCCACTACGCACTAATTCTATATCCTCGACCTGTCTCTGCAGACCAGCAACTTCCTTTATTACTGACCCTAGGGGACTGATGACCCATAGTGCTCAGAGCCTACTTACGACTGACCATATGGTTTTAATTTTATCCTGAGACTTAGCTATTCTATCTGCATACCACATACTTTTTGCCTTCCTAATAACATTTTTAAGCACCTTACAATACTGTTTGTAATGGGCTGCTGCATTTAGATTTTGACTGTTTCAAAACGTTTTGATATAATTGCCACTTTGTTCTACAAGATATTCTTATCCCTCTAGTCAGCCACCCAGGCTGCCTGTTTGTGCTAGTACCCTGTTTTAAACGTTCTAACGGAAAGCAACTTTCAAAGAGCATGAGAAAAGTCTTGAGAAAAGCATTATATTTATTGTCTACTGTATCAGCGCTATAAACATCTTGCCACTCTTGTTCCTTTACAAGGTTTACAAAGGTCTCTACAGCAACTGGATCAGCTTTCCTGAACAGCTGATGACTATATTTAACACGTGTTGCAGCACAAAAATCTTTTAAAGTTAAAATTTGTGCATCATGATCTGAAAGGCCATTCACCTTTTTGCTAACAGAATGCCCTTCTAGTAATGAGGAATGAACAAAAATT
This sequence comes from Schistocerca piceifrons, assembly GCF_021461385.2. Classification (NCBI taxonomy): domain Eukaryota; kingdom Metazoa; phylum Arthropoda; class Insecta; order Orthoptera; family Acrididae; genus Schistocerca; species Schistocerca piceifrons. The sequence goes on from NC_060138.1 coordinate 1,008,080,728, forward strand.
TTGTCTATGGTTGTTCTACTGTTCCCTTGCACTCTCGTTGGAAAGAACACGGTTTGCATAAGATTATATGAATTAAAGAGGTCTACCAGCATCCTCTTCCTTGCACAATGGGCTGCTGCATTTAGATTTTGACTGTTTCAAAACGTTTTGATATAATTGCCACTTTGTTCTACAAGATATTCTTATCCCTCTAGTCAGCCACCCAGGCTGCCTGTTTGTGCTAGTACCCTGTTTTAAACGTTCTAACGGAAAGCAACTTTCAAAGAGCATGAGAAAAGTCTTGAGAAAAGCATTATATTTATTGTCTACTGTATCAGCGCTATAAACATCTTGCCACTCTTGTTCCTTTACAAGGTTTACAAAGGTCTCTACAGCAACTGGATCAGCTTTCCTGAACAGCTGATGACTATATTTAACACGTGTTGCAGCACAAAAATCTTTTAAAGTTAAAATTTGTGCATCATGATCTGAAAGGCCATTCACCTTTTTGCTAACAGAATGCCCTTCTAGTAATGAGGAATGAACAAAAATTTTGTCTATGGTTGTTCTACTGTTCCCTTGCACTCTCGTTGGAAAGAACACGGTTTGCATAAGATTATATGAATTAAAGAGGTCTACCAGCATCCTCTTCCTTGCACAATCACTTATACAATTAATATTGGAGTCACCACATATAACTAACTTTTTGTATTTCCTATAAAGTGAACCAAGAACCTCCTCTAGCTCTAGCAAAAATGTTGTGAAATCGGAGTCTGGGGATCTATAAATAACAACAGTTAGAAGTTTAGCTCCGTTAAATTTAACCACACCTGCACAACATTCAAACACCTTTTCAGTGCAGTACTTTGAAACATCAATTGACTCAAATGGGATGCCGTTTTTCACGTACATGGCTACTCCCCCACACCGCAAAGCTCCTCGAAAAGCTGCCAGCCAACCTGTATCCTGGTAAAGGAAGCCTCTGAATTATCTCCTTATTTATGAAGTGTTCAGATACACCAATAATTTCGGAGTCAACATCTATAAGCAGTTCATTAACTTTGTCTCTAATACCTTGTATATTTTGATGAAATATACTAATTCCCTCATTACTCGGATACCTAAGCTTTGTCAAAAGTGATTCCCTTGTTACAGAGACTTCCCTTAAGTAGGAATACCTATCAGCTGACTTCAATCTAAAAAAGGTGCAGCTCTAACACCCACTACTGCAGGAATTTTCCCATGAGTGATCCCACCAACCCCACCTATGCTGTCACCTATAAGCTTTGCCAACCTCCCCTTCCCATACCTGTTGAGGTGCAGGCCATGTCTAGTGAAACCCGTCCTGCTGATAGACTCCACCGACACCTCTGAAATGTGACCCATGCTTTCTGTCATCAGCGAACCCCCAAGTCTCATGTTATTACGCGTGACGGCTGTATTAAGATGAGGCCGATAGTGACGCTGAAACAGTTCCACGAAATGCACATTCGTGTTGCCAGTCTGAATGGCTATCTTTTCCAGGTCACCATCTATGTTATACTCCCCATCCCTATCAATACTATTACCAGCCCCACCCACAATCACTACCTGATCCTCTTTAGTAAAATCTCCACATAACCCCCCTATGTTAACAGTCACCTGAGCCAACCCTGCATTAGGCTTCGCAATGCTGGTGACCTGGTACTCACTCCCCAGCGCTTCCTGCAACTGCTGGCCTACACCTCTGCCATGAGAACTACCTAACAGCAGAACCTTCTTCTTCCTCTTCGATTTTGCAACTGTTCTAGGCACAGTAACTACTGAGGTCTGCTGCATACTTCCTACATCTACAGCTACTAGAGATTCCTCTCCACTAGACTCTGACAGTTGGTCATATCTATTGTAAACACCAATAGTAAAACTATCTGAAAATCTTCTTCTCCTAGCAGATCCCTTGCCAACAGTCAGCACCCATTCCCCAACCCCCTTCTCCCTCCTCATCTTATCTAGCTCCTCCTGTGCGTTTTTCAACTGCACCTGAAGGGCACAGATCTTACGCTCCTGCTTCTCTATCAACCTACTCTTGCTACGTAACCTGCAGTTCCAGGAGAAGATCTCACCAGAATGCCCACTGGCTTCCCCACTGCATTCCCCCCAGTGAAAATACTTCGAACAAGTCTCACACCGCAATCCACTACTTACGAACCTACGGCAAAGCCCACACTTCTCACTCATGGTAAAATTTTACTTTTTCTACGTTCCGCTACTACAATAAGAAGATGTTAAAAACCTGACTACAATGATCACAAACTTACCCTACAAGGGAAGTAACTACTATTATTAACAGTATTAATAAACAACAAATGTGAATATAACAAAAGACTAATACAGAAAGAGAATCAAACGTCTTATGGCACAGTAACGAAGCTGAAAACAGTTCCCAAAAGGTTCTTCTGAAATTATTTCACCAGAAAACACCAAGAACACCGGTTGAAGACTACTAAAGTTCCTAAATAAACCACTATACACAAACAATTAATAGGTTGAAAGTTATGGGAAAGGTGCAGAAATTGGGAATATGGGTTCTACATGAACTGAATGAAAGGGAGCAAGGAAATCGAAAGACCAGTTGTGAAATGCTGCTCGCCAGATGCAAAAGAAAGTCGTTTCTCCATTGAACAGTGGCAGGTGATTAAAATGGATGTATTTTGAGAATCCAAAGTGTCGTAAATCATGAGTGACTCCAGGCAGACCATTGACATCCACTTCAAGACTAAATCGCTTTGGAAAGAAGACAATGCTCTGTGTTTGGTGGGATCAGAAGCGTGTCATCTATTATGAGCTGCTGAAACCTGGTGAAACCGTTAACACTGATCGCTACCAGAATATGGAAAAAGTCAACGCAAAGTCATGTTGCTCCATGATAACGCCCCATCGCACACAGCGAAACTGGTCAGAGGAACGATCGAGGGATTCAGCTGGGAAATACTAGGGTATGCGGCTTGTTCAGACTTGGCTCTGCCCGTTTTATCATCTATTTGCATCACTGTGGCACTCTCTCACTGAACAACGCTTTAGTTCGTATGAAAATGTGCGAAAACAGCTCTTTGACTGGTTCTCTTCAAAAGAACAACTGTTTTTTGGTGTGATATTCATAGCCTGCCCGAGAGGTGTGAGAAATGTATAAATAGCAATGGAGATTATTTTGAGTAAAATGTTATTTATTAGTTTCAAACATCAGACGTGTAATTATTGCAACCAAATTCCGATTTCGCACATCTACTCTTCCAACTTCCAGCCTCTGGAGATCTTTCCATGTTGTTCTCGTTCGGACAGGATTCACTAGTGCTACATTCATTTCTGCAGTAACTTCTACAGCCGTTGTCCTCTAATTTTCCGTCACAATCCTCTTCAATGACCGTTTGTCACGATCACTCAACACACACTTTCGTCCACGCTGTGACTTGGCGGCACATTTTTCTCCGCTTTTCCTGTATGCGGTATACATCTTCGATACGATTCCTCTTGAAACACCAGACACATCGGCTACCGCGTTTACAGAAGTGGCCACCAGAAGAGGAGCAACAATTTGCCCACGCTGGAAGTCGTTTAGCTCCAACATAAAGCACTCGAAACTACGATGGTCACTTCAAAAGAAATGCACACTATTTTTTTAAAAATCCATCTTTTGTTCTACATGTTTGAAACTTTTACAGTGTGTAGATAAATCCTTAGGAACAATATTTTAATTTCTTCACATAATTGCCATCCCTCTCAACTGCCTTACGCCATCTTGGAAGCAGCGCCTCTATACCCGCACGGTAAAATTCTGGACCAACCTGTTGGAGCCACTGTTTGGCAGCGTGCACAAGGGAGTCATCATCTTCAAACCTTGTTCCACAAAGAGAGTCTCTCAGTTTCCCAAAGAGATTATAGTCACATGGAGCCAGGTCAGGACTGAAAGGCGGGTGTTTCAGTGCTGTCCATCCGAGTTTTGTGATCGCTTCCACGGTTTTTTGACTGACATGTGGCCGTGCATTGTCGTGCAACAACAAAACATCCAGTTTTTGCCGATGTGGTCGAACACGACTCAGTAGAGCTTGAAGATTCTTCAGTGTCGTCACATATGCATCAGAATTATTGGTGGTTCCACTTGGCACGATGTCCACAAGCAAGAGTCCTTCGGGATCGAAAAACACCGTAGCCATAACTTTTCCAGCAAAAGGTGTGGTTTTGAATTTATTTTTCTTGGATGAATTCTCATGATGCTACTCCATTGATTGCCTCTTCGTCTCTGGTGAAAAATGGTGGACCTATGTCTCATCACCTGTCGCACTTCTTCCAAGGAATTCATTTCCACCATTCTCGTACTGTTCCAGAAGTTCGCTGCATACCGTTTTTCTTGTTTCTTTGTGAGCCACTGTCAACATCCTCAGGAACCCACCTGGCACAAACCTTTTTTACCGCCAACACTTTCACTATTCTGCAAACACTTCCTTCCCATATCCCAACGTAGTGTGACAATTCGTTCACTGTGATGCGTCTGTCAGCAGTCACCAATTCGTTAGCTCTCTGGAGTGTGTGCAGTATGAGGCCTGCTGCTGCGAGGACAGTCCTCAATGTTGCCGTGCCCGCTTGCATCACGTAACCAGCTTGCCCACCGACTAACTGTACAGCGATCGACAGCAGAAACTCCATACACCTTTTTCAACCTTGTAGATGTTTCCCACTGTCTCGTTTGCACAGCACACGAATTCTATGATAACACGTTGCTTCTGACGAACGTCAAGTGTAGCAGCCATCTTGAAGACATGCTGTGACGGCGCCACTCACGGGAACAGGTTGAACTAAGTTTGAAAACAAGCGGGAAGGATGTATCTACACACTATAAAACTTTCACACATGCAGAATGAAAACTGTATTTTTGCAAAAATAGAGTGCATTTCTTTTGGATTGACCCTCGTACATACAACACTGTTCTAACCATGACTGACATTTGCGACGTATTGGAGATATTGAACGGGTACCGTTCGTGGTCGAGTACAACAGCAGTACCTGCAGGCTTAGCTAGTATCTGAATGTACCGGGTAATCAAAAAGTCAGTATAAATTTGAAAACTGAATAAATCACGGAATAATGTAGATAGAGTGGTACCAATTGACACACATGCTTGGAATGACATGGGGTTTTATGAGAACCAAAACAATACAAAAATTCAAAAGATGTCCGACAGATGGCGCTTCATCTGATCAGAATGGCAATAATTAGCATAACAAAGTAAGACAAAGCAAAGAAGATGTTCTTTACAGGAAATGCTCAATATGTCCACCATCATTCCTCAACAATAGCTGTAGTCGAGGAATAATGTTGTGAACAGCACTGTAAAGCATGTCCGGAGTTATGGTGAGGCATTGGCGGCGGATTTCTTTCAGTCTCCCTAGAGATGTCTGTCGATCACGATACACTTGCGACTCCAGGTAACCCCAGAGCCAATAATCGCACGGACTGAGGTCTGGGGACCTGGGAGGCCAAGCATGACGAAAGTGGCGGCTGAGCACACGATCATCACCAAACGACACGCGCTAGAGATCTTTCACGCGTCTAGCAATATGGGGTGGAGCGCCATCCTGCAGAAAAATCGTAGGTTCCAGCAGGTGTTTATGAGCCAGGCTGGGGATGATGCGATTCTGTAACATATAGGCGTACCTCTCACCCGTCACGGTAGCAGTTACAAAACCAGAATCACGCATTTCTTCGAAGAAAAAATGCCCGATAACGGTAGATGTGGTAAATCCAACCAATACCGTGACTTTCTCGTCGTGCAATGGAGTTTCCACTACAGTTCTAGGATTTTCGGTAGCCCAAATTCTGCAGTTGTGCTCGTTGAGAGACCCTCGGAGCGTGAAATGAGCTTCGTCGGTCCATAACACGTTACTCAACCAATCGTCATCTTCTGCCATCTTTTGAAACGCCCCACCGCAAAAACCCTCCGCTTCACTAAATCGCCAGGTAACAGTTCATGACGCCGACGGATTTTGTACGGATAGCATCGGAGGGTACGCCTCAGTGCCAACCAAACAGTAATGTATGGAATGTCGGTGCAACGTGCGACTGCACGAGCGATGACTTCCCCGTGCATAGACGACCCCGCTACAGTCTCCATTTCTTGCTGAACTGCCTCAGCAGCACTACGCCTTGTGCTCGGTCGGCCACTACGGGGTCTATCGTCTAAACAACACGTGGCTTCTAACTTTGAAATCATTCTCGCCACAGCTGCATTTGTCAACGGACCTTTACCTGTTCGAATCCCCTTCCTATGGCGATAGGATCGTAACGCTGAACTAGCACATTCCCCATTCTGATAATACAGCTTCACTAAAAGCGCCTTTTCAGGTAACAAATGGTTCAAATGGATCTGAGCACTATGGGACTTAACTTCTGAGGTCATCAGTCCCCTAGAACTTAGAACTACTTAAACCTAACTAACCTAAGGACATCACACACATCCATGCCCGAGGCAGGATTCGAACCTGCGACCGTAGCGGTCACGCGGTTCCAATCTGAAGCGCCTAGAACCGCACGGCCGGCCTTTCAGGTAACGTCAACATGCTGCGACTGCTGGCGCATCTATTTATCTGTTTCTCTCTCTCTTTCTTTTTTTTCCTTTGTTGTAATTTTAATACTTGTTGCAACAGGTCGGCTGGCAGCAGCAGTCTACGCTGCTCTTCAGCCTTAGAGTAGACAATGAGAAAACATAAAGAATACACATAATTGACATAATGGCGGGTAAAAAAAAGTAGACGCAGAATACAAAAACACGGAGCCGTTCACACTCGACGAGAATCCACACTACAAACTGTTGACACGATGCACAAAACTGATGATTTCGATGGCACATGTGAACGATGGAGTGTGACGGCTAACACTGAACACTTAAACACGATGGCACACACGAGAAAGGGATGGCGATAATCGGCGCACGAATGTCCACATAACGTGTGCGAGTCTGGGGACCTGCCAAGAGAGGAAGGGGGAGGGGGAAGGGGAGAGGGGAGAGCAAAGATGCCAATGGCAGAGGGGTGAGAGGAGGAATGGGGGTGGGGGAACCCCGGGGGAGGAGCGGGGAGAAAGGGAGGAGGGAGGGAAGGGGGAGAGAAGGGAGTGAGGGTGCCCAAAGGGAAAAACAGAGGAAGAGTGAGGGAGGATCAAAGTTGGTAGGAGGGGTAGATGGAGGGGAGGAGGGCATCATCAGGGAGGGGGAGCTGGCGGAAGCCACCTTGGGAGAGGGTATGGAGAGTGGAGAGATGGAGAGCAGGTGGGACGTGGAAGTACAGGCGTGGCAGCAGACGGTGGCGGGAGAGGATGGGAGAGACCAGCAGGAGAGGAGGATCGAGTTTACGGGAGGTGTAGAGGATCTGCATCCGTTCGATGAAAAGGAGGAGGTGGGGGAAGGGAATTAGGTCGCACAGGATCCGCGTGGGGGAGGGGAGACGGATACGATAGGCGAGGTGAAGAAGATGGCGTTCTAGGATCTGAAGGGATTTGTAAAAGGTAGGGGGAGCGGAGATCCAGGCAGGGTGGGCGTAGTAAAGGATAGGGCGAATGAGGGATTTATGGAGGATGGTGGAGAGGTCCAGACCCCAAGTAAGGCCGGAAAGGAGCTTGAGGAGACAGAGACGGGAGCGTGCCTTGGCTTGGATCGTCCAGAGGTGGGGGGTCCAGGAGAGGCGACGGTCGAGGGTGACACCAAAGTACTTAAGGGTAGGGGTGAGGGTGATAGGACGGCCATAGATGGTGATGTAGAAATCGAGAAGACGGAAGGAAGGGGTGGTTTTGCCTACAATGATTGCCTGGGTTTTGGAAGGATCTGTTTCTCTCACTCATTACAGCTCCTTTTGTACACGACTGTCATGCGCAGTACTGATGTTTTGCTGCCAGCGCCATTTGTCGGACATTTTGCGAACTTTGTTTCTTTTCGGTTCTAATAAAACTCCATGTCATTCCAAGCATGTGTGCCAAGTTTTACCTCTCTATCTACATTATTCCGTGGTTTATTAAGTTTTCAAATTTATACTGGCTTTTTGATCACCCGGTATGTTTAAGCACATTGTTCTCGCAGTGCTTCCGTAATTGTGTCCAGTGCTTGTATACTTTTCCACACACAAACTGTTCGACGGTTTTCAAGGTTATTAACATTACAAGTCAGAGGACGGTTCCTCGGCGTGTCTCGGCATGCAGTGGCCGGCGTGTGCTGCACGGAGGCGCGACCGGAGCCTCCTTGGCCGCTGGTGTCGCGCGTGCGCGCTGAGCCACTGGCTGTGGCGGTCTGCGCGGCGTCCGCCCGTGGCGGCTGCAGGCGGCAGGCGTCGCTGCGACTCGCTGGCGTTCGGGTCGGCTCTCCTCCGTTCGGACTCTCGCAGTAGCGGCGGCGGACGGCGATCCGGCGAGCGACATCGCGCGCGCGGCGACGGCGGCGGACTGCCCAGGTGAGTACCGTACAGCCCCTGGACTGCTCCGCTACCTGCAGCACAGAAACACCTCGCGACTTGCTTGTGCTGCTATTTGCACTTGTGTCTTCCGTTGTACAGTTATCTATATCTCTGCGTAGTCTTATCGAGAGCGGATACGCCCCTTTTACACTACTCTGCACGGCACCAGCGGTCTCCCATGTTACAACTGCTTTACGACTTACGTTCGCGTTGCGTTTTTTTTTGCTTGTTGTCACACACATAACAAATGATTGAATTGAATCTTTGCATTCAGCTTCATTTCCGTATGCTAGGCAGTTGTGCTGACCTATAGGGTCAGTTTTACTTTCGCTAACAGAAGTGCTGATCATCTTGTCTTGACTTTCTAAATCTCTGTTTGCGTTGTAATTTACGCAGAAATACACAGAAAATTGAAATTGTTTTAACAATTTACGTACTTAAGGCTTACTCCGTTATCAACAATATTTAAGTGCAGTGTTTTTCATTTTTCCAGTTTAGGTGCACAGTTTCACTTTATTAAGTGGACGTATAGTTTTCCATACATACTACGAATCAAATTAAGAAAGATACATATAGAGGCAACAAGAGGAAATTCAATTAGGCTATGGCTACGAAGCGTGCGTAACTCTTTACAGTTTTCTTATAAATCATAATGACATAACGCTGTCTCATTTTCAGTCAAACGTGACTTTAATGAGTGGTATGTTTATTCTTATCTGCTCGACTGTAGTTTACTGTAGCAGGCATTTCCGTCCGTGTGCCAAACCTGTCTTATTTCTAACAGTGCTGTTCTCTTTCCGGATAAATCTGGTGTAAGGTAAATTCCTATGCTTTCTGCAACTTTTTCTTATCAATCATTTTTGTTCGTGTGCAATTAAACCATTGTTCCCGATCTACTTATAACCCAGCGGAGTTGTTTATAGAGATCAGTTCTAAGGATTCTTACAAATCTTAAGCACTGTCTTTTGACTAAATAAAACTGAAAAATGTAGCAGTATATTTATAAATCTGTATCAGATTAGTTTGGTGATCATTAGTGATGCTTAGAAATTGGTAATCCATAATTGTTCGGTTGACCACCTCTTTCTAACCAATGGTCCAGAAAACAACTGACTCAGACATTCCAAAACAACATTAGCAGCGTTTGTTTTACAGTCGCTTTTCTGCGACATTCCTTTAACGCCATAAATTTTTCGAGTTACTATTGCAGGTTTATTGACAATGAAAAAGTTTAAGAGTTAAAGATTATAAAAATTCGGTATTATTCCTTAACTGTTTTTCTGGTGTTGGACTGTGAATCGTGAATGCCTGAAGAATGTACCAGACTGTATCTAACATGACAGCCATGTAATTTCAACCCCAATTATACAGGGTACTTCAAGAACAGTTGAAAATGTTTTCAGGAGGCGGTAATATAGTCTAAACCGAATAAAACATTTCTAACAGCATGTGCCCACTATTTAATGGTTACAGAGATACATATGTTACACTGTAATACAAACCAATACTCGCAAATGGTATTAAGCAAAGGCAAATGATTCAGTCCGAAGATGCTTTTCATAAATTAATAAAATATTTGATATCCCTCCTGAAACAGTTTCTGTGTATATGGACTAGCCGCAAGTGTTTTTCGGTATTGATTTACACTTGCGGTTTTTTTAGTGAAATAGCTATACTGCATCGTCTGTGTATTTCAAACGTATTACGAATGTAGATTATTATATACCGTATCGTAAGTTATGGATTGACAAATTATGATCTTTGCCTTCTAGCAGTTGTAAGTATACTGTACAGCCACAAATGTTTCGCCGCACTGATTAACGTGCATATATAGCAGAGAGTGAAGTGATGAAATTGTCTTTGAGTGAAAGGCCTCAGCTGATTTTGATACAAAATTACAGCGATGTAGATTTATATTCAAAACATGCAGTTATGAGTCACAATCTGACAGTTTCCCCTACGATATCTGCGGAGGATAGTTCGCAAACTGCAGAACTTTCGGTATCCTGGCATTTCAGTGATATTTCCATAACTTACAAAGATCAGGTGTTCCCAAGAACCGAATTTTCAATGACTCAGCAACTCTCGTCAACTAATTTACTTTGAGGTTCTTGTCCCTCTCCTATAATGATATTCCATAAACTTAGTTGTAAGTTAGCTACTATACTGTAAAATGTCTAGTGTACTTCATTACTGCCATACACGAATATGGAGTTCACAGATTTTAGTCACATACTGAACAGACATTCTCTGAATTACAAAATTTTTTTGTGCCACCTATAAAATTCAGTTATTAACGCATGACACCTTTTGAAATTTACCAATTCACTTATTTCAAAAACGGTAATTTCTGAGTGTAGCCCCATACCCCACTCCTCAAGGGTGAGTTAATCGTTAAGGTTGCATGAGCGGGAAAGTTTGAAAACTGAAATTTCAGACGACTTTCTGTCCGATGAGTTGTATCTCATTGTTCTATGGCTTTCTTTGGTGATACCCAAGTGAATCGGTTTGCTATATGGAATCTTTTCTCGCATGTCATTTGTTGTGTTGCAACTACAGTTATGTATCACAAATAACAAGGTCATGCACAATATTTTATGGAAAATGTACTTGCTCTTGCGTTGTTCTAAATAAATTACTTGTCAGGAAAGACACTTATTTTCCTTTCGAGTTGTGAGAAACACCCGCAATATTGTTTTTGCTTTAATGAATTTCCGCTCCACTATTTCGAATGACAGTCCAAGCACTAGTGCCGCTCAATTTAATCAGAAAAAAATGAAATGTTTGTTTCGGACAACACGGCAATCACAGAAGCAGCTAAGTCTTGGACCAAAATAAGATACATTTACCGGACGGTCGGTATTGAATGTCCTAATGTGGAAACCCAGAACGAAACAACATTTATTCAAACGCGATGTGACGCCGAATGTGAAAGAAAATGAGTTAGAAGAAATAAAAAAGAGAAAGCAGTAATGTATATGTTATCTTTTGTAGTAATAAATGTATCGCTTTTTATTTCAGTCTGAAGTTCTGAGGAGTGCGTTGATTGTATGTCCACGGGCTCTAGACGTCTTTTTGTAGCTGATGTCTACATTTTGTGGCTACAGCGATATCTTGTTCTTGTTTATACAGTATTATAAAACGTGAAGTTTTTAATGAATACAATGATAACAGTATTTTTGGAAACATTACACGGGCTACGTCATCTCGATTTACACAATCTTTTCTGCATTCTGCCTCAGAAATAAGTCGTCAGCATCTGAATCACACGTTGGTGACGTATGGTATTTCAAAGTATTAGTAATGAAAACTATACTCTCCTAATTTTGATCGAAGAAGGTATAGGACCATATGTAAATAATACATGCTTGCTACCATTAAAGGTTGTACTAAGTTAAATCGTTGCTGTAGATAGGTACATAGGGCAGCAACTAGTCTCAAATTGCTTGTTTTACACGATTTGTTATATTAACTGTGTACTTCTTATTCTGTGTTCGTTATATATGTATAACTACTCAAACCTAACTAACCTAAGGACATCACACACATCCATGCCCGAGGATACGCTAAGCAAACTTCTAGAACCCGTTCTCACGCTGGCACATAGGATAATGAGGGCAGACATATGGGGTAGACAGATTCCTGCGACCGTAGCAGTCGCCCTGTTCCGGGCTGAAGCGCGTAGAACCGCTCGGCCACCGCGGCCGGCCGAATAGGATATTAACATAGCAGTAGATAACAATTAGTCTATGATATTATGATAGACCAGATGATGTGCGAAACGCCGAAACGCTTAGTTCAATGGGAAAGCAAAAGATAAAAAGCATAAATAGTAAATTATATGTGGCCCTACATTTTGATCATGAGATAGTGTGGATCACAATAAAGATCTTTCTCAATATGTAAAAATCAAAACAGGCTACGATTGCAAATATTTGTATTATTGAATAAAACAAATACGAGTACTTGCGATTTACATGTTGTCAAACTTTGGACCTCTGTTACCTTCAAAGTGACCATGCGAGTCTCTACGAAGATTTTTTTTTCTATCACCCATATTTTGTTCAAAGATATTTGCAAATAATTTTTGATATTAATCTTTAAAATATACGCTTAAATGCCTACAAAACTATTGGCTGAAGACACGTTTATTACGACCGTGTTATATAAAATAACATATATATGTTATTTCTACATAGACGGTTGATCTATGATGCAAACTGAAATAGATTCCCAGTAAGACTGAACCGTCACCAACAGGCGTTTGCCATTTTGGGCAAACTTTGTCACGTTTTCTTACTACCAGAGATGCACAGGAGGATTCAGAGTTCTGTCAATCATAAAGCCTCAGGCTGCACATACGCTACAGTCTGGAACCGCGCGACCGCTACCTCGGGCATGGATGTGTGTGATGTCCTTAGGTTAGTTAGGTTTAAGTAGTTCTAGGGGACTGATGACCTCAGAAGTTAAATCCCATAGTGCTCAGAGCCGACCCCCCCCCCCCCCCACCTTTTTTTTCCTGACATAACAAAGACCGTGTCTCCATCGTCTGATAAACAGCTCTCACAGTGTTCGACTTTCCGGCTCTAGGAAAGAGGTCAGTAACATTCCAGTTTGTACTACCGTATTGTGTAAAATAGATACATACAGCAAACACAATACGGAAGGTACTGTTCGCGTGCGTCTACCGCTTATGATTAGCTCATTGACTACAAATGTGAACTCCTTTACGGTCACTCCAAAGAATCACTGCGCCGAGTGTCGGCTTGGTTTGCACTGATAGTACATGTTTTCTCAGTGTCTTTTCCCTGACGGAAAATATGTCAATTAAAGAACCGTCAGAAGACGTCTATAGCATTAATGAATGCTTGTGAGAACAGTGATGAAGCATTTCAGGGTTTCAGGGAATACTCTCGCAAGGCGTAATAAATGAAATTGTTTGATATATGACTCACACATTAATTACCGGCAACCTTTAAGCGACTCATTATGCTGAACAGCTGCACTGCTTCTTGAAGGGAAATTTATCTTCCGTCACTCATAAATACCGAGATTTGTTAATTTGTTTCCGTCCAGTTTTTAATTAAAATATAACTCAGTATTCAAAGAGAGCCTGCTTGTTCGCTGACAGTTCTTTTTCTCATAGGGCTGTTAAACCTTAGGTGAAGCTCGGTTTCCTTTCGAAGAGATAAAGATGCAAACTTGTATTTACTATTCAGTGAAATTCGAGGCTGTGATTTTGTGTTACGGAACGTGATTTCTTAGTTTCATACGATATCTACGTCATTTTCCAACAGTATTTTTATATAGAAATTCAAATCTGTGATTTACAGAATCCATGACATTGCCTGAACTCTCACAGAAGCAAGGCATTAATTTGAAGCAATGTGATGGCAATGCACTCACTGAGCGGTCACTGCACCTACCTAAGTACTGCGATGACAAGATTCATCATTATTCTTACAAGAATAAATTAAAAACATATATATCTGGTTAGTACACAGTGTAATATGGGGTTTCTATGACACATATTCACTGTAAAAAAGTGGGACATTTGATTTGATGGACTCTGAATTTCGAACACCGATCTTTCCAAATTTCAGAAATATTAAATGGGATTAGTCTTACATCAAGTAGCTACAAAATTATATACGTTCACACTTTGAATATTACATAAAATGAGTGGGTGCTTGCAATTAATTTACTTCACCTGAGAATTTTCATTTTTTTCGCACAAAATTTTTCGTCTTGACCCGCACTTTATTATTTCGAATTTTAGTGGCTCGTTTAGGCTAACTGCCACCAACGGATCTGTGTAAAAGAAAAAGTATAAACTTAGGATACGTATGTGAATGAATACAGGCGGCGACAGTCACGGGTAAGAAGATAAATTGTTTAACAGCAATCAGGTGACGCTCAGAGTGCAGCAACACGTAATAATGCATATGAAACCCACAATTTGAGATACGTCAGTCATGGACTGTGCGGCTGATCCCGGTGGAGGTTCGAGGCCTCCCTCGCGCATGGGTGTGTGTGTTTGTCCCTAGGATAATTTAGGTTAAGTAGTGTGTAAGCTTAGGGACTGATGACCTTAGCAGTTAAGTCTCATAAGATTTCACACACACACATTTTTTGAGATACGTACATAACTTAAACAACAAAAAGTACCACTTTTAGTTGGACACCTAAGTTTTATGTGTAGCGCAACTTCCCACTAGCACAGGAAAGGTTCAGTTAAGGAAAGGACTAGACCACAATATTCAAACATGATTGACATTATTACAATATAACCCTCAGAGCAAGTTTCATCCCTTGGTACTTATTAAAAAAAGACACACAGAGCATAAAATTTTAACACAAAGTTTCTCATAAAAACATTACTTTAATTAAACATAGAAATCTCTAAAATAAATTGAAGCTGACAAGTAAAAGACTTAAGAGTTATCTTCTGCAATAGTTCAATACAGGATCATTAAACAACATTAGACAAACTCGTGGATTTAAAATTAAGCCACTATCACGCAACTACAAATGCATCAAGAGATAACGGTCATAACTGGAGGCGTATACTTGAAGCAGGATTACAGAGCTTTCCTTTCGTTGTACATGAACTGTCCGCAGCTCGTGGCCGTGCGGTAGCGTTCTCACTTCCCGCGCCCGGGTTCCCGGGTTCGATTCCCGGCGGGGTCAAGGATTTTCTCTGCCTCGTGATGACTGGGTGTTGTGTGATGTCCTTAGGTTAGTTAGGATTAAGTAGTTCTAAGTTCTAGGGGACTGATGACCATAGATGTTAAGTCCCATAGTGCTCAGAGCCATTTGAACCATTTTATACATGAACTGCCGCTCTTCGTACGAGCCCTTTTACTCTCCAACAGTCAACAGGCCCAGCTCACCCGTATCCTCAGGCAGGTTGTTGTACACTCTGGAGAGAACACAAAGTAACAACACCAGCTTCTGAAATATGCAGACAGATGGTGTTAATTCAACAAGCATCAAAAACATGTCCATATGTGCTTCAGGGAGTACAGGCCAGACCATAATGACAATTTAAACTATGGCCTGGAAAACTTCAAGCATCCAGTTGGCCCAGTAAATAAAAAAAAAATTAACCGCACTTGATAAACCATCTAAACACGGGAATTTCACTGCAAAGTAAATCGTTCAGGACTGGCAGTTGGGAATACCCACAGCACAGATTGAAGTAGCTGACGAGAATCTTGAATGAGGCAAGAAGAGGCAGCAATTCATTAAATCACGTTGTTACCACAGTTCACGGGCTTAAATTTTGCACACAACCAAAAAAAAAAAAAAAAAAAAAAAAAAAAAAAAAAAAAAAAAAAAAAAAAAAAAAAAAAAAAACTGGCTCCAATGCATTCGTGAGCAGAATCACAGAATCAAGGCTGCCCACTCAGAGTCCCGTCAACCAGTGAACGTCAGAATCACCAGGACCATTAGCCTCAGTTCTACGGGTTGCCAGCTTATATTGCCGCCTTGCGTGCTTCCAAACACAGTGCATGAGCGACTCACGCCTCCTAGCGGCTCCGTTTTCACTCTCCCTTTTCGTGCCTCGCCTCAGGCGCTAACGAAATAGGCAAACTGTACGCCAGACGAGATCGTTAACCGCTAGGTCGATGTGCACACATCAGTATGTATAAACTGAGATGTCTCTTTAGACATCATGTACCTCTATTAAGCATGGAATAGAATACTGAGATCATTTAGTATTGTCGACTGTCGAGATTCCTATAATGCCTCACACTGTTTATGAGATACTTGTGGCGTTCAGAATTGAGGTGACACCCAGTATGTGTAATGTATTCTAGACAACGCTCTCTTCTCACAAGTCTTTCGTCTTGCTACAAAATTTCATAGTATTACGTTGTCACATATACATAACGTGTCGTACATAGTGATTACACTGAACTTCAATGAAGTCCTCCGGACGACAGTAGACAGTAGGACCAGTCATCTCAAGTATTTGTTTTCTTGATTATCTGAAGTTTCTTTAAAAGGTGTAAATACTTCCACGTAGCCTGTCATCTCGGCGCAAATGCACTGGTGCGACAAAAGTCAAGGGAAACCTCCTAATATCGCGTCGTTCCTCCTTTTGCCCAACGTAGTGGAGAAGCTCGACGTGACATGGACGCAAAAAGTCGTTGGAAGTCCCGTGCAGAAATACTGAGCCATAATACCTCTGTAGTCGTCCATAATTGTGGAAGTGTAGCCGACGGATAAAAGTTCGATGGGACTCGTTCCGGGCAATCTCGGTGGCCACGTCATTCACTCGATTTGCCCAGAACGTTCTTCAAACAAATTGCAACAACTTTAGTCCCGTGATATGAGATCATTGTTTGGGAATATGAAGACTATGAAAGGCTGCGAATGGTCTCCAAGAAGCCGAAATATTACCGTCATTAACCAATGATTGGTTCAGTTGGACCAGAAGATCCAATCCGTTTCAGGTAAACACAGCCCACACCTTTATGGACGCACCCACAAGCTTGAATGGACAATCTGAGTCCATAGCTTCGCAGGGCCTGCGCCACACTCGAACCTTACCATCAGATCTTAGCAACTGAAGCCGGGACTCATCTGACAGGCCACGGTTTTCCTGTCGTGTAGGGTCCAACTGTTATGGTCACGAGCCCAGGAGTGCCGCTGCAGGCGATGCCGTGCTGTTAGCAAAGGAAGTCGCGTCGGGCGTCTGCTGCCATGGTCCATTAACGCCAAATTTCACCACGCTGCCCTAGTGGGTTCCTTTATCGTACTTTCTACGGTGATTCCTGCAGTTATTTCACGGACTGTTGCTTTTCTACTAGCGCTGACAACGCTATGCAAAGGCCGCTGCTCTTGAACTGAGGGCCGTCGCCCAGTGCGATGTCCATGGTGAGAGGTAATGCTCGAAATTTGGTATTCTCGAGACACTGTTGACACTGTGGGTCTCGGAATACTGAATTCCCTAACGATTTCAGAATGGAATATCCCAGGCATCTATCTCCAATTACCACTCCGCGTTCAAAGTCAGTTAAATACCCGAAATTAATGGAAAGACCTTATTGGTACTAGGAACTGCTGTCACTACTTGTTAAGTCTTCAAGTCTTAACATCCCGGATGGCCTTGTGTGTTAACGATCCGCTTACAGGACTCAGGGATGCGAACCTGGCTCGCCTGGTGGTGTAACGACGAGGGTCGTTGAGTCGGCCAGTCTGGATTTGGCTTGGCTCTGAGCACTATGGGACTCAACATCTTAGGTCATCAGTCCCCCAGAACTTAGAACTACTTAAACCTAACTAACCTAAGGACACCACACACATCCATGCCCGAGGCAGGATTTGAACCTGCGACCGTAGCAGTCCCGCGGTTCCAGACTGTAGCGCCTAGAACCGCACGGCCACCACGGCCGGCAGTCTGGATTTGGTTTCTAGCCTGTTTGACACATCCTATTAAATGAGTACCAGGCTGGTGCCCATGTTCCATCTCAGCTATACGCTAAGCAAACTTACCCGTTCTCACGTTGGCACATAGGATAATGAGGGCAGACATATGGGGTAGACAGATTCCATCTGTGGATGGGGTGGGGATGAAGACGCTGATGACCTTAAATCTTTAGTCTCTTCAAACTGTTAATCATCATATTTATCTTAGTCCTCATTGTTGTGACCGGTTTGATGTGACCGGCCACAAATTCCTCTATTGTGCTATTCATCTCAGATTATCACTTGCAACTTACGTACTCAGTCTGCTGGATGTAGCCCAATCTCTGTCTTCCCCTACAGTTTCTATCCTTTTTAGCTCCCTCTGGTACCATGGAAGTTATTCCGTGATGTCGTAACAGATATCCTACCATTCCGTACCTTCTTCTTGTTTGTGTTTTCTATGCATTCCTTTCCTCGACGATTCTGAGGAGAACTTTCTTATTCTTTATCTTACCCGTCCACCTAAGTTTGAACATCATTGGCGTCTGTTTCGGTTTTCGCTGAGTCCACGTCTGACTGCCATACAATACTGTGTATTAATAGTACATTCTTAGAAACTTCTTCTTGAAATTAAGACCTATATTCGGTACTAGTAGACTTCTCTCAGCTAGGGATGCCCTTTTTGCCACTGCTAATCCGTTTTTTATGTCCTACTTGCTCTGTTCGTCATGGATTATTTTGCTGCGCAGGTAGCAGAATTCCTTAACTTCATCTTCTTCGTGATCACTAATTATGATGTCAACTTTCTCACTGTTCTCATTTTTGCTACATCTTATTACTTACGTCTTTCTTCGATTGAGTCTCAGTCTATATTCTGTATTCAGTAGACTGTTCATTCCATTCAACAGCTCCTTTGATTCTTCTTAACTTTCACTGAGGATAGCAATACCACCAGGCGAGTTTTAACATTGATATCCTTTCACCTTGAATTTTAATCCCACTCTTGAAATTGTCTTTCTTCATTACTTCTTCGGCGTATAGATTGAAAACCAGGGGCGCAAGACTACATCTCTGCCTTACACTCTTTTTAATCTGTGCACATCGTTCTTGGTCTCCCCCTCTTACTGTTCCCTCTTGTGCATGTTGTATATCTTCGTCATTCCCTACAGCTTACCCCTATTTTCCTGAGGATATATAACATCTTGCACAATTTGATAGTGTTGAACGCTTTTTCTGTGTCGAGAAATCCTACGACAGTGTCTTGATTTTTCGTCAGCCTTGCAGTAGCAGCAGCTTAACACCTATAATGTTCATGAATGGAAATCACCAACAGCAGCACTGAAACATTGTGAGTACAAATACCGAAGGCCTGACAATACTTCGAATCAACTCATTCCAAAACAATGTGCGAGCTCGGCTTCCTCAACTGTTTTGATCTTCAGTGAAACTATATCGCGGATGTCAGCGCTCTATCATGATTTTTTGGATCAAAGTTTCGGCAGCAGTGGCTGCTGGCTGTCAAATGATGAACACTTTAAAACAAGGTTTAGATAAACATCAGAAAGTTAGGGACTCTTATATTTTGGAGATCACTGCAAAATGAAGAGGTGAATTATTTCGCAGGAGACTTTTTTTTATGAAGCGTCAATATGATGTCACTGTAGTTTTTTATACCCTAGTATTTACGAATTTTATTTCAAGTCATCTTAAGTTGTACGCGTGAGCATTTTGCATAAAGAAGTTTTCGGTTTACTTGACCCGTCAGAGTCTAGCAAAATTCCAAGCTTCCGATGGTTGCCTCCATCATCGTTGTCAGGGGCTAACCTGACTGTCGTGAACTGGCGAGGCTTCCACTTTCGTAGGTTCAAATGGTTCAAATGGCTCTGAGCACTATGGGACTTAACATCTATGGTCATCAGTCCCCTAGAACTTAGAACTACTTAAACCTAACTAACCTAAGGACATCACACAACACCCAGCCATCACGAGGCAGAGAAAATCCCTGACCCCGCCGGGAATCGAACCCGGGAACCCGGCCGTGGGAAGTCAGATGCCGTCCTGCGGCTATAAAGTGGAAGCCTCACCAGTTCCGAAAGTGAGTTTTTAGCCAATAATGATGAGGATGGGGGCAATCATCGAAAACTTAGAAATTTATCCGAATTTGACGCGGCAAGTAAACGGAAAACTTTTTTTACAAGGACTCCGTCGCGAAAAGCTTCGTAGCTGTATGCGGTTTGCTCGTAAATCTCCTGGCGGCAAGCGCTCCCCACGTTCTGCAGGCAAGCAGCAATAGGATTCACTACAAGGTCACAGAAACTATACATCCAAAACCTTACTTTAGCTGGCGTTGCAGTGTAGTACACATCTTCATGTTATTATGTGCAGCGGGTCACGACTTTCAGAGATGGTTCTACTTACTACGGAAAACATATATCAGAGATGACCTAATGATGGTTCGAATTAATAGGCAGTACTAGTCGAAAGAGGGTGGAGTGGTACAGAAAATCTTTCATATCGAAATAAATAAATAAGCCTGAAATAAGCCGAACAATGAAAAAGGACAAGTAAAATTCATCATTTTCTGGGCTGTAGTGATAGAAAATGAATATACATTTCGTTGTGCCTCGTCTTGTGATATTCGGCTAATAAAAGACGTTTACATCTACATCTACATACATACTCCGAAATCCACCATACGGTGTGTGGCGGAGGGTACCTCGTTCCACAACTAGCATCTTCTCTCACTGTTCCACTCCCAAACAGAATTAGGGAAAAATGACTGCCTACATGCCTCTGTACGAGCCCTAATCTCTCTCATCTTATCTTTGGGTCTTTCCGCGAAATGTAAGTTGGCCGCAGTAAAATTGTACTGCAGTCAGCCTCAAATGCTTGTTCTCTAAATTTCCTCAGTAGCGATCCCGAAAAGAACGCCTCCTTTCCTCTAGAGTCTCCCACCCGTGTTCCTGAAGCATTTCCGTAACACTCGCGTGATAATCAAACCTACCAGTAACAAATCTAGCAGCCCGCCTCTGAATTGCTTCTATGTCCTCCCTCAATCCGACCTGATAGGGATCCCAAACGCTCGAGCAGTACTCAAGAATAGGTCGTATTAGTGTTTTATAAGCGGTCTCCTTTACAGATGAACCCCATCTTCCCAAAATTCTACCAATGAACCGAAGACGACTATCCGCCTTCCCCACAACTGCCATTACATTCTTGTCCCACTTCATATCGCTCTGCAATGTTACGCCCAAATATTTAATCGACATGACTGTGTCAAGCGGCACTACTAATGGAGTATTCATACATTACAGGATTCTTTTTCCTATTCACCTGCATTAATTTACATTTATCTGTATTTAGAGTTAGCTGTCATCAGCTTTTGAGCCCTACTCATAACGCTACAATGAAAGCGTACAGAATAAACTGCCACGTAGCGTAGCACAGCGAGAAACTGGCAGGTAAGCAGGATTGCCTTAGGCTGCTTGGATTGTGCATAGCTTGGCTTGGAAGGGATTGAAGAAGCCGGCGCTTTCTGTTGATAACGTGCGGCAGCTTGCCTGTGCGGGTAACAGGTAAGCTTGGGTAAGTTAAAACGTACTGTGTACACCTCTGGAGGTTATTAGCTCCCGGGCAACGCCCGCCTCTGTGCCCGTGTCGTATGTGGAACACCCTGTAATTTGGCATAAAGCCCTTCCGGCAGCCAGCGCATTTATAAATGTAGCCCTTCCCGCCGGCGCCTTCGGGCACGCACAGTGCTGTCAGCGGGATTCAGTTAATTGCCAGACGACCCGCGTTATCTGCTGCGGGGTCGGAGTTTAATCGCACGTATGGCACGGCGAGGCCATGGCGGCCGGGGCGGCGCGCCCGCCGGCTAAAACCGTCCGCTTATCTGCGCGCTCGAGGCCGCAAACCGCTGCCGCCACGGCCCACGCAGCGCTCTGTCCACTCAGTCACAGGGCACTCGGCGCGTGCTGTGCTGTACTGGGCTCAGCTGTACTCTGCAGCCTTGTTTGCGTGTTGTCTGCCCGGCCCGCCGCTGACATGGAGCTCCAGCTGCGTTATCGCTTCTAACTCGATTATCTGATTCTTCTCCTCCTTCTTCTTCGTCTGCTATGCCTTCCTCTATTCCTCGTCGTCACTGTCTTCCCTTGCCGTCGCCCACGTGCTACACATTATTCGTTTAAAACTAGCTCGACGACTCTGCTTCGCCTCCGCCACTCCCCGCCGCTCGCCGCCTCACACACGCACAAAAAAAAGCTCAAGCTGGTCCCTGTCCTTGAGGCCCATTACTGGCTTAAATGATGTCGCTGGCGTGTTTCACTCAACGCAAATGTCGGGAACAGCATTTGTCAAAAAGTACGAAAATACTATTGCCGCCACTGTTTTTTTGTGATTTTAGGCACTGTTGAACATTCTTTTACGTTATATTAGAATAAATAAGCCCTCTGTCACAAATATTAAGCCAAAATTGACCAGGTTTCGACGCTACTATGAGCGTCGTATTCAGAATTAAAGTAACTGTTCTGAAACATATTAGGTATATAATACATTAATAAAATCAAAGTTTGTACTGACTGGAAAGAGATGCAGTACTTAAAAGTCACATTTTAAAAATCTAAGCCGGAAAGGTGACGTCATGAATAGTTGTAAATAAGACGGCGAGCAGCTAAGGGCTGCTCGTACTTGAGTGAACAAGGGTTGCAATTATATACCTAATATGTTTTAGAACAGTTAGTTTAATTCTGAAGAGGACGCTCAAAGTAGCGTCGAAACCTGGTCAATTTTGACTTAATATTTGTGACCGAGGGCTCATTTGTTCTAGTAATTCTGACACGGACACTGAACCTCAGCAGCTATGTTCGAAGTTCTACGATTCTTTTACGTGTTACACGTTTTCAGTTTTTGCAGGAACCGTTTGATTACTCGAAGTCGACAGCGTCCGTACGACATTTAGTTTTTAAAATTTAACGATGACGGAACGGCTCACGCACCACACCCATCTTCAGTAGCTTACTAACGAGGACGATTCAAATATACAAAGGCACATACCTACTTAACTGGGTCAAAAACCTTGTACGCTATCATGATATTGGATACTTACAAGGGGACCCTCCATACTGTAAAGCCGGCCGGAATGGCCGTGCGGTTCTAGGCGCTACAGTCTGGAACCGAGCGACCGCTACTGTCGCAGGTTCGAATCCTGCCTCGGGCATGGATGTGTGTGATGTCCTTAGGTTAGTTTGGTTTAATTAGCTCTAAGTTCTAGGCGACTGATGACCTCAGAAGTTAAGTTGCATAGTGCTGAGAGTCATTTGAACCATTTTGACCCATACTTTAAATATATGGTTTCGATGCGCTTCAAATATGTTGTAGAGGCATTTACCCTGAGTATCTGGCTATCCGGTTTTTTTAGCGACGGACCTTGGTTTTTGAGAGTCTTGGTTTCTGAGTTCATTGCACGTCTTGTATACCCGTAACATTACATATATTCCCACCAAGTAAGCGTGGCGCAGCGGTAAAGGTACATGGCTACCTCGCTGGAGGTACCGTGTTCGAGTCCTGTTCGTGTACTTTTTTTTCAAAATCGACCGAATTTTTCAGTTTTATTTTAAAGAATATGAACAACCAGTGTAAGGTGTGTGAAATTCTGCAGATATATTCAGTAATTAATTATTTCTGTCATCCAATATTACAAAATCTTATATTTCGTCAGCCACATTGCTTGATGTGCCAGAACAATATTGTGGGTGATATGTATCGTAGAAACAACTGCAGCACAAATTTTCGCAGCACCACGCGCATTTTATGATTTGGTTCAAATGGGTCTGAGCACTATGGGACTTAACATCTGATGTCATCAGTCCCCTAGAATGTAGAACTACTTAAACCTAACTAACCTAAGGACATCACATACATCCATGCCCGAGGCAGGATTCGAACCTGTGACCGTAGCAGTCGCGAGGTTCCAGACTGAAGCGCCTAGAACCGCACGGCCACCGCGGCGAATTTTATGAAAGCAACCGTCTTGCAGGCACACGGTTTCTTCATGAGCGATACCGGGAAACTCAATTCATTTGCATTCAAAAAAATTTGTTTCATCCGTTAATTTCGATGCGAACCTTGCGCGTCTAATCATGCTTTCAAAATTAGGTGCGCTGAATTGATGTAGGATTAGCGAATGTAATTTTATCGAATGTTCCCTAGAAGCGATATCTCTATTGCCTTTCATCAAGTCGGGAGCATTCTGAATCATTCTCGTGAAGATTTTCACCTGTTGGTAAAAATAAACATCGCAGGGCTGGCAAAGTTGAATCGGTTTGCCCTCTCCACGAATCGATAATGTACAAAAAAAATTTCTGCCTCACGTCAGAAGAATTACAGAACGCAAAAATTCTTCGTACACTAGTTTCGTGAACTTCCCGGACTTCGTGCAGGACACGACAACATTTCTGTATTGCCCAGTTAATTCGTCTACTCGTTTTTGAAAGTTAGGACCAAATTTCCCGGACGGTCCTCGCACACATTAAAAAAAATGGGAGCGGGATTCGAACACAGCACCTCCACCGCGGTAGCCGTGAACCTTAACCGCTGAGCTACGCTGACTTACTGGAACATACGTAATGTTACGGGTACACAAAGCGCGCAATGAACTTCAAAATCGATTTTCTCAAAAACCAAGGCCCGTCGCTAAAAAACCGGATAGCCAGGTACTCAGGGTAATTGCTTCTACAACATATTTGAAGCGCATCAAAATCTGTGATTTACAGTATGGAGGGTCCCCTTGTTAGAAGTAGAGACAGATTCACGTTTGATGCCATTCCCCATAGTGACGGCATCTTCCAGAGGAATAGCAGTCCATGTTACAGGGCTGGAATCATCCTATGATGGTTTGAGACGCATGATACTGAACTCGCTTTGACGTCTTGGCAACCAGCTTCGCATGATCTCCGGTGGAACATACGTGTGGAAATTTACCGAGAACTTTTCGAGTCCGTGCTATGCAGAATCGCTGCTCTATTGCATTTCACATTACATCTACATTATTACTCTGCAATTCACAATAAAGTGCCTGGCAGAGAATTCATCGAACCACCTTCAAGCTACTTCTCTAACGTTCCACTCTCGGACAACACGTGGGATAAACGAATTCTTCCCTTGCGAGCTCTAATTTTCCTTATTTTATTATTCTAATGTACGTGGGCACCAACAAAATATTTTCATACTCTGAACGGAACGTTGCTGACTGAAATTTCATGAGAAGGTCCTGCCACAGCGAAAGACCTCTTTGTTTTAATGATTGCGACCCCAATTCGTCTATCACACACGAGTCACTCTCGTCCTTATTTCGCGTTACCACTACACGACCTGCCCTTTTCTGAACTTTTTCGACGTCGGCCGCCAGTCGTATCTGATACGGATCCCCAGAAGGGGGCGGACAGGCGTAATGAAAGCAGTCTCTTTAGTAGAGCTATTACATTCTGCCAATAAATCGCAGTGTTCGGTTTGCTTTCCACACAACATTATCTATATGATAGTTCCAATAACAATTATTCGTAATTGAAATCCTAACTGGTTGGTTGAATTTACTGTGTTTATATTTGTATGTTTTATACTGTAACCTAAATTTGTCGGATTGCTTTCTGTACTCATGTGGATGAGTTCACACTTTTCATTATTTACAGTCAATTTCCACTTTTTGCACCACACAGATATTTTGTCTAAATAATTTTCTAGTCGTTTCGATCACCTGATGACGTTATAAGACTAAATAACAGCATCACCTACAAACAATCGAAGAAGGCCGCTCGGATTTTCTCCTAAATCGTTTGTTGTAGACCACGAACAGCAGAGGGCCTATAAAACTTCATTTAGGAACGACAGTGATCAGTTGTACTCGATGACTTTCCGTCAATTACATCGAACTGACAAGAAATCATGAATGCAGTCCCACGACTGAGACGATCTTCATGGTTTCACAATTTGATTAAAAGTCGCTTGAGAGGAACGGTTAAAAAGCCATCAGGAAATCTATAAATATGGAATCAATTTGATATACCATGTCGATAGCACTCATTTTTTCGTGAGAACAAAGAGCTAGACGTGTTCCACAAGAAACATATTTTCCCTATCCGTGTTTGCTATTTGTCAATAAATCGTTTTCTTCGGGTATTTCAAAATGTTCGAGCATTGAATATGTTCGCAAACCATACTGCAAACCGACATTAGCGACAAGGGTCTGAAAATCAGCCGATTACTGAAGCGATCACGTATTA
This sequence comes from Schistocerca piceifrons, assembly GCF_021461385.2. Classification (NCBI taxonomy): domain Eukaryota; kingdom Metazoa; phylum Arthropoda; class Insecta; order Orthoptera; family Acrididae; genus Schistocerca; species Schistocerca piceifrons. The sequence goes on from NC_060138.1 coordinate 1,008,106,871, forward strand.
AATGCATTCGTAAATACCAAGACAATACTTCATGTATTGTGCCGAATTTATCTCGTAAACGAAACATATGTGGAGCCTGGACTCTTAGAAAGGTTTTGCTCCTATTCTTGTATAGTTTCATCCACGAACATTTTGGCGCTAGTTCATACATGGTGTAGAAAAACACGGATACAGAGTTTCAGTGTCTCCAGGAGATAAAATGACACAGTTTTTTAGGTAACAAAAAAGTCACAGGTGCGTTGTTTGACTGCTAGGGGTCCTTGAAGGATTTGACACTAATGTTCTGATGTTCGATGACGGAGTTCAGACTGGCCTCTGATGAATGTTTAGGCATGTTCCTGAAAATGCCTTTCGTTTACATTAATGCGCAACTGGGATCTCCGTGCTAATTATTATCGAACACTGTCAAAACAACGAAATGTTTCATGAGCTTCAGGGACTGTGTAACCGTCTCTTCTGGCGTGTCTGTCAGTCTCTTGTACATCAAAAGCTTCGTCTCCCCCCGCCCCCAGAAAGAAGAAGAAGATTGATAGGAGGGAGGTCGAGAGTTACGTGTCGGTCACGTACTTGCTCGCCACTCCAAATACAACAGTTACGGAAAACTGTCTAAAAGTTCTCTCACTACAACGGCAAGATGTTGGACTGCCCCGTCATAATCGCCCCCCTGCAAGCGGGACAGCCTGCAACATTTCCGGTAGTACTTCACGGAGAAAATACGTTAATTTCCACCAGCGAACGATTTAAACAGAAGATACGGCTTAATCAGATTGTCGAGAAACACACTAGCCCACACATTTATGGTATATCACAGTGGTTGAACACAAGAGCTGCGCTAGGATTTTTTATCTTCCATACAAGGCTACTGTGGCTGTTGAATATTCCTTTACTTGTGGAGGCAGCCTCAACAGTAAATAACACACATGTTTGGCAGTCAGGAATATTTGCAGTTTGGTGTAGATACCACTGGCAGAATTCCATAACTGGAGCAAGTCACCAGCTGATAAGTCTTGTACCTCCTGCCATTTGAATGGAAGCATGACTGTCTCCTGCAGGACGTTCCACATATTTTGATTTTAAGTCGTTCGTCAGACTATGTGGAGTTTTTCTTGAAAGGTAAAGCTAAGGTATTTTAACGTGATCTTCGCTGGCAGAGTGACGAAACTTGCACAAGGGTTGCATTGCCTGCGGTCTACATCTACATGTACATACATACTCCGCAGACCACAGTATGATGTGTGGCGGAGAGTACCTTGCACCACTACTGGTCATTTCCTTTCCTGTTTCATTAGCAAACAGAGCGAGGAAGAAACGACTGTCTGTATGCCTCCGTACGATCCCAAATTTCTCTTATCTTTGTAGTCCTCACGTCACTCGGAACGTGTGTTGGCGGCATAGGTATCGTTTTTCAGGCAGCTTCAAATGCCTGTTCACTAAATTTTCTCAACAGTGTTCCTCGAAAATAACTTCGTCTTTCCTCCACGTAATCCCGTTTGAGTTCCCGAAACCTACGCGTAACGCTTGCTTGTTCATCAAACCTAGTGGAAATAAATCTAGCGACCGATGGCCGTAGTAGTCTGGTCCCTTCAATCCCACAAACCAACCAACAATAGATCTAGCACACCGATGTCTTCCTTTAACTTTACCTGGTGAGGATTCCAAACAATCGAGCAGTACTCAAGAATGGGTTGCACATGTGTTACGCGCAGGTTTATTTATAGATAAACCACACTTTCTTCTCCTGGTACTCGCCATTGAGGACAATGGGGAATGCTTTTTTAAAAAATGGCTCTGAGCACTATGGGACTTAACATCTATGGACATCAGTCCCCTAACTAACCTAAGGACGTCACACAACACCCAGTCATCACGGTTTTTTAAAACCCTGCTTATTTGTGGAGAGAATCTTTTCGGTCTGAAAGAAATTTATTACATTCGAACTCAGAATATGTCCAGGAACTCCGCAGAAAACCGATGTTAAGAATTTTGATCTGTAACTTTGCGGGTGCGCTCTTTTATCCTTCGTGTATGGAAGAGTCACTGGTTTTGTTCTAGTCGCTTGGGACTTCGCGTCTCAAAATTAAAAGGACTGGAGCAGCGAACTGTACAGTACAACCAAGGTTTACGAGTTGATCTTTAGGCATTTTAAGGAATTCGTAACTGTAAAGAGACATCCAAATTCAAGAACGTCACAGGGCCATGTAACTTGCAGAAGGAATGTTTGCTACTTGTTCACCGTGTATGAAATTTCTGCCCAATCAGATGGAGAGTTATTGAAAATATTACGTTTATAATACATTTCTTTGTAGCTAGAACAGTGAAGTACTGAAATCAAAAGCGCTGTAGTAACAACATGCCCAACTCTATGTCAATTACTTTCTGTTTATTTTCCAAGGCTATCAATAGCAGCAGATACGGAAAACTAACACAGGTCATCAAAGTGGAGATCCATATACAGATAGTCACCGAGGAATACGCTACGATGCTTGATTTTACTTTTTTGTGGCTCCTTGTCAGTATCGAGTGAGGTTGGCCGGTTTCTAAAGAGACAAAGAACAATTCGTAGCCCTTCAGTTAAAACGAAAATCACGAAGCGTGCGAAGGATGTTGAGGACGGCGTATATAAAATACGTTGTGAATGTGGACGCTGTTATTGCTCTGTGTAAGAGCACTGGGGAGAAGACGAAAGATATTTGCACCGACGTTGTCACGAAAACTCAACTGTAGCAGAGGACGCTTTAGAAATCGGACACGGAATTGTATTCGAAAACAACTCTGGAAGCACGATTGCTATGATAGTGCAATAAAAGAATTAATTGACACAATAATATCGGGAAACAACTTTTCTAGCACTAGGCTGAGCGCCACTGAAAACTCGGGAGGTAAAGCGGCTATACACGAAATAATAGAGCACATTCACAACCTTCGGGTGCGAATTATTGACATCAAAACAAGAAAACTTCCTAGAAAGTGCATTTTACGAAGTTCTGAAGCAATTAAATCCTGTAAAATATCCGATATTTACACTTATTTCCATGCATGCCTTCGCGACTGCAACATTTGTGGGCAGATGAAAATCCTCATGGTATAATTCGGAGTAAATAGTAGAATCAGGATAAGATTAAAGTTGGCTGGAATAACTGGATCCGGTACGACGGCATTTCTCCCGGACGGTCTTAAAGAGCTGTCTGCAAGAACTTTAGCTAGCACTTCCACAATTTTTTTTTTCGTCTTCGCACGGATTAGATGTGGCTCACCACGAACTCTGTTTCTGTGCCAGCATTTACATGTCAAAGTAGAACTTACGTTCTCAAACATTTGTTGGATTTACTACGTGGCGTATTGTAGCAAGTCTGTTAAGAGATAGCGCCGATATTACAACATGCACACCAATTATTAATGATTTATTAAAATTTGAATATGGTAAATACTTTGCAACCAAGTAATGTCCACACAGACAACATATAACTGATGCTGTCACTGACACTTGAAACATTTAGCACTCCATTAAAGAATGACAGTTTCACTTCAGAGTACAAACCTTCCACTGATATAAAATTCAGAATAATTGTACTATTTGCACACAAGCGGATCTGTACTGCGTCGATAAGGTCGTTTTAAGCGATGGTTACAACTGATCGCTGTTTGCATAGAGAGTGGGCTGAGCGGCACTGCACTCGGATATAAATAACTTCCTGGTTGCGGGGGCGTAAGGAAACACTAGGGTGCTTGTCTATGTTGACTTCTCCGATTCGTTGCTGCGTTTGGCAGTGGTGTCGTCTTGAGGTACCAAGTTTTGCATAAGATCTCACTTTGCGAACGACATCACATTCTAAAAACTTCTGACTTCACCTGAAGTTTCACCCTCTACAGCTCCCTCATGTACCTTAGAAGTTATTCCTCGACGTCTTAATTCACGCCCTGTCATCATGTCCTTTTTGTCGATGTCTTCCACACATCCCTCCCCTCGTCGTTTCTCCGTAAGCATTCCGATACCTTAGAATCAAAATAACACTGAATTGTGTGGAAGTAAATCACAGACTAAGGGAAAATTGGAAGAGAAAATCAAAGCGTATAACCACTATTTATTACTGTTGACCTTCCTTGAAAACAGTTATTTATGGTTGATACCGCCACTTCTACGCTGTTCTTCAAAACAGAGAAGGAAAATAAAGTCGTGCATTTCAGGTGCTGGTGTCTAACTACTAGAAATATTCCAGACAATCGTTGTGAATATTCTAAGCAGCATATTGCTTAATTAATAAATAAATCTGTTCATTTCTTCATTATAAGACGGGTAAAATAAAACTCGCCTGTAAGATGTTAATAATAATAATAATAATAATAACGACGCGCCACGAAAGATTTATCTGAATGAGACGGAAATCGGTAGATATGATGTACATGTACAAACAAACAAATGAATGCATTTCCAGAAAAATAGGATTATTTATTCAAGAGAAAGAACTTCATAAAGTGAGCGAGTGAACAATGCTTTGGTCCCCCTCTGGCCCTTGTGCAAACAGTTATTCGGCTTGGCACTGATTGATAGAGTTCATTGGATGTCCTCCTGAGGAACATTGTGCCAGATTCTGTCCAATTGGGGCGTGGGATCGTCAACGTCCCGAGATGGTTAGAGGGCCATACCCATAATGCTGCCGGCCGGAGTGGCCGAGCGGTTCTAGGCGCTACAGTCTGGAACCGCGCGACCACTACGGTCGCAGGTTCGAATCCTGCCTCGGGCATGGATGTGTTTGATGTCCTTAGTTACGTTTAATTAGTTCTAAGTTCTAGAGGACTGATGACCTCAGAAGTTAAGTCCCATAGCGCTTAGAGCCATTTGAACCATTTGAACCCATAATGCTACAAACTTTCTCAGCTGAAGAAAGATCCGGCGAACTCGCTCGCCACGGTGGGAATTGAAAAGCACGAAGACAGGCAGTAGTAACTGTGGCCGTGTGCGGCGGGCATTATTTTGCTGAAATATAAGCTCAGAATGGCTTGCCATGAAGGGCAGGTAAACGGCGCGGAGAATATTGCCGAGGTACTGCGGCGGCGCGGTGCATTGCTGCTGCGTATGAGTTTCACTCACCTTGTGGTGAATCTTTTCTCACATACACGCCTCCTTGAAGTTACTGAAATGCAGTTCTCAGCTGAAGAAGCTATAGAAAAGAGAGCCGCTGTGCACCTCGTAACCACAATTCGTAATAAAATTTGTTTTGTCGGTGGAAGGTCAGTAATAGTTAAATGAGAGTATTTATGTGCGTAAAATTTCAGTCTATTACCGTAAGCTTGCATACACGAGTTTCTACGAAGCCTTACTCTAACAAGGGAACCTCCCCATTGCACCCCCCTCAGATTTAGTTGTAAGTTGGCACAGTGGATAGGCCATCAAAAACTGAACACAGATCAATCGAGAAAATAGGAAGAAGTTGTGTGGAACTATGAAAAAAATTCATAAAATATACAAACCGAGTAGTCCATGCGAAGATAGGCAACATCAAGGACACAGGGCGTCAAGGAGCGCCGTGGTCCCGTAGTTAGCGAGAGCTGCTGCGGAACGAGAGGTCCTAGGTTCAAGTCTTCCCTCGAGTGAAAAGTTTAATTTCTTATTTTCAATTTATGTGAGAAACTCATCACTTTTTTGGGAGTGATTATCACATCCACAAGAAAACCTAAATCGGGCAAGGTAGAAGAATCTTTTTACCCATTCGCTAAGTGTACAAGTTAGGTGGGTCGACAACATATTCCTGTCATGTGACGCACATGCCGTCACCAGTGTCGTATAGAATATATCAGACGTGTTTTCCAGTGGAGGAATCGGTTGATCTATGACCTTGCGATCAAATGTTTTCGGTTCCCATTGGAGAGGCACGTCCTTTCGTCTACTAATGGCAGGGATTTGCGGTGCGGTCGCAAAACACAGACACTAAACTTATTGCAGTGAACAGAGACGTCAATGAACGAACGGGCAGATCATAACTTTGCGAAAATAAAGAGAGTAAAATTTTCAGTCGAGGGAAAACTTGAACCAAGGACCTCTCGTTCCGCTGCTACTCACGCTAACCACTGGACCACGGCGCTCCTGAGCATACGATCTCCTTTATGTTGTCTATCTTGCACATGGACTACTCAGTTTGTATATTTTACTAGTTTTTTTCACGGTTCCACACAACTTCTTCCTGTTTTCTCGATTGATCTGGATTCAGTTTTTCAAGGCCTATCCACTGTGCCAACTTATAACTACATCTGAGGGGGGGTGCGATGGGGAGGTTCCCTTGTAAGTACAAAGTCTGAAAAGTCCACATGCACACATCATTCATAACCATAACCCGTTCAGTTAATTATTAACTTCCCTTCACAGAAAATTTACACACGGACGGTTTCTTTTAAAATAGCTCAGTCGGATGTTGCTATAATCTCACGAAATAAAATGTTCACGCTCGCGAGTAACACGCCACGCGGAATTTAGTTATTTAAAATATCACCAAGTTCTGAATTTCACACCATGTGTTAAATCGAACTCTCTTCCGCACTTTACGGCACTTCTCAAACATTTTGGTACCGAAATATCACAATATTAATAATTTTCATCAGAGCATTTATCAATCGGTCTGATAACTATGAGATCTAAGCTCTGACTCTGTTCTTTTCTCTGCACATAAGAAGTTTCTAGATCTCAGAGTACGCGTGAATATGCTGATTTTTGATTGGTAGAGAAACATCACAGCCAATAGGAAAGCAGCGTCAAACCTTCTCACTTCCGTGAACGTATGGGGAACCAATCAAAATTTGTCAGTGTTAGTTCCAGCAGGTGGTCGGATACCCTTACTGCCGCCCCCCCCCTCCCCCCAGGATTGAATTAGTGTACCCCAGCTGTCTGTATCTATTTTAGGCCATGGAATAGTGCGAACGTCTTCAAATGTCTACGAATCGTGTAACTGAAATGGAACATCCTGCTATTCACCTATCAGGATGTGGAATACCGCCTAAAAACCACATCCAGGCTGGCCAGCATACTGGCCCTCGTCGTTAATCGGCCGGACCGATTCGATCCGGGGCCGGCGCGCCTACCAGAGTCCAGGAATCAGCGCATTACCGTTCTCGGCTACCCTGGCGGGTCAAAATTTGTCATGAATGGGAACAGTAAATTAGCATAACAAATCGTGATAACCCACAAATATAGAATTACCTCCTTCTTAAGAAAATTATTTTACTGAAACCATAATCTGATTTCCCAAGTTCCATAAAGTGACGGAACAGTTTATAACAAATTCCTCACTACGAATGACTAATTATAGTACGAAAACTTATCGTAAAACATTATTTCACATTCACACCTTCATTCACTCTCGAAACTAAGCACAATTATAGTTGTTGTTGTGGTCTTCAGTCCTGAGACTGGTTTGATGCGGCTCTCCATGCTACTCTATCCTGTGCAAGCTTCTTTATCTCCCAGTACCTACTGCAGCCTACATCTTTCTGAATCTGCTTAGTGCATTCATCTCTCGGTCTCCCTCTACGATTTTTACCCTCCACGCTGCCTCCAATACTAAATTGGTGATCCCTCGATGTCTCAGAACATGTCCTACCAACCGATCCCTTCATCTAGTCAAGTTGTACCACAAGCTCCTCTTCTCCCAAATTCTATTCAATACCTCCACATTAGTTATGTGATCTACCCATCTAATCTTCAGCATTCTTCTGTAGCACCACATTTCGAAAGCTTCTATTCTCTTCTTGTCCAAAATATTTATCGTCCACGTTTCACTTCCATACATGGCTACACTCCATACAAATACTTTCAGAGACGACTTCCTGACATTTAAATCTATACTCGATGTTAACAAATTTTTCTTCTTCAGAAACGCTTTCCTTGCCATTGACAGTCTACATTTTATATCCTCTCTACTTCGACCATCATCAGTTATTTTGCTCCCCAAATAGCAAAACTCCTTTACTACTTTAAGTGTTTCATTTCCTAATCCAATACCCTCAGCATCACCCGACTTAATCCGACTACATTCCATTATCCTCGTTTTGCTTTTGTTGATGTTCATCTTATACCCTATTTTCAAGACACTGTCCATTCCGTTCAACTGCTCTTCCAAGTCCTTTGCTGTCTCTGACAGAATTACAATGTCATCGGCGAACCTCAAGTTTTTATTTCTTCAAAAATGGCTCTGAGCACTATGGGACTCAACTGCTGAGGTCATTAGTCCCCTAGAACTTAGAACTAGTTAAACCTAACTAACCTAAGGACATCACAAACATCCATGCCCGAGGCAGGATTCGAACCTGCGACCGTAGCGGTCTTGTGGTTCTAGACTGCAGCGCCTTTAACCGCACGGCCACTTCGGCCGGCCTTTATTTCTTCTACATGGATTTTAATACCTACTCCGAACTTTTCTTTTGTTTCCTTTATTGCTTGCTCAATATACAGATTGAATAACATCGGGGATAGGCTACAACCCTGTCTCACTCCCTTCCCAACCACTGCTTCTCTTTCATACCCCTCGACTCTTATAACTGCCATCTGGTTTCTGTACAAATTGTAAATAGCCTTTCGCTCCCTGTATTTTACCCCTGCCACCTTCAGAATTTGAAAGAGAGTATTCCAATCAACGTTGTAAAAAGCTTTCTCTAAGTCTACAAATGCTAGAAACGTAGGTTTGTCTTTCCTTAATCTTTCTTCTAAGATAAGTCGTAGGGTCAAGTGGTAATTAATAAACTATTAGAAAATTAAACAAACAGAATTGAAAATAAAAGTGACAAAATGTTGACTGCAGCTGAAACAGAGTCCTGTGTGGTCTACCAGATCACACAGAAATTACATACACTCGGGCATCTGACACCAACTGTTCTGAGCCTGACTGATGCTGCACGACTGTTCGCTGCTATCTCAGTAGGCACAATGTAAGGAGCTACGCCTCAGTACCGCTGTACTGTAAAGGTGCCATGGATGACAGCCGAAGGGGTTCTGCACGAAATGAAATAGTATCCCCGAACATCACTCCTGGTTGTCGGCCCGTATGGCTGGCAACAGTCAGATTGGTACCCCATCGCCGTCTGGGCTGACCCCCGAAACGTCTTCGGCCTGGAATCACACTGACTGGAATGCAACTGTCTTTGGTGATATATTCCGGTTTGAACCCCGAATACAAGCCAAGACGTGTCTCTAGACGCCCCAGACAGCGGTAGGATACCAAACTGACTTTCGGTCGCCATACGGCCCGACAGCCAAGTGCGATGTTTTGGAATACCAGCTCATTTCACAGCAGGATCCGGTTGCTCGTCATCCGCGGTACCCCTATAGCACAGCGGCACGTGAGCAATATTCTACACCCTGCTTTGTTGCCCTTCATGTAGACCATCCTGGGCTTACATTTCAAGAAAATTCCCTCCCGCACACTACCAGAGTTTCAACTGCTTTTCTTCGCGCGTTTCAACTGCTCTTCTTCGCACGGTTGTCAAACCCTACCTTGGCAAGCAAGGTCGCTGTACTCTCCCCAATTCCGAATGTTTGGAGTATTATGGGTAGAGGCCTCTAACCATCTTGCGATTTTGACGATCTAACGAGCCAATTGGACGGAATTTGGGCATCCCACAAATCAGTCAATTAATGCCAAGATAAATAATTGCTTATATAAGGGACAGACGTGGACCAACGTATAACTGACTGATTCAGTTTGTGAAGTTATTTCTGCGGAATAAGTCATGTACCGATTTCCGTCCCAATCGGATAATTGCTTCATGGTGGGTGGTTTTTTTTTCCATTTTTTTTTAGAGTGTATTTCAGGCACCTTAATTCAGGCAACCCAATTTACATCATCCGAACCTGGGGCTTATGATGTAAGTTGGGTTGCCTATCTTCAGATGCATGAAATATTTTTCGGGCCAGTTGTAGTTCGAACACTATTTGGTACCAAAAACATTTACTTTCAAATAGGGTAGCAATGAGCAAAAGTTCTATGACCATTGATTATCGAAATCATTTCACTTTGTAAACGCCATTGAGATTATATTAGCCCTTAAATCACATACAAATATCAACATGGCAGAAACACTCACCATTCTCAAGAGATGGGTACTAAAAGAAGGTGGTATTTTCCTTTTTCTCTCTATTAATCTTAATTTTTCGCTACCAGTTTCAGCCTTCTAACCCATTCTCAAGTGATTTAGTGTCTCTGTACACAAAGGAATGTATTATATTTCTTCCACTAATAGAAATGTAATGATGTTGATGTAAACATATTTAAATGCGTGTACCTGCAATAGAGAAAAATTGCCTCACATATTGAAATGTCAGCATCTTTAAAGCTGTTTTCTATTCATTTTGTTTCGTAACTGCTGTCTTTCATGTTTAAAAGCCTGCAAACTTGATGTTTACAAAAGTTTTGTATTGATTAAAGAGTAAAGCTAAACATGGAATAAATAGAATAATAATTTAGAATACTATGAGTGGATACATATGCGTGCTGTTGAGGTAATATAATACATTTTTTTGTATAGAACCAGAAAATCACGTGAGAATGGCCTAGAAGGCTGAAACTAGTTGTGAACAAAAAAATTAATATAGTAAAAATGAAAAATGCCACCTTCTTTGAATGAATTCATTGCTGTGGTACCGTCTATGAAGACGAAGAATATGGTACTGTCTGTGAATCAGTTACAAATTCCGAATGGCGATTAAGACAGTTACCGACCCCTCAACTTCAAAGATATCTCACACCCATTCGAGATGTAGCTTACCTCGTGATCAACTAATGGTGAACATCTATTCCCCAGCATCATACTTCATAAGCTGGATAAAATCTCAGTGGAAATTCAAACACAAATTTGCTCTTCTGTTACCTCTTGGAATACCGTACTGCGCCAACATGCAGCCAATTCCCAACTCAAACCTAAAATGACTTAAAAACCATTATAATACTCAGTACGAACTATAAAAAAGCAAAAGGAAGTGCGTTACTTGCGCTTTTTACCAATGCTACATTGTATTTTGTTGCCGTCCGAATACACGGCAACGATCAGCTTCGTTGACTTGGGCGTTGTTTAGCATCCATGGCGCGTACTTCATCATTTCTCAGTTGAGAAATGATGAAGTTGATCAAATGATGAGAGTATACTCTCTCTTATACTTCTGTAACAAGAGAAGAATTTTTTCTTTACTTCACAGTATATTATTATAAAATTCGCAGTTTGCAACATTTAGGTAAGAAAAATTTTCCAATAATATTTAGCTTAACGTTCATTTGTAGATGAGGTTGCGCGACAGTTGACTTAGGTGACGTTATAGAACTACTTTTCATTCTGGTGCGTCACACGCCCCGTTACCAGCTGGCTAAGTATTTGGTTCTACTTTCAGGGTTAGGGATTGAAAAGTATTCATCATCATCATCATAATGCGTTAACGGCCCTTAAAGGCCTACAGCAGACAGTAAAGGCAAAAAACACGCTACAGAGGGAAAACACGAAACAGCGCATTATAAAAAAATAATGAACGAACACATCAAAACAAGCAAAGTATTAAAAGGGAGACAAACAGTGACCACAGAGAAGATATCTACTGAAGATGGTTGTCCATCGTTGGCGGTCTTAGCTTCATCTTCCACTTCTGTCGACTCCACTTGTTGAAGGTTTAACAGTACTTGTTCGTTGCATCGTAGTATATTCCTATTGTCGTCATTTCAATTAGGCCTTCTCAGGACAGTTTACGTCTAGTTAGAAAGGGTTCGATGAGGTCGGAAATGCGGCCACACATCAGTAGCGTCTTCTGTCGTAATATTCGGCTAATATGGGGCTTTCCAATCCGCTTCTTGCGTTCTTCGTTCCCATTTGCCTTCCTTGGTGTTGTAGATGGGGTCGAAACATCTTACAAAGTACCTTCCTTTCAAAAGCACAGATTGTTTCTTCAGTTGTTGGTGATGTTGCGCAGGTATCAAAACCATATAACTTTCCCGGCCATACTAGTGTCATGTACATCTGAAACTCATTCTTCTCTGACAGTAGACTTGAATAAATTTTTCAGACTAAAAACATGCGATTAGCACTTCTTTCTACACTTCACTTTAATTAGTCAGTATTGAGCCCGTGTGCTTGAAGTTTTTAAATCTTTTAAAAGTATCCCCGTCAAAAACAAATGAGGGGAGAAGAGTTGGACGGGGTGATACGAGGTGATATTTTGTTTTATTATCATTCACCATGAGACCATTTTCTTCGCATTGTGGAAAAATCGGAAAGTATTAGCGGGTACTTGCTCCAGTGTGTCGCCAACAATCACACCATCAGAAAATGAAAATTATTAATAATAAAATTCTTCGTATGCGTGCTTGAAACGCTGCGTTTATTTTAATTTGTAGTATGGGATTGCATTATATTCAAGAAACATTTACTCAGACTGGTAATTGTGAGGCCTATTATTGTCCCTCAGATTCAAAAGAACACTTCGACAATGACGAAATGTTGACGAAAAAAAAAAGGGCGGAGATTGTTTAGGAACTGTTAAGCGTACGTACATTCGTTACATCAGTCCTTGTTCTTTATGCACAGTTTTCACAGATACGCAGCACCGAATACTTAATGTTTCCCTAGAGTGCTCGTTGTGGCGGCCACTTTTTAAAATGTGTCGCGGCTTTTGTTTTTGCTCAGCCTGCAAACAATAGCGTAGCCACAATATTTTATCTTTATCAACATTCCTTTAATGCGACGAAATTTTCGTGTTTCCGTTTTGATGCAACAGAACGTGGTTGAAAACTAAATGCTCTATTTTACCGTAGCGATAAACGTGATCTAAGCGAGAAACTTCAGTCCGTGAACACGTCGGCGAATTAATGGCTTCCATTTGCATTTTATGCTTTTGTCCACGAACAGAAATTATGCTATTCCCCTTCCCAAAGCGCTCTCATTTGCAGTCGTACAACGTCCATCCTGGCGTTTCTGTTGCCCGGCAATAGAGCGTCAAAGGTTAATATTGCACTTATAGCGTAGTACGATTGGCTATCCATGAACAACAGCCGTAGTCTGATGAAGAATGGCGTCCTTAGTAAGCACTGTGTATGTCAGGTACATAAATTGTAATACAAAGGCGGAGTCGCTGATACGACGTATTCATTCTACCATTCGCTGCATGACAGGTAGCGATGTTTCGTTATCTGTGTCGACCGGTGGCCGGACTAAATCAGTGACTTAGGAGAAATATGTTTACGGTACATGCACTAGATAAACGCCGATCGACGATCAGTGTGGAAAAATTGTTTAGAATATTATTGCGTTCCAGTACTCTCCTGGTTATAATTTAAAGATATTAGTGGTATCTTACACGAAAGATATTAGATGTACCTAACACGAAATACATTCCTCTAGAATATTTGGTTTCTGTGACTGCGCCATTGCTCTCGGCTGTTCAGAAATGGATTTTATACGTATGAATATTTTTCGCACAGTCCGATTCCACTAGAAAACTAGTCACAAGAATTTTTTTTAAATTCTGCTTTTCAATATACTAAGTGCCTATAACAGCTCCACCTATGAATTCGTATAACGCGAAAGAAAGGTAAATTCGTTTAACATTCTCATTTCCTGCTATATTATTTTCCACAATAGACAGGGTTATTAAGCAAATAACACGTTCCACCGATTCCGGAAATTACTCACTAACTCCTAAATAAGCTTTTGTTCATTTCAGTCAATTCCGATATCTCCTGCAAAATGAAATATTTCCAGTATATTTTTAATAGGTTCGGAAATTTTAATTATCCGAACATAACCCGTATTACACACGGAAATACGTAGTCTTTCGGCCATAATTTCAATGCAGACAACTTCACATGTTTGGTGAAAGACTCTGGACACTTTTATCACATTTTTAAGTGAGCAGAAAATGAAGTAGACTTTTATGAACTTGTATATAGGTTCACAATTTTCAGTATGGCATCTACATCTACACTCGGCAAGACGCTACGAGGTGCATACGAGAAGGTACCCCGTTATTAGGGTTTCTTCCAGTTCCATTCACGTATGAAACGAGGGAAGTATTATTGTTTAAGTAACTCCGTGCGTACAGTAATTAATCTTTCCCCACTATCACTACGGATGCGGTAAACAGGGGGTTGTAGTATATTCCTACAGTAATCATTTCAAGCAAGTTTTTGAAACATTGTCGATACGTTTTCACAGGATAGTTTAAATCTATCTCCAAATGGTTCAAATGGCACTAAGCACTATGGGACTTAACATCTGAGGTCATCAGTCTCCTAGACTTAGAACTACTTATACCTAACTAATCTAAGAACATCACACTCATCCACGCCCAAGCAGGACTCGAACCTGCGACCGTAGCAGCAGCGCGGTTCCGGACTGAAGCGCCTAGAACCGGTCGGTCACATCGGCCGGCTATCTATCTTCAAGAGACTGCCACTTCACCTTCTTCAGCATCTCTCCGACGCTGTCCGGCGTGTTGAACAAATCTGTAACCGGTAGTGCTGCCCTTCTCTGTATTCTATATTGTCCATTTTATACTGTTACAGGAAACAGTAAGCATAGCTCATTACGATGAACACTGAATGCATTAGCATTAGCTACAGATGTTGCTCGAAACAGTTTCGTTTGCCGGAAATGGACGAATTTGAACGGTGAACCGTACGAGTGTGTTGCCAGTTCAAAAGCGGTGTGTGGTTGGTTCCTGGCTTATACTAATGGCTTGAACTAGGACTCAGAACAGAGGATCCCTCTAACTACGGAATGAATCATACTTTTCAGTTCACATCTTATTTAAATAACCTAGCTTACAAAGCGGGTGGAATGTGTTTCTTTGATCAACATCAATGGACAAAAAGAAATTTCTGTATTCCTTACGGTTTCTAAAGTTTTGTTCGTTATGCCTGTCCGCCCAACATACCAAAATTGTGTGTTGACATGTCAAGTACTTTATCCGACGTTTTCCCGCAAAAGCTGTATAGAATCACGTTTTGAGAGCTTGGCAATACAATTCCTATTACTTCAGCATCGACTATCATTTTACAGTCGCTATTGGTGATGTATGTCATTAGGATCTGCATTAAATGTCGTCAGATTCATACATTCTAAACACCAACGTGAATACTCGTTTTGTTGCCGCTTCCCCTAATGATCTTAGAAAGTCTGATAGAAACTTTTCTATTCCTTCAGCCTTATTTGATATTAAGTCTTCCAAAGCTCTCTTAAATTCTCTTCTAAATCGACTCCTGTTTCTTCTTCTATTACTTCTGTCAATCTTCCCCCTTATAGAGGCCTTCAATGTACTTTTCCACCTATCTGCAGCATGTAACCGTGGAATTGCCGTTGCACTCTTAACGTTACCACTTTGCTTTTAATTTTACCGAAAGTTTTTTTGACTATCCTATATGCTGAGTCAGTCCTTCCGACAATCATTTCGTTTTCGATTTCTTCACATTTTTCAGGCAGCCATTTCGTCTTACCTTCTCTGCACTTCCTGCTTATTTCATTCCTCAGCGACTTGCATTTTTGTATCCTGAGTATCCCTGAACGTTTTTGTACTTGCTTCTTTCATCGATCAACCAAAGTACCGATGGTTTCTTCACCGTTACATTCATTGTACCTATGTTTTTCTTTCCAACTTCTGTGATTTCTTTTTTTAAAGACATCCTTTCCTCTTCAACTGCACTGCCTACTGGGCTATTTCTTATTAGTGTATCTATCGCCTTAGAGAATTTCAAACATATCTCGTCCTCCTTCAGTACTTCTTTATTCCACTTGTTTGCGTTTTGATTCTTCCTGACTAATCTCTTGAACTTAAGCCTACTCTTCATCGCTATTACGTTGTGATCTGAGTCCATATCTGGTCCTGGATATGCCTTACAGTCCAGTATCTGATTTCGGAATCTTTGCCTGACCATGATGTAATTTAACTGAAATGTTCTCGTATCACCTCCTCCTCGTGTGATTCTTGAACAGAGTGTTCGCTATTACTAGCTGAAATTTATTACAGAACTCAATTAGCCTCTCCCCTATCTTATTCCTTGTACCAAGCCCACATTCTCCTGCAACTTTTCCGTCTACTCCGTCCCCTATAATTGAATTCCAATCCTCCATGTTTTTCAGATTTCATCTCCCTTTACGTGCTGAATTACCCACTCAATATCCTCATACACTTTCTCCATCTCTTGCCGGCGGAAGTGGCCGTGCGGTTCTAGGCGCTGCAGTCTGGAACCGCGAGACCGCTACGGTCGCAGGTTCGAATACTGCCTCGGGCATGGATGTGTGTGATATCCTTAGGTTAGTTAGATTTAACTAGTTCTAAGTTCTAGGGGACTAATGACCTCAGAAGTTAAGTCCCATAGTGCTCAGAGCCATTTTTTTTCTCCATCTCTTCATCTCCACTGGGGGCCGAAATGCACAATAACCCTAGGTTCGGTGTGGGGCGGCGGTGGGGTGCGTGGACTTCCGTAGCCTGTTGTGGGGTTGTGTTCCACTGAGGGCTACGGCATGGACGAAGTCTCTCCGTCGTTTCTAGGTCCCCAGTTCCGTACAACACAATACAAGCATGTGGCTATAATTTTTTGGCTGGCCAGTGTATACCTTTCTACAGAAGAACGTCGTCTTCATTGCTCATTAATTTAAAGCTTTCTTTGATTCTAAAGTCAGCGACTAATCTTTAAACACACTTACTCATTATTTAGCTCATTTAAGATTTTAACTGGACCACTTGTAAGCATGTGTTTTGATCTGAATTTAGGTCACTGCGGGATACCTTGCATTAAATTTCTCCTCTATTGACAGAAAGACCTAATTCCACACCAGCTGCACTGGTTTTACTAACTGATCGTAACATGCCTACCATCACAAAATATGACTGTGTCACAGTCAAACTAAAACGAATTTTGTGCCGTGCTTCCGCATCGCTCAGCGGCTGCACCAAGGATGGAGCAGTTTTCTCACCTTGCGTAAATGTTACGAGGGAGAACGCAGGAGTCCAGGAGGCCGCGCAGCGCCATCGGCGTCGACAGGCGAGCGGCGCAAGACGCTGGAGACTGACACATTCCTCTCACAAAGAGCAGTACATTTCTGCTGGTCGTCTTTGCTGTACTCATATCTTCGACATATTTTGACACGCCATGAGAAGGATGAATATGAATTTTCTTACTGCGGGTTTCACTTCATCTACATCTACACACAAAGGCCACAATCTACTTTACGGCGCATGTCGGAGGATATCCTGTACAGTACTGGTCATTTCCTTTCCTGTTCCATTCGCAAATAGAGCAAGGTGAAAGAGCCAAAATTTCTCTTATCTTATTTTCATGATCCTTATATGAAATCTACCTTGCTGGTAGTGGAATATTTCTGCAATCAGCTTCATATGCTGGTCTATCTCGAAAAGAATTTTAGCTTCCTTCAGGCATTCCGATTTGAGTTCCCGAAACGTGTCTATAATACTTGCTTGTTATTCGAACCTACAGGAAACAAATCTAGCAGCCAGTCTCTGAATGGCTTCGATGTGTTCCTTCAATCTCACCTGGTAGCGATCCCAAACACTTGAGGAATACGCAAGAACAGATCACAAGTGTACCGTATACGGTCTTCTATACAGGTGCACCAAACTTTCCTGAGAACCTCACAGTAAAAGGAGGTCGACCGCCCGGCTTCCCTGCTACAAACCTTATATGTCCGTTCCATTTAATATCGCTTTGCAGTCGTTGCCTAGATATCTAACAGACGCGACTGTGTCAAGTAGTACACTACTAACGCCGTATTCGAATACTGCGGCTATGTTTTTCCTACTCATCTGCCTTAATGTCATTTTAAGGCATTTAGAGCTAACTGCTTCGCATCACACCAACTAGAAATTTCGCCTAACTAATCCTGTATCCTCCTGCAGTCATTCAAGAGGACATCTTCCCTTCCAGCTCAGCATTATCAGCAAACATCCACAGATTTCTGCCCACCCTATCCGCCAGATCATTTATGTGTATAGAAAATATTCCCTCTTGGCTCTTGTAAATGTTGTCTATTACCCGTCTCTCCATATAGCTTACCCCTACCTTCCTCAGAATTTCAAACATCTTGCATTACTTCGCATCGTCGAACGCCTTATCCAGGTCGACAAATTCAATGAATTTGTCCTGTTTTGTTTTCAGTCTGACTTCCATCATCAGCCGCAACGTCTAAACTGCCTCTGTGGTATCTTAACTTTCCTAAAGTCAAATTGATTGTCATCTAACAGACCTTCAATTTTCTTTTTCATTCTTCTGTATATTATTCTTGTCAGCTACTTGGATACATGAGTTGTTAAGCTGACTGCGCAATACTTCCGAGACATGTCGGTTCTTGTTACCTTCGCAGTGGTGTAGATGATGTTTTCCCGAATGTCTCACTATGTATCACCAGTCTCATACATTCTACACACCAACGTCAACAGTCGTTTTGTTAACAGTTTCGCCAATGATTTTAGGAATTACGATGGAATATTATCTATGCCTTTCACCTTGTTTAATCTTAAGCCGTCCAAAGCTTTTTAAATTCTGATTCTTATACTAGAGTCCCTATCTCTTCCCTGCCGAATCCTGTTTCTTCTTCTATCACATCATCAGATAAGTCCTTCTCCTCACAGAGGCCTTCAATGTACTCTCTGCATCAATGAGCTCTCTCCTCAGCATTTAACAGTCGAATTCGCATTGCACTCTTAAATTTTACGCCCTTGCTTTTAATTTCAGCATAGGTCGTTTTGACTTTTCTATAGCTGAGTCAGTCCATCCGACAACCATTTCGTTTTGGATTTCTTCACATTTTAATGGATCCATTTCGTCTTAGCTCCCCTGCATTTAGTATTTATTTTACTGCAAATTGATTGTATTTCTGAATTTCCCTGAGTTTTTTTGTGCTTCCTCCTTTCGTCAATCAGTTGAAGTATGTTTTCTCTTACCCTTAGTTTCTTCGTAGTTACCTTCGTCGTACCTGTTTGTCTTTGCAACTTCAGTGATTGCGTTTTTTTAGAGAAGTCCATTCCTCTTCAATTAAACTGCCTACTGAGCTATTCACTATCGCAGTATCTCTAGCCTCAGAGAACTTCAAGTGTAGCTCTTCATTCCTAAGTACTTCCGTATCCCTCTTCTTTGCACATTGGTTCTTCCAGACTAGTCTCTTAAACTTCCTAAATACCTGTCACTGTCGGCTGGCGAATATGTAGCCGACAGCCAACCCACGCAAATCAGTTCGCTGGGATGGAAACAAACGTACGGTTTGTGGCACAGCATGATTTCATATCCAGCACTCTATGGATCTGAAAATGGCACTTTAGTCCTGCGGAAACCAGTAATCCAGTGTACATACCCACGCCAAAGCAATACCAAACTTTATATCAGAAGATTTCTTTACATTATCCTAAACTTCAGCCTAGTCTTCATCCTTACTAAATTGTTATCTGAGTCTTTATCTGCATCTGTGTACGCCTTGCAATTTACTACCTAAGTTCGGAATCTCTGCCTGATAATGATGTAATCTTGCTTATTCCGGCCAGGGCGCCACGGTATGGAAAGTCTGAAACTGTCCAGTACTGAGTTTCGTTGTGTCAGCCAGTAGCAACGGATGTATAGCATTGAGTGTACTTGTTGCTCAGTGTATACTTTGCTGTGCCTTTTGGCACCATATTGTATGAATAATTACGATTAATAGCAAGGTATGTGGGTTAAAAATGAACCTGTCACCCAGAAGCCGGTAACCACTACAGTTGAATTTAATATCAATGCAGTTCAGACGGGCGGAATAAAAAATTATCGAATTTCCTCATGATGTAATGTGATTGGAATCTTCTCGCACCTCTCGACCTTTTCCAAGTATGCCTCGAAGCATTTTGACCCGGTATTTGAATAAAGTAACAAAATTTGTAAAAAAATCAACATGTCAAATGAATTTAAGTTCTTTATCATTGAGGAATGGAGCAATGGGCATTGTTGATGGTGGGGTGCATTCTTCCTTCTGCATCTCGAAGGCATCTAAAAAGAATGCCATGACTTCGGAATAAAATTGGCTCCTGGAGGTTTTTACATTTACAAGCCTTAGTAATTTAACATCACCATCACTTCTGTCGGTTCTGTATCTGACAGAAGCGGGAGCAGCAGAATCATAGTTCTGAGACAATGGTCACATCACACGTAATTTGCGGTTGTTCAAAAGGTCACTGTTAAATGATCCGTAAATAATATCAGGACGCGTTTTGCTGATAGCAGGATGAAAGCAAAGTCTGAATGCGAACTGCTTCGGCACTTTGCCATGATCTGCTGAGCTCGCAGTTCCAGCTAATTTTCTCACAGAAATAATGCAAACCATAATTCATGTGTAGCTTAATAATTGCGCGTATAACTGTTTGTTATAAATGACAACACGAATATTATCCGTTTTTAACATATTTAATTATAAATCAAATCTATGTCTACTAAAGAGACACTTACACAAAATAATTTGTTCGACAGAGACAAGAGAAGTAGACAAAATTCAGTTTACTATGAGCATTTTCGCATCTCGCTATTTTTTTAAAAGCATACGAAAATACAATTCCTCCTATTCGTTTCAACCATAGGCGAACATCTGTTATACTGTTGATCTGCATTTGCAGTTTATACCCGTTTTATTATATGTTTCATAGACAACTTGAAAGATTTCTTTAATTAAACAGTCATATTTGCGCAGGAAATAATTTATACATAAAAAGAGATGAAATTGTTTAAGTAATGCTTCAACCTTCATTTCTTGTCAATATTGATCAGTGTATTCGCTATTAGTAACTGATATTTATTACATAACTCAAATAGTCTTCCTCCTCTCTCATTACCAAGCCCTTCATCTTCCGTTGCCTTTTATCCTACTCTGTCCCCTACAACCGCATTCCTATACGTTTTGACTATTATATTTTCATCTCACCTCATGTGTTGATTTTCCCGTTCAATATCTGCATATACTCTAGCTCTTAATCCTCTACTTGTGGCGTTGGCATTTACACCTGATGTACTGTCATCGGTGTTGGTTTGCTGTTTATTCTGATGAGGAAAATCTTATCATTGAACTATTTCCAGTAACTCACTCCCTGCCCTACCTTCGAATTCACAACGAATCCTACTCCCGCTATACCGCTTTCTGCTGCTGTTGATCATTTCTGACAATAAACCCTTGAGCTCTTTGCATTTCAGTTCACTGACCCCACTATACCTAGATTGAGCATCTGCATTTCCCTTTTACGATATTCTGACTACCCTATTACATTCAGACTTCTAACAGAACGTTACTCTTTCATTGGTTATCCAATCTTTATCTCATGGTCACCTCTCCCTTGGCATTCTACTCCCGGAGATCCAAACTGGAGGAATAAAAGACCTGCCCAGAATTTTTTGCCAATGGAGAGATCATCACGACACTTCTCCAGTTCCTAGCTACATATCCTCTGGATACCCATTATATGTATTTAATGCAGTGGTTTCCATTGCATCCTCATGCCGTTGATCATTGCTGATTATTCCGCCTTTTAGGGGCTGTTTCCCATCCTAACGGCAAGGGAGTGCTCTGAATCTCTCTCCGCTCCTCCATCCACTTTGACACAGCCACCACTGATGATGACATTTATTCACAGTTTAAGCAGTGGCGAGGTCCGAACCCGGGACCAAGAACGTTTAGATTTCTATTTAAAGACGATACCCTATTTTTTTCTTCATTTTGTTCGTAATGTTCTTGTCGTTTGGTATGGGTACACTCACCTTGAACACTTTTCTAATCAGACGAAAATTTAAGCGTACCTACTTTGAGTCTTTCATCCCCGTCTTTATTCACCCGCGTCTTTATTCGCTATGCTCCTGAGAAGATGTGTATTTGTCGACTTTCGTGTCAGCTATCATATGATGTTTTGAAGGTTTATATCACTACAAAAATGTGTGTGAAATCTTATGGGACTTAACTGCTATGGTCATCAGTCCCTAAGCTTACACACTACTTAACCTAAATTATCCTCAGGACAAACACACAGTCCCATGCCCGAAGGAGGACTCGAACCTCCGCCGGGACCAACCGCACAGTGTGTATATCACTGATGAGTCATTAAGTGACGTGTTTGTAATAAATCTTCAACGTGCAGTTGCCTTGAAGCAGCATACTAGTAGACACTGAGGTCTTTGAAACAACATACTACCATAATAAGCAAGTCGATATGGCATCTGCAAACTTGAAGAAGATAGGACTACGGAAGCCAATATGGTGTCTGCAAAGCTGTAGAAGATACGAGTACAGCAATGACTGCCAGCGAAAACATACTTGTCTTTGTGAGAGGCATGCATCGGGCGCCAACGTTTACTCGAGCGGCTGCAGCGACGGCGGACAGTCTTGTGGGGAGCAGCGCAGCAGCCGAGACTTCGGCCTTGCAAGACGATAGGCCGGCTGGTGGCTGGCTGCAAACACATAGCCGCCCCCCAATATAAGGGCGGGCTGGTCCGTGTTGTCCCGGTGGCCGGGAAATAACTTCCTGGAGCGCACGGACGTGACTGCGCCTTGTGCTGTTCGCCCCGAACCCAGAACTGCCCAGGGAACCTCTCATATTTCACAGCGCCAGTTATATGTTGTTTTGATAGTTGATCGTTATTTCTCTGAAACTTCCGCATATATTATTTTTAAGATTGTGCGTTACATTGCTATCCACTTATGGACAACAGCACAGACACAAGTGCTAACACAGTGCTAACTTCCACGTTTGGATGCATTTTGTATTATTGGAAAGTTTTGACAGATTAATCTTGACACTGCTAAAATATTCTTTATAAAACTACCAAATGCACTGAGTTACTACCTTCACTGATTTGGTGTTATCGTGTTTTAGATTTTTGGTACGAACTACCTGCTTAATATTATTCCGCATATGTCTGCTATGAAAAATATTTCCAGTTTTTATAAGAGGTATTGTGAATTCTTTCCACTTGCAGTCAAAATTTCACCTGCTAACGATTTTTACGCCAGTTATCAGAAAACTATTGAAAGGGACATAGTTTGGAGTGAAGGTTGTTGTGATTACTGTGCTCATTTTATTAATCTTTTTGAAATAGTTTCGCGTATGTTGTGATTACTGTGCTCATTTTATTAATCTTTTTGAAATAGTTTCGCGTAATATTTGTGGCACTTATGCACAATAGCAAAGGTAATGTCGTTACAGCGTGTCACTGCTACATTGTAATTGTGACGTTACAACCCCCGGTTACTTCCACTCCACAGTCCATGTTGCTGTTATATGATCGTACCAAGTGGAGTCTGTCAGGTAGGAATGGAAAAGTGTGACTTGAAGCGTGCCCGTTGAAAGACCACTGGCAGGTAGCGACTGGCAATGCGCTAACAGCGAATGTAAGAAATACTGGTCATCGGTGTTGTGTGCACTGCCTTTTATTTATTTTGTGTGTAGCTGGTTTAGTCATGAGCCTTTCTGTCTGGCATGGTCCATAATCTACATCTACATCGATACTCCGCAAGCCACATGACGGTGTGTGGCGAAGGGTACCTTGAGTACCTCTATCGGTTCTCCCGTCTATTCCAGTCTCGTACTGTTCGTGGAAAGAAAGATTGTCGGTATGCCTCTCTGTGACCTCTAATCTTTCTGATCTTATCGTCATGGTCTCTTCGCGAGATATACGTAAGAGGGAGCAATATACTGTTTGACTCCTCGGTGAAGGTATGTTCTCGAAACTTCAACAAATGTCCGTACCGAGCTACCGATCATCTCTCTTGCAGAGTCTTCCACTGGAGTTTATCTATGATCTCCGTAACGCTTTCGCGATTACTTAATGATCCTGTAACGAAGCGCGCTGCTCTCCGTTGGATCTTCTCTATCTCTTCTATCAATCCTATCTGGTACGGAACCAACTGGTGAGCAGTATTCAAGCAGTGGGCGAACAAGTGTACTGTAACCTACTTCTATTGTTTTCGGACTGCATTTCCTCAGGATTCTTCCAATGAATCTCAGTCTGGCATCTGCTTTACCGACGATTAATTTTATATGGTCATTCCATTTTAAATCACTCCTAATTAACCTATGTGTGTTGCGAGGGATAATGTTATGGAGTTAAATATATCATTTCAGTGCTTAAACGTTGGGTCATTTTTTTTCTTCTGAGTACCTCAATTATGTCATGGATTGTTTTGAATGTATGTTGAAAAGTGATTTAATTCTACTGTTACTGAGACAGTTAGCATAGCAATCATGAAGTGTTTCGCAGAATTATTTTGGCAAACGATTAACATGGAACAAGTTTAACTTTTTAAGATTACTGTGCTTATTTTTATTAATTTCTTTTGGAAGTGTGTTACTTAATATCTTTGGGTAACTGTACTATATTGTGTCACTACTAAAACATATTTGTTTCCTCACAACCTCCATTTATTTCCACTCCACAGCCTACGTCGTTACCAATCCCCACTGTTTCACTTTAAAAGAAACTGTTTAATCCGTACTGCTTACCATCAACTATGGACTCTTTACATGTATTTATTAACAGGGGAAGCATAGTAATTCGAATTGCAAAAACGGAATGAAATAGTCTTGAAATATGGAGATATGTGTGTTAAACTACTCATGAAAGTAAGTTATTATTGAAACCTTGCATTTCTGTTCTATATCAGACGGTCAACGAATCTAAAGACTGCACACGCACGAGTCGCTGAATCAAGAATGCCGTGCAACAGAAAACTGTGACTAGCAAATCCTCAAGAGCCATAAGTGAGGTATTGTTTGAAAAATAGTTAACGTTTACTGGAAACGATGAACGTCAACACACGCAGTGCTTGCAGAGTACGTTCTTCCTATGATTTAGTGATAAGTCGTGGCAAGAATGTGGATAAAGTTACCCCTGTTGCTTTTCATGTTGGACTACTACAAAGCGCATCCAGCAAAGTTCTGATATTATCCTCGACAAATGGGGTGTGGAATGATTTGAACTGCCGTGCCTGCCCTGGTATTTACAAAAGATAGCAAAAAAACGTTGCGCCTAAGCAGATTTACCGAAAGTGTAGTTACCCTGTGTTTTACTAACATAACAATAAACTAAAATAGTTACCGATTTATAGACAAGCTATTGAGCGCCTTTGGATTTATACCTGATGAACCTTATTTTATTAGTATTACCAATTCATAATATAGATCTTTCCGAAATAGCCGCAAAGTTACCACACTGAAGTAAGTAAGTTATCCGAATATAAGTGCGGTCGTATCTCACAACTATCACACAATGATGGTACCTCAAGATGAAGATGTAGTGTCTACGAAACAGACTGCAAATAAAATCAAGTCTAATAACGAAAATTAGTGGAAACTAAATAGTATGAACATGGTCTTTATTCTCCGCTGCCAGCCGGTGTGGACGAGCGGTTCTAGGCGCTACAGTCTGGAACCGCGCGACCGCTACGGTCGCAGGTTCGAATCCTGCCTCGGGCATGGATGTGTGTGATGTCCTTAGGTTAGTTAGGTTTACGTAGTTCTAAATTCTAGAGGACTGATGACCTCAGAAGTTAAGTCCCATATTGTTCAGAGCCATTTTATTCTCCGCTATAAAAATCAGTTGGCCGTCTTTTGCAATTAATCAGTGTGTTTCCGAAAATCAGGTTACAATTATCACGTATGTATTCCGAAACCTAATCCTTCAAACCCTATGACGTACATAAATGTTGCTCTTACGAGTGTCAAAGATTAGATCCAACCTGTGTTACCAGATCCAGTTAATTTGTATGAATCTTTATCTAGTAATTTTTCTGTTACCAGTTACATTTTTCTTTAATGGTTGTATAGAAACAAATTACGTATCCCGTTCTTTTTCTCCTTCTACAATTTCTTTCGTCTATTGCTTCTTCCACTATAATTTCAGACGTTCCAGCACGGTTTCTTTGATACCGGTGCTTAACTGGCAGACTGACATCCTATGGTTTGTAACATATTGGTTGTCATTTGATAACATGCTGAAATTTACTGTGTACAGAAAGAACTATTTCGATACTGTCGTTAGTAGCCATCAGTAGCAAACAACTGATAGACACGGTTTTCTTATTAGCGCAGTCTATTTGCATTCAGATGCACTGTTTCGCCCGCACACACACACACACACACACACACACACACACACACACACACACACACACACACACACATTATATGTTGAGCATCAAGGGGAACAAGTATGACACTGTAGTGCTGCTAATTAGAGATGTCTTACCGGATAAAGCAACAAAGATAACCTTTCTTCCATGTGGCAGTTTCTACATGATTGTGCTAATACCCTAATCAAAAGATACCCCACTATTTACACTTACGTGACTATATAACGCCAACGACCACCTTAAGAACATTAAGTGCACTGCGCTTGCTTTTAAATCGTGTAACTAATGAACAAAAGACTACAGTCACTAACAATTGATCAAACCAGCACAGTCCAGAAACTCATAATGCTTGCGTAAAAGGTAGTGTCACTCACTGATGAAATTCTGTAGCTTTTTAATTTACTCTATCATCCCTAGTTAGCGTAACTTTCAAAGCCAACAAGTCGGAAATAAAGAGAGTTGGCGTGCAAGATCTAGAAATTTGAATGAATGAAGTTTTAACATTACTGTACTCTGCCTTTGGCCGGCATCTATCAGCAGGTATGCGTTACAATCACAAAAAATTGAAATGGTTCTGTATTATATCGGTATACGACAAAGCAGTGAGATAATTGAAGTTTATGGTGACTCTTGACACGCCTTTTTATTTTTTATTGGCTTTTATCTCTATACCCTTACGTGCATCTACATACAATTTTTAATATTTATGACGTAATTTTTACGATTACTTAGCTGGTTTAGGTACGTCGGATACAACGATTTAGCTTAATTGCATCGACAGACAGAACTAGTTGCAATGAATGTTCACAATGAGACAATATGTGGTATTTCGTTAGGTCAGTTAAAAAAAAAAGAAAGAAACGGTAATATAGGGTACACACTACAGAACTAGATAACCAACAGATTTGCAATACTTGCAGAAGTACTACCAATAAGCACTCTGTATAGGTCTGAGCTCAGTGAGTTGACTTTGACTATATTAACTGGTCTAAATTAAAAGACAAACTCAGACATACAAGTTTCTTTTACATTTTGACAGTGTTTCATATGATTACATGGATCTGCCTTACACTTTTAATTTTTCTGGGCACAGTAAGGGAAACAGTTCCTTCTTTACCCCATATCTTTTGTTGCAAGGACTGTCACCACAGATGTTGGAAGAGGACATTTGAACGCCAAACGCCGAGTTGTATTGCCGACCCATTTCTTCGATTGTAGCATCCAAAGAACAAATAGTTCACATCCTCCGCGATTCACAGCACTGTGACTCAGCAGCAAGATGCGGTGTCGATGCTGTCTGAAGCATGCATAAGTGATGATCAGTCGTGCTATGAAACAAACGTTTGCCGTAACACCTCTTCGCGTCCTGCGTGAAGTAGCTGACCGCGTCGAAGGCTTCTATCCAGTCATTCGTTGACCAGTCTGCTAAGGCAATGGAAGACAATAAAAGAAAAGCTGAAGTTTAAAATTTCGCGTTTAAGGAACCATTCATGTAGGAAAATCGTACCACTGTCGCACAGTATCCCATATGGAGAACATAGTAATAGATATCCTTGTCTAGGGAAGAAACTGGAAGACGTGAAGACAGATATGTCGCCAAGTGCAGGTGGAATAGCAGGCCGGTTTTACAGAGAATACTTTGCAGCACTGGTCCCTTATTTAGTTTGCATTTGTGGCGGATCCAAAGCGAAAGAAGCGCAGGTGACTCCTGTGTATAAGAAGGGGAAAAGAACAGACCCGCAAAATTACAGATCAGTATCCTTAATATCGAATTGCTGTAGAATATACACAGTTTTCCTTGAGACGGAAAAACGTCTGTTCACAGATCAGTATGGATTTAGAAAGCATCGCTGGTGCGAAACTCAGCTTGACATTCCCGCGCACTATATTCTGCGACAGTGGGTGAAGCCCAACAGGCAGATTGCATATTCCTATATTTTTGGAAAGCGTACGATACTGTGCTCCATTGCAGACTGTTAACAAAGGTAGCAACATACGGAATAGGCTTCCAGATGTGTGAGTTGCTGGAAGACTTCTTATGTAACAGAACTCATTGTCAGTATATTGTCCTCGACGGTGAGTTTTGATCAGAGGCAAGGGTAGCGTCAGGAGCGCCCCAGGGAAGTGTGACAGGACCGCTATTATTCTGTGTATACGAAAATGATCTGATGGACAGGGTGAGCAACAATCAACGGCTGTTTGCTGATGACGTTCTGCCGTACGGGAACGTGTAGTCGTTGAATGACTGCAGGAGGATACAAGATTATTTCCACAAAAATTATAATTGGTGTTATGAATGGCAGCTGGCTTTATCTGTATAAAAATGTAAGTTATGCAGCTGAGTAGGGAAAAAATCCCGTAATGTTCAAATACGGTATTAGCTTCATAGAGTCACGTCGATTAAATATCTAAGGGTAATGATGGAAAGCGATATGATATGGGAGGTACATATAAGGACGGTTGTAGGACAGGGTGCTGTTCGGCTTCTGTTTATTTGGAGAGTTTTAGGAAAGTGTAGTTAATATGTAAAAAAGACCGCCTATAGAACACTAGTGCGACCCATGTTGAGCACTGGTTGAGTGTGTGGAACCCCACCAGGTTGGATTAAAGGAATACATCGAAGCAATTCAGTGGTTGAACACTAGCTTTGTTATCGGTAGGTTCGATCAACGGGCGAGACTTCGTGAACTCAAATTGGAATCCCTTGAGGGAATAAAATGGTCTTCTTGCGAAACACTATCGAGATAATCAAAATATCCACGGGTGTACTGCCGATCTACAGTGTCCAACGGGCGCAATATTTTGGCGATCATATATATCGCCATAATCAGGTGAACTGACGGACTGAGCTCCTGTGAACGTGCCGGCACGGAGATCCGTACGCTGTGGCTGCACAGAGGGAAGTGGGTTCAGGCGGCGGCGGCCGATTTAAATACCCTCCGCCCGCGGCGCATTCCCTCCGCTGTCCGTGCCCCGCGCCACGGTCGCGCGGTGGAACAGATTGCGACGGCGTCTGAGATGACGTCGGTGTGATGGCTCTGTCCGCCGTGGTCGTCACAACTATACGTTTGCTCGATTCACTCTTGATTAACCAGATCGCTGGTTCCCAAGCCTAGCTAAGATTATAGCCACAGTCACGGTTTATAAGGTCGTCATTGGTGCGAATTTCGATGTCTTCTCTAACAACGCTGTCCCAGTATGTCGACTTCTGAACCAGAACCCTCGTGCGTTCATACTCCATAGCGTGATTTTTCGACAAACAATGTTCAGCGACCGCCGACTTGCTCGGATACATCAGTCAAGTGTGCCTCTGGTTTTCACGGCATCGATGCTCGACGGTACGCATCGTCTGACCAATATACGACTTGCCACATTGGCACGGAATCTGGTACACGCTCGCCTTCCTCAAACCGAAGTCATCTTTGGCGCTCCCCACCAATGCGTGAGTTTTATTCGGAGGACAAAACACAGTTACGACCCGGTGTTTCTTCAAAATGCGGGCGATTTTCCCCGAGAGTGCGCCTGTATATGGAATAAATGCAGTGCCTACCTCCTCCCTCGTAATTTCATCCATCTCCACAGGTTGTACTGTAATGGTTGGGCGGAGAGCACGTTGAATCTGCCACTCTGAGTACCCATTTTTTCGAAATACAGTTCTCAGATGTTCCAATTCCTGGGGTAGGCTCTCTGCGTCAGAGATAGTGCGCGCCCTATGTACTAGAGCTTTAAGTACCCCATTCCTCTGTGAAGGGTGGTGGCAGCTGTCTACGTGCAGCAAATACAGATCAGTGTGCGTTGTCTTCCGATACACCCCATGACCTAGGGTGCCGTCAGCCCTACTCTTGACCAAGACGTCAAGGAAAGGTAATTTACCCTCTGTTTCAATCTCCATAGTGAATTTGATGTTGGGGTGTATGGAGTTTAGATGTGTAAGGAAGTCAAGGAGTTTATCCATACCATGTGGCCAGATGACGAACGTATCGTCCACGTAACGGAAAAAGCAAGTAGGTTTCCATTCGGATGACGACAGGGCTTCCTCCTCGAAGTTCTCCATGTACAAATTGTCTACCACCGGTGAGAGTGGGCTACCCATGGCGACTCCCTCCGTTTGTTCGTAGTATTCTCCATTAAAAAGAAAATACGTGGAAGTCAAGACATGCCCTAAAAACTCAGTGGTCTTCTCGTCAAACTCCTGACTAATCGATTCTAGTGACTCTCGCAGGGGTACCCTCGTAAACAAGGAAACGACGTCAAAACTCACCATGATATCTGACTCATCCAACCTGAAGCTATCAAGGCGTTTAACAAAATCCACAGAATTACGGATGTGATGAGGGCATTTACCCACATAAGGACTTAATATTCCCGTCAGGTATTTCGCCAACAAATATGTAGGTGCCCTGATGTTGCTGACAATGGGGCGTAATGGTACCCCCTCTTTGTGAACCTTCGGGTGTCCATATAGTCTAGGCGGTACCGGACCTTGGGGTAACAATTTCTTGGCGTCACCCTGCGGTAAATCTGCGTCCTTGAGAAGCGACCTCGTCTTTTGCTCCACCTTCTTTGTAGGATCAACGCTGATCTTCCAGTAGGAATCGTCATTTAGCAGGCTCTGCATCTTATCAGTGTAGTCCTTATGGGAGACAACAACT
The DNA here is from genome assembly GCF_021461385.2 of Schistocerca piceifrons. Lineage (NCBI taxonomy): Eukaryota > Metazoa > Arthropoda > Insecta > Orthoptera > Acrididae > Schistocerca > Schistocerca piceifrons. The sequence continues at coordinate 1,008,137,626 of NC_060138.1, forward strand.
TTAGCATTGCCTTTGTCAGCCGGTAAGACAAGAATTTCAGAGCGCTCCCTCAGATCACTAATGGCCGCCCTCTCTTTACTGGTCATATTTTACTTCATCGGCTTGGATTTCGTCAACGCACGACAAGTTTCACGACGTATTTCCTCATGTGATTCAGGCGGAAGTCGAGCTGCAACCTATTCAACAGCATTAACAATTCCTGCGACCGGAGTGAACTTGGGGGTGGGAGCGAAGTTGAGACCTTTCTGCAAAACCCAGATCGCATCATCACTCAACACCATGCCACTCAAATTGATGACAGTCTTGCACGGAACCTGCAGAGACGTTTTGTCAAGGAGACGTGAGAACTTAGCTGTTTAACGTCCCGTTGCCTTCTTATGGGCGGAATCAGCTGCAACCCAGGTGATACCATCAATCCAATCCCAGGAAAAAGAAGTGAAATTACTAGCCAGTTGCAAATGTAGTTTGAGTAATTCCTGTGAGATAAGCTCAAGGCTCCGGTGGGTGAATTGCACTCTCTCACGTACCAATGCGAGGCTGGCTCGTTTCTTGATTCTCTTAGCTGCTGCAGAATCGATGTGATGCATAACCTTAGCAAAATTTGGAACAACATTCTCGGAACGACATCTCTTTAGAAAGGCAAGAGCACTTAGCAGATGACATCTACGGTGGGGCAACTTTTCAAATTTCTTCATGCTGCGGTACATCTCCTCCCCGTAAAGATGTATGATGTGATTCTTGAGTTTCTCCCGGTGTATTTGATAATCAAAATATCCACGGGTGTACTGCCGGTCTACAGTGTACAACGGGCACAATATTTCGGCGATCATACATGTCGCTATCATCAGGTGAACTGACGGAGTGAGCTCCTGTGAACGTGCCTGCACATAGATCCGTACGCTATGGCTGCTCAGAGGGACCTGGGTTCGGTCGCGGCGGCGGCCGATTTAAATACCCTCCGCCCGCAGCGCTCTCCCTCCGCCGTCGCAATCTGTTCCACCGCGCGACCGTGGATCTCTTTCATTGTCATTCGCAGCACCCTTACAGTACAACGGTATGTCGACGATAACGTCCCGTTTTGTTGCCCTTCATGGCAAGCCACCCGTAGCTTACATTTCAGCAAGATAATGCCCCTCCTCACACGGAGAGAGTTTGTACCGCTTGTTTCGTGCTTGCCAAACCCTGCCTTGGCCAGCAAGGTCGCCGGATCTCTCTAAAGTTAAGAACTTTTGGAGCTTTATGGGCAGGGCCCTCGAACTATATTGAGATTTTGATGTTCTAACGCGCCTATTGGACAGAATTTAGCACGATATCGCTCAGGAGCACATTCAATAACTCTATCAATCAAGTACAAGGTGAGAAACTGTTTGCATAAGGGCCAGAGGTGTACCAACCCGCTATTGAGTTGCTCAATTTGTGAAACTGTTTATCCTGAAATTTTAATGATTTGTTTGTTTTTACATTTGTATCACATTTACCGACATCCATTCCATTCGGATAATTCCCTCGTGGTGCGTCGTATATTTTTGTCTTAGAGTGTACTTTCAGACATGTGTTTTCATTTGTTCCCTATTTAATGCCAGTTATCGCCTGTTTTACACCATTCTCTCACATCTATTTACTATATCTCGAATACGTGGAGCCCAGCTTCGTCTGTTGTCATTGTCGAGACACGTATATTTATCACCTTTGTCGTATGTAAATGATAAAGGCCGAGTATTATTTGTTGCGCCTCTTATTGTTGCGCCTTGTACAAACACATTTGCTCAGCGGTATGTAGAAACTGTTTACTCCTAGCCAGTTGCTGCCATTCGATAATGATCTGTCCATCCTTCTTTTGCCTACGTCAAAGTCGTCACTGATTGCATAAATGCACATGTCGTGTGGGTCCATTGAGAATCTGCATGGCGTTTAGAACTGTCCTCCTGAACTGATCCATTTCATGTCCGTATGACAATCGTGGGACCCCGCCGACGCGAACAGTAATATGGCGGAACGATAAATCATCATCACAATAGTCCACGATCCTGCCGCTTTCGAATTCCAATTCCAGCACGTACTGGTAGACGATTACGAAGGATAATACGATCATTACGCAAATAAACAACAATCACCTACTTTTTATGACTGACACGCCTATTCTTTACATGCAGAAAGCAGATGGCGTAACAGCCTACATATTTACTTTGATTTCACCGACATACTGATTATTCATGTATTCTAGCTTGTAATAAACTTCATGGCATTTTTTGCCATCCGCCTTAATGATGTCGCAAATTTAGTGCCCACATTGGAGTTACATTCACCGGCAGTCATTAAAATTATATGTGAAATACACTGAAGAGCCAAAGAAATTCGTACACCTGTCTGATATCGTGTAGGGCCCCCGCGAGCACCCGGAAGTGCCGCAACACGACGTGCCATGGACTCGACTAAGGTCTGAAGTAGTGCTGCAGGGAATTGACACAGTGAATCCTGCAGGCCTTTCCATAATCCGTTAAGAGTACGAAGGGGTGGAGATCTCTTCTGAACAGAACGTTGCAATTCATCCCAGATATGCTCAATAATGTTCAGGTCTGAGGAGTTTGGTGGCCAGCGGAAGTGTTTAAATTCTGAAGAGTGTTCCTGGAGTCACTCTGTAGCAATTTTGGACGTATGGGGTATCGCATTGTCCTGCTGGAATTGCCCGTCGGAGTGCACAATGGACATGAATGGATGCAGGGGATCAGACAGCATGCTTGCGTTTGTGTCGCCTGTCAGAGTTGTATCTAGACGTATCAGGGGTCCCACATCAATCAAACTGCACACGCACTTCACAATTACAGAGCCTCCACCAGCTTGAACAGTCCCCTGCTGAAATGCAGGGTCAATGGATTCATGAAGTTGTCTCCATACCCGTCCATCCGCTCGATACAATTTGAAACGAGACTCGTCCGACCAGTCAACATGTTTCCAGCCATCAACAGTCCAGTGTCGGTACTGACGGGCCCAGGTGAGGCGTAAAGCTTTGTGTCGTGCAGTCACCAAGGGTACACGAGTGGACCTTCGGCTCCGAAAGCCCATATCGATGATGTTTCGTTGAATGGTTCACACGTTGACACTTGTTCATGTCTCAGCATTAAAATCTGCCGCAATTTTCGGAAGAGTTGCGCTTCTGTCACGATGAACGATTCTCTTCAGTTGTCATTGGTCCTCTTCTTGCAGGATCCTTTTCCGACAGCAGCGATGTCGGAGATTTGTTGTTTTACCGGATTCCTGATATTCACGGTACAGTCGCGAAATGGTCGTACTGGAAAATCCCCACTTCATCGCTACCTTGGGGATCCTATGTGCCATCGCTCGTGCGCCGACTGTAACACCACATTCAAGCTCACTTAAATCTTGATAATCTGCCATTGTAGCAGCAGTAACCGATCTAAGAATTGCACCAGACTCTTGCTGTCTTATACAGGCGTTGCCGACTGCAGCGCCGCATTCTGCCCGTTGATATATCTCTGTATTTCAATAATTTTCCCTATACCAGTTTCTTTTGCGTTTCAGTGTGCTATAGTAATGCAAATGAAAGTTTTCTTGCAGTCTGTACACAAATACGTGTTACTTCCGAAATTATACACTATCTTTTAAGTACCTTCGATAGAAAGAACAAATAATCAATTATATTACGGTCAATGTAAAACTTTGGAGTTCAGATATGCAACATAAGCTATTGTTATTTAAACACTTTCAGTAGACACAAAGAAACATTGTCAGACAAACGTGGTCAGGCATATATTAAGTTACATGTGCCGGCCGAAGTGGCCGTGCGGTTAAAGGCGCTGCACTCTGGAACCGCAAGACCGCTACGGTCGCAGGTTCGAATTCTGCCTCGGGCATGGATGTTTGTGATGTCCTTAGGTTTAGTTAGGTTTAACTAGTTCTCAGTTCTAGGGGACTAATGACCTCAGCAGTTGAGTCCCATAGTGCTCAGAGCCATTTTTAAGTTACATGTAATTCTGGTAAAACACAGAACTCGCTGCAACGGCAGATTGAAACAATCAGTCACTAGAAACGTAGGACGTCCTTATAGAGTGCCGTTGATCGTGTGGAACGTTTCTGAACATGGACTCGCAATGAACATTGACCTGCACTTGACACAGCTGCGTTTGCTATCTACATTTCTGAAACACAAAACGTAATAAATACGTGCTGGCCAAGTGATAAGCTATCGGTTACGAGGCGCCAACACGCGGCGTATGTTGTCAGAGGTCGTCTCCCTGCGATTCAGCAACAAGACCTACAGAAAGTCGGCGGAAACGGCCGTGTGCAGTTTTGTCTAGTAAAATGGTCGTAATGAGCGTAAGCAAGGCAATGTTGGTAAGCGGTCTCAAAGGTCACGACAATATCGCATCAGACTAGCTTGGTTCAAGCGAACGCAACTGGGGCTCCGCTTTTAAACCAGTCTCAAGAGAATCGGTATTTGCCTGATCACGTTGGGGGGAAGCGAATCAGAACCCAAAGATTAACAACAAAAGTTAGTTACACTCCGTCAGTTCACTATCATTTTTAGAAACGTTTGTCCAAGATACGAGGGTTGATTGAAAAGTAATGCCTCTACCCTCGTTAATTGGGTTTGGATGGGGATATTTTAGTAATTCAAACGCAGAAATAATCCTTGGAATGTGATCTTTAATTACCAATATTCACTTTTCCATATAATCACCAGCTAGTTGGATACATTTTTGCCAACGATGAACAAGTTCTCTGAAGCCGTCGCGGAAGAAGTCGACACTCCGTTGCCGCAACCACAGTCTCACAGTCCTCTCAACGTCTTCATCAAAAGCATAATGATGTCCCCGCAAATAGTCTTTCATTATCGGGAACAGATGGAATTCAGACGGTTCTAAATCTGGACTGTATGGAGGATGCCGTACGGTGGTGAGATTCTGAAGTTCTGCTGTGGTGGCACATGAAGTGTATGGTTTGGCAGTGTCATGCTGCAGGAAAACATTTCCCTTTTCCTTTCGGACCCTTGCTAGCCGTCGTTTCAGAATTCGCAGCGTTGTGATGTAACGTTCCGAATTTATTGTTGTTCCACGATCAAGGAAATCAACATGGATAACACCATCTCTGTCCCAGAACGCTGTGGCCATGATTTTTCCAGCTGAGGGCTGCGTCTTGAATTTCTTTTTCTGAGGCAGTCTTTGTGTCGATGTTCCGTAGGCTGACGTTTCGTCTCCGGGTCGTAATGGTGTACCCTAGTTTCGTCTCCTGTCACAGTTGAATGAAGAAAGGCGTCTCCTACATTCTCGTAACCCGAGAGGAGTGCCTGGCAAATTTCAAGTCTGTGCGCTTTCATTTCAGGAGTCAGCATCTGGAGTACCCATCGTGCACAGGTCTTCCGACAGCCAAGCAAAGCAATAATGTGACCCACACGTTCTTGTGAAACGCCAATTGTGCTTGCAGTTTCTGTCCGAGAGATACGACGATCGTCCTGAATGAATCTGTCAACATTTTGCTCGTGAAGCTCAGTGGTTGATGTCACAGGACGTCCAACTCTTTGCTTGTCACGCAGGTGAGATGTTCCCGCCTCAATATCTTTAAACTTATTAGCCCAACGACGCACAGTTCTCACATCAACACAATCACCATAAACTGCTTCCATTCTCTGATGAATGTCGTTTGGGATGACACCTTCTGCTGTCAAGAATTCAATGACTGCACTTTGCTTAAATCGCATTGACCGACCGCCTGTGCAGGGTTCCATACTTTACACTGTAACAACACAACCGTTCAATGCTATGTCTTCCCGCCAACTGGAGCTGTAGAGAAGTGGCTACGGAACAAGCCAGTACCTGCCGCATACCAATGCTGCCAACTACTGAAGAGTTACGATGGTTTAGGCATTACTTTTCAGTCAGCCATCGTGTTTTACGCTTTCGGCAGCGTTTGAGAACAGGTATTGTAGAGGTGGATGAAGAGACATTGTTGCTATACTTACGAACAACAGTGACGTCATAAAAATTTGACAGAGATCTGAGAAAGTTGTGGATGTATGTCTACGCAACTTCACAAACGAACTTTAAACTGACAGTAGCAGCACATAGAAAATTATTCTTATTACTTTTTAAGCCATCATTCTTCTGACTACTTTGAACATGCCCGATAGGAATTCCTCTCTTGTGCCAAACTCTTCATTTCAGAGTAACTCTTGTACCCACTTCAGTTATTTATTGGATGCATTCCAATCTCTGTCATCCCCTACAGTTTGTATCCTCTTCAGTTACTTCAAGCACAATGGAACTCACTTTCTGATGTCTTAACATATGTGCTCCCATCTCATTTACTCTTCTCGTCAATGATTTCCTTATATTGCTTTCTTCGCCAGTTCTTCGCCGAACCTCCTCATTCCTAATCTTATCAGTCCACGTAATTTTTGACGTCCCCTTACAGCACCACGTCTCAGCCGTTTCAATCTCTTCTTTTCATTATCATGCAACACTGTGCTCCAAACGCAAATTTTCAGAAATTCCTTCTTTGCATGAAGGCCTATTTTTTATACAAATTCCCATGGTCAGCAATGTCATCATTAAGTGTGCTAGTCTACTGTTTACGTCCTTGCTTCGTCCCCCATGTGTTATTTTCTTCCAAGCTAGAAGAATTCTTTCACGTCATCTACGTCGCGGTCATCAGACACGATGTTAACTTGTTGGTAATCTCAACTCTGCTGTTCGTTATTGCTTTCATCTTCCTTCGTTTTATCTCGAACCTATTTTCTGTATTCACTGGACTGTTCACGCTATCAACCAATTTTATCACTGATAAACTTTCACTCTCAAATTTTAAACTCAATCCAGATCTTCTCCTTTATTTCTGTCATTACTTCTTCGATTTACAGATTGTTCAGTAAGAGCTACGGTCTGCATCTCTGTCTTGTACCCTTTTCAATCCGAGCTCTACATTCTTTGTCTATCATTCCTAGTGTTACCTCTTTTGTTTCTTGTATATGATGGGTATTACCGTCATTCCTTATAGCTTACTCCCATTTTTCTCAGAATAATGAACATCTTGCACCTGTGCGTTTTTTTTTGGTCGTCAAATCCTATGACCTAGCCCTGATCTCACTTCAACTGCCAAGCACACTGTTGCTTCTGTTGCCCGTCTGGCGCCTTTACCTTTTCTAAACCAAGCTAATCGACATCTAAAAGATGTCAGTAACATGGATGCATGAGCCAATAAGCTGGTTGTGCGATAGTTATCAACTTAACACAGCCTTACTATAGTCGGGTTTGTGTGTATGATATTTTTCAAAAAGTCTGACGGTATATCGGTCTCATAAGTTCTACACTTCCTCTTACAGTTTAACAGCCGATTTTCCGAATGATTTTTAACAATTCCGATGGAACTTTGTTCGTTATTGACTTGATTGATCGTAATCACACAAACACACACTCACACACCCATACACACTTTTTGAAGAGAACTTTGTGGCGTTCTGCCTCTCTATAGGAGATTACAAAATTTTTTTGTTTTGCCTATCTGCTCACGCGCTCCAGATCCTGAGCACCTCCAAAATTATTAAAATATTTGGTTCAGGTCAAAATTCGAGCAATAGGGGCCCAGTATTCCAGTACCCTCGAGTGCACAATGGTTCATCAGATTGATGGCGCTAATAATGTTATGACTATGACGAAGTTACAGATCTTCCGTACACGAAATCTCAAGTTTCTCTTCTGTTAGAGATTCCATAAATTCCAGAAAATGCTCTCATCAGTTCTAGTAATTATTTATCTCACAAGGAAAAAAACTGCTCAATATTAAACTAAAATCGGGTAAGTACACATCAATGTTTCCATAAAACCTTTAGCTACCAATGGAAGCGAAGTCAACTACTGTAGCACCTTTCAAATATATTCTGAATTATTCATAATGCACGTACTGTGGCGAATATTTCCCCTGTTTATCAATTAGTATCTCTAATAGTTCAGCATTAACATTATTGCTTTCAGCTTCCTTCGGTTTACCCTCAACCTATATTCTCTTTTCATTAGACTGTTCACGTTATCAACCAGTTTTATCACTGATAACCTTTCACCCTGGGTGAAAGAAAATCATTACGCCAATCAGTCAGTTACGTAAATGCAAGACTCGCTTTTAATAATATTTTTATTTCTTGCTCACTATTATCGGCATCCCGAGGCCCCATGGCTGCCGGAGTTTTGTCGCTCAGTTGCCACTACGCACGCACTATTGGTCGGATACTGTGTCTCCCCAAAAGATTCAGGGAACTGCATACTGCAATATGTTTTCTACTACAGCATTTTTCACACAGTAGCGCTTGACAAATCTCCTGCTTCTGGCTTGCCTAACCACTCAGCAGTATTGTTCAATACATTCTCTAAGTTTGAAATAGATCAGTCTTGGTTACAAATTGTTTTTATCTATTTACTGGCAATGCCCTTGTGGGGCATCTTCAGATTAACGTAAGAAGTTATGTAGTGAGCCAACATCCATCCTTTAGTGCCAGCATACGGCATTAAGATAAAAATTATAAGGAAACATCGTCCTGCACAAAGGACGTAATTCGGGGTCACTCGCGTTCCGGCGTACTCAGTGTAGAGCGCTGCGTACAGCGAAAGAAAAGTAAATATAATGCGGTCGAGAACACGTGATACGTCAGAGCTCCCAGCCGGCCACAGAAACATTCTCCTGTCTTAATTCTTTGTACAAGGGTTAAAATTACGTAATAACGCTCGTCATAGGCCAACCGTTACAACTATTCGCTCTGTCCTCAGCATTTAACAATGGAATTTCCATTTCACTCCCAATGTTGTCACTCTTGCTTTTAATTTCACCGAAAGTTGATTAGCTTTTTGTACGCTGACACAATCCTTCCAATGACGATTTCTTAATCGGTTTCACATTTTTCCACCGGCCGTTTCGTCTGGGCTTTCCTGCACTTCCTATTTATTTAATTCCTAAGCTATTTATATTGCTGCATTCTTGAATTTCCCTGAACATTTTCGTAGTACCATCTTTCGTTGATCAGTTGAAGTATTTTTTGTGTTACGAAAAATTTCCTCGTACCTATGATTGTCTGTCAGACTTCTGTGCTTGCTCTTTTTAGAGATGTCCATGCCCTTTTAACTGACTCCCAGTGCGGTGTTCATTAGCACAGTATCTTCAGCTTTAGAGAATTCTTCAGCATCTGACTTAATTTCACATTGATTCTTCAGGATGTTTCTCTTGAACATCAGTCTGCTCTTCGATATTAATAAACGGTGATCAGAGTCTATCTGCTTCTGTGTACGTCTTACACCGCAAAATCGTATTTTGGAAAGCCTTTCTGGTCATGACGTCATCCATCTGGAATCATCCTCCATCTCTGGGCCTTTTCCAGGTCTACTTACTTCTCTTATGAGTTTTTGTAGATAAAGACAAAGAGGAGGATAAGTAAACATGTTATCGATGATACTAAACGTAGTTGATACATATAGATGAGAAATTTAGCAAAATGCAGTAAGCGAAGCGACGTAAAATAACTTTTTTTTAAAAGCATCTTCCAGTAATGCGATATCAAAAACCCAACTATTATCTTATTACTATTCAGAACACACATCCGTTACTTCCCAAACACATGTTTCCCACTCACAGTACTGTTACGAACGGAAGTTTAATCTTGATCAAAATCTGATAAATGCAGATTGTATCTAGACTTGGAATTTATGAAAAAGAATATGAACGATCTTCTATGTCCACTTCACGAACAACAGGAACGCCGTTCCTACCGTGATGTGACGAATCTTCTTTGATAAACGAATCAACACGATTGTTATTTTTGTCCTCCTTCTCATTCCAGTCCGTCGGGTTCGATTCCCGGCTGCGTCCGGAATTTTCTCCGCTCAGGGACTGAGTGTTTTGTTGTCTCCATCATCATTTCATCCCCATCCGGCGCGCAGGTCGCCCAATGTGGCGTCGAATGTAATAAGACCTGCACCAAGGCGGCCGGACCCGCCCCTTAAGGAGCCTCCCGGTCAATGACGCCAAACGCTCATTTCCATTTTCCATTCCAGTCCGTAAAGAATCGGTCATTGTACCGTTTCTACAACTATCCCGATTCCCCTAGCTTAAAAAAGTGAACTCAGCTTTGCTAACATAAAACCACAAACGAGGGCTTGTGGTCGAGCTGTTTCAAAGCAGGCAGCAGCGATATTCAATCCACGTCTACAGGTACGATCAGATATAGTAATAGTTGTTGAATATGTAACACAAAGATAAGCTTAGCAGCTCTTTATATGCATTCGTCGACATTACGTGAAAGATATTATGTCATTATGCGTAACATACGTTGCATAACGATTCGCGGTCACACGGAAATTCCTTCCACTTCCTACACGCGGTGAATTATGTCAAGAAGGCAACGACAATGGCTGAGATTAAACATTTCGTCGACGCCAGAGTAGTTGGTAACTTAGAACTTCTGACTTCCTGCCACAGTGTGTACAGGCTGGGACTCGGTCCTGTATACTTGATTTCTTGGACTGGACAAATGAAGGCAACAAACAGAAAGCAGAAAAAGATAAATTTTCAATTTAAAAATAAATTGAAGCTAATAAGTACCTTAGCAATATTTGATCGTAGTACCCCTACATATGAGTGACACTGAAAGAAACACTCGCTCGACGCTAAAACTTGTGACACTACTATAAACAAACAAGGCTTGAGTGATTGACAGAACTCCTTCGAAATTTTATGTTGACTACGGTAGTCCATAATTATAAAGAAGCCCTAAGTATGAAGGAGCACTCCTGTTTATAAAAAGAGTAATATAAAAAACTGCGTAGAATTACAGGCCAATATACTTTGCATCCGATTATTGCGTAATTCTAGAACATATGACAATCGCGAACAACATAATGTTGTTGGAAAAAAGCTCTCTTAGAACTAGCAACGTTTCAGGAAAATCCATTAGTGAGAAATACAATTCGCATGATGGGTTCCTGATATTTTGTGAATGGTAGATGCCGGTGACCACGTTAATCCTGTTTTTCAGGTTTTCGGTAAGACATATATCACTGTATCATTTTGTTGAATAACACTCAAGGTATAACCGTACCGAGTTACTTACAAAATATTACATCCGGAATATTTTCTTTATAGAACCCAGTACACACATACATGGTGAGTATTTAACAGAACCGCTCATGTTCTCGACGTATATGAACGATTAAACCGCAGGGTCACTGCAAACCAAGCCAGTTCGATGTTCATCCATTAATGCGTCTTGTTTCCTTTTAAGTCCTGCTTCCATTATCAAAGGCAATGTCAGTACCGCCTTTCTTGCCAAGTTTTGTTTCCTAAAGTCACAATCTTCGTTAAACAGTTTATTTGCAAGTTTAGTTTCAAAAATGGTTCAAATGGCTCTAAGCACTATGGGACTTAACATCTTAGGTCATTAGTCCCCTAGACTTAGAACTACTTAAACCTAACTAACCTAAGTACATCACACACATCCATGACCGAGGCAGGATTCGAACCTGCGACCGTAGCAGCAGCGCGGTTCCACACTCAAGCGCCTAGAACCGCTCGGCCACAGCGGCCGGTGAGTTTAGTTTCCCGAAAATCTATTTAAATTCGTCATGTAATCAATTTTGACTTCTAAGCACTTCTCGTGACGTTGCAGTAACTTCTTCAACCCCTCTGCATAGAAGTCCTACATCTGGGAACTGAACCACCGGACAACCGCTATCTTGAGTTTCTGTCATCTTCAAGCCACTGTCCACCAAACTTACAGGACAATTTCTTGCGAGGTTGAATTTGGATGGCACCTGTCTGTTAGATGTGCGTTCCTAAGTGCACATGGACTGAAATTGTTGACTCACACACCATAAAATCAATAAAAGAATGAAGTCGCGGGAAACGGTAGCCATTTTTTAACGACTAGAATAACAACATTCCCTCATTTTTTTTCGATGTTCGCAAAGATGAATGCTGCCACTGCACGGAATGTTGCGCTGCTGTGGGTTATCCACATCTCATTGCTCGTTACAATGAGGGACAAACCATGACCAAGTGGCATTCTTTACTCTTTGCGTATCACTTTTCAGTACCCATCTTGCAGACCATTCTCTATAAAGCAAGTCTTGGTTATCGTGTAAGTATTGGAGCATCCCCCGCCCCTCCCCCCCCTGAACCATGGACCTTGCCGTTGGTGGGCAGGCTTGCGTATCTCAAGGACACAGATAGCCGTACCGTTGGTGCAACCACAACGGAGGGGTATCTGTTGAGAGGCCATACAAACATGTGGTTCCTGAAGAGGGGCAGCAGCCTTTTCAGTAGTTGCAGGGGCAACAGTCTGGATGATTTACTGATCTGGCCTTGTAACACTAACCAAAACGGCCTTGCTGTGCTGGTACTGCGAACGGCTGAAAGCAAGGGGAAACTACAGACGTAATTTTTCCCGAGGGCATCCAGCTTTACTGTATGGTTAAATGATGATGGCGTCCTCTTGGGTAAAATATTCCGGAGGTAAAATAGTCCCCCATTCGGATCTCCGAGCGGGGACTACTCAAGAGGACGTTGTTATCAGGAGAAAGAAAACTGGCGTTCTATGGATCGGAGCGTGGAATGTCAGATCCCTTAATCGGGCAGCTAGGTTTGAAAATTTAAAAAGGGAAATGGATAGGTTAAAGTTAGATATAGTGGGAATTAGTTTGTTGGCAGGAGGAACAAGACTTTTGGTCAGGTGAATACAGGGTTATAAATACAAACAGGGGTAATGCAGGAGTAGGTTTAATAATGAATAAAAAATAGGAGTGCGGGTAAGCTACTACAAACAGCATAGTGAACGTATTATAGTGGCCAAGATAGACACGAAGCCCATGCCTACTACAGTAGTACAAGTTTATATGCCAACTAGCTCTGCAGATGATGAAGAAATTGATGAAATGTATGATGAGATAAACGAAATTATTCAGGTAGTGAAGGGAGACGAAAATTTAATAGTCATGGGTGACTGGAATTCGAGAGAAGGAAAAGGGAGAGAAGGAACATAGTGGGTGAATATGGATTGGGGCAGAGAAATGAAAGAGGAAGCCGCCTTGTAGAATTTTGCACAGAGCATAACTTAATCATAGCTAACACTTGGTTCAAGAATCATAAAAGAAAGTTGTATACATGGAAGAATCCTGGAGATACTAGAAGGTATCACATAGATCATATAATGGTAAGACAGAGGTTTAGGAACCAGGTTTTACATTGTAAGACATTTCCAGGGGCAGACATGGACTCTGACCACAATCTATTGGTTATGAACTGTAGACTAAAACTGAAGAAACTGCAAAAAGCTGAGAATATAAGGAGATGGGACCTAGATAAACTGACAAAACCAGAGGTTGTGCAGAGTTTCAGGGAGAGCATAAGGGAAAAATCGAGAGGAATGGGGGAAAGAAAAACAGTAGAAGAAGAATGGGTAGCTCTGAGGGTTGAAGTAGTGAAGGCAGCAAGGACCAAGTACGTAAAAAGACGAGGGCTAGTAGAAATCCTTGGGTAACAGAAGAAATATTGAATTTAATTGATGAAAGGAGAAAATATAAAAACGCAGTAAATGAGGTAGGCAAAAAGGAATACAGACGTCTCGAAAATGTGATCGACATGAAGTGCAAAATGGCTAAGCAGGCATGGCTAGAGGACAAACGTAAGGATGTAGAGGCTTATCTCACTAGGGGTAAGATAGATACTGCTTACAGGAAAATTAAAGAGACCTTTGGAGAAAAGAGAACCACTTGTATGAGTATCAAGAGCTCAGATGGAAACCCAGTTCTAAGCAAAGAAGGGACAGCAGAAAGGTGGAGGGAGTATATAGAGGGTCTATACAGGGGCGATGTTCTTGAGGAAAATATTATGGAAATGGAAGAGGATGTAGATGAGGATGAAATGGGAGATATGATACTGCGTGAAGAGTATGACAGAGCACTGAAAGACCTAAGTGGAAACAAGGCCCCGGGAGTAGACAACATTCCATTAGAACTACTGACAGCCTTGGGAGAACCAGTCCTGACAAAACTCTACTATCTGTTGAGCAGGATGTATGAGACAGGCGAATTTCTCTCAGACTTCAAGAAGAATATAATAATTCCAATCCCAAAGAAATTAGGTGTTGACAGATGTGAAAATTACCGAACTATCAGTTTAATAAGTCACAGCTGCAAAATACTAACGCGAATTCTTTACCGACGAATGGAAAAAGTGGTAGAAGACGACCTTGGGGAAGATCAGTTTGGATTCCGTAGAAATTTTGGAACACGTGAGGCAATACTGACCCTACGACTTATCTTAGAAGAAAGATTAAGGAAAGGCAAACCTACGTTTCTAGCATTTGTAGACTTAGGGAAAGCTTTTGACAATGTTGACTGGAATACTCTTTTTCAAATTCTAAAGGTGGCAGGGGTAAAATACAGGGAGCAAAAGGCTATTTACAATTTGTACAGAAACCAGATGGCAGTTATAAGACTCGAGGGACATGAAAGGGAAGCAGTGGTTGGGAAGGGAGTGAGACAGGGTTGTAGCCTCTCCCCGATGCTATTTAATCTGTATATTGAGCAAGCAGTAAAGGAAACAAAAGAAAAGTTCGGAGTAGGTATTAAAATCCATGGAGAAGAAATAAAAACTTTGAGGTTCGCCGATGACATTGTAATTCTGTCAGAAACAGCAAAGGACTTGGAAGAGCAGTAGAACGGAATGGACAGTGTCTTGAAATGAGGGTATAAGATGAACATCAACAAAAGCAAAACAAGGATAATGGAATGTAATCGTATTAAGTCGGGTGATGCTGAGGGAATTAGATTAGGAAATGAGACACTTAAAGTAGTAAAGGAGTTTTACTATTTGGGGAGCAAAATAACTGATGATGGTCGAAGTAGAGAGGATATAAAATGTGGACTGGCAATGGCAAGGAAAGCGTTTCTGAAGAAGAGAAATTTGTTAACATCGAGTATTGATTTAAGTGTTAGGAAGTCGTTTCTGAAAGTATTTGTATGGAGTGTAGCCATGTATGGAAGTGAAACGTGGACGATAAATAGTTTGGACAAGAAGAGAATAGAAGCTTTCGAAATGTGGTGCTACAGAAGAATGCTGAAGATTAGATGGGTAGATCACATAACTAATGAGGAGGTATTGAATAGAATTGGGGAGAAGAGGAGTTTGTGGCACAACTTGGCTAGAAGAAGGGATCGGTTGGTAGGACATGTTCTGAGGCATCAAGGGATCACAAATTTAGTACTGGAGGGCAGCGTGGAGGGTAAAAATCGTAGAGGGAGATCAAGAGATGAATAAACTAAGCAGATTAAGAAGGATGTAGCCTGCAGTAAGTACTGGGAGATGAAGAAGCTTGCACAGGATAGATTAGCATGGAGAGCTGCATCAAACCAGTCTCAGGACTGAAGACCACAACAGCAACAACAGTGGAGCGTCCAAAATGAAATTTATGAGACAAAGCACGAGGGAAAAATCGATCAGATCCCACTTGCTAGTCCGCTTTTCCCATCACAGTCAAATGACTTCTAAACCAAATCAATGACTATGTGGATTCGTAGACAACCTGTAAAGCACGCTGCATTCGCGTTACTTTGTTCTGAGCTGTCAAGATGTACATGTCGACAAGCAGTCCTTGCTTTGCGAATATGCTTCTTACGATCTACTAGCCGAGACTTCCGTCGCTCCTTGAAATACCGACTGATGTGACTGCTATAGAAAAGATATAACGGCGCACGCGATGCAAGCAACAAAAAAAAGAAAAAAAAGATGAGAGTTACGGCTGACAGTTATTACTGTAAGAATTTTCGCAGTGTCAGAGCGGCTTGTTTGCGCAAAATCATGTAAGTACAGTGTTTCCACTGAAATTGTCACTGACCTGTTCTTAGCGTGCGTGCGTGTGCTTGTGTGTGTGTGTGTGTGTGTGTGTGTGTGTGTGACTCCCGTTTTGGATTGAGTTTAAGGCAATAAAAACAGGGCACTACACAGAAACAGTTTAGAAACAGTGGTTAGAGGTGATGTTTGACTTCCACGTATTCCAGCCAGTAATAAAATGAAAACGGACATACCATTAATAATGGAAATATTACATGACGGATAAAATTTTTTGCACTGGTTATTGCAATACGTTTATTAAAAAGCCACTACCGTTTTCGCAACAGTAGAGATGCATCTTCATGTGACTTGTACAAGAAATTAAAACACTGCGGAACTACACCATGTTCATAGGTCACATGGAATTCATGACCGGGAATTTAGGATAATTCAGCTTATAGCTGATTCGATTGGATACGACGCAGACTTTATCCATATTATTAATAAAAATGTGTTGCAGAACATAAATGTAGGACATAATAAGGTGGGCACCGATGCATCATCAAGAACATCAATTACGCTTGATCCAACATGTAACAGGTCTTATCCTGGTGGTAAGTGTCATTGGATACCTTATTACGGCAGTGTTTCTAGTACGGTTGGAAAGCGCCTGATCTCTAAGAACTGACCGTACTTCCGGCCTGTTTCGTCCCAAAGAGTAGTGGCCTAAAATTCAGGGATAGAGAGGAGACAAAGCGGGAAAACTTTAATTGAGCAGGTGTGTTTCGGATCACGTGTGACGATTGTGATTCCAGGTGTGCAGGTATAATGGGAAGGAGCTTAGAGATTAGTTTTAGAGAGCACAGAAACAACTCGGGCTCAAAGTCAGCTCTAAGTATCCACTTACATGAAACAGGCCATTCAGTTACTAACCTCCACTCAAATTTGCAGGTGCTGGATTACGCAAATAAGATTATTGCGCTCAACACCCTAGAGGAAGTTGAAATTTACTGCTCGCTTTAAAAGTTACCCGGAATTACTCCTAATGCGCAGACCGAGATGCACCACAAAAACCTACTATCCAACTTTGATTGTTTAGGTAGGTACTATTTAGCATAATCATAGACCTACCTGCTGAATACCTACGGGACGCTTTATTCCTTTTTGTGATTCATGTTTTCGTAAGACTTAGTTTTATGTAATTTAATTCTCAACTAACGTAGCTGGACATCTTTAAAAAATTTTCTTTATGTGCCCTGCAATACTACTGGCACACTCTACATGTACTGATTCTAAAAACAGTGCAATGTAACGTTCAAAAAATTCATGTTATTAGATTTTTTTCAGGGCTATATTATCTTGTGTTTCAAACTTTTTAATCTTTTAAAAGTCCTAACGACAATCTACCTCGTTATAGGACGTAAGTTGGACGCTCTGTAAAACCAACCCTCGCCTTTCTTGTCACAGAGAGCATCATTTCGGTCCGAGATTCGTGCTGCCATCATCTCGCATACGTGGCTCGTACTACCGACCTACCAGTACAGTTTACACCAGCGCGATGTACACTTCTGCGCTGTCTGCTGCATGGTGAGACATTCGGGACTCTATTATACCTGTTTGACGAAGTTAAGACATGTACACTGATGTTTTCAGTTAGTTACCGTAATTATACTAGAGTCAGAAATTTAAATAGGGTTACCCAGTTTCCTATGACTTATAGGTGCGCTGCGGTTCCAGTCAGTTTAATTATGGAGAACCGCTTTTAGCGAGGTATCTCTTTCTATCTTCAACTACAGGGCTTGGCTCTAAGCAATCACTTTGCCGCCCCATGACTAGTAAAAAAGACTGTGAATACGAAGATCTCATTGATATATGGCGCTTTATGGTAGTACACATCTGTTTCCAAACCATTTTAATATCGTTTTATTTCTTGCACAGATCACCTGAAGATGCGTCTCAACTGTTGCGAAACTGGATGTGACATTTTACTAAAAGTGTTTTAAAAGCCTTTTATCCTCTATGTAGAATTGTGGTTGCAGTTTCCCGAACTCCAAAATAAAAAAAGTAAAAGTCTTATAATTATTTGTCACACACCTGATTGGGCCTGTGAACTTGTATTTGCTGTAACTTGGAGAGACAGTCAGTTGAGTACGCAGATAAGAACGAGGCAGTGGCTGCCCACAAGTGATCATCATGCCAGCGGCCACGTGGCCCGAGGAGAGCAACAGGTGGCGGACGTAACTCGTGCCGTCCTCGCCCGCCACCACAGCTTCAGCAAGTGGCCGTCGTCTGTGCTGGTAGCTACACGTTGAAAACTACCTGATAAGTATTCCACGAAATACAGTAATAGCGTGTGCTGTTGTTTCTCTTTGAGGACCTCCCAATTTAAAAAGCCTCTGATGTTACTTCAAGTTACATATTTCTCGTTGAGACTTCCTTTCACTAAGAATCTGGCATGAGAATACCACAGCCACACAATGTAAACTGACTTGACAGATTTGTCTTAACTTCTGAACTGAAGTACGGCGTAGGTTACGATGGTAAAGAAACAATCATTTACCACGAGGGTCACTCCAAAAGAAATGCAAACTATTTTTTTTAATCGACCTTTTATTCTACATGTTTGAAAGTTTTACAGTGTGTAGATACATCATTTAGGAACAATATTTTCATTTCTCCACATACTTTCCATTCCTCTCAACTGCCTTACGCCCTCTTGGAACCAGCGTCTGTATACCCGCACGATAAAATTCTGGACCAACCTGTTGGTGCCACTGTTTGGCAGCGTGCACAACGGAGTCATCATCTTCAAACCTTGTTCCACGAAGAGGAAGGGTGTTTCAGTGTTGTCCATCCGAGTTTTGTGATCGCTTCCCTGGTTTTTTGACTGGCGTGTGGCCGTGCATTGTCGTGCAACAGCAAAACATCCTGCTTTTGCCGATGTGGTCGAAGACGACTCAGTTGAGCTTGAAGTTTCTTCAGTGTAGTCAGGTATGCATCAGAATTTATGGTGGTTCCACTTGGCATGATGTGCACAAGCAAGAGTCCTTCGGAATCGAAAAACACAGTAGCCATAACTTTTCCAGCAGAAGATGTGGTTATTTTTTTTTTTTTCTTGGGTGAATTTGCATGATGCCACTCCATTGATTACCTCTTCGTCTCTGGTGAAAAATGATGGAGGCCTGTTTCATCACCTGTCACAATTCTTCCAAGAAATTCATCTCCACAATTCTCGTACTGTTCCAAAAGTTCGCTGCATACCGTGTTTCTTGTTTCTTTGTGAGCCACTGTCAATATCCTGGGAACCCACCTGACACAAACCTTTTTTAACGCCAACACTTTTACTATTCTGCAAACACTTCCTTCCCCTATCCCAACGTAACGTGACAATTCGTTCACTGGGACGCGTCTGTCAGCAGTCTCCAATTCGTTAACTCTCTGCACATTGTCTGGAGTGTGTGCAGAACGAGGCCTGCCGCTGCTAGAACAATCCTCAATATTGCCGTGCCAGCTTTTATCACGTAACCTGCCTGCCCACCGACTAACTGTACTGTGATCGACAGCAGCATCTCCATACACCTTTTTCAACCTCTTGTGGATGTTTCCCACTGTCTCGTTTTCACAGCTCAGGAATTCTATGACAGAACATTGCTTCTGACGAACGTCAAGTGTAGCAGCCATCTTGAAGACATGCTATGACGGCGCTACCAACGGGAACAGGTTGAACTAAGTTTGAAAATAAGCGGGAAGGATGTATCTACACACTGTAAAACTTTCACACATGCAGAATGAAAACTGTATTTTTACAAAAATAGTATGCATTTCTTTCGGAGTGGCCCTCGTATATATCCAGGCACAGCGTTTGACTAATGTAATCTTAGTACATCAACGGAATTCGTCTTGTTGCAATGTTAAGGAATCAGTAGGGCCCCAAACTTATGAATAAATTTTCGTTCCTGTTTTGACTGTTAGCAACGTTTCCAGACATTTCCTCGTCGTCCAGTTTTCTGGACTTTCGAATACTGTCATCCTCCCGACGACGAGTAAAATCCTTCGCCACAACAATCTTATTTTTATGAATTTTATTTCGCCCAGCCGCAAGACACAGTTTTGATTACCCATTTCGTTTGCCAGGCAGAGATCTTTCGATCCAAGAAAGACAGTATGTGAGAGATGCCAACTGCCTTAAAAACATACAATAAATAAAATATAAAAGATGTTAGAACACAGTTACAGCAGTCAACACCTCTAAAGTACGTATGTTCTGTATCAGTATGGCAGCTGTACACGCCTCCGCACTACAATTAAAAGAGACAACCAAGTATCCATTAGCGTGTTCAAAGGTCAGTACAGTTTACATCTCACAAAAAGTTATATTTAATGGCAGAAGAACCGAATGGGCGAGAAGTACAGGAAATTACCAGCCACGGTCGCCGAAATGCGATGACGACGTGCTGTGACGGGCGACAGGGAACAACTGGTCCAATGGCCGCTCCTGCAATCGCAGCGTAGAATGCACTGGTTCATGTGGCGCTCAGCAACGGCTTCCAGCATGGCTGAAGACGATGACGTGCCCCCATTCTGGGCGTTCTTTTTCCTTTTTTTTCCTACCTCCTGATGTTGCAGTGGGGGCTAGGAGGGAGGGATGTCGTGTATTGCCTGGGGCATGTCCACTCAAAAGTAACAGCAGGTGAGAGCAGTGTTTTACGTTCTCTTAGAGCTGGTCTGGAAATCGCTGTTTTACCTGCGGACAAGGGCAGTGCTACCGCTGTTTCGAACAAGCAGGATTACATTCAAAAGATTGGTTGTAGGAAAGTTCCCTGTCGCAGGAAACTATCAAGAGTCTTATAATCCTGTTCCCCCTAGGTTATGTGGCCTTCCGAAACTCCACAAGGAAGGGGTTCCCCTTCGGCCGATTGTGAGTAACATTGGTGCTCCTACATAACAAATAGCAAAACGCCTCGACACACTGTTGATACCACTAGTAGATCGGTGTGAGCATTACATTAAGAACACAGCGGATTTCTTACGTCGATCAGAGGAAATGCGTTTGAATGACCCTGATACTCTAGTAAGTTCTGATATGGTCTGTCCTTTCACTCGAGTTTCTCTGTCTAAATACCGTTGAATGAAATTATGTATGGAGTTGAATTAATAAACCTATTTTGACATGTGTTGACTTCCATTTACTTTTTGTTCAATGACCAGTACCTTGAGCAGACACATGGAGTTGCGTTGAGAAGCCCGTTGTCATCTCTTCTAGCCAATTTGTGTATGCAAAACTTGGAGGAATGGGCCTTGTAATCAGCGGCTTTGAAAGCCACACGTTTTTTCAGAGATGTTGGTCTCACGGCACTGAGAACTTGAACACCCTTTTAGAACACCTAAATTCAATCCACCTCAACATTTCTTTCACAATGGAGGTGGAAAAGGATGGTTGCCTTTACTTCCTTGATGTGTTAGTCTAGAGGAATGTTGATGCTACGATGGGACATGCCATTTATAGGAGAGTTTGTCAGCTGAGTTAGCCCATCTTGAGATCACCTTTCGTCAGAACGGTTGTAATGAAAGAGAGATCAGACGTGCGTTGCGCTATCGACCGACTGTGCACTGGGTGAGTAATGGCGGTACCGAGGTGATAGCAAGGTCTATGGCATTTTTACCTTCCGCAGGAAGCATTTCCAACAGAACTGGTCTTATTTTGCGGAAATATTATGTGAAGCATGACTTTTGACTTCCATCTAACATCCGTAAAGGATGATCTTGGTTTGTATAAGGCCGATGTCTACAGTTTTTCACAAGTTTCCTTGCAGTTGTGGCATGCGATGTATTGATCGGAGTATCTGGACTGTGGAGGACGGGTGTACTGGACATCAGAGTCACACACGGTTACAACAGCCGAGTAAATGTTCTGTTGCAGTTAATTCGCCTCGCCACCGGCCATCGTATGGTATATCATCATACGGAGATTCTGGCATGTATTTCAACTATTGAGACAATGTTATTAAAGAAGTAATTAAATTAAAATAGCAAATAACCTTATGAATAGAAATGGATGTTTTTGCTTAAATTCTTCGCAGATTGCTGCTCTGTCTCCCTTATCAAAAATCAGAGGGGCGGAGCTATGTTAGTGTTGGTCATTAATTTTCTCTGTTGATAACTTCTGACGTAGGTCATCTCTGGTTGTGTGATGGCGCTAGTGTTTACCATTTCCTGTGTGTGCGTTATCTTAACAGATTTTTTTTAATTTTTTTTTTTTTTTTTGCAAACCGACGTTTCTAATTCTCTTGCATATCATTTACTTGCGGCACTTTTGCCTTTAAAGTGACACGGTGTGCACCTGTCGAAAGATGGGTGGTTGTAGACGCCATCACCCGGCTGTATTCCCATAAGTTATTTGAACATTATGTACACCGGGAGAAACTCAGATCTTACGAAGGTTTCAGCTACACCGGACATATCTTTCAGCGCGCTGCTGCAGCTGTAACAAGTCATAACTTCGGTTTCTGAAGGCTGTGGTTCGCGTCTTCTGGTTTGTGAGCGTATTGAACATGCCATAAGAGTAATGTGTGGTATCAGCAGTGATCAACATTTTAACTTTATTTAAATTGACATTTCTGCAGCTTCATTCACCAACTGAATTTGTAACATACTGTGAACTATTACAGTTCAAAATCGGTTACACTGACTAGCCAAACCATTATAACCGCCTTCTAAATACCATGTTGGTCAACATTCAGAACGCAGTATTCTGCGTGACATGGATCCGACGGGTCATTGGTTAGTTTTCGGAGGTAGTGTTCCAGATATATGCAACTGCAGTCTTTCTCAGCGTGTTCCACTGATGAATTCTACTCAGGTTGTAAGCCGAGTGATGACGTCGTCTTGTCGCAACGATTCGATGAGTTTCGTACTCATCTTCTGGCGAGAAGATGATGGGTACGAAACTCATCGAAACATTGCGACAAAACGACGCACCATTCGGCTGATAACCCGAGAAGAATTCATCAGTGTTCCAGACGTTTCTCACCGGATTCAGATCTGAGAAATCAGTGTCCAAGACATCAAAGCGACTTCACTGTCCTACTCCTCCAGCCACTGTAGTACAATTCTGGCTTTGTGATACGGACAAGCTGGACGGTGCCATCACCGTAGAGAAGACATCAAGGATGAAGGCATGTAGATAGTCCGCAATAATGTTCACATTGTTCATAGCTGTCACGATACCTTCAATTACCACCAAAGGTCCCTTGAAAGCTCAACAGCATAATGCTCCCCCAGCCGGCTTCCGACCGTGACGCTCTGCATATTTCGAGCAGCCATACGTCTGGAGGGCTGAGTATCTGGTGGAACGAGAAACGTGATTCACCCAACAAGCGAGATGTTTCCATTGATCCGTGGTCCGGTTTCGTTGATCCCACGCCCACTGCAGTCACATTAGACGACGTCGTTGGGTCAACACGGGATCACGTAGAAGTGTCGTCTACTGCGCAGCCTCATGTTCAACAACGAGCACTGAAGGGTGTCTGCAGGTAAATCTGTTGTCAGACATGACACAGATCGTCGCCTATCCTGCTATATAGAATGGGCAAACCTACGATCCTCACGATCTGTGATGAGACGTGGCCGTCCAACTCCTTGTCGCATACTCTTGGTTTGACTACCGTTCAACTTCTTTTCATGAATGATCATGACAACAGAACACCAACTGTCGACCAACTGATTCCGAGGTTGTGGTTACCATTCGATGGCCCACAAGCATCTGGCCTTTCTCAAAGTCACTTATATTGACGGATTTCCCATTTTCAGCTGTCTGTAGAACGATCCCCCATTCGTCTCTCCTCGGCATATATACTTTCCTCGTGCCGTCATGAGGCCATTGTGCCACCAGGTGGCATTCAGCTACATTTTGGGCAATGGTCACAATGTATTGACTCATCAATGCATAATGTTCGGAAATTCGATCCTTGACGGAAGGACACTCGAAAAAATTATCCGACTGGAACGGAAATCGGTAGATTTGATACACATGTATAAAAAAACAAATCACCACCACATCAGAAAAATTGTATTGTTAATTGCCGAGAAAGAACATCACAAATTGAGAACATCAATAAAGCATTGTCCATCTCTAGCCCATATGCAACCAGTTATTCAGCTTGGCAGTGTTTGCTAAAGCTCTTGGATGTCCAGCTGACCGATGTCGTACCAAATTCTGTCCAAATGTCGCATTGGATCGTTAAAATCCCGACATGGTACGAGGACTCTGCCGATAGCCTTCTCAAATGGAGAGACTACCCACGACCTTGCTAGCAAGTAGGGTTTGACAAGCAGCGCATAGAATATCGTCGACGTACTGTTCTGCTGTAAGGGTTCCGCGGATGATAACCAAAGGGGTCCCGCTGTGATATGTAATGGCATCCCAGACGATCATTACTGTTTGTCGGGCCGTATGACGAGCGAGAGGCAGACTGGTACCCCACCACTGTCCGGGGCGACCCCAGATACGTCCTCGCTCGTCACTGGGGCACGTATCGAAGCGGGACTCATCCCTAAAGATAATTATAGTCCATTCAGTGAGTTCCAGGTCCAATGTGCTCGACACTACCGCAAACAGAGGTCAATAATAGTCTGCGCAAGGAGCATCGTGAGCTTGGCTCCCTTCCTGAGAGGAGCCTTTGAATGACCATTGAGGCCAATGGAACACTGGTTGCACGTAGGATCGATGACAACGATGAATCTGTGGCTCTGAGCGCCTCTCTGACGACTGCTCGGTCCTCACGTCCTGTCGTCTCTCTACGTCGATCGCTTCCTTCTCCACGTTGTGTTTGGCCATGGTTAACCCATTTTTGCAAACATTGTCGAATAGTGACAGCACTCCTATGAGCACAACAACATGTCCTCTGTCAAACGCTGACATATGCGTATAGGGTTCACGCTCCTCTCTGCGAGGCATTATTACTGTCCAACTGAGTACACAGAACGATATTCACGAAGACTTTATGCCCTTGTAATGACACATTCCCTTTTTACTATCCTTCGCAGCTGCACGGTGAAATCGCGCTGGAGTGTCAGACATTCATCCATCGGCCGCCAAATTTTAGAATATTGCATTTTCCGCCGACACCTGCAGGAATATCAATATGTGACCAGTTTTCATATGTACTTCGTATTGCGTGTATTCTTCTTTTTCAAACATGACTTAAGATAACAAGTGTCTATACCTACATCAACATGACATCTCCGCAATTCACACTTAAGTGCCTGGCAGAGGGTTTAATCAACCACTTTCAGACAGTTTCTTCAGCGTTCCAATATCAAAGAGCATGCGGGAAAAACGAAGTCTTACATCTTTCCGTGCGAGTTGTGATTTATTTCATTATGAAGATCTCCCTAAGTAGGCGGATGCCAGCAAAATATTTTCGCATTCGGAGGACAAAGCTGGTGATCGAAATTTCGTGAAAACATCTCACCATGACGACACACGGCTTTGTTTTAACGACTGCCACCGCAATCCGTGATATACGGCACTAATACAAAACGAACTGTCCTTCTTAGAACATTTTAGATGTCGTCCATAAATCCTTTCTGCTGAGGAGACATTCAGAAGAGAACGGACAGTTGTAGCATGGGCAGTCTTTTAAATAGACGTGTTACATCTTGCGAATAAAACTGAGTCTTCGGTTCGCTTCCTCACAAAATTATTAATGTGGTCGTTCAAATTTAGGTTGTTCACAATTGTAATCCCTAGATATTTAGTTAGATTGGCAGCCTTTAGATTAGTGTGATTTACTGAGTAACCTAACTTAACGGTTTCCTTTTTATTCTAATCCCCTAACACTTTTAATTATTTCGAATGAATCACCTCTTTTTGCTCCATGCAGATATCATATCTAAATCATTTTACAATTGGTTTTGATCATTAAATGACTTTACTAGACGGTAAATGAGAGTATCATATGCAAATAACCTAAGAAGGCTGCTCATATTGTCACAAAAACGTTTATATAAATTAGGAACGGCAGAGGGTCTAAAGTACTTCATTGGGGAACGCCAGTTCTGTTTCACTCAATGATTTCCCGCCAACACCTACGATCTGTGACCGTTCTCACAGGAAATAATGAATCTACCGCCCAACTGAGACGATACTCCATAGGTATGCAATTTGATTAGAAGTCTCTTGGGAGGAATGCTATCAGAAGCCTTCTGGCAATATAGAAATATGGAATAAATTTGAGATCCTCTGTCGATAGCACTCATTACTTGGCGTAAATAAAGAGATAGCTGTGTTTTAGAAGAACGAAATTTTCTGAATCTGTGCTATGTGTCAACAGATAGTTGTATTCCATGGAATTAATAATATTCGAACATAGTATATGTTCCAAAACACTACTGTAATTCGACGTCAGCGACGTGGGTCTATAATTCAGAGGATTCCTCCTATTTTCTAAGGGCCTATGCGACAAGAAATCAAGGTGGTACAGTGGCGAAGGCATTGATGTACAGCCTGGAAGCGCCAGGATCAAATCTCTTGTGGTTTTCTGTGATTCCCCTAAACTCTTTAATGCGAATGCTTGGATCGTTCCTTTGTAAAGATCATTGCTACTCGATCCTAGCCGTTTCGAACCAGGTCACATGCTCCGTCTGTAATGACACTGTTCTTGGCGAGAGACTGAGCCCTAATGTTTCTCCCTTCCGTAACAGACTAAAAGTTACGTTTAAATGCAGACTGAAAATAATTTTACATACAAACTTGTGACGAAGTTAGTGGCGCACGGACTCACAATCGTTAAAGTCTTACCACTGTTGGATAGGCTGATCTATAAACTGTCGATAGATGTTACGTTTACCAAATAATCACGTTAAAAACCTTTCACAGAATTGCTCCTCATCTTAAGGGGCAAACGTATTACTGATCTTAATACGTTACTAATTAGTGTCGCTGATATGAAATGATAATGCTAAAATAAGCACAAATCTAGCGTCATATGTTAATTACCTTGAAAGAAAGCGAATTATGTTTTCTAAGCATAGGTGCGATTTTGCATATAGCACAAGAGAAGGGCACCGTTTTCCTATATAGAGTGCTCCAAAGCCGGCCGCTGGGGTCGAGCGGTTCTAGGCGCTTCAGTCCGGAACCGCGCTGCTACTACGGTCGCAGGTTCAAATCCTGCCTCGGGCATGGCTGTGTGTGATGTCCTCAGGTTAGTTAGGTTTAACTAGTTCTAAGTGTAGGGGACTGATGACCTCGGATGTTAAGTCCGATAGTGCTCAGAGCCATTTAAACCATTCATTTGAAGTGAGCCAAAGAGCACTGTCAACGTAGCCTGCTTGGAAGGGTTATATGTCGTTACGAAAATTAGCAGCAATGTGTGTTTCTGCTCGGTCAAGCGCACCGCATACCTCGTGCGAGCCGTCCGATACGTGTCCTTCACAACTTCACTCCACCGTGTTATCTGCCGACGTTGCCGCAGTACAGTGGCACATACAAGCGTCACCGTGCTCGTCATTTGACGATATAGTCTGACAAAACTCTCCACCCACAATGTGCTATCTCTTTCACGGATGAAGGACTGGTAACCATTTTACCTCTGATGATAAGCAGCTAACAAAGCAGAAGCCCAGTTAGTATACCTTTGCGCGGACCCTCCCACCGGAGGTTCGAATCCTCCCTCGGGCATGGGTGTGCGTGTTGTTATTAGCGTAAGTTAGCATAAGTTAGTTTAAGTAGTGTGTAAGTCTAGGGACTAATGACCTCAGCAGTTTGGTCCCTTAGGAATTCACGCACATTTAAACATACGTATACTCATGATGTCTGAACACAGCAGGACAGCAGAAAATACACCACCGTTATTTCCCTTCCACTGGTCCCATTGAGACAGGAGTATTAGACTGCGCTCTCTGTAAATCTCTCCAAAATAGCCCACATTTAACCTTCATTGATCAATTGAACAGTTTTTACTGAAATCAGTTGGGACGAATTTACGTGCTATGAGACTGATATTCCAAATACTCCTCTGT
Organism: Schistocerca piceifrons; assembly: GCF_021461385.2. Taxonomy (NCBI): domain Eukaryota; kingdom Metazoa; phylum Arthropoda; class Insecta; order Orthoptera; family Acrididae; genus Schistocerca; species Schistocerca piceifrons. Next base: position 1,008,165,469 of record NC_060138.1, read on the forward strand.
GATAGAACCGCGCGGGATTAGCCGAGCGCCGGCCGAGGTGGCCGTGCGGCTTTAGGTGCTACAGTCTGGATCCGCGCGACTGCTACGGTCGCAGGTTCGAATCCTGCCTCGGGCATGGATGTGTGTGATGTCCTTAGGTTAGTTAGGTTTATGTGGTTCTAAGTTCTAGGGGACTGATGACCACAGAAGTTAAGTCCCATAGTGCTCAGAGCCATTTGAACCATTTGATTAGCCGAGCGGTCTAAGGCGCTGAAGTCATGGACTGTGCGGCTGGTCCGGACGGAGGTTCGAGTCCTCCCTCGGGTATGGGTGTGTGTGTTTATTCTTAGGATAATTAAGTGGTGTGTAAACTTAGGGACTGATGACCTTAGCAGTTAAGTCCCATAAGATTTCACACACATTTGAACACTCCTCTGTACTACTGACAAGGATGAGATTGAGTCAATAGTTAAATCACTGAAGACTAAGGGCTGTCATGGATATGGTCGAATATCTAGGAGAATACTAAAGTATTATCCTGCACAAGTTAATCTGTAATTTTTCCTTTAGGAATAGTCAGTTTCCTGAACGATTAAAGTACTCAGTAATAAAGCCTCTTTACATGAAGGGGAAAGGAATAATGTAGACAAATTTAGACATATTTATATGCTATCAGTGTTTGCTGAAGTTACTGAAAAGCTGTGTATGTAAGGATAACTGAACATTTCATTTAACATAATCTGCTGTCAAATGTACAGTTTGGTTTTAGAAGTGGATCAATAACTGAAAATGCTATTTTTTTTCTCTATGAGGTACTGGATGGATTAAACAATAGGTTTTGAACGTTAGGCATTTTTTATTTTACTAAGGCATATGATTGTGTTGATCAAAATGTTGCTCCAGAAGTTGGAGGAAGTTAGACCATTATGGGATACAGGGAGTAACTCACACCTGGTTCACCTCTTGCTTTAAGAATAGACACCAAAAGTCATTCTGCACTGTACTGATAACGGCTATGATATGGGATCCCGGTGGGGCACAGTTAATGGGAGGTGACTCAGGGATCAATGCTGGGGCTGCTCCTGTTCCATATTTATATAAATGATATTCCTTCTAATATTACAGGTGATTCTAAAATACTTCTGTTTGCTGATAACGCTAGCTTGGTAATGAAGGATGTTATGTGCAATGCTGCACTGTTTCAACTAGTTCAGTTCAAGGCATAAGTTCTTGGGTAGCAGAAAATAAACTAACGCTAAGCCACAGTAAGTTTCTAACACACAGTTCAACAAAACCTGACGATTTAATTACACAGGAAGAGCACATGATTAATGAGACTGAACAGCTCAAATTTCTGGGTCTTCAGATAGACTGTAAACTGTCGAGGAAAGCCCATGTTCATAATCTTGTTCAGAGACTTAATGCTGTCATTTTTACAATCAGAACAGTATCTGAGGTAAGTGATAGTTCGATACGAAAAGTAGTCAACTTTGCCTATTTTAATTCGCTGATGACATATCGTATTATACTTTAGGGTAACTCTTCCCATTCTCGAAGGTTATTTTGTGCTCAGAAATGGGTGGTTCATTGGCCTGACGTTGGCCTCTCAATGCGTATATTCTGTAATGTCGTTTCTTGTTAACAATATCAGCGGATTCCCAAGAATTAGCAGCTTTCAATCACTTAATACTAGGCAGATATCCAGCCTACATTTGAATTGCACTTCCTTAAATCTTGTGCAGAAAGGTGTGCAGTATTCTGCTGCAGCCATTTGCAATAAACCACCACAAGAATTAAAAATCTTTGTAGTAATCCACGCGCTATCAAATGTAAACTGAAGATTTTCCTCGTGGGTCACTCCTTCTATCATGTCGAGCAGTTCCTTGAAAAATTAAGCTGATTCCTGTGTTACAGTCGATTGCGTTTACATGAACTTATACGCTGAAGCGCCAAAGAAACTGGTATGGGTATGCGTATTCAAATACTAAGATATGTAAATAGACGGAACACGGCGCTGCGGTCGGCAACGCCTATATAAGACAAGTGTCTGGCGCTGTTGTTAGATCGGTTACTGCTGCTACAGTGGCAGATTATCAACATTTAAGTGAGTTTAACCTGGTGTTTTAGGCCGCGAATAAGCGATGAGACACAGCGTCTGCGAGGTAGCGATGAAGTGGAGATTTTTCCGTAAGACAATTTCACGAGTGTACTATGAATATCAGGAATCCGGTAAAACATCAAATCTCCGATATCGCTGAGGCCGGAAAAAGATCCTGCAAGAACGGGACCAATGACGACTGAAGAGAATCGTTCAGCGTGACGGAAGTTCAACCCTTCCGCAAATTGCTGCAGATTTCAATGCTGGACCAACAAAAAGTGTCAGCATGCGAACCATTCAACGAAACATCATCGATATGGGTTCCCGGAGCCGAAGGCCCACTCGTGTACCCTCGATGACTGCACGACACAAAGTTTTACGCCTCCTCTTCACCCGTTAACATCGACATTGGACTTTTGATGACTGGAAACATGTTGCCTGGTCGGACGAGTCTCATTTCAAATTGTACCGAGCGATGGACGCGTACGGGTATGGAGACAATCTCATGAATCCATTGTCCCTGCATGTCAGCAGCGGACTCTTCAAGCTGGTGGAGGCTCTGTGATGGTGTGGGGCTTACGACTCCAACAAGTGGCACCTGTCTGATCAACTGCATTCTTCACCTAGCAGGTGAAAACAGTACATTAAAGGCCTCTATAAGAGGAAATATTTGTTTGATGTGATAGAAGAAACGGGAGTCGATTTAGAAGAGACAGGGGCTCCAGTACTAGAATCAGAAATTAAGAGAGGTTTGGAGGTCTTAAGACCAAATGAGGCAGAAGGGACAGCTAACATTCCATCAGGAAGAAGTGGCAACAAACAACTATTCACGTTGGTGTGTAGAATGTATGAGTCTGGTGACATACCACCTGACTTTCGGAAAAATATCATCCACACAATTCCGAACATTGCAAGAGCTTACGGGTGCGAGAATTATCGCACAATCAGTTTAAAACCTCATGCATCCAAATTTCTGACAATAATAATGTACAAAAAGACTGGAAAAGAAAATTGAGGATGTGTAAGGTGACGATCAGTTTGGTTTTATGAAAGGTAAAGGCATCAGGGATGCAATTCTGACGGTAGCAAGACTAAAGCAAAATCAAGACTCTTTCGCCGGCCGTGGTGGCCGTGCGGTTCTAGGCGCTCCAGTCCGGAGCCGCGCTGCTGCTACGGTCGCAGGTTCGAATCCTGCCTCGGGCATGGGTGTGTGTGATGTCCTTAGGTTAGTTAGGTTTAAGTAGTTCTAAGTTCTAGGGGACTAATGACCACAGCAGTTGAGTCCCAAAGTGCTCAGAGCCATTTGAACCAAGACTCTTTCACAGGATTTGTCGACCTGGAAAAAGCGTTCGACAATGCAAAATGATGGTGTTAGAAATTCATAGAAGAATTGGAATGAGCTATAGGGAGAGACAGGTAATATACAATATGTACAAGAGCCAAGAGGGGATAATAAGGGTGGATGACCAAGAACAAAGTGCTCGGATTAAACAGGAAGTGCTGGGGAGTGAGTACCAGGTCACCAGCATTGTGAAGCCTAATGCAGGATTGGCTCAGGTGACTGTTAACATAGGGGAGTTATGTAGGGATTTTACTAAAGAGGATCAGGTAGTGATTGTGGGTGGAGCTGGTAATAGTATTGATAGGGATGGGGAGTATGACATAGATGGTGACCTGGAAAAGATAGCCACTCAGACTGGCAACACGAATGTGCATTTCGTGGAACTGTTTCAGCGTCACGATCGGCCTCATCTTAATACAGCCGTCAGGCGTAATAACATGAGACTTGGGGGTGCGCTGATGACAGAAAGCATGGGTCACATTTCAGTGGTGTCGGTGGAGTCTATCAGCAGGACGGGTTTCACTAGCCATGGCCTGCACCTCAACAGGTATGGGAAGGGGAGGCTGGCAAAGCTTATAGGTGACAGCATAGGTGGGGTTGGTGGGATCACTCATGGGAAAATTCCTGCAGTAGTGGGTGTTAGAGCTGCACCTTTTTTAGATTGAAGTCAGCTGTTAGGTATTCCTGCTTCAGGGAAGTCTCTCTAACAAAGGAACCACTTTTGACAAAGCTTAGGTATCCGAGTAATGAGGAAATTAGTATATTTCATCAAAATATACAAGGTATTAGAGATAAAGTTAGTGAACTGCTTATAGATGTTGACTCTGAAATTATTGGTATATCTGAACACTTCTTAAATAAGGATATAATTCAGAGGCTTCCTTTACGAGGATACAGGTTGGCTGGCAGCTTTTCGAGGAGCTCTTTGCGGTGTGGGGGAGTAGCCATGTATGTGAAAAACGGCATCCCATTTGAGTCAATTGATGTTTCAAAGTACTGCACTGAAAAGGTTTTTGAATGTTGTACAGGTGTGGTTAAATTTAATGGAGCTAAGCTTCTAACTATTGTTATTTATAGATCCCCAGACTCCGATTTCACAACATTTTTGCGAAAGCTAGAGGAGGTTCTTGGTTCACTTTATAGGTAATACAAAAAGTTAGTTATATATGGTGACTTCAATATTAATTGCATAAGTGATTGTGCAAGGAAGAGGATGCTGGTAGACCTCCTTAATTCATACAATCTTATGCAAACCGTATTCTTTCCAACGAGAGTGCAAGGGAACAGTAGAACAACCGTAGACAACATTTTTGTTCATTCCTCATTACTAGAAGGGCATTCTGTTAGCAAAAAGGTTCTCCACACGACCTATCGATGTATTCGTTCGATAGCATAGTTTTCCCTAGGGCAGACCCAGCGTATAAATACAAATAATATTCACAAAACAAACCAATTGTAAATCGACACAAATGCATAAATATATACAAATAGTAAAACAATTACAATATATAAAGACACAGAAATGTCATATCTTTGGGTAACAAAATAAGGAAAAATCTATAGCAGAATAGATAGAAAGAGAAGGATATGCATTTCCGGCGTTACACGTGCCCCACATTGTCTGAGGATGTTCGTGTAACGTAAACAGACTCAGAATATGTCCCAAAAAAGAAACAGCGGAAATGCATATGCTCAAAACATCAACAAAATTTAGCATTCGTCTAATTAACCATAAATCAATTTTTAGACCATAATAATTGAGTGGAGACACTCCTAATCTTATTCCACTCTATCTTACACAAAAGAAAAACAGGTTGACAACATATTAAAATTCATAGAAAACATAGAAAATGGTTTAGTTATTCTAAATTCATCAAAATTCCTAACAGTATTAAGAAATGGAATTCTGTTTACAAAATTAATCAGAGTACATGGTCATAAAAAACAGGTATATTAAAATACGCAAATTAATAATTAATTACATAGAATACACATTTTATGTAACCTTTTCATAATTAATATTCTCGTCATGAGATTCCACTTAACGCTAAACAAGAAAATAATATACAGCAGATCGAAAAAAAACATAAATATTGCCAACAGATTTCTTTCACATAGGCTGTCCGGGAAGAAAAACAACTCCGCCTTCCATACCCGCAAGTACAAAGATGCCGACAGCGGCACAAGAGCCGACAGCGGCACAAGCGCCGACAGCGGCTCCGCCTCGCCAGTATTGTTGCTGTGCGGCACGCTTGATCTCACTCGCCCTTGTAACGACATTTCCAGAACGTCCGTTTCTCTGAATTCTTTCGGAAAAACCCACTCTCGAGTAATCTCAAGGAGTCCATTAACACTATCACAGTGGATAACTCAACACTGTCCATCATCACACATGTACAAGCCTGAAACTTAAAATCTCGTCTAAGTACATCGGCAATGACTAGTAAAACACATATTCACGAAATCTTACAGCTTGTTACAAAATCATATTTCCATTCCTTAATCTACTGTGACTCAGCTGAAAAACTAGCAGCTTGGATTTATCAGTAGATTAATAGTCAGTTTCTCTTAAATCATTTAGTAAAAGTTAATTACTTATTAATTACAACTTCTTTAATGTCCTCTTGGTCAGGCAAAAGCATGGAAATCTAGCAAATCGTTTAAATCTTACACTCTATATTTACATACTGTACAAATTACCCATTCTGTGGTATTAATCAATCCTAGGTTGGTACAATTTCAAGTCTACAATGTTCCGTATACCTAATAGTTTTCCAGAGCTTGGATACTGTAAGCAATAAGCATTTGTGTGAGGTATACCAATGACTTTATATGGTCCATTACAAACAAATTTAGAGATTTTACAAGTATTAAGTCTCCGATTGCAAACTTAGCAAAACGCGCTTTAGCGTCATGACGACGTATGCGAGCATCGGCTTTTAGCTTCATTACTTCTCGCAAACGATCTTTTTTCACACCAATACTGTCAATCCGTGGAGGGAATTTGATTATCTCTTCCAATTCACTTTCACTTCTATCATCCAACAGGATTTCCTCTGGAGAAAATCCCGTAGATTCATGTCTCAAGGTGTTCATAATTCTCTCAAATACTGCTACATATCTGCCCCATACTGTATGGTTGTGATGGCAATAGGTACGGCAAAGTCGGCCTCGTCTATGTTCGTGTGTTCCGTTTGACACACCGTCTACAATACTTTCCAATTCACTTTCTACACTATTGTCAATGCCGAGATTCCTCACGTTTCAGTAGTTCAAATTCATACCGACGTCAATGGTATCCGACCTTTTAACAATGTTTATAGGCTGATATTGCCTATGCACACCGTCTCCTGCCTCGTCAAAACTAACTACTATTGTTTTATCTTGTGACGTACATGTCAAAGTGTTGCTTTCGCAAGTAATCACTGCACGGTACTTTAATAGCCAATATAACCCGATAATTACTTCCTTAGTTAAGTCTGGCACGACGACAAACTCTCGTTCAAATCGTGCCCCATATATCTCGAAGTTGACAAAAATCTGTTTTGTGACCGGTTTACTGGCCTTCCCAGTAGCACAGATAATTTTCACTCCTGTTACTGGCATAACTACGATGCCAGGTCTGTCTTTCAGTAATTGAAATATTTTCCCAGATACAGCACTCAATTCTGCACCGGCGTCAGTCAACACGTTTAGTTGAAAGCCGTGCATATTAACAGACACTACTATCTGTCTACACTTGTCCTCGACTGTTTCTTTATTTTCCCACAGTAAATCCTCGTCTATATCCAGGTCATTCCAGAAAAAACAATCTGGCTTTGATCCTAAATCCGGCTTATCTGGCGGCTTTTTCAGCCTCTGTCCACATGCAGTTTTAATTTCTACACGTTTGTCCTGAGGCTTAGTCCGTAGCTTCGCCCGCAATACCAAAACCTTTTCCTGTAACTCGTCAACTAGTGAGTGTTGCTTTGCTATCAATTCATTAATTGTCACCTTCGTTGATTCCTCTTTGGTCAGATTGATCTCATCTGCCAATCTACCTGGAGGAATGTGCCCAGTAGTATCCGCAATTACTTCCTCTAGATCTGCGCAACCCACAAAGCTATCGTCTGACCGTATAATGTCAGCTCTAACCTCATACATGCTGTAATCTACGTGCTTTTCTACCAATCGTGTCCAGCTATCACTAAAATTTTCGCAATCTTTCTCCTTAATACTTTCGCAATGTTTAAACTGGAGGTTTGCGTCGGATGGGTCGGCTACTTCTACCACTATAACTTTCGGTAAAGTCTGCCGGTCAGGGCCAGAACTTTCCGTTACTACTTCAACATCCAACTCTTGCGGGACGAAACATGACGAATCTTGCTCGTGCTCCCTATTAACATCAACTATTTCTGGTAAAGTCTGCCGGTTAGGGGCAGAACTTTCTATCACTTCACAAACACCACCTTCCTGCGGGACGGTACGCGGCAAATCCTGCCAGCGCTCCCCATAAACACTTCTCCCGTACATGCCCCTATAATCTCTTAGTTCGTCGTATAAGCGACCGAACTGCCTTAACCAGACCTCATCCCTCTCTGCATCCCCTCGCTCGATGACGAACGTGTTATCCGACATCTGATCTTCTCTCAACAATTGCAAATCATTCTTAAGCCCAATCTCCATTTCCGCTGTGGGTGTTACAGCTGCCACTTTATAATCGTTTTCCGGAACACTACTTAAATTGTTCTCACTGACAGTGAATGTATTTCTACTGCCGTGTCTACAGCTGATCTACTACTTGTGGGCGCACTCCTTTCTCTTAACACTGGCACACTCTCCCACCGTTGAATATTCCATACGGAATTCTCGTAACGACGACACCTGGGTTTTCTCCTGTTATTGGGCCTCCAAAATTTCTCCACGCCCGGTCGGCCCCTCACCGGCGCGGCTAATGGTTTCCCTGTCTCGTCCCAGCAGATAGCTCCCCGGATGCTGCTGAGGCGGCTGATCACACCCTCTGGCGTTATTACTATTCTGTGAAGCCCGTATCACGCTAGTATGATACTGGTTTCCGTCATTCCTGCTATTATTTGCATTGTACCGATTGTCATTACGGCCCGAACCACTATTGTTATTGCTGCCAAGATTGCGGTATGCATTATTCCCATAGTTATCATTGTTGTGGTTGCTGTGGTACCCGTTGTTGTTACCATGGCCTCTACCAGTATAGCGATTATTGCGCCAATTATCCTCGTCCTCAACTCTTTCCAGGAAATCATTGATTGTCCTGTAATTGCTTCCTACGTAGCGTTTTGTATCATCTGGAAGCTTCTTGTAGAGTTCCCAAACTATTTCGGATTCCGTGTGGCGATCACGCAAATATTTCAACTTGCGGATCCAGCCCTCACAAAACTCCTTCATCGAGCCGCGCGAATTCGCATCGAAAGGCCTCGATACGACAAATTCGCTCCAGACACTTTGCTGTTTTTGCTCTGACCAGTATTCAGCCAGAAACAAATTTTTAAACTCGTCAAAAGTCAGGTTGGTAATGTTGAGGTTTAAGCCCCAACGCTTGGCATCACCAGCCAACACATCAATAACCGCATTAATTTTTCTCTCATTAGTCCATGATCTGGGTAAAAAACTTTCACAATTTTTAATGAAATCCGTCGGGTGTATACCGCCTATTTTCAAGGGCTCGAACCGGTCCGCTTTCGTCAACAATTCCGAACTATGTGCACAGATTGGCACGTAGCTCTGTTTTTCGTCAAGTTTCTTTTCTAATTCCGACACTCTCGTAATTACTTGGCAAGTGGTTGTCGCAAGCGTTTCCACTTCCCTCTTTTTCTCTTCGCAGGTATTAGCCTGCTTCGTCACTTTGGTATCTACTTCGGATACTAAAGCCTTTAAAGTTTCCACCTTCTTTTGATCCTCTTTTTTCACTAATTGAATTTGTTCCGTTACCTTATTCTCGATAATCAGAGCAACTGCTTCTCCTACACTTTTCTCGATTCTGCTAATTTCGGAATAAAAACGAGTATTTATGCTCGCAATTTCCGCCTGAACGCCTATCATTTCCTGTTTAAGATTACCGATTTCGGTATTAATCACAACAATATCTTCTTTGATTTTATCAACTTTTGTGTTAACAACTTCAACATTGTTGTTAACAACATTAATAGCTTTGTTCTGATTGTCTAGCTTCCGTTCAATTTTTTCAGACTGACTCGTGATTTCGTTAAAACATTCAATAAATCAGTTAAATTCCCGGAAACTACCGGTTTTACTTTCGTAGTGGCTTCCTCTTTAATTGTCCCCCCGTATTCGTCATCAAGGGATTCACATTTGATTTTACTTCCGATTCCGAAACATTTTCTAAAGTTTGGAATTCCATTTCTGCTCTTTGTTGCGTTTCGGCGGTCGCGTCTTTCATGCTAGCCGCCTGCCCCTGAACAATGGGTACCGCAGTGCGCGTTTCCCACTGTTCGACCGATTGTTCCATATCCAAGTCTACCAAATTTTGGTAATTGTTGCCTTCACTAATTTTCATAATTTTCAATATAAATGACAAATTTCAAGTCTAATTAGGATTCTTCGCACTACTTAATCTCGCTGACGTAACGACCTGTTCGTAACCAATACTTTGTTATGAGATTTGCACCATACAAAATTCGTGTCCAGAACAACCTCAAATCTGAAGATTGTCCTGTCACCAGGTCGCCACGTGTAACCTCCCCCTCACTTATCGACCTTAATGACAGTGAAAAATTAAACCGCGTTTACCTAATGGAAATTTGGGAAAAGCAATCGTCACCGAAGTTAATCTGTCGGTAAAGAGGGAGGAAAGGGTTACATCTAAATGAAAGGAAAAATGCAAATGAAAGTGGTGGAAATTAATTTTGAAAAGGGGTAAAGTTAATAAAGAAAGTAAATGTGCGGTCGTCACATTAACAATTAATTGGCGCTAATTAGATATTTGAGTTTTGGGGGAAATTACGGTCGCCAGTCCTAAGGACAATTACTATAGTAACTGAAAAGGAAAGGTTATTACACATATAATTAGTACTAGAAGCGTGGCAACTGAAGGTTGACAAATGTAGTGTGAAAACTGAAAGTTTCGCTACACTCGGACTTAATTTAGCAAAATAATTAATAAAACCGGAAAATTGAAAGTTAATTTAGTGACTGAAGTTAATAGTGAGCTTTCTTTCTGAAGCACATCGAAATTCAGTAAAATACGGTTAGTCTTGGACTACCTCAACAATCATTTCAAAAGCTACTTGAATCTTCGCAATGTAGAAATAAGAGATTTAACTTTGAACTTGAATTAAATGATTCTGAACAATTAACAATAGTAAAATTTAGTACGTACCAAGCTGAGCTGCAGTCACAGGTAAGCTAAGATACGGTAACAAAACTCGCACTCTTAATTTGTGCTTGTGTAATCTAAATATTGTAGCCAGCTATGAATACCTTAACTGAACTTTGAAATTAAAGCAGTGAAATCGAATGATGCTGGCGTTTGAATTTCAATGACACTCGGGTTCATTCCGGAAAAGGAAGGGACCCTGCTAAGTAATGCAATTGGGACAATGAGCAACAAAGGTTCATGCTACGTTGCTGTAATTTTGTGATTTGAACAGTTTGAAAAGCTGAGGTCTGCCATACAGTTCTAAAACTTTAAGTGCTTCCGGTCTTCCTTGTTGGTTGATTGAAGGTTTGAAGCCGTCGATCGAGGAGGTGGCGACAGTCACTCATTGTCGGCCGTCGCTGTTGCAGAAGCTGGATGTTGGCGCGCCTTCTTCTCGACACGGTCACCAGGCGAAACGGGCTCTTGATGTGCGCCAGCTAATGCTTCCCGTCCGCGACACCGTGCCAGAAACTATCGTAGCAAGTCGAGCGCAATTACATGCTGCCCAACCCGGAAAGCGCGGCAACTCGCGGGAGCGTCACACAACACACCTGCTCCACTGCACTACCCCAGCCAGACTCCGCTCTGCCCGCGCTCCACGCGACAGAGTTAACACTACCAAAGATCCTAAACACTTGGGTTCTCCACACGACCTATCGATATTCGTTCGATAGCATAGTTTTCCCTAGGGCAGACCCAGCGTATAAATACAAATAATATTCACAAAACAAACCAATTATAAATCGACATAATTGAATAAATATATACAAATAGTAAAACAATTGCAATATATAAAGACACAGAAATGTCATATCTTTGGGTAACAAAATAAAGAAAAATCTATAGTAGAATAGATGGAAATAGAAGGATATGCATTTCCGGCGTTACAGACTGTGTTGACCACAAAATATTACTGCAGAAGTTGGACCATTATGGAGTAAGGGGAGTAGCTTACAATTGGTTCGCCTCTTACCTTAAGAACAGAAAGCAGAAGGTAATTCTCCGCAATATTGAGAGTGGTAGTGATGTTCAGTCCCAATGGGGCACTGTTAAGTGGGGCGTTCCCAAAGGGTCGGTACTGGGGCCACTGCTGTTTCTTATTTATATAAATGATATGCCTTCTAGTATTACAGGTGATTCAAAAATATTTCTGTTCGCTGATGACACCAGCTTGGTACTGAAGGATCTTGTGTGTAATATTGAAACAGATCAAAGAATGTAGTTCATGAAATAAGTTCGTGGCTTGTGGAAAATAATTTGACGCTAAATCACAGTAAGACCCAGTTTTTACAGTTTCTGACCCACAGTTCAAGAAGAACCGATGTTTTGACCAGACAGAATGGGCGTATTATAAGCGAGACGGAACAGTTCAAGTTCCTAGGCGTTCGGATAGATAGTAAGCTGTTGTGGAAAGCCCATGTCCAGGATCTTGTTCAGAAACTAAATGCTGCTTTATTTACCATTAGAACAGTATCTCGAATAAGTGACACTTCAACACGAAAAGTAGTCTACTTCGCATATTTTCATACGCTTATGTCATATGGTATTATTTTTTGGGGTAATTCTTCTGATTCAAAAAGGGTATTTTTGGCTCAAAAACGGGCTGTCCGAGCTATATGTGGTGTAAGTTCGAGAACCTCTTGTCGACCCCTATTCAGTAGTCTGGTAATTCTGACATTGCCCTCACAGTATATATTTTCTTTAATGTCGTTTGTTGTTAGGAATATTAGCCTATTCCCAAGAGTTAGCAGCTTTCACTCAGTTAATACTAGGCAGAAATCTAATTTGCAAGTGGAATGCACTTCCTTGACTCTTGTGCAGCAAGGAGTGCAGTATTCTGCTGCATACATTTTCAATAATCTACCACAAGAACTCAAAAATCTTAGCAGTACCCCAAACTCTTTTAAGTCTAAACTGAAGAGTTTCCTCATGGCTCACTCCTTCTATTCTGTCGAGGAGCTCCTGGAAGAGCTAAAAAATTAAGCAAAGTCCAGTGTCACATTGTTGATTTTCTTTATTTAAACTTACGACTTGTCACCTGAATATGTTTTTTTATATTTCATTTTATCTGTTTCTAATATCGTGGTATAATTTCATGTATTGACTCGTTCCATGACCATGGAGATTTCTCCTTAATTTGGTCCCACGGAACAATAAATGAATAAATAAATAAATAAAATAGAACAGAGTGTAAAACAGGGATGCAGTCTTTCGCCCCTACCGTTCCGGCTATACTTCGAAGAAACAATGATGGAAATGAAAGAAAGGTTCAGGTGGAATTACTCCTAAAATTCAAGTGAAACGACATCAATGATACGAATCGCTGAAGACATTTCCATCCTGAGTGAAAGTGAAGAAGAATTATATGATCTGCTGAGTGGAACGAACAATGCAGAATATTGATTGAGAGTAAAGCGAAGAAAAGCGAAAGTAATGAGAAGTAGCAGAACTGAGAACACCGAGAAACTTAACTTCAGGATTCATGGTCAGCAAGTAAATGAGGTTAGGAATTCTGTAACCTAGGCAGCAAAATAATCAGTGACGGATGGAGTAATGAGCACATCAACAGCAGACTACCACTGACAAAAAGGGCATTACCGACCAAGTGAAATTTATAAGTATCAAACATAGTCCTTACTTTGAAGGAAGAATTTCTGAGCATGTACGTTTGGAGCACAGCAGTGTATGGTTGAGAAACATGGACAGTGGGAAAACCGGAAGAGAATCGAAGCATTTGAGATGTGGTGCTACAGACGAATGTTGAAAATTAGGTGGATTAATAAGGTAAGGAATGAGGAGGTTCTCCGCAGAATCGGAGAGGGAAGGAATGTATGGAAAACAATGACAAGGAGAAGAGACAGGATGGTAGGACATCAGGGAATGACTTCCATGGAACTAGAACGAGCTGTAAAGGGTAAAAACTGTAGAGGAAGGCAGATATTGAAATACACCCAGCAAATAATTCAGGACGTTGGTTGCTAATGGTACACTGAGATGAAGAGGTTGGTACAGGAGAGGAATTCTTGGCGGGCCGCATCAAACGAGCCAGGAGACTGATGACTGAAAAAAGTGACGTCACAAGCCACTAGAATAAAAGGAGCAGCTTCAGCTTAAGACGGGGAGTGATAGCAGTTGTGGTGTGAGCCTTGGCACGATGTCGATGGCTGAAGATATCAGACGTTATGACAGCTGCGGATGGGTGCGATTTTTATTGTGATGTAGTGTTGTTTCCGCCTAGTGGGAAACTGGAAAAACTGATGCAACGAGACATTACAGCGCAGTGCACTCGTTTTATGATTGTTGCACTGAACAATAACAAACAAACAATACTCAAAATTTAACTTCGTTATTCGAAACGTTAAGTCACTTCAAATAAAAACTTGATCCGTAGACCGGCTACCATTAACAAACAATGACTATAGGACATGTGGATTTTGGATTCTATGTATTTAGTGGGGTGGTCTCGTATTAATGGCATTTCAAATCGAGATAACTAGATTTCCAGGGCTCTGCTAATTTTCTTTCTCATTCTCCTCAAACCGAGCTTGTTCTATATCTCTAATGAATTCGCCATCGATGTGACATTAGACTCTAATATGCCTTTCTCCTTATATGTATGTATGTTCCACATATTCTCCCAAATCTCTCGATCGATTTCAACCACACTTGGTACATATACTGTGATACTTACTGCGTGGATAGAAATAGCGTGGGGGTAAGAACCGGAAACCTCCTAATAGAGTGATAGTGATAATGTGGAGAGAGAAGGGGAGAGAAGATAGGTAGATAGAGAGGGGAAGGAGGGGATGGACACAGTTAGGACCGAGCGAGGTGGCGCAGTGGTTAGCACACTGGTCTCACATTCGGGAGGGCGCCTGTTCAAAACCGCGTCCGGCCATCCTGATTTAGGTTTTGGGATTTCCCTAAATTGCTTCAGATAAATGCGAGGATGGTTCCTCTGAAAGGGCACGGTCGACTTCCTTCACCATCCTTCCCTAATGCGATGGAACCGACGACCTTGCTGTTTGGTCCCTTCCCCCACATCAACCAACCAACCAACACAGTTTGGGGGAGGACAGAGAGAGAAGGAGTGGAAAATGGACAGAAAAGGGAAGAGAAATGAGAGATGAGTGGGTTTACTGAGAAAGGAAGGAGAGGAAGAGAGACAGGAGGGAAAAAAGGTAGAGAGAGGGGGGAGGAGAAGATGAACAGAGGGGGGAGGAGGAAACAGAGAAAGGAAAAAAGAGGAGGTGGACAGAGAGAGAGGAGGAGTTGGATAGAGGAAGGAAAAACGAAGTGGATTTTGAGAGGGGGTAGGAGGAGATAAAGGAGTGGTGAGAAGAGGAGAGAGAGAGGGAGCAGGAAGAAATGGACAGAGAGAGGGGGTCGGAGCAAATGGACATAGAAGGGGAGAAGGAGAGAGAGGGGGAGGAGAGCGGACACTGAAAAGGGGGAAGAGGAGGTGACTAAAGAGAGGGGGGAAGGAGGAGACAGACATATAAACAGGAGGAGATGGATGGAGAGTGTGGGGAGGAGGAGGTGAAGAGACTGGTGTCTCTCGAAAACTTTGACAGTGGGAGTGACTTGTCTGTAGGAGCTTTTAATAAAAAGGTGAGAGATCCAAAATGGAAGGACATATAACGATATGTGTCATTGATTATCGAGAACACACAGTAGAGAGCGTTTTCACTAATTATTTGTATATAAATGCCTCTTACATAGTTTAGTAACAATGTAGATCTTGGATACGCAACCTCTTTTCTACAGTATACTATTATTTTATATCACATTTTACCAGTAATTTATCCATAAAACTGACTGTTAATGGCTGCGGGTTGAATACCTTACGAAGCAGCCACTTTTGTACAGCATGATTTAGATTCTGATGTAGCGCGATTTATACTAAGACACGTTTCGGTTTTTCATCAGTGTTTCTGTCTTCATCACTAAAACGGTTTTGTCGACTGCATTTTGAACAATGCGTCTGTCCATATGAAATAACAATTTCTTCAACTATCACGTTTCTCACCTTGCGTGTTGTAATGGTACTTGAATTACGTAACCATTACGGCACCTCACCTGAACCTCTCGATACCAGTAATATTCTACTGTGTTTCTGTAAAGTAGTTGACATATTTCTGAGACAACATTCAGATTTGATTTCATTAATGTAGAAGTACTTTGATTCATCGATATGTTTATATTGCAATGATATTATTCTTGTGTGTATTCTTTCTTTTGTCACTATGATCTTTGACGTACTTGTAACTCCGATTTTTGGGAGCGTAAGCGATTATTGGTTAGTTGTTAGAGAGTCGGACCTTGAGAAGGTCAAGTCTTGGACGTCATGTTGGAAAGACGCATATTGTAGTCAGCTTATAAAATTTGAACTTTAACAGTGACAGTGAGGAAGATGTTTTCAAGTATGTTTTGTATTGTGAAGTGATGTTTTGTGTGTTACGTGATATTATAGTAAAAGCAATTAAAAGGAAGTGTAACTTGAATTCGGAGTGCTGATTATTTTTTTACAGCACCATTGTCCTGCAAAAGTGTAATCTTCAAGAATGGTTTGTGAAGCTCATCTGCAAAACTTTTGAATATAGCAGAATAAAACCTAGACCTCTTTGCTTGGAATCATCACCACCTAGATTTTCGGCGATTGAGCCATCATTTTACAACGGGACCAGCGTGGAAAACACGAAAAGATGAGTGCCTAGTTTATTCATTATTACATGAAATGACTTTATTAACTGTGGTCTAATGACACCTGCCACATAATAACTTAGTTGTTGCCCGAAAATGCAGTATTTAGCAGCGTGAGCAACACCACAATCGTTATTAAATTTTGACCTTTGTTGTGGTAGGGTTGTTAGAGTGTCTACAGATAGTCTACCGTTAACTGCATCTGTTTTCATTCTGAAAGTTGCAGCTCCTGGTTATGCATTGATATGCATGATATGCATAATTTTAGCTTCATTGATGCAGCTCAACATTCTTAATATGGTCGACTCATGTGTTTGTTTTGGTCAGAAATTACACATACAGTCAACATACATTTTGCCTGTACATCCAGAAATCACTTATGAAGACAGCTGTGTTTGTTGTCTTAATATTGCCGATGATAATATGATGATGATATATGTTGAAAGCCCTTATGGCATTCCACAAGGATACTAGTCTTAGGTCAACTTCGCGTCGAGTTGTTTGAAAAGGTTATCGAAAGATTGCGTGAGAGTTGTCATCTTCGAAAAAAGTTCGACACTACAAGGAACTGGGCCGTGGAAGATCTGAGTACTAAAGAGAGAGGGTGAGGGAGAGGGAGAGGGAGAGGGAGAGAGAGAGAGAGAGAGAGAGAGAGAGAGAGAGTGGGAGAGAGAGTAAGTATGTGAGAGAGAGTGTGTGTTGGATAGATAGAAAGTCGAAATAGTTAGAGAGATGGAAAAATGTGGAAAATGTAATGTGTGAGATCACGTTTAATTACTTTAGTAATAATACCTAAACAATTTCCTACCGTTAATGTCGCTTATTGGAATGGTTTTATTTCAGTTTATATTTTACGAACGAACTCTTAATCTTCCTCTAGTCTTTTTATTTAGGCTTCATGTTACATCTACTTACAAATATGAACTACCGATGATATTAATGTCAAAGTCGCTGCGACCTTTAAAGTTATCAGAACGCTATTGACGTTCACTGGGGCGCGCCACACATGCCCCTCGAGCCACGTCGTATTCTCTGCAGCGTTTACAAAGGCTGTGTGCGCTGCGGGTCGCACCGCATGAGCTGATCACCAACGTCGAGAGGGAAACGTACACGGAGCGCGCGACTAGTTCGGGTGACGTCACAGGCGAATCGTGCGTGTGAACGACGTATGTATGAAATGTCAGCATTTATACTTGGGCCGCGGACGGAGTAACACTGACGTGATGCCCTGCTTCTAGCACAGCTGCCACCAGTCCACCCCACCCACCTCTCCGCTCTTTTCAGTTTCCGTAAAACTACCTTTCGGCAATTTTTTTTCTACGCAGCTGTAGCAAATTTTTTTAGTAGTTTTAGTAAGAATGAATCAATATTGGACGATACATTTTCAATCAATTATGTTGATGAAAAATATTGCACAAAAATTAAAGGTATCATCGTAGTAAATAATTATCAGCTTCACAAAAAAAAAAAAAAAATGTATCCAACTATAGGTTTTAGCATGATGCATAATAAAGAACAGATTTTATTTACTCCTCATGAGTTATTAATAGTAAACAAATTACAATCTGAAAATAAAAGAAAATAAGCTTTAATTAAGAGTTGAGAAAATATCTCTTTCCAGGAATTGAGTTTTAATTGTAATATTACGATGGGCATTCAGTAAGTAATGCAACACATTTTTTCTGAAGGTAGGTTGCTTTTATTCATGATTACAATACACCGTATTACTCCCAACTTTCTTGCCTATATAGCTCTCCTTTTCAACACAGTCTCCGTCCAATATGACGGCTTTTCGTCACCTTATTGGGAGGTTCTCTATCACCAGTCTACTCGTCGATGTCGGAGCCAACGCCTTGCTGAATCAGCGACCTTCCCATCATCTAAGTACTGCTCCCAGCAGAGTGTATCTTTCGTTGGGTCAGACGTGACAAAAAATTAAAACATAAATCTATCAGTGTGAGTTCTATTTTTTATTATGCATTTATCCCTATGTAGGTGGCAATCTACAAAATATTTTGGCAGTCGTTTCAGTAAGTTCGTGGATGAAATTTAGTGAAGAGATCTTGCCGCAACGGAAAATACCTTTGGTTTATTAACTGCCACCTACCTTTGGTTTAATAACTGCCGCTTGAAATCGGGTGTCATATCGGTGAATTCTTTCCCCTATTTGGCGGTAATGCTGCAGCGTCTCCGCCAGATGTGGAACGCAGCAATAGCCTCCACAGAGGACCACAAAACAGGCACTCTCACTGTCGATTTGGCAACACAAACACTACGGTCAGTCGCCTCCCAGATGGCGCATGTAACAGGAACTAATTTAAGCTTCCACTGCAGGATATTCAAATAGTCCATTCATCCGCCAATAGTTACTCTTGAAACTGCAGAGAGCGCTGAAACCTGGAACCATTTGATCAATTTGCCAAACAGACCGCAGTTGCACATTAATACGGCGAACATGATATCTAAGCGACCGGTTATGGTCCAGTTCACTTGCTGACGTTCCAGTCGCCAGACAGTTAACGCCAAATGTCGAAGATCAATCGTAATGTAAGTCAAAGTGTTTGTCTATTGAGAGACAGAGCTTATAAACTCTCTAAACTGCAGTCCAAACGAATTTCAGTTAGATTAGTTAGTAATCATTTGCCGTGCTGTGTTAGATTAGGTTCAGAATTCTAGAACAGTGCCACGTCTTCTCACACAGTACAGTATATTTTAATGTACAAAAGTCCGTTAACATTTGAATATTCAATAGTTCACGGTATAATACACACATCAAATAAAGGTTTTGTATCACCCTGGTTCCCAGAACTCTTGAAGGTAGACGTTGACTGTGGATATTGCATCACAGACACAGTCCCTTTGACTGTTCAGATATGTCACTAAACCCGCCCAAAGATGTAACAATCACGCATGAGTAGCACCTTTTAGACGGAGGGGGGTCCGACAGCCGATCAGTTCGTCACTCCAGGAGGGAGGTACACGGCTCGTGTTGTCTGTAGTTCAACCAGGCCTAGACGGTCAATAGCGCGGTTCGATGGAGTCCGCGTTGTTACTTTGTGCCAGGAAGGGCTCTCAACAAGGGAATTGTGTCTAGGCGTCTCTGAATGAAGCAAAGTGATGTTGTTCGGACATGGAGAAGATACAGACACACAGGAACTGTCGATGACATGCCTAGCTCATTCCGCCCAAGGGCTGCTACTACAGTGGATGACCGCTAACTACTGATTATGGCTCGGAGGAACCCTGACAGCAACGCCATCATGTTGAATAATGCTTTTCGTACAGCCACAGGACGTCGTGTTACGACTCAAGCTGTGCGCAATAAGCTGAATGATGCGCAACTTCACTCCCGACGTCCATGGCGAGGTCCATGTTTGCAACCACGAGACCATGCAGGACGGCACAGATGAGCCCAACAACATGCCGAATGGACCGCTCAGGATTGGCATCACGTTCTCTTCAGCGATGAGTGTTCCATATCCTTTTAACCAGACGATCGTCGGTGTTTGGAGGCAACCCGGTCAGGCTGAATGCCTTAGACACACTGTCCAGCGAGTGTAGCAAGGTGCAGGTTCCCTGTTGTTTTGGGGTGGCAATATGTGGGGCCGATGTTCGCCGCTGGTGGTTATGCAAGGCGCCATAATGGCTGTACGATAAGTGAACGCCATCTGCCGACCGATAGTGCAACCATATAGGCACCATATTGGCGGAGCATTCGTCTTCAAGGACGACAATTCGCGCCCCCTTCGTGCACACCTTGTGAATGACTTCCTTCAGGATAACGACGTCGCTCGACTAGAGTGGCCAGCTTGTTCTCCAGACATGAACCCTGTCCAACATGCCTGGGATAGAATGAAAAGGGCTGTTCTGTTTATGGACGACATGACCCACCAAGTACTTTGAGGGATCCACGCCGAATCGCTGTTGAGGAGTGGGGCAGTCTGGACTAACAGTTCGTTGATGAACTTATGGATAGCATACCACGGCGAATACAGGCATGCATCAATGCAAGAGGAAGTGCTCTTGGATATTAGAGATATCAGTGTGTACAGCGGTCTGGACCATCACCTCTGAAGGTCTCGCTGTATGGTAGTACAATATGCAATGTGTGGTTTTCATGAGCAATACAAAGGCTAGAAATAATGTTTATGTTGATCTCTCTTCCCATTTCCGCCGGCCGAAGTGGCCGAGCGGTTCTAGGTGCTACAGTCTGGGACCGCGCGACCGCTACTGTCGCATGTTCGAATCCTGCCTCGGGCATGGATGTGTGTGATGTCCTTAGGTTAGTTAGGTTTAAGTAGTTCTAAGTTCTAGGAGACTGATGACGTCAGCAGTTAAGTCCCATAGTGCTCAGAGCCATTTGAACCATCATCAGTCCCCTAGACTTAGAACTACTTAAACCTAACCAACCTATGGACACCACACACATCCATGCCCGAGGCAGGATTCAAACCTGCGACCGTAGCAGCAGCGCGGTTTCGGACTTGAGCGCCTAGAACCACTCGGCCACAGCGGCCGGCTCATCACTCTACATTAATTGTTTTTTGTTGTTTAGATTGTTTACCATCGGTGTACAAACGTCTTAAGCTGGAACCATCACATGGAAAATGTTATGAGGATGGCCAACCAAAGACTCCGTTTTATAGGCAGAATCCTTAGAGGATGCAACAGATCTTCTAAAGACAGCGACTGCTCTATGGTTGTCCGCCCTCTTCTACGTACTACTGAGCATTTAGGGATGCCTATAAGATAGCACTGACGAGGTCATCGAAAAATTTAGGATTTCGTTTTGTATTTGTTGTATTCATTACAATGTTACGTACCACAGATAAAGGTAGCACGAGGAGAACCCCCAGCTACAAAGTTCAGTGTCTATAGAAAAGTGACCTATTTGCACACTTACCACAGTCAGGTCACAGGGAAATATAGGTGAAACAGAATAACAGCTGCGCCGCATGAGAAACAAGAATAATAATTCTAAGTTCTAGGGGACTGATGACCACAGACGTTAAATCCCACAGTGCTCAGAGCCATTTGAACAATTTTTTTTTGTAATCAGGGTGCACGGGATAGCCACGAGAGTGCTCCTGCTGTCACAGGGAGTCGGACCACGGACCATGTCTCCAGGAGTAAGTTCAGTGTGTCTGGCATACAGACAGGTTGGTAGCAGGCTCCCAACTGTCCTCCTTCTGACCAACATACGGTCAACACTGGTGCCAGGGCAGAACCACCTCTTATTAAACACAACAGACCTTGTTCGGAGCTGTAGCACTGTGGGGCTAAATGCTGCTAAAATTGTTGCTGTAGATGCAGAACGATGCACAAGAGCCATACGCCGGACACGATGTTCGTCCCTCTCGGTAGTGCCACGTGGTCGTCCGGAGCCCGCTCTTCTTGCGACCGCTGCCAGCAGTCATGCAGAGTGGCTACTTTCCTGCTGAGTCTCTCTGCGACATCGCTGAAGGAACACCCTGCTTCTCGTTGGCTTATTACACGACCTCGTTCAAACTCAGTGAGGTGTTGATAATGACATCATCGACAACTTCAAGGCATTCTTGTCAAACATCAAACGACCAATTCCAATCTCAAAGGTAACTAACACTCACAACCGTTACAGCATGTATTTAAAGGAAACCAGATTGCATCCTCATAGTGGCGCTACTAGCGCCACACTTACGCCACTGGCGTGAAATTTGAGTAGACATCATCTTCCAGGTGTAGAAACACGCCAACGAACCTTTGTTTATTTCACACAACTTTATATTTCTTTTTTCCATCAGTGTAATTGTAATCAGTAGTTGTTTGGCTCATTTGACAAGCTTTAAATTTCTGTGATTTAACGTGTAACCGATTTTATCAGATCTCTTGCGGAGGACCTCACATTTTTTTATTGTTAACGGTTAATTTTTCCTTCTTGCACCGTGCAGATATTTTGTCTAAATAATTTTGCTACTGTTTTTGATCTTCTGATGACTTTACTGGACAGAAAGTGGTAGCATCATTCGCAAAAAATCTAAAAGGGATGCTCGGATTGTCTCTTGAATCGTTGTTATACAATGAAGCGCCAAAGAAACTGGTATAGGCATGCGTATTGGAATACAGAGATACGTAAACAGGAAGAATACGGCGCAGCTGTCGGCAACGCCTATATAAGAGAACAAGTATTTGGCGCAGTTGTTAGATCGGTTACTGCTGCTACAATGTCAGGTCATAAAGATTAATGTGAATTTGAAGGTGGTGTTATAGTCGACGCACGGGCGATGGGACACAGCACTTCCCAGGAAGCGATGAAGTGGGGATTTTTCCGTACGACCATTTCACGAGTGTACCGTGAATATCAGGAATCCGGAAAAACAAGAAATCTCCGACATCACTGCGGCCGGACAACGATCGTGCAAGAGTGGGACCAACGACAAATGAAGAGGTTCGTTCAACGTAACATAAGTACAACCCTTCGCAAACTGCCGCAGATTTAAATGCTGGGTCATCAACAAGTGTCAGCATGTGAACCATTCAACGAATCATCATCGATATGGGCTTTCGGAGGCGAAGGCCTACTCGTATACCCTTGAAGACTACACGACATAAAGCTTTACGCCTCGCCTTCGCCCGTCGACACTGACTTTGGACTGCTGATGACTGGAAACATGTTACGTAGTCGGACCAGGCTCGTTTCAGATTTTATCGAGAAGATAGCCGTGTATGAGTATGGAAACACACTCATGAATCCATGGATCCCTCATGTCAGCACGGGACTGTTCAAGACAGTGGAGGCTCTGTAACGGTTGGGGTGTGTGCAGTGGGAGTGATATGGGACGTATAGATTCGATTCTGACAGGTGACACGTACGTAAGCATCCTGTCCACCTAAATCCACTCATGTCCATCGTGCATTCAGACGGACTTGTGCAATTCCAGCAGAATGATGCGACATCCCATACGTCCAGAATTGCTACAGAGTCGCTCCAGGAACATTTTTTCTGAAATTGAACACTTCCGCTGACCACAAAACTTTCCAGACATGAACATTATTGAGCATATCTGGGATGCCTTAAAACGTGCTGTTCAGAGAGATCTCCACCCCCTCGTAATCTTACAGATTTAAGGATAGCCTTGCAGGGTGCATGGTGTCAGTTCCCTCCAGAACTACTTCAGACATTAGTCGAGTCTATGCCACGTGGTTTTGCGGCACTTCTGCGTGCTCGCAGGCACTTCATTGTCGATCAGGAACAGCAGAGAGCCTGTATAATTTCTTTGGTGAACCTTAGATATTGCTATTTCTCTCGATGGTCGTCAGTGAACGCACGCCTGATAAATAATGCGAATGTTGCGGCGGCTACTGTGCACCACAGTGGAGACCTATTTACCTTAGAGGTGTTTACCGAGGTGGAGCATTTCCTCCTCCTCCGTTGCTTGCATCTGAGAGCGACTTTCCGCAGCCCCAAGCTCCTTTATACTGGAGATCCGAAGTGACTCCAATTTCCTCCCTCCCATCAGCCTCTGCTCGCCGCTGCCGTCTGGAAACGGGCAGCGAACCGCAGCCACCTGGCGTCCATCAGGCGCCGCGACGCCGACTCAGCTCCCCTTAAGGCCGGTTCCCACTAGGGCTGCCGCGCGTCAAAACGGCGCGTCAGCGGCGTGGTTGCCATGGAAATGGCGTCAGCGGCAAGGCGCGGCGGGCTCTGCGTCGCGGTTTGACCATGTCGAACCGCTTCCGCTGCCGCGTGCCGCGCTCCAGGTGCGCGCCGCCAATCACAGAACGCGCTGAGCGTGACGTCAGGTACGGACTCCCGGGCCACACGAACTTTCGCCGAACCGCTGGCGCGGACGCGGCGGCAGCTATGAAATACTTATCATCCGATTCCAAGGAAACTATTCGGTAGAAAAATTTGATTCTTGGGCATGTTACAGCCTGATATCTTCTCTCGATAAAGGACCGAATTTCTTTTCGTTATTCGTCGTGGTTACTTGCTGTATCGCATTTACGTAAACCTTTACACGAAATTTTAATGAGTGTGGAGAGGTAAAAACGCATTGCGTGGACTTTGCGTACAGTTCATTTTAGGTAATACATTATTGCGTATGAAATTTAGTCAACATATCGAAATTGTTTTTAAAGCTGAGAGCAGATCGATAGCTATCACCGTTCTCGAGATATTGTCTGATATGTTGGCGGACGGGCTATGCCGTGACCGCGCGCGGGTTGCTCGGCGACGCGACCGGTACTTCGTCCTGCTCGTCGTAAACCATGTGGTTGTATCAACCGCAAATTTCGTAAACGGTTCAAGAAATCGAAATGCTTTTTTTTTTTTTTTTTTTGCATACGATAACTTGTGAAAAGTCATGTATTTCGTCGCATGATAAATATCCTAAATCTGTTTATCTACCAAGATATGAAAGTAACTACAGTTTTTCAGAAGGGATAGATTAATTTTTTTAAATGGCATTAATAGCATGTCGAATGAGAAGTTAAACCGAAACTAATTTGCTGGTATGTCATAAGATGTAATTTACTAAATATGTAGAGCTATTGATTATTTCCTTTCTTTTTTCTTTATCCAGTGTACTTTACTGATTCAAGACGCGTTTCGCCTTTTACTTTAAGGCATCTTCGGTGGAATCTAGAATGACTCAGTTTTGTTTTGATCTGTGATACTTGGAGATTATAAAACAGTTCACATCTTTGTTTACGTGAATGTCAGATTACTTACAGTGAATTGAGTTTTTGGCGGACATATACGTTTCCCCTCACCTGCTCACATGCTGGAGGTTGAACTAAAACTTAGATTATGGAACATAAGCACATTTTCATGTTCGCTCTTTTTTCTTCTGTCACTAGCAGTAGACGTTTTACCGAAAACTCTGACTTAAAGTCGTAACTACAGTGTGTTCACCTCATGTCCCTTCCTGTCTGGTTTGTTTATGTACATGTTGCCAACCTGCAGAATTATATGCTGAAAACTAATGTTTGTTTATTTTTGTTCTCCTTATATCTGTATGTGTGTGTGGCTAGCCAGTGATAGTTATAGAAAGTTGAAAGTGAATCCAGTAGTTGTCAGACAGTGGTTGAAAGATTTGGTGTTCAGCCGATTTCAGTTTTGGTTTATATGTTTTAAGGAGTGCATGGAAGAGTAAATTCACTGCTTACATTAATAGATAAAATAGTAGAATAGTATTTCAACAGATGATTATTATCAGAATACTATCACCCAACCCCTTTGTCCTCACTCTTTGACGCCCCACAATACGCCCTGTCAACTAGCCCCTATTGTCGTCAAAGTTGTACCGTAATTTTCTCTTCCTCCTCTATTTAATTCCGTACCTCTTCTTTAGTCACACGATCCTCGTATCTAAAGTTCAGCATTCTTATGAATCACCACGTTTTGAAAGCGTCCATTGTCTTCTTGACAGAAGTGTTCATCGTCCACGTTTCACTTACATACGAGGCTGCACTCCACACAAATACCTTTGTAAAATAGTATCCAACCATTAGCATTTATATTCGGTGTGAACAAATTTTCTTTTTCAGAACGCTTTTCTTGCTATTGACAGTCTTCAGTCAGGTTTGCGTCTGCCCCAGGAAATGCCTTACAATTTAAAATCTGGTTTCGAAAACTGTTCCAAATATATATTATTCTTTCGTGATTCTTAAGCAAGGTGCTGGCGATGATTACATTATGCTCTGTGGGAAATTCTATCAGGTGGCTTCCACTTTCATCCCTTCCACCTAGCCTTTGTGTTCTTACTGTTTTCGTGTACCTGCTACCGTATCACATTTTAAATTTTTGTCTCGCTTAACTATCTGAATAATCTCTTTTGTCGTACATTGTTTCAATGTGTTAGGAGATAGTGAACGATCGTGAACGGTAGTCATGAAATCTGTTTATGGTGAAATGAGAAAACATGAATAATGAAATATGTGAAAGAGTACATTGTACAGAAAATGAAAAATTGGTATGTCTTCACCCAACTTCGTCTTTCCTTCATGTAGGTGTAAGATATAGCTAATCAAACGCACCGCGCGTTTCAGCGGGTCCTGCCCCGTACCTCAGTGGCTGTCCGTCATTGGCTACCGCTAGCATCTGCCGCTTCCAGATTGGAACGCCAATTCCGCGAGCCGTCGCGTCAAAGCGGAAAACGCTTGCCGCTGCCGCTGCCGCACGACGCGCTGCCGCGCTCTAGTGGGAACCGGCCTTTACAGTAGGGTCGGCTGACAGTTGTTCGCTCCTGTCGCCGGTGACGGTCGCAGGAAGACCTGACACAGTACGCGTGTCGCTTTCTGCGGCGTCACTCGCCGCCAGTCGGGGGCTGATGCCATAAACACGCCTACTTAATAAGCATATCCATAGCAGGCTGTAATGCGGTATTTATGTAATCGTGCGATTAGCTAATTTCGACGACGCGTCATTGTCAAGCACGTTTGCAACATCTGTATTTCATGTCATTTTCAATTACGAATAAGAAGTTGCCATATTCCATCATTTCACCAAACGATCCACACTACAGTGACACCTTTTAAGATCTTATTCTGCACTTATCAAAGCAAAGCATGTGGAGGCTGTGGATATCAACAAATACAAAATTTTAAACACGCCTACGTCACCATGTCCAAATAGCTGTCAATTAATTCCAAAATACTGCTTTAATTCTATGATGGAAAGTTAATGGACGGTCACTATTCAAGGCTTCTTTTTTTTTTATTTTTCCCAATGACAAGACGACGTCTTTCCAATGACAGGCTGACTATAGTGTGTGTAATACATAGCTCCACAGATTATGTTGTGACTGTATAAGATCTACCAATGTTCATTTGAAATCTGTGAATGTACTGATTTTGTGAATGATATATTTTTTTCTTCATCAGTCTTCTGGCTTGTTCTGTGCAGACCGGCATGAATTCCTCTCCTGTGCCAACCTGGTCATATCAGGGTAGGACTTACAACATACGTCCTCACTTATTTGTTGGGTGAATTCTGTCTTCCTCTGCAGCCTCTAGTACCATGGCAGTTATACTGTAACGTCGCAACAGATATACTATCATCCCGCCATTCTTGGCAGTGTTTTCCATACAATGCTTTCAAAATGGTTCAAATGGCTCTGAGCACTATGGGACTTAACTTCTGAAGTCATCAGTCCCCTAGAACTCAGAACTACTTAAACCTAACTAACCTAAGGACATCACACACATCCATGCCCAAGGCAGGATTCGAACCTGCGACCGTAGCGGTCGGTCGTTTCCAGACTGTAGCGCCTAGAACCGCTCGGCCACTCCGGCCGGCTACAATACTTTCCTCACCGATTCTGCAGAGAACCTCCTCTTTCTTTTTGTTATCAGTCCACCTGATTTTCAATATTCTTCTGTAGCACCAAATCTCAAATTGTTCAATTATCTTCTGGTTTTCCCACAGTCCATGTTTCACTACCATACAATACTGTGTTTCAAATGTGCATTAGTAGAAACTTCTTACTCAAATTAAGATTTGTGTATGTTTCTGATCGACTTCACTTGGCAAGAAATGTCCTAGTTTACTTTTTCTGTCATTCTTGCTTCGTCTGTCATTGGTTATTTTGCTGCCTAGATAGTATAATTGCTTAATGTCATCTACTAAGTGGCCACCAATCCTGATTTTAAGTTCCTCGCTGTTCTCCTTTCTGCTGCTTTTCATTACTTCCGTCTTTCTTCGATTTACTCTCAATCTATAGTCCATACTCATAAGACTGTTCATTTCATTGGACAGATCGTGTAACTCTTCCAAATTTTCACTCAAGATAGCGATGTCATGAGTGAACCGGATAACTGATGTCCTTTCACCTTGAATTTTAATACCACTCTTGAACCTCTATTTTGTTTCCGTCTAAGTTTTTTCGATATATAGATAGAACATACCGTGTATTACCCGTCTTTTCCTACACCTTACCCACATTTTTTCGCAGAATTTGGAACATCTAGTATCAAACCTTTTTCCAGGTTGACATGTCCTATGAACGTGTATTGATTTTTCTTCAGTCTTGCTTCCATTATCGACCGCAACATCACAATTGCCTCTTTGGAGCCTTTACCGTTCCTGAAACCTAACTGAACGTCGTTTAACAGATTCTTGTCAGCAGCTTGGATGCATGAGCTGTTAAGCTGATTGATTATGCAGTAATTCTCGTACGTGTCGGCTATTGCTATTTTCGCACTTGTGTGGTTGATGATTTTCTGAAAGTCTGAAGGCTATCGCCAGTCTCATACATTTTTCACACACACGGAACAGTCATTTTATTGCCACTAATGAATTTAGAAATTACTATGGAATGTTATCAGTCCATTCTTACTTCCATAAATAATGAACAAAGACTCTGAGGAATGTTTGTTCATTATTATTCAGAACAGAAACGACAACATGAGGCGAAAGCACTGAATTATCTCGTTGCATCACTGCTGCCACCAACATACTAGGAGGAAACAAACAGCAATGTTTCGGAAATGGGCACACCGGTAGCTGCCAAAGCGTCTGATGGCTACAGCCGTCGGCATCACGTCGAGACTCTAATAGCAACTACTGCGGATCTCCGCCTTTAGCTGAGGCTGCTGCATTTATTCTAGTGCTTTGTCACGTCATTTCTACGGCGTCAAATGAACCCTACGTCCGAACTTAGGAGTATGTTATGAATCAAATAAAGGCTCATGTGATTTTGTTCTATGCTAATGGCCAGCCATATAGTGAACAAAATTGATATTTGGAGGTTCCTCACTTATTATGGGTTTTGAACGAATGCACATAGTGTTTGTAATAAAGTTTGTTGAACTGGTATGTGAAAGGGGGCTGCAAGTGGCAAGAATGTGAGAAACAAGAATCATTAGAAAAATGCCGAAATAAAAATGGAACAGAATGTTATCGTGAAGTAAATCAAACAGTTCCGTTAAGAAACTGAAAGGCAAGGTATTACGAGAGATAGATGCTTTTTGATGGATCTTTCAATCAATTAACAGTAATTAAAACATCGTATTTCTAGTAAAATTAGTTGCCGGAACAGAAATTTTTGACCTCGTGATTCGATTGAAATTCCTGAGTTGCTTCAAAAGGCTTTTCTAAAACAGTGTCAAGACTGAGATAAGGAGTGCTCCCCACATTAGGATTTGCTGGATTAGGTCATGGAATCTATACCCCACAAAACTTACACTAATGGCCATTAAAGTTGCTACACCACGAAGATGACATGCTACAGACGCGAAATTTAACCGACAGGAAGGAGATGCTGTGATATGCAAATGATTAGCTTTTCACAACATTCACACAAGGTTGGCGCTGGTGGCGACACCTACAACCTGCTGGCATGAGGAAAGTTTCCAACCGATTTATCATACACAAATAGCAGTTGACCGGCGTTACCTGGTGAAACGTTGATGTGATGCCTCGTGTAAGGAAGAGAAATGCGTACCATCACGTTTCCGACTTTGATAAAGGTCGGATTGTAGCCTATCGCGATTGTGGTTTATAGTATCGCGACATTGCTGCTCGCATTGGTCGAGATCAAATGACTGTTAGCAGAATATGGAACCAGTGGGTTCAGGAGGGTAATACGGAACGCCGTGCTGGATCCCAACGGCCTCGTATCACTAACAGTTGAGATGACAGGCATCTTATCCGCATGGCTGTAACGGATCGTGCAGCCACGTCTCGATCCCTGAGTCAACAGATGGGGACGTTTGCAAGACAACAGCCATCTGCACGAACAGTTCGACGACGTTTGCAGCAGCATGGACTATCAGCTCGGAGCCCATGGCTGCGGTTACCCTTGACGCTGCATCACAGACAGGAGCGCCTGCGATAGTGTACTCAATGACGAACCTGGGTGCACGAATGTCAAAACGTCATTTTTTTCGATGAATCCAGGTTCTGTTTACAGCACAATGATGGTCGCATCCTTGTTTGACGACATCACGGTGAACGCACATTGGAAGCGTGTATTCGTCAACGCCATACTGACGTATCATCCGGCGTGATGGTATGAGTGCCATTGGTTACACGTCTCGGTCACCTCTTGTTCACATTGACGGCACTTTGAACAGTGGACGTTACATTTCAGATGTGCTGCGACCCGTGGCTCTGCCCTTCATTCGATCCCTGCGAAATTCTACATTTCAGCAGGATAATGCACGACCGCATGTTGCATTTCCGGTACAGGCCTTTCTGGATACAGAAAATGTTCGACTGCTGCCCTGGCCAGCACATTTTCCATATGTCTCACCAACTGTAAACGTCTGGTCAATGGTGGCCGAGCAACTGGTTCGTCACGATAAACCAGTCACTACTCTTGACGAACTGTGGCATCGTGTTGAAGCTGCATGGGTAGCTGTAGCTGCACACACCATCCAAGCTCTGTTTGACTCAATGCCCAGGCGCATCAAGGCTGCTATTAAGCCCAGAGGCTGTTGTTCTGGCTACTGATTTCTCAGGATCTATGCACCCAAAATGCGTGAAAATGTAATCACATGTCAGGTCTAGTATAATATATTTGTCCAATGAATACCCGTTTATCATCTGCAGTTCCTCTTGGTGTAGCAATTTTAATGGGCAGTAGTGTATTTCCTCACTGAGAATTACGAAGTGGCTGTTCTGACTTCCAAGACATGGTAATGATGCTTGGGATACTTCTTATAAGAGATAACAAGAACGAAGAAAGCAAGGGATGGATAAACTCAAGCAATTCTATGTAGTGGCCAAAAGAATTTGTTATATCAGAAACACCATTAATTAAGAGGGGCGTTCAATAAGTAATGCAACGCTTTTTCTTTCTCGGTCAGTTCGGTTGGATGGATGTTGAATTTGTTGTGGGGCATCGTGGAATATTCCCGCTTCAGCCCTTGTAGTTTCACGAAGTTCCGATACGTGGCTGCGCTACACGTAGCCTTGAAAATGGCGTCTTCAATGGAGGTGCATTCCAAGCAGAGATCTTTCATTCAGTTTCGTTTGCCGGAATATCTGAGCATCGCAGATATTCATAGGCGCTTGCAGAATATCTACGGAGACGTAGGGAACATAAGCACGGTGATATTTTTACTAAAGTTCAGTCTTGATCACATGTTTTAATGATATAGATAACCGGTTTCGTAGCAGCGAGGAGAGCTCCGCCTACCATCCTAAGGGAGCCATGGGTCTGATGATGGTTTTGTAGAAAGAACCGAAACCGGTTATCTATATCATTAAAAAATGTGATCAAGACTGAACTTTAGTCAAAATATAACAATTAATTTATCACTGCTTTCCAAAAATGTTTACCAAAATTGTGATAAGCACGGTGAGTCGTTGAGCGAGGCGTCTGTCATCATCGCAACAAGGTATCGCAAATATTTCCGATCTCCCGCGTGCCAGCTGACCACACACAGATGGAACGTGTGGACACTCTCACTCGAGGTGATCTATGGATCACAGTCAGATATCTCGCCGCACAACTGGACGTCTCTGTTGGCAGTGCTGACACACTTGTCCACCTGTTAGGGTGCTCAAAGGTGTGTGGCTGCTGGGTTCCTAGACACCTAACGGAAGACCATTAAGAACAACGAATGAACATCTTTGAGGAGTTGCTTGCGTATTACGAGTCTAATCGTGACAGTTTTTTTGTGGAACATTGTCACAAGCTATGAAACTGGGTTCATCATTTAGAAAAGTAAATGAAACAGCAATCAATGGATTGGCACCATATCACCTCTCCCCCGAAAAAAAAAAAAAAATAGTTCAAAACCTCCTTCATGGAGCAACTACCACTTTTGAAGTGTACTGTGCTACCCTCGGAAAATTGAATAAACTTCGCGACAAAAATGCAAACTAAGTTCTCCCGCTTGACGAGATCGCAAGGCCTCCCACAAGGCTGCGTACCTGAGTGGAACTCACAAAACTTCATTGTACTGTTCTTTCTCATCCTCCCTACAACCCGTATCTCGCAACATTAAAAAATACTTGAGTTCATATAAATTGAAGGCGGAGAGGGAAAGAAAGGAAAGGAAAGAGAGGAGATCACCGCTGTCAGCTGTATCGGGACATTACGCGAAATCAGCGGTGACGATTGAAAATGTGTACCGGACCAGGATTCGAACCTGGGATCTCCTACTTACTAGGCAGGTGTGTTAATCACTGCGGAACACAGCAGATCCCAATTGCATGGACTATCTCACTACGCTTCACGGCCGATTCACACTCCCATCGAGCGCCATCTATCCGCAGTCCTTATCTATTTCCTCCATGTTCGCTACTCTGTGTTTTCCACAGGTGGTCAGGGGTATTTGCCCATTTTCACGAAGAAGGTCTAGCCATTTCCCAGAAGGACGAATTAATTATATGAATGCATGGTGTCTGTTCTTTCTGAGATGTCCGCGAAAACCGCACCCGGGCTTGCCTGTCAGGTCTCTTGCACAGTATGGAGGAAATTTAGCTTCCCACAGTCCACTCCTTCAGTAGAAGGAAATGTGGTCCAGAACACCCTTCACACGGCTGATAACATGGGTCTTAGGAAGCGGAAACAATTTCTCCAAATCCCTCCTTAAGTGTCATCTTGACGACATGAATAAGCTCGATCCAGCTACCCAGTGCTTAGAAATTACTTTAGAATTAGCAGACCGAACCTAATTTCTCTGCGTGGCATTCAGCAATGGCAATCTTTCTTATATGGAATTAGCCATCTGGGAAACAGAATTATGAAAGATAGCCTGTGTGATGCGCTCTCCTTGGAGGACTGGACGATAGAACTGTCTGTGGACGATATAAGGAACATGAAACTATCCTCAGTAACAATGGTCACGTAAGATTATTTCATAAGACAAGTATTTACCTTCTTGATATTTAGTACACCATACGCTGCTCGATGATTAACGTCGCAGAGATTAGATACGGTTTGACAGGAAAGCAAAGCATAAATCTTCCTGAAGAGGACATTTGAAGACTGACTATATGTTTAACATCGACTTACAATTCCTTCGAAACGGAGCTCTTCCGTAGCCAGACAACAACGATTGAGTATTTTCAGTATTATTCAATATTATTCAGTATTTTCCCAGTATTTCTTCAAATGTATTTGGGGAAGCCACTTTCCTCACGATCACCAGACGAACATAATTTCCCTTGGACCTCAATGAATACAAGTAGAGTACGGTAGTAACTGTGTTACATTCTTCACAATTCCCATCCCACTCTTTGCCTGGAATAATAATAACGTCGTGTGACGTCGGGTAGACCGTTCGCCTGGTGCAGGTCTTTCGATTTGACGCCATTTCGGCGACTTGCGCGTCGATGGGGATGAGGTGATGATGAGTAGGACAACACGACACCCAGTCCCTGAGCGGAGAAAAATCTCCGACCCAGCCGGGAACCGAACCCGGGCCATTAGGACTGACAGTCCGTCGCGCTGACCACTCTTATTTTTTTTTTTTTTTTTTTTTTTTTAAATCTCATTTTGTTCAATGTTGTTCGTTGCATCGGCTCGAGGCGGACGTCGTAAGACGTTCGTTTAAGTTCGTTGTTGATCAATTAACTCAGTTTATTTATTACAGAGGGCAGCTAACCCTCTGACCGAACACGCTGAGCTACCGTGTCAGCTACCTGGAACACGGTAGGGGCTATGAAAATGAATGGCAGTGCTTTGATTTGAAGTCTGCTCTTCTGAAATTCTAATCCAGGCCTTTTTATAGCTGCGTCAGCTCCCGTACTAAATTCTTACCTCTCAGGTATCTCAGTCACGTGTAAGACATGGCAGTAATCATAAGAAGGATACATTTTCAGCGACCGCACATGACAGCGCGTTTTCCTGGGCCACCAGAACGTGAGAGACCGGCACTTATGCTGGAGCCGCTTGGAGGGGTGGGGACAGCGGATCTGCGATAGCTCGGCAGGTGCGGCTCCACCGTTCAATTTGGCGACCCTTACAGGACGGCAGGGATAAGACCCCAGTAAAGAGTCCGCCAGCCCCCTGGCTGGGAACTACAAGGGCACCGCTGATGCCCTGCTGGTGGCCATAGAAAAGACTTGTCACATTATGTCTGCATACTGAAGAGCTCTTAAATATCATAGTACAGATGCTGAATAGTAAAAAAAAAAAAAAAAAAAGTATGTGAAAGAGAAGTGTCTCATCCTGCGCTAAAGTACATGGCAGTGAGATTCATATTTAAAAATGTTTACATCTACATCTAAATGATTAGTCTACGATTCAGAATTAAGTGCCTGGCAGAGGGTTCGTCAAATCACCTTCAAGCCGTTTATTTACCAATCCACTCTCGAACAGCGTGGAGGAAAAATAAACACTTAAACCCTTCCGTGTGAGCAATTATTTGTTTTGCTATGATGATCATTTCTTCCTATGTAGGTGGGCGCCAACAAAGTATTTTCACACACTATGCGGAAAGCAGGTGACTGAAATTTCGTGCAAAGATTTAATGATTGCCACCCGAATTTGCGTATCATATACATCGCACTCCCTCCCCTATTTCGCGCTAATACAAAACGAGGTGTCATTCTTTGAACATTTTCGACATCCTGTGTGAATCCCATCTGATGGGGATCCCGCACTGCACAACAATATTCAAGAAGGTGGCGAACAAGCATAGTGTAAACACTCTGTTTAGTAAACGTGTCGCGTTTTCTAAGTGTGCTGCCAATAAATCGCAGTCTTTGGTATACTTTCCCCAAAACATAATTTATGTTTAATTGCGTATGCTTCCGCAGCCAGTCAGTCGACATAAATGATTTCTGGGTATGGTCACAATGTATAAAACTACTGCAGCTGGAGAAAATCCAACGTTTCGGCCACGGTTGCAGCGGCCTTCTTCTGGATCTATTGACCCGCTCCAACCGTGGCGGAAACGTTGGATTTTCTCCAGCAGCAGTAGTTCTATACATTATTACGAGGTACCCTACCCAGAAAACTTTTATGTCGAGCCGGCCGGGGTAGCCGAGCGGTTCTAGGCGCTACAGTCTGGAACTGTGAGACGCTACGGTCGCAGGTTCGAATCCTGCCTCCGGCTTCACAGTGCTCAGAGCCATTTGAATCATTTTTATGTCGATTATTTATGTTGTCATTCCAGTTTAAGTTATTCGTAATAATGATCACTAAGTATTTAATTGAATTTACACCCTTTGGATATGTGTAACCGAAATGTAGAGGATATCTTTCGTTATTCATGTGGATGACTTCACACTTCTCATTATTTAGAGTCAATTGCCATTTCGGCACCATACGGATATTTGTCTAAATCATTTTTTCAATTGATTTTGATAATCTGACGACTCTACAAGCCGCTAAATGGCAGCTTGTTCTGGAAGCAGTCTAAGCGGGCTGATCAGATTAGGTCCTAAATCGTTTATACAGGATGGTCCAGTGATAGTGACCGGGCCAAATATCTCACGAGATAAGCATCAAACAAAAAAACTACAAACAACGAAACTCATCTAGCTTGAAGGGGGAAACCAGATGGCGCTATTGTTGGCCCGTTAGATGGCACTGCCATGGGTCAAACGGATATCAAGTACGTTTTTTTAAAAATAGAAACCCCCATTTTTTATTACGTATTCGTGTAGTACGTAAAGAAATATGAATGTTTTAGCTGGACCACTTTTTTCGCTTTGTGATAGATGGCGCTGTAATAGTCACAAACGTATAAGAACGTGGTATCACGTAACATTCCGCCACTGGGCACGGTATTTGCTTCGTAATACATTACCCGTGTTAAAATGGACCGTTTACCAATTACGGAAAAGGTCGATATCGTGTTGACGTATGGCTGTTGAAAATGCCCAACGAGCGTGTGCTATGTATGCTGCTCGGTATCCTGGACGATATCATCCAAGTGTCCGGACCGTTCGCCGGATAGTTACGTTATGTAAGGAAACAGAGAGTGTTCAGCCACATGTGAAACGTCAGTCACGACCTGCAACAAATGATGATGCCCAAGTAGGTGTTTTAGCTGCTGTCGCGGCTAATCCGCACATCAGTAGCTGACAAATTGCGCGAGAACCGGGAATCTCAAAAACGTCGGTGTTGAGAAAGCTACATCCACATCGATTGCACCCGTACCATATTTCTATGCGGAAGGAATTGCATGGCGACGACTTTGAACGTCGTGTACAGTTCTGCCACTGGGCACAAGAGAAATTAAAGGACGATGACAGATTTTTTGCACGCGTTCTATTTAGCGACGAAGCGACCTCGGCGGGTTAATGTATGGTGCGGAATTATGGGAGGAAGGGTAATTGGCCCCCATTTTATCGATGGCAATCTAAAATCGACCAACATATTGTTCTTGTTTATGTTTTGTATTGGCCGCTTTTAGATGTTCTTGTACAATAATGCTGATGTTTAAGGCTTGTCTTTCGAAACACGTAAATTCTACTTCTTTTTACACGTTAAAAAGGTGGTCGAGGCGACATTTTAATATTAACTTAATACTTCAGACGTGGTAAATTTTTTTGCGGTTTGTTGGACAGAACAAAACAATTACTAGGCAACGGAACTTAGCTCCGAATAATTTTTTTAGCACACACACTTCTGCAAATAGGCTATGAATTCGCCATTGGAAACAATCGACTATTGTTCTAGGAGGCATTATATAACAACTCTGACACTGAAATCCTTAAGAAAATCAAATACTAGGAAAAGTACTAAGCAGATTTTCTTAATTTGGGGGTATTCAATTGAATTGTTAATTATATTTAGTTAACAAAAGCAGATTTGGAACACCTGGCAGATTCTTTGCCGGGCAGGGACACGAACTTCAAGCCTTCCTTTTCAAGAGCAGTGCATACACTCACTGAGCTCTCCATGGACGACACATCATCTCTCCTAATAAACAAATTTCACAGAAGCTCTTCAGTATATCTTGCATACTCGGTACAATTGAAGTTCCGATGATGAGTCATGGGTAGTGCCTCGTAACTCATTCTGTAAGACCATTTCCTACGAAAGACGAGCTTCCAGGTTCGAGTCTAGATCGAGAAGTCAGTTTTAATCTTCGCGGAAATTTCAAAATGGTACGCACTCCAGTCAGAATGTGAGATTTCTGGGACCTCTCCATGGTACACATATAGCTGGGCGAGCACACCTCTCCATGATACACGTATAGCTTGACGAGCACATGAGATACAGCCTCTACACAGCTTGGATGACATTAAAAATGTTAGGTGCAGCTTGTTCACCATCGTGACCGCCACCACCTCTACCGAAAGTGTAACCCCTCGACTGACTGCTTTGATAAATGAATTTAGGAAATAAATATGTCACTCTAATAGATCCTCCTCATTCGTTTTAAGCTGAAAGCAACTTCCACGCCGCCAACATCTGCATTAGAATGAACGCAGCAGCGTTAATTTGTGCCAGGCTGAAACAGTGTGTTGGTCTACTGTTCGAATTCTGATTCTCCCCCGTTGTGGCTAATGTACTATCGTCTTCCGTGCTCACTTCACTTACTAATTTGTGGTATCATCTGATGAGTAAAAATTATGTTCTCTAAAGTGTCCTTTCCACGGGGACTGTTAGTCCAAAAATATATCGAAATGATACCCTGAGATGTTTAAATGGCTAAGAGGCAATGTGGCAAACAAACGGTAGCTTTTTCAGACTCGCCATCCTGATTGTACTAAGTTTAATGTGTCACAAATGATAAATGATAGATAAATAACATCCTACATCTACATCTACATCTACATCTACATTGATACTCCGCAAGCCACCCAACGGTGTGTGGCGGAGGGCACTTTACGTGCCACTGTCATTACCTCCCTTTCCTGTTCCAGTCGCGTATGGTTCGCGGGAAGAACGACTGTCTGAAAGCCTCCGTGCGCGCTCTAATCTCTCTAATTTTACATTCGTGATCTCCTCGGGAGGTATAAGTAGGGGGAAGCAATATATTCGATACCTCATCCAGAAACGCACCCTCTCGAAACCTGGCGGCGGGAATGTGACAAAGAACGCTCGGTTATCCAAAATAAGACATTTCAGCTCAAGTTGTTCGTAGCTGAGTAGATTGACTGGTGTTATTATCGATAGCTACCTGAAATTCTGATGGCAGGCAGAGTTTTAGTTATGTTGTACATTGTGAGCTTAATTTACTTCATATCTGGTAAAGCTGTTCCGTCTAAAAAAACGCTTGTCACATTAGTTCATTTGCTTCATTACATCGTAAAAATTTAATGCAGTGTTCCTTGTTTTGCAAGGATGTCCTGTCATTCGCTGATGCTCTTCTGGCGTCTGGTAAAACTAAGTGCCAAAGATAGAAAATGTTTTCATTTTTTTCTGGCCCACCTTGAAGTGCAGTCTGTGTACAAGTAAGTGTACAGCTTTTAGAAATACAGCATTTCCTTCTTCATAATATCAAACAAGCTAATGCCTAATTACACGTTTATTGTGTGCCCTTTGCTTCATTTTACTTGGCATACATATCTGAATACCTCTCAACTCGGCGTCGTATCCCTCCTTCCTTAATTCGCATACCACCACTTCTACAATTTTTTCTGCTCAATATTTGCTTGGATGTTCCGTTGCATTATCCGAGAGCACTTTCACACCTTTTTCTGTTTCATTACTAGTAAATTTATGGCTCTGAGCACTATGGGACTCAACTGCTGAGATCATTAGTCCCCTAGAACTTAGAACTAGTTAAACCTAACTAACCTAAGGACATCCCAAACATCCATGCCCGAGGCAGGATTCGAACCTGCGACCGTAGCGGTCTTGCGGTTCCAGACTGCAGCGCCTTTAACCGCACGGCCACTTCGGCCGGCTACTAGTAAATTTAACGACTTCAACAACAAGGCGTTGACCCTGCCTGAGACGACGTTTTCCGCTATCACTTCTGTGCCTATACTACGACGAAACAACACGGGCTTCTTTGAACAGAAATGGAGGTGTGCGCAGTCAGGTGACCAAGTTGGCGCGCATTATGAGAGCGCCTATGCTTCTTTTCGTCGATTGACAAACAGGGCAGCAGATCGACCGTGCAATGAAACTCTGTTCAACGGGTTCATCAAAAGCCTTGTTCGTGTACTTTCGCGTCATCTCATAAAATATTTAAGATTTTAAGATACTAAAGTAACTGACGTGTTGTAGCGGCTTTCGTCAGGGTAGAAACGCCGAAAAATTTGGTATTTTTGAATATTAAATATTTCATACGATGGTGTGACAGTGCACCAAGAAGAATTTTAATGGTTTTGACCCCGGCCGGGGAGCTACCCATTTATACCTGTTCAGCTGTGCTTGAAGAGGAAATAAACACCAAAGAAGAAGAAATTTGTAGTCACAGGCAGTCTCTGGGAGTATAACATTTGATATATCACTTAACGGCCTGCCCAAACAGTAGTCATAATTATGGTTGATTAATCTATCTGGTTTTCTGGCGAGTACGTCAAAGAAAGTGGATAGGGTGTATAACCCTACCACTACTATTGTAATTTAGTATGCTTTTACTTAAATAACAGGAAATCCTGTCTCTATGTTATCTCGTATACCACTATTACTAAATTTAATTTAGTTTCCAAATAAAGTACACTATGGGAGGACAGTTCTGTTAATAGGAAAAGCTAATCAATAGAGTTACCCTTTCTACAGGATTTGCCCATGTGTTGTGTCTAATGGAAATTCAATTCTTTTCCTAAGATCTTCCCCAGCTCATAGAATGAAACGCAGTATGAATAGTATTATATTGGAGCAAGCACAACTAAATTCCAAGTTCATTTAATGGTTTAAAATATGTACTAACAATCCACAGCCTATCGAGGCAATGAAACAGTGAAGTACTGGAAAAGCAGAAGTATGAATTTTGCCTACTTTCTTGCTGCTGTGTAAGTTGCTTCTGCAAATAAATATTACGCCACTTAAACAATGTTGGACTACACCCTTATACATTACGTTTTCAAAAGATAGAAAGCCCAGTAGATAACTTCAAAGAGGCCAGAAAAATTTGGCCAGAGGGGACCTTTAGAAAAGCACTTTCCATAGTCAACAAACTTAAATTCTAAAATACTTAGATACTAAAGCATACAGTTTTTATGCTGAACATTTCGCTTCAAGAAAACCTCTTTCTTACTGGAATTTAATTTCAAAAGCTATTGTTCTTTTAACTAACTCTGTATAGTTATTTAACAGATTCCAGTGACTTGGCTTCACTCTGATTGAATTTTACGTAAGCAAACTTTTACTATGACACTTTGCAATAGTTAAGAAAACTTTCTCATTATTTACACAAAACAATTTAAATGGTGCCTCCTTATATTAACTTGGCACTTCGTAAGTCAGTAAAACAGGATACTCGGATTAATCAAACACCAGGAAGGGACCCTATATAGGTGTACGATTAGGATGAAAAAACAGACTGAACCAGTTTCTTTAAAGTCGACAAATGATTATTAAAACACATTTTCAATTAATGGTTCACGCTGTACAAAAGTAAAATACAGAAACAAAATGTTATCTGGTGGCTTAGGCTTGGGTGTGGCGAATAATTATGACGATTACACTACCCACAGCTGAAGTCGTTCAGTTTTACATACAGAAGCCCAAAAACTCGCAGCTATGCCGTAAGCAGTTTTTATCATTTTTATCCGTCTGTTTCTATGAAACAGGTTGGCATATCAAGCTCAAATTTATGGCACATACTAACGCCTATGGTTCCTTGGCGGTGTAAAAAATTGAAGCTTTTAAGACAGTGCAATCAAATGACTGGGTCATTTATGTCACATACTTTGACACTCGCAAACTCACTCATCAAAACCCGTAAGGTATTTGCCGTTGCCCTAGAGTCACAAAATTCGATAAGAAGCAAGGTTTTATACAACACGCAAAGTAAAAAATCGGAAGCATATTAAATTTATTTATAAGACGTAAAATATCTTTTGTCATTTGAACATATATATGCATTCATGTTTCAGTAAGTGGATAAAAAATATTTTATTAAATCTTGTGTCTCTACATGTATAAACTGAGGTTTCCTGCTCGCTTCTTTTTGTGTCTGTGATAGTCTGAGGAACAATTGTAAAAATTTTAATACGGTCTTGAAATCTCCAGGGCCAATATCTTGCCAGTATCTGTACGAATTACAAGCAAAAATCGCTGAGATTCTCGATTCTCGTGATGCAATATATACACTCCTGGAAATTGAAATAAGAACACCGTGAATTCATTGTCCCAGGAAGGGGAAACTTTATTGACACATTCCTGGGGTCAGATACATCACATGATCACACTGACAGAACCACAGGCACATATACACAGGCAACAGAGCATGCACAATGTCGGCACTAGTACAGTGTATATCCATCTTTCGCAGCAATGCAGGCTGCTATTCTCCCATGTAGACGATCGTAGAGATGCTGGATGTAGTCCTGTGGAACGGCTTGCCATGCCATTTCCACCTGGCGCCTCAGTTGGACCAGCGTTCGTGCTGGACGTGCAGACCGCGTGAGACGACGCTTCATCCAGTCCCAAACATGCTCAATGGGGGACAGATCCGGCGATCTTGCTGGCCAGGGTAGTTGACTTACTCCTTCTAGAGCACGTTGGGTGGCACGGGATACATGCGGACGTGCATTGTCCTGTTGGAACAGCAAGTTCCCTTGCCGGTCTAGGAATGGTAGAACGATGGGTTCGATGACGGTTTGGATGTACCGTGGACTATTCAGTGTCCCCTCGACGATCACCAGTGGTGTACGGCCAGTGTAGGAGATCGCTCCCCACACCATGATGCCGGGTGTTGGCCCTGTGTGCCTCGGTCGTATGCAGTCCTGATTGTGGCGCTCACCTGCACGGCGCCAAACACGCATACGACCATCATTGGCACCAAGGCAGAAGCGACTCTCATCGCTGAAGACGACACGTCTCCATTCGTCCCTCCATTCACGCCTGTCGTGACACCACTGGAGGCGGGCTGCACGATGTTGGGGCGTGAGAGGAAGACGGCCTAACGGTGTGCGGGACCGTACCCCAGCTTCATGGAGACGGTTGCGAATGGTCCTCGCCGATACCCCAGGAGCAACAGTGTCCCTAATTTGCTGGGAAGTGGCGGTGCGGTCCCCTACGGCACCGCGTAGGATCCTACGGTCTTGGCGTGCATCCGTGCGTCGCTGCGGTCCGGTCCCAGGTCGACGGGCACGTGCACCTTCCGCCGACCACAGGCGACAACATCGATGTACTGTGGAGACCTCACGCCCAACGTGTTGAGCAATTCGGCGGTGCGTCCACCCGGCCTCCCGCATGCCCACTATACGCCCTCGCTCGAAGTCCGTCAACTGCATATACGGTTCACGTCCACGCTGTCGCGGCATGCTACCAGTGTTAAAGACTGCGATGGAGCTCCGTATGCCACGGCAAACTGGCTGACACTGACGGCGGCGGTGCACAAATGCTGCGCAGCTAGCGCCATTCGACGGCCAACACCGCGGTTCCTGGTGTGTCCGCTGTGCCGTGCGTGTGATCATTGCTTGTACAGCCCTCTCGCAGTGTCCGGAGCAAGTATGGTGGGTCTGACACATCGGTGTCAATGTGTTCTTTTTTCCATTTCCAGGAGTGTAGAACACTCAATGCGCGGGTCCTACCCGCACTTGACTAATTTCTTAATTTACGTTCTCAGTTCTATTTGTTGATTCAGTTTTTATTCAACACATACATCTGACGGTTTTGTCCTTTTTATGTACACGCTTTAGAAACCATATGATATCGACTCTATGTACTAGCGTCTTTGCGATCTCAGCCTCGCACTCTTTGTATGTATGCATCTTTGTCATTTTATCACCACTGAGATCCATCCACAACGTTTCCTACAAGACAGTTTGACTTTGGTGTTTATAGTGAATGTTTTCACTGTAATTTTAGCAACTTTTCGCTTGAGTTCAAGTCGCTTATGGGACAGTGGGTAGATTTTTACCCCACATGTATTTGGTTTTCGTGCTGTTGGGATGTTGGGAACTATTTTTTAACAGATCACAAATTTACCTTGTTGAGTGGACCCCAATATTTCACGTAAGTACCTTCGAATGTTCATTTTTAGTCATCTGAAAATTTTCTTGACTATAGTGTAATTGTATTTGATGACACTGCTTTCAGAAATATAAACAATAACCATGTGTCGAAATTGCAATTTCCGTAAATAATATTATTAACAGCGGAATGACTTCAGTCGAAATATCAGTTACAATTTTTCTTCGTTTTAACTGACCACAGTCAAAATATTGTTCATGTTGCACAAAAACACTATGTCGCCCCCTTTTATTTATTTTTACTTCTTTATACGGTTAAAAGTAACGCTATTAGAGGTGATTCAAAGTCAATCACGAGCGTTGGTGTCGAACTCTACCAGCCAACCATATTTTTAAGAACCTTTGTTTTGGCGCCATTATCGACTTCGGGTTAAAATGTACATCTTCAGATGACTAATTTTTTTAAATT
The DNA here is from genome assembly GCF_021461385.2 of Schistocerca piceifrons. NCBI lineage: Eukaryota > Metazoa > Arthropoda > Insecta > Orthoptera > Acrididae > Schistocerca > Schistocerca piceifrons. The sequence continues at coordinate 1,008,209,385 of NC_060138.1, forward strand.
ACGTGATGTGTTCGTCAGTAGCAATCCGTCCGCTTCTGCCCTGGATGTTTTAGTTTTTAGTGCCGCTTAATACAGTATGCTGTATGGATGGGAGAAACAAGGCATTGTGCCTGCATTTGATGAAGTGTAAAGCGAAAACATGACGTGCACATACATTTGTTGTAATTGGTTGGCGTCCGTCATGCCTTGGTCTTTATCCCTTTTCAGCAATATACTCAAAGGATTCAAGTGTGCAGAGCATAGAAGTAGTAAACAACCACTGTGGCACACAAAATTTTCACTATACTCCTTATGTCAGGTGCAACCTCAGAATTGTTCTTTGTATATAATGTTTTCGGTTACAACACGAAGACTGTCCACTATACAAAGAGATCACTTATCTCCCAATAAAAGATATCAGCCACCTTATGTTACATGTGGAACGTACAGCACGTCAGTAACAGGAAAAATGCTTTCTCTGTAAGAGTAAACTCATTATTTAAGAACTACTAGTTATTTTAAAGAAGGTTTTTTAGTAACTGGCAGTGGAATTTTGACAAAGTATAACAGAGCCATTAGATTGTATATTGCATTAGACGATTTTCAGAACTTAATAGTGAACTGAGCATTATAATTAAAATGGCGGGGGAGGAGAGGGAATGGGAACTCATTTGCTCACTACGAGAATTCAGATTTAAGTAGCTTACTACCGACAAGTTACTTTCAGTATATATTTATGTCTGTACTATTGTAACATGTCATAGCAAAAAATATTTGTTATTAGGCTACACTAAGAGGCTATGGCTACTGCGCTGGTTTTTATCTCTGTCCATTTTCTTCTGTGGTAGAAAATTAGATCAAGAAGCTGTTTTCCTAGTGCAGTGAGTAGAGTTCTGAGTGTCGGGAGTCCATGTTGTGTTTAATTTATGTGAAAAGCCAAGCAAAATCTGTGTACAACAAGTGTAAGTGTATATAACTCATTCACTTCATATCTTAAAAATGTAGGTAAATTAGCATGTTGTTTACTACCTACACAAGACATAAAGTATTTATGAATACTCGAATATTCTTGAGCAACGCAGGAGGGACGTCTTTATACTGATGAATATATTACCGTAACTGCCACTCTAATCGCCAATCTGTTATTTGAAAATTATTTCTTTAATCGATTTTCAACAAAATAATAAGAAAAACACCTACTTTCGAGCACAGTGGCAATATTTTTTTGAGAATTTCCAAATTTTAATTTGATTCCTAAAGGGGTATTTGTGCCAATTGTATACATGCAGATTACATTGTCATGAAAAAATACAGCTGTCATAATCAAGACTCACCAGAAATCAAGAAAAACTCACGATAACCAAAATACGCCTCGATCTGCTTTCAAAACTCTCGTTTTTGTGATAAGAAGAAGTCAGTGGTGCGGGAAAATGAACATATGTGCTCAACACAAAGCACACACTGGATCACTTCAGGTTAACTGTCACACACACACACACACACACACACACACACACACACACACACACACACACACATACATACATACATACACACACGACGTCTTATGAAAGGTGTGAAAGTCTTACTTCTCTCCTATAACACACAAAAGGCATGTTCAGGTGGGTTAAGGTATGTGCTGCGCAAATGGAGATCAAGGCAGCTAAAGCGTTAAAAGAGGCATCTAAAGATGTGCATGAAAGCCAGAAACCGGCAATGGCATTAAAATAAAACTTTAATAATGGAATTTTTAGCTGGTTGCGTTCTTCACCAAGAATCCTTAACGGCCACGGAGTCGAACAATACCTGGCAAGTAAAACATGAAATTTAGTTTCTTCCTTCAAACCTTTTCATACCCCTCTAGTACGTCGTTCTGTTTGATAACAAAATTTGCATATATCCTATTCATCATAAAGCTGTTCTTATATACGTAGTTCACTATAATGAATTACTACACACAGGAATTAATGGCATTAACTGGCAGTGAGAAAGTTGAAAATTTGTGCCGGACCGGGATTCGAACTCGAGTCTACTGCATACTAGGCAGATGAGCTGACCACTGCGCCTTCCGGCCAATGTGGTCACCGTAACTGACTATCCTAACACACCTCCCGTCAGCCCCAATTTCTCAGCTTTTGCTCATTACTCGTGGCATTCCACCAGTTCCTGTAAGAGATCGAGGATGGTGTGCATCGGCACTGAAGTGATCAACTGGTCGTCCTCAACATAATTATATATGTGGTGCCTGCTAGAACAGACACAATTTTGATCCTGCACCCGCTATGGATCAATGCTCGCAGAAATTAAGGACATTAACTGCCAGTGGGCATTGACTTAAATCAATGGGAAAGCTGAAAATTTATGCCGGACGGGGATTCGAACCCACGTCTCCTGCGTACAGTAATCTGAGAAATGCGGCGGGTAATGAGGATAATGGACAAGGGGCACTAAATCAGTAGTGTGTGGAGAAGTTGAGAATTTGGGTATGACGGGGTAGTCCTTATAGTTGTAATGACCACTATATCAGGATGGCGAAGTGGTCAGCTCATCTGCCTAGTAAGCAGGAGACATTAGTTCAGATCCCAGTTCGGTACAAATTTTGAACTCTCCGCATTGATTTAATCAATGCACACTAGCGGCAAATGTAATTAATTACTTTATGTATTGATTGATAGTGGCTTTGGAATCAGTAAAGTGTCTGTTCTTCGGATATGTCTGAAAAAATAGACACTACATATATAATGAATCTGGACATATTATTCCCCAGTCATTCAGCAGCAGAAGATAGAAATACAATCCGCACTGAAATAGTTTGAGACTTCAAATCTGTGAGCAGCAGTAGTCTTGGCCGGTCGACTGGAAGCTCACATTATCCTGGAAAGCAACAAAGAATGCTGATGGAGATCAGGAAGAGGGGAGTGGTGGCATCCCTGTTGGACAATACTTGAGTAATACTTTCGTAAACTTTCGCGGCCGGATTTTGGTGCAGGACTTCAATACACAGCTGAACATTAAGAAACAGCGAAATTTTGCTTGTGCTCATACAACATAGTGTGAAGGATACAGAAGGTATACAGCAGAGCTTCTGGAAAGTCTCGAATGTAAGAGAGATCTACTGCCAGATCTGAAGCCCCGATGACGGGTCGCGAATAGTGACTAGATAGTGGGTAACAAACGTCGGAAGAGGAAAGTACACGTATAACGGATACACCAGTCGAGTAAGATAGAGTAATACAAACGAAAAAAAACTAGCTTTTAAGTTTAGTTACGTGAGTAGGACTAAAAAAATAATGTCTTCTTTAATGTTAACACTAATGGTACATCATGTATCTTATATACCTGTGAACTTAGTTCCACATCAAATGAACTTTGTAATGTGTAACTAATTAACTTCCTAGCACTGTCGCTAACTGGATTGCCCCCCAAAATGCAAGGTTCCCGTGTTCGAGTACCCGTTTGGCACAGTTTTAATGTACGGAAGTTGAACCGGCTGACGAAAGGGACGTCAAATTACTTAAAGTGAGGAGTTTTCGCAATCTCATTTAATGGCAATACTCACAGAACGTCTCAGACCAAGTACTATGCAAGTGATAATAAGACGTATGGTTCAAATGAGAACGACATCAACCAGTAGGCTCAACATGAAAAGGAGAAACAATTTCGTAGCTCGTTGTAGTGGAAGTCATTTATGTATGAACTTCCAGGAAAGACGACAATCGATCGTGGTGAAAGTGTCGAGGGCACTATATGAAATTGGAGAGAAAGAGTACTTGATCTCACAGAGAATGTAATTCCGCCGCCGTAATACTGAAGGCTAGAGGTCTTAACCCATCGCACAGCTAGTGCCAGCATAGCAAAGAACTGTTGGCTTTGAAACGTAAAAAAGGCGAAAAGCTGCTGTGAAATATTCAGGAGCTCCAAATACGTAGCGAGAATTGAAGATGCGGAATAGCTAAGGGGAAAAGGCAGGGAGGTGTCGCCAGGGTAGAGCGAGCCCGCAGGTGGTGGGTTGGGAGGGGCGGCTTGGAAACGGGCCAAAGTAAAGTCTGGGTGAGCTCAGGCTACAGCCTCACACAGCACATAGTTTGCGTGCTCTTTCACGAAGCCAGGGGAAGTAGTCACCAATATACTCGCACCATAGGGCTATCAACCGAAATACACTCCTGGAAATTGAAATAAGAACACCGTGAATTCATTGTCCCAGGAAGGGGAAACTTTATTGACACATTCCTGGGGTCAGATACATCACATGATCACACTGACAGAACCACAGGCACATAGACACAGGCAACAGAGCATGCACAATGTCAGCACTAGTACAGTGTATATCCACCTTTCGCAACAATGCAGGCTGCTATTCTCCCATGGAGACGATCGTAGAGATGCTGGATGTAGTCCTGTGGAACGGCTTGCCATGCCATTTCCACCTGGCGCCTCAGTTGGAGCAACGTTCGTGCTGGACGTGCAGACCGCGTGAGACGACGCTTCATCCAGTCCCAAACATGCTCAATGGGGGACAGATCCGGAGATCTTGTTGGCCAGGGTAGTTGACTTACACCTTCTAGAGCACGTTGGGTGGCACGGGATACATGCGGACGTGCATTGTCCTGTTGGAACAGCAAGTTCCCTTGCCGGTCTAGGAATGGTAGAACGATGGGTTCGATGACGGTTTGGATGTACCGTGCACTATTCAGTGTCCCCTCGACGATCACCAGTGGTGTACGGCCAGTGTAGGAGATCGCTCCCCACACCATGATGCCGGGTGTTGGCCCTGTGTGCCTCGGTCGTATGCAGTCCTGATTGTGGCACTCACCTGCACGGCGCCAAACACGCATACGACCATCATTGGCACCAAGGCAGAAGCGACTCTCATCGCTGAAGACGACACGTCTCCATTCGTCCCTCCATTCACGCCTGTCGCGACACCACTGGAGGCGGGCTGCACGATGTTGGGGCGTGAGCGGAAGATGGCCTAACGGTGTGCGGGACCGTAACCCAGCTTCATGGAGACGGTTGCGAATGGTCCTCGCCGATACCCCAGGAGCAACAGTGTCCCTAATTTGCTGGGAAGTGGCGGTGCGGTCCCCTACGGCACCGCGTAGGATCCTACGGTCTTGGCGTGCATCCGTGCGTCGCTGCGGTCCGGTCCCAGGTCGACGGGCACGTGCACCTTCCGCCGACCATTGGCGACAACATCGATGTACTGTGGAGACCTCACGCCCCACGTGTTGAGCAATTCGGCGGTACGTCTACCCGGCCTCCCGCATGCCCACTATACGCCCTCGCTCAAAGTCCGTCAACTGCACATACGGTTCACGTCCACGCTGTCGCGGCATGCTACCAGTGTTAAAGACTGCGATGGAGCTCCGTATGCCACGGCAAACTGGCTGACACTGACGGCGGCGGTGCACAAATGCTGCGCAGCTAGCGCCATTCGACGGCCAACACCGCGGTTCCTGGTGTGTCCGCTGTGCCGTGCGTGTGATCATTGCTTGTACAGCCCTCTCGCAGTGTCCGGAGCAAGTATGGTGGGTCTGACACACCGGTGTCAATGTGTTCTTTTTTCCATTTCCAGGAGTGTATTTCTGGCTCGATTGTTAGCAGCTCGCGGTCTAGTCACAAGATCTAGGCGAATGATCCACTACATCAGATTCACTGTATTCTACATAAGACTCAGGACATACAGCGCGTGAGTTTAGTGGAAGAACTGATACAACTGTGGTAGCGCGATCGAGATTTGGATCCATCTGGCGCGGAAACCAGCACTCCTTGATCGGACAACCAGCACTAATATAACTAGAGAAATGCTTCAACAAGACAAACTCCCATTTCCACCAGAAAAAAAAGAAAGAGTCACATGTGTGACATGTGGATGATTGGACACACAGCATCGTATGTGGGCGTAATAGAAAACAGACAAGCGAATATCTGTAACTGCCTTACTTAGGATCCTATATGAATTTTGGGAGATCGCACAGGATCAAATCTACAAGAAGGCCTTTGGGAACATGCTCAGAATACTATTATAAAATACTCCCTACACACCTTATAATCGTCGGTACCACACATCGTAAGATGAAGTCTGCTTGCAATAGTTAGACCAACTGAATACGATATAGTTACACACACGACAAACATTGAAAGATGTTTCAGCAAGACGGAAATACACTGTGACAAAAGTCCTGCGATAGATGAATGTACATATACAGATCGCGGTAGTACGCGTACACAAGATATAGAAGGCAGTGAATTCCTCTAGGCATGTGATCCACACCAAACGCCGAAAAACCTGAGCTGGCAGACCCTTTTTAAGCTATTGGGTTGGTGGATAAGTTCGTATCGTTTTTCAGTAAGTTTAATAACCACAATAGATACACATTCAGAGAATTTAGTCACCAATAATACAGTACATTCTACTTCAAACAGTCTGCCAGTGCTTAGGTAACTTTTCGATCGCCTGGTTTCGAAGAGAAGAACTCGTCGAGCCATGTTGGGAGCGCATTTTCATACGGAAAAGAAGTGCTTTGAAGGTTATTTGATAGAGAGCGAATAAACTGAATTAGGCGGGTGCGGAATGATATCTCAATCCAACTCTTGTATAATGTTTTTTGTCGTATTATTTTTGTAAATAAAAACTGCCTTTTCTTCCTGCAATATATTTTGTCTCTTCCAGACGCATCTTTAGAGGCATCTTCAGACGAATCAAAAATGGTACAGTTCTGTTTTGATATGCGATTTCTGTAGATCATTTAGAAACTTGTGGTAAGGTTCTATGGGACCAAACTGCAGAGGTCATCGGTCCCTGGGCCTACACACTAGTTAATGTAACTTAAACCAACTTACACTAAGGGAAACACACACAGACACCCATGCACGATGGGAGGACTCGAACCTCCGGCTGGGGGACAGCACGAACCGTGACGAGGCGCCTCGGACCACGCGGCTATCCCGCGCGGCTTTTGTAGATTATAAAACAGTTCACCTTTTGCTTGGTTGATACAGTTCATCGCGTCATGTTTGGCATATATGGAGAACAACGTGAATTTGTGTTGTGAAGTGAAAACTGTAAAGTCGGTGTGATATAGAAGAACGGGATAAAATATGTCCTACTGTTGCTATGACTTTCTTTTATTTTATCCCATTCTTCTATATCACACCGACATTACAGTTTCCACTTCAAAACACAAATTCACATTGTTATCATCTAAATTATAAATACGTCTGTTTCGGTCAGAGGCATGCCCCACTACTGCTTACATTCTGCGGTACTATTCCAAAGAGTTTACAAAGCAAAAGCGTTTACATACTTTCTTGACTGAAAAAGTTATATCATTAATTTGCAAATGAACCCACAAATAAATTGAATAATTCGCATTAGGTTGTGTAATTAATAATGTGAATTTTAAGTAAGCCAGAAATATCGTAATTTCAATTTTAACTGTTAGTACATATCGATTTAACACATTAATTTCTATTTATACATTTTAACCTGAAATATAATACATCGTATACAAAATCATATGAAAATCATATAGTTAAACAACTGAGATAACGTTCACCTATATTAGTTACTTCATATCGATTTTATCTATAAAAAAAAGGTAATGTTAGAGGAGGGTGTGCCACTACACGTGCCTGATGCGGGTAATAGTCAAGCAAACAGACTTGTTTTCTGTTAGTCTGCCAGAGTGCGGGCCGGCCGCTGTGGCCGAGCGGTTCTAGGCGCTTCAGTCCGGAACCGCGCTGCTGCTACGGTCGCAGGTTCGAATCCTGCCTCGGGCATGGATGTGCGTGATGTCCTTAGGTTAGTTAGGTTTAATTAGTTCTAAGTTCTAGGGGACTGATGACCTCAGATGTTAAGTCCCATAGTGCTCAGAGCCATTTGAACCATTTTGAACCAGAGTGCGGGCTGGTGTTATCGTGGAGTAGCATCGAATCACGCATTCTTCCTGGTCGTTGCTCTTGGACTGTGTCTGCAAAACGTCTCAGCTGTTGGCAGTAAATTTCAGCAGTAATGGTTACAACTCGAGGAAAGAATTCGCAGGACACCACTCCGTCTCTAAATCAAATGGCTCTGAGCACTATGGGACTTAACATCTGTGGTCATCAGTCCCTAGAACTTAGAACTACTTAAACCTAAAGACATCACACACATCCATGCCCGAGGCAGGATTCGAACCTGCGACCGTAGCGGTCACGCGGTTCCAAACTGAATCGCCTAGAACCGCACGGCCACACCGGCCAGCACACTCCGTCTCTGTTCCACCACATTACCTTTTGTGGATGCGTGGAGGTCTTTGTAAGGGAGGTTGCTGCATTGTTTGGGCGCTGCCATTGTCTTATTTTCAATATGTTTGCGTAAAGACACCAGTTTTCGTCACCAATGACAATACAGGACAGTAATGGACGGCGATGTTCACGAGCCAATTGATGACGAGCAAGCACAAATGCACATACGACTAACCGCTGATTGTTGTGGATTCCTCCATCCGCTGATTTTTGTGATTTTGGCATAGAGAATGTGGTACTCATGCACCCAATTTTTGAACCTTCCTCATTGGATACAAATGTCGCACGATGATGAAATGGCCGTAGTTCATTACATTTGCCAGTTCTCCAGTACACGTACGTGGATAATTGTGGATTAATGTGTTTAAACGATCTTCATCCAACTCTGAAGGTCTTCCTGAACGTGCAGAATCACTGATGTCAGAACGATCCACCTTAAAACGGGAAAACCACTTTCTTGCAGTGCTCTCTCCAGTGAAGTTATCCTTATACACGGTGCAAATGTTTCTGGCAGGCTCTGCTGCTGTCACCCATTTATTGAATCAAACCTCTTTTGAATTCATACAGAAGAATAAGTGGGAAATGTTCCGATTTCTCCACTTGGCTCTCCATTTTCTAGCGTCTACGGTTCCACACACTATCTTCAAATGATAAAATGACAATAAGTAAACCCAAAAAGCAACAGTCGTAACTCCAAACAAAAAGAGACAATCTATAAACAAACTCATAGCGACCGGAATACCAACAAGCAAAACAAAAACGCTATGAACTTTGCCTCCAACCTAATATCTGTGTAATCTCTACATATATTGTCCATAATGGATTTGCGGTAACACAGGGCTGCTGAAACAGATGTTACCATTTACATTGGATTGACTTTTATTGTACTTTATTAATTATTCCAATTTCATTATTATTTTAATTTATTTAATATGAAAACACACGCTCTGTACACAAGTCCAAACGAAGCTATTGCTTCTTCGACCTGTACTCCTTGGTTCTCAATGCACGTGCAAAATCTTTTCACCAAGCAGACCCTAGCTTGTTCACACATTTCCGTAAAAATAGAGAGGACAACATGTGTTATGCGTCCTCTAAGGTCATTAATGTCACAGTGTTTAGCGTAGGATTTGGACCTAGTGGGGTTCAGGCTGGGGATTGTGGATATTTGGGCTCAGTTTCACAACTAATTTACTAAACATAAAATTGTCTTGGCAACAGAACATCAACAATTGAAAAAGAAACAGGATTAAAATCAGCTTTACCTCAACACACAGAATTGGGCAGTAATAATAATTAGAGAATGTGGGCCCTGACACAGACAAGAAACGATATTACATTTAACTTTTCCAATTAACTATAGGACATTATGACAACCCTCAGACTTAATTAAGATCACGCATATTGCTCACAGCTATACATTTGTCTATGGATACTCGCCATCACTAACTAGTCACTAGGACTAGTTACTAACAAGTATCTACAGCACTATCCTAGAACTGGGAGCTAACGACTATCTACGGCACTGTCTACACATATATATCAGTACAATCCACTCTACTATGAAACATAAAAATGAATCAGTCACAGAACAAAATAACGGGGAAAGCACACTATCACAGCGTGTTAAAAATAAGATCACTTTCTCTCCAATGAAATACAGAAATCAAGGACGCTCATGGCGAGTAATTAACAAAATACAACCGGCTGTCTCTTTTAGAGAACACATTCGCTTGCCGGATGTGCCATCACTCAACAACCACAACACGTCGCAGTGTAACCAAGGACTCCCCCACGTAACGGAGCAACGAAAGGTAAATAGCGATTGAGAAAAAAAGCAGGTCATTTCCGTTTTCAAGGAGAATCGTACGACAGACGCGCTTAATTATAGGTCATACCGTTGAAGTCAATCTGCTGTAGAATTATGGAACATATTTTGTGCTCAAGAATTATGAATCTTTTGACGAACGAAAATCTCCTCTACAGAAATCAATATGGTTTCCAGGAACAATGATGTTGCGAAACTAAGCTATCTCTGGTCTTCCATGAGACTCATACCGCTGTAGACAACGAGTTCAGGTTGATACCGTGTCCCTTATTTTTAGGAAAGAATTTGACACGCTGTCGTTTAACGGAACAAAAAAATAAATAAATAAATAAAATAAAATAAAATAAAATAAAAATAAATAAATAAATAAAGCAAGGTTACCGAATACCAGATCAGATTTGAGGCTGGATTCAAGACTTCCTTGCTTTGACACTCCAGAGTCGAAATCAGTAAAGGAAACTTCCGGAGTGCGCCAAGGAAATGTGATAGAACCGTTACTGTTTACAGTAATAAAAGTGATCTAGTAGGAAGCGCCAGATGCTTTCTTAGACTGATAGCAGGTGACGCTATCGTCTATAACAAAGTAACAACGCCAGAAGACAGTATCGGTTAGCAGACTCACCTGCAGAGGATTGATGAAATGTACAGGCTCTGGCAGTCGCACACATACCGTAATTCGGAATAACACAAGCACTGCGGTAGTGACTTTCAAGTAGAACGTCTCCCCTGTACGAGATTATACATAATGAATGTACGAGTACAGGTTGTAGACAGACTGACGACATATGGAAGTTTAGGTCTGGCTGTGACTCGTGCTGGAATAGCCTAAGGGACGACCGGCATGGTAGCTCAGCGTGGCGGTCACCGAGCTGCCTGGTCTCTGTAATAAAATAAAAAAAAAAAAAAAAAAAAAACTGAGTGAAGGGATCAACAACGAACCTCAACGGATGTCGTGTGACGTCCGCTACGACCAAATACAACGAACAATAACGAACAAAATGCAAAAAAAAGGGTACGGCGATCCCTCGCGGTAAGCAGAATATCCGGGTTCGAGTCCCGATCTGGCACAAATTTTCACTGTCCTCATTCCTTTATATAGCTGATAGTTTTCCATAATCGCAACTGCGAATAGTTTTAATGTGTCTGTCCTTTCCAAGACGAAAGTAAGCTATTATGCTCGAACAGTCCACGGGTATACTCTCGGTTCATGGTGTCCAACTGGCATAATATTTCGGCGATCAGACATGTCGCCACCTGACGATGGTGACATGTCTGATCGCCGAAATATTATGCCAGTTGGACACTATGAACCGAGAGTATACCCGTGGACTGTTCGAGCAACAAATACGCAGGGAGAAACTGAAGAATCACGAAGCTATTATGAATTCAAAGGGTTTTCTTACAAGTTTCATACAGCACCTGTATGGCTGTACGGGGAATATATAGAAAGGTAAGAAATGCTTGGCAGTTGCCACAAGAAATAGATTACAAAAAAAATGGTTCAAATGGCTCTGAGCACTATGGGACTTAACATCTATGGTCATCAGTCCCCTAGAACTTAGAACTACTTAAACATAACTAACCTAAGGACATCACACAACACCCAGTCATCACGAGGTAGAGAAAATCCCTGACCCCGCCGGGAATCGAATAGATTACAGTTTACCATATCGGTCAGTGTGAAATACTCATCTCTGACACTGGACATGACGATAGTGAATGGGCAAACTTTCCAAATACAGTATTGGCCTGCGAGCCGAGTAGAGGCGTGAGAGAAGGGAGGCGTAGCTGTGGTTACACAGTTTGTGGAGGCTCCTTTTCTTAAAAATGCCCCATGAATTTATTTAAAAAGCTAAGTTTTGCCTGCAAATCCGAGGGCATAATTCAATAAAATTTAATTTATTATAGTCTTTCCAGGGTGAATCACCAGTATAATGAGCCTAAAATAAAGCCCCCTGGCAAATCGAAGTTACCAGTGCCAAAAATCATAACTGGGACTCTAGAAATTACATCTGGCAGGATTCAAATGTATCGCTGAGACAGCTACCTTTCACAATACCATAGAACATACCAATATTAAAACAATGAATATTTGTGTCAGTTTCACTCAACAATTCAAAATAGAAAAATACTGCACACTTCACAAAATTACAGAAAATAAAATGAGAATATTTTTCCTCCAGGTCTCAATGTACAGTTATATCAATGAAATAAAATCTCAATATATTCTGTAAACAATAATCCAGATACTGCGGGTCATAATATTAACTTCCTAATAGTCTTTGAAGTAAAGTAACTGCAATAGCACTGACGCAGCTATAAATCAGTCAGTGCAGAACGAATACAGTGCAACTACTGCTACAATTTCAAATAGTTTTTCTTTCTTCAGAGACAAAGGCTCCTCCTTTTAGACCATTGTTGTGTACCCCTGCCACGACCATACGAGTTTCCCGGATTGGGAAGCCGGGTGGTGACTCGGATGTTCTTTAGAGATTGCCCTGAAACAATTTCTTTCCAAAATTGCTAATAGAATGATTTATTTCCACTGTTCGGTCGTGTCCCACCACTCAGTAACAGTTTAGAAAAACATCATTCTTTCATTGAATTGGAAATTAATATTTCGGAGGGGGAAAAATATCGTACGTAACAGGATCCTTTCAGCGAAATCAAAATGTGTCTAAAAAGAGCCGTGCATGGAGCGTTCAAAGAATTGGAAAATAAAATTCTATCTATATAGAATCATAAGAAATTTTGGACATGTTAACTCAGTAAACGACATGTTAACTTAGTAACCGCATCAAAGCCATCTGCGTAGAAAGTCTGTGAAACAATCGCACAAAGAAGACATAAATATAAAATTCCATTTTCCAAAATTGTTTCAGTGAGGCTCTTCCACTAAATCGCCAAACGAACCTCAAAATTACAGGTACTGAAATACGATACTGCGGGATAGAAAATCAACTGAAATCGCTCAACAGAGGAAAAAGAAGGAACTGTACTTGCTGTGATACCTATAAGATTCCAGATAGAGTATGCAAGGAAAATTGCTCGTCTTCCGTCATCAGTGTGCTGTAGCGATCAGAAATATTCCCGGGTCACTTTCGTTTTCAAGACTACACGCACGAAACTATTTCCTACATCTCTGAAGTCATTCTGTTTTAGAATTTAGGAACAGATCTTATGGTCCCGTATTATGAATTAACGGACTATGCAAATAGCGATCGAGTGAAACGCAGGTCGCTCTGATCGTCCACGACACGCAGGAGGCCGTTTTCCATGACTTCCGGTAGGCACTCATTGCTGTTCCACGCTGTCATCTTACGAACAAAATACAAGCACACAGGACATGAGATCAGCTTTGTGATTAGACTGAAGTGGTCTAGCAAACAGAACACAGTATATCATTCTTAGCAGAGAGAGATCTTCAGGAACATCGAGCATTCAAGTAACTATTGTAGGTCAATTGCTTTTCGCAACATTCATGTATAAACGGCGTAGCGAATAACGTCGGAACTTCATGAGGCTTCTTGCGGGTGATACTGTTATGTATAGAGTGATAATAACGCTAGGAACTGTAGCGAGATGAAAGACGACATGCAGAGAATGTTTGCTGCAGGGATTACCGGTTGACCATCGACATAAACAAATGTAACCTACTGCGCGTAAACAGACGAAAAACCCATTATTGTACGATTACACGATTGCAGAACAGTCACTGGAAGCAGTCACATCCATAAAGTGTATGGGAGCACGCGTGCGGAGCGATTTAAAGTGAGACAAACACATAAACCTGACATTAAGTAAGACAGATACCAGACTCAGTTTTATTGGAAGAATCCTCAGGCGGTGTAGTCTGTGCGCGAAGCAAGTAGTTTACAAATCCCTTGCTCGACTGGTACTTGATTGTTGCTCGTCAGACCGTTATCCGTAGCAGTTAAGAGTGATAGAGGAAACTGACAAGGTTCAAAGAAGAGAAGCGCATTTCTTCACAGACTCATGTAGTAAACGCGAAAGTGTCACAGAAATGTTCATCTTACTCCCAGCAGCAAACGCTACAAGAGAGGCGTTGTTCATCACGGCGTGGCTTACTTTTAAAATTCTGAGAGCGTACGTTCCTAGAAATGTCAAGCGACATACTTACTGCTTCCTCTCACATACTCGTATATGCCGCGGACAGGGCATGAAGGCAATATCAGAGAGATTCGTGCTCACACGGAGGCTTACTAGAATCGTTCTTCCTGCAGTATATTTGAGACTAGAATAGGAAATGGGGTAAGTAACAGAGGTGTAAAAAGCGTCATCTTCCACACTCGACGAGACAGCTAGCTGAGCATGGATTACGTTGTACAGATTGCGGAGTATAGATGTAGACTTATATGTAGAGACTAGTTTCAAAATATCGCGACTTATTTCCTTGTCTTTCTTCAATTTGAGCTTTCTTCCATTGATCTTACAGTCTTTACGATCTTAAAGGTCAATATTTCTGATTTAAAAGAATGTAAATATATGACTCTTGTTGTCGCAGGCATTTATGGTCGAAATGAGTCCATTCAGGCAAAGCAAAAAAATCTGTAACTAAGATGACGCAGTTTGACAAAGTGCAAAATGGAAAACTGTAAGATGATATGAGAGGAAAGGCTTTTTTTTTTCTCGACACTATAGCTACTCGTGGGCACTATCAATGTGCCTATATACCTGACCCAAAGAAAAGAAACGTCATAAATCATGTAGTAGCTCATCTCAGAACGAAATGGGATACGAGATGGGTGAGAAGCGAATGCGATGAATTGTAAGGTTCGCCTCCGCGGCTCTCTGCCGGTCACGGTGTGTGCGTGTGCTGGCACCAGCTGGCGCCGGAATTCGATCCGGAGCAGCTATATGCCATGCCATCAAGGCATACATCACCGACCGCGAAACCACAACCGGATGTCGTATCTGTACGGAGACTCCGGCACAACAGGTAATGTGTCGCGAATGGGAACAGGGTTAGACATCTGGGACTGCATTTAACGTGCCTATGTGGCTATCAAAGGATTAAAAGAAACCGCTGCAGAACTACGGCCTATTGAGACTTCGATTTATCGTAGGGCGATACTTGCTATGTCGGCTACTGTGGGAGTCGAGTCAGCACCGCCACAAACAAAGAAGGAGAGAAGATGCGATGGGCGGTGGCAGAAATCTGAAATGATCTGTACATACACTTGCAGACCAATAGAATTCTTTATTTCTAAGAAGGAAAGAAACATAACTTCGTGTTAAGAAGTGGCTTGATGGGCTTCCTGTGCCTCCTACATGCAGTCACTTTCCCCAGTTGCTATTCGCAGAACGCAGGCTAAGTATCGTCTTCCTATTACTCAATTCTGATGCTTTCGAATCGACCGAATTGGATCCGGATAGCGATTGGCGGCTGCTTAAGTCAGCGTTGACAGAGGGCGCTGAACTATGTCCTCCTGGAGGTGTGGCTCTGCCTGCTATTTCCAATGGCGCGCGGGTCAGTGCCTTCTTGATGCCGTTTTGCGGCGCTGCGCTGGTCGTTGAGCAGTTGAGGCTTTACGACTGCACAGTACTGCTGCTCCCGTTGATCTGGATCCTATCACTGTCACGTGAATATGAAATCGAATGGTTCAGCAGCGCCGTACACAACGCCATGCAGTATCTCAAAGATCCCTCACGACCAGCGCCCGAGAAGACAGAGGACAGATATATTATTCACTTCACTGTGCAGGTCGAACAGCCGCGTAATGTCGTTTGCATCAGGAAATGGGATCCCATCCACAAGGACCAGTGCGAGAACGTCTGCAGCAGCACCACGGACTGTAAGCACGTTGATCATTGTAGCTTCGGTAGTGATGCTGCCAAGGGAACACTGGACACAGGAGTGGCCACACGTAGTTTTACCAGACAAGTCCCAGTTCGGAGTAGAGAATCACGGTGGACGTATCCGCGTGCTGTGTCTCCGAGGAGAACAAATGTTGCCAGACTGCATTTGTCATCGTAATGCAGGTCCAGCAGAAGGAGTGATGGTTTTGGGGTGCGCAAAACCAGTGTTTGGCATACTATACGTTACATTTCTGGTATGTTAAGGTCATTGGCTGAGTTGTGTCTTCTATGTCTCTATGACGTCACATTTCAACGAGATAATGTGGGATCACATATATCCCATGTTGTTCTGATTAAAGACGTGGGCAGCACGTTCTCCAGAACACTATCTCATTGGAAACGTCTAAGGTTTACGAAAGAGTCTGGCACGCCAACACTCGCTAGCTACTAGGACTGATTATCTCTGGCACAGAGTTGAAGCGCCATGGAATGACATACCTGAACCTGTCGTACTCGATACACTGCCAGGTTAGGGCTATTGGTCTCCCAGAGGAGGCACACATGTAGGTCTACAACTCATCATCTACATCTGCATGATTACTCTGCAATTCACAATTAAGTGATGCAGAGTGTTCATCGAACCACCTTCGAGCTATTTCTCTACCGTTCCACTACCGAACGGCGCTGGAGGAAAACGAACACTAAAACCTTTCCGTGCGAGATCTGATGTCTCTTATTTTAATATGATGATCGCCACCGGAGGAGAAAGCTGCAGCTTTTAATTTCACGAGAAGATCCTACTGCAACGAAAAACGCGTTTGTTTTAATGACTGCCACCCCAATTCATATATCGTGTCTGTGGCCCCCTCCCCCCCCCCCCCCCCAACCCCCTATTTCGCGATAATACAAAACGAGCTGCCCTTCTTTGAACTTCCCGATGTCGTCCGTTAAACTTATGTGGTGAGGTTCTCATACTGCGCAACAATTCTCTAGCAGAGCGCGGGCAAGCATGGTATAAGCAGTGTCTTTAGTAGATACGCTTTCTAAGTGTTTTGCGTACAAACTGCTTTCCCCTCAACATTATCTATGTCATTTTTCTAATTTATTATTCGTAACTGTAATCCCTAAGTATTTAGCTGAATTTGTAGATTTACATTTTGTGTGATTGATTACGTAACCGAAACTTAGCTTATTTCTCTTATTACTCATATGGATGAATTCACACTTTTCATTATTTGGAGCCAATTGCCAATTTTTACACAGTACAGCTATCTTGCCTAAATCATTTTGCAGTTGATTTTGATTAGCTGATAATTTTACAGGGCGGTGAATTACAGCACCATCTTCAAGCAATCATAGAGGGCTGATCAGATTGTCTCCTCTGCCATTTATGTAGATAAGGAACAACAGAGAGCGTATAGCACTTCCTTGGGGAGCACCAGGTGTTACTTTCGTTTTAATAGTTGATTCCTTGTCAATTACTACGAAATGTGGCCTTTCTGATAAGAACTCACAGATTCAGTCGCACAACTGAGGCGCTGCTCCCCAGCCACAAAAATTGATTAGAAGTTACTTGTAAGGAACGGTGTCAAAAGCGTTCTGGAAATCTAACAAATCTGACATCTCCCATCGACAGCACTAATTTTTTTGTGAGAATAAAGAGCTAGGTCTGTTTACGTTATTTCCTGAATCCGTATTGGCTATTTGTCAATAAATCGTTTTCTTCAAGGTTGTTCATAAATGTTTGAACACAGTATACGTTCCAAAATCCTTCTGGAAATCGACATTAGTGTATTAGGACTGTTATTCAGTGGAATATTCCTATTTGCTTTCTTCGATATTGGGGTGACTTGAGCAACTTTCCAGTCATTGGGTAAGGACCCTGCCGACGGACGAGGAGCAGTATATGACTGCCAAGTATGATACTGTGTCAGCGTACTGTGAAAGAAACCTGACTGGTGTACAGTATGAACAGGAGACCTTGCCTTTACTGATTTAAGCTGCTTCGCTACACAGAGGATATCTACGTCTAAGTTACTCATTTTGGCAGTTGTTCTAGATTCGAATTCTGGAATATTTACTTAGTCCTCTTTGGTGAAGGCGTTTCGGAAAACCGTGTCTAGTAACTCTGTTGTAGTGACACTGCCATCAGCGATATCACCATTGCTATCGCAATGCGAAGGTATTGACTGCGTCTTGCCGCTTGTGTACTGACCATATGACCAGAATCTCTTTGGGTTTTCTCTACAGATTTCGTTGTGGAAAATATTAAAAGCATCTCACATTGAAGTTCACGCTAAATTTCGAGCTTCTGTGAAACTTCTCATATCTTGGGTATGTAGTGTTCTTTTAAATATGGCACACTTTTCTGTTGCTTGTGCAACAAAGTTTTACCCGTTTTGTGTACCATGGTAGATCAATACCATTGCTTATTAACTTATTTGGTATATATTCCTCAACTGCAGTCAATACTATTTCTTTGAACTCGAAGCACATCTGGTCTCCGCTTACAAACTCAGATCTAAGGGAGTGGAGACTGTCTCTCTAAAATGAATTACAGATTTAATCATGTATTCTTCCTCGTGTGCTGTGTTCGAACGATATCTGTAATTTAGTTTCTTGCTATCCTTCCTGATGTTGCTGTTTTAATGGACAGCAAAAAATACATTTCTACATCTAGATACATATTCCGCAAGCCACTGTATGATGCACTGTAGAGGGTGCCTTATATCATCAGTAGTCATTTCCTTTTCTGTTTTACTCGCAAATACAAGTAGAGCAAGGGAAAATCGACTGCCTATATGTCTCCATATGAGCCCTAGTTTCCTTTATCGTATCTTCCTGATCTGTACACGAAACATAGGTTCGCGGCAGTAGAATCGTTCTGCAATCAGCTTCAAATACCGCTTCTCTAAATTTTTTCAGTAGTAAATTACGCTGTAGGAAATAATGCAACAAACTCTAATTATTTTAGAAATTATTTTACTCTACAAAATGTGTGGCTGGTTGCAGTATTTCCTGCAGTGTAGTTTACGAAGATAATTGCGGTGTTCTCTGACCACAGTGGATAAAATAATTTCTGAATGGTGTTTCGGCAAAAGATCGTCGTCTTTCCTTCAGGGATTCTCATTCGAGTTCACGAAGCATTTCCGTTATACTCACGTATTGATCGAACCTTGTAAGAAATCTAGCAGCCCGCCTCTGAGTTTCATCGATGTCTTCCTTTAGTCCGACCTGGAGGGGATCTCAAACATTCGACCATTACTCATAAATAGGTTACACTAGCAAGATGTGGAGCCACAGTCGCACTTGAAAACGGTGAGAAAAGCGGTAAAGTATTTGATAAAGGTGATAAAAGGTGACAAATTATTTCAATAAACTCTTATGGCACTAGCTATTATCTATTTATTTTAAAGAAAGCTGATGAAAGTGGAAAAGAAATGGATATCGTTACGGCTGATAATGTGTACGAGATCGTTAAATACGCCTGAAGAGAAGAGCATCTCAAAAACGTAGTGAACGAAGATAGAACAAATCTTCTTTGACGTATTGTCGTTTGACTGTCGACTGGGAATCGTTGGACAATGTTTGTTTAATGGTTCTTCTGGCGTTTCTCAGCCCGAGTTTCTGGCATCGTCAAAGGTGACTGGGGCCTTACCTCCGCATTTTGGGTAAACCGACAACAATATTTTTTGAGGGACATCATCTTTACGCCAATGACTGTTATAAGTTTTTATTACACTACTGCATTTTCGGCCTGAAGCCATTATCAAGTGCTGCTGAAAAATACAGAATGTTTATGAATATTATTTTACAGATTTACTATATGTTTTTTTAAAGAGGTGGAGCCCCTCAACACCCACACCGGAATGATGGCCAACACAAAAGGTCTACTGCCATCTCTGCATAGGGGTTAGTATTCACTAAAGTGAGGTGTCGCAGGATGTGGGTACTGCGATGTTTGCGTACATCTGGTTAAGGTTAACCATTAATACGCACTTATCAGGAGATAGATTGGGTCGAAGTCGAACGAAGGGTAGCGGTTTGAAGGGCAGAGGGAAAAAAGTGCCAAGGCAAGAGCCAAGGGTGGTATGAGCAGTAGCGGATGTCTTGCTGCCTGCGATAGATCGTGCAAGGATAGGCTTTGTTAGTAGTGGGTATCATGCATGTCGATACCTTGACGTTGTGCGGTTGTGTTGCTCGGAGGCTGGCGCTGGGTGCTGGTGTAGAGTCCTCGTTTAGCTTCAGCAACCTGCTACAGTTTTTGTGTTCCATAGGTCATATATCGGTTGCACAGTGTAAGGTAATGTTGGCAGTTTGTTTGTGCGTCAGTGGGCGAGCTCGTCGGAGTCCCTGCTGTGGCCTGTTGGTCGGCTCTGATAGCAGCTGGTAATTACCAGTCAGTGTTGCTGATATGCAGGGGCTTGCCGACGTTTGTCGCTTGTTTGCGTATGTTAGTTTACCATAGGTGGCTATGCCCTAGCTAGCAGTGTCATTGGCCGCTTGTGCTTCCACCTATGGTAGTGATCGTAGTTTTCCAGAGTGAGGATGAAAGGATTGTTCGAGTGTCTCGAGTTCCTGTATAGTCGTGTGGCGTGTTTTTTGAATACTTCCTTGAGGGTATCAAGGCGGTATTCATAGTGAAGATCCACGGTGCGTGTGTAGCGTGGAGCGTTGCTAATGATTCGTAGCACTTTGTTCTGTATGATCTGCAGGCGGCGCAGTCATGTAGGAGCTGCATATCCCCAGATGGGAGCTGCGTACGTCATCAGAGGTCTAATCAGTGTCATGTATATGGACCTCGACACCCTCCTGTTCAGTGTGCTTTCCCTGTTGAGCATTGGGTAGAGCTGTTTGAGCCTCGCGTGCGCTCGGTTGGCAACGTACTCGATGTGGTCCCCCCATGTAAGTTTCCGGTCCAGCCAGACACCTAAGTATCTGACTTTCTCTCTGAAACGTATTGGGCGTGTATGTAGTGTTATCGGTCTACAGTGTTGATATTTGCGCAGTAGTTTCGGTCTACGTGTGAATAGAACTGCTTCGCACTTGTCGACGTTTACTTTAATACGCCATCGCTCCAACCAAGGCTCAGCTGTTCTGAGTGCTGTCTGTATTCGTGAATTGGTGTTCGACGGTTTCCAGTCACTATGTGTCGTCACTATGTGTCTTTTTTTTTCCTTTATTGAGTTTCGATTCTCCCTGAAGGGGGCGGGCTGGCAGCAGCTTATTACGCCGCTCTGCAGCCTACAGAATTTGTTTTAAAAAGATGAAGAGAATAAAAAAATAACAGTTGGCGATAAAAACGGAGACTTAAAGGTAAAATGGCAGAAAATTCTGGAACATAAAACAAAACACAGGATTTATGATTCTAATAAAATACACAGGGAGCAGAAAAATAATAGACAGACAATTATAAAACACGACGAGAGTCTGGTTTCTGTTCGCAAGAGATATAAAATGCACACCCAGCGACAGCATGATTTCTGTTCGCAACACTGTGGAAAGACGCACAACACTGAACACTCACTTAAACACTGCACTAAAAAGTTGGCACAAATATGGCATACCACCGAGAGCAGGTGGGGGGAAACTGGAGAGATGACGGGAAAAAAGGGGGGAAGGAGAGGAAAAGTGAAGGGGGGAGGGGGGAAAGGAGTCAATGGAAGATGAGGATCCATAAGAGGTGTG
This sequence comes from Schistocerca piceifrons, assembly GCF_021461385.2. NCBI lineage: Eukaryota > Metazoa > Arthropoda > Insecta > Orthoptera > Acrididae > Schistocerca > Schistocerca piceifrons. The sequence goes on from NC_060138.1 coordinate 1,008,230,989, forward strand.
AGGAGTGCTGAGCAGACGTGCCAGGGAGTGGGGAAAGCAGAGGAGGGGAATACAAAAGGACTTGAGGGGGGGAGAAAGGAGATAGGGAGAGGTTAGGTGGGGAGAAAACACAGAATGGAAGGGGGGAGGAAGAGGGAGCCCAGAGAAAGGACGGAGGAAAGGAGGGGGGTGAGGATCAGAGTTGATAGGAAGGATAAATCGAGGGACAGAGGGCATCATCTGGGAGGGGGAGTTGAGGCAAGCCACCTTGGGAAAGGAGATGTAGGGTGGAGAGATGGAGGGTAGGGGGGATACAACAGTGAAGACGGGGCAGGGGGGCAGGGATGGGAGAGGAGAGAAGCAGCCAGGGGCTGAGGGGGTTCAAGGCGGTGGGAGGTGTAGAGGATGCGGATATGTTCGAGGAATAGGAGCAGATGGGGGAAAGGAATGAGATCATAGAGGATCCGCGTGCGGGACGGGAGGCGTATACGGAAGGCGAGGCAGAGTGCATGACGCTCAAGGATCTGGAGGGACTTATAGAATTTGGGGGGGGGGGCAGATATCCAGGCAGGACTGGCATAACAGAGGATGGGACGGATTAAGGATTTGTAGGTGTGGAGGATGGTAGAGGGGTGCAACCTCCATGTCCGGCCAGAGAGGAGTTTGAGGAGCCAGAGGCGGTTGTGGGCTTTGGATTGGATGGAGCGGAGATGAGGGATCCAGGTGAGGTGACGGTCAATGGTGAGGCCAAGGTAGGTGAGGGTGGGGGTGAGGCGGACAGGGCGGGCGCAGACAGTAAGGGAGAAATCCAGGAGCCGGAAGGAGCGAGTGAAACGACCTATGATGATTGCCTGGGTCTTGGAAGGATTGATTTTCAGGAGCCACTGGTTACACAATGCAGAAAAAGGTCAAAGTGATTCTGGAGAAGGCGTTGGGACTGTTGGAGGGTAGGAGCGAGGGCGAGGAATGCGGTGTCATCAGCATATTGCAAGAGGTGTACTGGAGGGGGGGGGGGGGGTTTGGGGCATATCTGCCGTGTACAAGAGGTAGAGGAGAGGGGATCACTATGTGTCTTTTTTGTTATTTTTTTTATTGTATTTCAATTCCCCATCGGGGCGGGCTGGCAGCAGCATAGGCGCTGCTCTTCAGCCGAAAGACATAGAACAAAACAATAGAAGACATTTAAAAACAGCAAACGAGAGAATAAGGTGAACATAGATATAAAAAAGGGGGAACATCATGGAAGGCAATAGACAAAAAACGGGGTGACTGTAAAATGGAGATAAAAAACTGTTTAAAAGTAGCACACACAAAAAGCCACACACTGCGACGGTTAAAAGAACACAAGGCACAGTACGACAGGAGCATAAAGGTAGCAACAGATGGCATAGCACATAACATAACACTGACAGCGAACCTCAAGGCAGTACACAATTAAAATCACACCTCTTGACGCACATGAGAAACAGCACTAAACACAACACTGACGTGGCACACTGATGATGATCAATACAGAGGATCTGCCAGGCGCTAGGAGATGAGGGAGACCTGAAGAAGGGAGGGAGGGGGGAAGAGATGGGGGAGGGGAGCGGGGGGCACGCGGAAGAGGACCAGGTAGGGAGGGATGTGGGAAGGAGAGAGGCAAGTATGGTTGTGCAGGGTCTCAGGGGAGGGGGGGATGGAGGAAAATCCGCTCTTGGAGAAGAAGGAAAGAGGAAAAGGGGGCCCTGGGGAGGGTGGGGGAACAAGTCCAGGTTATAGTTGGAAGGAGGGTAGATGTCACGGCGAAGTTCGTCATCCGGGAGGGGGCACTATGTGTCTTTTTTTTTTCTTTATTGTGATTTCATGCCCCTGCTCCATATGGGCAGGGGAGGGCTGTCAGTGGCACAATCCGCCACTCTTCAGCCGAGTGACATGACAACTAAAACAAGAATAAAATAATACATACATAAGGAGATAAAAAAGGGGAACATAAAACAGAGTAAGGGGAGAAAATGGAGGTAAAAATACACTGACATGTAGGCGTTCATTGGGGACAGTTAAAAAAGTCACCAGAAAGTTAAAAAACACAGTTGGCGATTCTTAAAACACAGAGAAGACACTGGATGCATATGCACAGGTTAAAAGTTGGCCATAGTATTAAAAACACTCCAAAACAACACACTTAAAACCCACTTGGAGCACACACGACGAAGAATAAAACTACCAGGTGGGACCTGCCGAGGGAAAGGTCAGAAAGGATGGAAAAGGAGGGGAGAGCATGGGGCAGCTGGGGAAGCGGCGGGATGAAGAGAGGAGGGGCAACAGTGGGCACACAAAGAGGCAGGAGACACATGGGGAGGGAGAGGAAAAGGGAAGACAGGGCAGGTGGGAGCGCAGAGACACTGAAAGAAGGCACAAGAGATGGAGGGGGAGGAGGATGGGAAATCCGCTCAGAAGGAGAGAGGGGGAGGAGAGGGAGCTCTGAGGAGGAGGCAGGAAGAGGGGGTTAGAGTTGGTAGGAAGGGTAGATGTCAGGGCGAAGCTCATCATCCGGGAGGGGTAGATGGTGGAAGTTGTGTTGGGAAAGGAGATGGAGGGTGTGGAGATGGAGAGAGGGAGGGACACAACGGTAATGGCGCGGCAACTGGGTGGGAGTGGAGAGGAAGGGCGACACCAGGGGGTGAGGGGGATCAAGGCGGTGGACAATATATAGTGTGCAGATGTGTTCAAGGAAAATGAGAAGGTGGGGGAAGGAGATGAGGTCATAGAGGATGCGCGTGGGGGACGGAAGGCGGATGCGGAAGGCAAGGCGGAGTGCATGGCGTTCGAGGATTTGGAGGGCTTTATAGAACCGGGGAGGTGCGGAAATCCAAGCGATGCTGGCATAAAAAGGATGGGGCGGATCATGGGTTTGTAGGTGTGAAGGATGGTGGAAGGAGGGGCACTGTGTGTCTTTTTTTTTTTTCTTTATTGTAATTTTTATCACCTTACACAAGGCGGGCTGTCAGCAGCTGAGTACGCCGCTCTTCAGCCTTGAGATTTACAATAAGTAATAAATAGAGGGGACACAGAGAATACAATCAAAAATGGCGGGCAAAACAATGGAGACACCAAAAAACAAAAAACACGGAGCCGTTCACGCCTGACGAGAAAACATCACTGACACTAGTCGACACGGCGCACAAAACAGGGATGATGGCGATGGTACACGTGAACAGTGGCGGCGTTCCGGCGAACAAACACTAAACACAAACGAAGGCACACACACGCGACGCTAATGGCGATGACCTCCGGCGCGCGAATGTTCACTGGGCGTGTGCGAGTCGCACTATGTGTCTTTTTTTTTTTTACTTTATTGTTATTTTAAAACCTGTACAACAGGTAGGCTGTCAGCAGCACACTACGCTGCTCTTCAGCCATAGAAGACACAAGCAGCAAAAACAGTGAGAAGACACATAAGTCACAGAGCGGTGGGCAATAAAACAGGAGACACATAGAGACAATCACGGAGCCGTTCACACTCGTCGATAATCCACACTGCTAGCTGATGAGACGACGCACAACCACTGAAGATGATGATGGCACTGGTGAACGATGGAGGGGACCACACTATGTGTCGTTGTCATTCCTGTTAAATATATTCATGCCGTTGTTACACAGTGCGAGCACGCGTATACAAACATTGTAGAACACCATAATCTGTAAATGCACATGTTCATTAATCCATCACTAATCACACATGCATTAGACCACAGCTGCACACTACTGTTTGCAGGCTACTAATAACCGCTTTGGCGTGTAAACGGATTACAGATACTGTTTTACTATGTGTGGAGCGCCATTGCAGTCCAACGACTGTACTAGGAAGCAAAGAGTATGCCCTCGTTGCACAATTCTGAAGTCTGCTATAAAAGCTTACGTGACTTATTCTTAAACCATCGTAGATAAAAGTGAGAATTATACATCAAATTACATACATAAGGGTTACACTTCATTATACATAAAATCTTACGTGATTTATTTTTAAAACGTCCTGAATGAACGTGAGGATTATACGTCGAATTACATAGTTAAGGGTTGAACATCGTTACACAAAACTGTAGGTATTCTTTTGCCCACTTCTGCTGTAAAATTTGTACAGGACGAACGAATGAAAATACAATACAGTACGGCATTCACTATGCCAATCACATAAAACGCTCTACCGGCATCGAAGGGTAAAATAATAACTCGTAGTCAGATGTACAATAACCAAGCCTGCAGAGGCAGTGAGATTTCACGCAGTACCTCATGTGCTACCAAATCAGTAGCACGCTCCCATGGAACCACCTTCACTCAAATCCAACAAACCTGGCGTAACATTTTGTTAGCTTTACATGCATTTTCAGTACATAAATTGTTCATCGACATAGCAACGAAAGTAATATGAAACTACAGCATACTACGTTTCTCTATGTCATTTATATATTTTTGACAATTTACATCCAAGTATCCAATATCGTCAATAAATGTAAGCGGATTTTCTCTATCGTAAAACGGGCAGTTTCTCCGACAGAGGTATATGTACGGGGATCGCCGCGTGAAATCTCACTGCACCAGAAACTGGGGCTAAAGCTTCAAGAGCGTGTTTTAAATAGATTGGCGAGGATGTCGTATATAACGCTACTACGTCCGTCTCGTTTCTCGTAAACGCCAGACAAAATAGCCCAGTCTGCTAATGTACAAGGAAGAGAGAGCTCTTCAGCCACTTGAGCGCACGGCCCAGATTGCGACCTGTGTGCACAGACAACTCCAGCTGTGTGGTGCAACACCGAAGAGACTGCCGAGCAGTGTAGATAAACTACCCAATAAAGAAGGGGTATTTTACGTCGCTTTACCAAATGTAGGAATCGTACTCTTTTGAAGTAATCGAGATTCCAAAGTGACGAGTGCTACTTGTCAGTGTCACTGAACTTATAAGTTTCCCCTTTGAAGTTCAGCAGCTTGTGTGACATTAAGCTACTGTTTTCATAATCTAAATTATCGGTATTGTAGAACCCATGAAAACACAACACCACAAAACTGACTGACTCTCCTGCTCTAGCACACAGGCCACTATACATAACTCAACTACTTGCTAGAGATGACAGGTAAAAAATACAAGCACAGTGATATTGCGCATCGGTGGTTGAGTCAACCGTTTTCAGTTGAAGGTTTGTGTGAGTTACGTACTTCGCACAAGAAAGGTAATGTTGCAAGTTAACGTACTAAACCACGTTTCCTAAATACGTTTTTCATTTTGTTTCTATACAAAAAGTTATTTCCTGTAATCAAGATAAACGATAAATAGAATTCCCTGTGTGTAAGGTCATTAAAATTCATGATCATTCAGATCCAACTAGTAAATCAGCGAAACTGAGGCACGTAGTCAGTACTACTACTATTACTATTTATTATTAATATTACTATTGACTGCATGATTACGTATTTCTGCTCTGTTCGTTAGATGTGATGATACCTTCAAGGTCAAAACCAGTCATGAATTTTAATAAAGTAATATGTGGTTGAAACATTGATTTGTGTAATTTAACGAAACTATTGACACCGGCTGCACAAGAGCAGCTTCACATATTTGTAAAAATGAAGTACTAACAAAACCTGAATTTGATTTTCAGAAAGGCTTTTCAACAACAAATAGTATATATGCTTTCGCTGATCAATTATTAAATGCTTTGTATAATCGAATATCTCCCACTGGGCTATTTTGTGATCTCTCAAAGGTTTTTGTCTTTGTGAATCATGCAATTCTTCTAGATAAGCTTACGTATTGTGGTATGAGTGGGACAGTGGACAAATGGTTTAATTCATATTTAACTCTAACAATGCATAAGATCGAAATTAAGAACACAGATAGTTTGCAAAAATCAGCATAATCCTCTAACCGGGGAGGTATCAAGACACACACAACAAACGGGAATTAGCTGTGGAAATTGTAAATAATCTCTTTCAGAAAGTTATCAAGCGGTTCTATGCAAATGGACTCAAACTAAACTTTGAGAAACCCAATATATACGTTTGTGTACAGTAAGACACCATTGATGAATATAGACTTTGAACAGAAGTCTGTTGCTAGGCAGAATAATCAAAATATCTGGGTGTGTGAACTGATGAAAAATTGAACTGGAAGCAACACATTGATGCTCTTCTGAATCATTTAGGTTCAGCTACTTATGCTATTAGTGTATTGCAAATTTTGGTGATAAACGTATCAGTAAATTAGCCTAATATGCCTATTTTCATTCACTGCTTTCATATGACATCATATTTTGGGGCAATTCATCATTAAGAGGAAAGGTATTCATTTCACAAGAGGGTGTAATCAGAATAATAACTGGAGCACATCCATGATCAACTTGAAGACATTTTTTTAAGGAAGTCGGGATATTCACAGTACCTTCGCAATACACCTATTAACTTATGAAGTTTGTTATTAGTGAACCATCCCAATTCAAAAATAATAGCAAAGTTTATAGCTACAGCACTAGAAGAAAGGATGATCTTCACTATTCTGGGTTTAATCTGACTTCGACACAGAAAGGGGTGAATTGTGCTGCCACAAAAATCTTTGGCCATTTGCCAAACAGCATTAAAAGTCTGACAGATCGACAACCTGCATTTAAAAACAAATTTAAAGAATTTCTGAATGACAAATCCTTCTAGACAATAGATGAATTTTTAAATATGAAGTTAGAACTATGAAAAAACGTTAAACTGACACATTCGACATCATTACGAAATGTCGTATTCATGATCTATGCCAAAAGTCTTAATGTAATGGAATGCCACTTTATGATTTTTCCAGGTTAGTATCGGACAACCTGCCTCTATTCGGTGGCACGCTACAGAAGAAAAGTGAGGTAATCAGATTCATGGTACACTTTATTTGCTGTTGTCAATGTTTACGGTGCATTCACCATTGTGTACTACGTTTTGTCAGGCATGAAATTCTGGAAGGCATGACATCAGCAACTATATGGTTTACCAAAACATGCAATAAACACTTTATTTTTGTGGCCATTTTGTGCGTAGTTGCTTTACTATTCGCGAGGGTATATTTGTTCAGCCGATACAACTACAGGAAAATGCGTGTTTTCCTCACAAGACACGTTTCGCTTTATTGAAGTAAAGCATCAACAATGGTCTGTAATTAAATATACCTACAACTTGACTTGTTTTTAAGATCGGAAACCAATTCTTTAACAATTTGTTGGTATTTATTTATGGCAATTTCTGCCTGGCTTTTCACCGACATCAAGAAATGCTGTCTGCTAGCATGTCATTGATTTCTTCTTCATTAGACACTGATACTTTTAATCTAATTTTTCGCTGCTTTGCAGAACTATGCATTGTTTTACAATTTAAACAGCACACTTTTTCGTACACCACTGTTTAATGTTTATTTGTATACTTCTAATTGTAAGTGTGTATTGTGTTTTCTACTGTTGCCAACATTTTCTCTACTTTGCCTTTGAACTACACTTTTTTTCTTTTCCTCTGTTGTTAATTATACGTATGTTATTCTATTTAATTGCGTTGCTATGTATTTATAAACTGTATGAGAGTAATAAAGGAACAGTGGTGGACATTTTTTTTGGTGAATAAATGGTAGAGGGAGAAGCGAAGACGAGTGCACGTAAGTGGAGAGTAGCGTGGTGGAGAGTGAGGTGGAGGAAAATGTGAGTAGCAAGAAGTGAAATAAAATTGGGTGTGAGGTGCTGAGTGGAGGAGGGTGACAAATGGAAAAGACCTTTTCTTTTTCATGTATTTTCTTCAGTTATTTTTCAGTGTCTGATTTCCAATATTTATTTGGTCATTGAGCAACATCAGAAGAATGAGTAATTTCCATACACACAAAGCGTTAGCACAGAATAAATAGTAGCTCAATGACCAAATAAATGTTGGAAACCGTACACTATATAAAATAATTGAAGAAATCACATGAAAAAGGAAAGGGCCTTTTCTATCCTTCATCGTCTCCCAATCAACAGCGCCCTCCCACCTCAACTCCTCCCCCCCCCCCCCCCCAATTTCATTTCACGTTTTGTTGCTCACCTTTTCCTCCAACTCACTACTACTACTTATGTCCACTCATCTTTGCTTCTCCGTCTCACACCTATTCACCATACAGAAAAAAAAAGAAAGCTGCATCACTGCTCCTTAATTACTCTTACACAGTATGTAAATACACAGCAACATGGAAATGGAAATGAGCGTTTGGCGTCATTGGCCGGGAGGCCCCTCGCGGGGCAGGTCCGGCCGCCATATCGCAGGTCTTATTACATTCGGCGCCACATTGGGCGACCTGCACGCCGGATGGGGATGAAATGATGATGAACACAACACAACACCCAGTCCCTGAGCGGAGAAAATCTCCGACCCAGCCGGGAATCGAACCCGGGCCCAGAGGACGGCAATCCGTCACGCTGACCACTCAGCTACTGGGGCGGACACAGCAACATAATTAAATGGAATAACACACATATAATTAACTACAGAGGAAAAGGAAAAGAATGTAGATCAAAGATAAACAAGTGGCAATGCTGGAACCACTATATTTATTTTCTACAAAGTACAATGGACACTTAGAAGCATACAAATAAATAGTAAACAGTTATGAATGAAAATGTGTGCTGTGTAAAACGTAAAAAATGCATAGTTCTATAAGGTATCGAAAAATTAGACTACAAGTATCAGCGTTTAATAAAGAAAGAAACCAAAGATGTGCTAGCAGACGGCATTTCCTGATGTTGGCGAAAAACCAAGCAGAAATGACCATAAGTAAAGACCAAGCAATTGTTAATGAACTGTTTTTAGATGTTAAAAACAAATCGGATTGTAAATATATTTAATTACAGACTACTGGTGATACTTTACTTCAACAAAGCGCAACGCATCTGATGAGAAAAACAGGCGGTTTCGTGTAGTTGTAATGACGAAACAAAAATACCATCAGGAAAATGCAATAACTAACAGAGAACAGTCGAAGTTTCAGTATTAATTTTCTCTATGATTTGACAGCAAGTTTCGAACAAAGTTTATTATCAAATCATCCAATAAGCTAAACAATAATGTACATTACGACAGGCAGCCAGTTTTGATTATGGCTCAAAATTATGAAGTGCAACGTATTATGTGAAACGTCTACTTCCGAACTTAATGCTGGAAACAACATGTTATGACTTACTCGTGTGACACTTATAAGCTGAAACTTGTAACTTGAAACTGCAATCTTTTCCTCACGTTTACCAGTTAGTCATCCTATCACGAGAAACTATCAACGGCGACACCTATTGACTCAAACCAGCCTTCCAACCGTGAAGACTTTGGAATGTGAGATATACACCTACATGAAGACTCTATAGTTCATAATTAAGCGCCTGGCAGAAGGCTCACTGAACCCCCTTCAAGCTACTTCCCTAATCTTTCCATGCGAGTTCTGTTTTCTCATGTTATATTACGATGACGATTTATCCATATGTAGGTAGGCGCCTACAAAATATTTTCACATTCTGTGGAGAAAAGTTGGTGATTGAAATTTCGTGAAAATATCCTGCAACAAAGAAAAACGTCTTTGTTTTTATGATTGCGGAATCCACACAGCTCAGCATACCAGAAGAGATCGAACAAGCATGGTGCAAGCAGTCTGTTTGGTAGTCCTGTTGTGTCTTCTAAACGCTCTGTCAATAAATTACTGTCTTTGATTCACCTTCCTCATAACATAATCTATGTCATTGTTCCATTTCAGTTGTTCGTAACTTTTATCTTTAAGAAGTTAAAGAATTCAACAACCTTTAGATCTGTGTGATTTATCGTGTAACCGAAATATACCGCATTCCTTTTAGTGTTCATGTGGAGGACTTCACACTTTTCATTATTTAGAGTCAATTGTCACATGCAGATATGGTGTCTAAGTCATTTTATGATTCTTTTTGATCTTCTGATAACTTTACTAGACGGTAACCGTATCGTCCACAATCAGTCGAGGAGGGCTTTTCAGCTTGTCTCCTAAATCGTTTCTATCAGTTGGGAGCGCCGGATATCACTTATGTTTTACTCGATGACATTCCATGAGTTACTACGAAATGTGACTCTTCTGACAGGAAATCATGAAACCACTCCCGTAACTGAGACGAAACTCCGTCCGCAAGCACGCAATTTCATTAGAAGATGCTAGTGAGGAACGACGTGAAAAGCCTTCTGGAAATCTAAAAGTATGGAATCAATTTGAGATCTCCTGCCGATGGCAACAATTATTTTGTGTGAATAACGAGTTAGCTGTGTTTCACGAGAACGATATTTTCTGAAGCAGTGCTATTTGTCAATAAATAGTTTCCTTCTAGGTAGTTCATAATGTTCGAACACAGTTTGTGTTGCAAAAGCCTACTGAAAATTGACTTTAGCGGTATGGGTCTATAATCCAGTGGATTACTCCTACTTCCTTTCTTGAGCATCGGTGTGACCCGTGCTACCTTTCTGTCCGTAGGTACGGATCTCTCGCCCAGCGAGCGACTGTACAGGGGAAAGGCAAAATAATGTGGACGCCTGTACTTACTTGGGAATTGTTTATTGATAATGGGTTGGAACTCCATTTGCCCGTAATACAACTGCGATGCTTCTTGGCGTACTGGCATATAATGATTGTATAGACTCCGGTGGAATGTTACGCTGCTCTTAGATCAGAACCTCTTCTATCTCCTGTTGTGACGAGGGAGGCGGAAGTCCGCTCTGGACTCTGCACTCTAGTACCGCCCACAGCGGTTCGATTATGTTCAAGTCCGGAGACTGTGATGGCCACGGAAGACGCTGCAGTTCAGCTGCATGCTCCTCAAACCACGACTGTACTGTCCTGGCTGTGTGAATGGGTGCATTATTGTCCTGAAATATGACATCACTGTTGGGAACAACATTTGAATCAAAGTGTGCACCTGATCATATAAAATGTTCACATAATCGTTGGTTGTAACACGGCCTTTGAGAGTAATGATGGGACCAGCAGAATACCATGATATGGATGCCCACACCATCATATTTCCACCTCCGTGCTTAATCTTTGGAATAAAGCAATCAAGATTGTAGGCTTCTTTTGGCATTCTCCAGACGTAAACCCGGCTCGATGTTGAAAATAACGAAAACGTTGACACGTCGGACAATGTGATGTGTTTCCACTGATCAGCCGTCCAGGTTTTATGCTCCTGACACCATGATTTATGCTTCTTTGCGTTGGTTGTGGTCGCTAATGGTTTCGGTATAGCAGCTCGTCCACACCATGATGTCTTTCCATATTTTGTGCAGGCTGCCATGACTGTTGAAACAATCAATAAGTTGGCTGTCTTGGTTACTGATGCTCCAGCTAACCGGGCCACCACAATATGCCCTCTTTGGAACTCTGTTAGGCCTTTCATTGCAAGTGACCGCAGCCTCTGAATGTAAATACGAAGTGTGCATTGCTCGTAAACAAACTGCACTGATGCCTAGTCCTTACTGAACACGCACAGTCCAGCGCGACACGTGCCTTACCTGCGTTGTTGACCGTCAGACACATTCATCCCATTACTACCACTGTTCTCATTATTTTGCCTATCCCCTGTATATAATTTGCTAAGTAAGGAGCTGGAGGTATTTTATCACCGTGGCTATAGATAACTGCTAAATATAGAACTATTGTACCCGCATTCATTGAAAGGAATCTAATTGGTACACAACCTGGATCGGAGGAGTTCGAGGATATGTTCTCTTAAGTTACTCATGTTGGCAGCTATTCTTGATAGGAATGCTTGAAAATTAGTTCGTCTTCTTTGGCGAAGACATTTGGGAACTGCTATTTAGTGACAGTATCATCTATAACGTTACCATTTCTGTTGCGGAGTGGAGGTACTGATTGTGTTTTATTGCTAGTGTACTTTACATAAGACCAGAAACTCTTTGGATTTTCTGACAGATTTAGAGACAGAGTTTCGTTGTGGAAACTATTAGAAGCATCTCGCATTGAAGTCGGCGTTAAATTTCAAGCTTCTGTAAAAATTCGCCAATCTTGGAGAAGTTGCATCTTTTAAATTTGACAGGCTTTTTCCGTTGCTTCTGCAACAGTCTTCCGACATGCTTTGTGTATCATGGGGGATTAGTTGCATCTTTTATTAATTTATTTGGTGTTTATCTCTCAATTTCCATCGATACTATTTATTTGAATCTAAGCCACATCTGATCTACCCTTCCATTGTTATGAAGGAGTGCAGACTGTATTTTAGGAAGGCGTCAAACGAATTTTTATCTGCTTTTTATCATATATTTCGTTAATCTAAACTCTTAACGTCAAGTAACTGATAGTACCGCAGTTCTGCGCAGAAGTGAATACATTTTCTGTTGCCCTTAAACAGAAGAGCTACTCGTGATGATCCTGTAATACAAATGTTACCTTCACAAAGAAAGATGATTTTTTCTGCAACAGCATGAAATATAGCTGTCTGCATTTGCACTCTGAAGAAATCACACTTCTCTGTGTAGACCTGAAATAAATCACGCTTCTGCGTAATGTTGGTGTGAATGAGAAACCTATTGCATTGTAATAATTGCACTGAAACTAAGAAAATATACGTGTTTAAATGGCTTCATTTAAGTCTTGCGTCTATTGTGGAGTGAGAACTATCCTTCACGTGCCTTAACCTGTCCGAAATCCGAACTGATCGTCGTCTAACAGATTCTGAATTTTCTTTTGCAAACTTCTTGTCAGCAACTTGGATGCATGAGGTGTTAAGCTGATTATTTAATACTTGTCGCACTTATCTGCGCGTGTAAATTACCTGGGGCGTAAAAAGTACCGCAGCTCCGCCGGGAGGAAGTAAGAAGTTTCAACGAACACTGCTTCCACTATTGCAAGAATAACGTATCACATCTGTTCAGTGACACGAAACTAACGAGAACTGTTACCAAAAATGGGAGATTGAAGAATTATAAGAGGCAACACACGGAAGAAGTCATGATTATCCTTTCCGTGGTTGATGGGACACGTACGTCCAATTGAAGTGATACGCAGTTTTGTGCGTTGTGACTTCTGAATCCCGTATTGGTCTAATACTACCACCTAGCGAGAAGCCTTCGGCCTTCTAAGCAAGCTCTACGGGCCATGGGGTCAATAAATAAAATGTGAGCGATAAAATGGGACGGGGCGTATCTATAGAAGGCACAGTGCGTCTGTTTGATGAAAATCATCTGAATTCATCATGTTCTGCGTTCTAAGAGTGAATTAACTAAATGCGTTTTGAAATATCACTACACTCCTCTGCTGATCTGTGCATAATTTGTACTTAGTGGGACGTACAAACCCTGCCTATCTACATTGAATAGAGGTAGTACTGATCCCCTTGGTACACAAAACATGTCACAACACTATTACAGAAGCAACGAAAAAGCATGCCATATTTAAAAGTACGACGAATCCCCAAGATTCCTTCACAAAAGAAGACGAAGCAAGTATTCCAAAACTCGAATCAAGAATAACTGCCAACATGAGTAACTTAAGCAGCTTAAAACAGGTAAGAATGGCAAGGCTTCCGGTCCAGATTGTATACCAGTCAGAATCCTTTCAGAGTATGCTGATACATTAGGTCCATACTTGGCAATCGTATACAGACTTTCGTTTGTAAAAAGATCCGCATTCAAAGAATGGAAATTTAAGCAACTCACACCAATATACAAGAAAGGAAATATGAGTTATGCACTGGATTACAGGTGCATATCACTAACGTAATATAGACTCTGTTCGAACATTATGAATCACATCGAAAAAAAAACGATTCATTGACAAACAGCCAACACAGATTTAGAAAAACTCGTTCTTTTGAAACACATGTAGCTCTTTGTTCTCACTAAGTAATTAGTGATATCGACGGGGGATGTCAAATTAATTCCATATTTTTAGATTTCCAGAAGGCATTTGGCACCTTCCTCATAAGCGACCTCTAATTAAGTTGCGTGCTATGTCGTATCGTATCAGTTATGCGACTGCTGTCGTGGGTTCCTGTCAGAAAGGTCAAAGTTCTTAGTAACTGACGGAAAGTCGTCAAGTAAAACAGAAGTAATATCTGGTGTTCCCAAGGAAGTGATTTAATCCTTCTCCTGTTCCTGGTCTACATAAACTACACAGAAGATAATCTGTGCAGCTCTCTTAGATTGTTTGCAGATGATACTGAGCTTACCATTTTGTAAAGTTATCAGATGATCAAAATGAATTGCAAAATGATTTGGCAATATATCTACATGGTGCAAAAACTGGCAATTGACACGAATTAATTTAAAGTGTGAAGTCATTCATATGAATAGTAAAAGAAATCAGCTAAATTTCAGTTACACGATAAATCACACAAATCTAAAGGTTCGAAACTCAGCTAAATAATTATTGATTACAATTACGAATAACTTAAACTGGAACCATTACATCTGAATGTTGTGGGGAAAACAAACCAAACACTTAGAAAATGTGACAGGTCTACTAAAGAGACTGCTTACATTATCCTTGTCCGCCTCCTCTGGAGTATTGCTGAGTGGTGTGGCATCTGCATCAGATAGAACTGACTGAGGACAAATGGTTCAAATGGCTCTGAGCACTATGGGACTCAACTGCTGAGGTCATAAGTCCCCTAGAACTTAGAACTACTTAAACCTAACTAACCTAAGGACATCAAACACATCCATGCCCGATGCAGGATTCGAACCTGCGACCGTAGCAGTCGCGCGGGTCCGGACTGAGCGCCTTAACCGCGAGACCACCGCGGCCGGCTGACTGAGGACATCGGAAAAGTTCAAAGAAGGGGAGCTCGTTTTGTATTATCGCGAAACGGGGGAGAGAATGCCACGCATGTGATGCACGAGCTGAGGTGGCAATCATCACAACAAAGGCGTTTTTCGTTGCGACAGGACCGTCTCATGAAATGTCAATCGCCAAATTTCTGCTCAGAGTGTGTAAATGTTTTGTTGGCGCCCACCTACATAGGAAGAAATGATCATTATAATGAAATAAGAGAAATCAGAGCTGGCATGGAAATATTTGAGTGTTCGAAACCAGAAGGGCGGTGAGGCGATGTGCCTGGAGGCATGATGTTCTGCCGTTTGTATTATCGAGTTCCCGGCTTCTTGTGGTAGAATTGCTCTTCCCTTATGCATTGTCCCTCCTCCCCCTCCCCCCCCCCCCCTCTCCTTGAAGAGGACATGGTGGTTTAAACTGTGGCAGTCGGTCTGTGAAACTGTGGCCGTTGGTATTCGATGCTGCCTCACGTAGACTACTGGTTGCTAGTATGTGCCGGTTGTTTGCTATTTAGTTTGCTGCCCGCTTAGCTCCACAGGCAAGTTTGCCTCCTGGTAGAGCGACGCTCACTGTTCGACAGTTTGAATCTGCTTGTGGTAGCGTGTGTGTGTGTTCACTGTTAAATGGTAGATCGTCAACTTGATCTGCAAGTTTGCATCTTGCGGATTCATGTCGTGGCTTTTTTGTCGTGTTCCCCAAAGTTTCCTGTTTTTGTTAACGTGCTCCGTTGAATCACAATTTTTTTTAAGGGCAAGCCACAAGAAGAGTCTTCCGACAGAGCGCCATTGACTGCTCAATCAGTTGAAAATACTGTTATTACCAAATGTTTTACAGCCACTAGCAGTTGTACTCTGGGCTTCTGACTTCGTCGATTACATAGTTTTAGTTTTTTAAAATAGATATACATATGTTGCTGTTTAAGCCCCTTTTATGTATGTGTATGTTCGGTCGCAGCAAGTCTTGCGGCTGATTATTAGCGTTGTCAGCAATATAACATGGTTCTAGTTTTTTTTATATATATATATATATATATATATATATATATATATATATATATATATATATATATTGCTGTTTAAACTACCTTATTTTTAATGTGTGTATATGCTGAGTCGCAGCAGGTCTGGCGACTAAATATTACTGTTGTAACAATTGCTACGTGTTGCTTCAACGATTATCTTGTTGTAGTCCCTTATCTATGTCTGTTAATATTTAGAAGGTAAAATAAATCTGGGCATTTAATAATCTTACCCGCAGCAGGTTTACTTGGTAGCTTACGGCCATCAGCTATAGTATTCTGGCCTTGTTGCTTGGCTGAATACATTTTTCTAGCTTTATGTACATACGTACTGTTTAAATGCCCTGGTTGTTGGTTTGATTTTGTAGTGACCATATCCTTTTATATATATTCTTCCGATTTATAGTTTGGGAAGACAAGAAACGTCTGTAATTATGATCATTGAAGGGCCGACATTGGTTTCCGATGTTCCGCACCTAACCGCGAACCTGTACCCTGTACGTTGGGCGCGTATTTGGGTTGAAAGAGTTGCCAATTCTGAGGCGCGCCACTCGCTATCTCTGTCGGAGCCTGTATTGCTCGATCCCCCGGAACTTTCCCTTGCCCTCCCACTCCCACTTGAGTAGGACCATATCATGTGATATGTCATGATCATTTTGAAATTTCAAGTCAAAAACTTGTGTGCAATATTTCACAATTATAACTCTCGCGAGAATAAATGTTTTTTTGTACTGATTCGTTTACCGAATTATTAGCCTGATATAATCAATCCACAAACAAAAATTTAATTTTGGAAATCCTACGTTCACATGAAAAGATGGTGATGGGACACATGTGCCTCACCTCACTGATTTGCAAAATAATTCAGCTTAATTTCTTTTTGTCATGAAGACAGATTATTGATCATAAAGGCATTGTAAGCACGACAAGGTTAGGTTAACATACAAAATGTGAAAATGCCGTTCAACTACTATACAAAACATTCTCCGCGGTGAACAATTCTGGTACAATCACACTTGCTGCAATAGAGTTCATTGTGTGTGAGTTTTGCTCACACTGCGGGTTCTGAATGCGAACTTGCGTAACTTAAATTAATTAGATGGAGAACCAGCTACTATACGTGTAAATCTGTTTCATGTGACACCTGCAATGAGACACACTGTCGGATACCGCGTTTACGTATTAGCTTAGAACATCGCCTGGAATGGAAGTTTAGACCATCATTACCATTTACAGCATCATAATTTTCTAATCCATATTCGAGCGTATGGCTGATCCAGAAAATCATGGAATGCACCGCACTGAGGCACCCTAATGGCCTTAAAACGGCCAACCGCATACCAGTGAAGTGTGTTGCTGCTACTGCGCTTGTCGACGGACCATGTGTTTTCTGTGGTTGTAGACTTAATTTTAGTATTGACATTAATGATACATTCGATCATGGTATTGGTTGGCTCACTGTAACCAAGGAATAGAAAAGCAACTGGAATCACTCAATAGAGGAAAGTCCACTGGACCTGACGGGATACCAATTCGATTCTACACAGAGTACGCGAAAGAACTTGCCCCCCTTCTAACAGCCGTGTACCGCAAGTCTCTAGAGGAACGGAGGGTTCCAAATGATTGGAAAAGAGCACAGATAGTCCCAGTCTTCAAGAAGGGTCGTCGAGCAGATGCGCAAAACTATAGACCTATATCCCTGACGTCGATCTGTTGTAGAATTTTAGAATATGTTTTTTGCTCGAGTATCGTGTCGTTTTGGAAAACCAGAATCTACTATGTAGGAATCAACATGGATTCCGGAAACAACGATCGTGTGAGACCCAACTCGCTTTATTTATTCATGAGACCCAGAAAATATTAGATACAGGCTCCCAAGTAGATGCTATTTTTCTTGACTTCCGGAAGGCGTTCGATACAGTTCCGCACTGTCGCCTGATAAACAAAGTAAGAGCCTACGGAATATCAGACCAGCTGTGTGGCTGGATTGAAGAGTTTTTAGCAAACAGAACACAGCATGTTGTTATCAATGGAGAGACGTCTACAGACGTTAAAGTAACCTCTGGCGTGCCACAGGGGAGTGTTATGGGACCATTGCTTTTCACAATATATATAAATGACCTAGTAGATAGTGTCGGAAGTTCCATGCGGCTTTTCGCGGATGATGCTGTAGTATACAGAGAAGTTGCAGCATTAGAAAATTGTAGCGAAATGCAGGAAGATCTGCAGCGGATAGGCACTTGGTGCAGGGAGTGGCAACTGTCCCCTGAAAGAAGGATCCTTTATTGTATGATTATATGATAGCGGAACAAACACTGGTAGCAGTTACTTCTGTAAAATATCTGGGAGTATGCGTGCGGAACGATTTGAAGTGGAATGATCATATAAAATTAATTGTTGGTAAGGCGGGTACCAGGTTGAGATTCATTGGGAGAGTGCTTAGAAAATGTAGTCCATCAACAAAGGAGGTGGCTTACAAAACACTCGTTCGACCTATACTTGAGTATTGCTCATCAGTGTGGGATCCGTACCAGATCGGTTTGACGGAGGAGATAGAGAAGATCCAAAGAAGAGCGGCGCGTTTCGTCACAGGGTTATTTGGTAACCGTGATAGCGTTACGGAGATGTTTAATAAACTCAAGTGGCAGACTCTGCAAGAGAGGCGCTCTGCATCGCGGTGTAGATTGCTCGCTAGGTTTCGAGAGGGTGCGTTTCTGGATGAGGTATCGAATATATTGCTTCCCCCTACTTATACCTCCCGAGGAGATCACGAATGTAAAATTAGAGAGATTAGAGCGCGCACGGAGGCTTTCAGACAGTCGTTCTTCCCGCGAACCATACGCGACTGGAACAGGAAAGGGAGGTAAAGACAGTGGCACGTAAAGTGCCCTCCGCGACACACCGTTGGGTGGCTTGCGGAGTATAAATGTAGATGTAGATGTTGATGTACGTGGAGGTACCGGAGTTCCTAACGTACCTGGACTTGAAAGTTTCGTTGATAGAGACATTATTGCCGACCGTACCTACCATATAGCAGAACTTGCAAATAAAGACTTTGGTAAATCTGCTTATATGTCGCCTTCTGCATTGTCTTTGTATACTAGTAATAAGAGAAAAATATCTGTAAATGTGTCTGTATTCATTTGGGTTAAAGATAAAGGAGTATGTGAATATGTAAAGTTTGTTGGTGACTGTACGTTGTATTTTCATAAATAAATTCATCTCTATCTAAACTGATCTGTAGCGTCAGCCATTAACAGGACACGGGTACATCACGAACCGGGTGGCTCAAGGATGCAACAGTTTTTGAATGTCTTTCGTTGCACATTGGCCGTATTTACTTCATGCGGTCTGTTTCCAAAACTATAAACGTGGTCGTAGTGGCTTACCTTCAGTGTTCTGGCGGCCACAGTCATTAAAGCGAATGATAGAACAAGAGAATCGCTACCTAGTTTGCGCTTTCTGTCAAAAAGCAGAAGAAATCTATTTAAGTTGCGAGGTGCAAAGTCTACCACAACGAAAAAAAAATTCCATGCTTCTGCTTGTAAGACTTTGGCCAAGGCACTTCCAATAATCGTGAACAGATTCTCCAAGTGAATGGCTGTGTTCTATCATAACAATGAAGGCTTACTCGACCAGATGTCTTAGCTGTTGAGGAGTCTTCCGGGTTGTATGAGATTTCGTCCAGAGCTGCGCTGGACATCTTCGGAGATGGTCCTGGTGACACTGAGTCTTGGCAGCTGACGAGTCGGACGTCGGAGAGCAACATACGAGTAGATACTGCGTAAAATGTGAGTGATCGAGTTTACTTGTGATCAGCTTATCTCTGCATAGATTATCTCTACTGATCACGTGTAAGCTCGACCACACCTATTTTAGACAGTACTTATGTCGCTCTCCGGCTCGTCACTCGGAAAGACTCAGCATCACCAGGACCACCTCAGAAGATGTCCAGAGCAGCTCTGGACGAAACCTCAGGAATCGAAAAGTTTCTTGGACCACGGCCTTACAAACAAAAAGACTCACCAACTACAGTGTTCTAACAGAAGCGAGAAGAAACGTTTTGCCCAAGACGTCCTGGTGCTTACTATTTTGTATTTTCCATCTGCCTGGCACAATTATCAAGTTTGACTAATGGAATACAAAGAGTTGATTAAAAAAAGAATTTCGTGTGTGTGTGTGTGTGTGTGTGTGTGTGTGTGTGTGTGTGTCTGTGTGTCTGTGTGTGTAGTTCGAGGAGTTCGAGGCAGTCACAGAAATGCAACATTAGTATGTACCAGGCAGGTAACGTCCACCACTGCTAATTAAAATTACAGCACTAAGAAGTATAGCAAATGACAAAAGTTTCGTATTGTGAATACATACTAAATTTCTAAGTGCGCTGAGTATGGATAACAGACGCAGGCATCTAAATCAATGCCACTTCAGTTGCATGCCGGAGTTCGTGGCTAGTCAGGGATGGCGTGCCAGGTTCTCGAAACTCATGGCAAATTGTCATCTTTGAATGTACGAGATGTCATGAGAACGTGCTGCACAGCTCAAGAGTCGAACATTTTCTGTGTCGAGATACGTCGGCTCAGCACGGGTAACATGCGCACTTTCATTTTGGCATTAGAAGATATCGTCACGGAGAACTCGACGAGAGAGCACAGTCACCAGTCCTAGAACATCTGAAATATAACGTGTGTTGTCAAAACTACCAGCTATGCAAACGCGTGGTTATTGTATTGTGTACTCAGTGACACTCCGTACTATTACCGCAGGAGCTGGCCCGTTTGAGGAATTCAGCCTAGCAACATCCATGCTCCTCGGAGACACACAATCGAATTCGTCTATCGCTCTATCGCGGTGTCGTATGCAGAATCGAGACACGCCCGAAAAAAAAGTGCCATGTTGTCGCTGGGCCCACAACATCGGTTCCCATCTTCCAGCTGCCATGTTGACAGTCCGAGCTGCCAAAATGCAATAACACTCTTCACTTCGAACATTTCATGCTGTAAAGAGGAGTATTTACTACCTCAAGGCACGTGACGTGCCTCAGCGATCTTGTACGGCCGTGCGAACTGTGTTCCCTCTCGTGCACTGGGGTCCGATTAAAACTGACACTTGACGACTGCCGCTTGCCGCTACAGCGCTGCCACATCAGCTGCTGCTCAGTTAAAGGCGACACGCAAACACGACGGGTCACGTCACGCGTGCTGAAGCGCTGTTCGTGTGGTTACTACCCAACATTTTATTCAAAGAATGTAATAATTTATAGATTATACATTAGTTGATTGTCATTACTAGATCCCCAAGGCGTGCGATGCTCTAAATTAAGTGCAAAATATCCTGTTCTGTACCTCAACACAATCCTACATTTGGTTACCTTCCATTAGCAACGTGGGTGCACTCAAAGACTGGGTATTCAAGGAACTGTGACTGACGCACGAACAACAGGGAACTGACATGCATTGAGACTAGAAAATAGTGCATTGATAATGGCTAGGCACTAGCCGAAATATGGATTTTCCAAATAAAACCTGAAGAAAAAAAAGACGACTGATTGCTGAGCTCTATAATTTACAATCTTAGATTTTACGAGGGCATAGTAATCTGGCGTTAAGTAACCAATGATGAAATGCGACAGACGACGAATTTTACAGCCCTGAACTTCCTCTCGAGTGCTAACTTAACTACAGTCTCGTGAAGTGCAAAGTATCCGAGAAAATGACGGTCAGCAACCTGCGGCAGAAATATTAATGGTTCAAATGGCTCTGAGCACTATGGGACTTAGCTTCTGAGGTCATCAGTCCCCTAGAACTTAGAACGACTTAAACCTAACTAACCTAAGGAGATGACACGCATCCATGCCCGAGGCAGGATTCGAACCGGCGACCGTAGCGGTTGCGCGGTTCCAGACTGTAGCGCCTAGAACCGCTCGACCACTCCGGCCGGCAGAAATATTAATCACGTTTGGTTTGTTCACGACGATTAAAACTGTCCTCTAGGAGCAAACTCAAGACAGCGAAATGTACCATCTCGCTTGAAAGTATCCTCACATTAGCTACACGACTTGACACGATCGCAACGGATGAGCAGTCCTGGTTCGCACTCGGATATAAGTTACAGGCAATACAGGCTGATTCCAAACCGTAACAGAATGATAAGAAGAAAAAATAAGAGCAAATAAAAAAGTCAATACGATGATGAAAATGAAGCGACAAAGGATTAAGTTAAAAAACTATATTGAAGCCAAGTAACTGAAAATAATCAAAATCAGAATCATTTTGATGAAGGTTAAAAAAAATTGACCAGGAGTAGACTCGAACCCATCACAATATGCACGTCAGGATTGCACGTTAACCACTGCACAACGGCGCAACCTTAGCGTCTAGTTCTCTATTTGTGTTTCTATGAACCACTTGTTCGATGATATGCTGCCTTGAAAAAGTTCAGCTCACGCGATGTCGTATGAAGCTCATGTACTGTAGGCTGCCGCGCGGGATCAGCCGAGCGGTCTTAGGCGCTGCAGTCACGGATTGTGCGGCTGGTCCCGGCGGAGATTAAAGTCCTCCCTCGGGCATGGGTGTGTGTGTATGTACTTACCATAATTTAGGTTAAGTAGTGTGTAAGCTTACGGACTGATGCCCTTGGCAATTAAGACCCATAAGATTTTACACACATTTGAATATTTTGAACTTCTGAGGTCATCAGTCCCCTAGAACTTAGAACTAAATGAACCTAACTAACCTAAGGACATCACACACATCCATGCCCGAGGCAGGATTCGAACCTACGACCGTAGCGGTAGCTCGGCTCCAGACTGCAGCGCCTAGAACCGCACGGCCACTCCTGCCGGCTCTAACTTATGTTCTTGTGTGTTTTCCGTGGTTCATGAGTTGGAAAAACGAATTGTAAGATGGAAACAAAGCGTTTACAGACCCTTCTTCATAGAGCCTAATATAATTTCTTTGTCTACGTGTAAGGAATGTGTCCTGTAATTTTGTCCCGTACTTTTTTGTTACGCCTTCTATGTGACTCCGAATAGCGTTTTGTGTGAAAGGATCCAGTAGTATTTGGCTAGTTCTGAGTACGAAAAGTGCGTATTTCTCTACCATCGTTTTTTATGTGTTGTTTGTGGTGTGGTAATCACTTCTGATGAAATGCAAAATAAAAGGGGCAGACCCAAGATTCGGGATCGAAACACATCTGGAAAGGAACCAAGACTGAACTGGAAATGAAATGACCATTGGTTGTGGCAGACTGGTTACGACGAACAGTTTGGGCTTGTCGTTGAGCGCTCTGGTTGAACGCGTGAAGTGTCAACTATCAAGTAATTTTATTCAGACTATAGTTCAAAATATTCAAATGTGTGTAAAATCTTATGGGTCTTAACTGCTAAGGGCATCAGTCCCTAAGCTTACACATACTTAACCTAAATTATGGTACGTACATACACACACACACACCCATGCCCGTGAGAGGATTCGAACCTCCGCCTGGACCAGCCGCACAGTCCATGACTGCAGCGCCTAAGACTGCTCAACTAATCCCGCGCGGCAGACTATAGTCGCACAGGCCGTATTCATAAGGCCAACGCTACCATTAGTAGCACGAAACGATAAACTGTCGTTTCGATAGACCACATTTTTCTCGTTGTCAAATTTCGATACGTGCTGGGAGACGTTCGTCCTCCTTGTAGTAGATATAATACGATCTTGTCACATGTGACAAACATTGAAATGCGATCTCTAAATGAGAAACGCACTGCTTTATTTCCACCCATTTTGTGTAACTGCGCTCAGATGCTTATTGTATGCAGTAAGGAGAGTTTGACGTTTGTTACGTGCCGTCTTCATGGAGCTAGAATTACTAGCAGTACATTTCCGCTTAATATACGCTGCCTGAAGATCACGACTTTAAAAAGCTAGCGTACAAAAAGAACTACCAGCTATTGTTGTTCCCAAATACCAGGTGGGAATTGTAACAGACAGGGAGGCGGGTAATGCCTATGGTTCACTATACACGATGATCAGGAACAGTCTGAAAAGCTTGTAAGGCAGGCTGTACTGAGAAATAATTGTTAAGAAAGACATTTCATATGTTGCGACGTTTCCGAGCTTTTCCCATGTTCAGAAAAGACAGAAGATCTTGAACGACTAGTTACAGGACATTCATATTCACAGGACATGTACATTAGTATGTTCTGCTGAAGTAATTAGCATTTTAACCATGCCGGCCAATGTGTTCAAAGTCAACATAGATATCGAGGCGCACCAGCACCTATTGGGAAAATGTGCCAGCAGCTCTCGTTGTTGCTATAAACCAAAAGTAACGGATCAGAGTGACTTGAGCAGACGTGCGGGATCCCTTGAAGACATATGCGTGAACCATATTAGCAAAACAGTAAGTTTGAAAGAGGACGCATTATTCGTATGAGAGCATGTGATGCATCCATCCAGGAAACTGTGGGACGAAGTGCTTCGACAGCGCAACGGGTGTATGCAGAATGATTCCCACCCAGACCAGCCCCCCCCCCCCCCCCCCCCGGAGGTGACGAGAGAATCGACACCTCATCTGAGTGGCATTGCAGGACAGATATGCGTCCTCCTTGGCTCTGGAGCAACGGCGGAATAGTATAACACATCGTGCACTATCAGTCTATGCCGTTTGTTATGGTATGGGTTACGTGCGCGTCGTCCCCTTCTCCACCTACCTTTGACGAATGTGCAGAAACATGCTAGACCGTAATGGTGTATGGAACGATGTCACTAGGAACAGGAACGACATTAAATAGTGCTTTCGGACGATTCCAGGTTCTCTACATCTACATCCATACCCCGCAAGCCACCGCACGGTGTGTGGCGGAGGGTACGTTGAGTACCTCTATCGGTACTATCTCTCTTTGAAAATGGTGGCCGCATTCTGGTTCGCCGCAGGCAAGGCGAGTGGAATCACAGTCACTACATTCACACAAGACATACAGCGCCAACTTAAGGCATTATGGTATGTGGTGCTATTGGGTGCAATCAAAAACCACCCTTGGTACTTGTCCATGGCACTGTCACCAGTGTGACCTACGTGAATGACATCCTGCGACTCGTAACTGTACACTTTCTGCACAACTCTCCGGACACCATTTTTCAGCGAGATAATGCACGAGCACATGTTACTGGACGAACACATGCCTTCTTAGTGTGACAGGATGTCAGCCTTTTACACTGGCCCGCCAGATCACCAGACTTGGAACCAAGCGAAAATTTGTGTGATATGGTGAAACGACGGGTGCAGCGCTGTGAACCAATGCCAACCACAACAGAGGAACTTCGGAACGAAGTGAACGCAGTATGAATGGCTATACCGCATGACGCCAATGGGGCATTATACGCGTCGATGCCATCACGTATGGGACCACTTTTTCAAATGCTCATATGCCTTTTGCAGAAGTGATAAATTTAAGCTAGGCTAGCAAAATCTAGGTTTGTTTGGTCTGAGGAAATCAAGGGAAGAACCAGTTGGGCGAAAATGTCTCTGGCAGGTTGCTTAATTTTTCGTGCAAGACTACCTGACTGACTAACTCCAATGCTAAATAGCTCGGAAAAGGAGAAACATATAGAATTTTATTTATTAAGAATGATTTCTCAGCTCAGCCTCCCTTGCAACATTCCTGCAAGCTTTTCAGACTGTTTCTGATCACCCTGTAGATTCTCAGTCACAAAATGTACTGTGACGTCAGGAGTGCGCACGTGTATCTAGGTGTAGATACCTATTGTACTTCCTGCTTGTTCGCTCAGTGGGTCAAGCATGCAGACGATTCGGTGTCTTTTGCGTCTTTGACGATCAAATTTGTTCCCAAGATCCATAATGTCGTTTCGTCTTCTTCGGCAAATGAGACTCGTAACTCCGTTGAACATTTCCACTGAGGCAAGCAAATCTCGACTGACAAAGCGGTAAAACGAGCGTGGGGGCGAAGGGAATTCCCAGAGCTGCCGCCTCCGACGAACTGTCGTAAAATAGGACGTCAGTCACCGGCATACTACGGGGGTTGTTCGGAAAGTAAGGAACGATCGGTCGCGAAATGGAAACCACAGTGAAAACCACAAACGTTTTATTTGCAAGAGTTAGCTACACTTTCCAGATACCTCTCTACATAGTCGCCACTCCGACTCAGACATTTGGCGGAACGTTATACGAAATTTCCAACAGCATCGTCATAAAATGCAGCCGCCTGTGCTTTCCGATAATTCCCTACACTGGTCTATAGTGCGCAGCCTGCGCCCAAGTGTTGGACGAGCCAAGTAGGGCTGTGTTGTGGGTGATCCAACATTTCGCATCGGAAAGGCTGTTGGAGCGTCTTCACTGCCCCTGCAGAGTGCGGCCGAGAATTGCTATAAAGAGGGAAGTGCCTAGCAGTTGTGTTAAGAGGGCTGCGTTCATTAAGGCGAAGCCCCTCAGCAGGCCCTCCTACTTGGCGGGAGACATCGTTGTTCTAGGCACCTTTACTCTCCCACAGTGCGCTCACAACTGAAAAGAGCGTCTTGATGCGATCGACGGGCATACTAGAGACACTGCCCAAAACGTCGTTGAAAAGCCTCGTCGGACATTCATGGTGATTTCCATTTTGCGACCGATCGTTCCTCATTTTCCGAATAGCCCTCCTATTTCCCTGTGCACTTGCTGATTCCATAACTTTTTTTATCCTGTGACAACTGTGTGGGATGTAGGAACTACAAGGTTATTTTCGTTGGTGTCCTAGATCTGAACCATGAGCGACTAATAATTACATTTGCAAAAAAGAATTATAATCCTTCAAAATTCAATGCTTGATAATATAGATTTTAAAGTATGACTGCTGTAACGAACTGCTAGATTTCACTAAAATCAGAGACAAAATTTTGTGCTTAAAACTCAGTTTATGTCTACGTAACTAATTAATGTAGCTGCTGATTTTTTGTTGTTTGTTTTTTAAAAAATGCAAGGACGAGTTGTCTTCTTTACCTTCCTGTCCTCGGCCATTGGATGATTAGAAGATGTAATAAGTGTGCTCTTGGGAATTGTTTGCAAATGTTTGATTTGAATGTACTGTATACATAACCATATGATCCTCTAATCGACGTAGTTGTTTTTTTTTTACGTCTTTTTCAACGTAATACATTAGTTGGAAGTGGACGGTCTGTCGACGCAATGATGGCAGGTGACGTCATTGTATTCAAATCACAATGTACATTATAATCGCCTGTAGTCTATGTTTTTAACGAAGTCAGATTTTCGTTGCTATCTTTGTCAAGTTGTCATTTTGCATTAACGATAACAAGTACATAACAGGCGTCACCATGATTCCTATTTTCCATATACGACCTCCAGATATAAAAAGATCTCAACATTCCGACGAGAAAAGGTTTGATGGCACCACAGATAAACTAGGGCCATGTTATTAAATTTCTTGTTCTTTTCTTGTCTAGTACGTAAAGCAACACTCTCCTTCTCCATACCTTTTTTTTTTACCAAATCTTAAGCGTTAAATTATGTTTAATGACGACTTGCTATAGCACAGGACGTAAGCGTGAATACATACATCTAATAATTTTAAACACATACACAAAACATGTGACACTGAGGCAACATATCCTCGGCACATGTCATTAGGTGTAGTCTACTGGGCAGTGGTGACGTGGTGACTGTCTGATAGTATATTTTTGACCAACTGTTTGCTGTCAAATAGCCGGCGGTGGAATGACGATGTCACCTGCGAATAGTGAGACGAGCTCTGTTGATTTGTTCGTATGCCACTGCGGCAGTAGTTATCTTAAAGTGCCGATAAGCATAGATGGATGATCTTGCCCGTATCTTTAACAATATGGAAGTGTCCTTTTACAATTGCTATCGACTGAAATTAGCTGACAGCGATGTAATTAAGAGTGATTGTATAACAACCAAGATGGAAAATGGAATTGCCCTTCAATAAATTTGTGATCGTAGCACCTGAGATGAATAAACTTATCAGTTATAATCTCATTACCAAAGAATGAATGTCCTAATAAATTTCAAAACTATCGGACAATTTGACTGAGAACGAAAATCACTATACATAAAAGGAAATGTCCCGATCGGCTAACTGACTCATCATCGCCCAACCTAAGACGCGAAGGATAGAAACTTGAAATTTGGAGAGGGTGTTGATCTTATACTGTAGGCACCGTCTGACAAGCGACTTTTAGAAATTCCACGCCTACGGTGTTTTGAAAATATTTAGTTGTGAAAGCATTTTAAAGATAGATCTATGGAAATTTGTATTTGGCTTCTCGATTAGAAATAAAGAAATACGTGTTTTAGTTCTTTTGGAAATTCAGTCCCTAATGTGGTGAAACAGGCAATGAAAAGTTGCATGAAAATATTTCACTGCGAAAGCATTTTCATAAGCTACATCTAGGAAAGTTGGTATTTGACTTCACGATTAGAAATAAAATTTTTTGGGAAATTCAGCGTTTAAGGGATCGAAATACGATGTGACTGATTCAGTGGCTCATCATGACCTTCTACAAATGCTAAGGATAGAAAATTGAAATTTGAAGAGGGTTTTGTTCTTGTTCTGTGGGCATCTTTTCTTCTTTTGCCTTGTTAGGACCCTTCAGGATCACATGTGGCTTGTTTTCCACGTCTTCTTTCTTCCCAATACCTCTTCATTCTCTCGCTTCTTCTGCTTCTTTCTTCTTCTGTTACGACAAATTCGATTTTGGTGTCCAGCCACTCTGGCCATCCACCAACCCTTTATACTTCTCCCTGTCCTGTACTACTGCCTGCAGATTCCTTTTTTTTATTCCTACAGCCTTCCAGTCATCTCTGACTTACTTCACCCAGTTGTTTCCCGTATGCCATGTTGCATTCCATATCTTCTTAGTCAACCTCTCCTCGTTCATCCTCATGGCGTGGCCAACAAATCGTAACCTCCTCTTCCGTATCTCGCTCTATGTGTGTTCAATATTTTCGTACAGTTCCTGTCGTGTTCTGTGTCCAGACATCCCCATGTTTTTTGGTTCTCCATACGTCTCTCAGAATTTTCCGCTTCTCCTTCTTCAACTGTGTACAAGCTCTCTTGCTGAGG
Organism: Schistocerca piceifrons; assembly: GCF_021461385.2. NCBI lineage: Eukaryota > Metazoa > Arthropoda > Insecta > Orthoptera > Acrididae > Schistocerca > Schistocerca piceifrons. Next base: position 1,008,259,888 of record NC_060138.1, read on the forward strand.
GTAGTCGTTTCTCATGCATACAGAGCAGCATTTCTTACAGTTGCTGTGTAATGTCGCAATTTGACATTCCGTGACAGATTTTTCTTGTCGTATGTTGTTTTCACCACATACTGAAGCTTCTGCAAAAGCTGTGCCCTGTCTACTGCGCTACTGTTGCTCTGTATGACACTAGTTAGCTTCTTCCCCAAATAGCGAAAACCGTTGACTTTGTCAACCACTTGGCCATCTAACTTCCAGTGTTCAATGTCTTGGTCTTCTTACATGCAATCTTCACTCCGACCTCTTTTGCTGTTTCTTTTAAGAACGGAACTTTCGTAATTTCTCTACTAAGGGGATGTAATAGGGGATGAAAGGATAGTTGGAAATATGTTGTTAAGGCAGTTTTGAACACAAAACCACAAACACTGCTATTTGGTTTCCCAGTCAGAACGAAAGAAATAGGTGCCTGAGCATTTTTGGAAGTTCAGCCGCTACGGAGGTAATGTAGTGGATGAAGGTATAATAGTGGGTGAACGATTTTTTTCTTTTTTAAATAATTATCAAAGAATTGCTACAATATTTTTAAAGATACTTCTATCAAAACTGGTATTTGACTTCTCGGTGGGAAATAAAAAGAAATACGTCTTTCAGTCGTTTTGGAAATTCAAATCCTAAGGGTGTGAAACAGGAGATGAAAATTTTTATGAAAATATATCGTTATAGTAGAGGATTTTTAAAACAAAATGTGTAGAAATGGGTATTTCTTGGTTCGAAACAAAGAAACGTGTTAGCGGATGAAAATTTCTATGGAAATGTAACCAAAAGAACAGGATTAACCAAAACCTTCCACTCCAGCTGCCAGCAACTCATTTTTGGACAGGAGAACATTCGGAAAACCTCGTGCTTCTACTGACCTTATTGGCATGAATAGTTTAGAAGACACAGCAAGTTGTGAACAACATAAAAATTCCACTAAAGGAAAACGAAAAAATTTGTGCAGGCGAGTCTACGAGAACGAAGCAGTGGGTGTTGAGTTAGTAAAAGTAAGCACCGATGGGCCCAAAAATTATGAAGACCTTAATAGCGTGTTGGGACCATTTACAGAAGGCCGTACAGCAGAAACTCTTCGTGGCGTGGATTCGAAGGGTCTTTGTTAGCTTGCCGGAGGTACGTAGCACCTGATGTCTATTCCCAGGTCACACATTTCGGCAGGTGAACGTCCCTCTTAGCGTAACGCTGCTTCCGCCAACCTGTATGTTTAGAGCAGCCGTTCGACTTGGTGGAGGCAATCCGGAAACGACCATCCACCTGGTGTAACAAGAAATATGATTCGTGCAAGCAGGCTATACGTTTCCGCTGATCCATTCCGCTGATCCACGATCTAATCTCGATGATCCCGTTTCCACTGCAATCACATCTGACGATGTCGCTGGGTCAACATGGGAACAGGTGGGGGTCGCCTGCTATAGAGCTTTATGTTTAGCAACGTGCGCTGAACTGTGTGCTCTGAAACATTTCTATCTGCCCCTGAATTCTACTTGTGAGAGCCGCCACAGATCGCCGCCTACAGATCATCATCTATTCTACTTTACTAGGCAGGGAATTAACAATTATTGAACGCAGAATGGTAATTAGAGCGAGACGCGTGTGACACTCCATCGGAAATAGTTAGGGAATTCAATATTCCGAAATCCACAGTGTCAAAAGTCTGCCGAGAATACCGAATTTCGGGCATTACCTCTCACCACGGACATCGCAGTGGCCGATGGCCTTCACATCACGACCGAGAGTAGCAGCGTTTGCTTAGAGTGGTCAGTGCTGACAAGCAAGCAACACTGGGAGTGGAACATACAACGAACGTATCCGTTAGTGCAGTCCGGCGAAATTCGGCGTTAATGGGCTACGGCAGAAGACTACTGACGCGACTGCCTTCGCTAACTGCACGACATCGCCTGCAGCGTCTCTCTGGGGCTCGTCACCATATTGTTTAGAGCCTAAACGACTGGAAAATTGTGACTTGGTCTGATGAGTCCCGATTTCAGTTGGTAAGAGACGATGATAGGGTTCAAGTGTAATATAGACGCCGCGAAGCAAGGGACTCAACTTGTCAACGAGGCACTGTGCAAGCTGGTGGTGGCTGCATAAAAGTGTGGTCTGTTTTTAGATGGAACGGACTGGGACCTCTAGTCGAACTGAACCGATGATTGACTGGAAGTGGTTATGTTCGGCCGCTTGGAGACGATTTGCATCCATGTACCGCAGGTTCCCAAACAAGGGGAACATTGGGCCACAATTGTTCGCTATTGTCTCAAAGAAAATTCTGGACAAGTCGAGGTCGCCCAAGATGAATCCCAGCGAACATCTATGGGACATAGTCAGGAGATCAGTTCGTGCACAAAATCCTGCACTGACAACGCTTTCGCAATTGTGGACGGTTATAGAAACAGCATGGCTCAATATTTCTGCAGGAATTTCCAGCGACTTGTTGAGTCTATACCACGTCGAGCTGTTCCACTTCCCCAGGCGAAAGGAGAGGTCCGACAGGGTAAAGGGGTATTCCATGAGTTTTGTCACTTCAGTGTATAGCATTTGTGATCTGGAGACAGTGTCTACGTGTTGTCTTTTTTTTTTTTTGAGTCATTATTTTTCTTTTTTGATGCAGCCCGCGACGAAATCCTCTCTTTTGTCAAACTCTTTATCTCATAGTATTACCCTAGGTCCTCAGTTATTTGCTGGATGTATTCGAATCTCTGTGTTTCCCTACAGTTTTCCCTGTATATCTCCATTTAGTACCATGGAGGTTATTCGCTGATGTCTGAACACATGCCCTATCATCTTGTTCCTACTTATTGGCACAGTTTTTCGTATGTACCTTTCTTCGCCGATTCTGCGGAGACCGTCCTCATTCCCGGTCAGCCCACCTACTTTCCAACAGTCTGCTGTAGCATGGCATTTCAAATGCTTCGATTCTGCCAGGAATGCTCTCTTTGCCTGTGCTAGTCTGTTTTTATGTCCTCCTTGATTCTTCTGTCATGGGGTATTTTGCTTCCAAGGTAGCAGAATTTCTTAATTTCATTTACTTCTTGATTACCTATTTTGATTTTAGGTTTCTCGCTACCCTCATTTCCACTGCTCCTCATTACTTTGGTCTTTACCTCTTTACTCTTAATCCATATTCTTTACTCTGATTTTTCATTGCATTCAACAGATCCTGTAATTATTCTTCACTTTCAGTGAGGATAGCAATGTCATCAGTGGATCTTAGTATTGATATGCTTTCACCCTCAATTTTAATCCCAGCCTTGAACTTTTCTTTCATTTGAGTCATGTCTGCCCCCGGTAGCTGAATGGTCAACGTGACGGATTGTCAATCCTCTGGGCCCAGGTTCGATTCCCGGATGGGTCGGGGAATTTTCTCCGCCCAGGGACTGGGCGTTGTGCTGTCCTCATCATTATCCTATCATCCTCATCGACTGCAGGGCGCCGAAGTGGCGTCAACTTGAAAGACCAGCACCCTGCGAACAATCTGCCCAACGGGGGCCCTAGGCATACGAATAAATAAAATTTGCGTCATAGCTTCATCGATGTATAAATTGAACAGTAGGGGCGAAAGACTACATTCCTGTGTTACACCCTTTTGAATCCAAGCACTTCGTTGTTGGTCTTCCAGTCTTGTTCTTGTACGTACTATTACCCCTCTTTCCCTGTAGCCTACTCCATTTTTTCTCAGAGTTTGGAACATCTTGCACCATTTTTCATTGTCAAACGCTCATTATAGGCCGACAAACGCTTCAATGTTGCTTTCAGTATCAAATGCAGCGTCAGAACTGTCTGAGTGTCTCCTTTACCTTTTCTAAACCCAAACTGATCGTCATCTAACAGATCCTCAATTTTCCTTTCCATGCCTGCTTGCTTACGGCGAGTTTATTATTCAAGAAATTAGGGACTGACCGTCAGGGATTTGTGTGTTCTCTTCAACTAGTCTGCCCATCGTATAACACGAAAATCCCTGTACAAAAGATCAGTATTGTGGCTATTAGTATGAAATAACTAGTCAGAATAGAACTAACCCAGATAATGGGCCTACTAAGCAAGTGCCTCTCCTTCAGTACCTAGAGTGTAACACAACTTTGTAAAGTAACGGGGTCGCGGGACGTGCTCCGGACACAGCCGGCCGGCTTTGGCGCCTCCGTGGCGGGAGCAGCTGGCGACCGGCGCCACAGTGACGCACTCCTGCGCTGTTTTTCTCGAAACTACCGTTGATGAACGGGCCGGCAATTCCTCCCACCCGTTTCCCCTTCAAGTGTCAAATGAGGGAGATTTTTCAGCCATACAGCGCTGCTGTGAAACCAGACCATGCCGCGAAATCGCGAGTTCGTAAACAACGAGTGAATACCACAATTAGTAAATTAGAAAAAGACAGATAAAGCCTATTAACAAAATGAGATGTATGTCCTGAGCAAAAATTGATAAAATATTACTACATTTTGCAATAAATGGAAGAGTCCTGGTTTGTGTTCGGAGATGTGGCAATCGTCGAAACAGTTAACCCAGTTCTATATCCAACAACTGGAGGCAGCAATGACACATCGGTTACTCAGTTTGCCAGTTTTCTATTGGAAAGGAAAACAAAAACTAAACCGTGTTTGTAGCGCACAGTTTCTGTATGCTGGACGCAGCTGCTTCGTGTGTCTACAATGCAATTTTGTAAACGTCTCCATGGCAACGCCTCTTCATAGCTCTATAGTGGCTATTGTTTCCGCCTAAAGCCGTTTGCGCTTCGTGCTTGAAAGCTGTCAAAAGCGCTGTCAGCTGTCAGGGACCTGACTCGCCTGTAGGAGTGCCTCAGTAGTAAAGAATAAGTGTAATGAAACTTCAAGCATGAAGCGGAATTTTTCCACGCATCGCATTGTGTAGGTAAATTTAGCGGCCGATTTGAATATTGTCTACGAAATACGTTGCGAAGAGAATTGGTAGAAAAAAGTAATAAAGTTAAAAGTCATGCACAATGTGGTAGTCGTTCACGCGTCTCAGTATTTATGACGTCATATCTTCTGAACTATGAATGGTGGCATGACATAATTTTGTGGTTGAATTTAGCGGTGTGTATGTATACTGTCTGCGAAATTTATTGCGAATAGAGTTAGTAGCATAGTAGTAACAAACTTGAACATCCTTCATGCTTCGGCAGTTATTCATGGATGTTATTTGTACGATTCCTTTCCAAGTAAGTGTTTAGTTCTAGGAGTACCTTGTATAAATATGAATGTCTTGACTAATTGTAACAGGAAACTTTCGTTGTTATTACATTTTCTCAAAGTATTAAAAATGCTTCTTGTGCGTTGCTAAGGAATGTTTCAATATGCTTCACGGTACAGTCCTCGAAACAACGAGACGATAAAAGTACGGCTTCATTGTTGGATATTAAAGTCGGCCGAAGTTTCTTTTATTCTTCTCTAGGCGATTCTAAGTGATTTATTCAAAAGTTAATTTGTTTGTATTATATTCCACCATCGCTAGTTGCCTTACAAGGGGCTCATAATTATTTGCCATCTAGCAAACTGAGCCGGCAGGTGTGACCGAGCGGTTCTAGGCGCTTCAGTGTGGAACCGCGCTACCGCTACGGTCGCAGATTCGAATCCTGCCTCGGGCCTGGATGTGTGTAATGTCCTTAGGTTAGTTAGGTTTAAGTAGTTCTAAGTTCTAGTGTACTGATGACCTCAGACGTTAAGTCCCATAGTGCTTAGAGCCATTTGAACCTCGAAAACTGTGGGGCAGTGTGTGTGGGAAGTAGAGGAGCTCATGGAGGCTGTTACAACCACCTAAGATAAGATGGTAAAACTGACAGCTTGGTATCGTAAAAACTGAATAAGTACCATGAAATGTGTGGAATAGTCCGAAGAACGCTATATAGCAGAATATGGAAAGAAAAAGAGTACAATTAAACTAAGTTTTGTCTCTGTCAGCTTCTTCACGGCTCACAGACATTGTTGATAAAAGCTATGCATACTAGTAAGGCATGGGGATCAGAAATGATATTTTCGAGATACAGGAACGCTGCACGAAACTGCACAGATTTAAAAATAACGATATGGTGAAAGATCTGAATATCTCTAAAATAGAAGACAGAATGGGAGATAGAATCAAAGTAAATAATGTAACATAGTTTCACAGCTCAATACGATGCGACAAGGAAGCATACCAACAAAAATCATCTACAGTGAGTGGTAAAATGAAATTAAATGAAAAAAGAAGAAGCTCACAGGCACTGGAACACTTTATTACATCCACGAAGTAGAAGCACGAATAATAAACCTGAAAGGTCAAGAAAGATGAAGTTATGTACCAGATATAAATTGCCATTGTCGTGGAAAACTTTCCCCAGTGATAGACACGGATATGGAAATGAAGGAAACGATTGTGAAACTGTTCGTCTGGAGTTCAGAATTGTATTGAAATTAAAAGGTAGACCTTAGGAAATCGGGAGAATAAGAAACCAGGAACATTAAAAAAAAGTGATGCTATCGTAGAATGTTAAAAGTGCATAGGGTACGAAGTAGAGAAGACGTAAAAGGAATAGGCGAGAAAAAGAGTCGAAGACCCCATTTCCCGAAGGAGGCACAGTTAACTGGAACCGCAACTGGAACAGCAGAGTGAGTAACATGTAGCCTCATACGAATACCAGAATATGCAAAGTAGTGAGTAGTACGTAGGGAGTTCAGAAACTAAGTTACGCCTGTCGTCCTACGCTAAGACCACTGCGCAGGAAGAGTGCTGCATTGTCAGAAGAGAGTACATTTTTCGGGTGTTCCGCAGACGCAGCTCCACTAGGGTACCGATAACAGTTGTATCACAACGTGGAAGTGAAATGTTACGGAAACGTTCTCCGGAGTTGAAGTACGCGGAGCAGCAAGATTCTTGTGCGCAAGAAGTCTAATTTGCAGACAGATCCACCTTGAAATTCTAACATATATGTGCCAAATGCAGTGTCGCCTTAACAAACTTTTTTCTTTAGTTTCACTTGTAGAATAACATATTAAAATATTTGCATATCTTCGTGAATCACCCAATATTACCTGATGATGCAGGAAGGTGCGTTCAAGGTGTAGCACTCTTGGCGCGGCGTGTTTGATAGCATCGTCAGGTTGCGGGTGTTGTGTGAAGGTGGCACTGGGTCTGGGCCTCCAACCTTAGTGGCAGTCCGAAGGAGTGCTATTGCGCTGAGGAGCAAAGTGTTAGGTGACCGCCGAGCAGTATCTGAGGCGCGTTACATCAGGCCTAGCAGTGGACAAATCCACACAGAGAGGATTTTTCTCAAACTTTTTGCTAATATTTACATGGGTGTGTTCATAATACTGTTCTTGCAAGCTTCATCCTACAAACATAATTATTTGCTAGCAGGTTTCGTTGCTGCTTTGTAACATCCTATTTTCCCACAATAAAAGTAAAAATTCGCCAAGAAACTGACCTCTAAAAGCATCCTGCATTTGGTGTTTCCACGGCTCTCGGCGGCCACAATCGGGCCGTCGGCTCAGGGAATCGAAGCCCGACTTCAAATTGTTCAAATGGCTCTGAGCACTATGGGACTTAACATCTATGGTCATCAGTCCCCTAGAACTTAGAACTACTTAAACCTAACTAACCTAAGGACATCACACAAAACCCAGCCATCACGAGGCAGAGAAAATCCCTGACCCTGCCGGGAATCGAACCCGGGAACCCGGGCGTGGGAAGCGAGAACGGAAGCCCGACTAACGGGCATAAATAACATAGACAATGAGCAGACAGACCATTCTATGACAACCACCTGATGATGGTGGAAAGGTTATTCTCCAGAATATCGTGGAACTTAACGATCACATCCGGCTGGACACCCGAGAGCCCTGGAAGCAACACATACGTCGGGAAAGCCTCCGATCACATACTCCTGCATATTTCTCTTTTTGTGTCATCAGCCTTCTGACTGGCCTAATGCGGCACACAACGAATGCTTCTCCGGTTCCAAACTTTTCATTTCACAGTAGTACTTGCACAAAACTTCCCTCTTTAGTTGCTGAATGTATTGGTTGGCTCTAAGCACTATGGGACTTAACATCTGTGGTCATCAGTCCCCTAGAACGTAGAACTACTTAAACGTAACTAACGTAAGGACATCACACACATCCATGCCCGAGGCAGGATTCGAACCTGCGACCGTAGCAGTCGCGCAGTTCCGGACTGAGCGCCTAGAACCGCTAGACCACCGCGGCCGGCTGCTGAATGTATTTCAATTTCTGTCTTCCTCTATAGATTTTACTCTCTACAGCTACATTTAGCGTCACGGAAGTTATTCCCCAATGTCTTAACACGTGTTATGTCATTTTTCCCTTCTCCTTTTCAGTGTTTTCCATACGCCGGCCGCGGTGGTCTAGTGGTTCTAGGCGCGCAGTCCGGAACCGCGGGACTGCTACGGTCGCAGGTTCGAATCCTGCCTCGGGCATGGATGTGTGTGATGTCCTTAGGTTAGTTAGGTTTAAGTAGTTCTAAGTTCTAGGGGACTGATGACCACAGAAGTTAAGTCCCATAGTGCTCAGAGCCATTTGAACCATTTTTTTCCATACGTTTCTTACGTCACCGATTATGGAGAAAATCTCTTCATTCCTTATCAGTCCAACTAATTTTCAACATTCTTCATTCTGTTTCTTGATGAGTAAGTATGATGTTAAACTTCCGATATTTTTATTTCTTGTACTTCTTATTACTTTCGTATTCCTTTGGTTTACTCGCAGTCCATATTCTGTACTTGTTTGACTGTTCTTTCCATTCAACCACTCCGTCTACAGGCCACAAGTGGTCCATCGGGACCATCCGACCGCCACGTCATCCGCAGTGGAGGAAGCGGATAGGAGGGGCGTGGGGTCAGCACACCGCATTCCCGGCCGTTATGATGGTATTCTTGACCGAAGCCGCTACTAGTGGGTCGAGTAGCTCCTCAATTGGCATCACGTGGCTGAATGCACCCCGAAAAATGGCAACAGCGCATGGCGGCTCGGATGGTCACCCATCCAAGTGTCGGCCACGCCCGACAGCGCGTAACTTCGGTGATCTCACGGCAACCGGTGTATCCACTGCGGCAAGGCCGTTGCCTTCTTTCCATATTCATACAATGTAAGCTTTCACGGCCGGTATTGTATTCACTTAAAACTTCCGGGCAGATATGCCGTGGTAGAAGTATAAGACTCTCTCCTGACGTTTCGTCTCCGACTACGGGAGACATCCTCGGAGGTAAAACGGCGAACTGCGAAGAGAACTCGAGGAAGCGCTGATTATATAAGCAGCACAGAGGGCGCCACAGTTGACCACGTGGCGTCGGCTATGAGATTGTCTCTGGTGGACCAACACACGAGTTAGCTAGACACCTTGCCTCAATGCTGCAGCCTTATGTTGGTAGGACGGACAGTCATATTAAAAATTCAGCTCATTTTATTGACAAGTTAAAGGAAACGAGCGTGGGCCCGGATGATATCCTCGTCAGTTTCGACGTTGTGTCGTTATTTACCATGATTCCGGTAAACGAAGCTATCTTATGCATAGCGGATATTTTTCCTACCGATATTGTGGCATTATTCCGACACTGCCTCACCACAACCTACTTTCAATACAATAATGACTTTTATGAACAGATTGACGGGGTGGCTATGGGCAGTCCTCTCAGTCCTGCTGTGGCTAATTTATTTATGGAGACTTTTGAACAACGGGCGTTGCAGACTGCCAGTAAGAGACCAGCCAGATGTCGATGACACGTTAGTAGTATGGACACACGGAGCGAAGGAGTTGGATACCTTCCTGACACATTTAAATAGCATTAATCCGAAAATCCAATTCACTATGGAGACAGAAAGGAATGGGCAATTGAATTTCCTGGATGTGTCTGTGATTAAACGACGGGACGGAACGTTGGGCCATAAGGTGTGTAGAAAGCCCACACATACTGATCGTTACCTAAATAAAGATTCAAACCACCACCCTAGACAAAAAAGAGGTATAATGAAAACTTTGATAGACAGGGCGTACAAACTTTGTGAACCTGTTTATATAAAAGATGAGATTGAACATCTACGGTCAACTTTCGTGAAGAATGGCTATTCCAGCAAGGATATAGATCGAACACTTCGCTCTAGGCAGAGAATCAGGAGCAACGACGAACAACAGTCGCCCAAGGGCAAAGTTTTTCTTCCGTTCATTAGTAAAGTCACAGATCGCATTGGGAAAGTTTTAGGCAAGCATGGGGTGGAAACTACTTTCAGACCCACTAGGAAAATAAAAGAATTTTTAAGGTCGGCAAAAGATGCACGCCACCCTTTGGCAACACCGGGGGTATATAAAATTCCTTGTAGTTGTGGACAGGTTTACATCGGTACCACAAAGAGAAGTGTGAACACCCGTATTGTTGAACATAAGAGGAATTGCCGCCTGGGTCACACGGATAAATCGGCCGTAGTGGAACTTGTTTACCAGGAAGGTGGTCATGAAATAAAATTCAGCGAGACAAGCGTCACATCAAAAACCTCGCATTATTATGCACGCTTGTATAGAGAGGCTATCGAGATTAATAATTTTAACAGGAAAGACGAAGGTGTTAAACTGGATAAAATTTGGATGTCAGCGTTGCACCGCAATGTTGGCATCACCAGAGACAATCTCATAGCCGACGCCACGTGATCGACTGTGGCGCTCTCTGTACTGCTTATATAATCAGCGCTTTCTCGAGTTCTCTTCGCAGTTCGCCGTTTTACCTCCGAGGACGTCTCCCGTAATCGGAGACTAAACGTCAGGAGACAGTTTTATAATTCGACCACGGCCTATCAGCCCGGAAGTTTTAAGTGAAGACATCCTGTAATTCATATTCAATGAAGATATCAATTGCAACAGTGAATCGTATCACTGATATCTTTTCGCGCTGAACTTTAATTCTATTCCTGAATAATTCATTTATTTCTGTCATTGCTCCTTCGATGTATAATTTGATTAATAGGGACGAAAGAGTACATCTCTGTCTTACACCCATTTTAATCCAAGCACTTCGTTCTTGACCTCTCTTCGTTCTTGTAAATATAGCCAATTACCCTTCTTTGCCTGTAGCTTAGTCCTATTTACCTCATAATTTTACACTGTCGAATGCTTCTTCAAGGTCGACAAATCCTATGTACGTGGCTTGATCTATTGTAAATCTTGCTTCTGTTATCAACAATCGGAATGTCCGAACTTCCTCTCTGGTACTTTTACCTTTCCGAATCCAAAGTGATAATTTTCTAACATAACATCATTCTCTATTATTCTGTATATTGTTTTTACATTCAACCTAGATGCATGAGCTGTCAAGCCCATTGTGCGATAGTTCTTGCACTTATCTCGTCTTGTTATCTTCGGAATTGCGTGGATGATATTTTTCCGAAAGTCAAATGGTATGTCTCCAAGCCCATGCATTCTACACCAACACGAAGAGTGAAGTGGTTGCCACTTCCTCCAAATGATTTTAGAAATTCAGAAGGAATTGCACCTATCCATTCAGCACTTTTAAATGATGATAATTAATCCTCTGTCTCTTTAACTTCGACTTCAGTTTCTTCTTCTGTCACGTCACCAGACACTCCCTTCCCTTCATCAAGGCCTTCCGTCTGCGTATCTGAGTGTCAACATAAATTGCTGTTATAGGTAAGCTGGTCTCGAGTTCAATACCCAGTGCTATCAATATAATGACAACTGGGAACCTACTTAAATGCTGTAGACAGACAAAATCGTCAGAATTTTCTGGTGTGCAGCTGGGTCCCGTCGACATTCTTTTACGTCCAGAGACCTTCGGCCATCTTCAAGTGAGTAGAAAACTACTGAATAACCCAGCTGCATTCACGGTATTTATGCCGAATCTCTCGCGAGTGACATGTGCTGTTGTCTATTGGCGCACGCGTCAGGCGCTGAAACGCGCGGGATGGCCCAGTTGTGTCCGCTGCCGTCGGTGGTGGAAGTAAGAGAGGATTTAATCATTCAGTATCGAATGACCCCGTCAATTCCGCTGTTACTGAATAATTTTTATCCAGTTGAAAGCCATTGACACTATTTATAAGATTATCGGCAAGACGTATTTCCACAGATTCTTTGATTACTGAATTTCAAAATATGGAAACTGGAGCTAAAAAAGACGCTAGCTAGATCGTTTGGTCCAGATGGAATTCCAGTTCGACTTTACAGGGAGTACAGTGCGGCTTGGCCCCGTACTTAGCTTGCCTTTATCACAAATCTCTCACCCACTGCGAAGTCCCAAGCGACTGAAACAAAAGCCAAGGTACTCCTGTTTGAAATGAAGGTGAAATAACGGACCTGCACGTCTATTGTCCAATATTCTTAACATAGGGTTTATGCAAAGTTCTTGGCCACATTCTGTGTTCTAATGCAATAAATTTTCTTGAGATAGAAAAACTTGTCTCCAGAAATCAGCACGGATTTAGGAAGCATCTGTCTTGCTACCCACGTCTCACATGTTATCGTGCGAACCGCGGATGAGGGGCAACAGGCAGATCCCATGATCCTGGATTTTCGGAAAGCGTTTGACTCGGTGCCCCAGTGGAGACTGTTGACGAAGGTCCGAGCATACTGATTGGGTTCCGAGATATGCGAAGGGCTCGAAGACTTTTGAAGTGATAGAGCCCACTACCCTGTCCTCGACGACGAGTGTTCATCAGAGATAAGAGTATCGTCAGCAGTGCTCCAAGGAAATGGGATAGGACCATTCTTATTCACCATGTACATAAATAATCTGACTGGCAGGTTGAGCAGCAATTAACAGCAGTCTTCTGATTACCCTGTAGCGTACGGGGTTATATCGTTGTTGAATGACTGTGGGAGTATACAAGATGACTCAGAATTTCTAGGTTGTGTGATGAATCGCAGCTTGGTCTAAATGTAGAAAAATGCTATCTGATGTGGAAAAACAAACCTCTCTCGTTAGAATACAACATTACAAGTGCGGCGCTTGACACAGGTACACCGATTAAACATCTAGGCGGATCAGAGCAGAGCAATATGAACTGAACGGGCATGTCTCATAGGTTGTAGGGAAAGCAAATTGTCGTCTTCATTTTACTGAGAGAATTTTAGGAAAGTATGTATGAAGGAGCCGGCATGTGGAACATCCACTCCTGAGTAATGCTTGTGTGTTTTGGATCCCACCATGTCACATTAAAGGAAAACTTCCAAACAATTCAGAGGCTTAGTCTCAGATCTGTTACCGGTAGGTTCGATCAGCATGCTTGTATTACGGAGTTGCTCGTGAACTCAAACAGGAATCACTGGAGAGAAGACGATTTTTTTTGGCGAACTAATATTGAGGAAATTTAGAGACCCGGCATTTGAGGCCGGCTGCAGACCGAGTCTACTGCCACGGAAGCACATTTCGCATTAAGGACCCCAATTTAAGATGACAGAATTAGGGCTCTTACAGACGCTTATAGACAGTCGTTTTTCTCTCGCTCTACTTAAAGTGGAACAAGGAAAGATATGACTAGTACTGGTATCTGGTATCTGGCTTGCGGAATATGCGTGTGGACATAGAAGTACCACACAGCAGGATGTATCTTTTTGATGAAGAATTTGGAACAGTTACCCTGTATCATAACGTATTTGGTCACTTTCGTGTCCTGAGAGTGGGCCGAAAGTCATTGCTAAAGGCTATTGACTGCTCAGTGTATAATACATATAACTGCGTGACCAGAGTCAGATGACGTGATAGTTTTTCTGGGTATGATACCGCATTACTGTAAATAACTGTTACTGATGAACCAGCGTTTCGGCAACGGTTACAGTGTCACTTAGTTTTAATCATGATTGCTCTACTGATCATGACATTACGTCATAATTTTAAAGTATGAGAGTGTCTCTGGACAGTAAAAAAGTACACCAGCAGACACACAAGATGGGACTGTAACCGTGGCCGAAACTACGGTTTCGTCAGTAGTGCTGTGTCATAGCCAAATAACTTTCATGTTACGTAATGTACACAGACAAAATGCAATCAACTGAAAATGTATAATAACGAAGTGTGTACAGACTCCCTCATATCAGGCGCTTATCCGTTCACTGTCTCACAGCACCACGCCGCAGTTCATTTGCAGCTTCCTTTGGACTTATTTCTGAAGACAGGTTTTAACCAGGATTCACTGCCCAGTAAACCTATTATTGCTTTTATGTTAATTCTCTGTTGCCAATGTTTCATGCGCAGCTGCAATTAATTTTATGTAGCTTAGGTAATCTCTGTTATACTGCTGTATTGTTTTTTTTCCATATGTACTACAACGATAGAATAACTTTCTTGACTGTAAACTTAGTGTATTGTTGGCCTTGTAGTCCGGAAACTAGGTCGTACAAATATAAATATTCTTGGAAAAGAATTGGGATTTTTTTCTAGACCCACCTGTTGTTTGGTAGGAGACAGCAGGCCTTTTTAATTTGCTGTAGTGTATCCACATAGTATTAATGATAACGACGGTGCTCAGTTTTTAAAAGTTTCCTCAATATTTTCCAGTTGTTCAAGAACGTCCTTCATTTTTCCTATTTCTGTTATTGCACAGGAAAAGAATGTATTCAAATAAAGAACACGTTAATAGCTTTGATAGTGTCGATACCTCATTAATAGGTTATCCTCTGCATCAGATTATTCTCAATACCTAGACATGTTCCATGGTCGCCTTCATTATATTAGCGAAAGAGTGTTATGGGTGAGTCCATAGTTGATAAAGTATTTTTCTGGAAATAGCAGGTCAAAACTACGTTTCTCTTTTTGCGATTAGCTCCCAGAGAGGATAAGGAGCAAAAATGGTCATAAGGCCCAAAATGCGTACCAGGTATGGCATACTCACTAGAAAGTGGAGATGAAAGGTCTTTGACAGCGACTCAGTGTCTGTATTCTCCTGCGGGCTACGGAGAATCTCCATGACAGCGAAACTTCAGTAGCCACTCAGCCTCAGTGGATGGGCCGGGTATACTGGCGGTCACCTCGTGGGACCAATCGTCCTTTCACAGAACTTCACAGGTCATGCATACCGGCACTTCCTGCGGTTGACCTTTGCTATCCTGCTGGAAGGCGTGCCTTTGATGGTACAAAGGGTAACGTGGCTACTACATGATTGTGCTCCAGCTCTCTTCCCTGTTGAACGATGAGCCGAAACTCTACTAGAGACAATACATTCCCATCTTTCTCTTCTTGTGTCACGTGTACCTTCAGTCATCGAAATCTACACAGAAAAATTTTTTTGTCTCCACCTCCAAGTGGGACGCATTGTCGGCCATATATCCACATGAACATTTTTGTTCCTTACCCTCTCAGGTTAAGGAAAGGCAAACCTACGTTTGTAGCATCTGTAGACTTTGAGAAAGCTTTTGATAAAGTTGACTGGAATCCTTTCTTGGAAATTCTGAAGATGGCAGAGGTAAAATATAGGGAGCGAATGGCTATTTACTACTTGTACAAAAGCCAGCTGGCACTTATTAGGGTGAGGGGGATGAAAGGGGAGCAGTGGTTGAGAATGGTGTCAGACAGGGTTGTAGTCTATCCCTGATGTTATTCAATCTGTACACTGAACAAGCAGTAAAGGAAACCAAAGAAAAATTTGGACTAAGAACTAAAGTTCAGGTAGAAGAAATAAAAACTCTGAGGTTTGTCGATGACATTGTAATTCTGTCGGAGACAGCAAATGAAGAGCGGTTAAACGGAATGGACAGTGTTTTTAAGAAAGGAAGATATAAGATGAAGATCAACAAAAGCAAGGCAAGGATAATGGAATGTAATCGAATTAAAATCAGGTGATGCTGAGGAAATTAGATTAGCAAATCAGACCCTTAAAGTCGTAGATTTGTTTTTCAATTTGAGCAGCAACATAACCGATGGTGGCCGAACTAAAGACGACATAAAATGTAGAACGGCAATGGTTTGAAGAGGGTTTCTAAAGATGAGAAATTTGTGACCACCGAATATAGATTCAAGTTTTGGGAAGTCTTTCTTGTAGTTATTTGTCTAGAGTGTAGCCATGTATGGAAATGAAACATGGACGACGAACGTTTTAGACAATAAAATGATAGAAGTCTTTGAAATGTGGTGCTACAGAAGTATGCTGAAGATTAGTTGGGTAGATCACGTAATAATAAGGAGGTACTTAATAGAACTGATAAGAAATTTGTGGCGCAAAATGACTAGAATAAGGAATTGGTGGATGGAACAGTTTTTAAAACACCAAGGGATCACGAATTTAGCATTGGAGGGAAGCGTGGTGGGTAAAAATCGTAGAGGGAGACCAAGAGATGAACACAGTAAGCAGATTCAGAAAGATGGGGGTTGCAGTAGTTGTCTAGAGATGAAGAGGCTTGAACAAGGTAGAGTAGCGTGGAGAGCTGCATCAAACCAATCTTTGGAGTGATAACCACAACAACAACAACAACAACAACAACAACAACCACGCTCAGGGATTGTTTGCTGTTGTTAGTCCCCACTTAGGAAAATCACCCTGCAGAAGGCTCTGGGTTTGAAATATCCTCCACTCCTTAGAGAGTGAAAAGTGACAACGTCCCATTGTGTACTGTATACATTAATGGCTACAAAATGTAATTTACCAAAATTTGTATCTTTATGCTGACACACACTGTTTACGTATCATTTTTAAACATCCGTGTTTGACAACTGGGCGGCTATCTGAAATTATTCTCAAAAAAAAAAGAAATGTAAACTTACAAAATAAAAAGACTAATAGCTTAGCTGCGAAACTGCTACTTCCGGAAGAAACCTATAAATGTATTGACTACCTTCTCTGTTCATTTGCAGTGAGTTTCAACGAATTCCAGATTTCTTATCCGTTTCACAGTATTTGTAGAAGAGAGGTTAATGTATATTCAGTGGGCATAATGAGATTGTCGGCTCTCGAGCCGTCCGCGGTACCAGTGGCTGACAGGTGTTGGTGGCTGCGCTTCCGCGGTCCGGAAGCCGCACAGGCGCGTCGACCGACTGGTATCGATTGTCGCGACGGCAGGCAGGGGCTTCCCGGTGCCGCGCTGGCTCGCTGCCCGCCGACCTGTCGCAACAGACGCCCCGCCAACACCCGACACCGGCCACCGAGCGCCCGTTCCGGGGGCTCTCTGCTCTCGCTGAGGGCAAGGTGGCGCTGTCGGATCAGTAAATAGCCGGCAGCAGATGAACTGAAGTTCCATTATTACCTTGTACACCATCTGTCGTGGAAAGTATGACAGAAAAGCCTCTTTCGACGATTTACAGTCATTTACAGTAACGTACTAGAATTATGGGTTCGGAAAGATCCTCGGTAACGTATTAGAATTTCTGGATTCGAAAATAGGCACTCCATTTTTCGTTGTGCTAACGTTTGGATTATGATCTACTTACAAGATAACACTACAGAATCCACACATATTTGAAACCTGGTAGTCAAGGAAGGCAGGATACGGTTACGATTGTGGACGGGGCCGTAATCACATACTATTGGTTCCCTTTTGCAATTACACACATTTATTTTAAGATAGTAATTCCAGACTCTGCAGTAAATCAAGATATCACACGTTATTAATGAAGGAATAATTAATAGTGCTTTCAGTGCGTTACAATTTACCAAATGGGCATAAAATACAGACACAGCAAATAATGTTTTAAAAACAAGCCAATGTGACCCCAATTAGAATTTTAAGGCAAGTAACCACAGTCACGGGTGAAGGCTTTTAACGTCAAGAACGGCAATTATAAAAAAATTAACAAACATACTGTAAAACAGCAATGAAATAGCAAAGGTTAATTTAAAAAGACAAGCAACTGATCACCAAACAGGTGAGTCAAAATGATGATAAACTTGCTGGCACAACCATTTGAAGATTTAAAAATACACCAATGTCGGAACCGGTGGTCTGCAGAATACTGTACTTAGAGCGCCCAGAACGAGAAAGGAATCACTACCACCAGAGCAGAAGAGTCGCCAACTAACCCACAATCAAGAGAGCTGTCAAAACTACACGCCTCACTGGACAGCAGTGGCAAGGGGAGGAAGCGTACACTGTTGCAACGCCAAGAATGTCAATTATATAAAAAAAACTTAGAAACATACAATAAAACAGCAAATACAATAATAGATCACAAGTGCTAGTCACAGACGGTGCACAAGGAATCGACCTCTGAGTAGATTCGGCAAAAAACACTTTCACGAGCGATGAGATAGGCAACCAAGAGTTGCATTCACTTCACAAGATGGTAACTCAGACTGGTGGCAGTCTAACGAATGACTAATGATAATCTTGCTGAGGCTACCTGACGTCCAATAAACCAAGTGCAAAGATTTAAAAGTACACCAATGTCGGAACCGGTGGTCTGCAGAATACTGTACTTAGAGCGCCCAGAACGAGAAAGGAATCACTACCACCAGAGCAGAAGAGTCGCCAACTAACCCACAATCAAGAAAGCTGTCAAAACTACACGCCTCACTGGACAGCAGCGGCAAGGGGAGGAAGCGTACACTGTTACATACAGTAACCCCCAGGGCATGTAACTGGGGTGTTAGCGGCCACAAGGCAGGAAAATGCCGCTGGTTGAACTCAATCAATAGTAACAAACTGAACGCAATAAATAGTAATTAGAAGTCCAGGAAAGCTAATCAGATACGCCTTCCCCAAGCACTCCACTCTGTGATCTTCGCCTCAGCAACACTACAAGCAGCAACACGAACCCAAGTTACTGGAGAATCGCAAGATCTCGCAGTAGTAGAGGTTTCTCTACTTGAATCCAAATGCACTCAACCTAAAGCTTGCAGGATCCGGTTACGACGAGGTCGTGCACCCTCGAGACCACAGGCCTTCAATCCGGCAGTCCTTGCAAGCCACCAGCGGTCCCGGCGTGTTTGCATACTGCGCGGACCTGGCTGCTCCTGAGTTCCAAACCGAACTGCACACTGACACGAAACAGAATAACAACGGCGTCGCCCCAAAGATAACGCCACATTTGCTCCATATCGATAACCGCCGCTGCTGCCACTAGCGGACAGGCAACGCTTGCGAAACCAATTGGCGCCAGTCAACACGAGAAGAAGACGAACAACCGCAACCATGTCAGCTAAACGATACGGTCTGGCCTCTAACAGAGGACGGAAAACTACAAACAGCAAAAACGAGAGCCACAGCACGGCTCAGTATTATAAAAATAGAGGTATGTGCGTGTGTGTGTATAAGAGCGTGTATGCAGGATCCACTGCTCTGCCTAAACCACTGGACCGATTCAACCATCTTGGTGCACATATCCCTTACTGTCAGGTAACAATCGCTGTTGGGTAAGAACGATAACCCTATAAAAAGGGTGGGCATGAGGCTGACAAAGAAGACGATCCCAAGACGCGTGAATTCCAAGATTTTATTTACCCATTATTTGAGAATGAGAGTACTGGGTGATTTGCAACAAACTTTATACGTAATCTCAAACCTTGACGGATTTTTCCCCACTGACAACCCCTACAAAATGATGCAAGGAGACAGGTTAATCGTTTACTACTTTTTCGCTGCTCATGCATTAAAAGTACCGCATGAGACATGGCGTTATAATTTATTACTTCTTCAATATTAACTGTATCCGCTTCACATTTTGCAGAGAGTATGCATGTATAGCACTGAATGTAACTGCAAAATTGTATTACGGTACAACATATAGTTCAAGAGATACGGCGTCATAAAGAATGAGATGTTTGAAAAACTACCACATCATGCATTACATTTAAATTTATTACTTCTTTGTTACTAACTCTATTCACAATAAATTTCCCCATGCAGTATCCACATATGCCGCTGACAGCACCTACAAAGTTACACTACTGGCCATTAAAATTGCTACACCAACAACAAATGCAGATGATAAACGGGTATTCGTTGGACAAATATATTATACTAGAACTGACACGTGATTAAATTTTCACGCAATTTGGGAGCATAGATCCTGAGAAATCAATACCCAAAACATCCACCTCTGGCCGTAATAACGGCCTTGATACGCCTGGGCATTGAGTCAAACAGAGATTGGATGGCGTGTACATGTTCAGCCACCCATTCAGCTTCAACACGATACCACAGTTCATCAAGAGTAGTGACTGGCGTATTGTGACGAACCAGTTGCTCGGCCACCATCGACCAGACGTTTTCAATTGGTGAGAGATGTGGAGGATGTGCTGGCCAGGGCAGCAGTCGAACATTTTCTGTATCCAGAAAGGCCCGTACAGGACCTTCAACGTGCAGTCGTGCATTATCCTGCTGAAATGTAGGGTTTTGCAGGGATCGAATGAAAGACAGGGCTACGGGTCGTAACACATCTGAAATATAACGTCCACTGTTCAAAGTGCCGTCAATGCGAACAAGAGGTGACCCAAAAGTGTAACCAATGGCACCCCATACCATCAAGCCGGGTGATACGCCAGTATGGCGCTGACGATTACACGCTTCCAATGTGCGTTCACCGCAATGTCGCCAAACACGGATGCGACCATCATGATGCTGTAAACAGATCCTGGATTCATCCGAAAAAATGACGTTTTGTCATTGTGCACCCAGGTTCGTCGTTGAGTACACCATCGCAGGCGCTCCTGTCTGTGATGCTGCGTCGAGGGTAACCGCTGCCATGGTCTCCGAGCTGATAGTCCAAGCTGCTGCAAACGTCGTCCAACTGTTGGTGCAGATGGTTGTTGTCTTGCAAACGTTCCCATCTGTTGACTCAGGGATCGAGACGTGGCTGCACGATCCGTTACAGCCATGCGGATAAGATGCCTGTCATCTCGACTGCTATTGATACTAGTCCATATTCTGCTAACAGTCACTGGATCTCGACCAACGCGAGCAGCAATGTCACGATACATTAAACCGGATTCGCGATTGGCTAAAATCCGACCTTTATCAAAGTCGGAAACGTAATGGTACGCATTTCTCCTCCTTACACGAGGCATCACAACAACGCTTCACCAGACAACGCCGGTCAACGGCTGTTTATTTATGAGGAATCGGTTGGAAACTCTCCTCATGTCAGCACGTTGTAGGTGTCGCCACCGGCGCCAACTTTGTGTGAATGCTCTGAAAAGCTAATCATTTGCATATCACAGCATGTTCTTCCTGGCGGTTAAATTTCGCGTCTTTAGCACGTCATCTTCGTGGTGTAGCAATTTTAATGGTCAGTAGTATATATGTTTGTACGATACAGAGTTCAGGAGATATGACGTCATAAACAGCAAGAAAATATATCATGTCGTACATGACGATTAAATTTACTTCTTCGCTGCTACTCAATACATTCGCAACACATTTTGCATACAGTGTCCACGCATGATACTCACTGTCCCTACAAAATAATGTCATTGTGCGACACATACTTTAGGAGATACGACCTCATAAATATTTAAAAAAAAAAAAGACCAGACTCTCCACGATACTGGCGTGGACGTACAGCTATAAAAAAGTAACTAGGAAACGCCAAGTTTCTTTGCTAGTTTTGAAAAAAAAATACAGGTTTCTTGTCACTTCATACTTGTATGTCATTTCAAGCTTTTGACGACTTTATCTGTCATCATCGGCAGGAATTTTCTGTTGGCTGGATGGTGCTTTATGTCTTAGCCTATATGTACACACTGAGGACCTCCTTTTGCTCGGCGTAATGCAGCAACTCCATGTGGCATGGACCCAATAAGTCATTGGACGTCCACTGCAGAAGTGTTGTACCGAGCTGCCTCTATTGCCGTCGATAATTGCGACAGAGTTGCCGTTGCAGGATTTTGTGCACGAACTCGCCTCTAGATTATGTCCTATAAATGTTCGATGGGATTCTTGTCGAATAATGTGGGCGGCCAAGTCATTCGCTCGAACTGTGCAGACTATTCTTCAAACCAATCACGAACAACTGTGGTCCAGTGACGTGGTGTATTGTCATTCATACCAATTTCATCGTTGTTTGGAAACTGAACGTCCACGAATCGCTGCAAATAGTCTCCAAGCAGCCGAAGATCCAGAAGACTCACTCCATTCGAAGTAAACACGGCCTGCAAAATTGTGGAGCCACCACCATCTTGCACAGTGCATTGATGACAACTTAATTCCATCGCTTCGTGGGGTCTGCGCCACATTCGAACCTACCATCAGTTCCTACCAATGAAAACGGGACTCATCTGATCAGGCCACGCTTTTACAGTCGTATGGGATCCAACCGCTACGCTCGTAAGCCCCCGGAGATATCGTGTTGTTAGCGAAGACACTCGCGTCGGTCGTCTGCTGCCACAGCCAATTAACGCCACATTTCATCAGTGTCCTAATGGATGTATTAGTCGTACCTCCCACACTGATTTCTGCTGTTATTTCAAGCAGTGTAGCTTGTCTGTTAGCACTATCTACGCACACGCCACTGATCCCGGTCATTAAATGAAGGCCGTCGGCCACTTCGTTGTCGGTGATGAGACGTAATGCCCACAATGTGGTATTCTCAGTGCACTCTTGATAGCGTGGATCGCAGGATACTGAATTCCCTAACGATTTTCGAAATGAAGTGTCCATGCGTCTAGCTGCAACTACTATTTCGCGTTCGAAGTCTGTGAACTCCCGTCGTGCGGGCATAACCATTTCGGAAACTTTTTCACATGATTCATTCGAGTACAAACGAAAGCTTTAGAGTAAAACATAAGTGATTTCTGGCATTCCCCAAGGTAGTGTTATAGGCTCTCTGCTGTTCCTTATTTATGTAAACGATTTAGGGGACAATCTGAACAGCTGTCATAGGTTGTTGGCAGATGATAATGTCATTTATCATCTAGTAAAGTTATCAGAAGACAAAACAAATTGCAAAATGACTTATAAAAGATATCTGCATGGTGATAAAATTGTCATTTGAATCTAAATAAGCACAAGTGTGAGGTTACCCACATGAGTGCTAAAAGGAATCGCTGAAACTTCGGTTACACGATAAATAAGTCAAATCCAAAGGCCGTAAATTCAACTAAATATCTAGGGGGTATAACTACGAACAACTTAAATTGGAAAGAACACGCAGCAAAATTTGTGGGAAAGGCAAACCAAAGACTGCGTTTTATTGGCAGAATACTTAGAAAATATAACAGAGCTACTAAAGAGACTGCCTACACTACACTTGTCTGTTCTCTTTTGGTGTATTGCTGCGCGGTCTGTGATTCTTACCAGGAGTACATCAAGAAAGTTCAAAGAAGAGCAGCGCGTTTTGTATTATCGCGAAATAGGGGAGAGAGTGTCACTGGCATAATACAGGATTTCGGGTGTACATCATTAAAACAAAGACGGTTTTCGTTGCGGCGGAATCTCCTCACGAAATTTCGATCGTCAGTTTTCTCCTCCGAATGCGAAAATACACTCCTGGAAATGGAAAAAAGAACACATTGACACCGGTGTGTCAGACCCACCATACTTGCTCCGGACACTGCGAGAGGGCTGTACAAGCAATGATCACACGCACGGCACAGCGGACACACCAGGAACCGCGGTGTTGGCCGTCGAATGGCGCTAGCTGCGCAGCATTTGTGCACCGCCGCCGTCAGTGTCAGCCAGTTTGCCGTGGCATACGGAGCTCCATCGCAGTCTTTAACACTGGTAGCATGCCGCGACAGCGTGGACGTGAACCGTATGTGCAGTTGACGGACTTTGAGCGAGGGCGTATAGTGGGCATGCGGGAGGCCGGGTGGACGTACCGCCGAATTGCTCAACACGTGGGGCGTGAGGTCTCCACAGTACATCGATGTTGTCGCCAGTGGTCGGCGGAAGGTGCACGTGCCCGTCGACCTGGGACCGGACCGCAGCGACGCACGGATGCACACCAAGACCGTAGGATCCTACGCAGTGCCGTAGGGGACCGCACCGCCACTTCCCAGCAAATTAGGGACACTGTTGCTCCTGGGGTATCGGCGAGGACCATTCGCAACCGTCTCCAAGAAGCTGGGCTGCGGTCCCACACACCGTTAGGCCGTCTTCCGCTCACGCCCCAACATCGTGCAGCCCGCCTCCAGTGGTGTCGCGACAGGCGTGAATGGAGGGACGAATGGAGACGTGTCGTCTTCAGCGATGAGAGTCGCTTCTGCCTTGGTGCCAATGATGGTCGTATGCATGTTTGGCGCCGTGCAGGTGAGCGCCACAATCAGGACTGCATACGACCGAGGCACACAGGGCCAACACCCGGCATCATGGTGTGGGGAGCGATCTCCTACACTGGCCGTACACCACTGGTGATCGTCGAGGGGACACTGAATAGTGCACGGTACATCCAAACCGTCATCGAACCCATCGTTCTACCATTCCTAGACCGGCAAGGGAACTTGCTGTTCCAACAAGACAATGCTCGTCCGCATGTATCCCGTGCCACCCAACGTGCTCTAGAAGGTGTAAGTCAACTACTCTGGCCAGCAAGATCTCTGGATCTGTCCCCCATTGAGCATGTTTGGGACTGGATGAAGCGTCGTCTCACGCGGTCTGCACGTCCAGCACGAACGCTGGTCCAACTGAGGCGCCAGGTGGAAATGGCATGGCAAGCCGTTCCACAGGACTACATCCAGCATCTCTACGATCGTCTCCATGGGAGAATTGCAGCCTGCATTGCTGCGAAAGGTGGATATACACTGTAGTAGTGCCGACATTGTGCATGCTCTGTTGCCTGTGTCTATGTGCCTGTGGTTCTGTCAGTGTGATCATGTGATGTATCTGACCTCAGGAATGTGTCAATAAAGTTTCCCCTTCCTGGGACAATGAATTCACGGTGTTCTTATTTCAATTTCCAGGAGTGTAGTTTGTTGACACTGACCTGCATGGGAAGAAACGATTATCATAATAAAATAAGGGAAATCAGAGCTTTCACGGAAAGATATAAGTGTTTGTTTTTTCCGCGCGCTGTTCGAGATTGGAGTAATACAGAGTTATTGCGAAAACACTTAAGTCTGTTTTACGGAGTATCCATGTAGATGTATGTTGTAAGCCTTATTTAGTTGCTCTAAGGAGACGTCACGAAGTGATGGAACTGCCACATGCTAGCAGAGATTATGTCGACGTCTGTGATGGAGTAACATCGACCGCAGCAGTGATATCGTTGAGTAATGGATTACTCAGCTTGTTTCCACATTGCCCTCCAGTAGTGGACGGCCGTTTGTGTGCACGAGTAAGGCTATGGCCACTGTCCTGATCAAAGCTATTGCTGTTCAACCTGATCTCAAAGGCGACATTGATGATCGGATCCCAGTAGGTAGATGCATGCGATAAGATATTCGTTTCATCTAAAATATTCGTATTTCTAGTTTACGAGGCTATGCTCTGCAACAGAACACTACAGGATGATGGCATTACCATCAAAGCGAATGGAAATTTGACAAACATCAAGCCGGAAGTGAAAAAGATTTTGAATAATCATTTTTTAAATGTTGTAGAGAAAATAGGATCTAAATGTTCATTAGAAGAAGCAAGGCAGTAAATGGAAGAGGCCTTAGCCATACCATTTGACACAATTGAAATTCCACCCACCTCTCCTTCTGAAATTAGGAAGATAATAAAGTCTATCAAGAATAAAAGCTCACATGGAATTGATGGCATTTCCAGCAGGATAATAAAAGCTTGTTCCCTAGAGATAAGTGGGTTTCTTAGCCACATATGTAATAGCTCTCTGAAGCAGGGTATTTTCCCAGATAGACTGAAGTATGCCATTGTTAAACCACTGCATAAAAATGGGGATACGTCTGATGTCAACAAATACCGCCCAATCTCTTTTCTGACTGCCTTATCCAAAATTCTTGAAAAAGTAATGCATTGTAGAGTAACTTCACACCTTTGTAAAAACAAAGTTTTAACAAAATGCCAGTTTGGTTTCCAGAAAGGTTTTTCAATGGAAAATTCTATATATATTTTCACTAATGAAATATTAAATGCTCTGAGTAACCGGAAGTCGCCCGTTGGGATTTTTTGTGGTCTCTCAAAGGCTTTTGATTGTGTAAATCATGGAATACTTCTAGATAAGCTCAAGTACTGTGGTATGAATGGGACAGCGCTCAAATGGTTTAAATCATACCTAACTGGAGGAGTGCAGAAAGTTGAAATAAGCAGTTCACATAATATGCAAAGAACTGGTGATTTCTCAAACTGGGGAACAATCAGGAATGGGGTGCCGCCAGGTTCGGTCTTGGGTCTTCAGCTGTTCTTAATATATATTAATGACTTGCCATTCTAAATTCACGAAGATGCAAAGTTGGTACTTTTTGCCGATGATACAAGTATAGCTATCACACCCAACAGACAAGAATTAACTGGTAAAATTGTAAAGGAAGTTTTTCAGAAAATCATTAAGTGGTTCTCTGCAAATGGGCTCTCATTAAACTTTGACAATCCACGGTACATACAGTTCCACACAGTAAATGGAATGACACCGTTAATAAATATGGACGTCGATCAGAAATCGGTAGCTAAGGTAACATATTCAAAATTTCTAGGTGTATGCATTGACGAGGGGTTAAACTGGAAGAAACACTCTGAAGATCTGCTGAAACGTTTGAGTTTAGCTAATTATGCTATTAGGGTCATTGCAAATTTTGGCGATATGTATCTCAGTAAATTAGCTTACCACGCCTATTTTCATTCTCTGCTTTCGGGTTGGGATAACTCATCATTGAGTGAAAGAGTGTTCATTGCACATAAGGGTGTAATCAGAATAATTGCTGGAGCTCATCCAAGATCATCCTGCAGACACCTGTTTAAAGAGCCAGGGATCTTCACTGTAGCCTCACAATATATACATTCACTTATGAAATTTGTTATTAACAATCAGAACGAATGCAAAAGTAATAGCAGTATGCATGGCTACAACACTAGGAGAAAGGATGATCTTCACTACACAAGGTTAAATCTAACTTTGTCTCAGAAGGGGGAAAATTATGCTTCCACAAAAGTCTTTGGTCACTTACCTAATAGCAACAAAAGTCTGACAGATAGCCATATAGCATTTAAAAGGAAATTAAAAGAATTTCTTAATGGCAATTCCTTCTACTCATTAGATGAATTATTGGATTTAGTAAGTGGATTATTTCCCCAACACCCGAAAAAAAATTAAAAATATTAAGTGTCATGTAATATTTTGTGTAATGTAATATCTTGTATAGACACCTTTTATTAACCTGAGACGTTCCACATCATTAGGAAGTGTCGTATTCATGACCTGTGGAACAAGTACTGATCTAATCTAATCTAATCTCGAAATCGCAATATTTAATGCATCGTCAGCGGTTCGAGCAGCGTTCGCAAATCGTACTTGTGGACTGACCAGTATAACTGCTGACGCTTTCAAAACGAATTTTATAAATTTTATGAAAAACCGCTTGTAGTAATATATACCCTTGGTGTCAGTGGTCTGTAAAAGTATGAAATTCTGTATCGTTCTTATCGTCTACATCTCGCCAGACGGTGGTGATGAATTCTTCTAAGTTGACACCCCCGCAGAGCGTATCTGGATCTAAATGCACTGTAGACAGCTTAAAGAAATTAAGAACGGTTCAAGACCAAACAGTAGCAAATAGACTGACGGAAATGGTTCAAATGGCTCTGAGCACTATGGGACATCGGTGGTCATCAGAACTACTTAAACCTAACTAACCTAAGGACATCACACACATCCATACCCGAGGCAGGATTCGAACCTGCGACCGTAGCGGTCACACGGTTCCAAACTGAAGCGCTTAGAACCACACGGCCACACCGGCCGGCCTGACGGAAATCCCACGCTTCTACTCTCACAAGGGAAGTGCGTGATCACAAACGCTCAGAACCGAACGAAGATGTGGTTATAACGTACAGTAAATAGCTCATCCTAAAGGCAGTGGTATGCGCTGTTCTCATGCAACACTGCGCTTCTTTTGAAAGATGGCTTATTCAGGTCTAAGACAGTAGTCTTGGTAACGCAAAGAAATAAAATATCAAGATAATATCAGAAAAAACACATCGCAGACAAGAATGGATTGGTAACCTCTTGGTGTATACTTCTTTAGGCAATGAGAGCTACACATAAGAAGGATCGTAGACTTTGTGTCACTTCAGTTTGAAAAACTACAAGTTACCTGACCGTCATTTCATCAACAGACTTCACTCTATGTTATACAATCAACTTCCTGCACAGAAGTAAAATACCAAGCACAACATGCTTGGGAAAAGACGGGTTAAAATGTAATTGTGGCGTTAGATATTAGAGTTCTTCAGTGCAAAAGTGCTGATGAAAGTGAAAAAGTAGCTTTATTCAGATGGCTTTGTAAGTAGGCTGTTTAGGTTTTTATGTTGGTAACGCCACGTAGCGCTCTGTATGAAAATCACTGGCTGTGCTGTGTGCAGTCTGTGGCTGGTGGGGATTGTTGTTTACTATTGTAGTGTTGGGCAGCTGGATGTGAACAGCGCAACGCTACGTCGCGCAGTTGGAGGTGAGCCGCCAGCAGTGGTGGGTGTGGGGAGAGAGATGGTGGAGTTTTGAGAGCGAATGATCTGGACGTGTGTCCATCAGAGACAGTAAACTTGTAAGACTGGATGCCATGAACTGATATGTATTATGACTTTTGAACACTATTAAGGTAAATACATTGTTTGTTCTCTATCAAATTCTTTCATTTGCCAACTATGCCTATCAGTAGTTAGTGCCTTCAGTAGTTAGAATCTTTTATTTAGATGGCAGTATTGGCGCTCGCTGTATTGCAGTAGTTCTAATAACGAAGATTTTTGTGAGCTATGTGATTCATGAAAGGTATAGGTTATTATTAGGGCCATTCTTTTGTAGGGATTATTGAAAGTCAGATTGCGTTGCGCTGAAAATATTTGCTGTCCGTTTAGTGTTGATCAGAATAGGTAAAGAGCGAAATGTCTGAGTACGTTCAGTTCTGCTCAGCTGTTTGAAAATCAAATAATGTAAGAGATTTATCAGCACAGTAATTCATTGATTTTTCTAAGGGGACGTTTCAGCTTTAATCAGACGATCCTACTGTTCAACTAAAGCCGGCCGCGGTGGTCGTGCGGTTTTAGGCGCTGCAGTCCGGAACCGCGGGACTGCTACGGTCGCAGGTTCGAATCCTGCCTCGGGCATGGATGTGTGTGATGTCCTTAGGTTAGTTAGGTTTAAGTAGTTCTCAGTTCTAGGGGACTGATGACCTAAGATGTTAAGTCCCATAGTGCTCAGAGCCATTTGAACCATTTGTTGTTCAACCAAAGCTCATATCGAAAGGGCTTCGACTCGCTCAAAAAGAAATTACACATCTTGCTATTTAATCTTACAATGTGGCAGAGTCCATGTTAACTGTACACAAGCAACTTACTCCAACTTTTGTATGACGGCTGCGCTGCACGCAGCCAGATATTTGTATCGTGTGGTCCATGGTTGCGTAATGTAATATATCACGTGGTAATTTGAACGAGTGAATTTATTTTGTTGTATGGTGGTGTAACAAATTGTATTTCCCAAATTCTGAAGATAGTCGTCGAGTGGAACATGTTAAAATAAATAAAAGGTTACATACGACTAGTGTGGCTGTCTTTAATATTAATTTGTAACGCTAGCTGTTTCCTTGCTGACAATACTTGCGCTCGCTGACGTGTTTCTTGAAATTGTCAAAATTTCTCTTAGACCTTGAATAGGCGATCATTCAAATGTCTCTTACGGTAAGATGTGCTGCTTTGCGTGCGAATGGCTCAAAGTGAAACACACTAAGATGTCTGGTTTTTCAGTAGTAAACGATAAGTATGTAATCGTTGGTTAAAGTGAGTAAAAAATGTATTTCAGTGCAACTTCTATAGTCAAACAAAGAAGGCACTTAAGTGATTGAAGAGCTTCATTTAAATTCAATGTGTACCTTTTTTAAACGTATTTGTCGGCAACGATCACGTGGCATGGAACAAAAAACAATCCTATTACATCATCACACATATTTGACGGAAATCTTTACAAGAAGTGTGTCTAAAATTCTCGGAATAAAGAGCAACTTTTTGAAAACATGCATTGCAAGAAATCGGGAGCCGTCAGTTAACTCAGATGGCGTTGCGTCTCAGCTGGAGCCGCTAATTAAATAGACCAAATCACTTCATTGCTTATAATGGAAATCTGACTCGACGAAATAATTATCATAATAAATTTGCGTATGAAATAAATTTACAGACCGAAAAGAACTTACGCAGTTTAATATTAAAGTCTTCGTGGCTATCATGAAATGGCTACCAAGCATAGATCTGACCTCAAATGAATCATGTTCTTATATTCTTATTCTGAGAGGCAAGTGTGCATCAAAGAGCTTCGATGTATTGGAAATAACAGCCTACCAGTTGCTCGAGTGGTTCAAATGGCTCTGAGTACTATGGGACTTAACATCTGAAGTCATCAGTCCCCAAACCAGTTGCAAAATAGCAAAATATGCGTTTATTAAACATTAACCTCGGTTTAGACAGTTTTAGAACTGTCTTCTACGGAAAGTACTATACATGGAATCACATATTACCTACATTCTATGTGGGAGTAATTGGTTCTGTCTGTTCATGTTAATGTGTACACAAAGCTCTACCGAAGAGAGCTACTACTATCAAGTCATGTGTTTTAAATTGTGATTAAGTGGACGATACCTACATGTACTAGACAGAGTCAACGACTCCTACATTGGATATAGATATTATGCTATTCTACGTAGAATACCTTCTGAGGAAGACACTTTTAAAACTGTCGAAACCATGGTCAAGGTCATAAACAATATTTTCTAAGTGGTTGGCTGTAATTTCCAATTCATCGAAACTATTTTTATTGTTCCCTAAATCTAGTCCGAAGTACCGAAGGTCGCGATGTGTAAAGCGTTTACCTCGCTACCACGTCCAGCAAGCAGCGGCAGACCGACAGCAGGTAGCGGTCAGTCTAGTCGGGGCTGCGTCCAGAAACGTCCACCTGTGTCCGTCTAAGGGTCTGTGTGTCTGCTGCCTCGGCCAAGACACCAGTGACGTCAGCTAATACCAGCTCAACCCGGATTGCCATAAAGGTCTACCCCACGCATGTGTTCAGGCACAAGGCTCTTTGGTTGAGATAGCTGACGGTAGTAGTAAAGGCGGAAACATAACGAAAGAATATAAACTCTGTGAGATTCCGAGCGAACGTTCTAGGTCACGCACTTTCCCTGTCGGTACAAGAGTTTAGAAACGACATTTAGTTTCTCACGCTTCTCGCGACTGTTGATAAATTGTTATCTCTATCTCATTTCCATCTTTCTCGGCTATGCTTTTCCGTTCTCACTCCTTCTGATTTAACTACCCGCACAGCTCGTAATATGCCAACCTGACCAGCCATATCTAGATCCGGGGAGTTGCAGTGGCGGCAGTAACTTAAGCGAGGCTATTCACAGTTGAGCTCAGATGTCTGAGTGCCAGGTGTGTTAGACTAAGTCAAGCAAGTAATCTAAATCATGTCGACTTTGATACACGTGCAGATAACCGCCGGAGTTCGTGTATTATTTGATTTATTTGGCATGTTTCCCTCATTAGAGGCGAGTATTCGTTGCCCTAGTGGCGGCACGCCAGATGTTTAAAGCACTGCTTGGCGCGGTCGTCGATACAAGCCAGTGTGGTTTGGATCTTCTTCTTTTGGCGACATCTGTGTTCATCACAGATGTGTTGACGATAGTGACAAGCAGTGGTTTAAACCTCTAACGTGTTTAGGAAATGTATTTTACCACTACTGTTACTTTTTACAAATTTTAATTAACACGATGTATTTCGGTGGCGTGCTGCCATCAGCTGCATTGCAGTTACATGTAGAGGTTCTTTTGTTGGGTGTGCAGCGGAGATTGAGCATCGAAATTTAACCATGTACAGGGTGACTGATTTATTCCATTTTATGTAGTGAGTTTTACAGGCATTGGACAAAGATGGGAAAACGCAGTGCATGCTTGAACATAAATACAGATAGTAGCCAAGCCTTCAGGTTGTGCTGATGTATTTGACCACGAAAGGCACCTGTGCCATGTCGTTAATGCTTTGCAAAATGTCAGTCATGGTCAGAACAGTTTTATGCGTAGTTGTGAGAGCATTATAGCGAATTAACGCAAAATCGAACTTGGGAAAATTGTTGATGCTCGTACGGCGGATACTTCCGTAACCATGATAGCCGAAGTGTTTGATGTTTCAGGAGGTTTCTAAATTATACAGGAAAAGCGGGAAAACTGCATCCAATAAGTCACAACGTGGACGAGTAAACGTCTTGAGTGACGTGACGGAGGCTCATTGAAGAAGATTGTGACGAAAAATAAGCAAGTACATGAGGAAGAAGTCACATGGCGAATGGAATTACAAAACCATTCATCAGTGATACAAATGTCTATAAAAGGAAACAATGGTGCTGAAGCCATAAAACGAGCAATGGGCGAGCAGTACCTGGATGAGTCTTGTTGCACACCGTTTCCAACTGCTGGCCGACTTTGTGTCAAAAAATGGCTCTGAGCACTATGGGACTTAACATCTTAGGTCATCAGTCCCCTAGAACTTAGAACTACTTAAACCTAACTAACCTAAGGACATCACACACATCCATGCCCGACGCAGGATTCGAACCTGCGAGCGTAGCAGTCCCGCGATTCCGGACTGCAGCGCCTAGAACCGGATATTGCGTCCCAAGAGTGAAATATGGGAGGGGGGGACGGGGGAGGGGGGGGGGTTATGATGGTTTGGGCTGCCATATTGTGGTATTCCTTCGACCCGCCAGGTTAACCGAGAGCGCCAATGGGCTGCTTTGTGGCCTCGGGTAGGCGCGCCGGCCCCGGTTCGAATCCGCCCAGAGGATTACCGACGAGGGCTGGTGTGCCACCCAGCCTGGATGTGGTTTTTAGGTGGTTTTCCACATCCCTCTAGTTGAATATCGGGCTGGTCCCCACGTCCCGCCTCAGTCACACGACTCGCAGACGTCTGAAAACGTTCACACTCTTCCACGGATTACACTAGACGCAGACAGCTGGGGTACACAAATTCTGTCCCAGGGGGTATGCGGTGGTGGCAGGAAGGGCATCGGCCCACCCCTTAACATTAACATTGCCCAATCTGTACTAACCATACTGACCTTACGAAACTGCGGAATAAGGCATGAGCAAAAGAAGGAGATTGTGGTATTTCTTGGGCTCCGTGGTTTTTGTGCAAGCTTGCGTTACTGCCAAGGAATATGTGAGCAATGTAGCTTATCAGACTCATCCTCTGGTTCAATGTTAGTTCCAAGGCGATAGGACCCCTGACCTCTGTTCAGACAGTTAGCATCCTCCAATACTGGTTTTGTGAGCTCGAGGATGAATTGTAGCATCTCCCCTGGTCACAACAGTCACCAGATCTCAGTATCATGCAGCTTTATGGCATACTTTAGAGAGAAGGACGCATGATCACTGCCCACCACCATCACTGTTACCTGACATCTCCACTGTTCTCCAGGAAGAATGGTATAAGATTCGCTTGAAAACCATTTATCCATTTCGAGATGACTGGAAGCCGTTTTGAAAGCCAACAGTTTTCGTACACTGTTCTGGGCACTGTAATGTGTTTTTGGTAATTCCGTATTTCTTTTCAGCTCCCCACGTGCTTAAATCATTCCATTCTTGTTTGTACTTATATTCTTGCTGAAAGTTATGTGTCTGGCGCACATACCACAGTAACGAGTGTCACTCCGTGACTTGTCAATTTCAAATGTTTGCATTCCGAACTGATAAGAAAAACTTATTACTTTTGCTGCGATAGCACAAACAACGTAAATACCATATTTTTATATACGCTGATGAATGTCATCGCACATATTAAACAGTATGATTATTTGCTATTTCTCGTTAATTCAATGATGTTAAGATATAATTTTTCAGTTAATTCTTTAAATTCAAATATTCCACATCGAAGAAAAAATCTTTGAAGAAATTTACACTGTTACTTTCTAACTTATCATTTATCAACCTGTTATCAGTGTAATGTGCAGTGAATGAAAATTTCTAGTTCTTCGTACAAGTCCATTTAGTGTTAATTGCCCGTTTTATGTAATATACGAAGATCATGGAATGGGTTGCCAGTGTCCTGAATGTGCGTGGCTACTGCTGATTTAGTAAACTTGTTTGGGTGGTAGGCGTTAATGTGTTCGTTGTACTTTTTTTGGAAGTCTCTCCCAGTTTGTCTTACAAAGAGGGGTTTGCATGTGCTACTCCCCATTTTGTTTATGGTTGTCACCACACCATTGATCTGAGGAAGCCTGCATCTGGTAAGTGGAACCGGTCAAGTAAATCAGATAATACGCCACCTACGGCTGTATTTGGTACATTAATTACAACGCTATGTCCACTGCAGGCGATGTCTGCGTTTGCTAAGACTTGAACGCACCACTACTTAAAATGTGAGAGCAGAACAGCAGTGGCCATTCGACATACAGAAAGACGTCCAAGAGCCAAGGTCTTCGCTCCTACGCCATTTGAATGTGTGGACTACAGATTCTTTTGAGCAGGCCTACGGCCGTATTTATCATATACGAGTGGTCCCAGCTTACGCGGTCTGCGGTTTGCGGGAGCGCCCCTGAGGCCCAGGGCGTTAGCCTCAGTTTTTTCCGTGTGGTCAGCTGCTGTCGTGACCGCAAGAACGGCAGCTGACACCGTAGTGCTAAAACGGGAAGCACCGACAGAATTAATTAGTCCGCTGTGCATAAAGGAAGCAAGTGACTGGCTTTTGCTCTGGTGCTCAGCACAATCCCTAGGTACACTATAGGCCATTAAAATTGCTACACCACGAAGATGACGTGCTACAGACGCGAAATTTAACCAATAGGAAGACGATGCTGTGATATGCAAATGATTAGCTTTTCAGAGCATTCAGACAAGGTTGGCGCCGGTGGCGACACCTACAACGTGCTGACATGAGGAAAGTTTCCAACCGATTTCTCATACACAAACAGCAGTTTCTAACATTCTGCGTGGTGTCTGTTTGTGCTATATCGTGCCTCCCTACCACTTTTGCGCAACGACGCTCTGAGCGTGTTTTTTAGGGAATTGACTAGTTTGAACCTGGGACCTGTTGCTGGTAAGGAGACGCCAGACCACACATGACATGTAGAATTCAGAAGAGGTCAGTGAGACTAGCGATGATATAACCAAATACTTAATGATTTCAGCGTCAGCTCCACTGCACTCCCAGTAAAAGAATCTTAATACTAACTAAATTTAGTGGAAGGGGTTAAAGGCTTTCCTATTTTTAGTTAGCTGGTAAAATAACGTCGAAAAAGCAGTTAAGTTTACCATTGGAAATTTTATTCTACTCACAAAACATTGTTTATAAATTGCACTATTGATAAAAGGAAATGTTTTAATACAGGATGGTAAAAACCAACTGCGTTCAACAAAAATGTGAACGAATATTCTCTGAATGGGTTTCCAAGTTCTACAATGGATCGAAGGATGACCTATGCCATATCACATCTATAATCCAGGTTTAAATTAAGTTTCACAAGAGAGAAAACTATCAAAATGGTCTACAGTGACCCTCAATTATCTTTAATTACTTATCTAACTTGTCGTAAATTACAGTGGCTGATGTGGCTTCTCAATAACTATATAACAGAAAAATCATCGCGTTTCAGATTTTTACATCAAGTGGCAAATGTGAACACCATGAGCTTTAATTGACGATCGACACTAGTATTACGCAAAAAGGGGGTGTAACAGATGAGACTTCTGCAGTTCTGAGTGAAGCCTTATGCACTCAAAAATGCGGCATCGCGTGCGTTCGTTACCTTGCCGGTGTTCGTGAGGGGGCGGCGGAAAGCACAGCTCCGCTCACTTCACTGTCTCGGAAGCAAATCTCTCCTAACTTCACCTTACTACAATTTACCGAAGTTGGCTTAAAAAAAAAAACTATCTGGCTGTGTTTTCTTCTGACCAATCAGGGTCTCAATGTTATCCTTAAGCTCCACCTACAAAAGTTCTGTCTATCCAATGAGAAACGTTTTACTTTTCGTGGTGGGGCAATGTTTTAAAGTTTGCAACGTAACAGAGACGCGAAAAAGTCTCACACTAAAACTTGCGGGTGGTGTGGCCCTTTTTGTGTTATCGTAAGATCTATACTGTTCTTCTGGAGGGCTCTAGCTTTTAACATGGGCTGGGGGGTGGTCCTAACGTAACAGAGACGCGAAAAAGTCTCACGCTAAAACTTGCAGGTGGTGTGTGGTCCTAGCGGTTAGCTGGCGACATGGGTGTCCGTCCCTTATCGTAGGGCCTTCCAGCTTATCACTGTTCTGCTCTCGGCTTCTGTTCTCGTTTCTCCTCTCGGAACTGCGTCTGTCTCACGGTGGGAAGGTATGACATGCATATAGGCATTCTTGTGTTAATCTGTGGTATTCCATTTGCTCACTCGTTACTCGTATTACTTTGGTTAATTTAATGTCACGATTTATTCGGAGCTATGTAACATACTACTGGATTTGCTTATCATGTCAGGGTTTTCATGTAAGGTGTTGGATTTGCCTTACACCTTACAAGTTGACCGGCGTTGCCTGGTGAAACGTTGTTGTGATGCCTCGTGTAAGGAGGAGAAATGCGTACCATCACGGTTCCGACTTTGGTAAAGATTGGATTGTAGACTGTCGCGATTGTGGTTTATCGTATGGCGTATTGCTGCTCGCATTGGTCGAGATCCAATGACTGTTGGCAGAATATGGAATCGGTGGGTTCAGGAGGATAATACGGAATGCCGTGCTGGATCCCAACGGCCTCCTATCACTAACAGACAAGATGACAGCCATCTTATCCGCATGGCTGTAACGGATCGTGCAGCCACGTCTCGATCCCTGAGTCAACAGATGGGGACGTTTGCAAGACAACAACCATCTGCACGAACAGTTCGACAACGTTTGCGGCAACATGGACTATCAGCTCGGAGACCATGGCTGCGGTTACCCTTGACGCTGCATCACAGACAGGAGCGCCTGCGATGGTGTACTCAACGACGAACTTGGGTACACGAATGACAAAACGTCATTTTTTCGGATGTATCCAGGTTATGTTTACAGTATCATGATGGTCGCATCCGTGTTTGGCGACATCGCGGTGAACTCACATTGGAAGCGTGTATTTGTCATCGCCATACTGGCGTATCACCCACATGATGGTATGGGGTGCCATTGGTTACACGTCTCGGTCACCTCTTATTCGCATTGACGGCACTTTGAACAGTGGAAGTTACATTTCAGATGTATTACGACCCGTGGCTCTACCCTTCATTCGATCACTGCGAGACCCTACATTTCAGCAGGGCAATGCACAACCGCATGTTGCAGGTCCTGTACGGGCCTTTCTGGATACAGAAAATGTTCGACTGCTGCCCTGGCCAGCACATTCTCCACATCTCTCACCAATTGAAAACGTCTGGTCGATGGTGGCCGAGCAACTGGCTCGTCACAATACGCCAGTCACTACTCTTGATGAACTGTGGTATTGTGTTGAAGCTGCATGGGCAGCTGTACCTGTATACGCCATCCAAGCTCTGTTTGACTCAATGCCCAGGCGTATCAAGGCCGTTATTACGACCAGAGGTGGTTATTCTGGGTACTGATTTCTCAGGATCTATGCACCCAAATTGCGTGTAAATATATTCACATGCCAGTTTTAGTATAATATATTTGTCCAATGAATACCCGTTTATCATGTGCATTTTCTCTTGGTGTAGCAATTTTAATGGCCAGTAGTGTACATTTAGTATTGCGCAGGCGTTGCTGACTGTACACATAAGGATACACATTCCTTCAGTTGGCTACCTAGGCGATTTACGCCGTCCCCTTTTTATAATTATTTTTCACAATCTCTGTCTTCTCCTACTGTTTAGTATTGCGCAGGCGTTGCTGACTGTACACATAAGGATACACATTCCTTCAGTTGGCTGCCTAGGCGATTTACGCCGTCCCCTTTTTATAATTATTTTTCACAATCTCTGTCTTCTCCTACTGTTTAGTATTTCGCAGGCGTTGCTGACTGTACACATAAGGATACACATTCCTTCAGTTGGCTACCTAGGCGATTTACGCCGTCCTCTTTTTATAATTATTGTTGACAATCTCTGTCTTCTCCTATTGTTTTTATACTCTACAGCTCCCTCTAATACCACGGCAGTTATTTCCTCATGTTGTAACACGTGCCCTACCATTCCGTCTCTTCTTCTTTCCATGTATTCCTTTCCTCCCACCTAGCGAGCTGGCGTAGTGGTTACCACAATGCACTCGCATCCGGGAGGATGGCGGGTCAAATCTTCGATCCACCATCCTGATTTAGGTTTTCCGTGATTTTCCTAAATCGCTTCAGGCACAGGCCGCGTTGGTTCCTTTGGAAGGGCACGGCCGACTTCCTTTCCCATTCTTTCCTGAACCGATGGAATCGATGACCTCGCTGTTTGGTCCCCTCCCTGGAAGTCAATCAACCAACCAACATTCCCTCGCCGATTCTTCGGAGAACCTCCTCATTCTAGGCCTTATCATTCCATCTAATTTAAGCATTCTTCGGTAGCACCACATCTCATCTGCTTCGATTGTCTTCTGTTCCAGGTTTCCGACAGTCCACGTTTCACTGTCATACAACGCTTTGCTGCAGGCGTACATTATCAGAAATTTCTTCTTCAGATTAACGCTTATGTTTGATAATAGTAGCCTCCTCTTGGCCAGAATGGCCATTTTGCCACTGTTAGCCTGCTTATTGTGTCCCTCTTGCTCCGTCCGTTTGCTGCCAAGATGGCAGAATACCTTAACTTCGTCTGCTTCGTGGTCCCCAACTCCAATGTTAAGTTTTTCGCTGTTCCCATTGTCTCTTCTGCATGATGAGCTGTCCTTCTGACAATGGTTTATTTTTGATTTCTTCACTTTTTTGATGCAGCCATTTCACCTTAGCTTCTCTGCACTTCCTATGTGTTTCATTCCTAAGTGACTTGTTCTGAGTTTTTGTACTCCTGAAATGCCCTGAACATTTTTGTACATTCGTCTTTGGTCGTTCAGCTGAAATGTTACTTCTGTTACGTTTAGTTCCTTCACAGTTACCTTCCATGTACCTACTCATTGCTTTCCAACTTCTGTGACTGTCCTTGTTAAACATGTTCGTCCCTCTTCAGCTGCCTTCTGAGCTATTCATTATCACAGTATCTATATCCTTGTAGTGATGCAAGTGCATCTCTTGATCCCTTAGTGTCTCCGTATTCCATTCCTTTGCCCAATGTTTCTTCCTGGCTAGTTTCTTAAAATGCAGGCTACTGTCCATCATTACAAAATTGTGATCTAAGTCTTTATCTACTCCTGCCTACATCTTACAATGCAGTGTCTCAATTAGGAATCTTTGCCTCACGACGACGTAATCGAACTAACGTCTAGCCTAGGAGACCACATCATCGCTTCTGCGGATAAAATCACCTCGCACTTCGCTCATGAGAGTGTATCTGCCTATGCATCGTGCCTACGCAAGGTTGCGGTTTAGCGTCCAATCGACTTCGAGATCATTTGAGACTGAGCACAAACTCGGAATGTTTTGAGAGTGTAGAAACAAATTGGCCGTGCCTATCAAAGGAACCATCCCAGCATTTTCCTGGAGTGACTTTGGGAGATCGCGGTAGACCTAAATTGAGGGGTCAGACGGAGATTTGAACCGTCGTCTTCGCGAATGCGAGGTCAGTGTGTTAACTACTGAGTCACCTCCCTCGATATATGCACCGTGAAGAAAAACAACGTAACAATGAGATCAGATCAGCCTGAGGGACGCCGTATGCAGCTTAATTTCCTAGAGACCACGGGTGAGATATGCCCTGCTATGGAGGGTTCTGGCCATTAAACGACAGACAACCGGGACGAGCGCATTGTCGGGTAAACAGAATCGTTTGAGTGTGTTCGCAGTGCGATATGTCCAACTGTACTGCTGCTTACTGATATGCTGTACTAAAAGTTTACTTATGTGCATTAGCAAAAATTAAGACCTGTAGCCTTCAGATTTCATTATTAATAACATTGCAGCTTTCAGTACTGTATGTCGACTATCCTACTACCGCACAGCTAATTATTTTTACAAATTAGTGGCATTGTTGTTGTTGTGGTCTTCAGTCCTGAGACTGGTTTGATGCAACTCTCCATGCTACTCTATCCTGTGCAAGCTTCTTCATCTTCCAGTTCTTACTGCAACCTACATCCTTCTGAATCTGCTTAGTGTATTCATCTCTTGGTCTCCCTCTACGATTTTTACCCTCCACGCTGCCCTCCAATGCTAATTTGTGATCCCTTGATGCCTCAGAACATGTCCTACCAACCGTTCCCTTCTTCTTGCCAAGTTGTGTCACAAATTCCAATTCTCCCCAATTCTGTTCAATACCTCCTTATTAGTTATGTGATCTACCCATCTAATCTTCAGCATTTTTCTGTAGCACCACATTTCGAAAGCTTCTATTCTCTTCTTGTCCAAACTATTTATCGTCCATGTTTCACTTCCATACATGGCTACACTCCATACAAATACTTTCAGAAACGACTTCCTGACGCTTAAATCTATACTCGATGTTAATAAATTTTTCTTCTTCACAAACGCTTTCCTTGCCATTGCCAGTCTACATTTTATATCCTCTCTACTTCGACCATCGTCAGTTATTTTGCTCCCCAAATAGCAAAACTCCTTTACTACTTTAAATGTGTCATTTCCTATCTAATTTCCTCAGCATCACTCGTCTTAATTCGACTACAGTCCATTATCCTCGTTTTGCTTTTTATATCCTCCTTTCAAGTCACTGTCCATTCCGTTCAACTGCTCTTCCAAGTCCTTTGCTGTCTCTGACCGAATTACAATGTCATCGTCCAACCTCTAAGTTTTTATTTTCTATCCATGGACTTTAATACCTACTCCAAATTTTTCTTTTGTTTCCTTTACAGCTTGCTCAATATACAGATTGAATTAGTGGCATTAGGATACTTTAAGCGTAGCAGATTTAATTTTGAAGCATATCCAGTGAAAATCACAGAAAATATACGAAAAAAATGGCTCTGAGCACTATGGGACTTAACATCTGTGGTCATCAGTCCCTAGAACTTAGAACTACTTAAACCTAACTAACCTAAGGACATCACACACATCCATGCCCGAGGCAGGATTCGAACCTGCGACCGTAGCGGTCGCTCGGTTCCAAACTGCGCGCCTAGGACCGCTAGACCACCGCGGCCGGCAGAAAATATACGCCTAAGGTAAACAGCCTTGGGTATAAATGTAAAGTTTTCCTCTACTGTCAGTATGAAAATCTTCAGCTACTTTAATTAGTCACTGTCATCTTTAGCATAACATGAATTAGCAAAGTCAAGCTATAATTTTAAATAGTATGATAAGGATATAACAGTGATCTGTTGTTGATCAGCAATTAGTAGACACAGTCAAGACTGCAGTCACCGCTGTAATCACACGCAGTTGTTCACCACGCCGCCATCTCCAACCAAGTAGTGCTCATAATCCCAAGGTGGAAAACTAAACTTGCCAAAAACGGTCATTGTAACAAATGAGATATTCTGCGACCTTGACTATTATTACTAATTGAAGGGCAACTTAGTTTAATTCACACACTTCCGCACGCTCGCCCATCATTCGCCGTCGTTAAATGACCATAGTTCCGCAGTGGTGCATTTCGAAACAATGGAAACTTCTTGATTCTACGTCTCCTACACTCCCTGAAATTGTGTTTCTTTTTCTCCAACCTGGATATTTTTGTGATGCTTAAAACCATACATTTATTTACTCGTCAGAATGGATTACAAGTGCTCCAGAAATGGCGTGCAAATGCACATACAGTAAAAAAATTTGTGTAGGCCGTATAAAGAGGGTATACGTGGTCCGTTTAGGAGCAAAACCGATGGCAGAATGTGTCATCAGTGTCGTGAAAGAGATGTCGGTTTTGGAGTTGGCGGTTTTGGAGGAGCAACGATCACCATCTGCATGTGCGGACACGGTGCGCAACATGACGGAGTAAATCCAGGGACCCGAAGCGGCGAGCGGTGGCGGAAAGGAGCGCGAAGCGCAAGAGAATGGTACACTGAAGCTCCATCGGAGCGATTCATGTGACGGCGGCTCTGGGCCCGGTGACATTGTGCAGGCCACTGTGTTGACCAGACCACGCTGTCAGTAAGAACTCCTGGAGGATAAGGTAACCACTCAGTCAAAGCTGATGAGGCCAGCGGCGTAGAGCGCTTCGACAGTTAACAGGGGAGCTGCGGTTATGTCTACCGGCTGATCAAAAAGCCAGTATACATTTGAAAACTGAATGAATCACGGAATAATGTAGATAGAGAGGTAAAAATTGACACACATGCTTGGAATGCCACGGGGTTCAGTTAGAACCAAAAAAATAAAAAAGTTCAAAAAAATGTCCGAGAGATGATGCTTCGTCTGATCAGAATAGCAGTAATTAGCATAACAAAGTAAGACAAAGCAAAGATGATGTCCTTTGCAGGAAAAGCTCAATATGTCCACCATCATTCCTCAACAATAGCTGTAGTCGAGGAATAATGTTGTGAACAGCACTGTAAAGCATGTCCTGAGTTACGGTGAGGCATTGGCGTCGGATGTTGTCTTTCAGCATTCCTAGAGATGCCGGTCGATCACGATACACTTGCGACTTCAGGTAACCCCAAAGCCGATAATCGCACGGACTGAGGTCTGGGGACCTGGGAGGCCAAGTATGACGAAAGTGGCGGCTGAGCACACGATCATTATCCAAACGACGTGCGCAAGTGATCTTTCGCCGGCCGAGGTGGCCGAGCGGTTCTAGGCGCTACAGTATGGAACCGCGCGACCGCTACGGTCGCAGGTTCGAATCCTGCCTCGGGCCTGGATGTGTGTGACGTCCTTAGGTTAGTTAGGTTTAAGTAGTTCTAAGTTCTAGGGGACTGATGACCTCAGAAGTTAAGTCCCATAGTGCTCAGAGCCATTTGAACCAAGAGATCTTTCACGCGTTTAGCAATATGGGGTGGAGCGCCATCCTGCATAAACATCGTACGTTCCAGCAGGTGTTTATCAGGTAGGCTGGGGATGATGCGATTCTGTAACATATCGTCGTACCTCTCACCACGGTGGCAGTTACAAAACCAGAATCACGCACTTCCTCTAAGAAAAAAGGCCCCATAACGGTAGATGTGGTAAATCCAACCCATACCGTGACTTTCTCGTCGTGCAATGGAGTTTCCACGACAGTTCTAGGATTTTAGGTAGCCCAAATTCTGCAGTTGTGGGCGTTGACAGACCCTCGGAGCGTGAAATGAGCTTCGTCGGTCCACAACGCGTTACACAACCAATCGTCACCTTCCGCCATCTTTTGAAACGCCCACACAGCAAATGCCCTCCGCTTCACTAAATCGCCAGGTAACAGTTCAAGATGCCGATGGATTTTGTGCGGATAGCATCGGAGGGTACGCCTAAGTGCCAACCAAACAGTAGTGTATGGAATGCCGCTGCGATGTGCGACTGCACGAG
The DNA here is from genome assembly GCF_021461385.2 of Schistocerca piceifrons. Lineage (NCBI taxonomy): Eukaryota > Metazoa > Arthropoda > Insecta > Orthoptera > Acrididae > Schistocerca > Schistocerca piceifrons. Next base: position 1,008,303,414 of record NC_060138.1, read on the forward strand.
CGCTGATTTCCCCGTGCATAGACGAAACCGCTGCAGTCTCCATTTCTTCCTGAACTGTCTCAGCAGCATTACGCCTTGTGCTCGGCGGCCACTACGGGGTCTATCGTCCCAACAACCCGTGGCTTCGAACTTCGAAATCATTCTCGCCACAGCTTCATTTCTCAACGGACCTTTACCTGTTCGAATCCCTTTCCTATGACGATAAGATCGTAACGCTGAACTAGCACATTCCCCATTCCGATAATACAGCTTCACTAAAAGCGCCTTTTCAGGTAACGTCAACACGCTGCTGGCACATCTGATTCTCTCTCTCATTACAGCTCCTTTTATACACGATTGTCATGCGCAGTCACTGACGTTTTGCTGCCCAGCGCCGTCTGTCGGACATTTTGTGAGCTTATTTTTTTATTTGTTCTAATAAAACTCTATGTCATTCCAAGCATGCGTGTCAATTTTTACCTCTCTATCTACATTATTCCGTGGTTTATTAAGTTTTCAAATTTATACTGACTTTTTGATCACCCGGTACATTCGTACAGTCAGCTTTGAGTAACTGAAGGCCGATTACTGTTCCACTGAGACTTCTATTCCGGTTCGCAACGGCTGTAAACACATCAGTGTGTTGGCTGTTTTTTTTTTTTTTTCTCTCTCTGCGTCCAACAGCGTTCCTACAAACACGCCACAAGCGTTACGGCCTATTGTTTTCTTCACAGCCATGACAGCACCACTAAGTGGACTATGCCTGTTAATATAGACTAACCATGTTGCGTGCAGGCATCTACACTACAATACCTGACTTTCTGCCCATGGTAAAATAAAAATTAGTGGCTAGCTCTTGCCACGTGTACTTTGAGATATTAACCAAACCAAAAATGTACGACTTGTATTAACTATAATTATTAGTCTGCAAATAACTGTATACTGATTTATTTATTTATTTACACGTCTGGTTCCGTAGGATCAAATTGAGGAGCAACTCTTCAACGTCTTGGAACGTGGCAGTACATGAAAGTGAAGCATAAAAGTAGTAAGAGATAATATAAGGAACTCCTCGACAGAATAGAAGCAGTGATCCTTGAGGAAAATCTTGAAAGCTCGTGGATTACTGCTAAGATTTTTGAATTCTTGTGGTTTCCTGTTGAAAATGGATGCAGCACTGTGCTGCACACCTTTTTGCAAGAGTTAAGGAAGTACGATCCAAATGCAGGTCGGATTTCTGCCGAGTATTAACTGAGTGAAAGCTGCTTATACTTGGGAATAAGCTGATATTGTCAACAGGAAACGACAGTATAGAATATATATATTGAGAGACCTATGTCAAAATACTCAGACTCCTTAATAGGGGTTGACAAGAAGTTCGTGAGCTTGCACCACTTATTGCCAGAAACCACCAGTTTCTGAGCCAAAAATATCCTTTTAGAATAGGAAGAGTTACCCCAAAATATAATACCATACCTCTTAAGCGAATGAAAATAAGCAAAGTAGACTAATTTTCGTGTCGAACAATGACTTACTTCAGACACCATTCGAATAGAATAAATGGCGGTATTAAGTCTTTGAACAAGATCCTGAACGTGGGCTGTCCACGACAGTTTACTATCTCTCTGAACACCTAGAAATTTGAACCGTTCAGTTCCATTAAACACATGCCCATTATAGCGTCGGATTTTGTTGAATTGTGTGCCAGAAACCGTAAAAACTGAGTCTTATTGAGATTTAGCTTTAGTTTATTTTCTGTTATCCATGAACTTATGTCGTGAACTGCAGGTTTTGAAACCGGGTCAGTTTTGCAAACAACATCCTTCACTACAAAGCTAGTGTCATCAGCAAATAGAAATATTTTAGTTACCCATAATATGGCTCTGAGCACTATGGGACTCAACTGCTGTGGTCATAAGTCCCCTAGAACTTAGAACTACTTAAACCTAACTAACCTAAGGACAGCACACAACACCCAGCCATCACGAGGCAGAGAAAATCCCTGACCCCGCCGGGAATCGAACCCGGGAACCCGGGCGTGGGAAGCGAGAACGCTACCGCACGACCACGAGATGCGGGCGTTACCCATAATACTAAGAGGACATATCATTTATATAAACAAGGAACAGGAGTGGCCCCAACACTGATACCTGAGGCAATTCCCCTCCTCCATTTGACCGTACCTTACTCGGACCCCACATCACAGCCATTCTCAACACTGTGAATAATGACCTATTGCTGTCTGTTGTTTAAGTAAAAGGTGAACCAGTTGTGAGCTATTCCCCATATTCCGTAATGGTCCAATTTCTGGAGCATTATTTTGTGATCAGCACAGTCAAATTCCTTAGTCAAATCAAAAAATTTGCCTGGCGTTCGAAAACTTTTGTTTCATCCACCCAGTACTCCAGAGAGAAAAGAGAATATAGCATTTGCAGTTGTTAAACGACTTCTAAAGCCGAACTGTACATTTGATAGCAAATTATGTGATGTGAAATGATTAATTATCCTTGCATACACAGCCTTTACAATAGCTTTAGAAAACACTGATGGCAAAGAAATAGGTCTAAAATTGTCTACATTATCTCTTTCTCCATTTTTATAAAACGACTTTACTACTGAGTACTGAGGAAACAGACAATTTCTAAAGGAAAAATTACAGTTATGGCTAAGTACAGGGTTAACATGTGCAGCACAGCATTTTAATATTCTGCTACGCACTCCATCATATCCATGAGAGTTCTCAGTTTTCAGTGATTTAACTATTGACTCAATGTCCCCCTTGTCAGTATCACAGAGTAGCATTTCAGACATCAGTCTCGGGAAGGCATATGCCAAGAGAGTTTTATGATTCCCTGTAGATACTAAATTTTTGTTTAATTCACCAGCAATGCTCAGAAAATGATTGATAAATACTGTACATATAATTCCCACTTTGTTCTACATGATATCCTTATCCCACTTGCCAGCCACCCAGACTATCTTTTACTGTTAGTACCCTGTTTAGAATGTTCTAATGGAAAACATCTCTCAAAGAGCATGAGAAATGTGTTACGGGAAGCATTGTATTTGTCATCTGTTATCGGCACTATAACCATCCTGCCACTCCTGTTTCTTGACGAGGTTTAAAAAACTCTCTACCGCCGTTGGATTAACGTTCCTACATAGTTTTTGATTATATGTGACATTTGTTTGTGTTCAAAAGTCTTTTAGTGTTAAAATTTGTGCATCATGGTCTGAAAGGCCATTCACCCTTTTACTAACAGAACTCCCATCTAGTAATGAAGAATGAATAAAAATATTGTCTAGGGCTCTGCTACTGTTCAGCTGCAACCTAGTTGGAAAAGACAGTCTGCATCAGATCGTATGAATTTAGGAGATCTACCAACGTCTTTTCTCTTGCACAATCATATACAAAATTAATATAACTAATTTCTGGTAGTTCCTATAAAGTGAATGAAATAGGCTCTCTAGCTTGAACAGCAACACTCTGAAGTCAGAGTTAAGGGGCCTATAAGCAAAAACAATTAGAAGTTTAGTTTCAATAAATTCAACTGCCCCTGCACAACATTCAAATATCTGTTCAGTGCAGTGCCGTGGTACGTCTACGGGCAAGTGGAATACAATTTTTCGTGTAAATTGCCATTCCCCCACTCCGCAAGAAACTATCTGAAAACAGCCTCTGAACTGTCAAATTATTTAAGTGGTACTCCGATATTCCAATAATGTCAGAGTCAATATCTATAAGCAGATCACTAACTTTGTCATGTTGTTCAGTATATTGTCTTCAGTCACCAATAGAAATATCTGCACTTATACCAGTTGCACCGTCTCCTGAGAAGCCTTCTATAGTCCGTAGTAGTATGTCACGATAACCACAAGTGAACTCTGCCAATAAAGAATAAAAATCATGAAATATTGTTTTGGAACGAGAAAAGTATACCTTTATGTGTTTTGAACGTGGAAATATTAGTAATAAATATATTTCTGTGTAACAAATACTAAGAATAACGGACTGTGAGTATATCGTGTAATACACTCCTGGAAATGGAAAAAAGAACACATTGACACCGGTGTGTCAGACCCACCATACTTGCTCCGGACACTGCAAGAGGGCTGTACAAGAAATGATCACACGCACGGCACAGCGAACACACCAGGAACCGCGGTGTTGGCCGTCGAATGGCGCTAGCTGCGCAGCATTTGTGCACCGCCGCCGTCAGTGTCAGCCAGTTTGCCGTGGCATACGGAGCTCCATCGCAGTCTTTAACACTGGTAGCATGCCGCGACAGCGTGGACGTGAACCGTATGTGCAGTTGACGGACTTTGAGCGAGGGCGTATAGTGGGCATGCGGGAGGCCGGGTGGACGTACCGCCGAATTGCTCAACACGTGGGGCGTGAGGTCTCCACAGTACATCGATGTTGTCGCCAGTGGTCGGCGGAAGGTGCACGTGCCCGTCGACCTTTGACCGGACCGTAGCGACGCACGGATGCACGCAAAGACCGTAGGATCCTACGCAGTGCCGTAGGGGACCGCACCGCCACTTCCCAGCAAATTAGGGACACTGTTGCTCCTGGGGTATCGGCGCGGACCATTCGCAACCGTCTCCATGAAGCTGGGCTACGGTCCCGCACACCGTTAGGCCGTCTGCCGCTCACGCCCCAACATCGTGCAGCCCGCCTCCAGTGGTGTCGCGACAGGTGTGAATGGAGGGACGAATGGAGACGTGTCGTCTTCAGCGATGAGAGTCGCTTCTGCCTTGGTGCCAATGATGGTCGTATGCGTGTTTGGCGCCATGCAGGTGAGCGCCACAATCAGGACTGCATACGACCGAGGCACACAGGGCCAACACCCGGCATCATGGTGTGGGGAGCGATGTCCCACACTGGCCGTACACCACTGGTGATCGTCGAGGGGACACTGAATAGTGCACGGTACATCCAAACCGTCATCGAACCCATCGTTCTACCATTCCTAGACCGGCAAGGGAACTTGCTGTTCCAACAGGACAATGCACGTCCGCATGTATCCCGTGCCACCCAACGTGCTCTAGAAGGTGTAAGTCAACTACCTTGGCCAGCAAGATCTCCGGATCTGTCCCCCATTGAGCATGTTTGGGACTGGATGAAGCGTCGTCTCACGCGGTCTGCACGTCCAGCACGAACGCTGGTCCAACTGAGGCGCCAGGTGGAAATGGCATGGCAAGCCGTTCCACAGGACTACATCCAGCATCTCTACGATCGTCTCCATGGGAGAATAGCAGCCTGCATTGCTGCGAAAGGTGGATATACACTGTACTAGTGCCGACATTGTGCATGCTCTGTTGCCTGCGTCTATGTGCCTGTGGTTCTGTCAGTGTGATCATGTGATGTATCTGACCCCAGGAATGTGTCCATAAAGTTTTCCCTTCCTGGGACAATGAATTCACGGTGTTCTTATTTCAATTTCCAGGAGTGTAGAATTTGTATATAATTATGAGATACAGACTTGAATAAATAAAATTATTATTCCGGTGTCAGCTCTCGAACCTGTTAGACGCTTTTGTATGAGGCTGCTTCGGGGAACGCACGAGTTTGTTAATTGTACGTAAGTTTTTTCGGAATATATGTATAAAAGGTTTTTGTCCTGTTAATCCCATTTCATACCTCTCCCTCCAATAATTAATTATCGCTAGAATACTAGTTCTGTCATTGGACATCTGCCATTCTTTTGTCGTAGTGGCGCATTGGCAGCCATTACGTGAAATATAATTAATCACACAATTTTCAGGCTTCACCTGCAAGATAACAAAACTAAAAAAAGAAAAAAAAATTAAAATGTTTGCTATCAGGAGAAGAAAATATTTCTTGCAGAAAGGTTTTCTTTAACTATGCACGACGAACCCAAAGATAATTAATTATATGAGGCTCAGGCTTGCTTATGAGTAAATCAGTGCTCGGTAAAAATCTTGTTTTCATTGCCGTAAATATTATTCAAATCATAATTAACGGTATAAAAGGTCAGTGGTTAACAAAAAATTTACGTAATATTGAGAGTAATAGTGCAGCTACGTAACTGATCTTGTCGTGTCTCCCTCTACGACAGTATTTATTAATCGGGTATTAACTGCTACAGCTTTTAACAAATCACGCATACTTCTGAGCTAGACGTGTGTGTGTGGACAATATAAATAAGTTGCTACATTCCAACCTAGTACCTTTACTGAGAATTATTTGCCTACGTAGCAACGTTGATGATCGTTAGCTTGTATTTTGGCCGCTACTACGAATGTGCGAAATATACACGAGGTCGCGACTTATAAATATTTTCATCCACGATTCCAAATGTAACAACCCGATACCTTTTATAAAGGAAGATAGATAGATAGATAGATAGAGAGAGAGAGTGAGAGAGAGAGAGAGAGAGAAACGATATATTCTTAGAGCCTGTGTCTCGTGGTTTCTTGATATCCTGCCCACCACTACCTCAATGGAATATTGGAATATTTTCTCAAACCTCGATCGCCAAGAAAGCGCCAGACACATAAGGACTGACCAACTCTTTGAGGACAGCTACAGTAAAATTATTGTACAAAGTCATTTTCGTACATCAATCTATCTAATAGAATTGCGTTCGCCACATGTGTTTAATGCACTATGTGATCAAAAGTATCCGGACACCCCCAATCACATACGCTTTTGATATTAGGTGCATTGTGCTGCCACCTACAGCCAGGAACTCCGTATTAGCGCCCTCAGTAGTCATTAGGCATCGTGGTGAGAGAGCAGAATGGGGCGCTTCGCGTGACTCACGGAATTCGAACGTGGTCAGGTGAATGGGTGTCACTTGTGTTATACGTCTGTACGCGAGATTTACACACTCCTAAACATCCCTTACTCCACTGTTTCCGATGTGATAGCGAAGTGGAAACTTGAAGGGACACGTACAGCACAAAAGCGTAAAGGCCGACCTCGTCTGTTGACTGTCAGAGACCGCCGACAGTTGAAGAGGGTCGTAATGTGTAATAGGCAGACATCTATCCAGACCATCACACAGGAATTCCAAACTGCATCAGGATACACTGCAAGTACTATGACAGTTAGCCGGGAGTAGATAAAACTTGAATTTCATGGTCGAGCAGCTGCTCATGAGCCACACATCACACCAGTAAATTCCAAACGACGCCTCGCTTGGTGTAAGGAGCGTAAACATTGGTGGACAGAACAGTGGGAAAACGTTGTGTGGGGCGATGAATCACGGTACACAATATGGCAATCCGATGGCAGGGCGTGTGTATGTCGAATGCCCGGTGAACGTCATCTGTGAGCGTGTGTAGTGCCTATTCGGAGGCGGTGGTGTTGTGGTGTGGTCGTGTTTTTCATGGAGGGGCCTTGAGGCCCTTGTTGTTTTGCGTGGTACTATCAGAGTCAGGTGAGTACAGGGTTATAAATACAAAATCAAATATGGGTAACGCAGGAGTAGCTTTAATAGTGAATAGGAAAATAGGAATGCGGGTAAGCTACTACAAACAGCATAGTCAACGCATTATTGTGGCCAAGATAGATACGAAGTCCACGCCTACCACTGTAGTACAAGTTTATATGCCAACTATCTCCACAGATGACGATGAGATGGATGAAATGTATGATGAGATAAAAGAAATTATTCAGATAGTGAAGGGAGACGAAAATTTAATAGTCATGGGTGACTGGAACTCGACAGTAGGAAAACTAAGAGAAGGAAACGTAGTAGGTGAATATGGAATGGGAGCAAGGAATGAAATAGGAAGCCACCTGGTAGAATTTTGCACAGAGCATAATTTAATCATAGCTAACACTTGGTTCAAGAACCAGAAAAGAAGGTTGTATACATGGAAGAAGCCTGGAGACACCATAAGGTGTCAGATAGATTATATCATGGTAAGACAGAGATTCAGGAACCAGGTTTTAAATTGTAAGACATTTCCAGGGGCAGATGTGGACTCTGACCACAATCTATTGGTTATGAACTGTAGATTAAAACTGAAGAAACTGCAAAAAGGTGGGAATTTGAGGAGATGGGATCTAGATAAACTCAAAGAACCAGAGGTTGTAGAGAGCTTCAGGGAGAGCATTAGGGAACGATTGACAAGAATGGGGGAAAGAAATATAGTAGAAGAAGAATGGGTACCTTTGAGAAATGAAATAGTGAAGCTAGCAGAGGATCAAGTAGGTAAAAATACGTGGGCTAATAGAAATCCTTGGGTAACAGAAGAGATATTGAATTTAATTGATGAAAGGAGAAAATATAAAAATGCAGTAAATGAAGCAGGCAAAAAGGATACAAACGTCCCAAAAATGAGATCGACAGGAAGAGCAAAATGGCTAAGCAGGGATGGCTAGAGGACAAATGTAAGGATGTAGAGGCACATATCGCTAGGGGTAAGATAGGTGCTGCTTACAGGAAAATTAAATAGACCTTTGGAGAAAAGAGAACCACTTGCATGAATATCAAGTGTTCAGATGGAAGTTCTAAGTAAAGAAGGGAAAGCAGAAAGGTAGAAAGAGTACATAGATGGTCTATACAAGGGCGATGTTCTTCAGGACAATATTATAGAATTGGAAGAGAATGTAGATGAAGATGAAATAGGAGATGTGATACTGCTTGAAGAGTTTGACAGAGCACTGAAAGACCTAAGTCGAAACGAGGCCCCGGGAGTAGACAACATTCCATTAGAACTACTGACAGCCTTGGGAGAGCCTGCACTAACAAAACTTTACCATGTAGTGTCAAGATGTATGAGACAGGCGAAATAACCTCAGACTTCAAGAAGAATATAATAATTCCAATCCCAAAGAAAGGAGGTGTTGACAGATGTGAAAATTACCGAACTATCAGTTCAGTAACCTACGGCTACAAAATACTAACACGAATTCTTTACAGCCGAATGGAGAAACTGGTAGAAGCCGATCAAGGGGAAGATCAGTTTGGATTCCGTAGAAAAGTTGGAACACGTGAGGAAATACTGGCCCTACGACTTATATTAGAAAATAGATTAAGGAAAGGCAGATCTACGTTTCTAGCATTTGTAGACTTAGAGAAAGCTTTTGACAATGTTGACTGGAATACTCTCTTTCAAATTCTGAAGGTGGCAGGGGTAAAATACAGGGAGCGAAAGGCTATTTACAATTTGTATCGGAACCAGATGAGAGCTTTAAGAGTCGAGGGGCATGAAAGGGAAGCAGTGGTTGGGAAGGGAGTGAGACAGGGCTGTAGCCTATCCCCAATGTTATTTAATCTGTATATTGAGCAAGCAGTAAAGGAAACAAAAGAAAATTCAGAGTAGGAATTAAAATCCATGGAGAAGAAATAAAAACTTTGAGGTTCGCCGATGACATTGTAATTCTGTCAGAGACAGCAAAGGACCTGGAAGAGCAGCTGAACGGAATGGACAGTGTCTTGGAAGGAGGATATAAGATGAACATCAACAAAAGCAAAACGATGAAAATGGAATGTAGACGAATTAAATCGGGTGATGGTGCGTGAATTAGATTAGGAAATGAGACGCTTAAGGTAGTAAAGGAGTCTTGCTATTTGGGGAGGAAAATAACTTATGATTGTTGAAGTAAAGAGGATATAAAATGTAGACTGGCAATGGCAAGGAAAGCGTTTCTGAAGGAGAGAAATTTGTTAACATCGAGTATAGATTTAAGTGTCAGGAAGTCGTTTCTGAAAATACTTGTATGGAGTGTAGCCATGTACGGAAGTGAAACATGGACGATGAATAATTTCGACAAGAAGAGAATAGAATCTTTCGAAATGTGGTGCTACGAAGAATGCAGAAGATTAGATTTATAGATCACATAACTAATGAGGTGGTATTGAATAGAATTGGAGAGAGGAGAAATTTGTGGTACAACTTGACTAGAAGAAGGGATAGGTTGGTAGACATGTTCTGAGGCATCAAGGGATCACCAATTTAGTATTGGAGGGCAGCGTGGAGTGTAAAAATCGTAGAGGGAGACCAAGAGATGAATACACTAAACAGATTTAGAAGGATGTAGGTTGCAGTAGGTACTGGGAGATGAAGAAGCTTGCTCAGGATAGAGTAGGATGGAGAGCTGCATCAGTCTCTGGACTGAAGACCTCAACAACAACAACATCAATGTCACAGCACAGGCCTACATTGATGTTTTAAGCACCTTCTGGCTTCCCACTTTCGAAGAGCAGTTGGGGGATGACGCTTGCCTCTTTCACCACGATCGAGTACCTGTTCATAATGCGTGGCCTGTGGCAGAGTTGTTACACGACAATAACATCCCTAAATTGGACTGGCCTGCACAGAGTCCTGACCTGTATCCTATAGAACACCTTTGGGATGTTTTGGAACGCCGACTTCGCGCCAGGCTTCACCGACCGATATTGATACCTCTCGTCAGTGCAGCACCCAGTGAAGAATGGGCTGCCATTCCCCAAGCAACCTTCCAGCACCTGGTTGGACGTGTGCCTGCGAGAGTGGAAGCTATCATCAAGGCTAAGGGTGGGGCCAACACCATATTGAATTCCAGCATTACCGATGGAGGGCGCCACGAGCTTGTAAGCCATTTTCAGCCAGGTGACCGGATACTTTCGATCACATTGTGTAAGTTGAAACACACACTGAGTAGCCAAAGCTTTATGATCACTGCCCGCTGCTAGATGGAAAGCCAACCGGTGGGGTTGCGCGTATGCGGTGTGGTAAGGAAAGAACGTACGTGGAGCAGAGAGGAAACATTCTAACAACGATGCGGCCCGTAGTTGGGGAAATCCGCTGACGTAAGCGACTCTGACAAAGGGAAGATTCCTAAGATTCAGCCCCTAGAGACGATCATCTCGGAAACAGTGGATCTGATGGGCTGTTCGGGAGCCATTTAAAGTAGTTGAAGGACAGTGAAATCACGAGTAGGCCTCAGTGTGCTAGACACCCACACCACATCACAGAATGCGGTATGCGAAGGCATGCTTACTCTGTAAAGCACGATAGGTCGCGATCTGTGGCGGATCAGGCAACAGAGCAGAATGCTGGTACAGAGAAAAAAGTGTTGCAGAGCACGCGGCTCAGCGCACATTGTTTAACAATGGGCTGTGCACCAGGCGATCGCTGCGTCTTACCAAGTTGATCCAACGACATCGTCCATTGCGACTGCAGTGGACACGGCATATCGAGACTGGGCCTTTGATCAATGGGAACGTGTAGGCTACTCGGATGAATTACATGTTTTGTTGTGTCCGGATACGCCGTCATCCAGACGAACGGCTGCCCGAAACAAGCACCGTGACGCGGACGCTGGTCAGTGGGTCAGTGTTAAGCTTACGTGGGACCTGTGGTAGTAATCGAAGGCACTAAGGCAGATGTAGAACACTTGAACGTAACTTAGGATCACTAGAATCTCTTCATAGTCGATGTCCTCATGGTCGCGACCCATGTCCATGTTAAAAGGCTATCATCGTGATGCAGTGGTTTGTGCAGAATGTTAGTTAACACCCATTCAGTTATCCTCCAACACAATGGAACACATCTAGGACGATATAAGCTGCTAACACGGGCTCTTAGTTGACTGGAACTGTGTACCTTGCACATCTGGTGAAGTACCAAGAACTTACCGAATCAGCCGGCCTGAGTGGCCGAGCGGTTCTAGGCGCTTCAATCTGGAACCGCGCGACCGCTACGGTCGCAGGTTCGAATCCAGCCTCGGGCATGGGTGTGTGTGATGCCCTTAGGTTAGTTAGGTTTAAGTAGTTCTAAGTTCTATGGGACTGATGATCTTAGATGTTAAGTCCCATAGTGCTCAGAGCCATTTGAACCATTTTTTTCACCGAATCCATGCCATACAGAATTATTGCTGTGCTCTGTGTCAAAAGTGGAGCTACACGAAGATGATCGTTTTTATGTCCTAGGTGTTATATTGTGGGAGTCATGAGGTTGCGAAAGCGTACTAACCTCCAAATTTTTGAACGTAGTCCATTCATTGGTCAGTGTGACAGCGTACTCGTTCCACACGCACGTCTTTTCAGGTATTTTTAATGATCATTTCGCAAGTCCTGAGATGACTCTGCAAGTTGCTGCTCCAGTTCCTCAACAGTATCCACAAGGGTGCCGTACATATCACTTTCGAGATTATCCCACACAGAACAGTTCAGACAATTCAGCTCGGGTGATCTTTGAAGCCAAGGTACACGCACTGCTTGACCCATTCGTCCTGAACCATAATGGTGTGTTAGATGTCAACTTAAATCAGCAGCGGAATGTGCCGATGCCCCATCATTAATATATCATTTCTCTTATCAGGAATTATGAAAGAAATTAGAGCCCAATGAAATTGAAATCTAATCCTAAATGTTTACATTTGAACACATTTGTTCTAAGGTATGGTGAACAAAATCTTCCGCTCTGGCTGTCAAAATACTTTTATTAAAATGTCACTACCCGTTTTGCATCAACAGAGATGCTTCTTCAAGTGATCTCAACAAGAAATTGAAACATTACGGAATTACAATGGCTTGAGAACAGTTGTATTGTACCACAAAGCGGCATACGTCAATAAGAGCTGTGTAATCATAGGTTTCTAAATAGTTAAGGCGCAGCAGAGTGATTACTTGGAGCCAAGTACCGTCGTTCACCGTCAAGATAGATACAAATAGCACGCTAAAACCGGTAGTCCAAAATTAAACTGTCTCGAACCGCGGGGCACCTATGAGTGGTTGGAAGCCGGATAGACCTATCTAAATTTCTGTCTGCTGTATAATGATGCGAACTAACTAAAAACGCTACATAAACATGCCTTAACGTCCAGAGACAGGTACAAAGAGCTTCAGTGTATCATACCGCAGAATGCATAGAAGTGTGTAAGGTGGTTGGGTAAACAGTGTTGTTGGGTGGGTATTACTAATGAGAGGTGGCTCTAGGGCGAGTATCGGACTACACTAATGCTAATTAGTCTAACTTACGTACTATTATGTGTTCTGTAGTCGTAAATAATTCGTATTTTTAAAGACATTCGTGGTTAAAAACGATTAAAACATTTAAAATGCAAGATAATACACTCCTGGAAATGGAAAAAAGAACACATTGACACCGGTGTGTCAGACCCACCATACTTGCTCCGGACACTGCGAGAGGGCTGTACAAGCAATGATCACACGCACGGCACAGCGGACACACCAGGAACCGCGGTGTTGGCCGTCGAATGGCGCTAGCTGCGCAGCATTTGTGCACCGCCGCCGTCTGTGTCAGCCAGTTTGCCGTAGCATACGGAGCTCCATCGCAGTCTTTAACACTGGTAGCATGCCGCGACAGCGTGGACGTGAACCGTATGTGCAGTTGACGGACTTTGAGCGAGGGCGTATAGTGGGCATGCGGGAGGCCGGGTGGACGTACCGCCGAATTGCTCAACACGTGGGGCGTGAGGTCTCCACAGTACATCGATGTTGTCGCCAGTGGTCGGCGGAAGGTGCACGTGCCCGTCGACCTGGGACCGGACCGCAGCGACGCACGGATGCACGCCAAGACCGTAGGATCCTACACAGTGCCGTAGGGGACCGCACCGCCACTTCCCAGCAAATTAGGGACACTGTTGCTCCTGGAGTATCGGCGAGGACCATTCGCAACCGTCTCCATGAAGCTGGGCTACGGTCCCGCACACCGTTAGGCCGTCTTCCGCTCACGCCCCAACATCGCGCAGCCCGCCTCCAGTGGTGTCGCGACAGGCGTGAATGGAGGGACGAATGGAGACGTGTCGTCTTCAGCGATGAGAGTCGCTTCTGCCTTGGTGCCAATGATGGTCGTATGCGTGTTTGGCGCCGTGGAGGTGAGCGCCCCAATCAGGACTGCATACGACCGAGGCACACAGGGCCAACACCCGGCATCATGGTGTGGGGAGCGATCTCCTACACTGGCCGTACACCACTGGTGATCGTCGAGGGGACACTGAATAGTGCACGGTGCATCCAAACCGTCATCGAACCCATCGTTCTACCATTCCTAGACCGGCAAGGGAACTTGCTGTTCCAACAGGACAATGCACGTCCGCATGTATCCCGTGCCACCCAACGTGCTCTAGAAGGTGTAAGTCAACTACCCTGGCCAGCAAGATCTCCGGATCTGTCCCCCATTGAGCATGTTTGGGACTGGATGAAGCGTTGTCTCACGCGGTCTGCACGTCCAGCACGAACGTTGGTCCAACTGAGGCGCCAGGTGGAAATGGCATGGCAAGCCGTTCCACTGGACTACATCCAGCATCTCTACGATCGTCTCCATGGGAGAATAGCAGCCTGCATTGCTGCAAAAGGTGGATATACACTGTACTAGTGCTGACATTATGCATGCTCTGTTGCCTGTGTCTATGTGCCTGTGGTTCTGTCAGTGTGATCATGTGATGTATCTGACCCCAGGAATGTGTCAATAAAGTTTCCCCTTCCTGGGACAATGAATTCACGGTGTTCTTATTTCAATTTCCAGGAGTGTATAATCTTGAAAAGTCTAGCTAATATCATGTATTTCTTTAATGCTATATTGTTCTATTTTTACAACCGCCTGAAGATGCGAAACCGATAGTGACTTTTTTATGCACCGTGTGGAGTATTGGCTGCAGTTGCCCGAGTTTAAAATAATATGTATTAACTTTGTTATCACATATAGTCACGAAGGAGGTGAGCGACCATGTTTTACCGGGTCATACGTTGCTATTATTTATGGTAGACTGTGAACGATAATTATTAATAATGAAACATGTATTTGAACTAAACGCGTTAGAACACACAAAAAATGAGTTATTCTCTTTTCGTCAAACAAAGGTATTTCATGTGCTAATGACTTTCAATACATTTTCACTTCAGAAATGATTTGGTGATGATTCGTCATAAGAATCATCGTTATACATATTATCGATCAGTGTATATAGAACTGGAAGGATAATCAGAATTGGTCGTATTTTTTGTTTTATTATCCGCAAAATCGATTTTTGGTCACTTAGTGACCATCCATAGTGCTGTAATATACAATTAAAGTTGGTAGGCACTGGTATCAACAAGCTTAGAGCGATCACATAAACTGCTAACTCCATGGAGTCGCCAATCAATCTCTCAATGTGTTTTTTTGTCGGTACGCCGTATCTCCCGTATTGCTTAATCAAAATTAACAACTGAGACATCATTCTCAAGATTTCGTTCAGCACTAATGACGAAAAATACACATATGTTTAAAGTTATCGTTTTCGTTCGACAACCTTATTTTCAAATTTTTTTATATAAACAATGTAGAAATTGCCGTATATTGACGATATATTTAGCTAACATGCACGGCAGCTGGTACAGCGTCTAGGATCTTTACGCAAGTCTGCTAGAAGAGTTCGTTCATTCACATCGATATAGAGAATTTAGAAGGAGCCATCTGTTGACAGGTTAATTTTAGGACATGCACAACAGCAGTTGGAATTGTTTCCTTGTGCACAACAGCGGTTGGAATTGTTTACTTTTTTTTAAGCAAGCGTTGTATAGCGCGCGAATAAACTGAATTGCATCAATGTTCATCATCACAGGTAAGTGGTGATTACATCAACGTTCATCATTCGGCTTAAAAGTTTTTTGGATATGGTACCGCGTCATATTGTATAAAACTACTGCTCGTTTTCCAGCAGTACTTTTATACAATATGACGCGGTACCATACCCTGAAAACTTTTATGTCGACTGACTCTGGCCGCGGAAGCCTACGCAATTATAAAGTTCATCACTTTTGTAACTGAATTTGTTTTACTTTTAATTCGTCATTGCTGTACAGCGATTGCAACGTTACCTTACACTTCTCCAAACCTCAATGCCATTAATTTTCATCACCAGTAAAGGTAAAAGAAACATTTACTGCCGGGAATATTATTTATATTTTACTTACAAACAACAAAAACAGGTAAATGGTTCAAATGGCTCTGAGCACTATGGGACTTAACATCTGAGGTCATCAGTCCCCTAGAACTTAGAAGTACTTAAACCTAACTAACCCAAGGACATCACACACATCCATGTCCGAGGAGGGATTCGAACCTGCGACCATAGTCGCCTACCTAGAGGGCGTTCCACACCGCTGGAAGATATCACAGACAGCAGAAGAAGAAATGACAAAGTAACGAACAAAGGCAGCTTCGTCTTTAACGAGATAGAGAAACTCAGCGCAGTCGCAGATGAGACAGATTCAGTGCTCAGTCTGCAACAATAAGTGCGAGGAAAAATCTTCGTGTCACCAACATACCTCCTTTACCGCCGGCCGCGGTGGCCGAGCGGTTCTAGGCGCTACAGTCTCGAACCGCGTGACCGCTACGGTCGCAGGTTCGAATCCTGCCTTGGGCATGGATGTGTGTGATGTCCTTAGGTTAGTGAGGTTTAAGTAGTTCTAAGTTCTAGGGGACTGACGACCTCAGAACTTAAGTCCCATAGTCCTCAGAGCCGTTTGAACTATTTGAACCTCCTTTACCTCCATCAAAACGTCAGTGCAAGATAACATCTACGTCTAAAGTTCCAAAAACATACTGTTCCTCTTGTAAAATATAGGAGTTTTAAGAAATAAATTTGATCTGACAAAGACAATGTCCGCATTTTATATGTTTCACAATTAACCACATGGTGATACCGATATTTTACAATGAGACTAACATTTTTTACTACTATTCAAAATATAATGCGTTCCATTAATAAATGCTTGCAGTTACTTATTTCACCGTTACGATATTGCCTATGGATGACTGCTCAATCAAGTAGGTCAACTAGTTTACAAGTAGAGTCCGTGGCCCCTTTGCGTATTTCATGGTGAGGTCCACGCTTTATCGTGACTTTCGTTGCTGAAGTGCGAGCTGCACACAGTTTCGTACCAGGCAGCGATGAAACCACCTGTGAACGCGGTGTAAGGCGACGACAGGCAGTCTACAGTGGGAACAGAGCGGATTCCGAGAGTACACAGTCTGAGTTCGGACCGTGCGCGCTGTTTGTCCGACGAATTTCCCGCCGTGTGCCATAGTGTGCGAGCACTGACGCATTCAAACGTGGGATGTTGGGGAGCCACAGAGCTGTGTCCGCGCAGCTGTGGGCGCACAGTGTTCCACTCCTGGACAGCCACAGAGAGCGTAACGTACGTGAAAGTCCGTTATGTGCCCGTGCAAGAGAAACAAGCTGTCCCCGGAGGAAGTGACCGAAATAGTGATACGAAGAAACTCACACAGGCATACGTTTCACTTCGTATGTTTCTCGAGATACGCGCTTCTAAATATTTCTAACCATTAAGAAGTAGTCTGGTTTCGTAATGCATTGCCATGTGTTTATTAATATTATTTTTCAGACTACAAACTGACAACATTTCATTACACATTCTAAAAGTACACAATAAATTTACTGTAGCTGACAGTTGGTAGTGATCGGCAATAAAATTGTAAAACGTGTTTCAAGCTGTACTTCCTCACACAGAGGAGGTATGCTGCCATTGGAGAACTCAGTCGCACACTTGTAACTCAATTTCGTTTCTATTACATAATTCAAAAAAGTTCATGATTTTGTTCATAGCTGTAGTTCTGCAGATGCAAAATATTTCAACAAAGATAAAATGTCATTCGTCAGCTGCACAAGAACACATTTATTTGGTTCACTTTACCAGTTTCGACAAGTGAAATAGACTCAAATCATTGGTAAGCTAACGTCAAAATAAGAATCGGACGGTAGTGTCCTTTGTCACAGAGTCAGTAAAACAGAGTGACATCTATGAAAGTACGTGATACGTGCGAAGAGCGGCAAACACTTAAATCTCAAATTACTCATCGTACATAGCATGTGCGAGAAAAGTCAGCCACCAAAAGTTCGATGGCTGACTTTTCTCGCACATACTGTGTACAATGTGAAATTTGAAACTTAAGTGTGTGTCACTCATCGTACGCATCATCATATACTCACGCAGAGTACGCAGAGCGGATGTTACACTGTTACAACTGTAGTTGTCACATTCGTTTGCTGCAAGTGTTTCGGATGCTCTGACTGCCCCATCTCATTCCTGTCATCCCCGTACATTCGTCAAAGTAAAACGCCTCCCCTCGACTATTTGCCCTCCAATAGAAGCGTTATCTGTGGCGAAATGAGTGCTTACAACTGATTCAGGAGCTGTTGTTTTCCGAAAACTATCTTGCGAGAGGGGGAGGGGCTGCAGCACTTGATTTATATGTGAAATAAGCGACAGTATGAGTCCCGTTTATGGAAGGCCAGAGAATACTACGCAGTCAGCAACAGGAACTTACACTGCGCCATGTAATATTCCGTCCTGATCACAGTTTTCATTGTATAAAATTTAAAATTTTACTCGCTTAGACTATCAAGGTATTTTTAGAATCTTTAATGTAATAATCCGACTCGATTGCAGTTTTCACTATATAAACTTAACAGTTTTACGCGTTTCAGCTATCAAGCTCTCTTTAGAACCTATCACCTATGAAGACAACTATCAGAAGTAGTTGTCTTACTGTACAAAATATCTCATACCACATTAAGAGTACATCAATGAAGAGAACATCAATGAACAGTAACTCCACAAAGAGTGTACAAGAGTACCATGGACCAGTGTTACTACTTAATAACATAGGCTATCTTTAGTAAAACAAACTGACAGTTAGGTGCCGTTAGTGCAGAAACGCTGTCGAACATAGAATCTAAAAGTTTTAGTATTATGTAAATAGTCATTTTCTACAGAAAATAAATAAGATCTTTGGACGAAATGAAAGTAACTATCTCCTACAGTGACAGTGGTGCCAAAAACACATGCCACAAAAATTAGAACAAGTAAGCTTTTCAGAAAAAATGAAAACGCATGTAAAAGCTAAAATGGCGTAAACAGGACTGTTGTAACATATATTTATGATCTTATTACTAAAACATTTAGCAAGAGCTTTAAAATTATAAAATTAATATGACAACCATACCAATGTCCAACGATCTATTTTAATTTTAATATTTTGAAGCCTTTGCATAGCACAATACTAACACCTCTTCCTCTTTCTGAGCTCAACATCTTACTCATTACAGAGGGATGCTGACTCAGTTTTTCAGGATAGAAAATGAGAAGTTGCGGTATAGAAAATGGCCCAGATATCACCAGTGTGTGTGTGTGTGTTTGTGTGTGTAGTGAGTGATGTGTTATGAAGCAATGTGTGTATAGCGTGTGCAATGACTGATAATGAGATATGAGTGAACAGTGTGGCATTACATTATTTAATAAGTTATTTGTAAAAAAAAGTATTGTATACCTGGAGTAAATCTAATGATTGTCTCTAACTAGAAGTCTGTAAAGGTATGTGTATACGAATTAGCTTATTTTAAATTGATCTAATCTTATAAATACTTTGACATGTCCTATGTCCTTGTAAAAAGAGATCTACGGATGAATAAAGCTACTACTACTACTTTGCTTTAGGTTGTAATTAACAACCCATCAGTATGCTACGTCATCGCTATTTTAAGTAATTTAGCTTTTATATAACGCTTAATTAAAAGAGTTCTGTGTGTTTTATATTTTGTGGCATATTTCTTAGTTTCCACTGTCACATTGTCGTAAATAATGACTAAACAAATTAAATGAAACAGTCACACACTGGGTATCACAGATGTAGACTACAAACAGTATGCAAATGGAATGGAATGCCTTCATTTTGGACTCCAAAATGTGGTAAACAAAATTATTAAAACAATGACAACATGTAACAATAAAATTTATTATATATATATATATATATATATATATATATATATATATATATATATATATTTTATACGTAAATTATAACAGAAATTTATCAAAGCCAATTTCACAGGGTGTAAATATGATTCAGAAATAGGGGTAAGTGTGGGGGGAGGAGTTAACCATCATATCTCACCACATCATGGAATCTGTGGTGGATCAAGGCGCAGCAGCTAGCTTGGTGTCAGCACGACGTGCCGATCTACAGACAGGCCGGCGTGGTGTCACGCGGCTGTTGATTGCAAACTGTGGCTTTTACCTCTACATTTACGTGTGCTGGTGGCCAGTTGTAACTGCCACCTGGCCGCAGCAGCCACTTGCTATGCCCGAGGCTCGTACAGTGTCTTCTGCCGGCTGTGTACAAGTTATATTTCGATATGTAGGTCGCCTAGCAGGAACATAATTGACTGATCATGGATCCCAATATTGGACCAACAGAAAAACCATCCGACAGAGTATGGAAGGATACTATCCCAGAAAAAGCTAATAGGTGGTGGGATGAATACTGGAATCAGATGCAAAGTCTGTAAACAGAATAGCCGGCCGGACTGGCCATGCGGTTCTAGGCGCTACAGTCTGGAACCGAGCGACCGCTACGTTCGCAGATTCGAATCCTGCCTCGGGCATGGATGTGTGTGATGTCCTTAGGTTAGTTAGGTTTAATTAGTTTTAAGTTCTAGGCGACTGATGACCACAGAAGTGAAGTCATTTGTAAACATAATAGGAAACAAAACCTCCAGAATGCAAAGCCAAAAGTTTGTAATTTCTTGCGAATCACTTAGTGTACTACAAATGAAAATCTCCTAAAAAACAAGACTTGAAAGGCCCATGAATATCCCTGTTTAGGAATTTTGTTCTTCTTCCCCTACTCTGGTCCACATTCAATCTTGTCGCAGTGCCGTCTTGTTACTGGTGTGAATTTTCATTGTCCCCTAAAGAATTATCAACGCTGGGAAACTTCACCCTGTCAGTCTTAGTTACACGGCGACAACGTTTCTCATCTCGTTTTGAAACGTCGCTGGATTGTTGCCTGAGCAGAGAATGGGAAGGCGGCACGCTTTGTTAAGCAGCCTCACGCCATCTTGAATCGTGAGACCAGCCATTGCCTAGGAAAAGTTCGCTAGGGAAACGTTTACGAATGCGTCCAGGTGTCCTCAACATTTCTAAGCTGCCAAGTAGACTGAAGCTCAACAGCGCGTGTTTTTTTCCGACTTATCAGCCTTCTGGCTTGTCTGATGTGCGGCGGCTTGCCATGAATTCCTCTCCTGTACCGATCTCTTCATCTCAGAGTAGCCTTGCTATCTACGTCCTCATTTATTTGCTGGATATATTCCAATTTCCATCTTCCTCTACAGTTTTTGCCCTCTACAGCTCCCTCTAGTACCGTGGAAGTCATTCTCTGATGTCTTAACAGATGTACTAACATCCAGTGCCTTCTCTTTGTCATTGTTTTTCACATATTCCTTTCCCCTCCGATTCTGTGCAGAACCTCCTCATTCTGTACCTTATCAGTTCACCTAATTTACAACAATCGTCAATAGCGCCACATCCCAAATTCTTCGACTCTCTTCTTTTCCGGCTTTTCCAGAGTCCGTGTTTCACTCCATAGAATGCTGTGCACCAAATCCACATTCTCAGAAATTTCTCCCTCAAATTATGACTTATGCTTGATACTAGCAGACGTCTCTTGTCCAGGAATGCCCTTTCTGTCAGTGGTAGCCTGCTTCTGATGTCATCCTTGCTCCGTCCTTCATTGGTTATTTTGCTGCCTAGGTAGTAGAATTCCTTAACTTCATCTACTTCGTGACCATCAATCCTGATGTTATGTTTCTCGCTCTTATCATTTCTGCTACTTCTCATTAATTTAGTCTTTCTTCGATTTACTCTCCATCCGTATTCTGTACTGATTGGACTCTTCGTTCCATTTAGGAGATCATGTAATTTTTCTTCACATTCACTCAGGGTAGCAATATCATCAGCGAAACGTGTCATTCATATCCTTTCACTTTCAATTTTTATGCCAATCCTGAACTTTCCTTTTATCTCCATAACTGCTTCCTAGATGTATAGATTGAGCATTAGGGGCGAAACACTACATTCCTATCGTATATTAACCTTTTTTTTAGAATTTTGAACACACTGCACCATTTTACGTTGTGGAACTCTTTTTCGGCGTCGAAAATTACTGTGAACGTGTCTTGATTTTTCTCTTGACTTGCTTCCATTGTCAACCGCAACGTCAGCATTGTTTCTCTAGTGCCTTCACCTTTCGTAAAGCCAAACTGATCGTCATTTAACACATCCTCAAAATTCTTTTTTATATTACTCTTGTAAGGAACTTTGTTGCATGAGCAATTAAGCTGATTGTGCGATAATTCTTGCACTTGTCAGCTCTAGCAGTCTTCGGAAATGTGTGGATGATATTTTTCCGAAAGTCTGATAGTATGTCCCCTGATTCATACATTCTACACACCAACTTGGATAGTCGTATTGCTGCCACTTCACCCACTGACCTTATAAGTTCTGATGGAGTGTTATCTATCCCTTATGCCTTATTTGATCTTAAGTCCTCCAAAGGTCTCTTAAGTTCTGATTATAAAATTGTATCCCGTATCGCTTGTAAATCGACTCCTCTTTCTTCTCCTATCACATCAGACAAATATTCCCCCTCATGGAGGGCTTAAATGTACTCTTTCCACCCATCCCCTCTCTCCTCTGCATTTAACAGTAGAATTTCAGTTTCACTCCTACTGTTACCACCATTACTTCTAATTTCACCGAAGGTTGTTTTGACTTTCCTACATGTTGACTCAGCCGTTATGATAATCATTTCTTTTTCGATTTCTTCGTATTTTCCCTGAAGCCATTTGTCTTAACTTCCATGTAGTTCCTATTTATTTCATTCCTCAGCGAATTGTATATCTGCATTCCTGAATTTCAATGAACATTGTACTTTCTTTCTTCGATCAACTGAAGTATTTTTTTCTTTTTATCTGTGGTTTGTTCGTAGTTACTTTTTTTGTAGCTATGTTTATCTTTTCTGTGACTGCCCTTTTCAGAGATGTCCATTCCTCTTCAACTGTACTGCCTACTGAGCCATCCCTTACGGCTGTATGTATAGCATTAGAGAACTTCAAGTATATGTCGTCATTTCTTCGTACTTCCGTATCCCACTTCTTTGGTTATTGATTATTCTTGACTAATCTCTTAAGCTTCAGCCTTCTCTCCATCACTCTTACATTGTGATCTGAGTCTATATTTGCTCCTGGATACGCATTACAATCGAGTGTCTGATTTCGGGATCTGTGCCTGACCATGATGTAATCTAACTGAAATCTTCCCGTATCACCAGTCTTTTTCCAAGTATACCTTCTCCTCTTGTTATTCTTGATCTGAGTATATTCGCGATTACTAGCTGAAATTTATTACAAAACTCTATTAGTCTTTCTCCTCTCTCATTCCTTCTCCCAGACCCATATCCTCCTGTAACTGTTTCTTCTACTCCTTCCCCTATAGCTGATTATTAGATTCTCATCTCCCATTACTTACTTTATTACCGTTTCAATATCATCTATAATTTCTTCGTCTCTTCATCTTCAGCTTGCGATGACGGCCTGTATACCTGAACTGTTATTGTCAGTGTTGGTTTGCTGTCGATTCTGATAAGAACAACCGTATCACTGAACTGTTCACAGAAATGCACTCTCTGCCCTACCTTCCTATTCATAACGAATCCTACAGCTGCTTATACCATTTTGTGCTGCTGTTGATATTATCTTCTACTCATCTGACCAGAAATCCTTGTCTTCTTCCCATTTAACAGCTGATAGGAAAGCCACTAAGCCATTCCTCAAATGTGTGACGTCCTTGAGAACTTGGCGGTGTCCCTCAGTTGTCAGCCAACCTTTAAACAGGACCCCATTTTCAGAAGGAAGCACAGCACTTGTAGACCGCACCTGTCCGTTTTCTGCCACTTTGGAGAAGGTCCTATGATAACAAGGCCTGTCTTAAATGGAACTGTGCTGTTCACGAAGTGTTACACAAAAACGTATTACTCCGTAAGGAATGTGCTAGCCGTGGACAATACCATCTCGATGGTGATAGAGCTGTTGTGTGGGCAAATGTATGACACTGCCGGAGCGTACAGAAACTCTTTTGCTGTACAAATAATGTTATTAGCAGTCAGTTGATGCCAAGACGAGGAGATGTTAGCACATGTTCGTCTTAACAGAGGTGCACGAGGTCCAGGAGACGTCCCTAATTTACATAAAACATTCAGGAGATAACCTGAGCAGCCCTCAGACTATTTGTAGATGATGCTGTTATCTACATATACATGGATACTCTACAAATCACATTTAAGTTCCTGGCACAGGCTTCATCGAACCACCTTCACAATTATCGTCTAGTAAAGTCGGGAGAAGATCAAAGCCAACTGCAAAATCAATTATATAGGACATCTGTTGTGCGAATAATGACAATTGACTCTAAATAATGAAAAGTGTGACGTCACTGACATAAGTGTAAAATTAATAGCTACATTTCGGTTATACAACAAAGCACACACACCTGAAGTCAGTGAATTTAACTAATAATTATTATCATTACAAACAACTTAAACTGGAACGATGACACAGATAATGTTGTGCATAAAGCTAACCAAAGACTGCGTTATAGGGGTAGAACTTTTAGAAGATGCAACAGGTTTTTTAAAGAGACTGTCTACACTACAGTTGTCCGTCCTCTCGTGGAGTACTGCTGCCTGGTGTGGGCCCACATCAGATATGACTGACGGAGGATATTGAAAAAGTTCGGAGATGGGCAGCTCGTTTCGAAACAGGGGAGAGAGTGTCTCGGATATGATTCGCGACCTGGTGTGGAAGGCGTTTTTCATTGCGGCAGAACCTTTCCACAGCATTTAAATCACCAACTTTCTATTTCGAATGCGAAAATGTTTTCTTGGCGCCCGTCTACATGGGGAAAAACTATCATCGTAATGAAATAAGAGAAATCACAGCTCGCACGGAAAGAATTAAGTGTTTGTTTTCCCCGCGAGCTGTTCGAGAGTGGAACGGTAGGAAATGTTCAAATGCGTGTGAATTCCTAAGGCATCAAACTGCTGAGACCATGGGTCCCTAGATTTACACGCTACTTAAACTAACTTATGCTAAGAACAACACACACACCCCTGCCCGACGGAGGATTCGAATCTCCGGCGGGAGGGGCAGCGCAATTCGTGACTTTGCGCCTCGAACCACGCGGCCACTCTACCAGGCGGCCCTCTACCAGGTACTTAGCTGTTAATTTCAGAATAGTCATGAGATGTAGGTACTGTTCATTATCTTAACATACAGTAAATGCAATCTTTGAGAGTGTAGTGGTACTGCATTTTAAAAGGTAAAAAAGGCTGAACAATACACAAATATGAAAGGAGAAAACATGAAAAAATTAACATTATTCTCAAAACTGTGACTATGTAACAGTTTGCATTAAATAAAAATTGCATTTACTGTATGTTCCCTCACACTCCTCCATTTTCCTGCATTTATTCATTTCTGTTTATCTTATTGGCATTGCTTAAGTTCATGATATATTCTGTAGTTACATTAATAATTCTTTTCTCTTTTAATTGGTTTGTTTATCATTCTCCATGTTTTATACCTCCTAACGTAGCCTTGCCAAATACTAATTTCATTTTATTTTATTGGTTTTGTTTATTAATATAAACTGTTATGTAGGCTTGCTGTACCTGTTTTGTGTTAAAGTTTCTTGCTGCTTATTCTGTTTTTATTTATTTCCTGTTCAACTTTTTACTTTTCACATTGCATTACCAATACAATGTCAAAGATGTTATCTACTGCACGTTTCTCCTAAAAAAATCTAGATATGTAACTTCTCCTCCAATGTTGTTTGCTGACAATATTCAGTAAATGTCGGAAGATGGTCTTAGAAGCCGAAAACCGGTTAACACAATCATAGTAATACTGTAGAACAAAAGTAAACTAGTGGTTTTCGTTTATTATAATATTGTTTTATCAAGAATCGACGATAGATTCAGGTAACATGACATACGAGGTCTGTCTAAAAAGTATCCGACCTTTGGCCAGAAAAAACATTTCGAATACTTGACGGGGTTGGAACCCTAATCCGCTTCAAAGTAGGCCCCTTGTGCTCACACACACTCTGACCACCGATCCTTCCACTGCTGGAAAAACCTCTGGAAGTCTTCTTTTGGAATGGTATTCAGCACCTGCTGCACTTTCTTCGGCCTTGGAGACTCGGGATGCTTCCATTGCGACGACTGTCTTTTTGTCTCTGGGTCGTACCCGTACACCCATGACTCATCTCTAGTTATCACGGTGTTCAGAAACATAGGATCATTGTTGGTGGTGTCCAGAAGGTCCTGTGCAATGTCAAAACGGAGTCCTTTTTGTTCCGGCGACAACAAGTTGGGCACGAATTTGGCAGCCACTCGGTGTATGTTCTTATCATAATGCAAAATTGCATGTGCAGAATCTTTACTCACTTCAACCTCTTGGGCAATCTCCCGCACAGTCAGACGACCATCTGCCATCACCAAATTTTGCACCCTCTCAACAAGAGCTGCACTCCGAGCAGTTTGGGGCCTGCCAGAGCGCTAGTCACTCTCCGCTGATGTGCGGCCCTTTTTGAATCTTTTGAACCACTTCTTAATTTGTGTTACACCCATCACATCTTTTCCAAACACTTGCTGAGTCTTACGAATCGTTTCGCTTTGAGAATCACCAAGCTTTTGACAAAATTTGATGCAGTATCTTTGCTCAATATGTTCAGTCATCTTGAGAGAATCGGTAATCCGACGAACACATTGCGTAGCACCTCGCTCAGCGACCGACAGCAGCGACTGACGCGCTGGAAGGCGGGGACAAAATTCACGCATGTCGCATAAAAGTCTCTTCCTTTACCGTGTACAGTGGCACCGCGCTGTCGTCTCTGTTTTATTCGCGAAAATCAAAGGTCGGATACTTTTTGGACAGATCTCGTATACATACATAAAAAAAGTGTTGCATCACCAGAGTTCCCAGAACTCTTGAAGATAGACGTTGCTGTGGACATTGTATCACAGACACAGTCCCTTTGACTGTTCAGAGATGTCACTAAACCCGCCCAAAGATGTAAACAACCATTCATGAGCAGCGCCTATTAGACGGAGGGGGTCCGACAGCTGATCAGTTCCAGTCATTCCACAAAGAAGGAGGTACACGGCTCGTGTTGTCTGTAGTTCAGCCAGTCAGTACCGCGGTTCGATCGCGTCCGCATTGTTACTTTGTGCCAGAAAGGGCTCTCAACACGGGAAGTGTCCAGACGCCTCGGAGTGAGTCAAAGCGATGAGGATATACGGAGACAGACAGGAACTGTCGTTGAAATGCCTCGCTCAGGCCGCCCAAAGGCTACTGCTGCAGTGGATGACCGCTACCTACGGATTATGACTCGGAGGAACCCTGACAGCAGCGCCATCATGTTGACTAATGCTTTGCGTGCAGCCACGAGGCGTCGTGTTACGACTCAAACTGTGCGCAATAGGCTGCATGATGAGCAAGTTCAATACCGACGTCCATGGCGAAGTCCATCTTTGGAACCCCGAGACGATGCAGCGAGTTACAGATGGGCTCAACAACAAGCTGAATGGACCGATGAGTGTCGCATATGCCTTCAACCAGACAATCGTCGGAGACGTGTTTGGAGGCAACCCGGTCAGGCTGAACGCCTTAGACACACTGTCCAGCGAGTGCAGCAAGGTGAAGGTTCCCTGCTGTTTCGAGATGGCATTATGTGGAGCCGACGTGCGCCGCTGGTGCTCATGGAAGGCACCGTAACGGCTGTACCATACGTCAATGCCATCCTCCGACCGATAGTGCAAGCATATTGGCATAATATTGGCGAGGCATTCGTCTTCATAATGGAGGTCAATTCCCGCCCCCGTCGTGCACATCTTGTGAATGACTTCTTTCAGGATAACGATATCGCTCGGCTAGAGCGACCAGCATGTTGTCCTGACATGAACCCTATGGCACATGCCTGGGATAGATTGAAAAGGGCTGTTTATGGACGACGTGACCCACCAACAGCCCTGAGGGATCTTTGCCGAATCGCCGTTGAGGAGTGGGACTATCTGGTGCAACAGTGCCTTGATGAACTTGTGGATAGCATGTCACGACGAATACAGGCATGCATCAATGCAAGAGGACGGGCTACTGGATATTAGAGGTACCGCTGTGTACAGAAAGCTGGATCACCACCTCTGAATGCCTCGCTGTATGGTGGCTCAACATCCAATGTGTGGTTTTCATGAGCAATAAAAAGTGCGGAAATGATGTTTATGTTGATCTCCATTCCAGTTTTCTGTACAGGTTCCGGAACTCTCGGAATCGAGGTGATGCAAAAGTTTTTTTTTTATTTTATTTGTTTTTTATGGGCGTATATCCCCAACCAAGACGGGATCCTATTCCCAATAAAACAATGCGCAGGCGTATGGATGCGTGGCAAGCTAGATCAACCGATCTGTCTGTCCTTGACTTCTGTTTCCGACGAACATTAAATGGTGTGATCTACACAGAACGAAGTGAAAACCGAGATGAGATGAAAAATCGCTTCAGGCATGCCCTCCCTGAACTTGATGGGTCATATGTTGTTATGTGTGTTGTAGCTAGCTGTTTTAGACTTGCCGGCCGAAGTGGCCGTGCGGTTAAAGGCGCTGCAGTCTGGAACCGCAAGACCACTACGGTCGCAGGTTCGAATCCTGCCTCGGGCATGGATGTTTGTGATGTCCTTAGGTTAGTTAGGTTTAACTAGTTCTAAGTTCTAGGGGACTAATGACCTCAGCAGTTGAGTCCCATAGTGCTCAGAGCCATTTGAACCACTGATTCGGTCAGATGGTGATTTATTTTTGTTTCCTCTTTTTCTGTTTCAATATTTTGCTTCTTTTTTACCCTAAGGATTTGTTGGCTGAAGGGAGTATAAGATAACTGTTTTTGTACTATAGGGAGTGTCAGTGGATCAAGTGTCCACAACGAAAAATGGAATGCAGTTGGTAACAGAAAGTAGTGAAGTAATGTACTAACTATTGAGTTGCTTAGGAATTGCACTGCAAAATTACAATCTTGCGGCTCACTAATTGCAGTAATTAAGCTAAATGAAAGGCCTTTCGTTTGGTCTGTGCTGCGTTTTCTTAATCCGAAACGTTAGTGAGGTAGCATAGATATTGTCGTGTTAGTAACTTGGAAACTGAAACATCTTACCGTTTCGTAAATTCGTCTTGAAAGTGACACGGTATTGGGCTGTTTAGTACTCTGGCTACGTGTATTGTTTTCTAGCAGCCTCCAGTGCAGCTGATAACCAGAAGAAACATCGGGAAATCGTTAACCTTCTGTTCGCCTCGTCTTTCTTGCCCGACTTACCCCTTCTCGTCTCGTGTCTCCCTGACCCACGATATGTGCTACCACCATGCAACAGCACTGGCAGAGAACGTAATGTTTGCTGCCCCTGTTAACAAATATCGTTAAAACAAATACCGCATTAGAATAATTTAGGAGCGCTCTACACAAATGGAACGTAAAGATTCATGCTAATAATAATTTTGTCTGTGACTGGAAAGTAACCGATGTTTCCGTTGACACCGGGCATAGCAGGAAAGCTGCAATGAGCGTGGGTGGCCAAGCGGTTCTAGGCGCTACAGTCTGGAACCGGGCGACCGCTACGGTAGCAGGTTCGAATCCTGCCTCGGGCATGGATGTGTGTGATGTCCTTTGGTTAGTTAGGTTTAAGTAGTTCTAAGTTCTAGGGGACTAATGACCACAGCAGTTAAGTCCCATAGTGCTCAGAGCCATTTCAACCATTTGCAATGAGCAATATTTGTTTAGGCTGACTCAGCTAGACATTCTAACAATGTAATTGCAGATATGTGCCGAAACAGCAGAGAAAAAGCGGCCGACGACTCTATGTGTGTTCGTGTGCGTGTGTGTGTGTGTGTGTGTGTGTGTGTGTGTGTGTGTGTGTGTGTGTGCGAGCGCGCGCTCGCGCGTCTCTAGGCGATGAAATACGAATTAGAACATAATATTTTCCGTTTTTATGCACAATTTAAGATGTAAATTCATTGTATAACATGATAAAAGGAATAGGATAGATAATTATTTAATTAACAAAAGCAAGAACTGGTTAGCCATCGCTGTAGCGTCAGAACTGTCGCGTGGTCGCGGAACTTGGTATGACGTCAGAGTGTTGCTGAAGTGTTTCGTGAATTCCTATCGGTTCCCCCCAGGGACACACATGTTGACGCGGCTCCCGCCATCACGCACTCCATTAGCTGTTATCTCGCCGTATGCACTACTCTACTGTGTTGACAGGCAGCCTGACGGAGCCTCGGGCTACAACGTCACAATTACCATTTCATCGGTGCACACCACATACTATACGCTACGCACTGAACAGAGAGCCACAGCCGTTCATATTTACATTTTCGCTATTCCAACTGGTTTGCAGGATATAGCTTCACGGATTTCATAACAAATCGGCATAATACTCATGAATCTGCCTCCTGTGCCGGCCGGAGTGGCCGTGCGCTTCTAGGCGCTACAGTCTGGAACCGAGCGACCGCTACGGTCTCAGGTTCGAATCCTGCCTCGGGCATGGATGTGTGTCATGTCCTTAGGTTAGTTAAGTTTAATTAGTTCTAAGTTCTAGGCGACTGATGACCTCAGAAGTTAAGTCGCATAGTGCTCAGAGCCATTTGAACCATTTTTCTGCCTAATCTCAAGCGATATAATGGAAAACGCACGCAGTAATCACCTTTACTTCATTTATAGCTTCGTTTTTCTGTCAATGAATGATTTCGATGTGCATGTGCAAACGTTCAGATACCATATTCGATACGTTTGCTATCGGTACCAATACCTAAAATTGTGTGGATGTCTCGATAACATCGCAGGAACATTATCGACGCTGACAGTATCTCGAGGTACTAACCGGTTACTAGTTTCCAACATTTCCGGGACGCAAATTTTTTAATTAAATATACAGGGCAAAGTATGGAAATACACTATGTTTTCAAGAATCAATTAGAGTATAAAAATAGGAACTTAAGGAGTAAAGGGCAGGTACTGCAACTAGAAAGAGAATAGAGGTCTTCACATAAACTTTATACTCCCAAGACACACCATTTTCGAAGTGGGTTGTTGCAGGCTACCTTTGAAGACAAAAGCATGAACATGTACATATGCAATGAGCTTCCAGAATGAGATTTTTACTCTGCAGCGGAGTGTTCGCTGATATGAAACTTCCTGGCAGATTAAAACTGTGTGTCGGGACCTTTTCCTTCCGCGGGCAAGTGCTCTACCACCTGGGCTACCCAAGCACGACTCACGCCCCGTCCTCACGGCTTTACTTCCGCCAGTACCTCGCCTCCTACCTTCCAAACTTTGCAGAAGCTCTCCTCCTTTTACAATGAGCTTCATTTGTAAGAATGCTCTATTTTTGAATACAAGGCAAAATGCGAGAATTACGCGATATTTGTATGAACCAAATCAAGTACTATCAACAGTAGAGCAAATTTTCCATATTACTTAAAAGAAATTAAAAGTAATACTTCAAGGATGAAAGAAATGCTCAAATTAGGAAGTGTATAAAACAACTATGTAGTCTTTGGCTCTTACTGTTCAATCTATAAATCGGAAAAACAGTGGTGGAATTAAGGGAATGTTAATGAGTGCGATTAAAGCTTAGCTTAAAGGACATCAACGACATGATTCTATGATGACATTGCTATCTTCAACGAAAGTGAAGACCAATTGTAGCACCGAAAATGGCAAGGGCAGTGTACTGTACACACGTTATGGATTAATGTGAAACGTCCCCTTTGAACAATTATACAAGACTGTGCTTAAACTGACACACAATATTTTTAGCGCAACGTAATCTGACTTTCAAAAATCCCTACAAAAGAATGGCCCTGACTAACATTAACCTATACTTTTCACAAATCACTTACCTCACCAAAAATCTTTGTTACTCGAACTACTGCAATACAGCGAGCGCCACTACTGCCAGTTAAATAAGAGATTAAAACTACTGAAGGCACTAACTACTAATAGGAATAGTTAGCAAATGAAAGATTTTAATAGAGAACAAACAATGTATTTACCTTAGTAGTCATAATATATATAGCAGTTCATGACATCCAGTCTTACAAATTTCAAAACTCCGCCATCTCTCTCCCCACATCCACCACTGCTGGCGGCTCACCTCCAACTGCACAACGCTACGCGCTGTTAACAGCCAACTGCCCAACACTACAATGGCAGACAACAATGCAAACTAGCCACAGACTGCACACAGCATAGCCAGTGATTTTCATACAGAGCGCTTTGTAACGTTGCCAATAAGAAAACATAAACAGCCTACTTACATAGCCCCCATGCTCCTCACAAAAAATTTTACAAATTGTTTTGGGCAGCGGCCAATAATGATTTGATAAAATTTTTCATAATTACAATAACAAAGATATCAAATGCACACACTTATTGATACAATGTTGGTCTAAAGCCAAAATTTTCTCACAGTCCATAAAGACAGTCCTGATCATTCATCACAGTAAAATTGCAGTGTTTTTCTGAAAGTCTGAGCAGTAAAAGAAAATGCACACGGAAGTAGTGGATTTCCATGCAGTCTTGAAGAAGTAGTGTTGTCCTTCCAACGGAAAGACAGTGCTGACCCTCGACATGCAGACAAGTAATGGGTCACAACAGAGCAAACCCACAGCAGAGTCATTCGAAGTTATGAAGAATATTGGTAGGCAGGTCATCACAGAGTAGACCCACTGTAGTCCTGGTAGAGATTACGGTATTGGTGGGCCACCAGAGGTGCAGACCCACTGTAGTCCTTGTAGAGATGGCCAGCAGCCATCTGTTGTGACTGTGCAGGTGCACAATCACCATTGAAGAGTCTTGCGGATAATATAGCAAGTCCATAACCACCACTTGTGCACTCACAAAGTGTTTGGAATTGTCCTTAGAACCAGCAATGCTGTTAACCAGTCCCTTGCTGACTTATCAACACATGTGGGAGCACTAACAGTCCTTTTTTTTGTTTTTTTTTTTTACATATTGTGCATATACTATGACCAACAGAAATGTGTGCAGTGAAGTGAATGCTTACAAGTTACTTAATTTGCTGAACTGGTGTCAATTACAATATTATAACATGAGAATACAATAACAAAGGTAAAAATTATATCATTAAAGAACATAACAATACAGATAACATTTGTAGTAAAACAGGCTTTACAAAAGAATAGAAATAAACATGTACATCAGTATTACAGGAATTATGGCATAAGTAAATATATAAAATAATGAGAATAGTTTTCGAAACATTAATTTCACACTTGAGCATTGAAACAGAACAGAATAAATAATGTCTAAATATCTTTACGAAGAAAATAACATAGTATTTGAAAAATTCTACAACATAAATCTTATTAGCTAAACACTTAAAGACAGGAAAAAGACAAATACACAGGGGTACATAAACACATAGCGGAATAATACAAAAGGAAAGACAGGGTTCGTTTTCAATGTGACATTTGGTACTACAGTCCAACCCAAAACTTTGTTCTGTAGATCTTTCCCCTTATTTTAACATTTGTTTCCACCAAAAAAATCCTATCCAAGCATGCTTTCTGTATTCTGTTCACATCCTCTTTCAAAATTCGTTTTTGGCCAAACCATTTTCTTATAGCTTCTGAATGCATTTCTTCCAATTCATCACAACTCATTCTCTTATATAGCCTACCCCATCTTAAGCTAACTTAAATCTACTGAGCTCAGATGCTAAACTAAGGGACGAGGCAATGCAGCAGCACAAAACAATTAACACAAACAGCAATGACAAAAGAATGGAAATTGGCAAAGCAAGCTACAGTAAATCTAAATTACCAAGCAAATGCAACATTACAACTAATATGAGCCAATGTGCAGCAACAAGAAAAATAAATCAGTAGTAAAACTAGCTTAACAGAGTAATACAAAGTGAAATTTAGCAGCACTATGCCTGGCAAACAGCAGCAGCAAATGCAATAACTTATATCTAAACATGACAAAGCTGAAGCAGAAAAAATATTACAGTAAAAATGGCCATGTTTAATACCTATGTCACATCTTAACACTAGAGTGATGCATCACGATAACTTACTCTACCAAAAAAATTACCAAGTAGTTGAAAAGAAAATTATGTATGCAGTTACTGTTATTAATCCCTTCTTATTGTTCTTTCCATTCCAAGTGCTCCTTTTTCGAAGAATATGGATCATAAAATTACTATTTAGTAGATCTGTTGGCAGAAAGTGTTCACATTAGCAAATGCACTTAATTTTATTTTATAAAGCCAATGCTGCAACACAGCTGGAATCCAGATATTAAACAAAATGAGCAATCTCTCAACTAGAAAGACAATAGATGTAAAATGTTTCTCATCATTTCATTAGGCATTTTAGTAAATATCATAAATTAAGGGCTCCACAGTGTAATCATATGTTTTCAAGTTTGAGCGTGTCGTATTTGCGATGCTTTCTACAAAGGAACGTCAATAGCGAGGATAATGGCCTCTTTTTTTCTCCACCTAATGCCTTTCTTTTGTCAGACAACTATCTCTCAGCTGGGTGCCCAAAATGCATTACGTCAAGGTGACCTACCTTCCTTACCGAAATATTTACGACATTAGTTTCCGCTACAATGACAGTCTCATATAAAATTTTCACAGGTCGAGAATTTGCGTTTCAAATGTCTAGAAACAAAATCCTGTAAATATAACAGCGTCCACAAAATTTTCGTTGGCATTGTGAATACATTCATGCATTTACACACATTTCATAACTCTTAAAGTACGATTCTTGGTTTCCATAATAAATATGTAACATAATCAAATTCCTCATATAGCATCAGCTTATTGATGATAAACATACCTCAACAGCATAATACACATCGTCGCCATAATAATAACATCTTAGCACCTCAGTCAAATCTCAAAATCGTCAAAGCTTTCTGCAATAATGTCAAAACCTAAAAAAAATTCTCTGCTCATTTCAATAGTGTCATCTACCTCAAATGTACTTTAAAAATCATAATCCCATACCAAATACATCATTCAAAGCTCTCATAGTATCACAATGGTTCCGAAAAAATATGAACAGTTCACAAAGTACAGACAAAATACAATTTTGTAAGGGTGAAGTTATCCAATGGTGTAATTACGTAAACACCTGTCACTGATGTAGTAAAATAAATGTTTGTCTCTCTCAGTTAAATGATCAGATAGCTGTGTAATTTATGTGTTAGGGAAATATGGTACCGATGTGTAAAGTTGTATAAGCAAATACCATATTAGCTAGGGCTCCTTGTTCTTGCCAAACACATGGTACACAAAGTAAGCGTGTATCCCCCTGAGGATTAATGTAATTATACTCTCAGGTGTTACAGATTACAGTAATGGAATGAATTGTATCACGGAAAACTTTCTTTGTATCATTGTACTTCAAATATCTTTAAAAATAAATGTTTTAAGTACAAAATTAATCACTCAGATACGTGTACTGTAGCGCTAAACTGTGCGTCTTGTTGTAAGATAATCTCTGTGGAAGTGTCGTAGTTATCGTCCTCCGAAAGCTAAGTTCTGCAGAAGTCAATGTACTTACCTCATGATAAACAAAAGTGAAATGCTTTGCGTATAGATATCTTAGTTATTACGCTTATTGCCGTGATGAAGAAAGTACTGTGCTGTAACGTATTGTTGTGCTACAGAAAAGGCTGTCTAATTGTAGTTATACCACAAAAGTTACTACTAAAACACGTTTTACTTTCCAGAATAATTCAGAAAAACTGTGCAGATATAAAACAAATACAGCACAAAAGCAACATTGTAAATTGTCACTCATTAGTAGCGTCGTGATAAAATCGTGTAGCTGTCACATAAACTAACCACTGTGTCATGTGGTATCTCACAGAAGGTACTTTATATTCCAGAATTTATTTTCAAGTAAACCAAAATGTTGCATTAAAATCTCATTAGCAGTACCAGTATATGTTCTAAGTATGTAAGCCTGATAGTCGTTACGTAATCGTGCAGCTAACAAGCAAAAATGTACAAATAACAATACTGTGTTGTTTGCTCACTATAACAATGCATTCGTAATTTCTGTTTAAAAATGTTCCCTAGCTTCTAGGCTGGATAGTTAACTTCAAAACATTGTCGCATGTTAACAGTTTCTCAGTGTGACCAATTGTACTAGCAGCTTGAAGTGAAAAGTTTTATGGCAAAGACTAAGAAGTTTTATGGCAAAGACTAAGTTAAAAACAGATTATCATTCAATAAACGGTTTTACATGTGAAAAGTTGTGTAAACCTTTACTCTTCCTAGTACGCAGAGTTTCAACTTTAACGCAATTATCGTGCGGTATACGTCGGTAAAGAATACTGGAATTTTTCTCAAGGTTACTGTCTATGTTATTTTTCTCTGAGCCAGCCAGCGCACGTTGCCTGCGGTGCGAGTCATTGTCTGTCTCTTTGTTGGCGCGCGTCGTTATTGGGATTAGGAGACCTAACTTCTACAAATTCCCCTTGTCGAGATGGCCCTGCTCTGTTTGAATCCCGCCAGTTCTGATGAAATTCAGGTCTGTCGTTACGATTATATCGTCTGTCGTCATGTCGGTAGATTCCATAGTTTCTTTCTAGTCGGTCATGTCGAGGAGAATTTCTCCCAGAATCGTAACTGCGCGGTGGACCGTTGCGTCTGAAATTGTTCTGTCTCACTTGATAATAATTATGTTGGTTCTCATATTGTCTGTTTCTATGATTTTCTCTGTCACATTCATTACTACAGAAATGCGATCTTTCTCTGTAACTATTATTACTCTGCCAGCGGTTGTCATACGGGTGGTGTCTGTTTTGGTCACGATTTACGTTGTAAGAATAGCCTTGTCGTGTATTATCTCTGTCATCACGGAATTGTGACAGATGTGACCTGTAATTGTTGTGCTCCCGTTTTCGCGTTCCGCGATTGTCAGTGTCAATTTCCAGTTCTTGTAAAAGTCCCTGAAAAGCTTCAATGTCGTCTTTGCAACGTCCTGCTAAAACAATATCTCGTAAATGTTCAGGCAATTTCATTAAGCAAATGCGGATGAGTTCTGTGGGGCTGTATGGGTTTGAAAGATACTGATTCTTATGCAACATGTC
The DNA here is from genome assembly GCF_021461385.2 of Schistocerca piceifrons. NCBI lineage: Eukaryota > Metazoa > Arthropoda > Insecta > Orthoptera > Acrididae > Schistocerca > Schistocerca piceifrons. Next base: position 1,008,340,405 of record NC_060138.1, read on the forward strand.
TTCAAAATATTTCACAAGACTGGAAAATTCAGATTGTTCGAAATGTTTCATCATTATGATGCTATGTTTTACTCAGTCTTGTGTAGCTTCAGACCAATATGCTGAGAGGAAGGCATGATAAAATTCTCCTTCACTGTGGCAATCGTGAATGACCGATCACATTCTTACAGCTGGTTCATTATCTAAATAGCCACACATAAATTCTAATCTGTGCTCTAATGACCAGTTGGGGGGGGGGGGGGGGGAACAATGAGAGAATTGATGGAGCCACGCTTGTGGATGAATGTCGTTGCCAGAATTCTTAAATGTTTTGAATTTACGTGTAGTAATGAACAGCCTATAGCCAAAATCGTCGTGTCGGCGAGTAGCATATCGGTCATTGTTACGTCGTGTCGGCGGTTCCATCTCAAAATTCGGTGCACCTTGCCAATTTCTTTCATAATTTCCGAAATGCCCTGTGTTATTATTTTGTGGCTTTTCCGTATTTCTAAGACCCTCTTCCCGCGTTTGAGCACGAGTGTCCTCTGAAATATGTAATTTTTGTATTACTTGTGCCAACTGATCTTGTACTTCCCGGATTTGTCTTTTGTGTTGCGTATTAATTTGATTCTGATTTTGTTTGAATTTCTTAATTTGTTCATACTCTTCTGTGTCAGTGATGGCTACAGGTCTTGTGTCATTCAGATCATCATCTACCTTTGCAGATAAGTTAGTGAACTGATCCGAAAGTTCGGCTACTTTCTCCGATAGTGTACTTATTTCCTCAGTGTGTTTTTCTGAACCAAATTTCAGAGTGTCCATTTGTGTGGAAATCGTATCTACTGTGTTCTTTAAGTTTTCCTGAGTTTTTGCAAGTTGCGTAACCGGATCTGCATATATAACTGAGTCAATTTTAGCTTGCAAGGTCTCATGATTTTCGTGAACAATAGTTTGCAGTTCTTTTATGGCTAATTCGTGATTCTGTAATGTATTTTCATGCCGCGAAAAAATAGGTTGGAAATGCTCACAAATTTGTGTTTTTACGTCATTACAGACTTTTTGACATTTCAATTCGATTTTATGTAACTCAGTAGTTAAATCTTCACGTGTTTGTTCAAGCGTGGTGTCTAACTTCCGAAGATTTTGTTCCATTGTGTCTAACTTTTGAAGCTTTTGCTGTGTTTGTCTCTGATTTTGTTCCAAGGTGTCTAACTTTTGAAGATTTTGTTCCATTGTGTCTAACTTTTGAAGACTTTGTTCCATTGTGTCTAACTTTTGAAGCTTTTGCTGTGTTTGTCTGTGATTTTGTTCCATTGTTTCTAACTTTTGAAGCTTTTGTCCCATTTGTTGCATTAATTGTAATAACAATGCACTTGTGTCTGAAACATGTTCTTCAGTGCTTTTAGGCAGTGAATTTGCACCGGCAACATTCACATTTTGACAAGCGAAAAATGTGTTTTGACTCATTTGAGAAAACGGTGAGGACGAAAAACCTGAATCTACAGTATTTGCAAGACTGTGTCCTGTCATTTCGGGTTCCTGAGGCGAGCTGTTGCCGACCGATCGATCGATAATGCTTCCCTGTTCATTAATTGTTTCACTGCTTACACCATTATTTGACGCCGCTCCATTTCCCTATGCACAGTTACCAAATTACTACTTTGAACATTAGTTAATTCATTACATGGTGGCGCTAACACACTGCTTTCGTCTTCACTGTCATTTCTCAGTTTACTTTGGAGCCTAGTTTTTCACACGCCATTACTGTCACAATATTTCATACGACAAGACATAAAAACACAATTTTAAGAGCAAAAATAAGAGAACACATTAACATAGCTCTGAAAATAATATCTAGTTAACTGCAAGCGCAGCTGCGAAATACTTGGTGCAAATTTACATGCGTGCCACATCTGTTTAATGTACAAAAATGAAAGACTGCAACTGCAAAGGAGATTCTCTCTACAATTACGCGCTAGCAATAAACAAAATCTACACTAATTACACACACTACAAGAAAAAAGAAGAAGATTCCAGTGAAGTATCCTCGGCTAAGGGTCGACATATGAAACGTCCCCTTAGAAAAATTAATGAATGACTGTGTTTAAACTGACACACAATATTTTTAGCGCAACGCAATCTGACTTTCAAAAATCCCTACAAAAGAATGGCCCTGACTAACATTAACCTATACCTTGCACAAATCACTTACCTCATCAAAAATATTCGTTGCTCGAACTACTGCAATACAGCGAGCGCCACTACTGCCAGTTAAATAAAAGATTCAAACTACTGCAGGCACTAACTACTAATAGGCATAGTTAGCAAATGAAAGATTTTAATAGAGAACAATGTATTTACCTTAATAGTCATAATATATATAGCAGTTCATGACATCCAGTCTTACAAATTTCAAAACTCCGCCATCTCTCTCCCCACATCGACAACAGCTGGCGGCTCACCCCCAACTGCGCAACGCTACACGCTGTTAACAGCCAACTGCCCAACACTACAATGGCAGACAATGCAAACTAGCCACAGACTGCACACAGCACATCCAGTGATTTTCATACAGAGCGCTACGTAACGTTGCCAATAAGAAAACATAAACAGCCTACTTACAAATGTACTGAGAGTAGGAAATGAGAAGTAGCGGAAATGAGATTGCGGCAAATGTAAAAGCAAAATTCGAGACCAGACAGTACGCGAAATGAAAGAATTCTGCTACGTTGTAAGCAAAAGGACATAGAAATGTAAGTAAAATGTGGACTATCACAGACGAAGAGAACATTTGTGGACAAAAGAAGCGCGCTGGTATCAAAGATACGTTTTACCAGAGGTTGAAAACGCCGCTACAGTTGTAAAGTTGTTTTATTATCACACGATCCGTTTCTTCAGGTGTCGTAAATTGGTGCTGTGACCTCCGAGCGCCGCGGTGGACGAGCGCAGAGCATACCGCGCCTCGTACACGTCCACCGCGGCGCTCGTAGGTCACAGCACCAAGTTTACGACACCTGAAGATGGGCGTATAAGAGCCCGAAACCGGTCGTGTGATAATAGAAGCGGTATTTTCAACCTCTGGTATAACGCTCACTTGCGGATTTTCTTTCGACAGGGTTGTTTGGAAACATACGTTTTAATATGAGGAAAATATTTCTGCGAATGCGCTTTTGGAACACAGCATTGCATGGAAGTAATGCATGTATAATGAGTCTAGTGTTTTTTAAAACCTTCCGAACCTAGGGTGAAAAGTATGCGTGGGTGACACAAATTTTTACTTCTGTTACGAATTTTTAAATCTATGGAATATCACCCACGCTATCAGCTCACATTTTTATAATTTTATTATTTTAAGTAATTAGGTGATTGGGAAAACTAAATTCCAGGAAAGTAAAGTAAGTTTAAACTTTCACATTTATTTTAAAATTCATCAGTGTTCAATAAAAAAGATAACACATGCTAAGTTTGTCTCAAATCTGGTGCCTTATTTACTATTCTAAATTAATTAAGAAAAGTGTTACTCAGAGGAGGTTCAGTTAACATAAAACGTGATTTTCTAAGAATAGGAAACAAAGAATAGGCAACAGGATGGGATACCGCATTCAAACAAGCACACGAAGATAATTCAAGGGTACACAAAAGAAGAAACTGAACCATCACCAATCCATTCTATTTAAGCAACGAAATTCCACTCATGGCGTAGTCGCGTTCCCATTGAATAACCACAGACTGGTATTGAGGCTTTAAACAAAGATCACGTGTTTCGATATATCCACAATCTTAGCAAAATTCTCTATAAAAATCTTTCTAGAAATTGTGAAATAGGAAAACTGCTCGCGATAGCGATTAATTAACCTTGAATACGCGAAGTATTATGCAAAAGAGTAACTGAGGGCTAGTTTTGTTACTACAGCACATGTTCAACGTGCACAAGTACATTTACAGAAAAAGTGTAATACCATAACGATTTTAATGACGAAATCAAATCCAAACACATTAGTTACAAAAGAAACTTCCGAACTACGTTAATAACGGCATAAAATTGACCTGATGGCTCAAACAATTTTACGAGCACGTGGTACTGCTACGACAAAGCACAAATTATTAATTTCAAGAATTTCAACGAGAGAAAACACTTATACCCACATTCCCACTAAAGAGCGATGATTTTAATCATAATTATGCCTCATGACAACGTGCTTCCACTTCCCTTTGTTGGAGTAGAAACAAGGCAACCACCGCAATACACTCCGAAACCAACATTGAAATCGCACTGCATTCCGATTTAAAATAATACATAAAATATTTTCGATGTAGATCTGTAAGAAACGTAATTAATCTCAGAAGTTAAGTCCCATAGTGCTCAGAGCCAAACGTAATTAATATTTCAGCAGGCTGAAAGCTTAAGAATTTCAGTGTCCTTCGGACTCACCAAACACTCACTTACCCAGAGATGTTACCACTTGAGAAACTGTGTGCAGACTGGCCATCGCAGACCCTGTCCCAGGGTGCCCCACAGATATAATAGGAAGTGACGAGAGAGGTAGCTTCTTTTACCAACCTACCAAGGAACGGACAGAACCACACTAAGGAGACAAACCTCTTTGCCCTAGAAATCGTATCTACCTACTCAGACGTTGGTCCTACTGTTCTCTAGCAGACAGAACACCTCTGCTACCACCTAGCAAGCAAATACAAGTACGCTCATTCACCAGAAGTGAAGGAGATGACAATATCTTAAGACATCCTACACAATACGTAAAGAAGGCGGATGTGGGTTTCATACAAAATTGTATGATACGAAACACATATAAAAATGTGTTTGAAAGTGTTGTATACATATAAAAATATGTCTGAAAGTGTTGTATGGCAAGTTGTTCTTGTTTATGTGTGAATATGACATCTTCTCCCAGATAAATTTAGAAATACCACAGTAAATTTAGAAGTGCAAATGAATGACGTGGACAACAATAAATCGCGGAGACTTTTCACATGTACTATGGAAAAACCGGAAAACAAGAGAATCCAAGCGTCTGGTATGTGGTGCTATAGAAGGATGTAGAAGTGCTACTCTGAAATGAAGAAGAGGATTACTTTTTAAAGGATTGATGAAAGCTTAATTTTTTGCCATTCGATTATTCTGGTAGTTATATTTTTTATATGATACCATAGTACTATCGATTTTTTGGTATTAAAACTCATACTTTGAGTATCGAAAAAAGTATCTGTGATAAATGACTATCCCTAGTTGATTCAGTCTTCATTTTTACAAGCTTCACGGAAGAAAAACCATTACAGGGTGATTATTGGCGGCAGGTACAAGTAACAACCAGAGAAAACCGTATCTGTAGCTAATAATCTGTCACCAGGCACTGTCAAGCTGAAGAGCAACCCAGTCGTGTACGGGATCCATGAGCAGCAATCAACCGCAAAGTAATCAGGCCGATATGGTGGTAGCTAAAGTAAGAACTGTTGTATTTAGGCCATGCAGTCCTTGTTTCGGCCCATATGAGATGTTGTTATTGTTGCAAGATTAGTGTAAATCTGGAAATTTGTGGTAAACTCCTATGGGACCAGATTGCTGGGGTCGTCGGTCCCCAGGCTTACACAGTACTTAATCTAACTTAAACTAAATTACGCTAAGGACAATACATACAGTCATGCCCTAGGGAGGACTCGAACATCCGACGGGGGGAGCCGCAGCAAACGTGGCAAGACGCCCAGGATTAGTGTATGGTATCAATTTGCTGCCTGTAAATTACTCTGTAGCAAGGATATTGGAAGTGTCTCGTCATTAGTACGTTAGAAGGTCTTGTTATATTGGCTACAAATGTGAGTGGAAACAACAGCTGGAGCGTGTTGCGAACGACCGCTTCCCACGAAACCACACTTGTGTAGCAACATCTCAAATGCAGTTTCCATATTCCGCCGTTTGTTCATTGTAAAACAACTTCTGTCTATTTTAAACGTAACTCAGATGTCTGTTGATGGAGACACGTGGTTGGAGACATGTGGATGGAGACATGTATAGAAGGAAGTTATATATTTTTAGAAGAACTGAGAGAGCCTTTCGAGAACATAGCTGTTTCATAAAGGGTCAAAGATTCGCAACTAATAAAACCATCGCAGCAAGTTCTCTTAGGAGAACAACCGCAATTTAAAGATATTAGGAATGTATCGTAATCTGTTTAAAAAGTAATGTTAACTGTTGGAAAATTATCACGAGCTGCTGAAAACGTACACTATCTAATCAGGACGCGTCTTTATAATGCGGAATTGTTCACTGGATGTAACGAGAAGTGGATGAACTAGTACAAAAGGAGATTACTGTGTGAGTAAGGGGGTGGAAAAAGCACAATGAGTAGGTCAGGAGAGCTCAGTAATTTCGATAGTGGGCTAGTCGTTGGATGCCACCTGAGTAACAGATCCATCAGAGACATTCCTACCGTTACAATGCTTCACAAGTCGACTGCTTGGGATATGACTGTGGAGTGGAAAACAAAGGAACAACCACCGATAAACCAAGACGAGGTAGATCTCGTGCACTGACGGACTCAGGCATTTGTAAGTTCTACCTGCAGTCCAGCTAGCACAATCGCTGTGCGTAGGTAGTTGAAATGAAAGGGATAGTCGGCCGGTGTGGCCGAGCTGTTCTAGGCGCTTCAGTCTGAAACCGCGCGACCGCTACGGTCGCAGGTTCTAATCCTGTCTCGGGCATGGATGTGTGTGATGTCCTTAGATTATTTAGGTTTAAATAGTTCTAAGTTCTAGGGGACTGATGACCTCAGATGTTAAGTCACATAGCGCTCAGAGCCATTTGAACCCTTTGAATGGGATACAATAATCGAGCAGCTCCTTACTAGCCACACACTTCTATAGTCAATGATAAGGGACATTAGAGGTGGAGTAAAGAGCGACAACACTGGACACTGGATAACGGGAAACGAATAATTTGGATCCTTTGGCAGTCCGATGAAAGAATTTGCGGTTGGAGACTTCCTGGAGAAAGTCCATTGCCACAATGCGTAGAGCCAACACAGCGGAGCTGAGGGGTTGGCTTTTCTGTACAGGAGAGCTTTTCGTAGTTAGGGTGTGGTGTCCTTATGGAGCTAACGCAGACACTACATTCAGAAGCATATGGGCACATTGTATAGCATTACATACGGAATAGCGTACAGGAATAATTCGGAGTCGACGATCATATCAACATGACAATGCAGCTTGTGATGAAACATCATCTGTGAGTCAATGGTCTATGGACGATGATATTCCTGAACTGTACTGGCCAACCAGAAATCAATGGATCACTTTCGGGATGAGTTAGAACATTGACTTAGCTGGACCCCAGAGTCCAACATCAGCACTTTCGCTGGTTTCGGCTCCCGAAGAGGAATGTTTGTCACCCTTCCACGAAGATTCAGCCACCTCACTGAAACATCCCTAGCGGGGTTCAAGCTATAAATAAAGGCTAAGGGTGGATATACCCCACATTAGTGTCCACTGTGTCCGGGTACTTTTAATCAGGTAGCGTATTTGCAATCTGATCAATAAATGACAGTAGTGGGGGCTGCCTATCTCCCAGACAACAACCTATTCTCATTACAATATAAAAACTTTCGTTTCCGCGTTGCTGGTGAAGATTAGCGCCTACTACAGGCCTATCTTTCTAATGAACTTTTATATGCTGCTTACCTACACTTTCTTGCTTGAGTTGTAGGTTACGGAGCTCAATTTAAGGATACAGACGTCGGTTGTACAAGGTGTCCCAGAAGGAGGGACATGACAGGAACACTCATTCGAAGCAAAAACGTCTAGTTAACTTGGCCTCTAAAATGCGTACCTGAAGAGCTGCGAACGCCTGTTCAGCAGAAGAGATGTCTTTCACAGAAGTGAAGAGCAGTAAGTGCTGATAACTCTTAAGGTTCACGCATTAGAGCTCATGTTTACTGCACATTTTCCATTGTTTTGGTCGATATTAGTACCTCTCAAAATATGGAAACCAAAACTCTTAGTGTAGTGGAGATTTGTTTCACAATATCAAAATGAAAAAGTACTCTTGGCTCTTAAGGTGTACACTTTAGAGCCTATGTATATTTGACTTTATTGCTTCGAATGGCCTTTCGTGTCATATCGCTGAACGTTGACAATTCCTCATGGCACACCCTGTGTACACGGAAAGATGCAGTTTCTATGTCGTTGTTTTTATGGTAACGTGTTGTGAACGGATGCCTGCGTGACAGTTTGATTTATCACTGAATAACAAGTTGTGATCGTCGGACACCTTGCGCTGCCAAAAAGCTTGTTTGGGTATGAACGTCCCAAGGGAAGGGGTGGTTTCATTGACGCCTTTTATGCCACCCCTGAGGTATTTACATGTCAATTCAAAGCGGCGGTGTGTCTGGAATGTCTTCCTCGGCCACTCACAACAAACTTGCGCGATTTAAACGCTGGAAGTCGCTGTTCTGACCATCATCGCAGAGGCGTCAAAAGATGGGATGAAATGTGGGTAAGAGCGGCTGTGACGATCTTTCTAGGAAGTGACACATCCGCGGTGGGCTTGAGCAGAATTTTGGTGGAATTTGATTCCAGTGTGACATCATTAACCCACTTTACACGTCATATGACCTTCTGAGCTCTAACTTTTTTTCGGATGTATTCGCACCCGGCTGTTTCAAGCATCTTTGAGCCCGAGGACGACGCCGCAGCAGAAGATATCGTCAGGTCTTTGCACCGTTACAGAGGCTTGTTTAATTTGAGTCAAATCTCAAGATTATGCGTCGCAATGGGAGAAAATTATCGGATTTCGAAAAACTGGTCCTTTAATTCCATTGCGCAGTATACTTGAAAGTGACAGAACCGTTCCAGGAAAAGTGCCACTATGAGAGGAATAAAGAGAATGAGAAAGCTGAAGCCAGTGATAATGAAAGGCAATGACAATGACAACGAGGAAGAGAGAGAGAGATGTGACAGTGAGAAGGAATGAATTAGATAGTGACAGTAAGAAGAAGACATTGACAGTGATAGAAGACAGTAGTAGTAGCCGGCCGCGGTGGCCGAGCTGTTCTAGGAGCTCTAGTCCGGAACCGCGCGAATGCTACGGTCGCAGGTTCGAATCCTGCCTCGGGCATGGATGTGTGTGATGTCCTTAGGTTAGTTAGGTTTAAGTAGTTCTAAGTTCTAGGGGAATGATGACCTGAGATGTTAAGTCCAATAGTGCTCAATGCTATTTGAGCCAGTAGTAGTAGGACAGAACAAAGGAGACTGAGACTGTGAGACAGGAGACAATGACAGAGAGACACAAAGAGATAATGAAAATGAGGTGGGCTAAATGAGTTAGTGCGAATGAACAAGTAGGAGTGGATGGGTATGGACAATTTACAGCGATGGACTATTGCGTGTGTGAGCGAGTTAACAGTTAGGGGAGCTTGTGGGAGTGACAGGCGAGATTTTAGGAACAGCTCGAATATGTTCGCAAGCCAAAATTTTTGGGTATATTTTCAAAGGTGCTGAGGAAGGTAGAATGAAGCAGCTGGTATCCCACTTTTCATCATATTCGTCTTTCTTGTTCTCCGATAGGAGCATTTTGCCTCTGGTATAATACTGCATGTTTGTCTGTTTATGAATTGTGTATGGAATACAGTCATTCCGTCACACACATTTCAAAATTTGGCGGAAAGTATTTCACCTAAGAAATGAAACGCATAGCCAAAGCACTAACTGTGAAATTTGACAGACACAGAATCAGTATATAATGTTTCAGTCTACTAGTAGCATATCATTAAATCTTCCCCACACTCCTGTTTCTGCCTTCCTCCGCCATCTCTCTCTCTCTCTCTCTCTCTCTCTCTCTTTTTCTCGTTGATGTGAATGGAAATTAGTTTCCAGCAAAAACAGTGCGATATGAACTAATTTACAAATCAAATTAATGTCAACAAAAAACGAAAACATTATTAAGAATTATCCTTTTGATACATCGATATTTCTAAGCGATACAGTTAGAGAATGTCCATTGCCAGCATTTCGTAGACATTTATTTAAAGAATCATTTGTCAGTGTCAAATGTTCTCTAACCAGTATTATGCTCTAGCCGACGTGTAAGGTAATGACTTTTGTGAGCGTTAATACTAACCTCCTGAGAGGCCTATTCGCACTTCTCTAAGCGTGAACGACATAAGTCAGTGTCTGTTTGGAGGGTGGTTTCATCTGGACTAGGTCTTAGACACTTTGCAACCACAGTGCTACTGTATCCAAAATCTGTTGTTCAATGTATAGCTTAGCAGCTGTATTAAAAAAAATTAAATAAAAATAAAACAAACAAATAAACTAAATAAATAAATAAAGTAACCGCAAATATCGATCTGACACTATACCGTAACTGTCTGGTAAGATATTTGTTAAAGCAAGATACACCAGCGAGCAACTGAAATATCAAAAAGCAAATGGGATGAGAAAATTCAAGATATCTCAGGGCAGCTGAAGCTGACCACACAGGCGGCTCACAGAGTACGAGAATAAAGACAGTCGAAAGAATGTCCAGATAGCGATAAACATCAACGTCGAGGGCATTTGTCTTTTTCACAATTACAAGAATAAATAAGCCACACGGCACTGAACTGACGAAATATTTGGCTACAAGCTCAGCACCAATACTCTGTGTGATGATGTCGCATTTCTTTTTGCCTCGTTTTTATAACCTCCAGTAACATTCATTAAGAAAAGGTAATGAAACTTTTAAGGTTTAAAGTTAGTAATTTCTTCCTTACAGTTACAGCATCAGTAATAAAATCTCAGTATTCCCTACGCTCCGCATGGTTGTCATACTTAGGACACAAGGCGGTTGTATCTTGTTGGCTTCCACATTGGAACTTTACTGTCATTCTGGTAGTGCTGACCAGCCCAGCGTACATTGTGTCGCAATCAGGATTCAAATCCAGTATTTTCTACACAGGGATTATACCGATGGGGCTACTTTCACAGGCAGGAAAAAAGACTTTCATTTTCCCTGCCACTGATATTGTGATCTTCTTCCGCCAGTGAAGTCGTTGGCTTTCTTACGAGGTTTTACTCTTCCACCTCGTCTTCTTCAATGACGACTTGGAATCGACTATTGACGGTAACTGATTACTGGTATAATTTTGATACAAGTTCTTACTCGAACAGCAGATTTTTTGAAATATATAGCGCTTCGAGTTCTCCAATGCTAGCAGTGCCAACTCCAAGGTTACGCCGTATATCTGATGATAATTGGAGTTCCACAATTTTAATAGCCCTCATCTACACATCCTCTCAAAGCAACGCATAAAATTTGTACCTGCAACGAATGTAATGGCACTGTTTGAGTCAGTAACCATATGCTCTTCTGTGTAACATGAAAAAATGAAGTAAACATTATGAAAATATCTTTTCTTACAGCCTATTGTCACAAGGAACTTCGATTTCGATCGATTACGTCACATCTCCAAATAAATACGTGCAGAAGAACCAGTGAGTTATTTGCGAATGCTGTATACAGCACCAGAAGCTAACTTTTGTCAGAGAGATATGGCGAATGAAACTATTCTAAGAAGATTAGGAGGCGTTGGAGAATGACATCAATCAAGTACAAGAGTGATATACGACAGGAAGACAGATTTTTATGTATGCTTCTGTGGATCGTGATCTGAGTATAGCTTTTGAACTCGTAATAAGCTTTTATAATTACTGTTTCATTATAACATTTATTTTTCCTTCACGTTAATCACGTATCATTTTTCTCATCCGATAAATATTTCGATTCTATGGATTCAGAAAAGTGTACTAGAATATAAAATCCAGATTAAAATTTTTTTACATCTTTCAGTAATTGTCAGGTTCATCAAGAAACAGTTTCTACGCAAAAAGAGACAAGAAGTTTTATTTAGATAGATAGTAATTTGTAGCATTTGGTGTACGTAACAAAAACAGAAGAACTGTTTCTGTTTTAGATGTTGTAGAAACAAAATAAGTTAAATGACGATCAATAATAAGGCGAATAATACCGTCTAGATCGCTCTATAAATTGTAATTACATTAATAGTAACACTGATGTTTGCTTTGTGAGTTATAAGTATTTTGGTGAGCAAACGCTTCCAAACATATTTTTATCTTCTTAATTTCTTGCCCGTTCTAGCTTGTCGTTTTACAACCAATGCCTGTAACCGTTTGTGGTCTTTTAATCTTAACTGCTGGTATCTAATACTGGCAATAGCTGAAATGTCGTAATAAATATTGAAATTTAAGCGATGTACACGATTTCATTTACAAAACATTCCTAATGAGCGCGGACACATAACGGAAATTTATTTCCTTTATTAATTCGTCGATCCGTCATTTTAAAGTGGTATCGTTTTGGCGCAGCGACATTTTACCTGAAGCATTTAGCCGGTCGTAATTTTACAAAATACTAATTGAAATATTGTGGCGTATATAGGTAACATATTGTTATGATTATAACTACTTCCCTACCCATTGTTCGCGAAAGAGCGTTTATACAGGATCATCCGTATTGTCACGTCGTATCCTCAATCAATTCAAAATCTGAAAGCAAGGTCGTCAGTGAACAATAACGCTTAGCATTAAAAACATTCATTTTACGAACACCAACATACAGACTGAACATTTTTTACAAACAAGGACTATTCCAGAATATGCAAACATCATCAACACAAATATTTCGAGAATCTTTCTGAAATGATAAATTCTAAATAAAAGTAATTGATAATGGCCGGATTTTAGCTACCGGCACGCGGCGTGGGAGATAACGAAGCTAACAGCTAGGCCTAGGCCACATTGCATGAAACAAAGCTTTTTACAATATTTATGGCACCATACTAGTACAACAGTCATGTACTGTCGCAAATACTACTACGTCGAGATACAGCGCTGGTTTTCTTTGTGACAATATGATGTACTTAGCAGGGTTTAACGTAGTAATGTTCTTTCGACGAAGCAATAGTTAGAGACAGGGCACGAGCTGATATTGGAGATGTTTGTGGAAGGTCAGCCACACCCTTTCAAAGGAATCATCCCAGTATTCACCTTAATCCTTTTAGAGAAGTCATGGTTGACGATATGAATGCGACAAAGTTGTTGTACCCTATCTGGTCTGAAAATATATATTTCCGCTCGTTTATCGTTAACTCATTTGGTATCTCTATCTGAAGTGCCAGTAACATGGCCAGGAAAGAAAAATATCTTCCATAGGTCTTGTCAGGATGGTTTTATTTTTTATTTTATTTAAATTTAAATAGTACTCCTGCTTGAGGTTTGTTAGATAAGAAAACTGGATCCCGAACAACAAACAGATTAATAAATGGGGATTGGGCAAACTGTAGAATTTCCCAGTATCTTGAAAATCAGACTGCGGTAAAGTTGTTTTTCTTTTTTTAATTTGACTGAGAAATTTTATCAGCATAGAGAACTTTTGAATGGCAGTTACCTTTCCGGTATGTTGGCTGATATTTTTCTACATGATCTGGAAACGAAGCTCTTCATGAATAACTCATGGCTGGCACGAAAGGCAGTTATGTGGACGACACATTTCTAGTAATCAAGGAAAGGGAATAGCAATTATCCACCTTTCATTCTATTTCCAACCAACAACATACTAACTTTAAATAAGTAGACGATTGAGAAAGAAAGTAATAATAAAGTAAATCGCAAACCCACACGCACAGATCCGATGGTCAGAAATTATTCTAACCATCCGGTGTAGCACAAAAATCCTTTCTTTCACGTGGTGGTTACGTGTCTTTGAAAGCTATTCTTTCAATTAGTCAGACGACTGCAGCCAATGTTTATAAGAGCAATCTGGTAATGAAGATTTTTTGGTAGCGTAAACGGACCAAAGTTCCGCGTAAGGAGGCAAAGTGTATGACGCTGCAGTACCGTGGCCTCCCAACGAGAAAATTCGTATTGGCGTTTCCGCAGTGGTTTCATATAGCATTTCAAACTGGTGATCTTTTGAAGTACAGGTTAAAGCATAGATTGGAAAAGAAGGTAAGGAAGAATAGTATGAAGAAATATGACTCGTCTGGCGTCTGTAGATTGAAATGTGCTACCTACGATAAATTTTACGTGGTCAGATGGGTAAATGTTTCACAGCCAGGGTTAAGAAGTATGTCAGTTTTAGTAAAAGGACGACTTTTGGTCAATATTTGCGTTATGAGGTTGACACAGTTGGTAGCATAGAGAAGATGAAGATATATCATGTTGCCCCTAAAGGTTTAAAGCCTGACATTTCAAAGGAACCTGTGATCTGTAACAGCAAGAGTAAGGACCTGAATAAGCTGCTTAATGATCGGTCGGATTTTCAATACCATCGTCATTTTGCTCTTACCAAAAAGAAGTCTTACCCGGCCAAACGTCTTTCGATCGTAGTATACAGTTTGGGCGACACGTCTCCTTTACGAAAGTGATAGTATATGTATTACTTAGGCTTTTTGGTCAATCACTGTCAGTATAAAAAAATCATAGTAACGCCACATAGCATCTGTGGAAGTTTTATTTGTTTAATTTTATTCCTGTTTCACATTTAGATCGAGGAGACATTTGAGGAATTATACACGGGTGATTCAATTGCCTCCAGAGATAGGTCTTATATAATCTGTAACGCTTTCAGATACCACTCGCAAGATTTTCTAATTCTCCCGCTCAAGACGTCCAAACTGATAGTACCATGGGAAAAATATGAACAGTACCTTTTTTTAGGAAATTTTTTAATGTAGGTAATTTTTTTCACGCGGATACGTTTTCGCTAGAGGCCGTGATTTCCGAAGTACTCAAGAAAAACGTATAAAAGTGACCTTCAAACGAGGATTTCTTGAATAATTCGAAAACCACGGCGTCCAGCGAGAAAATATTCCGATACAAAATTAAAGTAAATTAAACTTCCTACAAAAAGGTTGTGTTCAATTTTTATAGGACTAACTGTTTGCGTATAGCGAGCGAGAGAATAATATGAAAATGTAACTTGTGGTTTTTCAAGGCGTTGCAAGTTGCACAAAACCTATACGTAGGGACAGGTGAATCACTGTATAAGTAAAATCGACTGGCTATAGGTAATATTCCCTCATCAATGTAACTTTCTACGTATGAAAAAATATACGCCTTATGTTGATTAGGTGTCATGCCCCATTGCATCGTCTTTGGCAGTAAACTACAAATGACAACTGTGATTTGACCATGGCTTTAAATTGAATAATACGTTTCCCTTAGGAGTACCGTCTACGTTGTTATATGTCGTTACAAAGGTGGGAATTTAAGGAAATGGGACCTGGATAAACTGACTAAACTAGAGGTTGTACAGAGTTTCAGAGAGAGCATAAGGGAACAATTGAAGGGATGGGGGAAAGAAATACAGTAGAAAAAGAATGGGTAGCTTTGAGGGATTAAATAGTGAAGGCAGCAGAGGAACAAATAGGTAAAAAGACGAGGGCTAGTAGAGACCCTTGGGTAGCAGAAGAAATATTGAATTTAATTGATGAAAGGAGAAAATATAAAAATGCAGTAAATGAAGCAGGCAGAAAGGAATACAAACGCCTCGAAAATAATATCGACAAGAAGTGCAAAATGGCTAAGCAGGGATGGCTAGAGGACAAATGTAAGGATGTAGAGGCTTATCTCACTAGGGGTAAAATAGATACTGCCTACAGGAAAATTAAAGAGACCTTTGGAGAAAGGAGAACCACTTGCATGAATATCAAATGCTTTGATGGAAACCCAGTTCTAAGCAAAGAAGGGAAAGCAGAAAGGTGGAAGGAGTATATAAAGGGTCTATACAAGGGCGATGTACTTGAGAACAATATTATGGAAATGGAAGAGGATGTAGATGAAGATGAAATGGGAGATACGATACTGCGTGAAGAGTTTGACAGAGCACTGAAAGACCTGAGTGGAAACAAGGCCCCCGGAGTAGACAACATTCCATTAGAACTACTGACAGCCTTGGGAAAGCCAGTCCTAACAAAACTCTACCATCTGGTGAGCAAGATGTATGAGACAGGCGAAATACCCTCAGACTTCAAGAAGAATGTAATAATTCCAATCCCAAAGAAAGCAGGTGTTGACAGATGTGAAAATTACCGAACTATCATTTTAATAAGTCACAGCTGCAAAATACTAACGCAAATTCTTTACAGACGAATGGAAAAACTGATAGAAGCTGACCTCGGGGAAGATCAGTTTGGATTCCGTAGAAATGTTGGAACATGTGAGGCAATACTGACCCTACGACGTATCTTAGAAAATAGATTAAGGAAAGGCAAACCTAAGTTTCTAGCGTTTGTAGACTTAGAGAAAGCTTTTGACAATGTTGATTGGAATACTCTCTTTCAAATTCTGAAGGTGGCAGGGGTAAAATACAGGGAGCGAAAGGCTATTTACAATTTGTACAGAAAGCAGATGGCAGTTATAGGAGTCGAGGGGTATGAAAGGGAAGCAGTGGTTGGGAAGGGAGTGAGACAGGGTTGTAGAATATCGTCGATGTTATTCAATCTGTATATTGAGCGAGCAATAAAAAAAACAAAAGAAAAGGTCGGAGCAGGTATTAAAATCCATGGAGAAGAAATAAAAACTTTAGGCTTCGCCGATGACATTGTAATTCTGTCAGAGAGAGCAAAGGACTTGGAAGAGCAGTTGAACGGAATGGACAGTGTCTTGAAAGGAGGATATAAGATGAACATCAACAAAAGCAAAACGAGGAAATGGAATGTAGTCGAGTTAACTCGGATGATGCTGAGGAAATTAGATTAGGGAATGAGACACTTAAAGTGGTAAAGGAGTTTTGCTATTTGGGGAGCAAAATAACTGATGATGGTCGAAGTAGAGAGGATATAAAATGTAGCCTGGCAATAGTAAGAAAAGAGTTTCTGAAGAAGAAAAATTTGTTAACATCGAGTATAGATTCAAATGTCAGGAAGTCGTTTCAAAAAGAATTTGTATGGAGTGTAGCCATGTATGGAAGTGAAACGTGGACGATAAATAGTTGTAGACAAGAAGAGAACAGAAGCTTTCGAAATGTGGTGCTACAGAAAAAATGCTGAAGATTAGATGGGTAGATCACATAACTAATGAGGAGGTTTTGAATAGAACTGGGGAGAAATGGAGCTTGTGGCACAACTTGACTAGAAGAAGCGATCGGTTGGTAGGACATGTTCTGAGACATCGAGGGATCACCAATTTAGTATTGGAGGGCAGCGTGGAGGGTAAAAATGGTAGAGGGAGACCAGGAGATGAATACACTAAACAGATTCAGAAGGATGTAGGTTGCAGCTGGTATTGGGAGGTGAAGAAGCCTACACAGGATAGAGTAGCATGGAGAGCTGCATCAAACCAGTCTCAGGACTGAAGACCACAACAACAACAACAGTCATTTCTCATAACATTTTCGTAAAATTTTTGTTTTACTACATGACGCCTATTTAGTTTTGTTTAAGTATTCTACTATGTGATTACAGTTGCGTTGTAGTATAGTGCTGTATATTTAAACTGCGTGATGAGAATTTTATATTTTATTAATACACTGCAATTAGTTGTCAGTTTTAAGAAATAATTCTGTTATTTGGTTAACAATATGTAGTAATAGCATTGGCAGTTGAAACACGGTGTCTTAGAGTTGGCGTAGGTTCTCTTGCTACTTCTGGCGGCCTCTTGATTATTCACTTTTAAGTTGTTACAGCAGTAGAGTTGGCGCCGTTTGGCAAGAACCACTGATAATAGGCTGCAAATTGGTTTTTCCCTATTGTGGCTATATTTCAAATGTACTGGCGATATTGCCTGTCAGTATGTACGACGAAGATACGCAGTTTCGTGTATAAAAGCAAGGACCACATCTTCCGTACGTGAAACTGTTCAGTGTAAAGAAAGTTAATAACTACTGGTGTAATATGTTTGTAGCGGATGGTTTGATAGTGGACGTCATGTCCGACAACAGTCACCTCAAATAAAGGATTCTTTCCCACTGGAACTTCGACAGAATTACAAATAATAGTTCTAATAAAAGTAAGTTGCTGACCCAATTGTCCGCCATCAAGCTGGAAGTTCACAGATCTTGAGAGTTCATTTCTACAGCTGTAGAGCTTACGTTGATATCAGATTGAGACAAGTAATTTAGTGTGGTATAAATCTTCGAGCTACGAACATAAAGAAATATGGTATGAAGCTACTCTAAGACATTTGTCCTCATTTCATGGAGGAAACTGCTGCGATTTACTGAACTGGAGTGTCAGCGTTTCCTGAGCACGAATCGTCCCCTGCCTTATCGCGGTAACACTTTCAACAGCAACAAGGTCGTATTACCCGGTGGAAAAAAGGACTTCACAGGACAAAAGATGTAACATAAAAGTAAATAGGACTGTGTTTCGCGTTCGATTTCATACGCCGCAATCTTGATATCTATCTAAGTCAGCAAGACGAAGCGTGCGCAGTCAGCTTGCCTCTTCGTTTTATCGAATGGTACGTAGAAGCAGAAGACCATCGAAATGTGATACATTCTGATAATTTTATTTGGTTTTTGGAAAGTATAAACACATCTATCATCCAAAACGAGATTTCTGATACAAAAAATGCTATCCGTTATTTCGGCAAGACTGATATATGCCACTGTTGTCAATGTGGACTAGGAGAGGATGCAGAAGGAAATCGACCGTGCACTTACAAAGGAACCATCCCGGCATTTGCCTGGAGTGATTTAGGGAAATCACAAAAAAACCTAACTCAGGATAGCCGAACTCGGGTTTGAACCGTCGTCCTCCCGAATATGAGTCCAGTGTGCTAACCACTGCGCCAGCTCTCTCAGTTGACAGTAAGACTGAAATTATGTTACAGACGGTACAGGACTCGAAGAATAGTTTGAACGAATGGATAGTATATTGAAAAGAAGCTGTAAGATGGTTATTAATAAAACTGAAACAAACATAACGAAGTATAGCAAAAGTAAATCACTCTGTGTCAAGGAAATTAGATGAGGAAAGGAAATACTGAAGGTAGTCGGTGAATACTGTTATTCGGAAGCAAAAGAAGTGACAGAGTCCGAAACAGAGACGATATAAAATGCAGACTGGTAATGGCAAGAAAATCATTTCTGAGAAACAGAAATTTTTTTACGTATGATATAAAATTTTAAACGTTAGGAACTCTTTTCTCAATATACTTGCCTGCAGTGAAGTCTTCTACGGAAGTGAAACATCGACAATAAACTGTTCAGACGAGAACACATTTTGAAATATGGCGCTACCGAAGAACGCTTAAGATTAGATGCGGATGAGTTAACTCTTGAGGAGCTGTTGTATTGAACGGGGGCGAAAAGGAATATATTGCATAATGCGATTTAAACGAGGGCTTGGTTGACAGAACCCATCTTGTGGTATCAAGGAGTCGTCATTTTGACAATAGTGGGAGATGAGGACGGTGAGATGGGGGCCATTGTTGAGGGAGTGGGAAAACAGGATACAGTTGACACGCGCAAACGTTTGTAGCTTGCAGTAACTATACGGAGATAAAGAGGCTTTCACAGGATAGACTAGAGTGGTAAATTCCATCAAACCAGTCTTCGGACTGACTACTCAGCAACAATATCCGGATGCATCGTGGGACTCTGAAATGTGCGTAATGAAACGTAAATTCACTGGCAAAGAAGAGACGTTTCGTAATGATCATCGTCAGACTGAAATTCAACCATTGCTGCTAGCAGCGACACGTCCATAGGCGTCAGACCATACGATCACAGCACTGCGACTGTGGGGGGACTCACAATATCAATGTAACGTTGTTTGGCTGTTCTTAGACACAGAAAGAAATCAGACTGGCTAGTTACAGAGTTTCTCGAAATGAAAGAAGATTTCCCTAGAACGTGTGGCGTGTGTGTGTGTGTGTGTGTGTGTGTGTGTGAGAGTGTGTGTGTGTGTGCGTGTGCTGCGACTGTATATGTGTGTCCGACTGTGTGTAGGTGTGTCTGTGGGGGGGGGGGGGGTTATTTGGCTTTGTTAAGATAAGTCGCAGAGGCTTTTTGGTCACTTGCAAGATGGCAGAATAAATGGTCAGATTCGCACCTTACATGAGACCTTTACAAATCGCAATGTGAAGGTGAAGATGACACCTAACGTAAATCGACAGTTATGAGAACATTTGCCTATCAATATGTAATGCAAATAGGGATTACAGTCAATCGACAGTAATTAACACACCATTCCTATACAATGCATGTCTTTGAGCGGAAGGTAGAACAGGGAACACGACTCGAGTCGCTTTTAGTTTTGAAAAGCCAGCTCCACAGCGACGTAGCGAAACCGCGTTGCGGGAGTTACGCCGGAGATCACTTAAAAAGAGGTGGCGGGAAAGAGGACAACGACCCTGGGCCAGGTGATTCAAGCTGGAGGGCCGCCTGTAGCGAGGGCATTGGTACAAGATCAGAGAAGAAGCTTTAGAAAACTGTGTTTCGAAATTCCAACGGGATATGAACAAAAGCAAGTGACGGATTTTCGTCCAGTGAGTGCGACACACAGAAAGGTCAATGTACTTTAGGTATCTAGAACTGGCACAAAACGTCCGATTGGCAGAAACTCACTAGGAAGGAGAATACCATTGAAGTTCCGACACAGTTTGATAGAAGGGAGGATGCGATTGGTAGAGGGTGTTTCTAAAAAATAAGAGGAATGCTCGTATTGGTCGAAAGAAGCCGTGACGTCAAAAAGGAACTAAAGTGGAGGTAGGCAGTTCTGCCATAAGTAGGACAAGAGAGAAATTTTGTGGGACTCTTCTTTGAACTGGCGTCAAGTGCAGAACGGAGTACTTAACGCTCCATACGACGCAGAGAAGAAATTGGTGTGGACACTGCACTCACTGTGGCTGCACTCCAGCTAAAATTAGCTGTAGCAACGTTTAGCTCCAGCTGTGGAGAAACGAACCCACCAAATTAGTTAACTGTTCTTGCGAGAACTGAGAGGGCACTATAATATGCACGCTCCTCCAACCATGGGCTTGTATATCGCCACATAATGAGACAATGGCTGAATACATTTTTTCTCGCATAACGAGAAACATAGGGAAAGTTTCTGCTGGAAAGTTCAGCAAAGACCAAATTAGTTTTGTAGGAATTTCAGTGGAAGAGAGCGTCCTTACAGACAGCAGCACGTCGCAGCTTAAGGTAAATACCGCGTGCAGAGGCGTAAACTTTGTTGGTTCACCAGCTTGCGTCCACTGTAAACTCGAGCTGCCTTGGGTAATCTTGCTCTCAAATTTGTCACTTGACTAACCATCCACTGTAGACTTGATTGTCATCCTAAATAGTACGAAACTTTGATCCGGCATTGGTCGATTTCTGTAATACTGACCAACATCATAACGTATGTGTAGGAGCAATTTTGTAATGAAACGTCCAATTAGACTTTCATATTATTGTGCTTAGGATTAATATAAAGAAACTTCCAATTAAACTTTCATAATATTGTGCTTAAGATTAATGTTCTTTCAGAGCGTTTGTATTTAACATTGTTGTGAATAAACTTATTTCACTTTTTGATGTTGGCAAGATGCGTTGTTATCCATTGCGCTGTTTTTATGTTAGCGAATTGAAAACTGTGTGAAAAGCTGTAATTTGGTGAGAAATATTGCGACATTAAACTTGTCATTTCAAGAAAAAAGAAAAAAAAAAACCAAACCCCCCCGTACCTTACACTCTATACTTACTTATTAATTACCTTTAATGTCAATGAAATTTATATATTAAATTTCTTAGCAGTTCGTGGAAAGGCAGTCCTGTATTGGCGCACCCAGAAGCCAATAAAACAAAATTAAGAAAAGATATGGATATACGAAGTGGAAGACAACAATGTCGCTAAACTCGACGTTATCTTTTTTTATATATAGCTGAAAACATTAACAAGTCTTTAGTTGTAGAAACATCCGGGTGTCATGAAAGATATTGCTAACTGTTAAGTTACCTAACGTTAGTTTACCTGTTACATAATTAGTTCCATGAAGGTGAAGTAGTTTGAGGTGGTGCTGTCTTTCAAACTTCCGTATACAGTAGCTAGAAAAAATGTCTTGCACCTAGGACGTTTAACAAAAAGTGACTGCTAATACATTTTATTATTAATTGCAAACGCCGTATGTACTTTACTTTGTATAGATGATTAGCATACAAAATGAAAAGAGACACATTATCCACAGGTGGTGCGGATACTGGAAGTCCTGACAGGCGGGAAACGTTGACGCATCCACGGGAACATCTGGAACGTGACTGCGGTAAGTACACACGACATTAGCTTCTGCTTTTAGAACAGCGTTTATATTTCAGCACAAATGTCTTTCCGTTCAATGTTTTTCCTTCACCATGTAAACTGACAATGCATGTCTTTTCAGTTGAACGCCTCTGATAGAGTGATTCAGCAGTAATTGTTAAGAAACACCATCCTAGAACTAAACTACTTGAGCCATGATACATTTTTATCAGTGCTGTGTAGTTTTCTTCAGAATATGAGATACACAATGCGACCAGTCACTGAACTTAAGTTGTTATTTACGACGCTTTGCTCCATCATGCACAGCCCAGGTACGTTGCTCCGAGGAAAACCAACGAACTTTATAGCCGTAGTTGTCGAGTGCTTTTGATAGGTTAATAAAAAATAAATACGAGGATTGGAACTTAAATAGTGCCAACTATTTATTTACAGCTCGTAGAAAATAGATACGTGTTTCAAAGTTTTACTGACCTTCAAAGTAGGCACCAGTATTGTGAATAGCCCGTTGCCAGCGATGTGGAAGTCGTAGGATACTCTTAGCAGTGCCAGTTGTGTTGACAGTTCGAGCGGAGCGGTCTATTGGCCGACGAATTTGTAGCAGTTCTGAAGCGAATGCCGTGAATGTTTCCTTCAGTTTAGAAATCAAGTTGAACTTACGAGGGCTTAAGTAAGGGAGTGCAGTAGACGGTATAGCACTTAGCAGCCCCATACATCAAGCAGATCAGAAACAGCATGCACTGTACGTGCTTGAGCATTGTGCTGAAAAATGATGGTCAGGTCCTGCAGAAAGTGTCATCACTTCTGTCTCTAAGCACGTCGTAGATCGTGTTTCAAAAATGAACAGCATCGAGACAGAAGTGATGATACTTTCTGCAGAACCAGAGAACCTGACCATCATTTTGCAGCACAATGCTGAAGCACGTACAGTGCATGCTGTTAACAGATTTGTTTGACTGATGGGGCAGCTAAGTGCTAAACCACCTACTGCACTCCCCCGACTTAATCCCTCGTGAGTCCTACTAGATTTCTATACTGAAGGAAACACTTCACGGCATTCGCTTCAGAACTGCCACAAATTCGTCGGGCAATAGACCGCTCCGCTCGAACTGTCAACACAACTGGCGCTGCTAAGAGTATCCTACGACTTCCACATCGCTGCCAAAGGGTTATACACAATGATGGAGACTACTTTGAAGGCCAATAAAACTCTGAAACACGTATCTATTTTGTACGAGCTGTAAATAAATAGTTGCCACTATTGAAGTTCCAGCCCCCGTATTTTGCAACCGACTTGGCTCAGCTGTAGTACTGTGTATCTCTGTTACGTACCTTCCACGGAACCTCTGCATTTGGCGTCACACACATTCATTGTTTCCTCACTTTGTAGTAGAAGTTACAAATATTTTGAGTCTCTTGGCTATCAGACATGTTATAGTCTGTTTCGACGAATCAAAAGCTAAATGAGCCATTTCATGTATCAATGGGGACTACTGAAGGCTTTTACCACCTAATATTGTCTTCGTGAATGTCACTTAATATTCATAATGTAACTGGCTGATGAAACAATTAGATAAGACCTTCCGTAAAGTCGATTTTAGTATTCTAAGCTGTTAACGAGGATTTTAAGAATGAAGGGGGTATAATTTTTGGTGCACAGAATAAATTTATCCTGAATATGTATCCCCAAATATTGAAATTCTGAAGGTGGATAAGTTTTGCTTACTGGAAGTAAAATAAGCAACTGTGACCGAAGAGCAGCAGATACAAAATAGAGTTTCTGAAAGAATTTTAAAGATGAGTTTCTGAAAAGGAGAAATATTTCAGCATATAAAGTACATTTAAACTTTGAGAAGTCTGTCCTGAAGATAATTTATTGTATAGTTTGACTGGATAGCTTTATGGAATTGGGGAGAAAAGAAATTCGTCGCACGACTTGACTAAAACAAGGGTACGTTCTGACATATCCTGAGCCATTAAGGAATAATTAATTTGGTAATGGAGGGATGCGTGTGTGTGTTTGTGGGGGGGATGGGGGGGGGGGGGGAGGACCGAGAGTGGAAGCAAAGCTTGACTGCAGGAAGTGAGTTCAAATGTTTGTGGATTGCAGTAGTTAGTGCTTTGCAAAGCTGAGGAGGCTTGCACACGCTAGACTTTTTAACTGAACATTGAGGATTGTGCTAGAAATATGTTGGCTATATCTTGGGCTACAAAAAATGCAATTAGTCGTTTGGAGAATAATTTGTCTTCCATGGAGATTGACGAAATTTTTCGAACTAAGTTCTGTCGATTAATTTTCCCCAAAATTAGGGAATTTTTTCATATTTATTGATTCCGGCACATATTTGTTATTGAGATTATACTTTTTCCAGTTACAAGTAAAATAAGTGTTCTCTCCAGATTTTCGGAAGACCTTTCTTATGGAAGTGAACTGATACAAAGATAAGACTTTCTGAGAGATATAACCGCCATTTGATTATACAACAGGCTTTATTTACAATCTAGATCTCGACTTTAGCTATTATCAAGTGTTAAAACTGCAACAGATTGAAGCACAATAAAAGTACAAATATCAGATTAAGTACCAAAAATATAGCAGAGCAGACAGTTAAATCAGTATATGCGCTGCATGATTTGTTCCCTTACTTACGAAATATAAATCATTAGACTTGAGTAGAACCCAAGTACATGGTCAAAACATGTATACCTCGGTTATACAAACCAACTTTGTTAAAAGTAAATGCGAGGACATTTGTGTAATATCTAATTTACTGGCATTTATCATGATTCACTTGACTCACTTATTGCACAACTTCATCAAGTGAGTCATGTTAATTGCCAGTTAAGTTAGCATATTACACATATATTCTCGCATGTACTTTTGACAAAATTGTTTTATATAACCGAAGATACATCTTTTGATGACGAATTGGGTTCTATTCAAGTAAGTAACAGATCAAATCATGTATTTAATGTATTGATTTAACTCTTTGCCTTGCTATTTTTCTGATACTTTTTCTTATACTTGTACTTTTAGTATGCTACAATCTGTTGAAGTTGTTTTACTTGATGATAGCCTAAGGCCGAAATCTAGATTGTGAAATGAAATCTTTTATACAGTTAAACGGCGGTTATAACTTTCAGAAAGTTTTATATCACTGTGGCTCCATGCAAAAGTATAACCAACAAAAACTGATGTTCACGGGCTCTTGTACCGAGCCGAACCACCCAGAATCTTTGGATGCGACGCTTCACCCTTATTTCTGAGGTCTTCTTTTGGCAAAAGGCTACACACTGGCTAATGCTAATAATATTTATGTCTTTCACAAAGATATTATTGACGCTTCTTTATTTTGATTTATAAATAACAGTACTTGAGTTGTAATTGCTGCCGTCTACCAATGGTGTTTCAGGTTTCACCGTACATAGATATTGCTTTTTATCTTTCGCCTTGACAGTACGCGAACCTGTCAAATCCACGAACCAACCCAGTAGGTTAGTTTCGATTCTAATAATTTTCTGTTGAGGCCAACCGCAGCTGAAGTAATTTATGTTTCTGAAATATACCCACCTTCAGCTGTATATGAACTTTTACAAGAACACGACTGGTTTCGTTATGCTAAATCACATCTTCAGCCGTACATACGTCAGCAAAACATTTAAGCCTTGTTACAGTAAGGTTGAATCCCCGTCCTTCCCATATAACTCGCGTATGTACCTCTGAAGATGTGATTTGACGCCACGAAACGGATAGTGTTCCTGCAAAAGTTCATGTACAGCTGAAAGTCTTTTATTTCAGAAACAGAACCACCCATTATAGCCATTGATATAAATACGTAGCCTTTCGCTGCGCCGGCCGCGGTGGCCTCGCGGTTCTAGGCGCGCAGTCCGGAACCGTGCGACTGCTACGGTCGCAGGTTCGAATCCTGCCTCGGGCATGGATGTGTGTGATGTCCTTAGGTTAGTTAGGTTTAAGTAGTTGTAAGTTCTAGGGGACTAATGACCACAGCAGTTGAGTCCCATAGTGCTCAGAGCCTTTCGCTGCCGGTGTCAATCTCATTGGGAACATTCTGGCCATATTGCGGCAACAGCTTGTACAATACTAGAGTACTGATCTGCACCAATGTCTTTGCCCTGAGGAAGACCGCCGAAATTCAACCGAAACGTAGGTACATTTTAGTATTCCAGTATTTTATAACATGACGCGGAAATACATCCAATATGCTTTTAACGGAAATTTTATTTTTATTGGCTTGCTCTTAGTCTATGACGGCAATGCCAGCATTACCCTCTTACGCGAGGCTTACTCTACTGCAAACTGCAAGTCATTTTATTGCTTTTTGGCAGTGAAAATAGTTCACTACCCTTCAACGCTTTGGTCACTGAAGAATTAATAGGTGTTTAACGCAGGTGTTGGCAGTTTTCTGCACCACTTTCCAATGGAATTCTAGCGCGTTGGCGATAACCGAGGCCACATTTCGGAGTCTGCACGTACTTTCCAACATTAAGTCACATAAGCAGGTTATAGTCGCAGTAAGACCATTACTAAGTCAAGTAAGTCGCAAGGAGATAGCAGCAGTTAGTAGTACTCCCATTAACACTGAGATAACACTACTTTATGAGCCTCTGGCTGCACAGCGCTTTAACACGGCGTGGTAGTGGAGCCGGAGTGAGATTAAACACGAAACGAGTTATTATCTACAAAGCTGTCCACTTGAGAGTACCGTGCTCAGTAAATAGTTATTGTGGAAAAGACTTCATTAAAAAGTGAAACTGTTGTAGAAAACCACAGCATTTGTTTCTGAACACGCGCATCGTATTAAAAAGGATATCCATTTTCAAGTGCCTCTCAATCGTTTTGTTTCCGTAACATGACTGTCTTTCAGTTTCTTCGGCAAAACTATTGAAAATTAAGAGAGATTTGAACGTAGCTTTCTGCTACTTTTTTTACTCATGTATCTTAAACAATTTGTTTTGACCTGTTATCTAGCCATTTGTGGCCAAACAGGAAGGACAACTTTTAATATCTGCTCATTTATTCTTCAAGGGCCTGCGTATACTTCCTTAACGTGGTTCAGTTACTTCGGTTTATTAACGTCACTAGAGAAAAAGAATGAGGTCATAGGGTGGTATCTACAACTGTTAAAAAAGGAAAGAGTATTACAGTTCAACGTCAGTCGTCATTTAAGTCTTTAGATATTGAGCACAAGCCAAAATAGAAGAGGCCTATTAACTGGTGAAAGGTCTCTGTTGGATTCCTTTCATGTTAATTTCTTAAATCTGTTGTCATTTATGGCATAAATTCCTCTTCTAAATTTACTGTGGCGTTTCTGACTATCTGGGAGGAGACTGAGTAGTGGAACGTGCTACTTTTACACATAAACAAGAACGATCTGTCACACTACTACACTTTAAAACACAGTTTATATGTAATTCATGTCACACAGTCTCATACGGAACCTACATCCGCTTTCTTTCATATACTGTATATGATAAGATACTGTCATCCCCCTTCCCTTCTGTGTGAGAGGATGAATGAGCAAATGTATTTGTAGTTGCATGCTGGATGGTAGCAGACAAGCCTGTCTGCTAGAGAACAGTAGGACCAACGTCGGAACAGGTAGCTACGCTTTCTAAAAGCAGAGAGGTTTCTATGCTTAGTATGGTCCTGTCCGTCCCTTGTCATGTTGGTATAGGAAGCTGCCTCTCTGGTCACTTCCGTTTTGAATACGGAAGCACCCTTGGTAGGAGCCCAGGTCAGTCTGTCCGCAGCGAGCGTCTGAAGTGGTAAGATCTCCGGCTAAGCGCATGTCTGCTAAGTCTGTAGGACAACGGATTTCTTAAGTTCAGCCTAACTGAAAATTTAATCACCTTTATTTCAGGTTTAGCTACAAAATATCTAATGTTATCTTAAATTACAACGCAGTGTGATTCGAGTGTACAGTTCAGAATATTCCAGTAGTTGCTTTGTCACTACTTTGTGAGTAAAGTGGAACCACGTGTAGATCAGTAACTCTAACTAAGATCATCAATCTTAAATGCGAATGTTCGTGAGATTATAGAGTCTCGTCTTGACAATATTTTTCAATATAGCAACTTTTCTTTATGTTCAACCCACGTGGGGTGTACTTTGTGAGACCAGTACCACGTGCTTATACAATTGTTTGACCCATCAGGTTAATAGTAAGACGATAGTAACCAGTTCGAGGTTTTTCTTTTGTAAATTGCGTTTCTATGTAATTTATTTTAATTACCAAAATTATTGTGGAGTTACACACTTTGTGTAAACCAAGTTGACCACGTGAAGCATGTGGTGTCAGCATCAAAGTAGCCCTCAGCTATTCTTTTCGGGAACATTTCACAGAGAGTTAGTATGGATTTAGTACACCAGTGTGTGGTAATTTCATGACGGACAGGATTGTGCTACGAACGTAACTTCTTTGGGTGAAAATTGAATTGGTTGGTTGCGGTTAATTTCCTCTTGGATATGTTTCAACGTTCTTCGTGTGTTATTTTATGAATGCAGTGCTGTATGTAGTCTCCCAGTCTTGGCTCCCTATTTGATGTGTTCCATAAGATTACAAACTCACGTTTTCACAGTCGTAAATAAGGCACCAGCTTAGTTATGACACAAGTTTAATATGCTGAAATTTCAATGATCAATGTTAAAATAAATTTCCAAATATAAACTGATTTATTTCTTTTTATTTAAATTCTCTTATATATATATATATATATATATATATATATATATATATATATATATATATAAAAATTAAGCAACAACGTTATACTGGAATCACACCAGAATTCACTACATGTGATTTAGAGGATATTTACTTCCCCGATTTTATATGCATTTTTAGACAATGTCTCGTTTGTAATGGTCTCCACCTCTTTCCTGGTCGGTCAATATATCTTTTTCTATTAGGATTAAACATTTTTTCATTCTCTGCCAATGTTCATTTCGTCTTTATGTTTTCTTCTAAATTTAATCTGCCTGGACGTGGTGGCAGAACAGTAATTGAACATAGCTCTATATTTTTTCTACATCCTTTTGCACGTGTCAGGCCTAATTTATGCATTTTTTTTACGTCGTGATACCGCTTATGGCTATTCACACTCAAGATGATTAAATTCGTTTACCGGTAGAGTATACCATAATTTTAAAAAAATTCTAGTTTTAGGAGGAGTTTTGCATAAATTATTGTATTGTATTTAATGTAATGTTATAAAATAATATAATGTGTTAATATTTTCGTTCTATACTCAGCACATTTGGTATTCTAAAAGTACACTCCTGGAAATGGAAAAAAGAACACATTGACACCGGTGTGTCAGACCCACCATACTTGCTCCGGACACTGCGAGAGGGCTGTACAAGCAATGATTACACGCACAGCACAGCGGACACACCAGGAACCGCGGTGTTGGCCGTCGAATGGCGCTAGCTGCGCAGCATTTGTGCACCGCCGCCGTCAGTGTCAGCCAGTTTGCCGTGGCATACGGAGCTCCATCGCAGTCTTTAACACTGGTAGCATGCCGCGACAGCGTGGACGTGAACCGTATGTGCAGTTGACGGACTTTGAGCGAGGGCGTATAGTGGGCATGCGGGAGGCCGGGTGGACGTACCGCCGAATTGCTCAACACGTGGGGCGTGAGGTCTCCACAGCACATCGATGTTGTCGCCAATGGTCGGCGGAAGGTGCACGTCCCCGTCGACCTGGGACCGGACCGCAGCGACGCACGGATGCACGCCAAGACCGTAGGATCCTACGCAGTGCCGTAGGGGACCGCACCGCCACTTCCCAGCAAATTAGGGACACTGTTGCTCCTGGGGTATCGGCGAGGACCATTCGCAACCGTCTCCATGAAGCTGGGCTACGGTCCCGCACACCGTTAGGCCGTCTTCCGCTCACGCCCCAACATCGTGCAGCCCGCCTCCAGTGGTGTCGCGACAGGCGTGAATGGAGGGACGAATAGAGACGTGTCGTCTTCAGCGATGAGAGTCGCTTCTGCCTTGGTGCCAATGATGGTCGTATGCGTGTTTGGTGCCGTGCAGGTGAGCGCCACAATCAGGACTGCATACGACCGAGGCACACAGGGCCAACACCCGGCATCATGGTGTGGGGAGCGATCTCCTACACTGGCCGTACACCACTGGTGATCGTCGAGGGGACACTGACTAGTGCACGGTACATCCAAACCGTCATCGAACCCATCGTTCAACCATTCCTAGACCGGCAAGGGAACTTGCTGTTCCAACAGGACAATGCACGTCCGCATGTATCCCGTGCCACCCAACGTGATCTAGAAGGTGTAAGTCAACTACCCTGGCCAGCAAGATCTCCGGATCTGTCCCCCATTGAGCATGTTTGGGACTGGATGAAGCGTCGTCTCACGCGGTCTGCACGTCCAGCACGAACGCTGGTCCAACTGAGGCGCCAGGTGGAGATGGCATGGCAAGCCGTTCCACAGGACTACATCCAGCATCTCTACGATCGTCTCCATGGGAGAATAGCAGCCTGCATTGCTGCGAAAGGTGGATATACACTGTACTAGTGCCGACATTGTGCATGCTCTGTTGCCTGTGTCTATGTGCCTGTGGTTCTGTCAGTGTGATCATGTGATGTATCTGACCCCAGGAATGTGTCAATAAAGTTTCCCCTTCCTGGGACAATGAATTCACGGTGTTCTTATTTCAATTTCCAGGAGTGTATATATGAGGCTATTATATTCTACTGTCTGGAATACTGACACATTAAATTACTGTTAGAAGCCTTAGGAAAACTCGTTCCTTTGTTTTTACTAAATCATTTCTTCACATTTATGCTATATCGATATTACATTTGATTTACTCCATTTTTTTCTGATCATCTGCTTTCAATGCATATTTCAAACAGTCTATTATATAACACACCAGAAAGCCGTTGCTTTCTGATCTTTTGTGGCTTCCATTGGTGTAAACGTCTCCTTGGACATAGTGTCTATTCTAGAACCCTTATATTTTCTATTAAAATTTCTTCGTTACTCAAAATTCTTTCATCAAATCAAACTTTCAAGAAAATGACTCAGCATTCCTGTCTTTTGGTATAATAAAAATGAACACCACCCCATTTTTTTGTAGTGTGTTACACATTAGCATCTGCACATTCATGAACGATAATTATCTGTTAAGTTGATAATACAGCACTTCATGGCTTATTGTTGGCCGATCCAGTTAAGTCTTTTTTCTGTATGTATGTTATGGTTGTTCGCGGTATTTTCATGTGGTTCTTTATAAATGCCATTTACTTTTTTATAATCACTTCTTCAACTTCTGGTGGCCAAATTTTTAAAACTCATTTTTAACATACTTATTTATCACCTATAATGTTTCCTTTAGTGGTTCCTTTCTAGCGCTTTCAGTACATCACGAATGTTATGAGTCTATAATTTCTGTATTACCCTGTCAGGGTACTTTATCACTTCAATCTTACCATTTCTAAGACATTTGTAGAACGGAATCTCCTAGTTCCTAACCTAAATACACAGAGTAGTTAAAGCTGAATTCCGAATATGTATTTCCTAAAATAGCATACCTTCCCTTGCTTTTATCCAAGATATATAACATTAACCACATCAAATGTATTTACGCATGTGGCTATGCAATATTTGAATAAAATTCATACGCAGATTTGGTACTCTGATAACTTTATAAGTCAAGTTATACTGACATGTATTAAAAAAAAGAGAACTGGCACTCATTCTGTTTGTGGAGCTATAATAGGTTTTGTATGATGACTCGAATAAATTACGTCCAATACGGCTGGTAGTGATATGCATAGGACACATTAGAGAATATTGGAGCAATTGCCGACGACGTGCAGTGGCAAATGCCTCATTACAGGCAGTCAGTTGTAAGTAAAACGGTACATTTCAATAGATATCGAATTAATTAAAATTTATTAATTAAAAAGTTGATGTACACTGGAGTGCTAAGCTTAACTTTCGCATGGTAACACTGTCAAATAAAACAGTTCGATTACACTCGATAAAGCCTGGACCATACATTTTTGTGAAAGACAACGTACGATTACATGGAACAGCATAGGCGGAGCAGCTCTTGGAACGAGACGATATTCGGCAAATGGACTGCGCTTTCACTTGACTAAACTCCCATAGAGCAAGAATGGGGTTCGTTGGGGAGAAGCACTGCAGCGCATCCTCATGCATTAGCGACCTCGAGCAGTTGTCGACCGCGCTGGTTTACGGATGGAAAGCCCTGTGACAAGAACTCCTTACCAACATTGTTGCCAGCATGGAGTTACTTTTTCATAGAATACATTGTGGTGATCACGCGCCTTCTTAAGAATCTTGTCTCGCCGTCTGTAATGACTAGACGAACGTCTTGAATCACCATGATTTGTCAGTAGTTATTGTCTTTGAGTGGATGTGTTATTTCTGTTCGTCGCATACCGTATTTCTTTCAGTTATCTACTGTTTTAAACTATAGTGGCTTTTTTTCTATGTATTGTCCAAGTTTCATCGAAATATGTAACTCGGCAGTGAAATGTCGACGAAAGTAGCTTTCGTCCTTAAATTTTCGTCAGTATATTAATATTAACGTACTCAAAAGTATCCGAACGATCTGAATAGGGTTTGGCCTGACTTGTATTCAGCTCACATAAAGCAGCTTTCTTGAAGATACTCTAATCTAATTTCGGTTAAGTCGATTGACCGTACAAAATGGGTTTTACAGGACACTACTAGATATCATTGCTCTGTAAGGGTATCAGTCTAGATGCAAATGCGCTAATGCAAGTATCAGGAAGACATTATTAGAGATGACACAGAGTTTAACGCTTGTGTACCCAAATTTATTATAATAAATAACATTTAAAACAGCAAGTCTCGACTTGAGACTACATGGCTATAATTTTTTTCTTACTGGACTACGATACACTACTCCTGTGTAGCAACTATTATCCCTGTTAACTAACAACACAAGCTTTTCAACATGGTTTCAGTCAGTGGTAACAAACTCCCTGAACTTGAAGTAACATGACGTGAGGTTCGGGCAAGACTGGGATTCGAACTCATCACATAATCGAACTGTAAATTAAGCACAGTCCAACATTAGACATCAGATCTTTTTCAGTTGTAGTGAGATGACTGAAACTGAAATAACGAGACGAAAATTTTTGCTTTACTGGGATTCAAACCCGGCACCTACTGATGTCATTTTCTAGGCACAAACAGACGTATAATATACTTCTGTTTCACCAGTGGTGAGATGTGCACATGTCTGAACTGGGAATATCGTCACGAAAAGTTCTCTGCTGTCTGAGAGTCGAGCACTGCATGAATCTTTGCTGTTGATAACACACAAACAGACGTTAAACAGTGAATTCATTACCACGTGTAGCTAGGAGTGGCATATTAGAACCTGAAGTGACATTACGAAATTGTGTCTGACAGGGATTTGAAAGACGCATCTATGTTATGGTTGAGATTGCACGAAGTGACATTAAAAAATCATAATTCTTTGTCACGAATGGTTTGGTAGCTCAAGGTGCAGCTTTTAATGACATGATGAATATTTTTGTACTGGTTATAGAATGAAGGCTTCCACGACCGGATGACGTAGCTGCTGGTAAACCTTTTGAGATGTGAGGTCGTGGTCCAGCGCTGAAATAAAACATCTTAAGCGGGGCTTGGAGAAAAAGAGGTAAAGAGATTTTTGAAATCAAGGAACAGAAGACTGACGGACAAGGATGAAATGCAACGACGGAGAAATATAGTTTCCCTCCCTTTTATTAAAAAAGCAACGGATCAGATCGATAAGATTTTACAGGAACATGACATCAGACTGGTCTTTAGACGAAAAAAGAAAATAAGTCAATTAATCCGATCTGTCAAGGATAAATGCCCTCCTCTGCCGACATGTGGTGTACACGAAATTGGGCGTGTACGTGTGGTAAAGTTTATATTGGAACTACCAAGAAGAGCGTAAATACACGGCTAAAAGAGCACAAAAGTCTTTGCCGACTAGGAAAAATAGAGACATCAGCTGTAGCGGAGCATGCTCTTCAGTCAGGAAACCATGAAATGAAGATTTCTGAAACACAAATTTTATGTCAACGTTAAACTATTATCCACGACTATGTGGAGGAACCATTCAAATTGATAAGCATCAGGATAAATTTAATAGGAAAGAGGAGACAATGTAACTTAGCGACATATGGACATTAGCTCTGCTGAATCGCTAGACAATATTATCTTTGACAAGACGGCAATTGATAGTTAAGTTTTATCTTTGACGAGGATTATCTCTGCTCATCACATGTTACTTTGACCAAGCCCCCTTTTCTACAGTATATATGACGCTCTCGGACGTCCGACCGGTCAGTCGGCAACTCAGAGAAAGGAGCGCCTCTGAGGATGTCCAGCGCAGGACTGGACGAAACGTCAGGAAAAGAAGAGTCTTCTTGGACCACGACCTCACATTCCGAAAGGTTTACCAACAGCTATTTTTGTACTGGGGCAGGATTCGAACCCAGACACGCGCCTTTCGAGGAGACCTTGAGGTACATGAGTCTTGGGGAAACAACGATGGAACTGTATCATCCTGATACACTTTGACTATGACCATGTTACCCTCCATGTTTTAAAACATTTATGTAATATGATGTTGCCATTGTGAAATGTTCGAAAATAAATAATCTTATAAGATAGTATTGTATCATGCATTTCTCCATGTACGAGTATATGTACGCTATTAACAATTGCCTGTAAAAAAGAAGTTACTGTACAACGTCATAACTTAAATTTTTCACGTTTAGATCTAGGAGGTAGTAAATATAGGCAGCGGGAAGACTGAAGAGAGAGAGAAATGAAGATTTCTTTACGCCCTTTCGGATTGGAAGCTTGTAGTTCGGTAAGAGAGGAGATAAAAAAGCTGACTAATTGTCTAGGTTACCAACAAGATCTGTACCAAGATCTTATATATCTTCCCCTTATAATACAAATCAGCTTTGTTACCACTTAGATAGCGAACCATCATTCCTCCACTATGCTCTCGTTGCCTTGATGATTGATAACACGGGAATTCACAATGAAACATGAAATTAGTAGAAGAATCTGAGAGGAGTAGCCTACACGTCATCGAAAGATTTTGATAACTGCTATGTAAAACTTTTTTCTGTTGTTTTAGAATCATTCTGACAGATGTGGCCCCCCCACGAGTTTCTCTCCTCTGTCAACCTACTCAGAATAGTAAGCGCAACCTACGTTGTCAATTATTTGCTGGATGCATTCCAGTCTCTGTCTTGCTCTATAGCTTTTATCTCCTACAGCTTCCTCCAGTAACATCGAAGTTATTCCACCATGTCATAAAAGATACCCTATCATCCTGTTTTTCTCGTCAGTGTTTTCAGCATATTCCTTTCCTCGTCATTTCTACGGGGAACCTCCACGTTGCTTACCGAATCCGAATCAATCCACCTAATTTGCATCATTCATTTTTAACACCAAGTCTCAAATGCTTCGATTCTTTCCTGGTTTTTCCACAGACGGAATTTCACTAGCATAAAAATCTGTGCTCCAAACGTACTTTCTCAGAAATTTGTTCTTCAAATTACGACCTATTTTTGATGCTATAAGACTATTAGACTATGCCATTTTCACCAGTCATCTTTGCTCCCTCCATATGGTATATTTTGCTGCATAACTAGCAGAATTCCTTAACTTCATGTACCTCATGACCCTCAGTCCCGATGTTAAGATTCTCGCTATTCTCATTTCTGCTACTTCTCATTACTGTCATCTTTGCTTAGTTTACTGTCAATCCATATTCTGTAATCATTAGACCGCTCATTCTATTCAGCAAATGATGTAACTCTTCCTCTCTTACAGTGAGGAGAGCAATGTCACTACCGTATCTTATCACTGATATTCTTTCACCTTGACTTTTAATCCCACACTTGAATATTTCTTTTATTTCTCTCATTGCTTCGTCAGTGTATAGATTGAACGGTAGGGACGAAAGACAACATCCCTACGTTACACCCTTTTTAATCTGAGAACTTCATTCTGGGGCTTTCACTACTATTATTCCCTCTTGGCTGTTGTACATGTTGTGTACGACCCGTATCTCTATAAAAGCTTACCCCTGTTTCCCTCAGTATTTCGAAAATCTTGCACCATTTTACACTGTCAAATGGTTTCTCCAGATGGACAAAACCTGTAAACGTGTCCTGATTTTTCTTTAGCCTTGCTTCCACCATCAACTTCAACGTCAGGATTGCCTTTTTGGTGCCTTTAACTTTCCCAGAGCCAAACTGATCGTCATCTAACACACCTTCAGTTTCCTTTTCCATTCTTCTGTATATTGTTCTTGTCAATAGCATGAATGTAAGAGCTGTTAAGCCGATTCAGCAATAGTTCTAGCACTTGTCGGCTCTTTCAGTCTTCGTAATTGCGTGATGATGTTTTTCCAAAGTCTGGTGGTATTTGCCAGTCAACATTGTAATCACCAAAGTGATTAGTCATTTTGTTGGCACTTTCCCCAATGATTTAAAAATTTCGATGCAGTGTGTGTACCTCTTGAGGCTTATTTGATCTAAGTCATCCAAAGACATTCTAATACTCGAGCCCCTATCAAATTTCTGTCGTCTCCTTCATTTATGTGTACTTCATGTATAGGCATTCAGTGTTATCTGAGTGTCTGCACAAGAAGTGCATAAGAGGCCTGAAGAAGGCATACTGAAATGCAGAAACTGGTTGTCAAAATAAAATAAAAATTCTCAAAACGTACGGCTTTTTGGCGATTTTTCTTGATGATTGTTTAACCAGACGCTGATCTATGTCCACAATGGATCAACAGAGATTGCAGAGGAAGATTATAGGTGCCTTTAACCTACATTTAAATCTTCAGCATTGCAATGAGAAACAATTACGGGGGTTTCAAAAATTAATCCTTTATTTATACTGCACAGTCCACATCCCTATGTTACGTTACAGCTAAATCGGGGGAATGCCGGACATTTGTCACGCCGGACATTTGCCACGGCGGACATTTGCCACACTTGCCCCTTCGCCAGGTAGCGATCCCTCAGGTAAGGGACGCCCTACCTCGTACTTCTTCTGTCCGCTTTCAAACCGCCGTCTCCACATCTTACTCGATACAACCAGTACGTAAGGGACCTTCTTCTTTGACATCTTGGCGAAATAGTGAGCTTCTTTTCCGAAATCGACATATTTATATCTTTTGGGAAACGAAAGCAATTCCGATCATTATGTCAGTATGTAATTAGTTCTGCCAAGTATAAATATAGACCCCTCTGTCTGTACGTTAAAGGAACGCTGTAAACAGAATGCGAATGTACGCTAATCATTTCTTTTTGATAGCTGCATTTGTGCCTACTTTAATTACAACAACTGCATGCCCAAAAGACAATAAGAAAAGAAGACATGGGTACACGAATGTTTGAACAGAAGAACGACATACCCCATATTAATTTACTCTCTAAAATTCGATATCCCTTGCGGCGAAACATTAGTTAATGAAGTGTAGCGGGACAATATTCAAAACATGACTGAAAGTACGTTCATAAACAGAGATAAGAACATCTATGATTGACATGTCATCTAAAATCGACGTACAATTTTAAAATGTTAGAAACAAGGAAATGAAGTAATACAGAATGTTATGCTTGTACCGTGCTATGTTGTTCTACATTGTTTCGCTCTGATATTTACAGGGTCACAAAGAAAGCATCCTATAATTTAGGTTAAGTAGTGTGTAAGCTTAGGGACTGATGACCTTAGCAGTTAAGTCCCATAAGATTTCACATACATTTGAAGAAAGCATACTAGGTTTTGTATGGAAAAGCCGTAATTGTACTGACCTCAACTACAACAGAAACAAGCAGCACAACTTAAGGAAAAATAATGTAATGTGTGTTCCAGCTCACAAGTGACATTGAAGCAGGTAGTTCCTGTGACTTAGTATGGCCAGAGGTTATATTCGACAACGGAAATAAATTAATAACTGGCTCCTTTTACCGACCCCCGGTCTCAGATGAAACAGTTGCTAAACAGTTGCTAAACAGTTTAAAGAAAACTTGGGTCTCGTCACAAATAGGTACGCTATTCATACAATTATAGTTGGCAGTGACTTCAATCTACCTTCCGTTTGTTGACAAAAATACATTTTCAGAGTGCTATTGTAGATAGAAAACGACTTCCGTAATTGTTCTAAATGCTTTTTTAAAAATTATTTTGAACAATTATTCACGAGGCCATTCAAATTTTAAATGGTTACGAAAATACACTTGACCTCTTAGCCACAAATAATCCTGAGCATCACGACGGGTACAGGAATTTGTGAACACACAGTCGTTACGAGGCTCAATTCCGTAACAAAGAAATTCACCAAAACTAAACGCGAAATATATATATTTATAAAAGCAACTAAAAATTCGATTGACGTCTTTCTAAGAGACAGTCTCCAATCCTTCGAAACTATGTAAGTGAAGACCATATGTGGCTTAAGTTCAAAGAAATAGTATCAACAGCAATCGAGAGATTCATACCAAATAAATTAATATCAGACGGAACTGATCCCCCATGGTACACAAAACACGACAGAAAGCTGCTGCAGGAGCACCGAGAAAGGCAAGTATAATTTAGACGAGCGCAAAATCTCCAAGATTTGCGAAGTTTTACTGTGGCTCGAAATTTGGTGTGGATTTCAATGCGAGATGCATTCAATAGTTTCCACAACGAAACTCTCTCTAGAAATGTGGTGAAAAATCCATAGAGATTCTGGTCCTATGTTAAGAAAACCAGGGCTCAGTAAGAGCCTCTACTGCGGGTCTGGCGGAGATAGGGGAGGAGGAGGAGGAGGAGGAGCAGGAGGAGGGGGACACAAGGGACCCAACCGTTCGGAGCAGGTAAAATCATGGCAAATGTCCGCCG
Source organism: Schistocerca piceifrons (assembly GCF_021461385.2). Taxonomy (NCBI): domain Eukaryota; kingdom Metazoa; phylum Arthropoda; class Insecta; order Orthoptera; family Acrididae; genus Schistocerca; species Schistocerca piceifrons. The sequence continues at coordinate 1,008,379,599 of NC_060138.1, forward strand.
GGACAAATGTCCGGACACCAAATCGGGGAACGGTCTTCCAATTACTGTTGCAGATTTCCTATTTAACGGCTTCCAGGACAAAGAAAAATTTTTCAGTAATCTCTACGAATACTGAGCGAATTTAAAAATTTAAACGTTGTCATAATCTACTCATTAAGAGCTATAATCTAAGTTAAAGGTCTACCACAGTAAATCAAGTATTACAGTTAGAAACTGTGTATATGTCTAAAGGCAGCGTAATTCATGGTGCGCAAATTACTCATACTGTATTCATCTAGAGCACTAAGCGGCTTGTAACAGACTTTATACAGGATTTCAAATGTTTGAGAAACATTTTATACCTGTCACTCGCCACAAAATGACGAATGTAAAAAGGTCTATGGCTCACAATATTTTCACTATTGATGCTGTACAATTTCAGCATCAGGCGTGATGGTTTAATTTATTAGTTCTTTGCTACCGATGCTATTTGCAGTACATTTTGCTGACAGTATCCATATATACCACTGAATGTAGCTGCGAAATTATATCAATGTGCGGCTAATAGTTCAGGAGATACATATTGAGATGTGCGAAAAATTAGCCTTTGCTAAAAACGGAGCGCAAATTGCCCAGATAATGTTCATGGAGTATTTGATGATGAGAGCTCTTACCGCCTTTAAACGTAATTTCGAACCTTTACAATTTTTTTCTCGCTTACATACCAAACGTCAAATATTTGACACATCAATTTACTTGTAAAGTAATTAGACATTTGAAGCTGTTTTAGATATTTGAGTTCGATTCTTTAAAGAAGTGGAGGTTTGCTGGTGCAGCAGTAAGTGCCTACGTCAGAATCAATTTGGTATCAGTTTAGCAGCTCTTAGGAATTGGTTCGCGCTGATTCAATGGCGCAACAGCAGTGACATATAAAGGGCGACTTTTATTGGAAGGGATTCGGCGAGAGGCGGGAGGGGAGTGAGGCGGAAGAAGTCATGATGATGTGTGACACACAGTGTCTGGGATTTCTATCGGTCCCTCTCCCCCGACACATGAAAGCCTCCACGGCAGTGGGGCGCGCAGCGCCCATCACCCCCACACTCTGCCCCACTCGGTCTTCAGCCGGCCTCAGCCCCCGGCGACATCCGACCTACAAACCCGTTCTTTGTGAGGACTTTCCGGTCGCCCTTTCTCAAGCGCTTCTTCACTGTCAGGCCCGGGGCTCTCGCTTTCAGGACTTCCGCCGTTCTCTGCAGGAAACGGTGCAGGTCAGGCGGCCGCTGGTTCTCTGCATCACTGCCGCAAGCGTTCTCTCTCTAAAGACCTGCTATGTAGCTGGAGTAGTCTTCAGCTATACGTTTAAGACAGTGATCCACGTACCTCTATAGTGTAAGGAAAGTTCAGGTAATCTCCGACCAACTATCCAACTCTCTCCCTTTCTCCAACTGCACTCATTCTCTTTTTGTGTAACTTACAAAATTTTGAAAAACCTCTGCAAAATTCTACTTCTTCATGCAGTACAGAGGCTGGTTGTATGTTACAGGACGATTTCGTAAGGCTGTATTTTGGTCACCCAAGAACATCTTACCTATTTAAGCAGTGACTCAGTATCTGAAACTTTGTTGTATAAGTGTGTTAAACATCTGTCTCAACATGGGCTGCAGAACGTTGTACCTCTATGAAGCAAATAACCTAGTTCACAATCTTCCTCTCATTTTTGATGCAGCAAACTATATTTATTAAAAGACAGTATTATTATCCGCCTTGGCTGTACTGCGCTCATAGTCAATTTCTTCATACGGTCAGGTGCTTTCGTTGATGTGTAATTTTTCAAGCGCTTACTCATATCCTCATAATTTCACAACGTTGCCCAGTGCTAATTTCACAACGTCGCCCAGTGTACACTATGTGATAAAAAGTATCCTGCCACGTATTAGGGACATTCACATGGGCTCCGTCCACCCTTGGCCTTCATGACAGTCTGAAATGGGGACACTTTCATCGAGGTGCCTGAACTTGACGTCTGTGTAAAAATTCTTCCCAAAGAGTCAAAACGAAAAACGGTAGTGGTGTTGGACGATGGAGGTCTGGAACAAAATCGACGCTCCAATTCATCTCACGCTATTCCGCTGGGTTCTGGTACAGACTCTGCAGAGGCCAATGCCCTTAAGGAACGAAACTTCCTGACAGATTAAAACTGTGTGCCGGACCGAGATTCGAACCCGGGACCTTTGCCTTTCGCGTGCAAGTGCTCTACCAACTGAGCTACCCAAAGACGACTCACGCCCCGTCATCACAGCTTTACTTCTGCCAGTACCTCGTCTCCTACCTTCCAAACTTTACAGAAGCTCTCCTGCTAACCTTGCAGAACTAGCACTCCTGAAAGAAAGGATATTTCGGAGACATGGCTCAGCCACCGACTGGAGGACGTTTCCAGAATAAGATTTTCACTCTGCAGCGGAGTGCGCGCTGATATGAAACTTCCTGACAGATTAAAACTGTGTGTCGGACCAAGACTCGAACGTCTGTAAGGTTTGAAAGGTAGGAGATGAGGTACTGGCAGCAGTGATGCTGTTATGACGGGGCGTGAGTCGTGCTTGGGTAAATCAGTTGGTAGAGCACTTCCCCGCGAAAAGCAAAGGTCCCGAATTCGAGTCTCGGTCGGGCACACAGTTCTAATCTGTCTGGAAGTTTCATATCAGTGCACACTCCGTTGGAGAGTGAAAATCTCATTCTGTAAACGTCCCCCAGTCTGTGGCTAAGCCATGTCTCCGCAATATCCTTTCTTTCAGAAGTGCTAGTTCTGCAAGGTTCCCAGGAGAGTTTCTGTAAAGTTTGGAATGTAGGAGACGAGGTACTGGCAGAAGTAAAGCTGTGAGGACGGCGCGTGAGTCGTGCTTGGGTAGCTCATTTGGTAGAGCACTTGCCCGCGAAAGGCAAAGGTCCCGGGTTCGAGTCTCGGTCGGGTTTTAATCTTCCAGGAAGTTTCATATCAGCGCACACTCCGCTGCAGAGTGAAAATCTCATTCTGGCCCTTCAGGAATGTTATTCTCTACAAACTACTGCCACAAGGACAATGACTTACCGCAGGATGCTGTGTCAGGCTGATACAAGGAAGCATCATCTCCGTCGTGCTTGTCCACTGTACACATCCCTGTGCGTTTAACGTTTTCTTAAGCGCTGTAAGGGCATTACACCCTAAACACGAAAAACACCGCTCATGCCACAACACCAATCCTCTGTACGCCAGTGTTATTACTTCACATAATGGCAGGCAACGTTCTCCTGGCATTCGTCAAATCGAAACAGTTTTATCGAATATACAAAGCGTATAGCATTCTTCATCACTGCAGATTACTCATTCTAATCGTCCACTGTCCAGTGGCGCCTCTCTTAGACCACCTCAAGCGACGATTAGCACTGGCGTGCTTCACAGGCACCTGCTCGACCATCTCGCCCTATTCGTTTTAACTCCATACGTGCCATCATTGAGCTAGGTGGTCTGCTAGTAGCAATTTGTAACTCACGAGTGATTTCCTAAGTGATTTCATGCAGTTTTTTACAAGCACCCTCCACAGTGCTCGACGGCCCCTTCCGTCAGTACTTGAGGTTTGCCTGATTTTATTTTAGCGGTAACTGTTCACCCCCGTTTCCACTTGACAGTTACATCAACAACAGTCGACTGGATTTGCTTTGGAAGGGCTGAATTGTCCGTGATGGATCGTTTATTTATGTGACAGCCAATGACTAGTCCACTTTCAAAGTCACTGAGCTCTAATGACTGATCCGTTCTGAGTTACTGTTTGTCTACTGTTAACACAATACTTCCCTGCCTCCTTTTAGACTGGCGGGTCCGCCCATAATGATATCTAGTGGTCAATTCCGCATTACATAGGGGAGTCCGGATACTATAGATGTGATAGAGTACGCTTTCATTTGCGTATTTACCTGGAAACATAGTGGACTCCACCGTGGATAACATGATAAGTATGGAACGTTGTTCTTTATAGTCTACTACGTAAGCAGTTTTGTTTGTAAATGGCAGATATACAATGTACGAGATACCCGCACAGGGTGACTTTGTAAAATTAGGAGGACGTGGGGAAACATTTAAAAATGATAAGTCAGCGAAGTAGCTGACAATGTGAAAAGAATGACTGGTCATGATATGGGGAAGTTAGAAAATGTAACTGTCTTTTAATAAACCTCTGGCTACTGCACCGGGACTAAAAACACCGTTGTAAGTATATTAACTATACAACGAAATCTCATGCGTTTAGGGCCATTCTGCAGCTTATTTAGGAACTGTCGATGCGCTTTTAATTTATAACGAATTTTCTCATTATGAGTGTATTGAAGGACGATCTGTTTTAATTGTTAAAAGTCATTCAACAGCCAAGTTCGCTCAAAGTACTTTTTAGTTAAGACAACTGGTTTCAAAAGTCTTTGCTATTATCTTCAGGTCTTAAGCATCTTTTAGTAGTAAAACACGTTTATTTACCCAGAACCTCATGCACATGATGTCAAGTGGATAAAACTCAGCGCATTATGGACGTTTGTCGTAGCTAAAATATTTAAAAACACAAAGCATCTTGTCCAAAAGCCATGTCCATATACAAGTGCCGGACAAATACTCGACCATTTGTCCATCATATTCCGCATTTGTATCATTTAACAAGCGTCTGTAATCAGTACGTATATGGACATGGCATTTTGGACAAAGTACTTCGTGTTTTTAAATATTTTAGCGATGACTAACGTTTATAAGGTGCTGAGTTTTATCCACTTGACATCTTGTGCTTGAAATTCAGCGTAAAATGAACATTTTTAACCACAAAAAGATCTGTAAGACCCGAAGATGACAGCCAAGTCTGTTGAAATCGTTTGTCCTGAATAAAAAATATTTTGTGCGATCTTGACTTTTGAATGGTTTTTAATTTAGAAAAAAAAGAAAAAAATCTGCGTGATTTCTTCAGTCATTGCGTTTCTGCCTCGTGAGATAGCAGTCATCAGAACTTAAGTTTCAACTACTCAATTATTTTCGCTTTATGACGCACCTATAGAACGCGATTAGAGAAATCACCTCTCCGAAATAGGGGAGCAATGGTAACTCGACCACGTTTAAATCTGTGTGAAGTACATATCTTATAAGAGCAGCAGTTCCTCCTGTAATTCCTCTTCCCCCCTTAGGACACTTCTAACGCTGCAACCTAGTAGAAATTGTGCCATTTTACTGAATGACTGGCATTATCTGCAAGAGTTCCAACCAGCAATTGCCGAACGTATTATAAAAAACTTAAAGGATGTACCAGCCTATTAGGGGTATAATATATTAGTTATCATATTAATAATATATATGAACGATACTATGTTTGATTTTTATTTTTGACATTTTATAGCGACTTTCGTTTTTGTATGCTTTTGTTCTTCGATCACTATGTCAGCTCGGTTCAGTCAGTATGCAGAGTGTCCAAGAAGTCTTTCCCTGATTGCGGACACGCATAATCCAGAAAGTATGACAGAAAGACACAGATCTTTCATCTTGAAGTTCGGGTGGCTTATTCAAGTTTTTGTGCACACACCCACACACACAAACATACACACATATACGCACGAACGCCGATTTGTGATCCTTTCGTTTTTTATAGAATATCAGGCGATATTACAATTCTACCCATGTGTTGATCAACTTTTCGTGGGGTATGGATATTATGACGTCAGTAATTCCGTGCCATACTGCTGCGATGTTCACTGGTGTTTGATAAACCTGGTCTTGGACAGAACCCCAAAGGTAGAAATCCGGAGGTGTTATGTCCGGTGATAGCGGAGGCCAGTTGATGGAACAACCACGCCCGATTCATATTCCCAGAAATGTTGTATCCAAATTGGCACGAACAGTTAATACCCAATGAGGTGGCGGACCATCTTGTTGGAAAAGTAAGTACTTAATATCCTGAATCTGAGACACAGCAAATAACTGCAATATACCAAGATAGGTATGGGCTATGATAGTCGCTTCACTGAAGAAAGGCACGAACAGTTAATACCCAATGAGGTGGCGGACCATCTTGTTGGAAAAGTAAATACTTAATGTCCTGAATCTGAGGCACAGCAAATAACTGCAATATACCAAGACAGGTATCGGCTATGATAGTCCCTTCACTGAAGAAAAGAGGCCCTGTGATTTTACTGTGCATATAACCGCACCACATTTCAGCTCAGGGCTGTCTCTGACGGTCTTAAACATAGCGTGAGTATTCTCGGAGCTCCAGATTCTATTGTGTCTATTGACAATGCTGTTCAAATTAAATGTGATCTCGACTGAGAAAAGGAAACGTTTCAGATAGTCATTGTCTTCTTCACTCTAAGCGAGCGTGGCAATAGTAAAGTCATAAGGAGCACTGTAATCCGTTAGTTGGAGTGAGTGAACGATGTGGACTTCGTATCCACGGAAAAGGAATTGTTTACGTAGGATGCGGTGCACTGATGTCTGCGGAATCTGCAAATCACGTGAGGCTCTGTGGACTGACTTCTTGGGATTTCTCACGAAGGCGTCTCTTATTGAATTATCTGCGCACTAAATTCAGGCCTGGCTGTTCTAGAAAGGTCACATCGTGATGCTTTTAGCATTGGTGGCTGTCTATGATGTACCATCTGAAATTATCTCTGGACTGATTTTGGTCACTGTGTATCGTGATACCAGAGGACACAATGGGCTTTCTCCAGGTTTGAGTAAATGATGCTTGTAAATGCTGTACGATTCCGCTGTTGTTACGTCAATAGGGCCTGTGACAAACTAACAGTAAGTACGTATTGACACTAGAACTGGAATATGTCAGAGGCAGTTCAAGATAAAAAGTATTTATATATGTGTCTCTTTTGTGCTTTATGACCGTCTGTAATCAGGGAAATACTCCTGGAACACCCGTTATTATAATCATTTGCATTTGCTGGACAGAACCGTCAATCTGATAGCGTCGCATAATTCTAGTGCTCTTGCAGTGGCATTTCAAAATGAACAAGTAATAATTTGATCCTTAAGACACGTCGCAATTATGATGTAACTTTTGGTTGACGCTATATGACAACCCACTGTAATGAAAGAAAGTGCCTTATCTGAAGGTGGGCGGTGCCGTTTTTCAGTAAGTTAGTGAAGTTGGCAGCGCCTGCTTCAGATGACGCTGCGCAACTTCGATTGAGATAAGCAGTCAGGCGGAAATATTGTCTACATTCAGACTGAAATTGAGAAATACGTTTTGTTTTGCTCTGTATGATAATAAACAAACATTGCGCAAAGTTTTTGCTTGTTTTTCAATTTTCTGTATCATCTCAAACGTCATATGAACCCGTGGACTAGAAAAGCCAGACAACACAGAACAAGTTGGTGTGAGGTTATCAACTGGAGTTGAAAATTTCAGAATCTTCTAATCGGGCTTCGACATTAGTCCTAAACAAAATACACGTAGATCTCAGCACACTGCCAAATACCTTTATTATCTACAGGCCAAAATTGTCACCCGGTCCCAGTCGGGCAGGTTACCTGTCTAAAGCGCCCAGGGTGCCACAAAAATTTGATTTTCAGTACTTTGTGTAGTTATTAAACAAATTTCAAATTCTGTCATAACCTACTCACTAAGAGGTTATGTCATTGTACAACAAGGCTAAGGAGTTGTAACGTTTTGTGACGTTATAAACGCTGAGATGAGATGAAACAAAAATTTTCTTAAAACAGAGCACAAATCATCGAACTGTTTTGTGCATGACATTTTGATTCTTTAAGTAATGAGTGGTTGCAGAGTTACTGGTATTTACTAACACGTTAGTGATTACCATTTATGTCGCTATCATTGGTCCATAAAAACTTGGTATGCTTTGACACCAAATTAATAATGTCAATACGTGTAAAGAATGTGAAAGGCTGTTTGTCAGAGAAACATTTAACTTACCGCGGGCAGGGTTCGTCGCATCCTCTGATCGCTGCCAGTTCGTTCTGCGGCCGACAGTACGTGGCTCTACATTCTCATTATATCTGTTGACCACAGCGTTCAGTGGGCCCATATTTGCCTGTGAGCGAAGCACTTTCATCCCGGCGTCAAAGATCAAGGGCCGCTTGTGCAGCATCCAAACGTTTAAACAGAACCAAAAGTATTATAAAGTTAACCACTTCTGTGAAATGTCATTTTTCATCTTCCGCTGCTTCACATTTGCCCTACAGGTGATACATATTACTTGCTCCACGTGCTCCTCACTGTTATTTATTCACTACTTTTCAATAAATGTGAATCTTTTTTTATTCTCGTGTTCTGAGCTTGATCTTATTTCCTTCTTTACGAGAAACTAAAGAGGATAGTAATACATTAACATATTCAGTCCGGTAATGCACATATATAGATAGACTCATTTATAACTGTGAGACACCGAGGGGTTGGTTCCGCGTCCTAATCGGAAAGGGTTTTCTCCCTCCAGGCGCAGTTCTTCACGTGAGCTGTCGTGTCTTGACTGGATGCGTTGCATCTAGATGACGTTTTATTCACAAGCGTTAAGGCCACTGTCATGTTCGTATTGCATAATGTTGAGAGAAGGGGGAGGCTGAAACCTGGTACTGGCACGTAACCTACACCTGTGGAATAGCAAGAAGGTGGCCATCGAGCACAGCATTATGAATTTCTGTAATCTCAGAGACGTCTGGGACACTCGGTATTATAGTCATTTGCATACGAACAGGACTGGCATTCACTGACGGTCCTCTAAATCTAGTGCTCTTTCAGAGTCATTTGAAATTGAGTAAATGATAAACTGATCCATTAATTATAACGTAACATTTGGCTGACGCAATAACAATGACGTCAAAGTCGCTGTAATAAAAGAAGCTGCCTTATCTGAAGGTAGACAGGAAGGGAATCCGGGGACTAAACTTGATAGACTATGAAAACAGCAGATCCCATACGACTGGATAGACACTGGAAGACATACGAAGAGAGTTTTCTCAACAGCCCAGTATTTGCTTAAACAAGGTTGGAGAACCACGGAAGAACTATGTGAGACAGTGCACCTGACCACTGGTCGTTAATCCATTACGAGAATTTGATTCGTGTCTCACTCACCTCCTTCTCTCGCAGTCTAGGGTGCTGTGAGTTTTCTTTTTGGACTGCTTACCTTTGTTGCCTTCTCCGACTAAACTAAAAAAGAAATCTCAGTAATGACATAAAATGTCCCTTTTGATGACTATATAATCTTAAAATTCAGTGTAATTTCTGCTTATTTGGAAATTCTTTGTCTCTGTCTAAAAGCGAAATTTATGCTTTTTTATAAGTACAAAGAATTCAGATAGTGATGCGAAATCCAATCACTTGGTCATTCTTTGTTATTGTAATAATTCTTTCCTACTGTACCACCATGCACTCGAGCTATTAGGTCGTGTACATCTATCGGTGGAGTACCTTTAAGTCTCCCAGAAATAAAAATATAGTGAATTAAGGAACGGAGACATCCGGGAGGACGACGGTTACATCCCGCGTACAGCTATCCTGATTTAGGTTTCCCGTGATTTCCGTAAATCGCTTCAGGCAAATATCGGGATGGTTCCTTTGAAAGGGCACGGTCGACTTCCTTCCCCATCCTTCCCTAATCTGATGGGACCGATGACCTCGCTGTTTGCCCCCCTTCTTCAAAAACCAACCAACCAAGAAACGGGGAGGGTGGATGCCACAACATCGGACTTCCACTACTAATCAGTTTCCGTGGAAACGTTTCACTTAAATACGAGTAGTTACACACATTCATACCAAAGTGTGGCGGCGCATCATCACGCTGAAACCATAGCTGTCACCAAACACCAAGTGGAACGTTTTTTGATGCATCAGGCAAAGTACTGAAAAGAAACGTACAACAGCGTTATACTTGGGCGGCAACGGGTAAGGGCCCAAAGGCACTCCATTCACGATTCCAGGCCTGAGGTTTATGCCAAAGTGTGAATGAAATCCACGTTCACGTGTGAGATGTGGGTTGTGTTCCGACCAATAATGGCTGTTTTGGAGATGAAAATACCATCACGAGAAAAGCTAGGTTCTTCAGTTCATATCACACTATTTATAAAACATGCGTTATCTTCCAGTTGCTTCAAAGGCCATTCACAAGACTGTTCTCGTCGTGTGCGGTCTTCTGACAGCTGCTGCTGAGTTAACGCGTAATGCTATGAAAGCAGTTTTTCATCGTGTAACACTTCAACAGCCGGTCTTTGAGATATCTGGAACTGCCTAGCAATATCACGACTGCTCCACCGAGGTGACTGGTGAACAATTTCAAGAAACGCGTCCTCTGTTTGTAGAGCACGTCTAGTTCTTAAACGACCTCTACACATTACTTGTGGACGAAGATTACCGGTTTCCTGCAGGCGTTGCTCCAGGCGACGAAAAACATTCTTATCAGGTCGGTGCCTTTGAAGGCATCGTGCAGCATACGCACGAGCAGCAGCAGTTTCTTATCGCATACACCCAGCAACAGAAGCGTATTGTCGTATCCATCGCTTGTGTACTCCATAGGGAAGCTGCCGTACGTGAACTTGACAGGGCCAGTTACGGCTGTGCAATGCGCGGTTAGTAGACACATTCATGCAGTTTGATGGATCCTGCTCTCATGTGATAGTCTGTTCTCATGAGACAAAATGTCCTGCATAAAAACAACGAGAACTAGGGAGCGGGAGGCTAAAATTAAAAAACAAAGGGACCCGGTGGCGATTCGAACCATGGCTCCATAGTGGATGTGGGTTTGATGTCCCAGCAGTCTACTCAGTTTTTTTTCGCTTTTTTTGTTCATTACTGTTCGTAGCGGACGTTACATGACATTCGTTGATGATCCCTTCACTCAGTTTTTTTTAATATTATTTTATTACAGTGACCAGCCAGCTCTCTGACCTTACGCGCTGAGCTACCGTGCTGGCGAAATTTTCAAATTGTGTGGGAATTCCTAAGGGACCAAACTGCTTTGAAGAATAACACACACACCCTAAGAATAACAACACACACATCCATGCCAAAGGGAGGGCTCGAACCTCCGCCGTCAGCGGCCGCGAAATCCGCGACATGACGCCTCTAACCGCGGGGCCACTCTGGAACACGCTAAGCAACCGTGCCGGCATTCAGTGAGCTACAACGGCTGTGACGATTAAGGATAGCGATACATGTTTCTATGTACATTCCGATGCGCTGTATGATGCGATGTTCTTTCCAGTTATTCGTTTCCACACATGTGTTTCCAAAATGCACCCGATCTGATTTTACGATATAAAGTTGTGTCTTGAATTTGGATGAGGAATTGCATGCGGAGCTCCAAGTGCGGCATTTTTTCTTCACCCTATACTTCTGCTTGGTTCTCCTTGATCATATAATCCCCAAATTCTGCACTTTCTCTAGTTCTTTACGGTTGTTCTGAAATTGTTGGTGCTCGGTGTGGGATATCTCTTCCATTTCATACATTGTTATATCTGCAATCTCGTTATTCACTATGAACGCTACAGCTAGCTGCTAAGGAACCTTTGTTTACATCCATTTTCCCCTCTTCATTACTGCTCGCAGATTTTCCTGAGTGATTTTTCGATCAAAACTTATCAATACGAGCAGCGTTACTTGTGTCAATCTGTGACTGTTCTGTTGTTTCACATGGTGAATTCGTAGATACTTCCGCTGGTTTTATCGTCTATCGCATTTCAAGACATATCGCTTGTGCGTCCCTTCGTGTCACCTTGAAGTAACTCTATTATGGACCTTTCTGGTTGTTTGCTATAAACTGTCATATCGCACTTTGATGGGCACATCGTTTACATTTTGTTGTCTCGACACTAAGAGTATCAGCTGTGCTATCATCTTCAGCTACACTATTCACCTGGGCTTGACCGTTAGCTAATAGGTCAATATCAGCTATTCTTAAATCGTTATGACTCTCCACGTAAACTCAAAGGAGGAAATATACGTTAGTTTGTAAAATTTCGAATACTACTTCTATGTTCAACCTTATTGATTACAGTTCAGTGTTCGACGTCTGAGTTTTAGGCAGCTGTCTTTGTTTATTACATCGTCTTGACCCTATTTTCAATTGCCTGTTTTACCACGTAATTCGAGAAGGTGGGAGTTTACAGAAGTATCTTGGTTTTATCAGGACTGGGCACATTGCTTATCAGGGTGTATCCACGACCCTTATTTACACAAAGATGTCTAATGGCAGTCTTCTAACCTCTTCTCTTTATTTTAAAATAACCGGTTCAGGGCCAACTGCCCATCTCCATATCACCTGTTATACTTACGACGTAAATTGTCGATATAGAACTTCATTGCCATTACTCCGTAATTGTTACAAATGATCTGAAAATATGGAGTTGGCCAGAAGCAGGTTATTTGAAAAAGAAACAGAAACAAAAGAGAAGCGATTTGCAGGATGAAATTTTTTATATTTGGCTAATTTGGCGGTCTGTCGTAATTCAGTGTGGCGTCTATGTGTCTATGTCCATGGCGTCTTTCTTCTACCATGCCACACTGGCAGGGTATTTGCTGGACTCCTGGTTTGTGAAGGTCTAGATCATCCTTTATTGAACCTATTAGGGTCAGTATTTTCGGTGGTGAGTGAAATAAACATTTCACATTCTCTCCAAGATTATGCTTTTCTGGTGACTACCAGCAAGGATTGCACATTAGTGATTTGTATTCTACTATTCTTCCTGATGTTATCTTGATACAGCCTATCGTAATGCACGCCTTACCTGCTTGCTGCTGTACCCATATCTTCAGAATGTTTTCTTCAGGTGCTTCACCTGAGCCGGAAGGTTCTCTTTGGCGAAGATCGATCGCTCCCTGTGAACAACTGTGCGTAAGATGCCTTTGTGCTGGGAGATTTACTGACTACTTATATCTCGTTTCGGCTTCACCAGGACATCAAAAACGTGGAGGACGACAGTCTGTTCTATCTCCACGGTAAACTGCATGTTATGGTGTAGCGAGCTGTGATGAAGAAATTCACCTACGCTGTCCCATTCGTTTGGCCAAACGAGAAACGTGTCATCTATACAATGGTTGAAAGAGGTTGGTTTTAGTGGGTTTGGTCCAGGGCCTTCTCTTCGAAATCGTCCATGAACAAATTCGACACAATATGATAGAGGACAAGGCATGGCAATGCTGCCCGTCTGTTCATAATAATTTCCATCGAACAGTAAGTAAGTTGCAGTAAGCACAAACTCGAAGGGGCTCTCAGGTCTCAAATTTCTTATCAACTCCATGGGGTCCTCTAGAGGTACTCTAGTGAAGAGTGATATTATATCAAAACCCATAAACAGGCCACTGTCATTGAAACGAAGGTATTGTAGATGTTGTACAAAATGAATGGAATTTCGGAGCTGACGTTGGAATTTCCCCACACATGGATTCAGGAAAGTATTCATGTGTTTTTCCAACCAATATGTGGCTGCTGCTATATTGATAACCATGGGACGCGTTGTAATGCCTTCTTTGTGGACGTTTGGCAGCCCAACAGTCGTAGTGGAGCAACTGCTCTTGGTTGAAGTTTCATAACAGTTTACGCATCGAAGGACTGTGAAGAAGTTTCTCTGGAGACGAGTTGTGCATCTCCCTCCATTCGGCGTGTTCAAAAACTTTCTGTTTATGTTCTGCGCGGAAGGGCAACACAGTAGTGCCCCCTTGGTTAGCGGGAAGGACCACCAATTCTGGTTCGTCACGTAACTCGGGGACTGCCGCTCTTTATGCCGATGAAATGTTTATCTTCGGTGGTGCAGTCCTGATCAACGCATAGCGCATTTCATGGCATATTTCTTCGATCTTCGATCTTGGTAGTAATGTTGGAGTTGGGATAAATATTTAGCCATTTCCCGTTCACCGACATTGGTGCATCGTTGATTGTTCTTCCCGTAGGGTTGAGAGCAGTTTGCTTAAGCGGTTCTTGTGTGATTTTCTAAAGTGCTGTTACACGTTCATACATCGACATCTGTATAGTTGTAGATTTTTCACGTCCTCTGTCCGCTTTTGACAGCGACAACCCACTCCCAAGAGGTGGGAGGATTACTAAAGGTATCTTTCAAAGGACGTTCAATAGTTTACCGAGGTGACATCCAGGCAGTGGCGAGTATGGAGGATTCTGTCTCTTACCAGTGCCAAATTGAATCGGTTTTTGATGCGAATGGCCGCTACTGTTTTTGCGTGGGAAGATATCTTGACGAACAATGGTATCAAATTTTTATCTCGATATCTAAGAGGGAATGTGAGTGAGCAGAGCGGCAGCTAGTTCTTGTTCCGCTCCTTGTCCAGCATCTTCACTTATTGAAACATTTCCTCCCCGTAACAGTATCTGACATCCGTTCTGATGTTTCCCCGGCTTATTCTAACTTATGGAGTTCTCAGGCGTCCGCTCGGGTCACGTCGTACGTTTACCATGATGTTGTTGTTGTTGTTGTGGTCTTCAGTCCTGAGACTGGTTTGATGCTGCTCTCCATGCTACTCTATCCTGTGCAAGCCTATTCATCTCCCAGTACCTACTGCAGCCTACATCCTTCTGAATCTTCTTAATGTATTCATCTCTTGGTCTCCGTCTACGATGTTTACCCTCCACACTGCCCTCCAATACTAAATTGGTGATCCCTTGATGCCTCAGAACATGTCCTACTAACCGATCCATTCTTCTACCCAAGTTGTGCCACAAACTCCTCTTCTCCCCACTTCTATTCAATACCACCTCCTTAGTTATGTAACCCACCAATCTAATCTTCAGCATTCTTCTGTAGCACCACATTTCGAAAGCTTCTATTATCTTCTTGTCTAAACTGTTTATGGTCCATGTTTCACTTCCATAAATGGCTACACTCCATACAAATACTTTCAGAAACGACTTCCTGACACTTAAGTCTATACTCGATGTTAACAAATTTCTCCTTGCCATTGCCAGTCTACGTTTTACATACTCTCTACTTCGACCATCATGAGTTATTTTGCTCCCCAAATAGCAAAACTCCTTTACCACTGTGTCTCATTTCCTAACCTAATTCCCTCAGCATCACTCGACTTAATTCGACTACATTCCATTATCCTCATTTTGCTTTTGTTGATGTTCATCTTATATCCTCCTTTCAAGACGCTGTCCATTCCGTTCAACTTTACCGTGATATTTCGGCAAAAAGACCCATTTACGTCCTCACTAGTGTCCATCCCGTTTGTCAGCAATATATTTTTCGTGGAAGCCAAGATCGCTTTATATTAAGACCTTTATTCCAATTACTAGTTTCAACAGAACCGTGAAGTCATCTTGAGACTGGCGTTACAGTTGGTGTTTACGTTCACACACATATGTCATCCTTACTTTGAGAACCAAGTGTAAATACATGCTCACCACTGCCTGGATAACGCCTCGAAAAAGTACTGGATGTCCTTTGAAAGGTAGATTTAGCGCTCTCTCACCTCACGGGAGTTGGTTAACGATGTCATATGGGCACAGGCCGACAGAGCACTAAGAAAATCTACAGCTATACAGATGTCGATGACACACGTATGTGAACATATAAGGCAAGTGTAGCGCCAGTCTGAAGATAACAGTACGATTCTGTCAAACCTAGTAACTGAAACAAAGGTCTTAAAATCAAGTGATTTGGGCTTTCACATTATATTTATGTAAACTGAGATCGTCCCAATAACATGTGCAAGTTTGTTTCAGTTCGCACTGGGATACAGGATTCTGACAAAATTAAAACAGAATGAGCGATTTATTTGCCCCATCAGTGGTAGATTTTGACTAACACCTACATTTCTTTTGTTACCTTGTTTCACACTACTAGGTTCAGTAAAGACTGCTCTAGACCTTTACAAACCAGAGATTTATTAAATCTGCTGCCAATACGGCAAGGCACGCGTTGGGGAAACTGTTCGCACGGTAAAAGAGGAGTGCCGTAAACTCCGCAGTGATCCATGCCACACCATCAAATCAGCTGTGGTTGACCACAGTATAAAGACTGGTCATGCTATGGACTACATAACCAACATACTAAAAAAGAAAAAGAAAGTAAAAGAAAAATAAGATTGCCCTGATCTAGTTTCAAATTTCATGATCATTTCCATAATTCTGCAATATGAGTTTTAGAGAATGATGTATTTGTTATACAGCATAGAGCGCATGAAAATTATTTAAGCCGACGAAATTTGGGAGGTTGTACGGGACACCACAACAAATGTTTTTCTCTAATGTCATCTTTTCCTTTGAGGATATCTTAAACTGAAAACAGGAGTTTTCTCTGGATGAAAATTAATTAAACCAACAAAATTCTTAATGTTGCATGGGACATTGAAAACACTTTTTCTGATGTGTTTTCGTTTGAGGCACCATTGTAGAAGGACATAGGACATCACATCTTGCTCACGGTAGACAAAAAGTAAAATAAACAATTTTTATTGTTTATTACCAAGAGACAACAACATTAACACAACACAATTACTTCAAACATACCTCAACTGACTTGTAAAGAAAGGTTACACCTTCGGGTCATACCCTGTCTAACACGGTCAAAGACTGCAGTAGTGTCCTTAATTTCTCCCGCTGAAGCTACTATTATCCGGTCAACTGTATCCTCTTCTCATTCAACTGGCGTTTTGTAAATAAGGCTGGGCATCTCTCCCACACAAGAAAGTCCTGAGGGGTCAAATCAAGAGATCGAGTAGGCCTTGATACAGGACCACATATGCCAATCCACTTTCCTGGGAACTATCGGTTCAAAAATAAATGCACAGGAAAACTGAAATGTTCCGGCGCCCCATCATGCTGGAACCACATGCGATGTCTTGTAGGGAGTGGCAAGTCATTCAGCAACACTGGCAATGCTCTAGCGAGGAAATAGTAATAACGCCTGCCATTTAACTCCTAGGTAGGAGATATGGCTCATTTAAATAGTCACCAACAACACCTGCCCACACATTCACGAAGAAACGCGATTGATGAGGACGAGTAAATGCGACATGTGTTTCAACGTCACTCAAAACATGCAAATTGTGGATGTTGAAGGTCCCATCCTAAAATATCATTGTATTCACTAGAGGTGTATCTCACCATTAGTAAATATGTAGTGTGCTTGTTCCAGACATACAACTAAACGTGAATGTGAAACAGTTATTACAATTGAAGAGCGAAGTATGCCCTTTACTGGTATGACACGAACCGTTGCAACAACAAATCAGTCCTTTTGAGAATAGAAATAATCAGTCGTCAGCTGCAGAAATTTTTATTAAGTTAATTAATAAAAATTATTTGCAGCTTACGTCTTATTGTTTCTATTCTCAAAACGTGGTTCACAGCTATTGATTTTATACCCATGAATAAAGTTTAAAAAAAATCAATCATTACGGCTCAAGAGCGAATACGCCATATTTCAGGTCAAATAATGGTCACTGGAAATCATGACACTAGAGACAAATATTTGTTTTGACGTTTCTTACAACCTCCCAGAGTTTATCGGTTTAAATAATTTTCACCCTGTATATCAACAATGTCCAAAACCATACATTAAGATATATTTACTAAAATGAGAAACGGAGAAAGTTTCTCAGTTACGAAATTTAGATTTTCGTTGGTTCTTCCGTCTTCTGGTATTGCGAGATCACGATCTGTTAAACGGAGACAGCAGTCCTCTCGGCCCCTCAATATTAGCACTTGTTGAGACAATATGTTTCTTAAGGCTGCAGCTGTCATTAACGAGATGACTTGCTGAATTCTGTCGACTACTCGTCAAGGGAAAATAGATTATCAGTATCTCCGATGAACTAAAATATATTTTAAGCGCATTAGATTACTTCTTCACTAATAGGATCGAAAAGATCGTATGCAGTTTGGTGTGTGCGGAGCAGGTGGACTCGAGGCGTTCTGCCTGTAGTCGCGCTGCTGCACCTTGAGTAAGCAGCTGTCATGGCGTTCTCTGTATGCACCTGTAGGCACAGGGCACCGGGTGGACCGAGCGTCGAGCGTCGGACTACCGACTTTCTTCTTCTTCACACACTAAGCGGCGCGCAACTACTGTATGACGAATACTAAACAGTACCGCTGCGTCTAGTCCTGTTGTTTTCCAATCTTGTGTGAGCTGGGCTTTACGGGCTAGCATATCGGACCGCCAAATCCTCGCTCGAGCACGGCAGGCACAAACGGTGCCACGTTTCCTGTCTGCCATTTAATATCTAAGGTGTAGGAAGGTGATCTGACACCGTACCTTGTGGATGGGTACCCCCATAATTATTGCTGTGGCGTCTTATGTTAAATGAATAGTGACATTATCATAGTGACGAACACAGCAATTCAGTCTATAACATCGGCGGAATTTAAAACAGTTTTTGATTTCTACATCTACACCTACATGACTACTCTGCAATTCACATTTATGTGCTTGGCAGAGGGTTCATCGAACCACAATCATACTGTCTCTCTACCATTCCACTCCCGAACAGCGCGCGGGAAAAACGAACACCTAAACATTTCTGTCCGAGCTCTGATTTCTCTTATTTTATTTTGATGATCATTCCTACCTATGTAGGTTGGGCTCAACAAAATGTTTTCGCATTCGGAAGAGAAAGTTGGTGACTGAAATTTCGTAAATAGATCTCGCCGCGACGAAAAACGTCTTTGCTTTAATGACTTCCATCCCAACTCGCGTATCATATCTGCCGCACTCTCTCCTCTATTACGTGATAATACAAAACGAGCTGCCCTTTTTTGCACCCTTTCGATGTCCTCCGTCAATCACACCTGGTAAGGATCCCACACCGCGCAGCAATATTCTAACAGAGGACGAACGAGTGTAGTGTAAGCTATCTCTTTAGTGGACTTGTTGCATCTTCTAAGTGTCCTGCCAATGAAACGCAACCTTTGGCTCGCCTTCCCCACAATATTATCTATGTGGCCTTTCCAACTGAAGTTGTTCGTAATTTTAACACCCAGGTACTTAGTTGAATTGACAGCCTTGAGAATTGTACTGTTTATCGAGTAATCGAATTCCAACGGATTTCTTTCGAAACTCATGTGGATCACCTCACACTTTTCGTTATTTTGCGTCAACTGCAACCTGCCACACCATACAACAATCTTTTCTAAATCGCTTTTCAACTGATACTGGTCTTCGGATGACCTTACTAGACGGTAAATTACAGCATCATCTGCGAACAACCTAAGAGAACTGCTCAGATTGTCACCCAGGTCATTTATATAGATCAGGAACAGCAGAGGTCCCAGGACGCTTCCCTGGGGAACACCTGATATCACTTCAGTTTTACTCGATGATTTACCGTCTATTACTACGAACTGCGGCCTTCCTGACAGGAAATCACGAATCCAATCGCACAACTGAGACGATACCCCATAGGCCCGCAGCTTGATTAGAAGTCGCTTGTGAGGAACGGTGTCAAAAGCTTTCCGGAAATCTAGAAATACGGAATCAACTTGAGATCCCCTGTCGATAGCGGCCATTACTTCGTGCGAATAAAGAGCTAGCTGCGTTGCACAAGAACGATGTTTTCTGAAACCATGCTGATTACGTATCAATAGATCGTTCCCTTCGAGGTGATTCATAATGTTTGAATACAGTATATGCTCCAAAACCCTACTGCAAAACGACGTCAACTGTTTCACTAAAATAGATAAAATGGACTGTTTGAAACTTTACATATCTCCTGCAAAGCTATGATACTTCAGAAGCAGTGTGTCCACTCAAGTCTTACTAATAATCCATCGGATTTTATGGCTGCTACAGTATTCCCATTTTCTTAGTTAGGGCTGTATTAGCTGCAGGTTTCGCTCGAAGTCATCGAAGGAGGATTAATCAATAGTTTACCGATCGACGGAAAAGTTTTAGATAGAGTAGCTGTTGCTCTCAAGGAAAACTGTAATATTTGTCAGTCAAGTAAATGCTAAACAGCAGGTCTTGAGATTTTTGTTGGGTGTTTTAGAAAAGTTGCGATAGAAGAACATTTCCTGTATTATCCTTAGCCCTAGTAATATTGACGCATTTTTCATAACACGCATTACCAAGGGGTGGGAGGGGGTTGTACTTTATGCCCACCCTACAAAAAACTGAAAAAATATTATTCGTTTTTCTTGTTGACGTAATCAAGAACATGATTTTCAAAGTCCTACTCATGTTTAAGTAGGATACAGAACCTGAAAATATCTTTCAGCACACTTTTAACGATATCAACAGACTTTCAATAACATGTACTATCAACAGCGGCGGGCGCACTTTATCCCCACAGAAAAAAAATTTAAAAAATACAAATTTCGTTAATCGGTGCAGGCTTTCATTCATAACTTACTGATTAAACAGATATTGATGCGTAAGTGAGGTCCTGAACCTGAATATATTGAATATGACATTCGTCAGGGAAGTGAGACTTAAATTTTTCGGTGAACTTCAACTGAAAAATTTTAAAAAATACGGTACCTGCAAAGAATTAAGCAAAAACAACAAATACTTTTCTAAAATATAAAGTAACTGACTAGATTACAATAATTTCAAAAGGTGGACATAAAGTACCCGTCCCTTCCTCGGTATTGCGAGGGTTAAAGCACTCAGTTGAATTATTAAAAGAACTGTGGCTGCAGAGGACGGAGACAGTTCTGTACATTCTTTACAAAACTCATCAAATCAGCTTTGGACCTAGTAATCTGCAAACAGGAAAGTGACTGCTGGGGCCTCTAATAGCAATAATAACCCTTTTGTCACGAAGACTGTGTAAAATCAAGTTTTAAAACGTATTTGTGAAATCATTTTCTGCATACGGGGTACCACAGCCGTATATATGTTAAAAGACACGTTGAAATACACAATACATCGACATCTATAGTACTTCAAAATAGCCTGCAAGGCCGACACTGGCTAACCGTGCAAGATGTAATAAAGTGAATATTTCTCAAAACCAGGCACTGCAGAATGCTTCAAAAAAGCGTTTTAATACGTTTGAAAGCTAACTATAAGCGTTTTGCACAGTGTGCACTTCATTTTCGTGATACACGCTATCCTCTTAACGTAATTCATTATTAATTTTCCTCTCCAAAAATATTTAAAGTTTCAACTGAAACATTGTTAATATTTACTTGTACAATCACATTAGAAATCTAAACTGCTACTGTACCAGACACGTAACATATCCATAAGAGCTCGGTATACATTTTAGTGTTTTGTCTATTCCTGTAAACCAATAGTAAAATGCTTCATACCGTATTAACTATGTAACTTCTGTAAGACGAGACAGGAATACCTCACCCGAACAGTAGACCAAGTTAACGACCTTAGGTTGTTTGTGGCTGCCAGTAGACTGGTGACCTCTGTAATAGATTAAAATATATAAATTAGTGCCTTGGTCACATCATATTTTATTAAAATGCATAGGCAGCGCCTACGAACGGACGTGTCGCTGCTGTACTCGTTGGAACTGATGATGGCCGCAAAGCGGAAGCCGTTCATAAATCTTGAGAAACTAAAGAGTGTACAAAACACTGATTTATAAAAAGTAAACCAAGTGTCACCACTAACCTTACAGATGTGATCCACAAAGACATTAATAGCTGGCTTTATTAAATGTTTGTTATAGTTTATTTTGTTGGTTTATTTATTAATAAAAATTATTGTGTACTTTACTGTGTACTCTCTTTATATTTATTCATTGTTCAGCTTTTTACTTTTTACAATCATTATCACCACGTTGTCAAAGATGTTGTTTACAATTCATTATCACCACACAGTCAAAGATGCCATTTACTGTGCATTTGTGGTTCAGTCTAGACGTGTAACTTCTTTTCCAACGTCGTTTAGAAACAACTTCACTTCTTTGGCGACAATTGTTAGTAAATGTCTGATGATGGCCTTGTAAGCCGAAAACTAACACAATAAATTATTACTATAGAGCAAAAGCTAACTAGCGCTTTTCATTTATTATATTTATGACATTAAAACAATATCTAAGCATTGCAGCAAGCAGCAGTTAAAATAAGACCCATTAATTCTACAAGAATTTACAACCTAAACATGTAAATATGTTTTTACAATAATTCAGTAAATCAGAGATATGGACTACAAACAGGAATCGATAATTCTACTGATTATAACTGAATTCGCCCTATATTTATCCATCTTTTGAGCATTATTTATAAGAAAATTGAGACGATCAGTTGAATAATAAATAATGTAACAACGAACAGAAATTCAGCTATTTAATTCTTGACAAGCTCCCCTCAAAAATCAGATGTAACGATACACCATTTCGTAAGAGTAAGATCCTTCAGTTTAAGAACAGCGGTAAAATTTACCTCGGAATCTCATGGTGCTGCAGCAATGGCCTGTCGGAGGACTTGATGAATCTGGTCATGCTTGTAATACCTTTAACAAAACCTGAGTTTCATCGGATAGAATACTGAAACGAAGAAACCTACATGAGGTATCTTCTTTATTAATGACGATTTATGTAAATATGGAAACGGAAATTGGAATTTGTGTGATTGAACTTCAGAGCTCAGAGAAAGATAACTACTAAACGTATAAATTGGGCTGCGACAATTTCCCCACAAATTAATCACCCTGAAGCGCGAATCTGATCCCAGTTGATTGAGAGTGATTTGGTGATCGGATGTCGATTATCCGGTTAACTAGTTTACAGGAAGGTCTGTCCGATGACGCTGTTTCCGCTTCTGATAATTTCGTGTCTTGATATAACTGATAATTCCGCCAATCTACTTCCATGAAATTGTGTTCTAATAACTGGATCAGTGACGGCGGCACGCCAGTATTCATTTGGACAGCGGGAGTCCACAAATGGGCACTGCGGTAGCACACAGTAGTTGTCACCAACCCTTTGTGGAAGATGTTTTGTTAAATGTGTTTTCTTTCTCTTATCAATAACAGTTTACAATATCATGGTGTTCAAATGGCAGAAAGGTTATTCAGTTTAAAAGTAATTCACTTAGTATTACTTACATCTACGACAAATTTACTTAAATCATAAGATTAAAGTCTGTTATTTGGTCCTCAGGAACGATACATAACAAGGAAAATAAAGAATACGTTATGTGAAATAATGTTCTGTAATTACAGCAAACGTAACACTGCTGTGCTCTTATGAGTGACGTTGCCGGTAACTTCGTGGGAGAACACACTACGTTTTCATAAGTTTGTGTTACACTTTTGAGCCTAGTAACACATTCTTTCCATGGTCTGCCTGCTTGTCAAAATAACATAGAGGTACGGGTTAAAAGTAAACTGAAAGTACTATACCTTGAAGAACGGAAATTAGTATACAGTAACATCATCACAAAGTCATTCTAGAAAATGTGGTACGACAGTAAAACCTAAGGTAGAGTGACGGACAGCAAACGGTAGGCTCAGTGCATAGGCTGGGATGTCCAGATGAAGCTCCAACGTATTAAGTAAGATAGTGTTTGCTTCGTCTGTTCCTCTAGGTGTGTAGGTCGTATACTAATGGTATGAGATGAGTGTTTGTAACGCATGACATACAGTGTACCTCCTTCGCAGTTGTGGTGTGTTATATGTGGGAAACAGATGTCTTCTTACATGCAACTCCATATTAAGCTATTGTGGTACGGGGATCAAGAGATAGGATTTTTGGAAAAATCGAGGTGCTTGCCATACGTGTCATGAAATCCGAAAATCATGGTGCACTCTCCCTGGCGGAGGGTACATGAAGTACTAGATTTCTTTCCCATACCCTTTTCTGTTTGTGGACATTTTGCCGCAAAAACTTGTCAGCATGCAACTGAATAACCTCAATTCCATTTTTATGTACAACTACCACAAAACTGTGAATCTCTTAATTTTGTGTGCAAAACTACATTGCTGGACAACGGCCGCACACAGAAGAAATGATCGAACTGTCAGTGTAACTTCATACACGTAAGCACCATTGGTGGGTATAAAAATGACTGAGAGTTGCAATTCTCTGTGAGAAGTAGAACGGCTACCAGAGTGTATCAATGTTTAAAGTTGTCCAGGACTGGCAGGATGCATAATTGCCATTAATAGTGTCACATATTGAATGATGACTATGAAGGACACGGAAATGTCACGCATTCTTGTGACAATCTCAGAGATGCCTCGTTGTACATCCCTATTAGACTGTTTAAATGAGTCCTGGAAGATCTATATTTGTGGTTCACTCGGATGTGACAGAGACCCGACCGACCACGTCTGACTTCCACAAGAGAGGGTCACCATACCGTACGGCAAACACATCATAACGTCTTCACATCTGCGACTGCCATCCGAGAACAAGTAATGGACTCCTTCCAACGTTTTGTGCCACCCTGCACAATTGGTTGGAGACCAGCAGCTGCCCGACTAGGGAATTAGCGTCCGATGCACAGAATGTCGTTAATCCCACCACAGAAACTGCTGCGTTAGGTTTGGTGTTATGGCCGGGGAATATGGACTACTGATAAATGATATAGCTCTCAGAAATTAACTGCTGTACAGCTACACTATTAATGCCAAACAGCTGGGGACAGCGTGTGCTGTAAAATTTCTAGGCGTAACTATCGAGAGCGACCATAAGTGGAATGACCACATAAAATAGATGACGGGAAAAGCAGATACCAGACTCAGGAAATGTCACTCAAACTCATCCACGACAGAAATGGTTTATAAGGCACTTTTTCGCCCGATTCTCGAGTATTGTTCATCTATCTGGGATCCCTGTCAGATAGGACTGATAGAGGAGATAGAAAAGATCCAACGAAGAGCGGCGCATTTCGTCACGGAATCGTTTAGCTGGCGAGAGAGCGTTACGGAGGTGCTAAACAAACTCCACTGGCAGACGTCACAAGAGAGGCGTTGTGCATCACGGAGAGATTTACTATTGAAATTTCGGGACAGCACTTTTCAGGAGTCGAACAACATATTACTTACCCCCACATATGTCTCGCGTATTGACGACGAGGAGAAAATTCGAGAAATTAGAGCCTATACTGAGGCTTACCGACAATCATTCTGCCCACGCACTATTTGCAAGTGGAACAGGGTTGGAGCGATCAGATAGTGTACCGAAGGTACCCTCCGCCACACACCGTAGGTGTTTAGTATGATGTAGATAGATGTGTTTAGCGATAAACCGCAGTACTACCCCGGCTGACGATCGTCCGCAAATAGAACGACTACGTGAAGGGAGCTCCTAGTCACGTAATGTTTTGCAGATTCACAGCGATTCTATTTCTAGCACCATGGAAGGCCATGACTTCAGGTGACAGCTGGTTCTGACTGAGGGAACTCTGGCATGTCAAGGACATCTTCGTTTTTCTATGTTACCTCTCATGCGACACTATCGTAACTCAACTCGCTCCTGGCACCAGTATCCTCACTGTGCCATGGATTTTTCCTTGGTGGGAGTAATAGAACGTGCACCACGCACCATCGTGATATCAACTGAGGGGATACTTGAGTGACAGGTAGGAGAATCACGGTCTGGAAAGACGAGAACGGTTGGTAGAAGTTGGTGCTGGCCCCATTCCCCTCCATACCACTTCCGATTGATGGGAAACGACAGAGCATGACAAGGAGGCCGATCGGCTTCGCGTGGTCCACTGGGTCTGATCACGGGGTTCTTTTTTCTTAGATATGTATTGATTTTACTCTTTTTAGGGTTTTGTACTTCAGCCTGTAAAAACGAAACCCTTATAGAATCATTCTGGTGTCCGACTTTCTGTTGTCTGTCTGTCCGACTGTTCACATCACGTTTTCTTAGGTACGTCTAGACGTATCAAGTTGAAATTTAAGTCACACATTAAGGTCTACGGTCCCTTAGTGATGCAAAAAAGTGAAGCTCCTAAATCAATGTCGTAAAAAGATAGGGCCATTTATGTCACATGTTTTGATACTCGCAAAATCACTCGTCTAAACCTACAAGGTACTTCCTGTTGACTTAGAATCATGAAATGTGTGGTGTGCGTACTGTAAGACCTTCGGTACACACATTATCAGATTATTTGACTTGTCGTTCTATGCGAGTGTCAGCGACTTGTCTCGTGGTCTTATCGTGGCGTGTTTATCTTCTGCCGTTAGGTCAGACGATAAAAATGCCACTTGCACGCTTATAGTAGCAGATTGATGGTGACCAACTTTAAACAGAACTTGATTAATTTTTACACACATTTATTAAAATAATAAAACATAGACATTACGTAACTTGAAACTTCCTGGCAGATTAAAACTGTGTGCCCGACCGAGACTCGAACTCGGGACCTTTGCCTTTCGCGGGCAAGTGCTCTACCACCTGAGCTACCGAAGCACGACTCACGCCCGGTACTCACAGCTTTACTTCTGCCAGTACCTCGTCTCCTACCTTCCAAACTTTACAGAAGCACTTGCCCGCGAAAGGCAAAGGTCCCAAGTTCGAGTCTCGGTCGGGCACACAGTTTTAATCTGCCAGTAAGTTTCATATCAGCGCACACTCCGCTGCAGAGTGAAAATCTCATTCTGGATTACGTAACTTGATTCTGGATGCTGTTTACAATTGACAATCTGAAGTTCCTTTGGTCTTGGTACGTTAATCTTATTCTCACATATCTCTGATACTTGACAAAGTGTCTATTCATTTATCTTCATGGCTATGTACAGGAATATGGTAATCTTATTAGGCGCAGACTGAAACTTGTCTATAGACTGGTACAGACTAATGCACACTGGTACAGACTAATGCAGACTGACTAATCGGAGGTCTGTACACTCGTTGTAGTACCGCGCGCGTACAGGTATCACTGCGCGAGTGTGATCTGCGAGGAGAAAAGGTTCTACGCTAGCAGCAATCTCATTGGCTGCGTGACATATTAATACGTGGATCGGCGGAAGCAGAATTTGGTCCGTCTCTAGGACAGCGCCATCTCGTAGTGCGGAGACGGACGAGCGCTGCGCCTGCGCTGTTGTGCTTAGCGGGGCGCGCTCTATTGGAAAAGTTGTGTACGC
Source organism: Schistocerca piceifrons (assembly GCF_021461385.2). Classification (NCBI taxonomy): domain Eukaryota; kingdom Metazoa; phylum Arthropoda; class Insecta; order Orthoptera; family Acrididae; genus Schistocerca; species Schistocerca piceifrons. The sequence goes on from NC_060138.1 coordinate 1,008,406,555, forward strand.
GCTGACTACGCGGAACTATGTACACAACACAATGTTTCTGCCATCTCTTATCAGACTGTCTGTTTGTCAGTCTGTCCATATGTCACGACCACTTTTTCGCACGAATGGGTAGACGTATCTATTTGAAACTTATGACGCATACTAAAGTTTGTGGTTCTTGGTGGTATAACAAGCATTAGCTTCAAGTGAATCCAATCAAATAATACGGTCATTTATGTCAGATATTCTGATATTTTCAAACTCACATTTCAAAACTTATAGGGCACTTCCCCTTACAAAGATTTTTGAAAGGTTTCGCAGTGCTAGTAGAAAAAAAATCGGAAACTGATCAATTCTAACTACGTTGTGGTTGTTGTCTTCAGTCTGAAGACTGAGAAGAAGAGGCTTGCACAGAATAGACCGTCATGGAAAGCTGCATCAAACCAAAGTAGCCACTGCAACCTACATCCTTCTGAATCTGCTTACTGTATTCATCTCTTGGTCTCCCTCTACCATTTTTACCCCACACACTTTCCTCCAATACAAAATTCGTGATTCCTGACTGTTTCTGAATGTGTCCTATCAATTAGTCCTTTATTCCAGTCCCGTTGCGCCACAAATTCCTTTTCTCATCAATTCTGTTGAGTAACTACTCATTATTCACGTGGACTACCTATCTAAACTTCAGCATTCTTCTATAATGCCACATTTCGAAAGTTTCTTTTCTTTTCTTATGTAAACTATTTTTCGTCCATGTTTGACTTCCATACGTGGCTACACTCCAGACAAATACCTTCAGGAAAGACTTCCAAACACTTAAATCTATATTCGGTAGTAACAAATTTCTCTTCTACAGAAAAGCTTTTCGTGCCCTTGTGAGTCTATCTATTTCTTTAAGTGCCTTATTTCCTAATCTAATTTCCTCGGCATCACCTATGTTTAATTCGACTACATTCCATTACCCTCGCTTTGCTTTTGTTGATGTTCATCTTACATCCTCCTTTCAAGACACTGTCCATTCTGTTCGTCTGCCAAGTCCTTTGCTGTCTCTGAAAGAATTAAAATGTTATCGGCAAACCTGAACGTTTATATTTCTTCTTCCTGGATATCAATTCCTATTGCAGATTTTTCTTCTGTTTCCTTTACTGTTTTCTCAATGTACAGGTGAATAACATCGAGAATAGGCTACAACCCTATCTAACTCACTTCTAAATAACTGCTTCCCTTTCATGCCCCTCGACTCTTATAAGTGCCGGCTGGTTTCTGTACGAATTGTAAATAGCCTTTCGCTCCTCTATTTTACCCCTGCCACCTTTAGAATTTGAAAGAGAGTACTCCAGTCAACATTGTCCAAAGATTTCTCTAAGTCTACAAATTCTATAAACATAGGTGTGCCTTTCCTTAGACTATCTTCTATGAGAAGTCGCAGGGTTAGTATTGCTTCGAGCATTCCTACAATTCTCCGAAATCTAAACTGATATTCCCCTAGATAGGCTTCTGCCAGTTTTCCATTCTTCTGAAAAGAATCCGTGTTATTATTTTGCAACCGTGGCTTATTAAACTGATAGTTCGGTGATTTTTTACACTTGTCAGCCCCTGATTTCTTTTGAATTGGAATTATTACATTCTTCTTGAAGTCTGAGGGTACTTCGCCTGTATCACACATCTTGCTCACCACATGGAAGAGTTTCGTCATATCTGGCTCTCCCAAGACTATCAGTTATCTGCTCCTGGGGCCTTGTTTAGACTTAGGTCTTTCAGTGCTCTGTCAAATTATTCATGCAATACCATATTTCCCATCCCATCTTCATCTAAGTTTTCTTCCATTTCAATAATATTGCCTTGAAGTACATCTCCCTTGTATAGACACTCTATACGCTCCTTCCCCCTTTCTGCTTTCCCTTCTTTGCTTAGAACTGGTTTTCGATATGAGCCCTTGATATTCATACAGGTGGTTCTCTTTCCTCCAAAGATGTCTTTTAATTTTCCAGTAGGCGCCATGAATATTTCCGTAGTAATATATGCTTCTAAATATTTACATATGTCCTCTAGCCTTTCCTGTTAAGCCATTTTGCACTTACTATCAATCTCATTTTTTAAATGTTTTATTGCCTTTCGCCTGCTTCATTTATTGCATTTTTATATTTTCTCCTTTCATCGATAAAATTCATTGTCTCTTGTGCTACCCAAGGTTTCTACTAGCCCTCGTATTTCCCCTGTAATTGTCAAACTTTCCCTAACGATTCCTCTGAAACTATCTACAATCTCTGATTCTTTCAGTTCATCTTTTTGCAGTTTCTGCAGCTTTAATCTGCAGTTCATAATCAATAAATTCTGGTTCAGAGTCTACATCGTCCCATGAAAATGTTTTACAATTTAGAATCTGGTTCAGAAATCTATTTTACCATTATATAATCAAAATCTATTTTACCATTATATAATAAATCTGAAACCTTCCGGTTTCTCCAGATTCTTTCCATGCAAACAATCTTGTTTCATGATTTTTAAACCAAGTGTTAGCTATGATCATGCATTGTGCAAAATTGTACCAGACGACTTCCTATTTCATTTCATTCCCCGAGGCCATATTCACTAACTATTTTTCCTTCTCCTCCTTTTCCTACTATCGAAATCCAGTAGCCCATGACTATTGAATTTTCTTCTCAATTATTTGAATAATTTTTTATCTCATCACATATTTCTTCGATGTTATTAAACCTACTCCTGCATTACCCCTATTTGATTTTGTATTCATAACCCTGTATTCACCTGACCAGAAGTTTTGTTCCTCCTGCCACCGAACTTCACTAACTCCCAATTTATCTAACTTTAACCTATCCATTTCGCTTTTTAAATTTTCTAACTTACCTGCCCCATTTAAGGGATCTGTCATTCCACGCTCCAATCCGTAAAACACCAGTTTTATTTCTCCTGAAAAAGACTTCCTCGTGAGTAGCCCCTGCCCGGATATCCGAATGGGGGACTATTTTACCTTCGGAATATTTTCCCAAGAGGTCGCCGTTATCATTTAACTATACAGTAGAGCTGCATGCCCTCGGGAAAAACAGCTGTAGTTTCTCCTTCCTTTCAGCCGTTCGCAGTACCAGCAATGCAAGGCCGTTTTGCTTGATATTACAGGACCAGATCAGTCAGTTATCCAGACTATTGCCCCTGCAACTACCGAAAAGGCTGCTACCCCTCTTCAGGAACCACTTTGCCTGTCCTCTCAACAGATACCACTCTGTTGTGGTTGCACCTAGGGTACCGCTATCTGTATCAATGAGGCGTGTAACCCACCACACCAACGGCAAGGTCAATGGTCCAACGGGAAAGTTTGTAACTATATAACATGACAATAATTTTGTTTGTAACTATATCATACGAAAACAATTTTTCCTGACAAAAAGGGTCTTAACAGACGAAGAGACAGACAGATAGATAAAAAATGGAAAAAAATCACACGAAAGTAATTTTTTTGTCACTTGTTATCTGACTGTCTGTCTCTACGTCCTGTTAAGACCCATTTTTATCAGCGAATGGTAGACGTTTGAAGTGGAAATTCACGTTAGATTCTGAGGTCTATACTGTTTTGATAGTGTAAAAATGTTAAGCATCTAAGTCAATGCAATCAAAATATACAGCCATTTATGTCTTATTTCGATAATAGCAAACACGCTCTTAAACGTAGAGGGTACTTCCCCTTTATGTAGGATTATAAAGTTAGGCAAGAGGAAAGGTTTTACAGTACAAGAAAACGAAAGAAAAGAATCAGAAAATGGTTGAAAAAATATTTCTTTTGTCATTTGTTATTCTGCATCAAACTTGAAATTAGAACGTTCTCGAAACTCTTGGAATCGCTGTGACCGATATCTTTCCAGTATCAGTGTCGATAACAGGCAGAATCGTCGAGGCCCTCGATTCCTGGAATGAATGAAGTGTCGATCTAAGTCTGCACGGAAACCTCAGTGCGCGAGTCATACGCGCACCTAGCCAATTTTTTCATCACAGGTTGACTGAGCTGTAATGTATTACAACGTTTTAAGATGCTGAATGTTTACTTTGTGTTCTTAAAATTCTTAAACTGCATTTTCTATGCTTTTGTTGCAGATTGAGTTTAGCAGACAAGTAGCAGCCCGTTGCATTCAGTGTCAGTCATTCTACTGAGCTGGTAAGTTTTCCAGGCAAGATTCAACGCACAAGTAATCTCTGCAGATTTTACTCTTAAAATTGCTATTTGTACTCCAAGCTTAACGGTATGATATGATTTTACGGTGCGTACACCCACAAATTAGTCATACATATTAAAAAGTTCTTTAAATATTTTTTTGAAAACTTCTGGAAACCGCATTAGCTTTTGACAGTTCTTTATTCTAATATTATACACGACCGGTTTCATGATATTGTAGTCGCACCTTCGGGTAAAATAATCTGCAAAAACGTACAAAGTGGATTACAAGCAAATTAATAATACCAAAAATCTGAGGTACTTAAACCAGGAAAAGAGGGAGAGAAATACCTGCGTAGCTAATTTAACAATACGCCCTTGTAACAGTGCGGTAATTGGCTTGAACTGTGTTGGTATATCCGCCCTATAGAGATCCTCGCTAGTAACGTTTACAATAATTATGAGAGAAAGCATGAGAACAGGAAGAAGCATGCACTCGTATTCATAAACTTCGTATTTTTCTGAAACTGTTTTATTATTGTGCAGAGTGGACTAAAGCACTTCAGAAGAAAATGTGTCACCCTTGTAATATATGGGCTGAGTCGGTAGGAAAGGCACATGCTTTGAAGGATTATAGTATTAGAAATCGTGAACGAGAAGCCTCGTATAGAAATATGTGCTATTCCGTATTGTTTCCGAGATAGAACAAATTTAATGTTCTTGGTATTTTTTCTGTATTATTCATTTTCACCGCTTACAACGCACCACAGCAGCATAATTGAAGTTGAGACGAACAGTTAGATGCAGGACACTTATGGTCTATCAAGTTGGGGAACTACCTCACAGTGGCCTGCAAAAATCGAAGCTATGGATTTTCAATATTCTCGCGCTCTCTGCGCGCAAACTGTTATCCTCGGCAAAAATTAAATACGACCTTTTTCTGTAGAACATTTAATGTAGTGTAATTTTGTGCTGCGACACGTTTTAATTGGAGCCTGCGGTTTTTGAGTCATTCAAGAAAAACTTACAGAAGTGTTATTAAATGTGTTCCGTCTCGGAAACAATTCGGATTATCTCACATGTCCATATGAATTTTTTGTTCGAAATCACCAACACTGTCATTTTTCACAGCATGTACCGTTCCTCCTGACTCATCCTGTATGTTGCCTATACAGGGCTAGCTACTGAAAGAAAAACACGACTTGAGGAGTAGAGTGTCAGGAATATTTAATATAAGCAATTATATAATATCTGTGAAGTTTACATTTTACTTCTTTTCTTGTAGCTAGGTTTACGATGGCATTCTGTTGGCAATCTCTTACCTTATCCCTGGGCTTTTCCACTTCAGATCAAAGGTGCTTATCAGGATCTGTGGGTAGAGCGTAGCCACAGTGGTTTGTTAAGAGTGTATTATTTCATACTATGCTCTACCTGCCACCCAAATTTATTGAAGGTTTCGCTACATAATTTGTACAGTTTTGTAACACCGCAGTTAGCATTCACGTAGTTCAACTATTGTTTTGTTATAGATATCCACTGTGCTGGCCAGCTGACACGTGAGTGCGCTTATCTCTTGGCTTAGGAGCGCCCTTCTGCAGGTGGTACTCTACCTGTTTAGGCTTATTCCTAACTTCTTGATATATGACATTTTGTTTCTATCTACGAGGGTTGAATGAAAAGTAATGCCTCCAACTTCGTTAACTGGGTTTGGATAGGAATATTTTAATAAATCAAAGGCAGAAATAATCTTTAGAATGTGATCTTTAATTACCAATATTCATCAAAACAGTACCGCAAGTTTTGTGATGGTGGTAACTGGCATTCCTGTATTCGCGTTTTCTACAACTGTAAATATATACCAGAACTGCACTTTCATTTAGTTCACAAAGGAAGAGCGTAATGATTCAGTCGTTTGCACCACAGAAATGAAATAACTCTGATACCCGCGAGGGTAGCCGAGAGCGCTAAATGTGCTGCTCCATGGACTAGGGTAGGCGCACCGGCCCCGGATCGAATCCGTCCGGCGGATTAACGACGACGGTCGGTGTGCCGGCCAGCCTGGATGTGGTTTTTAGGCGGTGTCCCACATCCCGCTAGGTGAATGCCGGGCTGGTCCCCACGTTCCGCCTCAGTTCCATGGCTTGCAGACATGTGAACATGTGCGCACTTTTCCTTGGATTACAATAGTTGCAGACAGTTGGGATACACTAATTTCGTCCTGGGGGGTACAGGGTGGCGGCAGGAAGGGCATCCGGCCACCCCTTAAACTAACTTTGCCAAATCCGTTTAACAATGCCGATCCTGCGTGACTTGGGAACAGGCACAAGCGAGAGAGAGAGAGAGAGAGAGAGAGAGAGAGAGAGAGAGAGAAAGAGAAAATGAAATAACTCTGATGCTGATGTTCAAGGGTCGTATTTTCATATATTCAATTTTTTGATCTATGCATGACATGCAACTCTAGTTCGGACGTAATAGTGGCTACATGGTTTCAGCAGGCGTATCACATACAGAATGTTATATCACCTAAGAATTTTTGGAAGTTCATTTTTTGATAAGAGTGAAACATCAATCTGGACTGACCAGTCCCTCGTTTACTACAACAACCAAGTACGACAGTTTAAGCTACAATTCCTTTCTGGAATTGCATCGGTCTCGAATACTAGTGTCACCTATTTTAATATACAACTAAATGTTCTAGATATTTTTCCAGACCAGTAGTCTGTTTAGACACCTGCTATGTGATTTTATAGTAACAGTTAAAACGAAGCTTCTTAACGATTCCAGTCAGTGATGCAAGACAAAGCTATTCTCTACCGCGTGTGCTGCGCTAGAATTGCACCTGAACTCTGGGTGTCTTGTACCGTTTTACTTGCTGTTGTGATTCTGACAAGATGCCACACGAACCTGGTCACGTGGCACACGCTTCCGTATTAACTGTTTGTTAGTAGAGCTTAGTTCAACATACAACAATTCCCTATGAGTCCAGAAATACTGAGCTTCCCTCTAGGGAACAAGGAAGCTGAACGTTGTCATTAATGGGGTATTGCCAATTCTGAACTCTAGCAGAATCTTTACTAGTAAAACCACATAATTTATTAATTAGTGGACATGTTATAAATTCACGATAACTCACCACCGAGTTCACACTTGCTGATTATCACAGAGGAGGACAGAGAAGAGAAAAAGTTTCTGCAGAGTACCAAATCGAGAAATTTGAACTGTTACGTATTTTATCATCAGAAATCCTAAGCATGTGAAATCAAAGTAATCAATTTTGCGTCATCTTTCATTTCAAATGCCGAAATTACTGCGGTTACTCGGATAAAATGCTACTGGATGAATGTCAGGAAATAAATGCAGAGGTCGGGGAAGAGAGGACAAACTGACTTTAAAGTTTACTGCCATTTTATCTTAAAGAGTGAACGTGTGTTCTTTTATAAGAACAGTCTGATCTTTGGGAAAAATGTACTTTTTTAAAGGTGCCTAGTACCAGTAGACTTTTATGAGAGGGTACTCTGAATGTTGTACTGAGTGGGTTTCTGATAAGGGAAGGTATCAAAACTTAGCTACAGAACAGAACATCGTTGTGGAATTTTAATGAGTCTTCGTGTTGAATATAAAATTCTGTTATTTGTTAGATGGAAATCCGAAAAATGATAGATATTTCTTCCAGAGCCTAGAATACCGTCAGACGTGCTCCAGACCCTCGGGGAGAGGATTCAAGTTCTGTTGACCCACGTTATTCAGCACATTGTACAAACAGCGAAATGAATATTAATCAGAGGGACACGAGACGCCACTGTAAACCGCCTGCAACCCTCGCGTCCCTAATGAATTCCCGGCAGCAAGTAGCTACCGCCACGCCTGGCTGCAGCTGCTGGTACGTGCGACACGGTGCTGCCGGTGGCTCCGCCGTATTTGTGCGGGCGGGTACTGTCAACAAGTACTTGCCGCTGAGTCTCCTCGTCGTGTGCTAGCCCCACGCCTTCAACCACTGTCACAAGCAAGCGCAGAAACACCACACACGCACGTGAACGCAGGAGCAAGCATGCACGCACACGCACGTTCGCGCACACACAATATATATATATATATATATATATATATATATATATATATATATATATATATATTTATACCGGGTGATCAAAAAGTCAGTATAAATTTGAAAACAGAATAAATCACGGAATAATGTAGATAGAGAGGTACAAATTGACACACATGCTTGGAATAACATGGGGTTTTATTAGAACCAAAAATATACAAACGTTCAAAAAAGTCCGACAGAGGGCGCTTCATCTGATCAGAATAGCAATAATTAGCATAACAAAGTAAGACAAAGCAAAGATGATGTTCTTTACAGGAAATGCTCAATATCTCCACTATCATTCCTCAACAATAGCTGTAGTCGAGGAATAATTTTGTGAACAACACTGTAGGGCATGCCCGGAGTTATGGTGAGGCATTGGCGTCGGATGTTGTCTTTCAGCATCCATAGAGATGTCGGTCGATCACGATACACTTGCGACTTCAGGTACCCACAAAGCCAATAATCGCACGGACTGAGGTCTGGGGACCTGGGAGGCCAAGCATGACGAAAGTGGCGGCTGAGCACTCGATGATCACCAAACGACGAGCGCAAGAGATCTTTCACGTGTCTAGCAATATGCGGTGGAGCGCCATCCTGCATAAACATCGTACGTTCCAGCAGGTGTTTATCAGCCAGGCTGGGGATGATGCGATTTTGTAACATATCGGCGTACCTCTCACCCGTCACGGTAGCAGTTTTTCTGTCCAGCGCCATCTGTCGGACATTTTGTGAACCTGTTTTTTTTTTTTTGTTCTAATAAAACCCCATGTCATTCCAAGCATGTGTGTCAATTTTTACCTCTCTATCTACATTATTCCGTGGTTTACTAAGTTTTCAAATTTATACTGACTTTTTGAAGGTTGCCGACGTGATTATGGCCGTACTACGGGAATTAACAGACTCTGAACGCGGAATGGCAATTGGAGCTAGATGCATGGGATATTCCATTTCAGATAACATAGGCCATCCAATATTCCGAGATTCACAGTGTCCGTGCCGAGAATAACAGATTTTAGGCATTACCTCTGACATCGGACAACGCAGTGGCCGACGGCCTTCACTTAATGATTGAAAACAGCTACGTCTGCGTAGAGTCTGTAACGCCGCCATCCTTTGGACGCAAAGATGAAAAATATAAATGTTGTCCTCACACCCCGATACAAGCCCCAAGCCCATGATCCAAAATTAATAAAAAAAAACACAGTCCCTCTATACTAATACCGCATGACTAGTACCAAGTAGACTGAAAAGAAAGTAATATAAAAAGAAATAATAAAGAATCTTAGTAGCAAAGTAATTTAATGTTTTGAAAAAGAACAAAACAGAAATAGAATCCATTAGTTTCAAGATAGAATTATAGTAGATCGCAAAGTAGTAAACTTGTAGGTCACGGAGTATAATAAGTACCTCAAAGAATACTCCTTGTGAGTACTCTTTGACGACACTGCGAAATACAGAAGCTAAATTTGTACATTGTTAATGTGCTTCATGTGTCGTAACTGAACTTGTGCTCTCGTACTTAATATTGGTAGGCGATACGAGATGGTTTGCTACATTTTGAAGGTTTGCGATCTGCTAGAAATGATTAAAAACTGAAAGAGGTAAATCAGCAACTTTGAAAATATCTCTGAAGTAATTCAAGCTAGGAAAATAACCGAATATATTGTCTTAACTTGATTATTATCAACGAAAGTCTGAACTTAGACCCATTGCGATGGACAATTAATACGTAGTTCAACTGGTAGGAGGCGATGGATGGTGTAAAGTGTGAGGAATAAACCTGAATTGCGTTAAAGTAAGTAGCGTGATACGGATCTTGCTGTAAACTCTTTGGCTGAATTTACGTAACTACTTCCACCCATCTGAAAGGAAGTTTACTTCTTTAAGACAATTATAGGATGTGCATAGACTAGAATAAACCAACATAAAGTGAATTTACAGTGTTCGACATTTCTTTCAACTCATTTAATATTACGTGCTCATGAAACATTTATCTGTGTTACAGCATAGACTATCAACAGAGCGCAGCATTCATAGATATTCTTTGGCGCTCTAAAAGTTATCGTACTGATTCAGACTATTTAGCGCACGCGAATTGTAAACTTTCATAGACAAACTCTGGATGCATATAGACTGTTATCATGATTTGGGCAATAATCTCAGTTTGTATGCATTTACGTGTAGCTAGGCTCGTACACGTCGGGGAGCAAATATTCATCTGAGTCAGCCGGTACAACTAACACGCACTCGGCGTAAATACAATGCAGCAAGACAATTCTTTTTTGTGACTTTCCTCGCAAACATTCTACCGCGAGCTAGGTGAAGCCTGAGCATCATTCATTAACAGTCAATCAATATAAAAGGGGTAGTTACCAGTAGTCAATGTTAGGGGACGAGCAACACTTGAAACAACGGCAGAGAGCAATGTGGGATGTACGGTGGACGTATCTGTTAGGACAGTTCGGCGAAATTTGGCGTTAATGTGTTTTGGGTGCAGACGGTCGAGTGCCTTTGGTAGCACTGCGACCTGCGACATGGCCCGCAGCGCCTCCCCTAGGCTCCTGATCTTTTCGGTTCGACCCTAGACTGGAAAACCGTGGCCTTGTCAGTTTAGTCCCGATTTCAATTGGTAAGAGCTGATGGTAGGGTTCGAGTGTGGCACAGACCACACGAAGCCATGGATCCAAGTTGTTAACAAGGCACTGTGCAAGTTGGTAGTGGCATCATAATGGCGTGGGCAAGAATGGACTGGGTCCTCTGGCCAAAGTGAATCGATCATTGATTGGCAATGGTTATTTCCGGATACTTGGAGACCATTTCCAGCCGTTCTTGGACTTCACGTTCCCAAACAAAGATGGAATTTTTATGGATCGCAATGCGCCGTATCAGAACATTGTGGACAGTTCCAGCGAATAATTTGGCCACCCAGATCGCCCGACATGAATCCCATTGAATATCTACGGGACATAATCGAGAGATCATTTCCTGCACAAAATCCTGTATCGGCAACGCTTCCGCAATTATGGACGGATAAAGAGACGGCATTGCCCAGTATTTCTGCAGAAGGTTTCCAACGACTTATTGAGTCCATGTTACGTAGAGTTACTACACTACTCCGGCCAAAGGAGGTCCGACCCATATTGGGAGGTATCCCATGACGTTTGTCACCTCAGTGTATACGTAAACACGTGGTCACCTGAAGTAATGAAACGATTGGTAGTTTCTTCGGTTGTTCGTATAGAGCGCTCAGAAGAAGAATCACATCCACGGGACGCATAAGGAGACACACCTACTCGTCGTCACCGATTTCGTTCAAATTTATGGTACATCCATGACTTGGCCACAAATGAAAGTGACTGAAGTGGGAGCTCCAGGTGGCCAAGCGTTTGGAAAAATAGAGCATTTTTGGAGCGGGTAAGACGAGGCTTGAGCCATTTATACTAGCGTAGCTTCCAGGCAGCGGAAAGGGTACGAAAATGCAATACGTGGGTCGTGGGGTCCATTCCCTAAGTGCAAAATTATTTTTATTTTCAGTGTTCACTTTACTCGAAGACTCGTCCTCCACTTTTTCATATTACTCCCGACCTTCGACTTCTTTGGATCAAAACAACTCAGAGTCGCACACAACATGTACTCCGAAAAAAACTGTCACCATTTTCTCATGTACGAGAGTTATTCGGAAGGTAAGGAAGGATAGGTCGCGAAATGGAATCCTCAGCGAAAATCCGATGAAGTTTTGCACAGGTTTGTTGGACAGTGTCTCTAGTATGCCCGTCGATCGCTTTACGTATTCTTCTTAGTTCTGAGCTCACTTGCTCCCGCCAAGTACGAGGGCCAGGTGAGAAATTTCGCCTGAAGCTATGCAACCAACATTACATAATTTTCTTCTTCAAGACAATTCTCAGCCGCATTCTGCAGGGGCAATGAAGTTGCTCCTGCATCGTTTTCAGTTGGGAATTACACTGCACAAACACTTCGATGGGCCCCCGTAAATGTGGTTGGACTTACAAGTATGGCTACGTTTCGTCTATGGGGCGCCAACTTAGGTTCGTCGCAATGTACCCCATGTTCCACAAAAGTATTTAATATCAATGCAGACAGGTATTTCTATGCAAAAATCTTGTAGGCACTCACGTAGTTTTTTAAGTTTCACATATTCGATTTTATTTACAAAAGAACATGGAAAAATCGAAAATAAATTAATTTCAGAGCTTGACCGAGTTTTCTATGATCTTGGAGCGGGTTGAAAACCACGGTTAATTGCGTATGTTATCTTTACAAAATCGTTAAAGTTCCACAGTATCTCAAACTATAGACTACACAATGCCTACACGCTGAAATCTATGTGCGGTTTGTATCACACGCAACCAGAAAAATATCAAGTCCATCAGATGCCGAAAAATTTCTATGTCTGAAAGTGGGAACTCCGAATAATTCACACATATAAAGACAACTATCGAACTTGACAACCTCTGAAAGTCTTAATTTTAACCTTTTATAAACATATGGCACATCAAAGCACACGGAAATGTTCCGAGAAGTATTATGCTGTTATCAGTTTTTTGTCTGTTATTGTTTATTTATAAATAATAATTTCTTTGGTTTTCGTCCGATTTCGAATTTATAAGAGTAAATGTTAACAAACAATTTTAAATTATAAATTGGCTCTGAGCACTATGGGATTTAACATCTGAGGTCATCAGTCCCCCGGAACTTAGAACTACTTAAACCTAACTAACCTAAGGACATCACACACATCCATAACCTGAGGCAGGATTCGAACCCGCGACCGTAGCAGTCTCGCGGTTCCAGACTGAAGCGCCTAGAACCGCTCGGCCACACCGGCAGGCTATATTATTTATTAGATAATTGCCTACATAGCTACAGTTTACAGTACTACCGCTACTTTTAATATTTCTCGTTTACTTAGTATCAAACGCAGTGTTGAATTGCGCGAAATCCACTTTACGGCCTCTCATTTAAATATGCGAATAATTGCAGTAGATCTACTATCAAAGTCCAATACAATTCTACAAGATGTATCCGCAGACGCTTAGCTTGTTGATATCGCATAATGCGTTGCCGAGATACTCACTCTTACAGTAAGGGATTATTTATCACATTAATTTTACGATAACTTATAAACTAATGCGGGTATCCTAGGTGCGTCTTCACAGGCGTATACGTCCGTCTTTACCATTTCAAATGAGCCTACTGACTCTTCAGTGACACATGTGATTCAATATTTATTAATTTTGGGGTGAGCTTTAATTTTGCACTGGATGCGAAGAACGGCCATGAGAAACGAGCAGCCATTGTGCTGCGCAACGGACGGGTTTTCCACGTCACGCAGTCATCTTAGCGGCCGATGGAAGTCCAGAGGCAACCCCATCCGTGGAACATAATGTGAAAGTGGCCCTCCACATGCCCCTGTCCAGCTGATTTCAGCTGTCAACACGAATATGACCCGATCTTAACTGCCGCCTGTGCACCTGTGGTTGCGTGTTTGTGACAGAATATAGTGTGTCTTCCCTCTACAAAGGCTGTCGTGTTACAGGCTGCATCAATATAGCGCTTTCCTGCCGATGTCAAAAGACCACCAACCTTACTAGACAGACTCAGCGCATATTTTACAAGTCTAACAACTCATAAGAAGTTCTGACTCAGTGATATTCGAAACCTTATCTTTAAAACGCTTACCTAAGACTCGGTCGTTTCCAGCAGCAAACCGCCTCTCGTCTCCCACACGCACGCTCCAAGACTGCGCGGTTACATCGCTTCCTGACGGATTGCCGGAAGCAGGACAGAACACTCCGATGATGCTCCTTGCATACGAGGCCGCTCACTTGCTTCTCAAAGATCTCCTCAAGCACACACTCCAAGAGCTGGCGGCTCCGCTGTATGCTGCCAACTCCGGCGCGAACCACCCTGCGCACACACAATGGACGCTGCACCCTTCAATCATCTATGTTGGCAGCCATCCCCCCAGTGCTGCCTCCAAGTTCCTCTGTCACGCACAAGACTCCTAGAAAACCTAGAAAACTACAATCGCATTAAAAAGTATTGGCACAGTTACATTTCAGTGGTTATATGTTAAACGAAACATATATTTCAGAACAGAACCTAGACACGTGCCACTTTACATTACATAGGTTACAAATATGTCCAAATCACCTATCCGTAAAGTAACATACAGTGTTATGAAAATAAACATCGCTCCTCCGCATCCAAAAAGTGTTGGCACACGCGCATGAGTCGGACAGTGTGTTAATGTTCACCTTCTAATAGCTAGTGCGCATACCTTTAGCATCTATAACAGCGCGTAAACGCCTAGGAATGCTTTATATTAAATTCTTGATATCAGGGGTAATTTTCGACCATTCCTCCAGGATCACTTCCTACAAGTAGTTTTTACTGGACGGGCGCTTTCTTCTGACTTGAGTGTCAAGATGAGCCCACAGGTTCTCAATGGGGTTCAAATCAGGGCTCTGAGATGGTGTTAGAACCCTTCTGGGGGGCATTGTAAAGTAACCACTCCCGGGTTTTCATGGCGGTATGTTTTGGGTCGTTGTCTTGCTGGAAATGAAACACCCCAGTCAGGCCGAATGTCTGTGCACTAGCGAGTAAATTACCTCGCAACACGTCGATGTATCTCATATGATCCATTGTATCGTGGATAACAGCTAGATTTCCAACGCCGGATGCCCACATACAGCCCCAGACCATGATACCGTCCCCACCGTGTTTGACTGTGGGATGCATGTGTTTGATGCCGAGGTGTGTATTCGGCCTGCGCCAAACTGTTTTTCTTGCATCAAATCCGAACACATTGAACTTCGATTCGTCGCTAAATATCACAGTGTTCCAAAACTCCATCGGCTTGCTGATGTAGTCCTTGGCAAACTGCAGGCGTTTCTGCCAGTTAATTTCCGATATGTATGGCTTTTACCTGTGAGAACGTCTATGCATGTCAGCCTCATTCGACACATTTCGTATAGTTTGAACACTAACCGTCCTGGAGGACTTTGTCTGAACGACCTCAGCAATAGTTGCTGCAGTTGTAGTAGGTTCATTCCGAGCAAGTGCGATGATACGGCGACGCCCTTGGGTTGTAAGCACTTTTGAACGTCCAGGCCAACACATTTTTACTGTTGTTCCAGTCTCTTTATATTTATGAATGATGGCTCGTACCGTGTTGTAGCTAACAGACACCTCTGCTCTGATTCGTCTATAGCTTCTCCCTTGTGAATGGAGTAATAGCATTCTCTCACGCAACGTCACTGAATGTTCCTTTTTCTTTGGCCCCACGGTGACCACTATCGCACATTACAGCAACATACTAGCGACTGGGCCGTCAACAACACTCAGTGTCTATTGCTTCAGCAGATGGCGTTCCGGTACCTGAAAACCCAACAATATATAGAGAAGCCACGCTCTGTGCCAATACTTTTTGTGTGCAGAGGAGATACATGTTTGCCTTAACACTGCATTTTTTTGTTATTGATAGGCAATGTGGGCAGAATTGTAATGTCTGGTATGTTAGGTAGCATGTACATGTGCTGTGTACAGGAAGGTGCGGCGTTTGCAATCAGCAACAATAAATACGCACGTATGCCAATACTTTTTGGTGCGATTATATGTTCCATTGTGGGGCACATCGTATGTGAAGGATTGGAACTCACTTCTTTCAACTTACACCGGAGCAGAAAACTAATTAAGTCAGTCTTCATGAACGTTCAGGAAAGACCACCACCTCCTGATATCAGTGGCCCAGTGTGTTTATGTTTATCTTCAACCTATTTAACGTGGTGCAGCAAGTGTAATGAACAGACGGATCGAGTGGCAGTGGGTTCTCCCCCCCCCACCCCCCCCCCCCTCCACCCCCGCTCCCCGCTCCCCATCCCCGCACACACACACACACACACACACACACACACACACTCATGTGGTAGTGGACATCCTCTTTATTCAAGCATCTGAGTGAACTGCCTAAACTCCACACAATTTTAGCTATGCTGTACGTAGGCGACACATTCGTGATTCCAACACACGGAGAGGAGAGTTGCATGAGCTCTATCAGCACATCAAAAGTCTGCACTAGAATAAGAATTCCATTCGCGAACATGAAGGTCCGGAGAACTCAAACATCAACTTCAACACAAGATCTAATGCAGACGCATCGACAACACCTGGTACTTACACACAGATTCCCATCACATCAGGAAACGAAGCATTTCATCTTACATAAGTTAGCCGCTCGAACGCCCTACATCAGTGAGACAAGAATTGAAAGCGCTGCACAATACATTCCCATCCAACGTACACAATAATAATAATAATAATAATAATAATAATAATAATAAGGAGAAGTGTTATGTTGGATGAAAAGTGAAGAACCGAAAAAAAAAGCTTCCTGTGCTGTACTTACCATATGCCGAGGGCGACAGTGATCGAGTGGGCAAGGCACATGAAATCAGTTCACAAGAGAAGTCTCAGGCTCCATGATTTGGTAGGCCCTGCTGAGGACGCAGGTAAAGCCCTCACATGCCATCCGTCGCACGGGAGATGCAAGTACAGGTACGGGATGCAGTGTAACTGGAGTACCATTTACACTTGGGAAACACTGGAAGGTTTGTTAGCACCCGCATAGCAGAGCACGAGCACTGTATTCTGTTCGGACGGCGCAACGCATCAGCACTAGCGGATCACCATCGCGATCGTAGACAGACTACAAATTTGAACAAGCACGAGCACTGGCGAGACAACAGTGAATGCGACACGAAACTTAACAGAGGCATTCGAATTCCTGAAGCAGCCTGATATTGTCAATAGGGGAAGCTGCTATGGCTCTCATCGTACTGGCTGACAGCAGTCGCAGTACGACGGACAGCGTTCGCTCGTAACCGGATAAGCAAACCTGCGTATGAAACTTCTTGGCAGGTTAAATCCGTGTGCCGGACCGAGACTCGAAAATGGGACCTTTGCCTTTCGCGGGCAAGTGCTCTACCAACTGAGCCACCCTAGCATGCCCCACGACCCGTCCTCACAGCATCAGTTCTGCCAGTACCTCATCTCCTACCTTCCAAACTTCACAGAAACTCCTCTGCGAACCTAGCAGAACTAGTACTCCTGGAAGAAAGGATATTGCGGAGACATGGCCTGTGGAACGTTTCCAGAATGAAACTTTCACTCTGCAGCGGAGTGTGCGCTGACATGAAGCTTCCTGGCAGATTAAAACTGTGTGCAGGTTCGCAGAAGAGCTTCTGAGAAGTTTGGGAGGTAGGAGACGCGGTACTGTCAGATCGAGGCTGTGAGGACTGGTCGTGAGGCGTGCTTGGGTAGCTCAGTTAACGCCGGCACGGTAGCTCAACGTGTTCGGTCAGAGAGCTGGCTGGCCGCTGTAATAAAAAAAAGAAAAAGAGTATAGCGATCAGCAACGAACTCAAGAGATGTCATCTGAGGGAAATCCGCTACGAAAAAAAAAAAAAAATGCTAGTAGAGCACTTGCCCGAGTAAGGTAAAGGTCCCGAGCTCGAGTCTCGGCCCGGAACACAGTTTTAATCTTGCCAGAAAGTTTCATATCAGCTCACACTCTGCTGCAGAGTGAAAGTTTCATTCTTTAAACCTGCGGATGCACATCTGGCGTCCTATTTATGATTCTAACAGCAGGAATACACGGCCCCCAGAGGTTTGTCACTGTGGTACTGGGCTGCCAATAGTCAGAAAACCATACAACCTAGAAATAGTATGCGATACATCCCGTCACTCTTTCATTATACCTACTATTGTTATCTTAGGGCCACGATACCGCCAGGAAAGCGATATATTGGGGTATCCACAGCCCACTGTGAGGGTGGTCGCTGGAACTTGCCCCAAAAGTCGGTACAGTGTATTATTTTAATGATTTTCAAAGATGACGCACTAGTGCCCCAGAATGCTCTTAGTGAGAAAAATAGTAATCGGAGATTAAATTTTACCGCCCAGTGGGCGACTTTTCTCAGTTTGGGAACAGCTATACCTACGGGAGTTTCCGCCCAGGAATCGATCCTGCGGCGTGTATTGGCAGTCTTCAGTGAGTGAGACAACCTGAGAGGTCTAGAGCGAAGTTATGTGTGTGGAAATTGCCATGCCAAGAAAATACTACTATTTATTCCAAGGACAGAAATTATTTTTAACTCCAGTACTGCATCAAAATAATACAATTTGCAAAAGCTTATTGCCCCGAGAATTAACAATATATACAAGGAAGTAATAGTGAGGCACATTAGCACTAACAGAAGTTATAATAATGATTTAATATCCCATGTTCGATTCCCGGAGGGGTCAGGGATTTTCTCTGCCTCGTGATGACTGGGTGTTGTGTGATGTCCTTAGGTTAGTTAGATTTAAGTAGTTCTAAGTTCTAGGGGACTGATGACCATAGATGTTAAGTCCCATAGTGCTCAGAGCCATTTCAGCCAATGATTTAATACTGACAACCAGGAGCCCAACTTTGTCACGAAAACTGGACACGCACTCGGTTTAACTTACTTGACAGTTTCGCGCAGCAAAAACTGTTGGTCCACAGATCCGTTCGCTGCCTGGTCATTGTGTAGGGAAAACGTAACAACTATAAGAGTCAATTATAGTTTCTAGATGTTACAATAGATGAGAAATTGTTTACGCTTGGGCATCGGAGGAAAGTATAGCGGACACCAGATATTTTAATGAATAGTAATGAATGGTGCAGGCCGAAGTTTGCTAAGGAAGTTCGTCGAATGGGCAGTGTGAAAGGCTCTGAACAATTTGCGACTCGGATTGCTGGAACTCATGACGAGAACAATGGCAGATTTTCGCAAAGAGGAGCGCTGAATAGGAGCAGACGTCCCATAAATATCTTTCCCCTTCACTTGGTGAGTACCTCGTTACGAACATAAGTTAAAAGATAGAACGCAGTAACTTTGCTCGACCACAAAAGTTAGGAAAGAGAAGTAATAACTTTTCACCACTCAGAAATCCACTTTTTTGATTGATAACTTTATCTTCGTTTGCAGACGCTATGAAAGTGCGTTTGTTTTTTCATACTATTCATTTCACTAATAAGCTCAGCGTCACAATATTGTACCGAAACCGATCACTGAAGAGCTCACTCTCCAATTTATTTTCATACCTTACTGTTATTTCGTTTACCTTTCCGTGCACTTCGACATATTACATACTGTGTGCTGCAGTGCTGTAGTATTACAGTTAGGTTTCACGTATCAGTTTATGGCTTGATACCCTCTACTGCGTAGCACTACGCTGCTTCTCCAGTGCCTAATTGCATGTATGAGTTATCTGAGAAGTGTCCAGGGGGCTGCCCGCCTGCAAGTCAGAGGTCTCTAAGAAGGTACATTTTTAAAGTGTTCAACCAATGTGTGCAGGTGGCACCGAGGGAGTTGCCGAACCGGACTGGGGGAGGGTACCTCTTGGGACTCTATTCACACACCTGATACTATGCCCCCCCCCTCTCCCCCACCACCACCACACCATAACCACCATCAGACCACAAGAGGGCGTGAAACGGGAGGGCTGCTTCAAGATAACATTTGAATTTCAACGAGCGGGTTTGAACGGTCCCTAGAGGTTCCACCCCATATAACAGACCAAAAAATTCAGTCGTACTACACTCCAGAGAGTCAGATCACGCTCAGTGAGGTTGCATACCCATGACATACTTGGAGAAGATTTGAATCGTCCCTAATGTGTCAGCATTCTCAAAAGTTGTCAGTGTTGCACATTGCACTGAAAACTGTAATTCTCGAAAGCGACATATGTGTAACTGAACACCACAATGGAAGGAATATTTTCAAAGACGTCATTAATGCCACCTCTTGACTCCTTTTCGTGTCAATTCCGAGTGACGTTGTAGGTTTTCCTCAGACAACTGTAAGAAAACCGCATGACTCCAACGCTTGGCGTCACTCTGCTTACTTCCATCGCAGAGGCGTCGAGAGGAGGGATGAGATTTGGGTAAGGGAGATGCTTGTGACGGCCTTCTCATATGTGTGAAACGTTCACGATGACGCTGAGTAAAACTGTAGTGACCTTGGTGCCACCATCCCACCTTACATCTCACACGAACATCTGAGCTAAGGCCTTTTTTTTCGCATCTGCTAACATCTTGCCTTTTAATGCTTCGCCGAACCCAAGACTGTTTTCGTAGGGCGCGATGATTTGCACCTTCATTACAGATGAAGGTTGTAGGTAACTTTGAGCCCATTTTCAATCTTCTGCGTTGCAGTCGGGTAAAATCGTGCTGTTTAAAAAAGCTAGCTTTTCATTATTTTGCGGAGTGTATGTACTTGGGAAATAAAAATCCTGAGACTTGCATTTTTTTTCGGTCATCAGTCTTCTGGCTGTTTTGATGCAACCCGCCACTAATTTCTCTCCTGTGCCAACCTTTCCATATCAGAGCAGAAACCTACTTCCTGAATTATTTACTGGACGTATCTAAATTTCTGTCTTCCTCTACAGTTTTTACCTTCTACAGCTTTCTCCACTGCCATGGAAGTTATTCAATCATGTCTTAACAGTTGTCTCAGTGTTTTTCGTACACTCCTTTCCTCACAGATACTGGGGAAAACCCCTTCATTCCTTATTAGTCCATTCTAATTCTCAAATGCTTCTCTTAACCTCTGTTCCGGTTTTCCCACAGTCCATGTCTCACTGACATACAATGCTGTGCTCCAAGTTACATTCTCAGAAATTTCTTCCTCAAATGAAAACCTCAGAAATTTCATCCCCAAATTAAGGCCTATGTTTGATACTAGTAGACTTCTCTTGGCCAGGAATGCACTTGTTACCAGTGCTTGTCTGCTTTTTATGTCCTCCTTGTTCCATTTCTCAAGGGTTATTTTGCTGGCTACGTAGCACAATTCCTTACCTTCCCCTCCTTCGTGATCACCAGTTATGATGTTAAGTTTCTTGCTGTTTTCATTATGCCACTTCTCATTAATTTTGTCCTTCTTCTATTTACTCTCAAACCATATTCGGTACTCATCAGACTGTTCATTCCGTTCAATAGTACCTGTAATTCCTTTTCGCTTTCCCGAAGATAGCACTGTAATCAGCGAATCTTGAACCTATCTGTTTTTCCGTCAATGATTCTTCGACGTTTAGGTTGAACAACGGGGGCGAAAGACTTCATCACTGCCTATCACCCTTCTTAATCAATGCACTTAGTTCTTGGTCTGGCAGTCTTATTGTTTCGTCTTGGTTCTGGTACATATTGTATGCTACCCGTTATCCCCTGTAGCTTACCTCTGTTTTTGGTTCAAATGGCTCTGAGCACTATGGGACTCAACTGCTGTGGTCATTAGTCCCCTAGAACTTAGAACTACTTAAACCTAACTAACCTAAGGACATCACACACACTCATCCCCGAGGCAGGATTCGAACCTGCGACCGTAGCAGCAGCGCGGCTCCGGACTGGAGCGCCTAGAACCGCACGGCCACCGCGTTACCTCTGTTTTTCTCATCTATCATCTGTCATCTTGCACCATTTTACATCGAACATTTCTGTAGGTCGACAGATCCCACGAACGTTTCTTGATTTTTTTTTCAGTCTTGCGTCCGTTATCAACCGGAACGTCAGAACTGCCTTACGCGAGGGCAAACTGATGGTCACCTAACAGATCTTCAGTTTGCTTTTCTATTCTTCCGTGCCTTACTCTTGTCATCAACTTGGATGCATTGGCTATTACGCTGATTGTGTGATAATACTCGCACTTGTGGCCCCTTGAAACCTTGGGTATTGTGTGGATGATGTTTTTCCGAAAGTCTGGTGGTATATCGCCAGTCTCGTACATTCTACACGCCAACATGAACAATCGATTTGTTGCCACTTCCTCCAATGATTTTAGAAATTCCTATGGAATTTTATCCATCCCTTCTGCCTTATTTGATTATTGCCTTAATACTTGATCCACTTTTTCTTCCTAACGACTCCTCTTTCTTCTTCTATCTAGTCATCAGATAAATCATCCCCACACAGAGACCCTCAGTGTTCTCTTTCCATCCATCCGTTTCTCTCTTCTGCATTTAACAGTGGAAATACTGTTGCGCTCTTTTTAATGCTACCATCCTTGCTTTTCTATATGCTGAGTCAGTCTTTTGACTATAATCGCTTTTCCGATTTCTTCACATTTTTCATGTAACTGTTTCGCTTTAGCTTCCCCGCACTTCCTAAGTGACTTGTATTTCTGTATTCCTCAATTTCTCTGAACATTTTTACGCTTCCTATTTCTTGTGTTAACTATGTTTCCTTCGCAGTTTCCTGTCTTGCGCATATGCTGTTCCTCGCAACTTTTGTGATGGCCCTTTTTAGGGATGACCATTCCTCTTCTACTGTACTGCCTACTGAGCTGTTCATTATAGCAGCATCTACAGCTTCAGAGAACTTCAAGAGTATTTCTCCATTCCTTAGTAACTCCGTATCAAATTTCGTTGCTCACTGATTCTTCCAGAGTAGTCTCTTAGACTTCAGCCTACTCTTCGTCATGACCAAATTGTGATCTGCGCCCATATCCACCCCTGGGTACTCCTTACAGTGCAATATCTGATTTCGGAATCTCTGCCTGAACATGACGTAATCTAACTGAAATCTTCCTGTATCTCCCAGCCTTCCCCAAGTACGCCTTCTCCTCTTGTAATTCTGAAAAGAGAAGTCGCTATTACTATGTAGCTGAAATTTATTGCATGACTCAGTCTCTCTCCTCTCTCATTCCTGTTACCAAGCCCATATTCTCCTGTAACCATTTCTTCTGCTTCTTCCCCTACAACTGCATTCCACTCCCCCATGACTCTTAGATTTTCGTCGTCCTTTACCTTCTGAACTACTTGTTCAATATCTTCATACTTTCCCTTACTCGTCATTTTCTGCTTGCGACGTTGGCATGTATACGTGAACTATAGTTGTCGGTGTTGGTTTACTGTCGCTTTACGGTAACAGACTCTCTGTCCTACCTTCCTACAGTTAACTAATGCTACTTCCGTTATTCCACTTTCAGCTGCTGTTGATATTACCCTATATTCGTCTGCCCAGATGTCCTTATCTTCTTTCCATTTCGCTTCACTGGCCCCCACTACGCCAAGACTGAGTTTTAGCGTTTCCCATTTCAGACTTTCTAGCTCCCCTGCCATGTTCAGACCTCTGAAATTCCACATCTCCCCCCCCCCCCCAGACTCGCAGAACATTATCCTTTCGCTGGTTACTCAATATTTTCCCTTGGTCACCTCCCCACTGTGCCCCGTTGTGCCTTGTGCATTACAAAAATCAGAACGTCTAAGCATTTTGATAAAATCAACTTGGTTAGACCGTTGTGAAATGTACTGTGTGATTACGCATTTATATTACACTGTAGCGGAGAAGGTGGATGCCTGTCTCCACCCTCGGTTTCCTTTCCATGATTTATACCGTTCTACCCTAGAAATTACATGAAAATGTTAACTACGTAGTAGTACAATCTATTAAAACCAGCAGTTTTTGAATGAATCTGTAGTAATAACTCAGGCTATCTGATACACGTATTGTTACAAAGAAGTTGTGGACAGCACATTGTAAAATCTCCTATTTAAGAAAACTCCTGCCGGTATGTTTGAGCTTCTTTGCTATGTTCTATCGATTTCAGAGTTAAAGTCTGCCGCAAGGGAAATACAGAAGAGTGCCTAGCGGAGAGAGATATACGTCTCTATTGTGGCAGACGATACATCTTAGTGAACCGCGTAATAAGAATTCTTTGTGTTACGGTTGGAGGATGGGGTTGTGCTCGTCTGCCCCAGTGTTAGCTTTTGTTAGTCCAGCTCTTTGTCACTCAGGGGACGCAGTGGGGACAGGTGAAGGATATTCAGAGAAGCGGACAGGAATCTGCTGTGGATGTTTGGACGTAAATTTTTACTTGGTATTATAAGAGTCGGTTTAGTTTCTGCAGGTTTTCATAATTTCTGTGACACACAAATGTGAGCGAAACGAGTAGACACGGATCCAAGTTCCATGCTGTGGGTGGATGGTAACAACTGCTTAATATCATTAAATCAACCCCCCCTCCCCTCCCTCCATCCTGCCAAGTAGAAATTGGGCTCCTGGACTTCTAGCGTACCACAGACGCATACTGTTTTAAAAATAATAACAATAAAATATATGAAATATTTTAATGCAATAATAATAATTCTTTTACATTAGCGCAAAGCATACGTCGTCGCTCATCAATGAGCGCTGTATGGGTCGAACATAGACGATAGGCGGCAGCCTGGCCTGTGGATTGTTATAGGAGCCATCAGACAGGCTGGAGAGGCTACTCGACCGTTGGAGGACGTGAGCCTGCTAGGGGAAGCCTCGCGTGGCCATCCTATTGGATATATCGACAGATTACCCATTATTTAATGCCATATACTGAATCCAGAAGAACAGCCAGAAAGGGTCCACACTGTATGCTTTGGTTGGTCTTGTGCAGTCACCAAATCATTTTGTAATGAAAATTCCTCCCAAATCTGCCAGACAGGAATCCATTTTGATACGAAATCTGGCTAATTGATTGTAGCAAATCCCCATTAATTGTTAGTAGCTGTTTTTCGAACTTGTTTGTTTCCTTACCCGTAACATCTAAGTTTAACCGTTCGCGCAACAGAGCACTCACTTGTCCTCGTTAAACCTGGACTTTCCGCTGCCAGCTAGTCACTTCCCACTGGCTTGTTGAGCATGCCCCTGTATCGCTTCCCCCCGCTGCTCATGTACCCTCTTGCACGCATGCATCCTCCGGCATCCCAGCTACGGGGCAGAGACATGCACAGGACATACAATTGACAACTGAGCGCCTACGTTGTCATATGCCCACATCACAATAAAGATAAAAAATCTTGCAGTTCAGAGAAATATATCATTTGAACAGCATGAGAGATTAACAATTTGAAAAGTAAGTATATGTGCCACGAAGTTAGTTTAAGAACTGTAATAGCAACAAACTCTCACAATTTTGACATCATAATTTACACATTTCTCTGGGAACAATGGCTGTGGTCACAGGGTTGCAGAATGTGGCTATGCGAGGGTGTTTCTGCGAGACTCTTACGCCCTCTTTGGGAAAGTCAGTCTTCTCTCTTTCTTAGTGGAGGCACATTCCCCTTTTGTCTTGGCCTACTTAGATTCTGTTCACCTCCATAGCTGAGTGGTCATCATAGATGGCTGCCTAGGGGAGGACCTGTGCTGCTAAGAATTTTTCCTTCGCGGGAAGACGGGTACGGGAAGAACGGAGCCTCTTGATGCCGATTGAGGAGCTACGTGAATGATAAGTACGGCTTGGCGATTGATAGTCTGCCGGTAGAGCGGAATGCTGACCACAAGACTCTCCATACGGCATCCGTATGACACAGCAATGCAGAGGATGAAGTGACCGCATGTCGACAACCTTTGGGCTTTCAGCGCCTGGACGATCAACTCTTATTCAGTTGCTTGTCGTTTGCCATTGACACCTATGGTCTCACAAACAGTGTCGGCTTGTTGTCACATGTTCCGCCAATCTGTGAGTATGCGCTCTTTGCTGGCGGCAACGTTGGCGGTCAGGTCGCAGGCCTATCTGCGTGGACAGGTCCCCATGCAGGAACGAAAAAGTACTAATGCTTTGTTATAACTAAAACTACAAGCGCTCTACTACACTAGCCTGGCGGGCAAAACTTAAGGGCAAAAGTAACTTTCGCGTGATTGTTCACTGCCAAGTAACGTAGTTTGATGGAACTTGGACCTGCCATAGAAAGAACTACTGCTGTGTAGCAAAGAAAGTAACTGAAAGAAACACGCGATGGGACCAACAGAAATGGCACTTTTATTTGAAGACAATAATTGTACTGATGTCACCACGATTTATGATGGTCCTCTGGATACTACAGAATGCGGGATATGGTTCTTAATAGGGAATGTGGATCAGCACGGATGCCAGTTTATGATCTTAATCCTACTCCTATGCTGGCCACAGGGTTGGTAAGGTACTCTTGCGGTAGGGCGTCCCATTCCTCCGTCTGCGCCGGCCGCGGTGGTCTAGCGGTTCTAGGCGCGCAGTCCGGAACCGCGCGACTGCTACGGTCGCAGGTTCGAATCCTGCCTCGGGCATGGATGTGTGTGATGTCCTTAGGTTAGTTAGGTTTAAGTAGTTCTAAGTTCTAGGGGTCTGATGACCTCAGATGTTAAGTCCCATAGTGCTCAGAGCCATTTATTTGAACCTTCGTCTGTGCAGTTGACAACAGTTAAATGTGGTTGCAGTTGCAGCCACTGATTGACGTGGGCCCCTGCTTGCCTGCTGCCCAATGTAGCAGTTATGTGCTGCTGTAATTGACCATGGTCAACCACCTCCTCTCCTTCGGACAACCGTCCGTCTCTGTGGTTCGGATCGCTCCTCGTGAAACAATGGTGTGCGTAATACCAGACTTCTGGGCTACACTCATCACACTTCGTCCATCAAGTTTCCCGATGATTCTTCTCCGTATGAAGGCATCCAAATATGTTGTCTCCGGCCTAGGTTGTAACGAAGAACACCGCTACGGTGCACAGTAACTGCTCGCTGATTGGCACACACTGTCTTTTCCCGTTCCTTCAAGTATCTCGTTTGCCGGGGCCAGCCAGACTTTGCGCTATAGTCACACTGACTTCACACCATGTGAGGCCCAGCTTTCTGTGTACGACTGGAAGACTTCTGGTAACATGCTCCCACTCTGTCCTGGATACCCCGGCTGCCCTCCTTACTCCATCCGTCTCTACTGCATGCACCCTGCTTCTCTGCCGCTCTCCCGAGGTCCATCCTTCTGCTCCATATGATAGTTACTTCCAGCTTCTGTTTGCAGAATCCTCCTCTTTGTTTCTTCTGATATTACCCGGTTCCACAGAACTCTATTTGACATTTTAATCGCTTCTATCGCCTGCTGGGTCCTGCCTTCTACATCTGCTTCACAGCTTCCCAAGGAATGGGCAATTGATCCTAAGTACACTACTGGCCATTAAAATTGCTACACCAAGAAGAAATGCAGATGATAAATGGGTATTCATTGGACAAATATATTATACTAGAACTGACGTGGGATTACATTTTCACGCAATTCGGGTGCATAGATCCTGATAAATCAGTACCCAGAACAACCACCTCTGTCCGTAATAACTCATATTCTGTGTTGCTCATATTTATTCTAAGCAATCGTTCTAATACTTCCATTAACTTGTTTATCATATGTTTGACATCCTCTCTACTTTGTGCTATCAGTACCTAATAAACATCGGCAAATAATAATGAGTAGATAGTACTCTGCTGGAAAGGAACCCCCGTATCTCAGCATCACTAAATCCACCGTGCCAGTATATACTGCACGTATATTTTAAACAGGGTCGGCGACATACTGCAGCCCGGTCTAAGTCCTCTCGATGTCTGGTATGTCCCACTCAACTACCTCCCTACTGGCGCATACAATTGGTGGTATATTCTTTGAATGTGGAATATCTTGTATGCTTCTACGCCTATATACTCCATCGCTTCCCACAGTCCGATGATGGGTATAGAATCATAGTTCTTTCTAAATCCATAAATACTAGATGTGCTTCCTGACTCTTAGAAGCACCTCCTCACTTATTTGTCTAAAGCTAGAATCATGATCCACACAACATCGTCCAAATGTAAAACATGAAAACATGCCTGTTCCTCTCGCATATTTCCCTCTATCTCATTCTCCAACTTGTTTTCAGTACAGCAATAAAACATCTGTTGATAGAAGTCATAACATAAATTCTTCAATAATTATTTGGAATCTTCTTTTTTTTTTGTAGACAGCAGTTATGTATGATATACACCACTCTCTTGGTATTTCCTCTCTCTCCACAATCTCATTGAAACATTTACATGTAACTCTCACCAATTGAGGGGGCCCATATTTCCACAATTCCATCACAGCTCCTCCCGGTTCACTTGCCTTTCTATTCTTGCCTTTTTCAGCATTTCTTTTCCTCTTTCTCTAGTATAGATTTGTATTACCGAATGTACTGCTTTTGTTGTAGACTTCTATCACGTGGTCTCTTCTTTTTTGTAGTAGAAGTTCTTCAAAATACTCTTTCCACTGTCGGGTAAATATAGGTGAGTGGGGGATTGCTAGTCTTTTTCATCTTCCTTATCATCCTCTATGCCTCTGCCGCTCTCCTGTATCCAAGTGAATGCTCTATTTCACCACATACTCTTTTCCATTCTTCTTCCGTACATTTTGTTGTTAATTTCTTAATCCTCTTTCTATATACTTTGTACATATTCTAGTCCTCTTCACTCCCTGAGCTTAACCATAGTTTCTTCTTTTCCTCAACCATCTCCAGCAACTCCGTTGTTATTTATTCACTTCTTGCTCTTCTCTCCCTTTCCCTCCTGAAGCCTCATCCGCTGCTTCCTTTACTGTTTCAGGACACCGTGCACCTCAGTAACACTCCAGTCCTCCACTGTATCCAATCTTAGGTTTAATCTTTGCTAATACAAACTTTACACACTACCTTCCTGTAGCAGATGTATCTATATTTTGGATCATCTATAGTTATGCTTCCAGCATTCTCATCTTTCTCCACTTGTTTCATCTTGGTCTTAATCGGAAACAAATTTTGAAGTAACTATAAAATGATCCGAGCTACACTCTAATCCTCTTCGTACCCTCAAATTTGCACCTTTATTGCCTGCTGCCTCCTGACTTTTACATAACCCCTGATGGGCTGGCACATCTGTACTTGTGTATTTCTTTGTGCTGGAATTGGTCGTTCATAACAGCACACTGCTTAACCTTACATAAATTAACCAACCTCTTTCAATTATTGTTTTCTGCATCCTCTCCCCACTGTCCTACAACGTTATCATTTGACCTTTTTCCAATTCATCCATTTACGTCCTCCATTATTAAAAATACACGTCCATATGGACATTCATCAATCACTCCTTGTAAGACATCGAAGAAATCCCTCTTCTTTCCGTCAGGTGTATCTTCGTTAGGGCCATGCACCCCAATTAATTCCAATTTTATTCCAGGAATTTTGATGCTACACTGATTATCCTTTCACTAACTTATTTCTTGATTCCATTTTCTTCTCATGAAAACTGCTACTCCTAATCTTACTCTTTCAGTTTTTCCACTCCACTACAGTAACTGAATATAATTTCCAATCACTTCTCATTCAGTTTCCTTCTATTTCGTTCGTTTTATTACCAGTATATCGATCTTCAGTACTTCTGTTTCTTTAATAATATTCTCGATTTTTCGTGCAAACCCCTGTACAGTCCATGTTCCACAAATCAGGGTCCTTGTACTTAACCAAAGTCGATGCCTTTAGATCGGTGTGGCTGTTTTTTTTTTTTTTATTTTTTTTTAACCTTAGAAAACCCTGTTTTTTCTACTGGGGATGGGATGCAAACCTACACCGATCACCAACCAGGAAGACCGGAATTTTTCCTCAAGGCTTACTCCCCTAGAGAGGCTGCCTTGACTATGGTTAAGAGTCGACCCCTACCCAATGTTACCATTTCAAGAAAATAAAATTCAGAATTGGATAAAGGAAGAGATGGGACGTTGTGAGACACTCTTTCTCTGGATCTTCCGCAAGAGACCTGTCCGGTATTGGTGACCATGCCAGTAGCTACGCTACCGTCGCCAAGCCCTCTGCTTCATTGGAACACGAAAATCCTATCGCCCGCTCGGACAGTGCTACTTCAAGTCGGTCTCTCCTGGAGAAGAAGTGTACAATTAAACTTTCCAAACTATTCTGAGGGAGTTTACAATTAAACTTTTCAAACTATTCTGATTTGTGATTAGAATATCTTGCAACAGACTAAAGCTCCCCTCCATAGGACATGGCATAACGACACTAACGTCCGCAAAACATGGCAAAGGATTTAGTGTCAGATAAATCCTAAGCTAAATATTGGAATTTTTCCGAAACTACTTATGAGCAGTTAACGCAGTTTAGTTTGAAACTGACTGCTCGGTAATTAATAAGTTATTACAAGTGACAACATATCGTTAGTCAAAAAGTTTTGAGAATCAAATAATAAGAAATAGAGAACAGTTAAGATGGTGGTTTTAGTGCTTCCATTGCTCTACACTGCCTAGCTCACCCCCCTCACCCCCCCCCCCCCCCCACCCGAATAGAGTACCACGTACATAACGTTTACAACCATGTTAAACTGTCACAAATATCCTTCCCTTGGAATCTTGTTGAACTCGCGCTTCACATTCGCTTGAATATCGTTTATATCGCAAAGCGTTGACCCTTCGTGCGAATTTCTGCACTTCTTTCTCAGGAAAGATATACCCGAATTTTGAACTTCGGTCACGGCAGACGTTCTCGCGTCGTTGTTTTGTGTTCGAGAGTCAAGGTGTACAGCACAGAATTTGTACAAACTTTTCTCTTCTTCTAAACATTCTGGAGAACGTCTTGAACAATTGATTCAGAGACATTGCTCCATTACGATTTGTGACACAACACGTTGCCACACAAAAGCTTCAGGTACACTTATTAACAGCGTCTGCGCGGAACTGACGCGCTGAGTACAATCTATTGTTTACATTTGTTAATTCTAGCAGCCACCAGAGTTACTGTCGTGACGTCGGTCACACGCCAGGAATAAAATGAGTACCGGAACTACTCGTGCAAATGGTGTACATCGTTTAGTGACTAGATTAAAACATAATTATCTCTTCCTAAGAAGATCCGGAAATATTTGAGAACAGCTTAGCTACATAGCCGTGCAACAATTCTGACTTCGAATGTACTCATGAAAAGAATTTCAACTGCAGTGGTATGAGATGTAGGCCCCATCTTTAGGTGTATTGGATAGTACAGCATCAACATGTGCTATTATAGAGATTTCTTGCGTCTGGTGCTAACAAAAACAATATTATATACGAGTTTATATATAAATTACTATAAAATAGTAATATTTTACGTTTTATTTCATCATGAGTATTAATATTAAAAAAAGAAACTTGTTGATAATAAGAAACAAGAGAACAGTGTTGTTGTATGTGGTTCTCACATCATTGTTTGATTCGAACGCAAAAAATTATATAACTGCCCATAACATACATCAATAGGAAGGTAGGCAGAGAGTGAGTTACTTTGAAGAATTGAGTGATACGGTTCCTATCACAAGAATCGGCAGCAAGCCAACGCCAACAAAGTTAGTCCGGTGTACAGTCTGACTTCACAAACAGAAAACGAAGAGAAAGGAAAGTGAACTGAAAGGCAAATCAGTGTGTAACGGAAGATCGTAATTTAACAGTTATGGGCATTGTAGGGGGGGGGGGGGGGGGGGGAGGAATAGAGTCCACTACCATCACAAATACCCTTAACATCGGTTAGCAATTCAATTCTTGAACATGTTGTAAGTTCGAATATAATAAATTTCTTTTAGATGGAGAAGCATCTGTCTACAAGTCAGCACTGATCTAGAAAGTATCTCTCGTGCGAAACACAGCTTGTCTTTTTTGCACATCATATCCTGCGATCCTTAGACGAAGAGCAACAGATTCCGTATTCCTAGATTTTCGGAAAGTGATTGACAACGGTGTCCCATTGCTGACCGTTAAGGAATGTCTGAGCATAGGGAATAGCTTCTCAGACATGTGAGTGGCTCGGATAAGTTTTAAGTAACAGAATCAAGTACTTTGTCCTGGAAAACGAGTTTTCATCACAAGCAAAAATATCGTCAGAAGGGCCACAAGCAGTCGAGCTAGGCTGCTCTTGTTATCTATAAATGTAAATAATCTGAAGGATAAGACGAGCAGCAATCTGCGACTGTTTGCTGCTGATGCTCTAGTATACGGGAGAGTATTGTTGCTGAGTGACAGTAAAAGGATGACAGGTAGAAATTCTAGTTGTATTGATGAGTGGCAGCTTTTCTAAATGTAGAAAACTGCAAGTTAATGCAGATGACTAGGAAAATCTATCCAGTGATATTCGAATACAGTATCAGTAGTGCTTTGCTTGACACTGTCAATTAAATATTTAGGCGTAACGTCGTAAATCGATATGGAATGGAACGAGCACTTAAAGTCATTACAATGAAAGACATTACTGATAATTTTAGGAATGTGTATCTCATCTATAAAGGAGATCGTATATAGAATAATGCGATCAATTCTTGAGTACGGCTCGAGTGCTTGAGAACCTCACTAGTTTGTGTTAAAGGTAGGCATCAAAGCATTTCAGAGGTGCATTGCTAAATTTGTTGTCCTTCGGTTCGACGTACACGTGAGTATTACCGAAATGCTTACAATAGCGAACCCAAAGTGGAATCCCTGGAAGGAAGACGACATTCCTTTCGCAAAAAACTGTGAAGAAAATCAGAGAACTGGTGTTTGCAGCTGACAGCAGAGCGATTTTACTTCCGCCACACTAACGCATTACCTACATATGGGTGCCTATATACCGTCTTCGGAGTCGCTTTAGTTGCATACACGCTGCAGCATTTCTTTCAAACTGAAACTTTTTTGTCGTCTCTTATACCTTTCGCGCAGAAACCACGAAAGCGAAATAAGAGGAATTACGGTTCGTATAGAGGCGAGGTATACAGACAGTCGTTTTTCCCTCGATTCACTTGCGAGTGCAACAAGAAATTTAACGTATAGTAGTGGCACAAGGTACCCTCTGCCATGTCCCATACGGTGGCTGTGGAAGATGTATATAGATGTAGATGTAAATGGAGTAGTAATGGCTCAGACTAACTGAGTTCTAGAAAAATTCCGTTAGTAAAAACGTATACGTTGTTGAAGGATTGATAGAGATGTATTTGTAAAAGGTGGAAGACTGCGAAGATTGTATTTGTATTACATCATCGTCAGACAGATATTGGACTGTAAGACGTACCAGGAACAAATGAGATTACAGTTTAGTTGATTTGGTGGAAGAGACCAAACAGCGAGGTCATCGGTCTCGTCGTATTAGGGTAGGATGGGGACGGAAGTCGGCCGTGCCCTATCAAAGGGACCATCCAGGTATTTTACTGAACCGATTTAGGGAAATCACAGAAAATCTAAGTCAGGATGGCCGTACGCGGGATTGAACCGTCGTCTTCCCGAATGCGTGTCCAGTGTACTAACAACTGCGCCACCTTGATTGGTGAGAACGCAGTTTAACAGTGGTGTAGACTGAACTTTAAGAGAATCATTCGGAATAATTACTTTGGGATAAAATGGAATATTGAAATACTGCGGTTTAACGAGATGTGTTTGAAATTGTGTAAGGCTGTAGATACAGTGTTGATGAATCCCACAGCAGGTAGATAAATTAAAGAGGAAGCTTTTAGAAAGGGTCATCACAGAAGCTGAACAGATAAATATAAGTGCAAGGAAGGCACTTGTGAAGAAACCTTAAGTAACGGATGTAATATTGCAACAGATCGACGACAGAATACAGTACACAAATGTTCAGGGGAAGACAAGAATGCAGCAAAAGCAGTATGACTTAAAAAGATCAACAAGTGCAGAAAAGCCAGCATGATTTGATTGCAGAAAAAATGTGAAGAAATCGGGGTGGAAATAATCGTCGGAAGGACAGCTGAGGAGCGAACGGATCTGTGAAAAGAATACCCTGAAAGTCCTATCTAACGACGTGATAAAAAAGGAAATGGGAATCGATAAGGAAGATACAGCAGATACAATGTGAGTTTAACAGATGTTAGGGAAACTTACGCTCAAATATGGTGGAAGGGTTGGATAAAATTTCTTCTGAATTTCTAAAATCATTGTGGGGTGTAGCAATAGAAAGGCTACTGACTTTGATGTATAGAATATACGAGACAGGAGAAATCTGTACAACAAGAAAAATAACGTTAATGCAGTCCCAAATATAAATGAGAAAACTGTTGCGCTATCAATTTAACGTCTTATAAACCGCAGTAGCTGCTGAGAATAATATACAGAAGAAAGGAAAAGGAAATTGAAGAGCTGTTACAAGACGATCAGTTATGAAGGGTAAAAAATATCAAGAGACGTTCTTTGGAGTAATTGAGCTAGAGAAAGCCTTAGATAATGTGAAATCGAGATAGATGTTTGACACTCTGAGAGAAATAGTTGTAAGCTGTAAGGGAAGTACGAGAATGTACAATAAGTACAAGAACTTAGAGGAACGGTAAGTACGAAAGATCAAGAACGATACGCTCTGATCAAAATGGTAGTAAAATGGGATAGTCTTCCGCCCCTGTTGCTTAATGCACTGTGTATAAAGAAGCAGCAATGACGGAAATGAAACAACGACTGAAGAGCTGGATGAAAAATCAGGGTGAATGGATGTCAGTGAAGGTGAAGAACAATTACAGGACCTACTGAATGGAATGAAAATTCGAACGTGTACAGAGCATGGACTTGGGATGAAATAATATAAGCTGAAAGTAATGAGAAATAGCAGAAATAAGATTAACGATAACTCAATGCCAAAATTAATGATTACTAGGAAGTTAATTAATTGTAATACCTTGGAAGCTATATAACACATGATGTCATAAAAAGAGGACTAAAAAAGCACACTAACAGCGGCAAAGCAAGCATTTCCGGTCATAGAAGATTATTATCGAACATGGACCTTAATTTGAGGAAGAAATTTATGAAAATCTGCATTGGGAGAGTAGCATTGTATGGTAATGAAACACGGACTGAGAAGAAAGGGGAAAAGAACTGAAGCTATTGAAGGATGTAGGAATTTAGGTGGAATAATAAGGCAAGGAATGAGGAGGGTCCTTGCAAAGTAGGAGAAGGAAAACGGTGACAAGATGCCATGTTAGGTTAATAAAACGTGTGATAAGACATCAGGGGATAAGTTCCATTGTACTAGGAGGGGGCTGCCGAGGGTAGAAACTGAGGGAAAGAATTCTTGGTTGAAAAATTTCGTGTTTATTACTAAAAAGTAAAGATTTGTTTCACTAATGTTAGTTTATTAGGAAGCGGTTTTCGACTTATTAGGCCATCATGAAGCGACAAGATACTTAGCCGAGAACCGCTACGTAAAAAGCATATAGTAGAAATTCTCTACATTTAGGTTTTCAGCTTAAACATTAGAAATTACGTTACTAAAGAATAAGTCTGTTTTGGCGTTGATTTTTGTGAACTAACGCAAAGTGAATGATATCCAAGTCCCTCTAATTGTTGAGTAAAACAATACAAAGTTACGAGAGAATAACGCCGATGATGCGCTAAGTGATGTGGGGAATGGCAATGGTGGAACTACAATAAACAGCTTTCGTATCTTGAAGTATAATAACCTGCTTGGAATTTTAAGAAGAGTACGATGGGAAGCAGTAACTTACAATATCTAAAAACCAAATCGCCGTAATGAAAGTGAAAATAACGACGAGAGCTCATTTTAAAAGTGGAAAGATATGTTTCCTTCTATTGCTGCTAAAATCTTGAAAAATGGAAGAAGTAAAACTAGTCGAGACCATTGACTGTGTGTTAGAATTTAAAAAAAAAGGAGAATAACTGTGTAGTTCTTTTTGCACAATATTTATAAGGCAACTTGCGTTGGTCATGAAATCCAAAGTTCTACCCGTAGCTCAAGCTTCTTTAATCTGTTTGGAAGGGAAAAAAAACCAATGTTAACGATACATTCATTTTACAGTCTATCTACTATACTATGATTAATCCGTTCTCTTTCGTATCCTTTCATCCAGTGTTGTAAGTTGACATTTACGCTTCTGTGGGATTAGGGTAAGCAGGGGACGGGATCAAGCGGATTGGAGCATTAATTCAGGTTCTGAGTCTCGCGCCCTTCCGTCGGAGGCTCGCGTCCTCCTTCGGGCATGGGTGTGTTTGTTGTCCTTAGCATAAGTTGGTTTAAGTTAGATTAAGTAGTGCGTAAGCCGAGGGACCGATGGCCTCAGCAGTTTGGTCCCATAGTCGTTACAACACATTTCCAGTCCTGAAGGTTCGATGTTCCTGTCTTAACTGGTGTCTATACTTTGTTATCCTTCCCGTCTTTTATTCTGTACCTAGAACGTATGAAATGAAGTTATTTCATCTGAATACTTAACTGGGTAAAGTAACATTATTGTTTTCGTTCTACTAGTACTACGATATATGCTCTATAAACCATCTTTTCCCCTACAGAAAACTTTAATTTGTCCAAATAGTCAGCCGATATCGTTTACTTGGGTACATAAATATGATATTTATTATAGGAGTAGGAACTGCTTTCGTTTCTTCTATGAACGGATAATGTTGTGACCGCGGACGCTACGGTAATCCTATGGCACACTTTTTATACATAAAAATTTTAGTAGTTTTTATATAATTGGTTATTATGGCGGTTAGGCCTCACCAGAATTCTCAGTGTTATTTTTTCTGCTATTTCTCATTACTTTCGTCTTTCTACCATTTACCCTACATCCATTTTCTGTACTCATTAGACTGTTGATTCCATTCAACATACCTTGTAATTCTTCCTCACTTTCACTGAGGATACCAATGTCATCAGCGAATTTGGTCATTGATATCCCTTCACCTTGAATTTTAACCATACTCTTGAACCTTCCTTTCATTTCCGTCACAGCTTCTTCGATGTATAGATTGTAACAGTGGAAGTAAAAGAATCATTCCCTGCCTTAAACCTTTCTTAAGGCAAGAGTTTCGGTTTTGATCTTTCAGTCTTATTGTAACCTCTTTATCCTTGTTCATATTGTATATTACCCTTTTTTCTCTATAGCTTGCACCCATTTTTCTCGAAAGTTCGAACAGCTTCCACATTTTGCCACTGTAGAACGCTTTTTCCAAGTCGATAAATCCTATGGACGTATCTTGATTTTTTTGTCAACCTTGTTTCCATTATCAACCACATCGTCAGAACAGCCTCTCTGGCGTCTTTACCTTTCCTGTAGGCAAATATATCGCCGACTAACAGCTCCTAAACTTTTTCCCTTCTTGTGTATATTATTTTCGTCAGCATCTTTGCGATAAATCTCGCGCTTCGCGGCTCTTACTATTTTCGGAATTTTGTGGATGATATTTTTCCAAAAGTCTGGTGGTATATCGCCTATTCCATTACAGATAAATGTGAATAGTCGTTTTGTTTCCACTTCCCCCAATTATTTTAGAAATTTCGATGGAATTTTATCTGTCCTTTCTGCCTTATTTGATTTGAAGTCGTGCAAAGCTCTTTTAAATTCTGATTTTAGTATTGGACACCTATCTTTCCCCTCCGTCTCTGGAAGTCAACGTCCACAAAAAGATAATATTCTTCCAGTATGTTACTGTACGTTTCGCATGAATTACTTTGTGTTTTGTAGACTCTCGTGCCGTTAATTGCTGTTGTATAGCTAGAAACTGAGGATAACAGAATTTAGGGAACGGAATTAAATGGAGGAAACTGAAAAAAATGATTTGAGGATAAACTTAATAGAGAGGAAATTTGTGCAAAACAAAAATAGAGTAGCTAGTCACTAAACATCAGAATCGGATATTAATTTTCGTAAAAATGAAATCTCTTGCTTTGGAAGCAAGATAAATCAGGACTATCTAAGCAGGGGAGATTTTGGTGTTAATAGATGAGGAAAACGTTCTTCAACATCTAATATTTTTATAGAATGTAGGAAAACGTTTTCAAGGCATTACGTCTGGAATTTATAACTACAGCACAATAAACTAAATGACTTGGGAATTAGTTGTGTTGGTGGATTCTAAGAGTTAAACGAAGGCATACAGTGCATAATCAACTGGTACTAGGAGGCTCTGAGGCGAAAAAAAACTGAGAAGACTTACGAGGAGAATGGACAGATTATTGGGATATTAGAAGGTGACGACTGGTAATGGAAATGTTTAGGATAGCGTCAAATGACTTACCACCTGAAAGAAGAAATTATACTTCAGCTGTTTTCACTTCACTGCGATAAAAATAACGCAGGTTCCCGGATGCATGAATGATAGTGGTTTTTCCGTCGTAATTTCCGTGACTGTTTGTGTGGGTGAGCAAGGGTGTGAATGAATGATAAATGAACAAGTTGACAAACAGGAAAAGGACGGGAGTTCCGCCCAATAACACAATGCCAGATTTGTTTTGGAAAGGAAATTACATTTCTACTGCTACGTAGACGGCGAGCTTAGCTTTTGTGATCGTTAACTGGCTGCCAAAAACAGCAACTAACTTTCCTGTAATGAAACACTGTGTACGACTACAACGGCAGTGTGTACATCACATACGAGTAAGATGTGTTCGACTATTTTTCTGTGGTATTACGACTGTCTTTTATATCAGATTAAAAAAGATTTTATGCTAATCGTTAAGAATTCTCTGTAGTAATCACCACGTTTCTTTTAGAACTAATGTAGATGATTTATAAGATCTACACTAATGGCCATTAAAACTGCTCTACCGAGAAGAAATACAGATAATAAACGGGTATTCATTGGAGAAATATATTATACTAGAACTGACATGTGATTTCATTTTCACGCAATTTGGGTGCATAGATCCTGAGAAATCAGTACCCAGAACAGCCACCTCTGGCCGTAATAACGGCCTTGATACGCCTGGGCATTGAGTCAAACAGAGCTTGGATGGCGTGTACAGGTACAGCTGCCCATGCAGCTTCAACACGATACCACATTTCATCAAGAGTTGCTCGGCCACCATTGACCAGACGTTTACAATTGGTCAGAGATCTGGAGTATGTGTTGGCCAGGGCAGCAGTCGAACATTTTCTGTAACCAGAAAGGCCCGTACAGGACCTTCAACAAGCGGTCGTGCATTATCCTGCTGAAATGTAGGGTTTCACAGGGATCGAATGAAGGGTAGAGCCACAGGTCGTAACACATCTGAAACGAAATTTCCACTGTTCAAAGTGCCGTCAACGCGAACATGAGGTGACCGAGACGTTTTACCAATGACACCCCATATCATCACGACGGGTGATACGCCAGTATGGCGATGATGAATACACGCTTCCAATGTGCGTTCACCGAGATGTCGCCGAACACGGATGCGACCATAATGATGCTGTAAACAGAACCTGGATTCATCCGAAAAAATAACGTTTTGCCATTCGTGCACCCAGTTTCATCGTTGAGTGCACCATCACATGCGCTCCTGTCTGTGATGCAGCGTCAAGGGTAACCGCAGCCATGGTCTCCGAGCTGATAGTCCATGCTGCTGCAAACGTCGTCGAACTGTTCGTGCAGATGGTTGTTGTCTTGCAAACGTCCCTATCTGTTGACTCAGGGATCGAGACGTGGCTGCACGATGGGTTACAGCCATGCGGATAAGATGCCTGTCATCTCGACTGCTAGTGATACGAGGCCGTTGGGATCCAGCACGGCGTTCCGTATTGCCCTCCTGAACTCACCGATTCCCTATTCTGCTAACAGTCATTGGATCTCGATCAACGCGAGCAGCAATGTCGCGAATCGATGAACTGCAATCGCGATAGGCTACAATCCGACCTTTATCAAAGTCGGAAACGTGATGGTACGCATTTCTCCTCGTTACACGAGGCATCACAACAACGTTTCACCAGGCAACGCCTGTCAACTGTTGTTTGTGTATGAGAAATCGGTTGGAAACTTTCCTCATGTCAGCACGTTGTAGGTGTCGCCACCGGTGCCAACCTTGTGTGAATGCTCTGAAAAGCTAATCATTTGCGTATCACAGCATGTTCTTCCTGTAGGTTAAATTTCGCGTCTGTAACACGTCATCTTCGTGGTGTAGCAATTTTAATGGCCAGTAGTGTACGAACTTCTCAACATACACATTTTTATACCGCATAACTTTTAAGAATCCGATACCGTACCTATAATGCAAAAACAAAATATTTATTGCCTCTTCCAATTCATATTCTATTGTTTCATATTTCCTTAAAGTATGGTAAGAAAAAATTATTATCTATTTGTTTGAAGCACTGGGATCATTAAAACCCTGAGGTGAGAAAATATCTCATAATATCGTGTCGGGCCTTTTTTTGCCCTGTGTAGTGCAGCAACTCGACGTGGCGTGGACTCGACAAGTTACTGAAGGTCATCTGCAGAAATATTGAGCCATGCTGTCTCTACAGCCATCCATAATTCCGGAAGTGTTACCGGAGCAGGATCTTTTGAATGAACTGATCTGTTGATTATGTCCCATGAATATTCGATGCGATTCACGTCGGGTGACGTGGGTGGCCAAATTGTTCCCTCGAATTGTCCAGAATATTCTTCAAACCAAACGGAACAACTGCGGTCCGGTGACTGCGGTCTGCAATGTCATCCATAAGACGTCCATGGTTATTTTGGAACATGAGCGTCATGAACGCCCGTAAACGGTCTACAAATAGCGAACATAACCATTTACAGTCAATGATCGATTCAAATGGACCAGAGGATCCAGTCCAATCCATGCAAACACAGTCCACATCACTATGGATGCATGCAGCCTTGTTTATGGGTTCTTGAATTTGTGGGATCTGCGCCACCTACCATCAGCTCTTACCAACTGAATTCGGGACTCATCTGGCTAGGCCCCATT
Source organism: Schistocerca piceifrons (assembly GCF_021461385.2). Classification (NCBI taxonomy): domain Eukaryota; kingdom Metazoa; phylum Arthropoda; class Insecta; order Orthoptera; family Acrididae; genus Schistocerca; species Schistocerca piceifrons. The sequence goes on from NC_060138.1 coordinate 1,008,447,289, forward strand.
TTTCTAGAGGCCAATCAATATGCTCACAAGCACAGGACAGGCGCTGCAGCCGATGTCGTGCTGATAACAAAGGCACTCCAATAGGTCGTCTGCTGGCGTAGCCCGCTAACGCCACATTTCGTCGCATTGTCCTGACGTATACGTTTGCCGCATGTCCTACATTGATTTCTACTGTTATTTCACATAGTTTTGCTTGTCTGGTAGCACTGACAACTCTACGTGAATGCCGCTGCCCTCGGTCGTTAAATCAGGGCCGAAGGCCACTGCATTGTCCGTGGTGAGAGGTGATGTCTGAAATTCGGTATTCTTGGCACGCTCTTGACACTGTGGATCTCGGAATACTGAATTCTCTAACGATTTGTGAACTAGAATGCTCCATGCGTCTAGCTGATACTACCATTCCGCGTTCCAGTTTTCAGCTGGTAAACCGGTTCACCCTTTATGATATAAAACGCAATCTGTTAAAACATGGTATACACATATCTGTACACAACAGCCAGCGCTGCACACTGGTGGGTCCTCTCCCCGGAGGAGGAATCTATACGTGAGTGCCTTATCCAGAGGTTATTTCACATTTCACTTCCCAGTCGCTGGGTGGAACGTCATGATCGTGTCTTTTGTTTCACCTCAGCTCCTCCTCCCAAGGAACATGGTCCTGTGCGTCAACAGCAACTTAACTGCATGAACAGGGACTCATATCGGGAATTTGTATCATCCAAACCGGCATACGTAGCTGCCTCAGTAGGATGAATTACGAAATAATCTCGTATCCAACAGAACGACTGCTCCTTGCCCTGCTTCTGCAAGTGGGTCATCTGAATGAATGAATGGCTCATCTCAATGAATTTTTCTGCTGAGTACTTGTGATGGAAACCCTAAAGTGCACTAAGGGAGTGGTTGCAGCGTCCTTGCAGCAAGGTCACATACAACTCAGCATCACGCAGTATGAATATTTTATGTATGGGAATCTTGATAGCATATTCTGGAAATAACACAGCACAACCAAGGGATTTAGCCATCAAAGTAAACTGCAACACGGATAAAACTCTCTGGAGCAACTATTTGAAAGCATAGTACGAGGTGTAATTATTTTTTTGTACACAGATGAATCGAAAATAATTTTTGGCCTCCTTATTAATCATGGCGGCGAACGACTCTTACTTCGATTAAGCAAAGATATGTGGTCCACATCAAGAGCCACTAGGTCCTCCTACAGGCAAATTCTGAATGGCGTCGTTGCTCGCCGCCTGCTATTTAATAGTTTGCTCCATTGGAGAGCAAGTAGTAATATGAAATGCTGGTGACTATGGAGTAGATACATATGTACAAACCGGATGATTATGATTACTATGCAGCTACCCACGGACGTCCAGTGTGGGCTGTAATTATCGTATACCAACGAAACTTGGTAGAAATTTTACTCCATTAATATGGAACCGATTACCCTTGGGACACGAGGAGGAAATTGGCGCAGTACAGCATCTCGTCGACGTCGCTCATGCCCAAATTGAACACACTGTGTAAGCGATGGTTAATGATAACATCAATATTACGCCTTTTTCAGGTGTTTGACCTTTTCCGTCGATCTCCTAATCTATTGCATATGGAAAAATTTCTGTACCGGAACGCCTTTCTTGCATTCGAAATGCCGATATGCACCTGGTGGCCAACATTGGAACTAATTTTTTTCAGCGTGGATCGGTTCCGCATTAGCGGATTAGAATATCTACAAAGTTTCGCCGCCATACGATAATTACAGACCGCACTGGGACTCAGTGACAAGTTGCACTACAATCACGTGTTGAATCAAGAGAATCTTCCTTGGTATGAAGAGTGGTGGCTCGCAAAACTCGGCGCAGTGGCTGGGAATGGAATTGGTCTTACATGCAGCTGTTGTCAAAATATTTGCTCCATGGTGAACAATACTGGAGATTTTTAAGATATGAAAGGCTTGATGGGCTGTAAATCGAACATTCATAGTCAAAATGTGTTCGCACAAAAGCCACATAAAACTTGAGGAGACATATTCGGTTTGCTCCCCATGACCTGTGGCTGAGGTATTTTAATATATTCAATATTCAATAAATTCGAAATGGCTCTAAGCACTAAGGGACTTAACATGTAAGGTCATCAGTCCGCTAGACTTAGAACTACTTAAACCTAACTAACCTAAGGACATCAGACACATCAACGCCCGAGGCAGGATTCGGACCTGCGACCGTAGCAGCAGCGCGGTTCCGGACTGAAGCGCCTAGAAACGCTCGCCCATAGCGATCGGCTTCATTAAATTCTTCAGGTGTGGTAGTCATGTCAGCCTCTTATCAAATGTGAGACCCAGGAACCACACTGATTTCTTATAGTTGAGAACAGTCCCTTCACAACAGGAACGGGAAAGTTAAAAGAGTGACGGAAGGATTAAAATTAACCCAAACATATTTATCTGAAGGAAATTTAGAACCTGTACTAGCTGCCCTTTCCTCTGACTGTTTGACCGTTAATTACAGCTGACGAGTGGTTTTTGTAAGGTTGGAGGAGGCACAAAATGTAGCATATTCGTCCAAAAGCAATGAACATCAAACATAAGACTCAATTGTATACATAACACCGTTGACTGTTATAGCGAACAGGGCTATGCTTTAAACAGTGTCTCGAGTTACAAAATTGGCGTGGTCGAACTGTTCGGACCGAGGATCACCATATTAATATGGGTAGATGTCCTCGGAAGCCCGATTTATGATTCTATCCATATTATGTTCCCAATTAGTGTTGTAAGCCCTCTCTGGATCGAATAGTTTTTCTCGGCAGTGCTGCCTGCCGAGGAAAGATTATTGTATTCCCGCCTCCAGCAGGATGGGGATAGCGACGGTTGGATGACATCTAATAGATGCATACAACAACTGTAATAGGAAATTTGGAGGTAAAAATTTTACATACACAACAATTGTAATAAGAAATCGTAAGGAAAGCTTTTGCATATGCAATAAATGTAATAAAAAATTTGAGGATGAAATTTTTAAAAAATATTCAGAACAACCCATTGGTATTGCAAGCGGTTCGTACCTGGCGGTAGAACTCGTGGCACTCCACAAGAACGCGCCTTAGTAGTCCAAATTACCTGGTTATAGAACATACACCAGACTATTATTACAAACACAATAAAATTAACACTTGAAAATGGTCCAGATGGCTCTGAGTACTATGGGACGTAACATCTGAGGTCATCAGTCCCCTGGAACTTAGAACTACTTAAACCTAACTAACATAAGGACATCACACATATCCATGCCCAAGGCAGGATTCGAACCTGAGGCCGTAGCGGTCACGCGGTTCCAGACTGAAGCGCCTAGAACCACTCGGTCACACCGGCCGGCTAACACGTGCAATATAGCGTGCCAAAGAATAGCTAAATTTTATTCTCTGAGGATTACATTTTGGGATCAGCTGAACCGTTTCCTTCATTACTGGTAGGGTTGGTTGATATGGGGGAGAGAACCAAACAGCGAGGTCATCGATCCCATCCCAAGGATGGAGAAGGAAGTCGGCCGTCCCCTTTCAAAGAAACCAGCCCAGCATATACCTGAAGCGATTTAGGAAAATCAAGAAAAAACCTAAATCAGGATGGCCGGACGCGGGTTTGAACCATCGTCCTCCCGAATGCGAGTCCAGTGCGATACCCCTCTCGGTCCCCTCTGTTTTGCAATATAAAAAAGGAGAACAAAAAAATATCCTGGTACCAGGTGATATAGCAGAAAGCTACATTAACTTAATATATATTTTCTTCATTTACGCTGGCCGGGGTAGCCCAGCGGTTCTAGGCGCTACAGTCTGCAACCGCGCGACCGCTAAGGTCGCAGCTTCGAATCCTGCCTCGGTCATGGATGTGTGTCATGCCCTTAGGTTAGTTAGGTTTAAGTAGTTCTAAGTTCTAGGGGACTGATGACCTCAGAAGTTAAGTCCCATAGTCTTCAGAGTCATTTGAACCATTTGATTTTCTCCATTTACAAGAAGGAGAAAGTGTTTTTAATTGTAAGACGAACACTACTCGGCTTAAACAGATAGTTCCATTAATACTGAGAAGGCCCAGGCTGGGTCAACTCCTTAAGGCACGCCGCAGGCAGACAAATGGATGGTTAAAGTCACACCAAATTTTACCCTGTTCACAAAGCCAAAATTTACTGAATGTCATTGTACGCCCTTATCCACTTGTCTTGCCACCCGACAAACGCAATAAACAGCAATAATGTCATTAGAAGAATGTTTTACAGCCGGAGACTGAACCTTTTCAACAAATCAAATGATTTAAATAGCAAGATGATAATTAGCGAATATCAGCTTTTCTCAGTGGTCCGCCCAGTTAACGAGTATTACCCAGACTAGCGCACATCGCAAGATATTCGGGTGGTATACCGTGTCGTAACTGCAGTTACAACAGCGCTTCTGCACTGCACTGCTAAGTGTAAGCAACAAATTCAGGCTCCTCACTGGGAAATAAAGGAGAAACGTGAACATGCAACTTGCTGTCCCTTGGCGGCACGTAGAGAAGAGCTCCGGCACAGACGGCGGTTTTCAGCACCAGTCCTTAGGCTGCGGTGGAAGAGGCCACTCTTCCCGCGATACCACTTACTACGGCGACACACGGCCCACACGCCCGCCGTCGAAATCGCAGCCATCAAAGCCGCACCTATGGTGCTCCGCACCCCACACGAGTTTTCCAGCTGGGCACCATCTGCTTCCTTGGAGGACTGTCTGAGAGAGAGAGAGCTCGCTGGAGACCTCTTAGAAGACGCCCGTGGACGCCCTCTAGGCAAACATAAGCGTGCGCGAAAGCCTAGCGCGCTTGGTCGTTTAGCGACACAGCTCAGTCTTCTTTCCTGTGGAGGCTGTGTCCCCTGAGTACACTTTCCAAATACGTCTCCTGTAGATACAGGCACAGGAGTTTTCCTTCTGCTAACAATTTAAATTCCTACCCATACGTTCTGAATCTGTGAATGTTCGACTGCAGAACAGGAGCCATATATCATGGTGATCTTGTCTTCCCCTTCTCTCCTGCTTCTAGGCTACCCTACCTCTGGTGGGGGAGGACTGAGAGGACTTTACCCACTCAGAGATCGATGTGCTTGACAGTCGTCATCACCTGAACATTTTAATATGTTTTAGTTGCGTCGATTCCGCCTTCTTAACATCACCCTTGGCTTTCTCCTCCAAATTTGATTATACAAATTCAGGGTGAAGCAAACTGTGTTTCAGAAATTTGCTTTAAAATGCAGGATCTACGCCATATGCTTAATTGTTGCTTATCAGTCGGATCGATTGGATGACAGCAGCAGTTTCATTCAACGTTTCGCTTCCGGTTGCGCATTAGTAACAGCATTTTCTTTATTAGAATCGATTGGCGATGCGTGTGTGGAAGCAGTTACTTTTCAATAGCTTTTACTTTTCTTTTTTATTTAGAATACCACAGACACAAATATATTGAAGGACGATTCCATTTTCCACCCTGGCTGTTGTTTACATCACGATCAGCTGAATCCGTCTGTTAGCCATTTTCAAGATCCTGCTCCTGTATTCTTAAATGTTTTTAGGTGAGGTTAGTAGCCGACCTCGGGGAAGATCAGTTTGGATTTCGTAGAAATATTGGAGCAAACTGACCCTACGACTTATCTTAGAAGACAGATTAAGGAAAAGTAAAACTACGTTTCTAACATTTGTAGACTTAGAGAAAACTTTTGACAATTCTGAAGGTGGCAGGGGTAAAATACAGGGAGCGAAAGACAATTTACAATTTGTATAGAAACCAGATGGCAGTTATAAGAGTCAAGGGGCATGAAAGGGAAGCAGTGGTTGGGAAGGGAGTGAGACAGGGTTGCAGCCTATCAACGATTTTATTCAATCTGTATACTGAGCAAGCAGTAAAGGAAAAAAAAGAAAAATTCGGAGTAGCAATTACAATCCATTGAGAAGAAATAAAAACTTTAAGGTTTGCCGATGACATTGTAATTCTGTCAGAGATTGCAAGGGACCTGGAAGAGCAGTTGAACGGAATGGACAGTGTCTTGAACGGAGGATATAATATGAACATCAACAAAAGCAAAACGAAGATAATGGAATGTGGTGAATTAAATCAGGTGATGCTGAGGGAATTAGATTAGGACATGAGAAACTTAAAGAAGTTAATGAATATTGCTATTTGGGGAGCAAAATAACTGATGGTCGAAGTAGAGAGGATATAAAATGTAGAGTGGCAATAGGAAGGAAAGCGTTTCTGAAGAAGAGAAATTTGTTAGCATTGAGTATAGATTTAAGTGTCAGGATATCGTTTCTGAAAGTATTTGTATGGAGTGTAGCCATTTATGGTGCTACAGAATAATGCTGAAGATTAGATGGGTAGATCACATAACTAATGAAGGGGTACTGAATAGAATTGGGGAGAAGAGAAATTTGTGGCACAACTTGCCTAGAAGAAGGAATAAGTTGGTAAGACATGTTCTGAGACATCAAGGGATCACGAATTTAGTACTGGAATGCAGCGTGGAGGGTAAAAATCGTAGAGGGAGACCAGGAGATGAATACGCCAGGCAGATTCTGAAGGATGTAGGTTGCAGTAGGTAGTGGGAGATGAAGAAGCTTGCATAGAGTAGAATGGAGAGCTGCATCAAACCAGTCTCTGGACTGAAGACGACAAGAAGAACAAGTGATGTCAGTGTTCTACACTCGCCGATGCTTTAAAATAACAACTGTCGTGTTGTCATACATACTTAAATTATGTCAGTAGTTATTTTAAAGTGGTGCAAATTGTTCTCCCCGTGCTTTTAAGAACAATTGAACATGCATTTGAAAATGGCTCAAAGGTGAAATCAGCTGACTGTGGTGTATGTAACAGCCAGGCTGCAAAGTGGACTTATCCTTCGTTACTTTCTTTTTTTTCTTTTTTCGTTTCCTTGAATTCTGCAAGAAGCCACTTTATAAAGAAATTGTCAGGACATTAAAACTGTGTGGGCCACCAGGACTCGAACTTGGGACCTCTGCCTTTCGCGGCAAGTGCTCTACGAACTGTCACCATTTCTGAACGACTTGTATTGTGAAGATAAAGACACGGTACAAACAGAGACATCGTAAGCATCAATGATGTGGAGATACAGCACAAGGCTATGGATGAGTTACTGGGCTTACTTGCCCACGACAAGAGGTCATGCATGCAGTGTCACCATTAGACATGTCTCAGAGGGAGAAATATTCGACAGAGTGGCAAGATGTCGGCTTCGCCCCTGCGGCAGTCCCGGAAACCACGGATCACGTTTCATCGATCAAACCACGTTGTTCATTGCTGCAGGAATGATGCATGTCTGCGAATAGTTAAATTTTTATACAGTGAAGTCCGATCATAGTAACAAACGCATTATGAACCCGCTGCATTTCAACCTCTGGGAGATTAATTCTTTTAAAAGCAGATAATTATCGTCAAGTGCGGTAGCAGCTATGTCACGATGCATTGGCATATAGTACTTACGAAACTATTTTCTTGTCGATTTGTGTCTGCACTATGGAAGTGATGACAGAGATTCCAGTGACAATGGAATTTATTTTAGACTTGTTCTAATACCGTTTCTGGTTTTCAGGAGAACTTCTTTGGGAAAGTATAAGTTGCTGTCTACCAAATCTTATGTTTAGGTAGACTCGCCAGGTATTTTGTAGTGACTATTCGCGTCTACTTCAAGTGAGATTTCTTTCCTGTGTGACAGGGGATTTTATGCGAATACAGTCTGATGTTCTGAAGCTGTCTTGGCGCCACCGACACTGATAAACGCTTCTGTCAGCCATGGAAGAAAAATCGGCTATTCAGTAGTCTTTCCTTTGTAAAGCTGCATGTCGAAGAAATACAATCTAACACGTCAGTGCACTTTTGCTCAAAACGAGCAGCCAGTGCTTGACAAATGGGGTGTGACGGCAGCGTTGGTAGCCCGACGTTTATTGGCGAGTTCCTCTCTGAGTGCAGCACTTCCTACTCCAGTGCGTTCCTCCATCCATCTGCTGGCTTCGCCATCAGTTAGGAATTTCATATGTGTCTGCGTCTAAGTATTTCCTGCTCGGTGCTCTTACAGTCCCGCTCTGAATATCTTGCCGTAGAGATCAATTCTCTGTATACTTTAATGATTAATTAGTATTTACCGCAATCTGCAGCATCTTTATTCCTTGAGCGTATTGAAGTTTTCTTTCCAATTTCGCTTCAACAAGAAGTTCTCTGCACCTCAGAGTTGGCATCTAGAAGCCGTAATTTGCTGGAGGTATTTCCGTATGTGCTCTTACTGCAGTATTACTTCCGTGGCTTTGTTTCTACAAGTGGTCAGCTTGAGGTCTGAACACGCTTTTAGGGTTTCATTTGCCCTGATTGGTAAGAGAAGTTGAGCTGTCAAGATTCGATTTCCAATTAGCTACTTTCTAACTTAATTCTCAAGATATCAAATTATAAAAGGCACTTTCGAGTAAGAGTACTACCTGTCCAAATTTAAAATTAGGATTTGTCTGCGTTACAACTAGTTATTCGTCATGTACCATATACTTAATACTGAAAAGTTTACTCGTTTTACAAAGAAAATTTTCGATGTTAGATCGTTCCATTTGATGAAAATAGTTTCATATATAACTTGTTTTTCTGGTCCCTTTAATCCCACAAACCATCCAACAGACCTGCTTTACTCTAATACATTTCAAGAAGTGTTCATTACAGTTCTAATAGACAGAAATTAATATTGTCACACTCCGCCTACGAAAACGTGCAACAAATATATAGCCTAAAAATCCTATTACACATGGAGTATCTTCTATTCACTAACAGTATTTCGATGATGTCCTTTGAACTCTTCTCCGTAGTTACCAAGAATCTTTCACACTGCACCACGCCGACTTAGACATTTAATATTAGTTTACATTCATACTATTAAGCAATTTCGGTCTAGAGGCGATTTTCGAGTACCATTTGTTAGCTACGTGGCCATTAAAAGTTCGCTATGGCAAATGTCGCCGATCTGGCCTCTTGATCGCGTATTTCTGAAACTTCTTGATTTAATATTTTTTTACGTAAACTGCAATAACAGAGGAGGGGAAACTTCTACGTTATTTGATTCTGAAACTGCTGAGTGAAACTGAACGTACTGAGCCTACTTTCTCTTTACTCATTCTTATCATTTCAACACTGCCCCACAATATTCTAGTGAAACCTGATTTCAAATAATAAATACAAAAGAATGGCCCTGAATTAGAAGAAATCCTAACTATAACCCTCATATATCATAAGTCACTCACCTCACAGAAAATCTTCATGACACGAACTACAACGATACAAGCGCCAATACTGCCAGCTAGATAAGGGATTCTAGCTACTGAAGGCTCTAACTGTTAGTAGGCATGTGGTTAGCAAAGGAAAGATTTTGTTGCAGAGCAAACAATGTATTTAGCAGATTTTACCTTAATCAAGTGACAACCAGTTCAAAAAAATTATATAAACATCAGTAATAAATCTCAATGACGGATACACATTCAGACCGTCATCTCGCGCTAATACTGCAAACCTCCAACACTCCTAATTATTAGCATCTAACCTCCATCACTGCTGACTACTCACTCCCAACTTCCATCACTGCTGGCTGTTCACCTCCAGCTTCCATTACCGCTGGGTGTTAATCTCCAACTACTAGTCCGACCAACCACAGAGTCTCTTACAGAGAGCGCACAGTGCTGTCAGAGTTATTAATGCAGAGCACTACATAGAGCTGCCAACATACAAACACATAAACAGGCAACTTAAAGTCGTTTTGCGTGCTTCACACAGAAAGCGTACAAGGGACAATCTAAAAGTATTTGAAAACGGTCGAAGTCCAAAACTGTGCAATAGGACAAAAATAGCTTAAAAATTAACAGTTGGCATGGAGTCATCTAGGAAATATTATTTCATTTTTCTTACGCGTGTATCACAGATGGTATTCAGTCCATTACAGCTACGATTTTTTAAAATTGCGGATTGGCTAACAGTCTACTAACATATTTTTTCAAAAATTCAGACTTAGACACATCATATATAAAACAATGAGACAAACTTAACATTTAAATCATAAATCCTGTACATGCTCTACTGAAATTGATTTGCTTATTGGCACATCAACTGCATCTACGTCAATGTTTGAGGTGCGTCAGTGCTTAAACGATGAAATTATTTTGACGGTAAAGTTTATTAACATAGCAATCTGTGCAGCCGATATAGATTTGGTTCTGTGACGTACGACCAATGACGGTTCTGAAGTTTCCCATTTCTAATGCGAAGAAACCATAACATTTTTCTCAAATCCCGAATAACTCTGGTTCTAGGTAGTAATAAAGCGACTACTGTGTATCGTAAATTAAGAACAAAACATGCGAAACTAATTTATGCGAAACTAATTTATAACAGGAGCAAATGAAAGTACAGAATGCTAGGATATTTATCTGAACCTAGGTGTAAGCACATAGAGGAACCAGTGTAATCGCAGATGTACTCAGTATGACAGTAACGAACTAAAGCTGTCTGATTCCGGCTTAGTAATGTGAAGCGATTATGCGCATCTCCTGTGATTTCATAACCACTGAAATCAATTCAGCATCCCAACGGGCAGGTAATCGTATCATGAATCCCTGTTTGGAGACAATCACGAAGGCTGTTAACACAGCCAGTCATCTTGAACTGAATGTTGTGGCACACAGCGCGACTCTAATATGGACTATACGTGCAATTATTCACAATTTAAGGACACGAAAAGTGCCACAAGATTAATTATTAAAAAATCTTGCTTACAGAAGTATATTCAAATACTTAAACAAATATTCACAAGGGTACAATTTTGTTAGGTAAAATTCCACATACAAACTACGCAGCATTTTACACACAGGTCAATAGTCATCCAAGGTGTGTTATAAAAAAAAAAATCTGACTAGCTTAGTGCCCGCTGCTTCGCTTGCGTAAACTGGATATTCCGCTGAGCTCTTTTCTCTTGTTCTTTAATCGAATTTGTTGTTTAGACATACTGCGACAACTTCTAAACTTTTCACGATGATTAAGGCCGTAGATATATGATCTTTTCCGAATGTATTTCTGACCACAAAGCGATTCTGGTAGCTGGAGTCTAAGGTTTTGTTAATCATGCCTTCAGCGTATTTCCATAGATATTTACATCACCTGAAACGTATTTATTGATAGGTAACCGTGAAGTAAAATATCAGTTCTCGTAGATTTAGCTTTATAAAGTAACGAAATATTTTCTAAAACTTTTCCCTCTCCAGTTTTACATCCTGAACGGGTTGAATTTCAAAAAACACTGAAATACTTATTGTTTTATTTCTAACTGAGAAACCAAATACAAATTTTTCGTGACTGTAGCTTTAAACAAGGTTTGGTGGTTGTTTAATAATGATTTATTGGGAAATATGCACCCGCTATTTCACCCTCATAGGAGCTAAATGTCCAAAAATACTGAGACATTGTTTTTATTTCTGACTGAGAAAGCAAATACCAGTTTTCGTAATTATAGCATCAAAATAGCTTTAATAGTGACTTGTTTTCAAAAGACCTTTCATCCCCTATTTCACCTTCCTAGCAAAGGAATTTCGAATAAACCCATATAAACCGATGCCTACAATATTAGATCAAAACCCTCTCCATCCTGTCTTAACAGGCCAGTCGATTGCAAGATCAAGACTATTTCCTCCCACTTTCTTCCTATAACAGTTGGCTTAACAGGCCTGTCTTTGGTAAGATCAAGAACAGTCTAACATAGTTCCTTCCCATAAAAGTTAACTTACCAGTCTATTAGTGGCTAAGTCAAGAATACTCACACGTGATTTCTCCTTACAATAAATAGAGTAATAGGCATTTCGGTGGTAAGACCAAGAATAATAACATGCAGATTCTTCTCATAACTGCTGACCTAACTGGTGTGTTTGAGGCAAAATCAAGAATAGTCTAAGTTTCTGCTTCTAATAGATGACTTAACCAGCTGACGGTGGTGAGTTCAAGACTAGCCTCTAACATAGTTTCTCCTCGTGAAACTTATCCTCACAGATACAGTTTATAGTCCATAATCTGTTGCTTAGCCTGTAATGGAGTACGTCGTTTCCGCTGTAGTACAAGGTTAACAGTCTACAGAGAAGTATATGACAGGAAAAGAAATGGTGAGTTGCATCACCGTCTCGAAGGGCGGCGGCGAGTGACTGTAAGGGATATTGGATGTAGATATCATAGTGTTCAGCCTGGGTTTGTGCTGGTATACATACTCCACAGAAGTTCTCAGTGATCTCTACACGTGTGTATGCGGCTGTAACACAAATCATGTTGTTCGTAGTATGAATTCTCTTCGAGTCACTAATCAAGAAAAAAAATGGTATTTGGAAGGTATTCTTCAGGATGTCTGTAATATCAGCTGAATTTAGCTGAGCTGCATGTTAATTCCGATCTATTTTAAGAAGACAGTATATTCAGAATGCATCTTTCACTCTGCAGCTGTGTTTACGGTAACTGAAATGTCCTGCCAGCTTAAAATTGCGTGGCAGTTTCGGACCGGAAACAGTAGCCTTACCTATTGTAAATAACAGTATTACCAACTAAACTATTCAAGTACGTCTCGCGAACGATAGTATCAGCTTTAGTTCTGCCATTTTATTTCTTCACAGTTCCCTAATTCTAAGAGTGATACTCCAGAAAAGTATACAGTAAAAATTGTCTTTTAAGTGTACCCCAATTATAAGCTACGTCTCTGTAGCGCAGTCGGTAGCCATATGGCCCCGGAACCACGATATTTCGCTATCGAGTCCCGATACGGCATACAGCTTTAATGTGCCACGAAATCTCCAGGCACTCTACTCGTACATTGTACTTTGTTCATTGTTCATATGCCGAATTGTGTAGGTTTTAGTACCTCATTAAACAAAATGTGACCATGTCATTGAGATTCGTCCATACGAAAAGATATTTATTGAAGCTGAAGCGTTTACGAGATAATGAGCAAAAACTGAATTCCAGTTATAATGTTATGTGAGCTTATTTAACGTGGGTACGTTGGAATACAGTAATAAATATAGCACGCACACTGAGTTTTTCTTACGGGGCAGCCGCAACTGAGTAAGTCCATTTCGTAAAATGAAGAAACCATACAGCTGTTCCTGAATCAACAATCTGTTATTTCACACACGACGGGTTTCGGAACACTTACAGATCCATCATCTGGTGTAAAAAACAAAATCATTTAACCATCTGTGTCATCCTCACCCCAGTGTTGTCATCGAACAAAAGTTCCGCGCCAAAACGATGAATGGGGGGATGTGGGAAAATTCCACAAAAACAGTTCCCCCGGTCAGCCCGACCGGGAACGATAATTGTTTCATGATAGCATTGTGGCGGAGATGACCTCAGGTGGAACCCATAACTCACGAGGTTTGGTCTCTCATATCGCGCGAAGATTATCGAACTCCCGCCTTCAAGACCAGTTCTAGCGGAATGCTTCTTTACTCCTACTAGCTTCTTCATGCCACCAGCCCTATAATGTTTTGTTGTCGGTTGCATTACCACCTTCTTTGTTTGTTGTTGACAAATCTTGTGGCTCGATGAACACTCTGGCAGGCACTTAAATGTGATTTGCAGAGTATCCATGTAGATGTCCTAGACCGTGCCTCGTGAATTACTGTAGTAGTGGTAGGTTCCTATGGCATCAAATTGCTGAGGTTACACACTATTTAATTCAACTTAAACTAAGGACAAAACACACACACACACACGCACACACACACACACACACACTCATGCCCAAAGGAGGACTCGAACCTCCGACGGGGCGAGCCGCGAGAACCGTGGCAAGGCGCCTTAAACCACGCGGCTGTAAAGCGTGGCCATGAATTACTTATCCATTTTCTACAATAAAGTACAAAAAGTGTTTGCAGGCACCTGTCAGATTTAACGATGCTAAGCTTGATGGAATTGTTAATCGGTGGATGGATAAAAACGTCAGTGATATAGAAGATGACGATTTTACAATTTCTAGTGTTCACAGCTCTGTTAGTGAACAGGACGGTGACTCAGAGAAAGAATTTCAACACAGGTGTGATGGTGACGTCTCTGTTTCTGCAATAAATTATTTAATGTTTTGGGTAAAATAAAATGAGTCTAATGATAAAGAGAAATATGGATCGCAGGACTCAAAGCCAATGGTGCAGACTTTCTTTATGTGCCTATCGAGGCCAGTTTCTACGTGTTAAACCCTGGTATTTAATTGTATATCAGCCTTTACTTGTTACAGAGATACTACAATGTTTCAGAACGTGAAATTCAGTTCTCTAACAGTTCGTTTAAGTGTACTATTTAAAAAAAGAAACGCACAAAAGTATGCGATTTTGTGCAATAAAAAGTAAAATATTGCAAGCATTATTTAGTGCAATAAAATCAAAGAGGAATATTGAAACAACATTTAAATAATCGTAAAAATACACTACTGGTCATTAAAATTGCTGCAACACGAAGATGACGTGCTACAGACGCGAAATTTAACCGACAGGAAGAAGATGCTGTGATATGCAAATGATTAGCTTTTCAGAGCGTTCACACAAGGATGGCGCCGGTGGCGACACCTACAACGTGCCGATTTGAGGAAAGTTTCCAACAGATTTCTCATACACAAACAGCAGTTGACCGGCGTTGCCTGGCGAAACGTTGTTGTGATGCCTCGTGTAAGGAGGAAAAATGCGTACCATCACGTTTCCGACTTTGATAAAGGTCGGATTGTTGCCCATCGCGATTGCGGTTTATCGTATCGTGACATTGCAGCTCGCGTTGATCGACATCCACTGACTGTTAGCAGAATATGGAAACGGTCGGTTCAGGAGGATAATACGGAACGCCGTGCTGGAGCCCAACGGCCTTGTATCGCTAGCAGTCGAGATGACAGGCATCTTATCCGCATGGCTGTATCGCATCGTGCAGCCACGTCTCGATCCCTGAGTCAACAGATGGGGACGTTTGCAAAACAACAACCGTCTGCACGAACAGTTCGACGACGTTTGCAGCAGCATCGACTATCAGCTCGGAGACCATGGCTGCGGTTACCCTTGAGGCTGTATCACAGACAGGACCGCCTGCGATGGTGCACTCAACGAAGAGCCTGGGGGCACGAACGGCAAAACGTCATTTTTTCGGATGAATACAGGTTCTGTTTGCAGCATCATGATGGTCGCATCCGTGTTTGGCGACATCGCGGTGAACGCACATTGGAAGCGTGTATTCATCATCGCCATACTGGCTTATCGCTCGGCGTGATGGTATGGGGTGCCATGGGTTACACGTCTCGGTCACCTCTTGTTCGCATTGAGGACACGTTGAACAATGGACGTTACATTTCAGATGTGTTACGACCCGTGGCTGTACTCTTCATTCGATCCCTGCGAAACCCTACATGTCAGTAGGATAATGCACGACCGCATGTTGCAGGTCTTGTAGGGGCTTTTCTGGATACAGAAAATGTTCGATTGCTGCCCTGGCCAGCAGATTCTCCAGATCTCTCACCAACTGAAAACGTCTGGTCAATGGTGGCCGAGCAACTGGCTCGTCACAATACGCCAGTCACTACTGTTAATGGACTGTGGTATCGTATTGAAGCTGCATGGGCAGCAGTACCTGTACACGCCATCCAAGGTCTGTTTGACAAAATGCCCAGGCGTGTCAAGGCACTTATTACGGCCAGAGGTGGTTGTTCTAGGTGCAGATTTCTCAGGATCTATGCACCCAAATTGCGTGAAAATGTAATCACAAGTCAGTCCTATTATAATATATTTGTGCAATGAATACCCGTTTATCATCTGCATTTCTTCTTGGTGTAGCAATTTTAATGGCCAGTAGCGTAATTGTTATAGTATGTAACTTAAATTAAAAATTTCAATTGATTTGAGCCTCAAATGTCGGGTGAAATATAAGGGTCCCAGAGACCCCACCTAGAAGTAGTCTTTAGAAAAATGTCACTTCGTGAGTTAAGGATGGTTTTTGTTTTTTACAGCAGATGATGGAAGTTTAAGTGTTCCGCAACCGGTCGTGTATAAAGTGAAAGACTGTTTATTCAGCAACTTAGCTGCTGTTTCTTCATCTTACAAAATAACTTCATGCACATGGTTGACATCACCTCGGTTACTAGGACTTGTTATTAGAGACGAAAGTATTTCTATGAAGCATTTAAAATTACAATATTTAGAGAAAAAGGATTAAAAGAGCATGTGGGATATTATTAGTTCGTAGTGCGGGAGGAGAAATAAGTGCCTTAGCCATAATAAAACACAAGCAGCTGGATATTGAGAGTTGTTAGTTTGGTTTCTTAGGAGATGAATTAATCGAAACTCAGTTATAATTAAAAATGGCCTCCGGGTGAAAGAACTGAAATGATACCCAGCTGCTTCGGTAGCCTTAGTTAACTTCGCCATTCGTTACGCACGAGAGCTCGCGGTGATTTATATTTCCGTTTCACGGCACTCGAACGGAAAATCTGCCTTTCTCCCGGTCTTAGTGTAATTAACTTGCTGTCTCCTTGATAGATTCCTCGTCTCATGCCTCCCCCCTCATTATCTCTGCGTCTCCCCCAACCCTTTTCTCTACCTTCTTCCCCCATCCTCTCCCCCGCAGTGCCCCGCCCGCCGTTTTCACTTATCCCGTCCCTTTCCGTATCCACGCAGACAGGAGACAAACTTCGGTGACCGATAGCGACAGGTGGAGACGGAGGTATGTGAGCCAGAGGCAGGCAGACAGCGAGCGACTCTGCTGTCGCGGTAGGGAGGGCGGGTGTAATCCGCTAAGAGCGTCGCAGCCCGGCTAGCGTGGGCCGAGTTCCGGCTGCCCGGCCGCGATGCGACGCCACGCCACGCCCCAAAGCGGCCGGCGTCCGTCGGACGCGCCTCGTCGCCGGCGTCTCTTAAGCCGCGCCAGTTAGGAGCGGCGAGTCGTAAAATGCCCGTGAGCCTCGTGCGACGCGCCACACCCGTCGCCGTCAGCAAACTCTGCGAAGCTTCTTCTATACTTCTCGACCATAAGAGCGCTGCCATCACAAGTGCGAAATAAGAGTTCTGCAAACTTTTTATGACTTTCGCGGGCGAAAAAGGCAAGCACTTTGGCGTATACACTGCTGGCGATTATAACTGTGACAACATGAAGGCGGCCTGCAACAAACGTTAAATTAGTACAAAGTTGAACGGATTAACGCCGTCGACATCGTACGCTGCCTGACAAAAAAAGTGAAGCATCCATAAGTCGTGGTCAGATGTCAGAGAACCAATAAATAACGCAAACTACTTTACTGGCCATTAAATTTGCTACACCAAGAAGAAATGCAGATGATAAACGGGTATTTATTGGACAAATGTGTTATAGTAGAACCGACATGTGGTTACATTTTCACGCAATTTGGGTGCATAGATCCCGAGAGATCAGTACCTAGAACAACCACCTCTGGCCGTAATAACGGCCTTAATACGCCTGGGCATTGAGTCAAACAGTGCATGGATGGCGTGTGCAGGTACAGCTGCCCACGCAGCTTCAACACGATACCACAGTTCATCAAGAGTAGTGACTGGCGTATTGTGACGAGCCAGTTCTTCTGCTACCACTGATCAGACGTTTCCAATTGGTGAGAGATCTGGAGAATGTGCCGGCCAGGGCAGCAGTCGAACATTTTCTGTATCCAGAAAGGCCCGTACAGGACCTGCAACATGCGGTGGTGCATTATCCTACTGACATGTAGGGTTTCGCAGGGATCGAATGAAGGGAAGAGCCACGGGTCGTAACACAACTGAAATGTAACGTCCACTGTTCAATGTGCCGTCAATGCGAACAAGAGGTGACCCAGACGTGTAACCAGTGGCACCCCATACCATCACGCCGGGTGATACGCCAATATGGCCATGATAAATACACGCTTCCATTGTGCGTTCACCGCGATGTCACCAGACACGGATGCGACCATCATGATGCTGTAAAAAGAACCTGGATTCAACCGAAAAAATTAAGTTATGCCCAGGTTCGTCGTTGAGTACACCATCGCAGGCATTCCTGTCTGTGATGCAGCGTCAAGGGTAACCGCAGCCATGGTCTCCGAGCTGATAGTCCGTGCTCCTGCAAACGTCGTCAAACTCTTCGTGCAGATGGTTGTTGTGTTGCAAACGTCCCCATCTATTGTCTTTGGTATCGAGACGTGGCTGCACGATGGGTTACAGCCATGCGGATAAGATGCCTGTCATCTCGACTGCTAGAGATACGAGGCCGTTGGGATCCAGCACGGCGTTCCGTAATACCCTCCTGAACCCACGGATTCCATATTCTGCCAACAGTCATTGGATCTCGACCAACGCGAGCAGCAATGTCGCGATACGATAAACCGCATTCGCGATGGGCTATAATCCGAGCTTTATCAAAGTCGGAAACGTGATGGTACGCATTTCTCCTCGTTACACGAGGCATCTCAACAACGTTTCA
Source organism: Schistocerca piceifrons (assembly GCF_021461385.2). Taxonomy (NCBI): domain Eukaryota; kingdom Metazoa; phylum Arthropoda; class Insecta; order Orthoptera; family Acrididae; genus Schistocerca; species Schistocerca piceifrons. The sequence continues at coordinate 1,008,465,806 of NC_060138.1, forward strand.
CCAGGCACTGCGTAGGATCCTACGGTCTTGGCGTGCATCCGTGCGTCGCTGCGGTCCGGTCCCAGGTCGACGGGCACGTGCACCTTCCGCCGACCACTGGCGACAACATCGATGTACTGTGGAGACCTCACGCCCCACGTGTTGAGCAATTCGGCGGTACGTCCACCCGGCCTCCCGCATGCCCACTATACGCCCTCGCTCAAAGTCCGTCAACTGCACATACGGTTCACGTCCACGCTGTCGCGGCATGCTACCAGTGTTAAAGACTGCGATGGAGCTCCGTATGCCACGGCAAACTGGCTGACACTGACGGCGACGGTGCACAAATGCTGCGCAGCTAGCGCCATTCGACGGCCAACACCGCGGTTCCTGGTGTGTCCGCTGTGCCGTGCGTGTGATCATTGCTTGTACAGCCCTCTCGCAGTGTCCGGAGCAAGTATGGTGGGTCTGCCACACCGGTGTCAATGTGTTCTTTTTTCTATTTCCAGGAGTGTAGAACCTTTTTTCCGCCATTTCTAGTCAGGAATCCGTCCATGCAGTTTGTCTGGTATGCTAATGTCCAACCAATATATCCACCAATCGTGCGTACGCGTATGGAGAATTGAGGGGCGTTCAATAAATAATACAATAAATTTTTGTGAAAACAGAGTGGTCTTATTCAGAATTCCAAACCACCATATTATTTCCCTCTCTTTCGGATACAAAACTCTATTTTTCAATATAAATTCCGCTCAATCCAAGGGCATTTTCTTTGAGTCATCAGACTGGTTTGATGCGGCCCGCCACGAATTCCTCTCTTGTGCCATCCTCTTCATCTCAGAGTAGCATTGTAACCTACGTCCACAATTATTTGCTGGATGTATTCCAATCTCTGTCTTTCTCTACAGTTTTTGACCTGTATAGCTCCCTCAAGTACCATGGAAGTTATTCCCTGATGTTGTAACAGATGTTCTTTCATCTCGTCCTTTCTCCTTGTCAGTGTTTCCCACATACTCCTTTCCTCTCCCATTTTGTGCAGAACCTCCTCATTCCTTACCTTTTGAGTCCACCTAATTTTCAGCATTCGTCTGTAACAGCACATTTCAAATGCTTGATTCTCTTCTGTTCCGATTCTCCCACAGTCCATGTTTCACTACCAAACAATGCTATGCTCCAAACATACATTCTCAGAAATTTCTTCCTCAAATTAAGGTCTGTGTTTGATGTTGGTAGTCTTCCCTTGGCCAAGAATGCCCTTTTTGCCAGTACTAGTCTGCTTTTGATGTCCTCCTTGCTCCGTCCGTGATTGGTTATTTTGCTGCATAGGAAGTGGAATTCCTTAATTTCATCTACTTCGTGGCCATCAATCCTGATGTTGACTTTCACGCTCTTCTCATTCCTGCTACTCTTCATTACTTTTGTCTTTCTTCGATTTACTCTCAACCCATATTCTGTTATCATTAGACAATCCATTATATTCAGGAAATTGTGTAATTCTTGTTCACTTTCACTCAAAGTAGCAATGTCAACAGCGAATAGTCTCCCTATAGCTTAATCCCATTTATCTCAGAATTTCGAACAACTTGCACCATTTTACATTGTTGAAAGCCTTTTCCATGTCAATCCTATGAACATGTTTTGATTTTCCTTCATTCTTGCTTCCAATATTAACCGCAACACCAGACTTACCTCTCTCGTACCGTTTTCTTTCCTAAAGCCAAACTGATCGTCATATAGAGCATCTTCAATTTTCTTTTCCATAATTCTGTATATTATTCTTGCAAGCAACTTGGATGCATGAGCTATTAACCTAATTGTACGATAATTCTCGCCTTCATTGTACTCTTTCCACCTATCCGCTCTCTCCTCTGCATTTAACAATGGAATTCCGGTTGCACTCTTAATGTTACCATCTTTTCTTATAATTTCACCGAAGGTTGCTCTGAATTTCCTATGTGCTGAGCCAGTCCTTCCGACAGTCATTTCTTTTCAGATTTCTTCACATTTTTCATGCATCCATTTAGTCTTACCTTCTCTATACATCCTGTTTATTTCGTTCTTCAAGGCCTTGTATTTATGAATTCCTGATTTCCAGGAGCGTTTTTGTACTTTCTTCTTTTATGGGTCAACTGTTTATCCATGGTTTCTTCGGAATTACCTTCTTTTAACCTAAGTTTTTCTTTCCAACTTCTGTAATTGCCCTTTCTAGTGATGTCCATTCCTCTTCAACTGTACTGCCTACTGAGCTATTCCTTGTTGCTGAACCTGCAGCCTTAGAGAACCTCAAGTGTGTCTCGTCATTCCTTAGAACTTCCGTATCCCACTTCTCTGAGAATTGATTCTTCTTGACTAACCTCTTAATCTTCAGCCGGCTTTTCATTACTACTACATTATGATATGAATCTATATCTGTTCCTGGGTATGCCTTACAGTGCAGTATCTGATGATAGTGTTTGGCTTATGGAGCCCTCAACTGCGCGGTTATCAGCGGCCATAAAAATACTCAGTCCAATCTCGCCACTTTTATGAATGATGATGAAAACACGAACACCCAGTTCCCGGGCGCAGAAAATCCCCAACCCGGCCGGGAAACGAACCGGGGACCCTGTGATCCAGAGCGGCAACGCTAGCCACTAGACCGCGAGCTGCGGTCAAATCAATCCGGTATCTGACTTCGGAATCTCTGTCTCACCTGATGTAATGTAACTGCAATGTTCCTGTATCATCAGGTCTTTTCCAAGTGTACCTCCTCCTCTTGTGATTCTTGAACGGAGTAGTCACTGTTACTAGCTGAAATTTGCTACAGAACTGAATTAATCTTTTCCTCTCCCATTCGTTGTGTCAAGCCCATATTTTCGACTAACTTCTTCTTCTGCTCCTTCCCCTACAACTACATTCCAGTCCTCCATGACTATTGGATTTTCATCTCTTTATACATACTGTTGTACCCTTTAAATATCTTCATATTCCTTCTCTATCTCTTCCTCTTCCACTTGCAATGTCGCCATGTATAACTAAACTATTGTTTTCGGTGTTGGTTTGCTGCCGATTCCAATGAGAACAATCCTATCACTGAACTATTCACAGTAGTACAGTCTCTCCCCTACCTTCCTATTCATAATGAATCCTACTTCCGTTATACCATTTTCTGCTTCTGTTCATATTACCCTATATTCATTGGACCAGAAATCCATGTCTTCTTTCTATTTCACTTCACCGATCCCTACTATATGTAGACCGAGCCTTTGCATTACCCTTTTCAGATTTTTCTAGCTTCCCTATCACGTTCAAGCTTTTGACATTCCACGCCCCGTCTCTTAGAACGTTATCCTTTCGTTGGTTATTCAGTTTTCTTTCTCTTATAACCTCCCTCTTGTTAGTCCCCTCCTGGCGATGCGAATGAGGGACTAATCCGGAATCTTTTGCAATGGAGAGCTCATCATGACTATTTTTCAGTTATAGCCCACATGTCCTGTGGATACAAGTTATTTGTCCTTAAACCAGTGGTGTCCATTGCCTTCTGCATCCTCATGCCTTTGACGATTGCCGATTCCTCCGTATTTAGTGGCAGTTTCTTACCACAAAGGCAAGGGAGTACCGTGAACCTCTGTCCACTCCTCCGCCCTCTTTGATAAGGCTGTTGGCAGAATGAGTGGAACTTTTTACGCCAGGAGTCTTTGGCCACCAATGCTGATTATTAATCAGAATTTATGCTGTTGGCGGTTTTCGAACCCGAGACCGAGGACGTTTCGATTATTAATCAGAGATGCTACCGCTAGACCACGGGTGCAACGGCCTTACGCAATCTCTTTGTAGACTGATTGCATTTCCTTAGTACTCTACCAGTAAACCGAAGTATGCTACCTGCTTTACCCACGACTGAGTATATGTGATCGTTCCATTTCATCTCTCTATGAAGTGTAACACCAAGATGTTTCTATGATCTGACCAATTCCAGCTGCGACTCATGGGATGCCAAGGTTTTCCTTTTTGAAGTGCACAATTATACAGATCTGAACATTTAAAGAAGTTCATTTATGAAGATCTGACTGAATATTTGTGCAGCTTCGTTATAGGTAACTGCATCGTTTGTGAAAAGTCTGCGGTATCTATTTTTTTCACAGTGCCATTAATACCCACCATGAACAGCAAGGGTCCAAAAACACTTCCCTGTGGCGGAGCATAGGTTACTTCTACATCTATCGACGACTCCCCATCCAAGATAACTTGCCTATGTCTTGTCTATGTCTTGCCTAGCAAAATATCCTCAATCCTGTCACATATTTCGCTTGATACCTCGTGAAAACCTACTTTTGATAATAAGCATAGGTGTGGTACTGAGTCAAATGCTTTTGAGAAATCGAGAAATACTCCATCTACGGGACTGCCTACGACCATGGCTTTTAATATGTCATGTGAGAAAAGTGCGAGTTGGGTTTCGCATGAGTCCGTGACTTTTGGCATGGAAGAGGTCAATCTGTTCGAGGTACCTCATTACGTTTGAGCTCAGAATACGTTCTGAGATTCGAAACGAAATGTATGTCAATGACATTGGACTTTAGTTTTGTGGACCATTCTGCTACATTTCTAGTAGACGTGTGTGACCAATGCTTTCTTCCAACCTCGAGGCACCATTTCTTGTTTAATTTACCATTGCTTGTAGTTAACAGGGGAGCTAATTCAAATTGAGCATCTGATAGGCAGTTCATCAGGCCCTGGGGTTTAATTAAATTTTAACCATTTCAACAATTCCTCAGCATCACTGAAAATAATATCTACTTCACTCATCTTTTCAGTGATACGATCATTAAATTGAGGCAATACTCATCGGTTTTTCTTCGTGAAGGCATGTTTGACAACAGAGTTACTCATTTATGATTTTGCCTATCTACTCTCAGTTTGAGTTTCTGTCTCGTCCGTGAGTGATTGGATCTGTTTTTGGTCATTAATAAACACTTTATCCATACTAGATTTACGTTTTAGATTAGACGTTGTGCAGTTAAAGAAGGTTATGGCACGTCTTGGGCTAAATGCCAGACTGTGGTCTGCTACCATTTTATCAAGCTCCAAAAGCGTCATTTCACTGAAATCGTCATCGAAAGTTCTTTCCCGTTCCACTCAAATAAGTACATAGTTTCATTAGGTAAAGAACAATGGTGGTGTCATAATTCGGTGGTTATAAACTTTAAAAATTGCTTAAATTCGTTAGAAAATTTGCTTAGAGAAAATAACAAATCGATATATTATTTGTTGTTAATACACTTGTTTTTGTTCTTTGTTAATATAATTGTTCAGGACTGGCTTAGTTGCCACACCTCGTACATACTAGATAACTCTTAGCAGGAATTAGCTCATATTCCAGAGTAGATCATCCCGTGCAAACTCTTACACACGGCACCGTTTAGTTGAACGTAAGATGGATTGATAAGCACAGTTAAGTGGGACACGATCATGAATACCACTGTGAAGGTTTTCTTATAAGCAGAAATTCGGATTGTTACATGGATAAATACATCTTTTCAAAGTAACAATAAATAAATTGGTTATCCACAGTCAAGTCCGAATTCTCACTTGGCTTTAAAAAGTCTACGAGAGGAGACGCCGTGTACCGCCAGTGCTGTCTCTGTCCCTGGCAACGTGAGTGGAGTGACATCGTGCGCTGTGGTCCTCATAAATGATGAAGTATTAATCCCGTGGCACAGCGTCGCGCTGCTCTGACCCCATTGTCCCACCGCAGCTATACACAAGCCGACTGCTTGCACCTTACAGGCGACATGAATGTTTGAACTGCCCACAGTATTTCACTGTAAAATTTCAGTGTAATTGCTGTTTAATTTCACGCAACTGTTCACTCGGTTAGAAAGGAAACTGAACGAAATTACACCACCACAGTTATAATAAAAGTAGCGAGCATTAGAACCAAAATATGATCTTTCAAATCTGTGCAGTATTCCAAAGGTAGAATGTCAATCCCTCTGCTACTGTTATGTACATATATTTGCAAGTAGAGCAGCACATGACGAGCAAAACACCACGCTGATCTGAAAAATATTTACTTTTATAATAAATATGATGACTGTGCAACCCAATGCTTCTTGCGACAACCGAAATAGGGGAAAACCATCATCAGATAACATTTCTTGCCTTAATTAGTTTTGCCATAACTGATTTTGAGGCTAAGAATCAGCCAAGCAGTTTTCCAGAAGTAAGGTGGCGCTGTGCTTAGCCCAGTGGATCTTCATTCGGTTGGGCGACGGTTCAAATCCCTGTACGATCATCTAGACTTAGGCTTCTCGTGACTTCCCTAAATTGCTTAAGACAAACGCCAGAACGGTTTCCTTCCCAGTCCTTAACCAAACTTAGCTTGTTCTCCGTCTATAATACTTCGGTGTCGATGGGACTAAATCACTATATTCCTTCCAAAAGTGGTACGTCGTGCGCTGGACAACGAAAACAGTGATATTATTATTGACCCTTTTGATTATAATATTCCCCTGAGGAAGCTAGAATCATTAAGAGTGACAGGAATAGGAACTGAATGGTTGAGATCGTATCTGGAAAACAGGCTACCTTGGGTAGAGGTATGTAGAGGCCTCATAATTACTTACTACCTCCGATATACACTATTCCTATGTACACTTACTCTTCAATTATACTGCTATTTTTTTGGAACCAGGAGCACTTAATATAGCCTCAATATTCAGAGTACAGAAAAGAGCCACACAAATGATAATCAGAAATGTAATAAGGCGCATTGTAAAATACTTTTAAGAAGTTGGAGATTTTAGCTGCACCTTATGTGCACTTCTACCAATGCATTATGAAAAGTAAGGAAAGCATCAGTAATTACTACACTAAAGGCTCTATTCAAGATCAAGAAACAGTAGCCTAGCTTCACTTAGACGTACCAAGTAAAATTGAATGGAAAAATAAAAGCAAAAACAATTATTGTTTTCCCGCCTAAAATGTTTACAGTTTACGACCGTTTTCCTCGGAAAACTTTTCCGTTTTATTTATAAACCGTCTAAAATGGTCGTTCTGTAAATCTGACATACATTTTGCTATTTATAGTTTTATAGTGATCATTCTACTTTTGTACATATTCTGAATTCGACAGTTTTTTTCCTCGTTGTTAGCGGAGACTGAAGTCAAAATAAAACTTGATAGCACATTGTGTCCTCGATTTTTCAGATTTTACCAACCTGCCTTTCCTTTCGCTGCACTTACGTCTTCTGCGCTGCACTTTCAAGTTCACAAATGTTAGCTTCACAGAAATATTAAGTAGTTTCACCATTACCGCACTCAGAACAATGATTTTGTATGTTCATTTTTTCGTGCAGGTTGTGTGTGCCACTAACCTTGTGAATACACACTGTTTGTACATACAAAAAAATAACTGAAAGGAATCGAACAATACAGTATATTGACCAAGGAAATAAACGAGACAGATCAACATGTTGAAAAATACAGTTAAAGCAAACCTCTTAAGTAAATGATACCTATACAGTTAAGGATTTATATACTTTTTTTTACTTTACTGTCTTGATTGCAATATTTATTGAACAAAATAGCGGTTTCAGATATGCAATAACCATTTTCAGAATCTTTAATAGAAGCAAGAAGAAAGCAGTACTGCCCACTACATTGAAACGTTAAAAAACAAAACAGAAATCATTAAACACACAAGATATACTTCTCATTCTGCTCCGCTGCAACAAGTCACAGACGTGTAAAAGCAACACGAGTCAAATTTGCCACGCACGCTTCAGTCAGTGTATATGGGATGCAAAAGCTAGCCTAGAGATCGTTGATGTACGCATAATGCTGTGGCAAGTGCAACAGGCGCCACCGGCTACCCGCACAACGTACATTGAGGCGGCTGCACTCCAGCCCGTGCGAAGCGTATATTCAAACCGGCCAACTTAGTGGCTGCTCAACAGCGGCCGTGACAGCAGCAGCTCCAAGGCGCCCGCGCAGCCCTGTTCAGCGCGTCCAGGCTGAACATTTCCTACTTCCGCCGAAACTAAGTTGCGCTAATCAAACAGAAGTGTCACTCTGCGAGACGACTGTTTAGGCTCCCGCCGCGATGGGCGCCGGCAGTATCAGTGCAACGAGCCGCTTCGGGAAGCGCTCGCCTTGACGATGGGCTACCACATTAACTCCTCTATTTACTTTTTGAGTTGCAAGTAAAAGTGTTTAATGATATACCTGGCGAACGTTTCGTGGGATACAACTGACGTAAGGGACGTAACAGATAACGTACAGATTATTTAACAAAATAATTAAAAGAAGAATCATTTAGAGGTTCTAAAAATATTCTCAGTTGGATTTAAGTAAGCAAAAGGCTTTTATATTGTACAATATGAAAATCTGTTAGTTTTCTGGCAATTGTTCAAAAATAAAATTTTATAACATAAATTATTTTAAAATTGAATATTTTATGATGACTCAAAATTAATTTAACAAAAGAGAAAGGCGGAGCAAACTTCGAGGACCTGTTTCACATATTCAAATGTACAGGGTGAAAATTATTGAATTGCATGAAAAAGAAACGTAAATTAGTTACGAACTACGGTGTGCATACACTTTATTCAACATGTAAACGTCACTACAGATTTTCGGATTAAGGTTATAACATGTTCGAGTTGCCTGCCATCATTGGCGATGGTGTAGCGCAGAGAATAGCGAAATCCTGCACGACTCGCTGAGTTCTCGGAACATCGGTGCTGTCGATGACCTCCTGAATGGCTGTTTTCAGCTGAGCAGCCCCACAAAAAGGAGTCACATGTGTTCAGATCCGGAGAATATGGCGCCAAATCCTGGCCCACTCCAATTGCCTCTGGGACCCCAGATCCAGAATGCGGTCACCAAAGTGCTCCTCCAGGACCTCAAGCATTCTCTTGCTTCGATGGGGTCGAGCTCCGTCTTGTATAAACCACATCATGTCGAAATCAGTTCATTTTGGATAATGGGGATGAAATCATCTTCCAAAACCTTCACGTACCGTTCGCTAGCCACCGTGCCATCAAAGAATATCCTACCGATTATTCAGTGACTGGACATTGCACACCACACAGTCACCTGCTGAGGATGAAGAGACTTCTCGGTTGCGAAATGCGGCTTATCAGTCCCCCAAATGCGCAAAATTTGACATTTTCACGTGCAAACGGCCAACAACAACAAGGCGCGTGCGCTTACTAACTCCCATCATGCCTAGCCGCAAACCATCCAGTTTGAACGTCCTAACGCAAACCGTTCAGAATTTACGACGATTTTATTTCATATACTTCAATAATTGTCACCCTGCACATCGTGGTTAGAACAATAAGCGATAAGTAAATGCCGGCCGAAGTGGCCGTGCGGTTAAAGGCGCTGCAGTCTGGAACCGCAAGACCGCTACGGTCGCAGGTTCGAATCCTGCCTCGGGCATGGATGTTTGTGATGTCCTTAGGTTAGTTAGGTTTAACTAGTTCTAAGTTCTAGGGGACTAATGACCTCAGCAGTTGAGTCCCATAGTGCTCAGAGCCATTTGAACCATTTGATAAGTAAATGGGAATGAAATCTGGCGTGAAGTGACGTAAAAAGTAATTACAGAAACATTTCAATAAAAATACGAGAGAGAGTATTTTGTAGTGGGAAGATGGTGGAATGTATCGGTCGTCGCTAGATGGCGCTGGCTAGTCGCAGTTCCATGTTTCTTCGTCTCAGCTACAGTTTTTGTTGTGCTATTCAAGGCAGCGGACGTTTCTGCAGGGAGCAGCGCGCTGTCCCGTGCGCCGTGCGCCCACACACAGTTGCAGGTGACGGCGGCAATGTTGACCTCCGATAAATTCGAAGACACACGATAACATTTTACAGTAGGGACTCAAATGTAAAGAAATAAGTTCTTCAAAATATCGAAATAAAAAATAAATGTTTCCGCTGAAATCACTTTGCTCGTTAAGGACACTATCAGGATGCTGTCTCTTCAAGTTGATGAAATATGCTAAGGTATCTACTTTTAGGAGCGATGTGAAAAAGTTTCAGATGATGTTCTCTGTCCGTTAATCAATGTTTGTGATTTTATAAGAGATCACTAAACTCTATTTCATTGGAGATGCATCAGTACTCCTTCATCCTTGTTTCGAAAGTACGTCGCGTCTACCCAATCCAAAAGCAACTGCACTTATCACATGTGATTTTATAAACGCCTGAATCACAAAATTTACAGAGCTTCTGGCCAATTTTATGGCGAAGATGCAATTTAAATTTGGTGTTAGAGGCCCTCTGTTAGGTATCAATTCCGAAAATAATTTTCGATCTTTAACACACATTGCCCTAATTCCATTGCGGGAAATTCTGTTTTCTTGATGTCGTTGTTCTGACGTCTGCTTGCATGTACTGTCATTTTCATTTTGGTCTTGTAATAAATGTTCATTACGTCATTAATTTTATGAGAAGTATATCATGTTTACGTTATAAATTCTGTTTTGTTTCTTAATCTTTGAATATAGTAGACCGAAAGGCTTTCTTCTTACTTCTGTTGTACATCTTGAAGATGGCTATTGCATACACGAAACCGAAAACCTAATTCAGAAAACACTGCGTTCAATGAAATTAAATAAAAAATATATAAAGCATCTGATCGCTTTCCATAGGGCCATATTATGTCAAATTTTACTCAATAAAAATTTTTTAAATAGCCTAAGTAATGATTCGTATAAAAATCAAACGGTTGGTGAAAATCTAGAAAGCGTCTCTTTCATTACAGCATACTTGCAGAGAAAAATTCACGCTGCTACGAAATTTTATATTCGAGATATGTGATGGAAAATGCTAATGTTCCTGATTTCAAAGTTTCTTTTATTGCATACAGATACAGTCTGAACTTTTCAGGCAGACGAATGGCAAAGCATATAGAATGTAACAGAGAGTCAGGGATATCATCATGGCCCTGGTGCCCACTGAAAGGATGTGTGAGTTGTGCATGCACAACTCGTGATGAGATGTGAATCAATAAAGAAACATAAGTAATGATGTTAACTTGACTCGTAAGTAATTACACACCTCCATGTTTATTAACTTTTAATTATATTTCATTGTTACATTACCCTAACATTCCTTACAGTGTTGCAAATGATAATTTGCTGAAGAAACATTAAGTAACTGATTTTCTTGGCACTGATACCGATAACGACACGCAGACTAATATTTATGCTGTAAAGAAGAACAAAGTGATCGCACTGAGCAATATGACTCCAGATTTCCAGAAGTAGAGTGGTTAACGCTTTATGATATTCGTTCTCTGAATTGGTTCATCTGTTCGACCTTGAAGCAATCAGAGGGTATAGTTATGGGACTTAGTGAAGTTCACGGACATTTCCGTTAGGAGACCTTACGTGCCGAGATTTATTTATTAATTAGTTAATTACATCGATTTTACCAGATCTGACAAATATGAAAAACATTGTCATAAATAAAAGTTGAAGTTAAAATTACACTGTTTCGAGCGTTATTCAGCCACGAATCCAACGCTCCAACCATTACTTCACTTCGATCTCTAGCTCTCTGGCTTAGCTTTTACTAAAGGGTGTAATGTATCTGTGTGTGGTCAGTCACAGACAGTGAATTAGACAGTGAATGAGAATACGTTGGCCACGTATCGGCTTTTCATTACAAAGTGTTGCAGTAGTGTTAATGTATGTGACTGTAATCAAATAATGATGATCTGTGTCAATCTCCTAACATATTTTTCTAGTTTCCTCTTGTGAAGGTAAACTTCAAGGAGAAATGGAACAAAATGCTTTAGGCCTTCATCAGCGGTGCTTAACCTTTTATAACTGCCTTATGAAATGAAGTGACCGTATGATTTTACTGACTGAAAAACCCAGTCTCTGGTTGTTTGCCCGCTTGGTGGATTTGAGACCACTTCGGTGACTTATGTGTCTATGAAGATGAGGTGAAATGATTAGCACAACACAAACATCCAGCACCCGAGTTAAGAAACTGTCGGATGTGGCCGGGAATCGAAACCGAGACCCCGCGACCTACAGGTAGGGATTGCAATCTCTACACTGCGGGGTCATTTAAAGAAGCGATTGTTTCCTTTTCATCACATTTAATGATTATATCTGTGTAATAACTCATGGTACTATTTTAGAAACTGGGGCGTACTGCTCATAAGCTGTGATCTTGTCAATTCATTGCTAGCATCAAACTTACGAGTGAACAGTTTCCGAGTCCTCGCAACCATCACTGTGTGGCTTTTGTCGTCGGACGCTCGTCTTAAACGTGCCTGGCCTCGACTCCTCTAGCTTCTCTCCCCCGCCCCTCCCCTCTCACCCCAATCTCACTGTAGACTGACCTTCCTCTTCGATGCAGAAGTTTTGCGTGTGGGCAGTCGGCCACTGTGCATACACACAACGAAATTTAACGTTCCTTTTTGCTCTGAACGTTTCCCTGCTTTTTCGTTTCCCACACTGATATTTCCTTCAAAAAACTCTCGATATCATCTTAGCTATTGACCTGTGAGCTGGGACAATTTTAAGTTCACCCCATTCCTTCTGAGGAAGCTCTTTTCATTTCGGAAACTTGCCGACATGCAACGTAGCTGCACGGAAGGCGCTGGACGCGTTGCAGAACATTACATGCAAAGACATATGATCCTGTGATTCAAAGATTTTTTGCTTATATTAGATTTTCAATTACTGTAAAATTACTTCATACAAAACACACGTTCTTTTTATATGTCCATTGAATTTCTCTAACCAGTGAAACAATAACCTTAGATACAATATTTACGTTAACTTAACATTATTTAACAGTTAATAATTTGGTGAGCAAGTTCTATGTAACAGTATTCACTCACCAGTGTCCAATGCCAGTACCGCAGCAGTTTAAATTAGAGACAGTGCTGTAATGTTAATTAATTAGTACCACGACACGAGATATCAGGTAGAAATGTTGGCAGTTTCAGAGGCAATGTGAAAACAGATGAATGATAAAGGTAGTATTCCAAAATAAAAAAAAAAAAAAATCAAATTACATTTTTAGTATTTCTTTGATCTATAAATTCTTACGCCATAGTCAAACTGATTATAAATGTTGAACTGAAACAAGCTTTGCAATTTACTTTACTGTACATTATTTGAACTGAACGAGGGCAGTCAGTGTGGAAGCGATTTGAAGCAGTCATGAGCAATTTTGAAGTGTATGGAGCTTAACTGGTCGCTTTAAACCATTCTACCTAGTGGTTAGTGCCCCTTTCCTCATACTTGGGCCTCGTTTGGCGTCCCTCGACTATTTAAACTTATTGTGGCGAGCCCATACCCTCATACCCCCAACAGCAACCACTTCGATAATATTAGATGCTCCTCCTAACGTTAAACGAGTACTGCATTGTGGTAGTACCTGTTGTGTCGTACTTTTGGTACAGCTACAGAAGGAGAGTTTACTCGTCGCCTCGCTCATCAATTTATAGCGCACTGAGGAAAACACTATGAGAGAAGAACTGGTACACTGAAAACCATCAGTGACAGGAACACACACATTTATTGAGGAACACTCAACTTTGTACAAATCGGCTCAGGTAGGATATGCTGAAGTTCAGCTAATATTTCAGAAGCTAGACTAGATAGTAAACAGTTCTTACCCCACTAGAACGTTCACTGAAGATGGGCTGGTGTGGATATGCTAGAAGCACACGATGCGGCGCGAAGTACACAAGTAGAAGGGAAATGATCGTTTGGCATTGCTGGCCGGGAGGCCCCATGCCGGGAGGTTCGGCCGCCGGGTTGCAAGTCTTATTTCAGGTGACGCCACATTGGGTGACTTAGGCTTCGGAGATGATGAAATGATGATGGGGTCAACCCAACACCCAGTCCATGACCGGAGAAAATCTCCAGCCCGGCCGAGAATCGAACACGGGACCGCTGCATAGTAGACAAGCACGTTACTAAGCAGCTAAGCAGACGTACTACACAAGTAGTAGGCCGTCTTCACGGTAGTCGAGCTGAACTGGAACTGCCCGTTCTGCTCTGGCGTCGGCGCATAACACTTCTATGGTGACGCCACCGCGGCCAATTCTTGATGCGTCAATTGCTTGACTATACGCCGGTTCTGGAGTGGGTTGTCGACCTAGCAACGCCAGTGGTTCAACCAGGTGGTGCGTGCTGGGCTTACGACATCAAATTATGCAAGGCATCTTCTACCTGGTTACAGTACCTAATACAACGCAAAAGCATCTTCACACTGTTACATCGAAAAAATAATAGTGCAACGGTGAATGAGCTCTTTCTTTCAGCGTTAAGTGTCCCACATGGTGTGCTTGCCCCTCTGTGTTGCGCATACTTCGTTGCCATTACCCAGGCCAAGGGAAAACTTTCTCACTCGTGGCTGGCTTCTTCTCATTTCTGTGAGTGGTTTTAACTATGATTTTAGTGTAACCACATACATTTGGCCCAGCTTCTAACATACATGAATTATAATATTTTGTGTCACATAGATGCTGTGTCAGTTACAACTGTTAAAGCGTTGCTTTCCCGTAGAATGTTTTGGCCGTAAAGAAAGCAGTCTGACTGTTACGCTATGTCCTCTCTTTGCTTCCAAACTCATCACGATATAAGGTACGGTGGTGGGTTCTGCGTTTATCCAATCCGACTGTCAGTGAGATGTCATCGTAACTTTATTATTATACGGGGGTAACTCAATTATTATTCGCAAAGCAGTTATAAAACTTTATTGTAATCAAATAGGAAACTTAAAAGAATATAATTTTTCGACATTTGCGTTTCAATGCATTTGGTCCATCGTTGTACAAGCTTGCTGATGCCCTCATAAAAGAAGGTTCGCGGTTGAGCTGCGACCCAGGAATGCACCGCTTCCTTAACTGCTTCCTCCGAGGCAAATCTACGGCCCCTTCATGCCTATTTGAGTGGACGAAACAAGTGATAGTCGGAAGGAGCAAGATCGGGACTATATAGAGGATGATCCAGTACTTCAGATTTGAGTTTCTGGAGCATTTCAGCAGTCTGGGCAGCAGTATGCGGACGGGCATTGTCGTGCAACAACGCAACACCTTTTGGCAGCAAACCTCGCTTCGAATTGCAGGCTTTAGCGTGGCAGTAAGCATATTACTGTAACATACACTATTTACTGTTGTGCCCCTTTCTCCATAATGTTCCAGTACTGAACCGTCCCAAAAAACCGTAAGCATCAGTTTTCGTGCGGACGGTTGGGTCTTGAACTTTTTCTTGCACGGCGAATATGGATGTTTCCATTCCATACTCTGCCGTTTGCTCTCAGGCTCGTAATGGTGGATCCATGTTTCGTCACCAGTAATGATCCTGTCTAAGAAGTTGACCCCTTCGTTACCATAGCGATCCAAATGTTTTTTGCAGATGTCCAAGCGCGTTTGTTTATGCATCTGTGTTAGTTGTTTTGGGACCCATCTTACACAAACTTTATGATACCCAAGTCGGTTGCGGATGATTTCGTAGGTAGAACCGTGACTAATTTGCAGACGATGTGCCACTTCGTCAATAGTTAGTCGTCTGTCTAAGAGAGTCATTTCACGTGAATGTTCAATGGTTTCTTCATTTGTGGCGGTAAACGGTCGTCCGGCTGCTTCTTCGAGCGTTACACTTGTGCGACCATTTCGCAATTTTTCAACCCATTCGTAGATGCTTCATGTGGAAAAACACTGTTCCCGAACTGTACGGAAAGCTTTACGCCTTCCGACCAGAAAAAACGGATCACTGAACGTTGCTTTTCTTTGGTGCAAATGGACAGCGGAGCAGCCATGATTAACAGCACGGCAGCGATAACGGAACTAGCTTAGCAGCTTGAAAATTGCAAAGATGTAAAAACAAGTAAACAAAGCATGCGTCATAAACGTAAAACGACAGTACTATCAAAATAAACAAAAATATGACTAAATTGCGGATAATAATTACTTACCCTCGTATTATTAGCAGAAGCTCCATAAACTTTGTAGAAGAAATGCGAAAGCAGTCCCGAAAACAGATTGTAACAACGCGAGGATGAATACAGCTGTTTATAGCATGTAGAAGTCAAGATGTGGTGGTATTTATTGAGGAGCATATGTTAGATGACCACTACTGCTACTGCTTATGCTGACGATGATGGTGATGACGATAACTGTTAAAAGGTGGCGATGAATGTTCACGCAGCACCAAGGAGACATACACCGCAGACCATTATGATTGCAACACCAGAAAAGAGAGCAAACAACGAAATTTTACTTATGGTACATGTGCAGTGTAGCAGGAATAATATACTGATTGACAACTGCTAAGGAACAGAGACATTGTTCGGCAGGCGTAATCAGAGGCAATGATGGACCGTATGAAATGGAGTACATACCTAATAAAGGTGGAGTGATATATTTAAAACCAAAATGGGTACAGATTTCACTACTTTGGAAAGCAGGATAACAGAAATTGGCAACTTTCATATTTAACACAGGTCATAGTTTCAACATAACGGTCATATATAGACCTCCTCGATATAAGACTCAAGACAGATTACAGTTCAGCATGTTTCGCTGGAAGGGGGTGTTTGTCGAGAAACATGTCTGTCAAGAGCATCCCAGGCACGCCCTATAGGGTTTAAATCCGGAGAGTATGTGGGCCGCTCCATATGTTCAATATCTTCACATCCAGTTTGTCTGACACATCAGCTGCCCTGTGTGGACGGTTATTGTCGTCCATGAACAGGAAGTCGGGACCTACCACACCCCCCCCATGAGACGGACATGATCCAGAATAATCTCTCTGGAATACTGCTGTGCTGCAAAGGTACTTCGTCCGAAGATATATAGGGGTGTTCAGCCAATATGCATAATGGCTGCCCACATCATAATATCTAGGGTATGACGTTCATGAACATTGTGTGGTGCGTAACGTGTACCCCTTTGCACACTAAATGGTGGACAGAATCACTTCCTGCAGTGAGGCAGGATTCCTCGGAAAATATCAGTAGGGACCGCGGTGTCGACCCCAGCTAACTTCTGCCCTACACCAACGAACTCTTTCCCGACGATTACGTGGTTGAAGTGGGATGAACATTAAAATAATCCTGATTTAATCTCTGTGCAATGGTTCTGGCAGAGACACGTGTATCAGAAGCAGCAATCTGACTACGAGTGAAATATCTTATTTAGAAAAGTATTACAAGATCAGGATTACGATTAAAAGTAACTTAAGGGCGCATTTGGCGCTAGTAATTTAGAAACAGAAGGATAATCTCTTTTTTTTTAAAAAAAATACAGATTCAGCATTTCAAAAAACTGGAGGAGCTCTTTGACGTTAGGAACTTTTCAAACAGGAAGGTAGTAATACTCAAAATTTTACAAGTTCAACATTTTGAAATCTGAAAGCCCTTTGGCATTAGCACTTTCTCAAACAGGAACGATAACAAAATTTTTAAGATAAACATGTTCAGTATTTCACCAATCTGGAGAGTGTCTTTGCTACAACCAGTTTTTCAAGCAGAAAAGGCAACACTATTTTAAAATTTACAGATTCCGGATTACAAGAAAATGATTTGGAGCTCCCTTTCGGCGCTACCCATGTGGAACAAAAAGGTAACAACGATTTAAAATTTACAGGTCCAGCAATCCACAGTCAAGGGATTGAAAAATCTTCAAGTCAAACCAAATTTTAAGGCAGCAATAATAAGACAAGGCCGGGCTGGCGGAGGGAAGGCTTGACTAGGGTGGCCTAGGATAGCGAACAAATTCATTTAAATGTAAGTCCGAATGCCATAAAGATCAATAACTTAACTTATAGAGAGATGCCGTAGCAAGCGAGAAGGCCCCACCGCTACGAACAACTCGGGAAGTCGAGGGAAACAAACAGGCATATAATTCATGCAAGACTGAGAATCGAAAATAAGTAGATTCTCAACACAAGAATACCAAATGCAAACCCCGCCCAAGACATCATCCAAAAATCTGAGTTACAATGACTAGATAATTAAAACAATGGTGATTAACCAGTTAATAGTTTAACAGTAATGACCAAACTTAGCATTTAATTTCATTAAGCAGCCAGCTATTAAGAAAGCCCCTCCCCCCTCCAAAAAAAATTACTTAAGTAAACTTAAGATGTAACAAAAAATGTTTGAGCGCTAAAACCTAAACACGAGATTAAACCAGTAACAAAATGTACAATAGTAAACAATAAATTTCTTCTTTTAAGCGAAGTGCTGGATGTCATCAAGATCTTGCAACGTCAACATAGGAGACGAGCCAACATTCATTGGGCTGCTGACATTTGCTTACCACGACCATTCCCGATGTTGCAATTCATGCACATGTCGAAGAAAGAACTTGCCACCTTTAGCGTCAGGCTCGATATTCGACCTCAGTTGTCACTAGTCCATTTGATGCCCTAGATCAAATTACAACAAATTAATTTCTCAGCCAAGCGATAATGACGAAGATCACTGAAATGCTGAACAAATTGCAACAAAAAGAAAAACACAGTTTAGATACACTCAAATTATCATCCATAAGGGGAGTTTACACGAAAGGGGGAGGGGGATTTTGTAGCTTGAGTATGGAGTGACGAAGAATAGTTAGCAAACCAGCCTAACGGAAGCAAGTTCAGCACTGGAGCACGTGTGCCAAAACCCATAAACAGAGGCCCACGTCTGCAGACAATCACAAATCCAAATAGTCAATCGGGCGCAACATAGTAGAGCCCAGCACTCCACACCAACACGGCCCCGTACAAGTGGCCGCCCATTTGGACGACCAACCGCCGATCAGGCCCCGTAATCGGACGCTCACCGTTCGTCACATGCTTCTATCTCTCATCGCCCCACCGTCCGTCAAAACCTGCCTCCAGCTCCCTCTAACCAAAAAGCTAGCTACAAGAAGAGGAACCGCCACCCGATGGCGTAACAGGAAAATGGGTTGCGACAGTAAGCAATGATATAACAGTTCGGAAAACGAGGCGACACGGGTCGAAGTCAACATTCGGACCAACTCGGTATCTAAGTACGTTAGGACAGCACGGCAACAAGCGATCTTGCCCAATGTTGCTGATAGTGTCGGACCTCAAGGAGAGGGCACAACCTCTGATCTTCACATGTCTGAAATGTAGTGGCTTCTGTTGAAATTACAGTCTATCTGCAGCAGAGGTAATCGTGTTGTGTAACCAGGGTCGCTTCATACCATCACAGCAGGTGGCACGCCCCCGTAACGATGTCGAATGTCATCAGTCCACGCTCGTATTCCTCAGAGCGTCCTCAAAAGGATTAAGTTTATCGTACTGCTTCTCCGATCTTTGTCTCACGAAAGCGTTGTTAACAATTCAATAGCAGCTAAATAAAGGATGTTTTTAAAAAGGAACACACGGTTTTAACGGCTTGTAGCTTTTATTGCACTCAACCAACTACTATAACAGAGGTGGAAAATACCGCTGCAGTTCCAAGGTTCTTTTTATTTAAAACACGACTGGTTTCGGACTCTTACATGCCCATCATCAGGTGCTATACTGAAAATAAACAAAATACAGGAGCTAATAATACTTTTTACACGCAGCAGTACACAAAAAGCAAAATAAGTTCCATATAACATTTATATGAGGTGGTTCTAGGTGAGGTAAAATCTATGTCAATGGCAAAGTGACACCAGACAATACTATGGACTACAGCCTGCATAAAGAAATATACAATGAACACCAGAACACTTTCACTTTGTTCTGTGATCCCAACCAGGCAGGATTGCTTGCAACAGTTATAAGTACTACATCAAATGGAGGAGTAGCTCAAACAGATTTGTTTGCATACCTGTGCTCAATGGGAAGAGTATAGACCGATCGAGATTGACTACTGAAGACGTATTGAAAGCGTAGACCCAAGAAATCAGTTCACAAGGCTAGCCGAGCATTAGTACTTCTACTGAGGTCTGTGTGGAGACTTTTTAGCAGACGCATAGAAAAAATATTCAGATGTGTGTGAAATCTTATGGGACTTAACTGCCAAGGTCATCAGTCCCTAAGCGTACACACTACTTAACCTAAATTATCCTAAAGACAAACACACACACACACACACACACACACACACACACACACACACACACACACACACACCCATGGCCGAGGGAGGGCTCGAACCTCCGCCGGGACCAGCCGCACAGTCCATGACTGCAGCGCATTCGACCACTCGGCTAATCCCGCGCGGCAAACGCATACATCTACGTTGTTATCGTCTGAAATTGTAATAAGCTCTGAGACCTACAACCTACGGTTTATGTATCAACTTTGCAAACGACATGTTGCTGCTGATTTTCTGGATCGTGTCTCCAGTGTTGAATCGAGATTTCACCTAAGTTGAAATGTAAACACACATAATGTGCGCAACTGGGGGTCAGAAAATTCACACGAGATGTTACAATTGCAACGAGGCTCCTTCAAATTGAACGTTTCTGCGCCACATCCTGGCGGGAAGTCTATGGGCCTAATATTTTTAGTCTTCGTATATCCATAATTGAAACGGACGACTTGGGATGTCAGCTAGTATAATATATGTTAAAAAATGACGAAATTCCTCCAGCTGTATTAAAGTGTTGGTTTTATTGGCAAATAGCATCGATGTTGTTACAACAGGTAGTTAACTGCCTGCCTTCCGCATGGAACACGCCTATCTCACCACTGGCTACTAGTGTTAGACACATACGGTTGCTGTCAACAAGTATGGGCCTGAAGATGATGTTGTAACAACATCGAACTAATTGCCAATAAAACAAACACTTTAATACAGCTGGAGGAATTTCGTCATTTTTTAACACAACTTTTTTAGGGAAGCAACTGTAATGCCTTTCTTATGTTTGTGCGCTAGAAGTATGGCTTTTTTCTCAATTAGAGGAACCGCATCCACGGAAAGATGGTGTCCCGCCTCACTGGCTGAACTCAGTACGCAACTGGGTAAATGACGTTGTATCCGCCCGCTGGATCAGCCGCAAGGGGCGGGATGACAGAGCTTGCGTTGTATCACCTATTCCTTTACACGCCATCTGACGTCATGCGGCTTTAATATTTCAGGACTCGTAAAGGATCATGTATATGTACTGCCGTTGCAGCTGATATACCGGATCTTAAGAACAGTTTTGTTACAACTATTACTCCAGACACACTGATCAAGGACTGGGAAGATCTCGCCTATCGACTGGATGTGTGACGAATGGTGCTATCATTGAACACGTGTAAGAAAAGCCGTTTGAGTTGCTCTTTAATATAATGCATTCTTTATAATTGTAGCGAACGGCCTTGCTGCAGTGGTAACACCGGTCCCCGTCAGATCGCCGAAGTTAAGCTCTGTCGGGCTGGGCTAGCACTTGGATGGATGACCATCCGGTCTGCCGAGCGCTGTTGGCAAGCGGGGTGCACTCAAACCTTGTGAGGCAAACTGAGGAACTACTTGATTGAGAAGTAGCGGCTCCAGTCTCGGAAACTGACATACGGCCGGGAGAGCGGTGTACTGCCCCTCGAAATTCGCATCCTATGACTCCTGTGGGTTCTCGAAGACACGAACAACGATCGGTACCGTTGGGCCTTCATGGCCTGTTCGGGAGGAGTTTATAATTGTAAGTTGAATATAATAAATGCTTCAGAGCCTTGAAACCGGTATATTCATTTTGAAATACCCTGTATTCGTGACAAGCAAGTAGACAAATTAATTGCTGCTCGCTTCACCCGCAGCAATTTAAGGTACCCTCATAATTGCGTGCCTAAGCACACTCTCGGAAATGGCGATATATTCCTAAAAAAACGGCAGAAAGTTACTGTCAGTAGGAAATAAAAACGTCACTTCTGGTCGTTTCACTTGCAGGAGTTTCATCTTTCGATTCTTTAATGCCGCGCGGGATTAGCCGAGCGGTCTCGGAGCGCTGCAGTCATGGACTGTGAGGCTGATCCGGCGGAGGTTCGAGTCCTCCCTCGGGCATGGGTATTTGTGTTTGTCCTTAGGATCATTTAGGTTAAGTAGCGTGTAAGCTTAGGGACTGATGACCTTAGCAGTTAAGTCCCATAAGATTTCACACACATTTGAACATTTTTGATTCTTTAATCACACCGAAGTCACAAAACAGAAGAGCGTAAAACACTTCTGTTACAAGAATAAGAAAGAACTAGAATCTGTCAGAAATGCGAAGTTGGAGAACAAATATTACTATGTAGCAGGTTACAAACCTACTCCCCTCGATTCCATAACAGCACGTCTCAATGAGCACACACAGCTCTGAGCATTATTATTTATCTTAAGATCTCCTAAAGGCTTTTTATCGCAGACGTTTCGTAAACTGACTTTTAATTGTAACAGATAGTATCAAAAGTGATGTTTGTGATAAGCCTTCAAAGAGCCGTAGGTTTGAAATGGCATTCTGTCATAGCACACAAATTACAACGCAGAAACAACAAAATACGATGAAATCCAAAGTAGTGAGCGAGGGACGTCACGTGACCCGACCCGAATACCGCTGTCAGCTTCCTCAGTCTAGTCACTCGTCGTCATGCCACTCCTGTAGCATCTATCACGATGTATTAGAATTATATTAATACCTTCAGCTGTTGACGGGCGTTGTTATATATCAACGGGGACGGGTGAAAATTTGTGCCCCGACCGGGACTCGAACCCGGGATCTTCTGTTTACATGGCAGACGCTATACATCTGAGCCACCGAGGGCACAGAGGATTGTGCGACGCGCACGCCTCCAGACAGACCACATTCTCACCTTATATGTCCACACACCACATTCGTAGTGTCCCACCCCAACACACTCATTACTCGTGGAAGACAGTCCTCCCAAGTCCCGTAAGAATTCGGGGAATATGTGTGCATCCGCACAGAAGAAGGAGGTCATGGCCGATATTGCCAGAACTATATACTTACATGGATATGATGTGCGTTCTTTCGGACATGTCCGACTTTCACGACAGTCAGCGCGCCTTCTCTGTTGCCTCTCCACGGGAAGCCGCAATAACAGACGTCGTACTGACAGCGCACGATTATTGAAACGTCGACACCCTGTTCTTGCAGATATTTGCCCTGCCACAACAAGCCGATTTACTGATGCAAAGCACATGACGTAGCTATACGATTCTGCACGTCCGATCGAACAGTATGTCTCTCCGGTCGGGCAGTAGTCAATGAGATATTACAACCCGTCTTCCCGAAGCCATTGATTTCATATTCGCATCACAGTCATGGGATTCCGAACAACGCGAGCAGCAACATCACGGAACGATAAGCCGAATCAGCAACAGGGGACGATTCCGCCTCTGTCGAATTCCAACACGTGCTACTAACTGTTTCTCGATCTTACAGGAGTAGTAACGCAATCACCTGATGAACGGATAACCCCCTATTGCAATGTCCGAATGGGAAATACACTGTGTAATGTTTGGCTACGTTCAGAACGTGAATATACTTCACCCCTATTCGACACGCCGTGCAAGCCGCTTCACAGAGCTGCAGTTTTAATGGCCAGTAGTGAAAACTGTGTCTTCCGCAATTTCACTTTATTCCGAGACGGACAGAATGCTAAAGTTTTTCTTGCACGAGCTTACTTTCAACACGAATAAATTTGCTGGTCAGTAGAAGCCGCCAACAGCGATCTTCGAGTAAATAGCGTGCCGCCTTCTGTTCCAAATTACAAGGGATCGTAATCTGCGAAGGTCGTAGACATTTGTGGACACAGAAATCGATGACATGCCCTGTAGTGCACGCTCTCAGCGGGTAAGCGTGTCTAGAAATACACACTTCCATCTAACGACCAAGGACGGGGTCATAAACCAGCGTATCACCACAACATCTAATGCAGATGAAAATAAAATTCACTCAATAGCCCAGACAGTTGATGTAAGCATTTTGCACACAAACTGTTCGCAGTTTATACCACAAACGTTCCCCCGAACGCTCATATTGAGTCGGGTGTGGGAATCTCTAATGGGGTGCAACATTGAAAATTCATTTTATGTAACATTTTATGTGGAATGCATTGGGTATGTTGAAGAATATGATACATTTATATCCGTAGGGAAGGGTGAGAGCCAAATTATTAACGTTTATTTGTGGTAGTACTACATGATTTTCTTGTGGGTTTTCAGACAATTTCTTATTGTTCATCCTAGCGTTTCACTTGTGCACGGCTTCATCTGTAAAATAATCTTTACCCCATTGACGACAATAGCTTCATAGTAATACGGAGCATACAGAGGATGCAGCGGAGATCATCCAAACGCACACAGAAAACATTTTTACTCACTCTGATGTGATTTCTCGCATAATTTCCCATAAATTCGAAACACTGAATTTATCGCGATTTTCTTAAGTCTATAAGGCGAGATGTGTGGTTCGTTTGATGAGACTAAGGAGGATGATCTCCTTCCCCGTGCTTTCACAAGCGTCAGTTGGTGCTACGTCTCTCGAGTCCTTGTTGTCGGAACGGTCATTACTAGCTTCCATTTTCTTCCAACGAATGCACAGTGATTAATGCAGCGAACATATCATGCTTGCATAAGTTTAGCGCTTAGTAGCTATTAATACACTCTTCTTCATTGTTCTTATAATTACCACGTCCGCCTCTCCTACCGCACTCTACACTGTTGCTGTAATTGCTATGCCCATAATAATACTAGTGAAGGTGCACATTTGGTATATTCACGCCAAACACTGGCTTTTCCTAAGTATTCACTACGTCTCCAACTCTAAAGCTATTTTATCTCCTACCTGCCACCCTTCTTTCGCCCAAGTGTCAAATAATATATTCTCAGTTTTAAAGTAGGATTGCAGTAAACAACCGTGGCGTTCTTCTGAACTACTGTTAACAATAATACGATTAGCATGACAGATCAAAAAGACAACTCTTTTTTTCGTTACTTCATTTAGACAAGTTTGAAAATAGTTACACCAGCTGAAATTTGAAAATAATATTCACTTTGTGCTCTAATATGTCCAGCTACTTTATCCAAGGGGAAAAAAAGAAGAAAAAACACTAACGTATTTTCTCATTTACACCTACTTAATGTTGTGCAGATTTTTCTGTTCTACCTACCTGTTTCTTATTTCACCACCAAGACTATCTGTGTCCTAGAAGCAACGCCATCCTCCTATTAATTCTTAGCATCTCGTTTACTAGACAGCTCACGCGTAATACATTTGTCATAATTCTGCAAAATTCTAGGTTATTGTGTATATTTTAATCTATAATTTGACAGACCTACACGGCATGTGTGCTCATCTTTGTGTTGTTGTATGTGTAATTAATGAGACCAATTTTAAATTCGTGAACCGAAAACTTTTCCAGTGGTTTAGGATATAAAATATGCCAGTTGTCCCAGTGTGCACGCCACGGTAGTCATTTCTATGCGTACATTTTGTAACCGATACATTATCTTATTTATTCATTACGAATTTTTGTCTTGTAGTGATTTCTAATATACTACTCTCGCGGCAAAACAAAATTGTTTCAAATTATGACACAAAATACGTATCGTCACTGCTATAAATGTATTTACAATTTTTTTTAGATATCATGTAGCTTGGCTAATATTTTCTAAGTCACTAGCAGCATATGAAAGACACATAATGGAAGACAGATTGTTTTCCTTTGTCCGAAGTAGTTCTATGACGGTAGTACAAACAATACAGCCATTACTATCCCCAACGACAAAAATGATAAGGAAGGGAGAAAAATTAAGGTGCAACGTCCTGTCGTCGACAACGAGGTCACTGGAATGAGAGAAGATGTCTATTTTTCTGTTTTTTTTTTTTTTTAATTAAGAAAAATGGAGGCTTACGACGAGAAAATCAAAGAAATTAAAATTTGTGCGTAAGCTTACCGACTGTCGCCCGCACCATTTGGGAATGGATAAAGACACTGGGGAAAGGTATTGGTCCCAAATACACTCTTCACCACACACCCTGAGGCGACTTCGTAGATGAACATATCGATGTAAAACGGGATATATTCAACTTCACTGTAATCTTTATGATCATTCACAATATCTCTCTGTCATATGGAGCTATACTTCAAATGCAGAGGCTGTTTTATCAGTTCTGGACCAAAGTCTGAACTAGCATATTACCTTTGTTGACGAAACATTTCTTAAAACAACGAGTACTTCATTTTTTCTTTGACATGTGTATTGCGTTATTTACTCGGTACAG
Organism: Schistocerca piceifrons; assembly: GCF_021461385.2. Classification (NCBI taxonomy): domain Eukaryota; kingdom Metazoa; phylum Arthropoda; class Insecta; order Orthoptera; family Acrididae; genus Schistocerca; species Schistocerca piceifrons. Next base: position 1,008,491,964 of record NC_060138.1, read on the forward strand.
GTACTAACATTTTTACTTCGTGTGCTGGTATGTTCCCCCACTTAGCTTTACCTACCATTAAAGTAAACCAGGTGCAAAACACACACGATGACCCACAGAGAATTTACGATCAAAATTATGTGGGATCCTACAGTGAGTACTTTGACATAAGAAAATAATGATCAGTAACGAATATTCAATATTTTTTGGCTTAAGCATTTTCCACCTTCGGACGGCAAAATGGCAAAATTATCTAATAACATTAATTCAGAGTGACAACAATATCACGTTGGCATTACGAGGAAAGAGAAGGTACGCGATGACAAGACAAATGTGGTTCACGACCCGAGAAAAAAGATACGTTGACAGCTATATTTTAGTCATCATAAAATAGCTTCTATGGAACTAGAGTTATCCGCAGATGGCAAATACTTTAGAAGAAAGCAGGGACTGCAATACATCCAATAAATAATCAAGGAAGTAATGTGCTGGTATGAGATGAAGAGGCTTGCAATGAACAGTGAGTCTTGGCGGTTTGCATCAAACTAGGCTAAAAACTGATGAAAAAGATCTTATTGATCGTGTTACTCTTATACGAAAAAGATCTTATTGACAACGTTACACTTATACCGGTGTTATTTTCTTCCTTTGTTTCATCACTGTCCACTATCAGTGGTCGTAACACTTCATTCAGTGTTACATCAGCTGGACACATTTCTATACTTTGATAGGCCATTTCTAGTTGTGCTCTCTGTCTCACACTCACCATAAGTAGTAATAATTGCCTAACTATTTTGTTTCGATGAAGCCGTGTATATACTGATTCAATGGATCAGTTTCTCTCTTCAGAGACTTTAGCCTCTAACATTCAATATGTCGCTTCACAAGAAATTATCTTAAGTCATTTTTATCTTGACATAAATAAATGAATTTCCTTTCGAGTTCCCATTGCCAACAGCGAATGTCGTCTAGAACAATAAACTCTGTTGCTCCTTATGTTTCTTTTCGGATTCTCCAGGCACTAGCCTGTCTGTTAGCTGACTAATGGCAAATAAAAGTGGCAAATGTTATTCCATCATCAAAAAATGGGGTATTCGACACAGTGCTGCGTTATAGTGAATAGAGGCCGAATTTTGGCTAATTTTAGAAATTAATTCGTTTTTCATAGAATAATAATGAGCATTCCACAGTTACCAAAATAGAAATTTTGCCATAATGTACGCATGTACGTGCGTGGTTTACTACAAACACAGAAGGACGTTTAAAAACAGTAATACGCACAAAGAATTCTATTAACGTACAGTATCAAAATTCGAAGACAGCACGTAACACAACAGGTCGTTAAAGAATTGAAGGCTCACCACTACCTGCAACATTGGTATACTCGTGTAAACAGTGGATAATATTACAAAGCGTAATGTGAATCTCTCGAACGAGCTTGGGATTTCCGTATATGCAGACTAAACCAAATTCAGAGAGGCTTAAGAGTTATCTTTGAGTACGATTACCAACCATTTAATCTATTCCACATTAACTCTTTCCCACGATTTCTCCAATGTGGAACTAAAATCATGTTTCTTACATCATCTGTATCTTCCAGATATTTCTAAAACGCTACGAAATGTTTCAAATGACAAAGTATGATGAATTCTTCAAATGCAACAACACACTAATGCCACAGTCAAAGCTTTTCCATATAGATTATCTCCAGACTCACTTTTATTTGTGCCTACAGTGTTGTGTCAGTGCTTTTATGTACGCCATCGTAGCTGAGTGGACAGCATGCCGGCTTGTCATCGCCGGGGGGCCCGGCTTAGATTCCCGGCTGAGTTGGAGATTTTCTCCGCTCAGGAACTGAATGTTTACGTCTTCTTCCTCATCATCATTTCATTCTGATCGTCGCGCAAGTCGCCGAAGTGGCGTCACTTCAAAAGACTTGCTTTACGCGATCGGGTCGACCCGCCGGAAGGCCCCCGCCACACGACATTTCATTTCAGTGCTTTTATAAAAACATAACTGGAAATGAATACCGTTGTCAATGCATGTTTGTTAATTCATACTTTAACTGTTTGAAACACACTTACAAAATATTGGTAGGATTTTACATATTTGATATTTTACTATTTTGCAAATGGATGGCTGCAAGTTGTCTCATTTTAATAATCGCTCTCATGTAGGAAAAGGTGCTCTCTCTCTCTCATATATATATATATATATGGTGGTCCATCGAGAGTGAACGGGCCAAATATCACACGAAATAAGCATCAAACGAAAAAACTACAAAGAACGAAACTCGTCTAACTTGAAGGGGGGAACCAGATGGAGCTATGGTTGGCCAGCTAGATGGCGCTGCCATAGGTCAAACGGATATCAACTTCGTTCTTTTAAATAGGAACCCCCATTTTTATTACATATTCGTGTAGTACGTAAAGAAATATGAATGTTTTAGTTGGAGCACTGTTTTCGCTTTCTGATAGATGGCGCTGTAATAGTCAGAAACATATGGCTCACTATTTTAAACGAACAGTGGGTAACAGGTAGGTTTTCTTAAATTAAAATACAGGACGTAGGTACGTTTGAACATTTTATTTCGGTTGTTCCAATGTGATACATGTACCTTTGTCAACTTATCATTTCTGAGAACGCATGCTGTTACAGCATGATTACCTGTAAACACCACATTAATGCAATAAAGGCTCAAAATGATGTCCTTCAACCTCAATGCATTTGCAATACGTGTAACGACATTCCTCTCAACAGCGAGTAGTTCGCCTTCCGTAATGTTCGCATATGCATTGACAATGCGCTGACGCATATTGTCAGGCGTTGTCGATTGATCACGACAGCAAATATCCTTCAACTTTCCCCACAGAAAGAAATCCTGGGACGTCAGATCCGGTAGATGCGCGGGCCATGAAATGTGCTATTCAATACCGCTACAACCGCACGCGAGCTATGTGCCTGACATCCATTGTGTTGGAAGGACATCGCCATTTTGTCATGCAGTGAAACATCTTATAGTAACAACGGTAGAACATTACGCAGGAAATCAGCATACATTGCACGATTTAGTTCGCTATCGATAAAATGGGGGCCAATTATCCCTCCTCCCATAATGCCGCACCATACATTAACCCGTCAAGGTCGCTGATGTTCCACTTGTCGCAGCCGTCGTGGATTTTCCGTTGCCCAATTGTGCATATTATGCCGGTTTACGTTACCGCTGTTGGTGAATGACGCTTCGTTGCTAAATAGAACGCGTGCAAAAAATCTGTCATCGTCCCGAAATTTCTCTTGTGCCCAGTGGCCAAACTGTACACGACGTTCAAAGCCGTCGCCATGCAATTCCTGGTGCATAGAAATATGGTACGGATGCACTCCATGTTGATGTAGCATTCTCAACACCGGCGTTTTTGAGATTCCCGATTCTCGCGCAATTTGTCTGCTACTGATGTGCGGATTAGCCGTGACAGCTAAAACACCTACTTGGGAATCATTTGTTTCAGGTCGTGGTTGACGTTTCACATGTGGCTGAACACTTCCTGTTTCCTTAAATAACGCAAATATCCGGCGAACCGTCCGGGCACTTGGATGATGTCGTCCAGGATACCGAGCAGCATACATAGCACACGCCCGTTGGGCATTTTGATCACAATAGCTATACATCAACACGATATCTACCTTTTCCGCAATTGGTAAACGGTCCATTTTAACACGGGTAATGTATCACGAAGCAAATACCTTCCGCACTGGCGGAATGTTACGTGATACCACATACTTATACATTTGTGACTATTACAGCGCCATCTTTCACAAAGCCAAAGAAGTGCTCCAACCAAAACATTAGCATTTCTTTACGTACTACACGAATATGTAATAAAAATGGGAGTTCCTATTTTAAAAACCGCAGTTGATATCCGTTTGACCTGTGGCAGCGCCATCTAGCGGCGAACCATAGCGCTATCTGGTTTCCCCCTTCAAGCTAGACGAGTTTCGTTCTTTGTAGTTTTTTCGTTTGATGCTTATTTCGTGAGATATTTGGACCGGTTACTATCAATGGAACTCCCTGTATATATCCTACAGCTCCTGTTTCAACCACACAATGTACACATATCAACTGCTGTCTGGAAAGATTCATTACGGGTATAAGGACCAATCATTTATCAAAGGGAGAAAAACAATGTAGCTCACAACGCGGAAATAGCCATAATTTAGTAGTCCATTATTTGAGACTGAGAGCACTTAGGGACTTTCGACGGACTTTATATATAATTTCAAATCTTAACGAAACTGTTTCTAGCTGACGACCCCCACACACAATGTAGGAAGGAATAATGTTTATCACTTACTACATTTCACTGTTCATACAGTGTAACTGCCACATGAAGCACGACGTTTTAATTTATTGCTTCTTTAATAGCGACTGTATTCATTTTCAAACAGTATTCAGATTTTCCACTGTTGGGTCGAGAAAAATTATATCATTGTACGACACTTCGTTCAGGAGATATGACGTCATAAACACGGAAGAGAGAGAGAAATTGTCGCGTCATGCATCACGTTTAAAGTTGTTACTTCTTTGCTACTAATGCTATTAGCAACACGGTTCTCAGTCACTATCCGCGTAAGACACTGAATGTATCTACAAAATTATATCATTATACGACACACTGTTGAGGAGAAATGACGTCATAAACAATGAGCTGCGAAAAAACGAAACAGCAAGGGAAAATTCGCTAGAGATACAGGTGAAATACGAGGGATATTCGGAAAATAAGTTCCTATAGGTCAAGAAATGGAAACCACTGTGAAAATCTAATGGAGCTTTGGACATATGTGTTCGATAGTGTCTTTAGTGTGCCTGTCGGTAGCATCACTTCGCTCTTTTCAGATCTGGCTACATGGTGAGAACATACAGATGCGTAGAAAATAGTGTCTCCCGCCAAGTATGAGGTCCTGGTGAGAGATTTCGCCTGATGTTACGCAGCCCACATTACAGAACTGTCATACGGTTGCTACTTCGTGACAATTCTCGGTTGCAATCTTCAGTGGCAATGAAAATGCTCCTGCAGCGTTTTCGATGGGAAGTGTTTGATCACCCGAGCTACAGGCGGTAATTGGCTCCCTCTGTGTTTCATCTCTGCTCACATTAACTACTGGCTATGACGACAACATTTTCGCACAGACTACGAGCTATACATGAGCGTAGAGAATTGGCGGAAAGCACAGGTGGCTGCCTTCTATGACGAGAGTACTGGAAAGTTGGTACAACGCTACGACAAATGTCTAAGTCGGAGTGGTGACTATGTAGAGCAGTGGCTGGAAGCTGTAGCTAACAGTATTTCTGATTATCACACTGGATTCCATTTTGTGATCAATTGTAACTCACTTTCCGAATAGCCCTAGTATGTGTACAGTTATGAGTGAAATAAAATCCGTATGTGTGAAATACATTTGAAATGTGCATATGCTGGCAAATCCAAGAGTAAAGAGTTCATATTTAACTTCTGCAACAATGCCAATCATACTTGGTACACATATTAGTTACAATCTGGGAAGAAATACTAAGGGCTGAGAACCACCAGCCTCCTACTGGACTGAGTATGACACCGCGGAGAGAGACGGGAGGACAAGGAGATAGACAGACAGCGAGATGGAAGGAGCTGATAGGCACAGATAGGTAGATAGGTATAGGAGGAGATGGACAGAGAAATAATCGAACAGACGGGGGAGGGGGGTGATAGAGGGGATGGATAGCGAGAGGAGGCAACGCTGGGTCATCACATAGTCTATAGTAAAGTCTGAAAACAAAACGGCTGCTGTAATATCCTATCAGATCGTGATAAGATTTAAAATTGGAGCAAAGATTGGCAAATTACTTTGAATATTTGTGGTGTCACCGCCAGACACCACACTTGCTAGGTGGTAGCCTTTAAATCGGCCGCGGTCCAGTATACGGCGGACCCGCGTGTCGCCACTGTCAGTGATAGCAGACCAAGCGCCACCACACGGCAGGTCTAGAGAGACGTACTGGCACTCGCCCCAGTCGTACAGCCGACGTAGCTAGCAACAGTTCACTGACCAATACGCTCTCATTTGCCGAGACGATAGTTAGTATAGCCTTCAGCTAAGTCATTTGCTACGATCTAGCAAGGCGCCATAGCATTTGATATTATTATATGAAGCATGTACAATCAAGAGCGATGTTCTACAATTATGAATTAAAGTTAAGTATTCCAGAAAATCTGTACTATTTTTGGCTACTATAATTCCTTGTCACTTTCCAGACCTCACGCCAGCCTGCGTGAGCTTAAACGCGTGCCTTTCGGCTACCCGTCCTAGTGGATTGGCTGTCGGGTCAGTCCACTACAATATTCATGAATAAAAACTCGTGTACTCCACAAAACTCGGGCACAAAGTACTTGCGACTGAAACACAGTGAGTCACAACTTGAATCATTCAACACAGAATCACCTGGGTGTGAATATAGTGATGTAAAATGGATAGATCACACAGCCTCAGCTGTAGGCAAAGCAGGTGCCGCACAGTGGTTCATTGGTAGAATAATGAGGAAGCGCAATAAAGTCCATAAACGAGATTGCTTACATAACTCCCAACCTAAAATATTGCTCGAATGTATGAGTCCCATATCTAGTACGACGAACAGGGAATACTGAACTGATACAAAGAAGAGCAGTTGTATTCTCTCATGTTGTCTGACTCCTAGAAGGGCATCACCATACAATTTAGAAGTCAATAAGAGCCGAAAAAGTGCGAGAATTATCGCACAATCAGTTCAACAGATCGTGCATCCAAGATGAGGACAGGAATAATATACAGAAGAACAGAGAATAAAACTGAGGCCTGTTTTGTTTTGGGAAGGTAAAGGTATCAGAGATGATGTTATGACGTTGCAGTTGATAATGGAAGCGAGACTGAAGAAAAATCGAGACACGTTCATAGGATTCGTCGACCTGGGAAAAGAGTTCGACAATGTAAAATGGTACGAGATGTTCGAAATCCTGAGAAAAATGGGCGTAAGCTATACGGAAAGGCAGGTAGTATACAATATGTATAAGAACCAAGAGGATTAAAAAAAGGTGTAAGACGGGGATGTAGTCTTTCGCCACTACTGTTCAATCTATACATCGAAGAAGCAATGAAGGAAATAAAAGAAGGGTTCGTGAGTGGGATTAAAATTCAGAGAGTAAGGAAACCAGTGATAAGATTCGTTGATGACGTTACCACCCTCAGTGAAAGTGAAGAACGACTGCAAGGTGTGTTGAATGGAATGAACAGTCTAATCAGTACAGAAAATCGATTGAGATTAAATCGAAGGAAAATGAAAGTAATGAGAAGTAGCACAAATGAGAACAGTGAGAAGCTTAAAACTATAATTGGGGATCACGAGGTAGACGAAATTGAAGAGTAGACGAAATTGAAGAATTCTGCTGCCTAGGCAGCAAAATAACCTATTACGAACGGAGAAAAGAGGACGTAAAAAGTAGGATATCACTGACGATAAAGGCATTCTGCTAGTATCACGAATGTCTTAGTCTGAAGACTTAATATCCGAGAATGTACATCTGTATTGTACTAAAACATAGACCTTGGGGAAATCAGAATGGAAGAGAATGGAAGCATCTGAGATGTGGTGCTACAGACGAATATTTAAAGTTAGGTGGTTTAATAAGGTAAGGAATGAGGAAGTTCAGCGCAGAATTGGAGAGGGAAGGAATGTGTGGTGAACAGTGACAAGAAGAAGGGACAGGATGGAAGGATGTCCGTTAAGATATTAGGGAATAACTTCCGTGGTACTAGAGCAACCTGTAGGGTAAAAACTCTAGAGGAAGACAGAGATTGGAATACGTCTAGCAAGTAATTGAGAACGTGAGGTGGAATTGCTACTCTGAAATAAAATGTTTGGCAAGGGGGAGGAATTCGGGGCGGTCCTCACCAAACCAGTAAATTGTATGGAGGTATATGTCCCTCTCTTGATAAAAGCAGTCGTTACGCAACAAGACGGGCACGAAGGTGTAGTATCACAAAGACGCAGCCACTTAATCACTGTGACGAAGACGCACGTACGGCAAAGAAATATCCTTGCCCTAGCATCCTTAAATTAACAGCAGTATATTTTCTGTTACGTGGGAAGGAGGGCAACCCGGAGACTCGAGCGTGCAGCGGAGCGAGTAATAAGAAAGCACTCCAGTAACGGCCCCGACTGACGGGAAGGTTAAATGTTTGTGGAAGAAAGTAGGGTGCGTTCGACGCAAGGTCAGTGTAGCAACGCAAAACAATAATCTGCGCCGGCCGTTGTAGCCGAGCGGTTCTAGGCGCTTCACTCTGGAACCGCGTGACCGCTACGGTCGCAGGTCCGAATCCTGCCTCTGGCATGGGTGTGTGTGATGTCCTTAGGTTAAAGTAGTTCTAAGTTCTAGGGGACTGATGACCTCAGATGTTGGGTCCCATAGTGCTCAGAGCCATTTGAACCAATAATCTGCAGATCACAGAGAAGCGTGCTGCTGGTAGTGCTATGTCATAACCATGCATTTTACAGATGACATTTATTGATGATAACACGAATAAAAACAGGCAACATATTGAATCAAACGTGTAGATATTCTGAACGTCAGGTCATCGCTAAAGTTCTAAGCTGACGGTGTGGCGATCCCAAACATGAGAAACTAACTGCACTCCTGCAGCTAAGGGTAACCAAACTATTGTCTCTTAAATCATCACGTTCCACATGGTGGAAAACAGCTTCCTCAAATTGCAGCGTTCTTACCGTGCGACGGCGTTCCTGTCCAGGTAATCTGCTAAATGACCCGGTCTCACGCAGACGTTGGTACACACCAGCAAAGGTCGTATGCTGTGGGATACGGCGATTAGGATATTGTTGTTGATAAACCCGCTGTGCAGCTCGTCCGTGGTGGTGCGCTACGTAGTACCCACCAACCATATCAGTGGACTCACTACAGATGTATCTCTCCATTAGTAAACAGAGGCAATGCACTACTACACTGGTAGGCAGCAGTTGCCTACAACTGAAGAGCGTAATACACCCTCTAAAAACTGAAGATCGTAATACGGTCTCTAACAACTGAAGAGAGCAATACGACCTCCACCGGTTTAAATAATCCTCATAGGAAAAAATGACACTAGGGAAAAATATTTGTTTTGATGTCCCCTACGACCTCCCAGAGTTTGTCGGTTTAAATACTTTTCATCCTGTAGACTCAATCATTATACTGGATCATGTTGCGAAATTAATTGAATGAAATGTGAAGGGGTACTAAATATGATGAAGAAACAGCGCCAGAATTATCAGCCTTAATACATCAACAAACCGAAGGAAACAGTCAAGCGCGTTTGAAAGATTGAGGGCAAAGAGACTATTTGTATCCTTTTTTTCTTTAGGGCCAGCAGCGAAATATATGTCTGATAACGACATGCTTGTTTGAGTACATACACCATATAATACACAATAAATAATCTTTATTTACGACAGACTGTTTCGGCTTAATCGCCATTTTCAAGTACCTGCAATTACAGTCTTGGTGAGAATAGGTATGGATGCCAATTTCATTCGTATTAGTGTAACTGTCTTGTACTCACGTTTAGAGTGATGTGCGTCGTTAGTGGACTGTTTTTTAACTGTCACTGTTTTATTAAGATCGTAAATTGTGTCAAGAGATTGAAATTAAATGTTAGTGGCGACGTGTCAACTCTTTGGGTGAATCACATTTTAGCTACACGAGGTCGATGCTCGTCTCCACAAACGCTGTCATCGAGGTGACGGCAGTTTAAAACGCGCAGCGCGCTACAGAAGTAGACTGATGGGAGCGGTATTTGCTATGGGAGACATTCTCTTGCCCTTGCATGGGACCTGTGGTAATAACCGAAGATACATTGACAGCTGCGAACCTCCTGCATCTCTTTTTACTTGATGTCTTTCCCGACGGCGATGTCATCTTTCAGTAGTATATCTGGATTAGAAAATGAGAAACTAAAAGTAGTTCACTAGTTTCACTATTTGGGCAGAAAAATAACTTGATTGCCGAAGTACGGAAAAAATAAAGAACAGGCTGGCAACAGCAAGCAACGAATTTCTGAAAACAAGGAACTGTTAAAGTCGAACACAAACTGAAGAGTTAGAAAGTCGTTTTGAAGGTGTTTGTCGAGTTTAGCATGTACGGAAGTGAAGGTGGATGATAAACAGTCCACACAAGCAACTTCCGAAATATGGTTGTTTATGTATTTTTTTACTAATACGGCATTTACAAAGGCAAAAATCGTATTAAGCGTTCAACAGATTGTATTAACTGCAATATTTCATAGCAATGTGCAGAACTACAATATTTATTACACTTTTTTGTAATTCTATACTATATTCCAAATATTCCGAAGCCACTCTGGCTGATTCAGTGTCCTTCAGTTCACCCTCGTGTTCAAGCAGTTTACAGACAAGTAAATGATCCACTCATTCGATTTCATCGCTCTCAAATTCAGAACTGTCCGATAGACATCATTCGTACATCAGTTACTTACGTGTCCCAACACTCGTTCTGAGACGATTCAAAGTTGTCCACAATTTCATCGGGAGATTGAATCAAGTTTTGGTTCTTGTGTCGACTTAAAGCGCATAGTTCTTTCCAAGATGTCTGAGAGAAAGGCTTTCAGTTCTTCGCCGATTTTCCGTAATAGGTGCTAGGCCCTGGAGTATATGGAGGTTTAGTGTAGCAAGGATATTTCTGTATGCTAATGTAACTACCAGTTATTTCATGATTTCAGAGGGCTCTAAGCTACGCGGGGAACCAAGCACATGGGGTGACTCTGGGCGTTCCTGAGATTATCCGCTTCGTCTCCTTCAGCTGGACGTTCACGGTAGCTATGTGTTTTATTTATCTTTCGACGGGTGAACCCTATTGAGCGAAGCCACAGAGAAGAGGTAGTTCTGAAGTCCTCTATGTGTTCGCCCCACAACCACACCTCATTCGAGCCAAGACACAAAGGAATTAAAGACATTAACTGCCAGTGAGCATTCATTTATATCACTGGAGTAACTTGAAAATCTGAGCCACACCGGGATTCGAACCTTGGTCTCCCGTTTACGAGGCAGTTGCGCTGATCACTGCGCGATCCGGACACAGTGGCCACAACTGCAAGGTCTGCCTTATCACGCCTCCCGTCAGATCCAAACTCTCAACATGTACCACACGTTATTGATGTAGTGCCCTGCTCATCAGCTTCATTGCTCGCGACATCTCGCCGATTCCCGTAAGAGTTCGAACTTGGTGTGTACCTGCACTCAAGGGATCGTTAGCCGATTTCGCCTTTATGTATATGTGATGTATGTATGAGGTTCCAGCCAGTTTAGACAGGATAGCATTGCGGGACTTTAGTTTCTGTTTCGTATCTCCTAGATGTCAGCTACAGTCTAACTCATAGCTCGGAATGTTCTATGGAAGAATGCTGAAGTTTAGCTGCGTACATTGAACAACTAAAGAGAAGTGCTGAATCGAATCGGGGAAACAAAAGTTTCTGGCACAAGTAAAAGAAGGCAGCGCTTGACGGACACACAAAAAATTTTAAAAAATTCTCAGTTTGGTAACAACCCAGAATTTAGTTAAGCACAAAATTCAAATGTCAATTTAAAGAGCGTTGTCTCGATTGTTTTAAAATACAAAAATCCCATGAATTAAATATCTCGATTTTCTGGTTAGAGGCCCCCTTGAAATCACAGTTCTTTAAATTTAGAAGTACGCGAGCGATATTAAAAGACCTTAAGTGACACGTAAATAGTAGAATATTACAGTGAAGGTACACTTCCTGGAATTCAGAAAAAAGTATGCCGTTTAGACGGGATTGAGAGAGACATGACTGTAGTCGGTGAAGTACCAGTGCGACCTCTGAGTTCCAGGTAGCCTGCACTGAACTACTGTGCGTGGTGCAGATTACCGCTGCGCGACCTAATTGTTCTGCCAGCCGGCATGAGGGCCACCGCCTGTTGCCTGGCAGCTCTGACGGCGCAGACGTGGACGGCTGACAGTCGCCTGTACGTCACCTGGGGCACTCTGCGGATTGCTCGCCAGTTGTGCCGTCACACAATGCAGATGCCAGCTCATTCAAAGCCACCGTCCCCTTTTATACCGGCGGCTTCCTCCGCCGCCATCTCCACGCGACCTGACCCCAACGGCGAAACGTCACTTACTGCAGGGAGAGCACACAACGAGAACGATAATATTAAATGCGGTGGTTCATAGGAACCTATGTGTCAGAGGACGTGCAGCGCTCGTTGGTGTAGATGAATTGCTTGTAATCACTGCGACTCGTTTTTAATGATAATGTCTTCTTCAGCCACGATGCGTCAATAGTATTTAGTTGATTGAGATTTCACCATGTTTTAAGACTGATATAACGGAGAGTCCCACGTGACTGAACCTCAATCTTCCTTCCTCCTTCCTTCCTTCCTACGTGACTGGACGAAATGTACACAGTCAATGAACTGTTTAAGTATATGTACACGACATGTCGTGGAGAACCAGAGTTGGCATCAACGTTGAAATCGATTTCTTTTCCAGTTGTGAACATATTTTATGTCAGCGTGAGATGACTTTTTTAGAGACAGATCAACTCATCTTAAGTAAACGGCATAGTGTTCAAAAGCACCATTCGTATGGTACGATCCATAAAATTGTAGACAGTGGAACCGCCGTTAGGCTGTGATTCTTGGGTTTTGGAGAGACTTGGATATAATTCCTCGGCGTCACTTAATAAATAAAAGACCTAAAACGTCCGTCTAAATCACGAAACACGTACCATATGCTGTATGAATATGAAAATACGTGCCGTCCGGAGTGGCCGAGCGGTTCTAGGCGCTACAATGTGGAACCGCGCGATCGCTACGGTCGCAGGTTCGAATCCTGCCTCGGGCATGGATGTGTGTGATGTCCTTAGGTTAGTTAGGTTTAACTAGTTCTAAGTTCTAGGGGACTGATGACCTCAGAAGTTAAGTCCCATAGTGCTCAGAGCCATTTGAAGCATTTGAAAATACATGGACAGTCCACAAGAAACGTCTTCTGCACAACCTCTTCAATATTTCTAACACATAATTTTATGTATTAGCAGTGCGGACTTAGTGTTGCCGTCCCCGTTACTTACATTCCGCTTTAATTTACCAATTTTTCAAACATTTTTTTATCTTCGTTGTGTATTTTAGTTCCAAAAAATGAAAAGTGAAATATCATGTCGAATCGTACTATTAATTTTTTTATGTTTCAGTGTTACTGATGCACTGGTTTTAATACAAAACAAATATTACTATTAATTCAAGGTATTTCTACTGCTCAAAAAGATATGATCATATCCGGGTGGACATGATACAATGATTACTCGCCCATAACCAAGAAAATGGACTGCTCTACTGGTTCGATAGCTGTAGCTTCTTGAGCCTGTCACAATACACTCGGAGCACATTTTCCTTAAGAATGTGATCAAATCATCGATATAACGTGTCAACGTGTCTGACAAATTCCTTGAGCCGCAAAAATTAAAAGAATTGTAGTCATATCTGTATATCGTTTATTATTATGGCAGATTTATACCCTGTGCGTCTCAAGTATATGTCATTGTGTGGAAAAAGTTTTAACCGCGGACCGTAAGCCTAGATATCCAGACTTCCAGAAAAGATGTGCAACGACTGCAAAAATGGGCATTAATAATTAATTTCAGTCATGAGATCCGCCAAGTACCCGAACACATGTATATTCAGTAACCCCTCCCCACCAAATCAACGGACTCAACATCGGCTCCGATAACCAAGAAGGCATGTGCGTTGCTTCAGACGAAAAACTGAATCATACCTCGGCGTATTTGCCAGTAATCTCGTTTGAAGTAGCCTCAGCTACTGTTTAGAACCCACTACTTTGGAGGATGCTGTCACTGACTCAGCAAAGGTGACTGGAACACCTAACAAAGGACAGAGACCCAAAACTCTGACGTTTTTCTTGTTATGGCACTACCTGAACACCGGAGAGGATGTCCTTTAACAAATGAGAACAAGAATTGTGAATCTTTCTTCCATCCCCACTCCACCTCTCAGCACTGGAGGATGACCAAGGTGATTAACACGGGACCATCACTGATCGATCTGAGCCTATGCTCGGTATCAGCCAACCACGATGCAATGTTTATCTCCCTGGCCAAAACGCAGCTGCGCACAGGATGCACATTGATCTTGTTGGATCATTCATGAGAGTTATGAGGCTACCTGCGGATGACAACAACGTCAGCGAGTGCTATGATATGGTTTTAGCTTCATCAAGGGCGCTCCCGACTTGACAGTTTCTGCACTGCTGTCTAATGCCGCAGTCAATTCTTTTTGTCATTGCCACATAACAGAGCCAATAACTGTCCCATTAGCAGGGAATGACGTAACGTCCAGCAGGTGAGCAGTTGTACAGCATGGTAAACGGTGATACAGGAGCGTCTATTGGTGCTTCAAATTATGTGTTTGTTCTTTCTCATCTTTTATGGTTCATAACAGCATGTGAGGCTTAGCAGTCGAACGTTAAAATTTAGAATGATGATCAACTATCGTGCTCTGGCTGTGCCAATAATTACCGAAAGAACAGCAAAACTTCACATATGCACCTTCTAAAGATATCGCTTGTGAAGTAGTTATGCGTGATAAAGTGCGATAATTACGTTTCTAGCAAGCACTCAGTGGTAATTCGACACCTTTTTAACGACACTACGTGGCATCTGTAAAGCTGATTAAAAGTACATGTTTCAGCAGTGAAAGTTCAGCAATTTTTCTCAACTGGTTAGGTTTATATTTGTAATTTTTGGGGGCAGTAAATTGGGATAAATCCAAGCTGTAGATTTGAAAAAGGGGGCTAAAATAATGGCATCTGTAGCTTAGTGACAACTAACTGCCCTTCACATCTCCCACAGCAATGGTGAATATCGAGAGTCGAAGAGCAAGTAAAATAATTTTTGATTGCCATTCAACAATAGCACTGTGGAATCCATTTTGTGGGTAAGTGTTAATACTCTACATAATAACTGCTACCAAGTGGAAAGTAACAAGGTGCAAATAAACCAAAAGAGCTCAAAACTGCTCCAGAAGTTCATATTTTAAACACAGACACTGAAAAGAGTTGTGCATTATTTGAGTTACTAGAGCTTTGGAGCTTCTTACAAGACGTTAACACTTTTATTTGATAACATTTGTACTTATTTATCCCACAGAGCATATTCTACGGTCAGAAGTAAAAACGTGGCGGCTGGACGCATGTGTGGCTCATTTCGTCTGAAACATAATCAGTGTGCTTCGAAATATCTTGCATTAATCCTCATTTAGCTTTGTGCAATCGTTGGTTAAGTGAGGTGCCTTTTACTATAACTCTCATTATTACCACGCGATTATGTTTCTTGATAGCGAGCGGTGTAATTGTTTTAGCAGTCCCATAAGAGCGAAATGGTGTCTTCAGCGTTCTGATGTATTCTTTATACATTATGCCAAAATGCCTAGTGCTCAATCCCAGTAATCGCTTCCAGTTCTCATAGCGCAATTGGCACATACATCCTTTCTGCTGTTTTGTGCGTGCTTCTGCACCAAATGGTTGGTTTTGTTAAGTACCTCGTACAGTCACCACATATCCTACTTTGTGTGTTGATTTCATATGTCGAAGTGCATCGTGTTTACGATTTTAACTGTACTAGCTACTGTCTGAAGTTTACTGACAACTTCAAGGCGTAATTGCTTTGCCAGTTAGCTTTGGAAGTAACAGAAGGTACTATGTAATCCTGCTTTCTGCCTAATGTCGTGCTATTGAACGTCGGACTCTAAATTGGTGATCACGCAGAATTCAAAACAATTCTGCCAGTATCATCGCTACGTGCTGTTAGCATAATTTTGTCAGCAGGTAGTGTTTTCTCAAGTTTTATTTCAAGAACTGTGTATTCTCATATAAACATACGCAATATTTACTCTCAGCAGCAAAAGTTTGTAGGAAATAGTAAATTTGTGGTAAGATCTTATGGGATCAAACTGGTTAGGTCATTGGTCCCTAAGCTTACACACTACTTACTCTAACTTTAACTAACTTACGCTATGGATAGCATATACGCCCGTGCATGAGGGAGGACTCGAACCTCTGACGGGGGGAGCCGCGCGGACCGTGACAAGACGCCCTTAGACTCCGCTAACCAAGGTAAGAAGGTAGTTCCAAACATTGCAGGGAGTTATTCTTTCCATCCTTGTGGCAGTTATTGAGACACTCTTCCGACAATGAAGACTTAATGACAGTTATTGAGTGAACCGTTGGAGCTCCGTTTGAATGTTTAAATTCCTTAAGATTTTTTTTCCCTTATTTCCATAAGCGTGATACTGAAGGAGCGCTTCGCCTGTTTTCTTTATTACAGACAAGCTGTTCCCGGAATTCACGGATGTTTGTGAATCACTTGATTGATGTCATAGTCGTAACGGCTGCGATTTCCTGAGTTTTGGTTCCGCTTTATCATGAAGGAGCGTACCGTTCACTCAGACGATATAACGCGGAACGTTGTGATAACAAAAAGCACTCAGCGTACAATTGGCACAATACACTCTTTAAAAAGCGCGTATCTTTAACCGTAAAAAAAGAATTTAATTCTCAATTATTTCATTTATATGACATGGATCATCAGGTAAAATTTGGAATAAGTATAGTTATCGTCCTCCAAAACAATGTTAACTTGCTTCCGCATCAGAGCTTACTTATGTACCCTTGTGCAATGGTGTTCGACTCAGACGTACGCCGGTTCGAGTCCAAGTGGTGGAAAATATCCGCAACGAGTATTTGACCGGCAAGTGGAAGAGGCAAGAAATTTCCAATCACCTGTCTTTGCCCCAAAGTTCTGGATCAGACTCCAGACCTTTCCGCTGTGTCTCATGAAGTGAGGACATCCGCCACTGTTGAAGGTTCTCAGTTCGTCTGAAGGAGACGTTACGGATGGCGGCATCCTTTGTGCTATTCGAACGTAGTCGCCTGTGTTCCAGCTTCGGGTTTCACTCTCTCCTCTTCATCCATAAGAACACCAATACCAACACTACACTGTACAAGCATCACAATCATCCGCAGGAAACCAATACACACATGACACATCATAGCAGGTCAGAGAAAGGGAATGGCAAACCACCTCCACTAGGACCTTGCCTAAAACGGTGATGCAGGACTCTTGCATCTGTTCCCCTATGCTCGTTCCCTGAGAATGAGATTACTTTGACTTGAAGCAGTCTTAGAGCATTTACATCGCTGGAGTCTAATTTACGGCTACAGACGTAACCTGTAGTTCTTACCGTCATAACCAAGATGTAAGGTCTTTGGGTGGAGCACGTGGTCACTACACTCTTCTAGCTGGCATCGAACTTCGAGACGGAGTAGTTGGTCATTAAATTCAGGATAAAAATGCTGAAAGTGGCACTTTTGACGCATTCCGAACAATTACTAAACAGCTCCTTCAATACCTGCCTGCCCGCCTCAGTGAACAGACTGGCCAAAATCTTGCACGGTGGCTGAATGTTGCTGGCCATCTTGCATTAATTTATCAAATATTGTCTCGCTCATTAGGTGAAACCCCGATGGACATAAGATGTAGTCACAAATACCTGTTGGTACTAGCTTTTTGGAAGAGTACGAATTGCTTTCTCATGTGGTCATTACCTTTCCCGTTATCTTTTCCTACTACAGAGGGTGATTCCGTGATGATATTAAGAACTTTGAAGGATGATGGAGAAGGGTAAATGCATCTATCTGAAGCGAGGGACCCTGGCCCGGAAATGAAAGAGTCGGAAGTTATAAGCGAAAATCATTCTAATACCTCCAGCAGTGGATCTCTTCTATTGCAAGCTTTTTGCTTTCCATACTTTGGAGGAGGTACTATGGACCTAAACAACAGAAAAACGACAGAATGAAGGCTTTCACGACAAGATGACATTGCTGATGGTGAATCGTTCTGAGTATGAGCTCGTGATCCACGAAACTCTTCTGTTGCTAACGTTTCGTCCAGAAATGCTTTGGACACGTTCAGAGTGCTGAACGACTCAACGGATGAGCAACGCCTCTGAAAAAGTCAAGCGCAGTTCTGGACGAAACGTTAGCAACAGAAGAGTTTCGTGGGTCACGATCTTATACCCCGAAAGGCTCACCTGCAACAAGAAAAAAAGTCCACAAACATGACCTCTGAAGTTGATACCTTAAGAGCTATGGGAAGTTGTTCATCTTTTCTGCTGTGACACACATCTCCTCCACTTAACAAGTTTTCACAGCTCTTAAGTTTAGAGCACATGTTTACTAGAAAGTTTCTTCTTGTTTGGTCCACACTACCTGCTCCCAAAACAATGAAAGCAAAGAGCTTGCTGTAGAAGATGTCCACTGTCAGAGGTATCAGAACGATTTTCTCTTATAATTTCCGATCCGGAAGTTTCCGAACCAGGGTCGCTTAAGTTTGATACATTTGCCTTTCTGCATTATCCCTGAAATTTTGTAACACGATCATGAAAACACTCTAAGTGTCTATGAACTTACGAAGGATCTACGCTGGTTGTGTGGACTTGCAGCTGAAACTGAAAATAAATATAACGTAAAGTGCACAAATAGGCGTAAAGACCCTTTAACGTTCGACTGTAAGACAGGCGAGGAATCAGTGGATATAGTAACAGCCCTAAAAGAACCTGAATAACAATCTGGATTTATCTAAAGGTGAATGACCATGTAGAACAAGTTGTAAGGGAAGCAAATGGCAGGCAGGTCTTTCGGAAGAATTCGAAAGACGGTTCATTCTCTAGTGAAAGAGATAGCGCAAGAGACTTCAAATAGGGCGAATCTTGAGTAATTCATGTTAGAAAGGATTAATGGAGGGAAGAGAGAAGATCAAAATAAGAGTCGTGCATTTTGCACACTGTCAAAATACGTGAAGTATACATTCGGTAAGGAGTCTCACATACATTTCGTGGAAAACTAGAGAACAGACATTCATTTTTCCTGGGCAGCATATGTGATTTCCCAGTCCGTCACACAGCAAAATATTGCATGCGGAATATAGATGCAATTTATAAATTATAGAGTGCATCAATATGTCGTCCTTTCCTTATTTCAGGTTTTATTTGGCAACTCCAGATTTCGGCTAGTGCCTAACCATTATCAAAGCACTATCTTCTAGCCTCGATGCATGTCAGTTCCCTGTTGTTCTGGTGGCAGTCACAGTTCTTTGAATACTACAATAATATTCAAAAAACTGTGACTATAGTGCACTGATAACGATTAGGCACTAGCCGAAATCTGGATTTGCCAGATAATACCTGCAAAAAAGGACGACTGATTGCTGCGCGCAATAGTTCATAAATCACATCACAGTCGCTGAGTGCACCCACTTTCCTAATAGCAGGTAACCTGATATCAGGGCCAGAGATTTAGGGAACCGTAGGACTTACCTATGGTGCGGGCCCGACCAGGAGTTTTGTGTTATCTTCCCACAAAGATGGCATTTTAGAGCAGTTATCGGAATGAAAGCCTATACTACAGCATCAAAGGTTTATTAGTCAGTGGTGCAGAATGTTGCTGCACATTTTGTCACTTAGTGAATTATTAATGAGATTAAGAGACAAAAAGATCTTAAACCATTAAGGTATTCGACACAATTTATGAACATCGCTATTGCAATGGACAGACAGCAAACGTAATAGGATCGAGTGCCTGTTGACCTGCATGCTGACAGCATAGCTTCAGAATGGCCACTTCTGCTTCACAACCGTCTGTTTGGCAGCTGTGAGATGAAATCTTCCAGTACTGCAGCGAGAGCATAGTCAAGAATCTTATTCACCAACATTCTTTTTTAACCCCAGCACCACTAAGCTCGGATCTGTCACATGGATGTCTAAGGCAGGGCAAAAATTGCCCTCACTTTCTTTCCACTTTTTAACATTTTGTTTGTTTTGTTTTGATTATTTAATGAACTAGGAATTTCTTTAACATGTTGCAACACAGTTTCCGTAGTTATCAGATACATTAAAACATACACAAATACAATAAATAAAGTACTGTATATGAGAAATATTATTATATGTTTATCATGAAACTAACACTTTCATATGCATCAGACGTATATTAATAAATCGTAAAAGAACGTACAAAGGCAAACCACAAATAAGAAAACAAAAAATGAAAGTCAGAAATTACAATTGAATTTTTCCTTCCTACCCACTTTCACTTTCAATTTCACTACCTTTGCATATGATTGTTTGTGCAGAATGAGTGGAACACACATACTTGGAACACCTGCAACAAACTATAGACACTTTTGTCATCTTGTCTTTTTCCTTTTTAGAGGTTTTACTCTTCAAACAGATGTGACATCTTCCTCTTGAATAAAATTCAACAGATTGAACAGTTGCAGTAATGCTGGGCAGTGTTTTCCCTAGAACATTTTCCATTGCAGAGATGATAGGCTTTTGTAAATCAATGATATTCTTTGCTCTCTCTTCCACAGATGGCCTAACGAGCCGTTGACCTAATTCTAGCAGATACAGCCTTCTTACATTATGCTTCTTCTTCTTCCAGTTTGGGTTGTTTATCATGAAAATTCTTCCGGCATAGAGACAAGCAATATCTATCAAGGTGAAAAAGAGAGATAATGGCAACCTTCTCGTTTTATTGAATGATGTTGCGTCACGTGATCAGTGCGGTCTATGCCCCCTTTGGTTTCATTGTAGTAGAGACTGATATCTTTCTTTCTTTCTCTGTCGACTCATCCACCTTGTTATCATTGTGTTGTGTGGAAAGAAGTAGGAGATTCTTAGTAGCCTTCAGTTTGGAAATGTATGAAACCAAAGTTAGTGGTGCGTTGCCTATTTTAGGATCTGTGAAGAAGAACTTAGAGGAATATAGCTCTTGACCCTGCGTCTTCTTTAGTTGTTCTGTAATGTGTTTTCCTTTACTCTCCAATGTTACCACCAAAATAAACTTGTCATCATTGTAAAGTTCCTCGGCTAGGTCTCTGGATGTATAATGACGGTCTGTTGTCATATTTCTTCCACTTCCTGCCAGCGGATTCACTAGACGTCTAACAACTGTCTTTGCACTCCGTTCCTCGGCAGGTCGTTCATCCTTCCCTACATAGACCTCCACTTTTAGAACACACTAGGTGTGTGCATCTGATAACATCCTAATCAATATGCCATACTTTCCAGGCTTTTCTTTCATAAAGACCTTAAAGGGACATCTTCCTAGAAACAGGGAGAGCATTTAATCGATCGTTAGATCTGCACTTGGTATGTAATATTTCACAAACATTTCGTCAATTTTGTTGAAAACTTCATGAAGGGGGCCAAACTTATCCTGCTTTCGTCTTTTGGTTCTTGTTTCTTTATCATCATATCCAACCAGGGACAGAAGTTCTCCACATCGAATACGACTCATTGTAACTATGTATTTATTCTTTCCAAGTACTTTCCCCCATAAGTCCTCAAGCGGCAGTCTAGTGTCATTATTTGTGACCATGAGTATCAAAATACCAATGAAGGCGTACATTTCGTCTATGGTTGTAAGTATTAAGTTCTTATTACGAGCTTATTGGTTTGTATAGTCCACGATAATCTTCATTATTTCGGGAGTTATTAAATTTTTGAAAATTCTGACACACTCGAGGTCAAGCCTTCATGAGTCAAATCTTCACGAAAATTCACTATATTTTGTACTGACCTGCATACTTTCCTTGGAGGCGCCGTAATATATTCCCTACTGCTTTTTGCTGTAACAATTATGCTGCTCATCAGGTGATGAACTCCGTGAACTTGACTCATTTTCAATTGCTTTGTCACTATCGTATGTCACAACTGTATCAACTTCTTCTGGATCACTTTCATCACCTTCACTTGCTTCCTTTATTATAGCTGACACCTCTTCATCTGTGAGAAACCTCTGATACCGAAGAGACATTTTATTAGATCTGCTAGTAATGTACAACTGCTCGAACAACAAAGGAGATTTATTTAAAACCAACAATGGCAACACAATACAGCGGTACCAACAGTCAGAAACTGCATTTCTTTCTGCCATACTGAGAAATTTTTTAATATGAAAAGTTATGTCACCGATGTCTAAGGGGGGGGGGGGGGGAGGAGGGACTTCCCGCACTTAAATTAAATATAATAGGCAGATTTAAATAATTCACAAAAATTATAAAATCATGACAGCACATACTCTACATTTTTTGCTACAACTACCTACATTCTTGCTTCTTCACTCCAAAAATGAGTTATATTACACAAATAAAACAAAAAAACAAATGCTGCGGGCAATTAATGGTTGGTTCCAGATAGGATGTCGACGACTGCAGTCAGTAGTCAGCTATGGCTGACGGGCGGTGAGTTAGTGTATCAGTATACCAATGCAGTGGAAAGTTGCTACAATACATGAGCCGTCTTGATGACGAAAAATAGTGGTCTGTTTGGCAGCTGGCGTTCTTTTGGGAGTACTCACTACACAGCAAGCAGTGCAGAGTGGCTTACAGGGGCTTGAAGTTAAACCTAGCACCCATGGAGACTGCCTGAAGTGTCAGACGAAGGCATCCAATGGCTGGCCTCGTTTCGGCGGTAGCAGTTCGAAACAGAGAACCGTCAGTGCTAGCTGACAGCTCTTAGATCGGTGACTAGGTAGTAGGTGATTGACCACAAATTTGATTAATGCCTGGTACAGGCACTGTTAGGGTATTAGCGGAAGTCGGAAATGCTCCTAATGGCTGAGTGTGAATCATTTATATTTGCTCCATCCATGCATGACATGAGCCTGCTTCCAATCACGCAACAGGCTGCAGGAGCGCAGCGTTGCTCTACAACAAGGAACAATCCAGTCCATCGCTACAGAATATCACATGATAGTCGACCGACTGCCGTATCATCCTCAGTCATTCTTATCGTATGCACCATGGAGGGGCATGGGATAAGTACATTGCATTTCTGGCCGTTGTCGACCTTCCGCCATCTCTCAATCTGGGAGCTCCTCAGTTAGCATCACGAGGCTGAGTACACCATGTTGCACCATGCTCCAGTCCTCCCATCAAGGAAATATCCCTGGCAGTACCAGGAATCGAACCGGATCCCCCGCATGAGGATCTGTCTCGTTGATCACTCGGGTACGGAGGTGGAGTGCGGAACAATTGAAAACCAACTTTGTGCAGTCAGATGGGAATCTGAACAGCTACCATAGCAAATGAAAATCTAGTGCGATAATTACCGTGCTATGTGGCAGACGACCCCTGTAATAAAATTGGGGAAGAGGGGAGTCATTAAGACCTGCGCCTTAGAATCGAGGCAATTATGGAAGAAATGAAGATAAGCCATGGCACATCTTGCACATGAAAAGGGTCGCGTCCCACTGAGTTCCGCAACTGTTGACACGCGTTCACTTAATCATCATGGACAAATTTCGAGGGTAACACTACTTCCCTGTGACAAAAGAGTAAAGGAAACGAAAAATGTGGATTTACCACCATCACAAACTGGCCAACCATGATAGCGCAAGGTGATCCTGAGTGTTGTTATGGGACTGTCATGGTAACATATTATGTTCGTGAGAGCTAAACCGTCACAGGAACATAACAGTGAAACCGCCAAATGAGGTTACATGAGAATGTGAAGACGTAGCGTCGCAGTAAGTAGTCCAAGGGGTTCCTTTTACTCCAAGACAATGCTCCATCTCACGCTACACAGATACTCATGTTGCATCTTTGTGCATTAAAATTTTGCCTCATCCCTTAGTCTCCTGACATGGCACCCGGTGGCTTCTCTTGGCTTCTTTCTATTTTCTCGGACGAAGAAACGATTGCGTGGTTGGCAGGATGACGACCAACGCAGCCAGTGGTAACCACTGTCGTGTTCAAAAGGTCTTGCAAGCTGTTCAACGATCAAAAGTAGACTTACACATTGTCCAGTCTCATTAATGCCACCATCTCACAAAATCCTGAATAACCACCTTTTGCAGCGCGGAAGTCTGTGAAAGGTGCAGGAAGAGAGTCAATAAGTTTCTGGAACGTACCGTCAATGATGTGGAGCCAGTGACGTGGCCGGCTGCGGTTGAGGATATATGGCGCTGACAGGCCGATCGAGATGGTCCAACTGATTCTGGACGGGTTTTAAATCCGTCCCTAGAACATCCCCACTGTGATCTTAGTGTTTGCAATCAGAAGTTTCAAGGCGTAAACGTCAATAGGCATCTGTCCATTCAGTGGAAGTCCAGTTGCTGTTTTGGTGTGCAGTCTTCGGCGTACATCGCCGATGAATGGCACTGATGCATGAACAAGGCGCCTTCTATCGAGGCCCGTACACAGAAACGTTCATTGAATGACCTAATGGCTCTGAGCACTATGGAACTTAACATCTGAGGTCATCAGTCCCGTAGACTTAGAACTACTTAAACTTAACTAACCCAAGGACGTGACACACATGCAGGCCCGAGGCAGGATTCGAACCTGCGACCGTAGCAGCAGCGCGGTTCCGGACCGAAGCGCCTAGAACCGCTCGGCCACAACGGCCGGCACCGAATGATCCTTAGGGGGACGCTGTTGATAGCCCTTGGTTCACCTGGTAGGTCAGTTTCTCATCATTTGCACATCTCCACAGCGATTGTTCACACCTGTCATCTATAACCGGTGGTACAACACAGCTTGCCTTTGTGCTGGTTTCTGATAACGCCAATTTGCCGTACACGGTATATTTAAACCACAGATGCAAGTGAACAGTTTACAAAGTTAGTCGTTTCAGAAATGCTTCCACCCTTTTCAGTGACCATGCACGTTTGGACGTCAGATAAAATGCTCTGTTTCTCCATCACGTTGCCAAGTGCACTGTTTTCCGCCCTCCCCGACACGCTTTATAAACCTTACACTTCAAGTGCTGCCACCTGCTGCCTACGAGTGGCTATTGTACGTTGACAGCCATCGTAGAAGATGGTCACATTAATGTGACTGGACCTTGTGCCATCAAGGCCTCCGCCAAGTCATTGAGAAAAATGTGTGACATTAAAAGAGGGATCCGTAAAACAGGAATAACATCCCATTTCATGGTCGCAACTCTTTTATTTTTTATTTTTATTTTTTTTTCTTACAAGTCATAATCAGAAGTGTATGGCTAGTCATCGTATACAACACTGAGGAAGGCCACGTCAGACGGTGAGCCTTAAACACAACAAGGAAAGGGACAATCACCTTGAGTTGCAGCCTCCTTCCTGGGGATGGACGGATGCTGACGAGTGCCTGCTGTGTCAGGCAGGGAGGCGGGCGGCAGCAAGGCCGCTGATTGGTGACGCGCGCCGCATGACAAACGCCAGACGGAGGCGGGACCGCCCACGCATGCCGCGCTGCTGCTTCCACCAGGCACTGAGAGAGATCGATGGGCGACCCAGAAATGCGCGCCGGTAACTGCGGTTCCGCCCAGTTTTCGCTTCCCTGGACACCGTCAGTACCGTAAACAGGGCGAAACACGCGAGCCAGTCCACTGTTTTGACAGAAACCGTGAGACTGTAAACAACGGGAATTGCGGGACCCGGTGAAAAGGGCGACAAGTATTATTGGGGAAATGCACGTTCTTTGATCTCAGCGGGAGACCAGTGTGGGACATTTATGGTCTCACAAGGAGATTTCGTTCAGAGGGGAATTTGACGGTCACGGCCAGCAATGCTTGTAGACCTGTTTGTTAATAATTACGGGAAGATACTGTTGATAAAGTAAAAAAAAAAGAACTGGCACAGATATCCGATGTAGAATGATGCGATACTTCGCGTCGGCTACCCAAGCCCCTTACTGCAGTGATCTAATAAAAAAAAAAAAAAAAAAAAAAAAAAACACGGTTCAAATGGCTCTGAGCACTATGGGACTTAACAGCTGAAGTCATCAGTCCCCTAGAACTTAGAACTACTTAAACCTAACTTACCTAAGGACATCACACACATCCATGCCCGGGGCAGCATTCGAACCTGCGACCGTAGCAGTCGCGTGGTTCCAGACTGAAGCCGACCACTCCGGCCGGCGCAATGATCTACATCTATAGGGTGATTCCACAATGATGTTACAAACTTTTAGAGATGGTATAAGAGTGAATGCAAAAATTTGAAGTGAGGGATTATGGTCTGGGAGCGACCGAGTGGAGAGATACAATCGAAAATAGTTATGATTAGTCTGGCAGTGGACTTCTACGGAAAGTTTTTTGCTCTCCATATTTTTCGAGCTGATAGTATGGATGAAAACAAGAGAAAAATCATCAGTAAACATAGTCTCTAAAGTGCTTACCTTAAGGGAGGATGTATTAAAATTTGTGAAAAATGTTGAAATTTATTTGACACCAGATAGTTCTGTAGCATGTTAGAGATATTGTCTCCAGTTTTCATAGTTTTATTTGTGCAGCAAAGCTATCCTGTTACAATTAACGCCTAGTGCCACGCCCCTTTTCTACATGACTCTGTCCGTAATTTTGATATTTTAATATTTCCTGCCATCAGAGAACACGTCTGTAGAATAACGAAAACTTTGAGCTTATTTACGAAGAGATTAATTACGATTTATTAAAGAAGTGCACACATTGTGGAAAACAAAACAATGAGTTTAAAAAACCCGAAGGAATACCATCATACGATGCTTGTATGTTAATTCATCGCAATACTGGAAGAATCAGGACCCTTAAGAGACTAGAATTTGATGGCGACTGCTTCACTGAAAACTTACTGAAGAAGATTGATGCTCTGCATGTTGTTATTTCTGAAATGTAAGTGAAAGATATTGCCAAAAGGGCACGCCAGGACTATCAGAATAGAAGAAAAGACCAAATGTATGGCAATGGCCAACATCAAGATACTTCTGTTTGGCATAAATGGTAATAAAATATTTTTTTCTGCATTTCCTGCAGCTTCTATTTTTTTCATGCATAAAGAACATTTTCTGCAGACCGATTGCAGATAAAAAGGTGAAATTTGCTAGAGACTTGGTGCATACAATAATACATCATCTTGTGCTGCAAAAGTTTTTGAAGTGCACTACAGTCAAATTTATTTGTATTTTTGTGAAACAAAAATAGCTTTGTATCATAAACATAAAATTTAAAAAAAATTGCGAGAGTCCAAAGACTGATATTAAAAAACGGGTACACAGATTTATTTATCTAATTACTAAATGATACGTAAAGTAAACTTTGAAAAAGTGTTCCTCATGTGATATTACGGATCTAAAAGTTTACAGCAACGCCCTGATCAATTTATTTGACAGAAAAACAGAAAAAATCTAGATTATAACCAATAGCATAATGACAAGGGGTGCAAAATTTAGATAAATTATCTCTCGAACAGCAAAACTTACGTGAGCTTATATGTACCCACGTAATATCTCATATGTCCCCTGTTAAGACGTATAAGCAGCTGTTCTTAGCTACTTTGAAAGAGATCTCTTCTGCTGAACAAGTGCTCGTAGCTCTTAGGTTGGGCGCTTTAGAGCACAAGTTTACTGGACTTTTTTACTTGCTTTGGTCCATATTACCTCCTCCCAGAATATGGAAAACAAAGATATGTAGTGAAAGTGGTCCACCGATAGAGGTATCACAAAGTTTTTGGTTGTAACTTTCGACTGGATCGTTGCCGGAGCAGGACCCTTTACCTCAAGTCGGCTCATTCATATTTCTTCATCAGATAGAACTGAGCATTGCATCGTGTGTGCAGTGAGAATTTACTGTTAAGAATACAGTTCCCACGAGCTAATCAGAAAATTAAATCTCACCAAGAGAAATTGAGTATTTCGGTAACTAGCTAGTTCCATCCACGCTCCGTAAATTACGTAGCAGAGACTTTATTCAGACAGATTACTAATCCTCTAGCGTCATACTGCCGCTCCCACGCAATAATGGCAGTGTCTGCCGCCTAAATTAATACGTTAGAAATATGAGGCTTTGCTGGCGAATCTGTGCTGGCTCGGTGTTTGCAAGAGTGGCGTAAACATGATTGTATTTCACTGCGTGGACTCGGTATCCAATTGTTTTAATGTGAATGAAAGTTATATAGTACTTACATTTATGTTGAAATGTTTCCTCGCTGCTTTTAGCCTATATTTTGCATTTTGGTTCCCACAAGTGTTTTTATATGTTTCGTCGTCGGCAATAGCTAATTTTCCTCTGCTTCACCAATCCAATGAACGAGCCACACTTGCATATAACAACCGCCTTGCCCCAGTGGTAACACCAGGGCCCGTCAGATTACCGAAGTTAAGAGCTGTCGGGATTGGACAGCACTTGCATAGCTGACCGTCAGGTTTGTCGAATGCTGCTGGCAAATTGGGTGCACTCGGCCCTTAAAGGCCAAATTGGGGAACTTCTTGACTGAGAAGTAGCGGCACCGGGCACTAAAGCTGATAACGGCAGGGAGAGCGGTGTGCTGACCACATGTCCCTTCTTATCCGCATCCAGTGACGCCTGTGGTCTGAGGATGACACTGCAATCTGTGGGTACCTTTGGGCCTTCAAGACCTCTTCGGACGGAATGGTATCTTTTCGTTCCATCATGCTTATTCAAGTTGAAACTTGTTTTCTGGTGATCTTCGATGAAGGTCACATGTTTACGACTTGATTGGTGAGATCAAGAAGAGCATGGAGCAGCCGTCCCAACTAGGTGAACAAACGCTGACCACTACCCGCAGGATTCCAGAACAGATGCTAGTGGATTTGGGCTGCCTCTTTCGCCAGTTCCGCCGTACCGATGATCTTCACTCGGAGAACAGAACGGGAAAAAGATGTTCGGAAGAACGCAAGAGAGGACACAGTGAACGTATGAAGATAATTTGGGAAGAACGAAGAAAGAAGAAGAAATCATGACTACTCAAGTTCAATAGCTCTCTTAAAAGGAAATGATGGAAAATAATAATAATATTCCTCCTTTAAGGCACATTCATCTTTCTTCATCGCTCCAGAAAGTTTGTAACGTCATCACGAAATCGCCCTGCACATGTGCATCTATACTCCTCGAGTCATCTTACTGCGTGTAGTGGAGGGCACCTCTTGCACCAGTATCATTTTTCCACGTTTTCTATTACACTGCTGAATCCAATAATGCCTTGGACTATGGTCTAATACTCATGAAACAAATGTCACGAGAAATATATCCGAATGGTTTTTGGCAACAACTGTCACTGAACTTCCGTATGACCTCTAATTTCTCGGCTTTTCTCGTAGTTGTAATTTCGCGAGACGTATGTGAGAGGAAGTACATTTACGTTCATGAAAAACAGAATACCTTGAACGACATTTACATTAGTATGTTCTGAAAAAATTATTAGCATTTGAACCATGTCGGCCCTCGGGTTCAAGGTCAACATCGATATCACAGCGCAATATCACCTACCGGTAGAATGTGCCTCCGGCTCTGGTTACCGCTTCAAACAGAAAGTAACGGATACGACGTGCAGAATGCCTCGCAGATGTATCAGCGGACCGTACCGTCAAATCAGAAAGCTTTATGGAGGACGCATTATTGGCATGAGAGATGGTGATGCGTCGATCTGGGAAACTGCTGCTGGTGTGGGACGAAGTGTTTCGGCTCTGCAACGAGTGTGTGCAGAATGGTTCACGGAAGGCCGTAGAACACGACGGGATGGGTCAAGTCTAACCCCCCCCCCCCCCCCCCCCCACCCAACCCACCCCCCGAGAAAATTGACAGCTCATCCAAACGGCTTCGCAGGATAGATCTACGTCCTCCTCGGCTCTGGAGCAACAGTGGAACAGCGTGGCACATTGTGCTCTGTTAGGGGTGACAGCACGTCGCTGTTTATTACGGCGTGGGTTACGTGCGTGTCGTCCACTTCTCCGCCTTTGACGAATGTGCAGAAACATTCTATACGGTCATGTTGTATGGAACGGCGTACTTGGGGACAGGAATGGCATCAGATAGTGTTTTCTGACGAATGCGGTTCTGTTTGTTTGAAAATGATGGCCGCATTTTGGTTCGTCACAGACAGGAGGAGCGGCATCATAGTGACTGATTTCTCACCATACATACAGCACCAACTCAAGGCCTTACGGAATGACGTGCTACTGCGTACAATCTAAAATCGTAGATGGTGCGAGTTCACGGCACTGCGATCAGTGTGACCTACCTGAATGACATCCTGCTGCCCATAGCCATACTCTTTCTGCACAACACCCTAGACGCCATTTTTCAGCAAGATAATGCAAGACTACATGTTTTGCTGCACGAACACGTGACTTCTTGGTGTCATGGTATCACGGGATTTCAGCCTTTTTCCTGACACGCCAGATCACCAGACTTGTCTCCAATCGAAAATGTGTGCGATATGGTGGAACGACGGGTGCTGCGCTGTGACCCAATGCCAAACATCACAAATGAACTTAGGAACCAGGTGAATGCAACACTGTCGGCTATACAACACGGTGCGATTCGCAGCTTATAAGCGTCGATACCATCGCGCATAGAATAAGTTATCAGGGCCCATGACGGACCCTGTACCTGTTAGGCCACAGGACACATGCTGAATCTAGGTGACTGAAATGCTAATAACTTCTGCAGAACATACTAACGTACAAGTCCTGTGAATATGAACATCCTGTCTCCAGTCATTCAAGGTGTCCCGTTCTTTTTTTTTTAACATGAATGTAATATGTTTGTCAGACATACGCTCTCGGAATTTCGACACTAACCCTCTTCGTGCTACATAAAGCCTGTCTTGAAGTGACTGCCTGGGGAATTGGTTGAGTATCTCCGCAACGTTTTCGCGTTAAGTAGACGATCACTTGACAAATCGTGTCGCTCTTCGTTGGATCTTCTCTGTATCTTCTGTGAATCCTATTTGTAAACGATCTCACACTGATAAACAACACTCAAGAATCGGTCGAACAAGTGTTTTGTAATCCGCTTCTTTTGTGGATGGGCCGGCCGGTGTGGCCGAGCGGTTCTAGGCGCTTCAGACTGGAACCGCGCGACCGCTACGGTCGCAGGTTCTAATCCTGCCTCGGGCATGGATGTGTGTGATGTCCTTAGGTTAGTTACGTTTAAGTAGTTCTAAGTTCTAGGGAACTGATGACCTTAGCTGTTGAGTCCCATAGTGCTCCGAGCCATTTGAACCATTTTTTGCGGATGAATTACGCTTCCGTGCGATCCTTCCACTGAATTACAAACTGGGATGTGCTTTTTCTATAATTTCTGCAATTAGATCAAAACGGACGGTTACTCTTAGGTAATTTATAGTTTTAATTCTTTCCAGTCAGATTTCACCGATAATATAATCTACATCTGCATCTACATCTACATAAACACTCCGCATGTCACCGTAACGTGCGTGGCGGAGAGTACGCTATACCATTGTCGTTTCCGCTCCTGTTCCACTCGCAAATAGATTCTCTGTGCGCCTCCGTATGAGCCCTAATTTCTCGTATCTTACTTCCGTGGCCCTTACGCTTTAAGTATGTTAGCGCCAGCAGAATCGTTCGGCTGTCAGCTTCAAATGCCTGTTCTCTCAATTTTCGCGATAGCGTTACCCGAAAACAACGCCTCCTTCCCACCAGAGATTCCCATTTGAGTTCCAAAGCATCTCCGTAACACGTTTTGTTCGGACCAACTGAAACGGATCTTTTCGCTAGTTTACGCGCAATGCGTTACATTTATTTGCTTCAATTGTCACCAATAATGGATCCTCCGGAGGTCTTTCTACATTTGACTACAATCTTACTGCGTTTTAACCTCCTATACAGGGTGTCCCCCTACCCCCATGAACCATGGACCTTGACGTTGGTGGGGAGGCTTGCGTGCCTCAGCGATACAGATGTCCGTACCGTACGTGCAACCACAACGGAGGGGTATCTGTTGAGAGGCCAGACAAACATGTGGTTCCTGAAGAGGGGCAGCAGCCTTTTCAGTAGTTGCAGGGGCAACAGTCTGGATGATTGACTGATCTGGCCTTGTAACATTAACCAAAACGGCCTTGCTGTGCTGGTACTGCGAACGGCTGAAAGCAAGGGGAAACTACAGCCGTAATTTTTCCCGAGGACATGCAGCTTTACTGTATGATTAAATGATGATGGCGTCCTCTTGGGTAAAATATTCCGGAGGTAAAATAGTCCCCCATTCGGATCTCCGGGCGGGGACTACTCAGGAGGACGTCGTTATCAGGAGAAAGAAAACTGGCATTCTACGGATCGGAGCGTGGAATGTCAGATCCCTTAATCGGGCAGGTAGGTTAGAAAATTTGAAAAGGGAAATGGATAGGTTAAAGTTAGATATAGTGGGAATTAGTGAAGTTCGGTGGCAGGAGGAACAAGACTTTTGGTCAGGTGATTACAGGGTTATAAATACAAAATCAAATAGGGGTAATGCAGGAGTAGGTTTTATAATGAATAAAAAATTAGGGATGCGGGTTAGCTACTACAAACAGCATAGTGAACGCATTATTGTGACCAAGATAGACACAAAGCCCATGCCTACTACAGTAGTACAAGTTTATATGCCAACTAGCTCTGCAGATGATGAAGAAATTGATGGAATGTATGACGAGATAAAAGAAATTATTCAGGTAGTGAATGGAGACGAAAATTTAATAGTCATGGGTGACTGGAATTCGTCAGTAGGAAAAGGGAGAGAAGGAAACATAGTAGGTGAATATGGATTGGGGGGAAGAAATGAAAGAGGAAGCCGCCTTGTAGAATTTTGCACAGAGCATAACTTAATCATAGCTAACACTTGGTTCAAGAATCATGAAAGAAGGTTGTATACCTGGAAGAATCCTGGAGATACTAAAAGGTATCAGATAGATTACATAATGGTAAGACAGAGATTTAGGAACCAAGTTTTAAATTGTAAGACATTTCCAGGGGCAGATGTGGATTCTGACCACAATCTATTGGTTATGAACTGCAGATTGAAACTGAAGAAACTGAAAAAAGGCGGGAATTTAAGGACATGGGACCTGGATAAACTGAAAGAACCAGAGGTTGTAGAGAGTTTCAGGGAGAGCATAAGGGAACAATTGACAGGAATGGGGGAAAGAAATACAGTAGAAGAAGAATGGGTAGCTCTGAGGGATGAAGTAGTAAAGGCAGCAGAGGATCAAGTAGGTAAAAAGACGAGGGCTAATAGGAATCCTTGGGTAACAGAAGAAATATTGAATTTAATTGATGAAAGGAGAAAATATAAAAATGCAGTAAATGAAGCAGGCAAAAAGGAATACAAACGTCTCAAATATGAGATCGACAGGAAGTGCAAAATGGCTAAGCAGGGATGGCTAGAGTACAAATGTATGGATGTAGAGGCTTGTCTCACTAGGGGTAAGATAGATACTGCCTACATTAAAATTAAAGAGACCTTTGGAGAGATGAGAACCACTTGTATGAATATCAAGAGCTCAGATGACAACCCAGTTCTAAGCAAAGAAGGGAAGGCAGAAAGGTGGGAGGAGTATATAGAGGGTTTATACAAGGGCGATGTACTTGAGGACAATATTATGGAAATGGAAGAGGATGTAGATGAAGATGAAATGGGAGATAAGATACTGCGTGAAGAGTTTGACTGAGCACTGAAAGACCTGAGTCGAAACAAGGCCCCGGGAGTAGACAACATTCCATTAGGACTACTGATGGCCTTGGGAGAGCCAGTCATGACAAAACTCTACCATCTGGTGAGCAAGATGTATGAGACAGGCGAAATACCCACAGACTTCAAGAAGAATATAATAATTCCAGTACCAAAGAAAGCAGGTGTTGACAGATGTGAAAATTACCGAACAATCAGTTTAATAAGTCACAGCTGCAAAATACTAACGCGAATTCTTTACAGACGAATGGGAAAACTGGTAGAAGCGGACCTCGGGGAGGATCAGTTTGGATTCCGTAGAAATATTGGAACACGTGAGGCAATACTAACCTTACGACTTATCTTAGAAGAAAGATTAAGAAAAGGCAAACCTACGTTTCTAGCATTTGTAGACTTAGAGAAAGCTTTTGACAGAGTTAACTGGAATACTCTCTTTCAAATTCTGAAGGTGGTAGGGGTAAAATACAGGGAGCGAAAGGCTATTTACAATTTGTACAGAAACCAGATGGCAGTTATAAGAGTCGAGGGGCATGAAAGGGAAGCAGTGGTTGGGAAAGGAGTGAGACAGGGTTGTAGCCTCTCCCCGATGTTATTCAATCTGTATATTGAGCAAGCAGTAAAGGAAACAAAAGAAAAATTCGGAGTAGGTATTAAAATTCATGGAGAAGAAGTAAAAACTTTGAGGTTCACCGATGACATTGTAATTCTGTCAGAGACAGAAAAGGACTTGGAAGAGCAGTTGAACGGAATGGACAGTGTCTTGAAGGGAGGATATAAGATGAACATCAACAAAAGCAAAACGAGGATAATGGAATGTAGTCAAATTAAATCGGGTGATGCTGAGGGGACTAGATTAGGAAATGACACACTTAAAGTAGTAAAGGAGTTTTGCTATTTGGGGAGTAAAATAACTGATGATGGTCGAAGTAGAGAGGATATAAAATGTAGACTGGCAATGGCAAGGAAATCGTTTCTGAAGAAGAGAAATTTGCTAACATCGAGTATAGATTTAAGTGTCAGGAAGTCGTTTCTGAAAGTATTTTTATGGAGTGTAGCCATGTATGGAAGTGAAACATGGACGATAACCAGTTTGGACAAGAAGAGAATAGAAGCTTTCGAAATGTGGTGCTACAGAAGAATGCTGAAGATAAGGTGGGTAGATCACGTAACTAATGAGGAGGTATTGAATAGGATTGGGGAGAAGAAAAGTTTGTGGCACAACTTGACTATAAGAAGGGATCGGTTGGTAGGACATGTTTTGAGGCATCAAGGGATCACAAATTTAGCATTGGAGGGCAGCGTGGAGGGTAAAAATCGTAGAGGGAGACCAAGGGATGAATACACTAAGCAGATTCAGAAGGATGTAGGTTGCAGTAGGTACTGGGAGATGAAGAAGCTTGCACAGGATAGAGTAGCATGGAGAGCTGCATCAAACCAGTCTCAGGACTGAAGACCACAACAACAACAACAACAACAGGGTGTCCCAAGAGGAATCGTCATTATTCAAGGATATGACAGGAAGGAAGGAACTTCGTGTGGACATATGCCCCCTTGCTAAATGTTTCTTAGGTAGAACACATTTCATGAACGAGTACAAGTGTTTTCGGCTAGTGGCGGGCACCTAGCTGTCTTATCCATCATACTTTTGTGACGTTTTGTTCCACCCCTGTCTACCTCGTTGCTTTCACCCTCTTTGCTTGACATGTCTTTTACCATTACACTAGCCCGCTGAACGCGCTGCAGTCCATGGTGTGTTGTGAGTGAAGTAGTGCGAGGGATTCAAAGCATGTCAGAGAGAAACATCGGTTATCTGTATTTGTACACGCAGTGGCTGAAATGCCACACATCTACACCAGTTCTGTGAACTCGTGGCTCAAGTGCTTCCTGCCAAGACTTGGTCGCAACTCGCAGCCAAGTGTTCGAAGAAAGCACTTGAGATACGAATTCACATCATCCGGAAACATATGGCCCCAGTATGTCAATATCGATTATGTTTAGAGGTGCATATGGGGCCTGAAGATGGCGTAATGAGTTGCTGAAAGTGGCAGCTAAAATAAAGGGAAATAACATCTTAATTGCACGGCCGTTTGGAAAATTTCACTGTCAAATTTTTGACCGTCGCTGTCCCATGTCTACAATGGATAAACGGAGACTGCTCGGTAACGTGTCGACAGGTTCAGTCATTTTAGAAGAGCAAATGACGCTACACAATTACCTGGATTTTTTACAAAATTCGTTTGTTGAACACCCAGCATGACGAGCCCCTCCACATTTTGCCAGAGATGTGAGGGAACGTCTCAACCGCACTTACCGAGATCACCAGGCCTTACGACATTATGTTTTGGTTTATGGCCTTAAATGAAATCTGAGGTGTACAAATGGAAGGTGAATACACGAGACAAGCTACTTGGTCGCATCACGGAGTCTGCTGCCCTCATTAGGGAACGTGCAGAGGTCCTCAGACAAGTAGCACAACTTGATCTCCCAAGGGTACGCAGATCCACTATATTTGGCGATGGGATATTCAAACACCTACTGAATTTTCTAATTTTGAGAATACTGAAAGGGCGGTCTGTGATTGGTGAGTTGTATCTTATACGCCATTTATAGTGAATTCGCGCTGTTTACAATGTGTCAGCATATATAAACAGATATGCTATTGTGTAGCGTGTTTCTATAAGTAACAATCATCTGTGAGCAATATGTATGTGGACATAGACTTTTGCAAAAGGCGTTTTGTTTTTAAATATTTTAGCGATGACAGAACTTTTATAACTGCTGATTTTTATCCACTTGACGTCTTGTGTATGAGGTTCAGCGTAAAATGATCATGTTTTACAACAAAAGATTTTAAGACCTGAAAATGACGACATAGTCTATTGAAACCGATTGTCTTAATTCAAGAAATATACGATTTTCTACCTTGGCTATTGAATGGATTCTTCGAACACTTATTGAGAACTGTACAACAGTTGTAATGTGAAGTGTACGACGATGCTTGAAGGCGAACGCGCTAATAATACGATTTTTTCAACTGATACCTTTCAAAATGCAAGTTTAGTAAATGTCATACATGGGTACATTTGACAATTTACTGAAACATACAGAAAAAATGTCAATGTACATGTCTTACCATGGAAGCCACTCGGAGTAGGGCATATATCCATATGAAGATTTTACTTCAAATGTTCGTTCCTGCAATATTCTTGAATATTGACCATTACTCCTGAGGCACCCCGTAGACAAAATCACCTGCGAAAAGTCGCATATAGCTCCCGACGATATCCAATAGATCACTTATACGTACATATTGTAAACAGTATTGGTCCTGCAACGCTTCCATGGAGTACTCAAGGAGTTTCCTACATATCTGTCGACTTCATTAATTCAAGAATAACATATGGAATTCCAGCTCTTAGAAAGTCCAGTGACGAATCTAATCCGATATTCGGTAAACTTTTATTATTTTTAATTTGGGACTGTACTGAATGCCTTACAGAAATCAAAGAACACGGAATCAACCCGGACCCCTTTCTTCCATGACACTCTGCGTATCATGAGCGAAAAGATCGAGCATTGTTTCTCAAGTTTCATATTTACGAGAGTCATGTTGACTTTTATAGAGGAAACCTCATATGCGTGGACGTAGACCATGTCCTGCAACTCTACAACAAATTGTGTCGGCGTTACAGACCTATAATTACTTCGACTTCTCTTCAAACAAACGCGAACGACTTGTGATTTTTTCCAATCATTTGGCACCCTTTGTTGTTCCGGAGATTCTAAAATAAACTGCTGTTAGATGTATGGCAAGTTCTTGTGCGCTCGGCTAGCCGCGCGATCTAACGCGCTGCTTCCCAAGCAGGAAAGCATGCCGGTCCCTGGCACGAATCCGCCCAGCGGATTAGTATCGAGGTCCGGTGTGTCGGCCAGCCTGTGGATGGTTTTTAAGGTGGTTTTCCATCTACCTCGGCGAATGTGGGCTGGTTCACTTTATTCCGAAGATTGCTGCACAAACACCATTTCCACGTACGCGTACACCATAATTACTCTACTGCGCAAACATTTGGGGTTACACTCGTCTTGGTACGGTGTGGGGCGGCGGCGCAGTAGGTGGCCTGTTAAGGGGTTGTGAACCATTTCGGGCTCGTTCCACACATTACACAACTTCATATGAAACACTATCTACTCTCATGTTAATCGCTGTCTGGGGTCACAGTAGCCATATATTTTCAGTAGGAGAGATAAAGTCGAATGACAACACACTGGGAGTAATGTGTGTGAAATGATCTTGATCTATCATCCTGATCAACAGCCGCAGTTTCATCAAGCTGAATTCGTGTTAATATTTCCGTATAAATAAATATTGCTTCAAGATGAAGAGCCGAAAATCGATAGAAGTCGGGACTGGCAGAGGATTGTGACTATTGTTAAAATAGAAGTAGAAACCCCTAATTTCTTCATAAGCACGCATTTAAAATTACATTAACCTATGAACCACCCAGTACACGGATGAATACAACTCATGCGATGTCTAATTTTGCAGTCAACAGCTGAAGTCTCGCTTTAATCGAACGTACAATTATGAACTAATCGTCACATGTGTAACAGATACATCTGAAGACTCGCAAGCATTATCTCCACAAACAAATGTCAGAAAATGTGCAGTACATGTGGTGCGGAACAAATTAAGCTAGAAAGTACACTGAGAGCATCACCTGAACTTTCACAGGGTATCTTCATTCACTGGTCGCTAAGTTCAGTTCAGTACCATTATGCAGATCATTATGCCCACACAAACACACAAAAAAAAAAACAAAGCTTAAATGCAAGAATACAGCCGTCAACTGGTATTCTGAACAACATTTATCTTGAAGAGAGGGCGAGTACAAATCAAGAGAACTCAAATCAGCGCTCTGAAACGAAAACTATCGAAGTTCAAATTGAACACATCTTTCGTATGGCATATTGGTATACGAACTACCTCCAGCGATTATAAGAACATAGAGCTCTACTTCGTCGTCATACACGTCCATGAGGATGATAAACCGTGGCGACAGATAGAACTGAGCATTGCATCGTGTGTGCAGTGAGAATTTACTGTGAAGAATACAGTTTCCACGAGCTAATCAGAAAATTAAATCTCACCAAGAGAAATTGAGTATCTCGGCAACTAGCTAGTTCCATCTATGCTCCATAAATTACGTAGCAGAGACTTGATTCAGACAGATTAGTAATCTTCCAGCGTCATACTGTCGCTCCCACGCGATAATGGCAGTGTCTGTCGACTAAATTAATACGTTAGAAATTTGAGGCTTTGCTGGCGAATCTGTGCTGGCTCGGTGTTTGCAAGCGTGATGAAAACGTGATTGTATTTCACTGCGTGGACGCGGTATCCAGTTGTTTTAATGTGAATAAAAGTTATATTGCAGTTGCATTTATGCTGAAATGTTTCCTCACTGTTTTTAGCCTATATTTTGCATTTTGTTTCCCACAGGTGTTTTTATATATTTTGCTGTCGGCAGTAGCTAATTTTCCTCTGCTTCGCCAATCCAATGATCGAGCCACACTTACGTATATCAATGGCCTTGCCCCAGTGGTAACACCAGTCCCTGTCAGATCACCGAAGTTAAGCGCTTTCGGGATTGGACAGCACTTGGATAGTTGACCGTCAAGTTTGACGAATGCTGTTGGCGAACTGGGTGCACTTGGCCCTTAAAGGCCAAATTGGGGAACTACTTGACTGAGAAGCAGCGGCACCGGTCACGAAAGCTGATAACGGCTGTGTCCTGACCACATGCACCTTCTTATCCGCATCCACATCCAGTGACGCCTATGGGCTGAGGATGACACTGAGATCTGTCGGTACCTTTGTGCCTTCAAGACTTAAGACGTCTTCGAATGGAGTGGTAATAGGGTGGAGAAAATTGTGTCACTAAATGTTAACCCTGGATAGCTGATGCCAGTAGGAATTAATGATGTTGTGTAGATCGACAACTCACAATTTTTAAACTATTGAAACTTCGCGCCACAAGCTCCGACTGGCCACGGGATTGCCCTGTTGCCGAATATTCTGGACAACGCATGACCGCGAATGCTTTGCCTGCCGGAGATCGCGATGTATCCAAGGCGGCCCACATGCTCAGCATTAGCGCGCCAGCCTTCCATTATGGAGATCTGAGGGCGAATCCGCCGGCGTCCCGACACATCCATTGTAGTTTCGTGACACATCCATTGTAGTACCCGGAACAAACCCGTCAACAGCTGGTAGTTCGCGTACTGAAAGTCTTTTATAATTATATCAACCCTGAGAAGGTCCTTTTTCGTAGCTAGGACATTGTTTACTTGAAGCAGGTGCTCGAATTGGCGACCCTCTGACGTGACACAAGCTTGGTAATATCGAACTGTGTTTTTTCGAACTCTTTCAATGATTCCTGGTATTGCTCTGATGTGATTGGCGTGAATTCCTCTTCGTTTCTGGGTGGTTGGCGTCCAGATGGGTGGACTAGAGCTTTGAAGAATCCCCACAGGAAACAATCCGATGGTATTAGGTCTGGTGATTGCGTGGCCCATGTCCTACGAGCACCTTTGCCGATTACCCGGTCGTCGAAGAGTTCATTTAAATATCCATGCACAGCACGACTGTCATGTGCGGGCGCCCCATCATGCTGCAACCACACGCCTAACCGTATGGCACGGAAACATCTTCCAGCGGACCGGTTAGAGTTTCTGGCAAAAGTGAAGGTAATTTGCCCCGGTAAATCGAGGAGGTAGACGGACCAGCCTAATCAGATGGTCACCCACAATGCCTGCCCAAATGTTAAGCGAAAATCGTTCCTGGTGTCCGCGGACGTACGTGACGTTAGGATTTCCCATTGCCCAGTAATGAACGTTTCGAGCATTGTAAAGGCCATTCGGATGGAAGGTCCACTCGTCGGTAAACAACGCAATGGCGGGAAAGTCGGGATCTCGTGCAACATGTCGCAGAAACCACTGGCAAAACCCTAGCCCGTGTTCATAGCCCACCACAGGATTTAGGTCTTGGACAGGGTGGAAACTAAATGGATGCTGGCCGTCATCCCTCAAAACCTCCCAGACTAACTAATGAGTGACCCCCATGTCATGTCAAACCGCTCGAGTACTTGTCGTAGGTGCGCTCGAGAACAATCTCCTCAGATGCATCATCCCGTCATGTTCGAGGGCTACCAGCACAGCATGATATCCCGCTAACGAGCCTGTTTCGCCAAGTCGACGGTGAATTGCTGTAAACGCTTGTGTGTGTGGGTAAACTATACCGTTCCTCATACAATCACCGAGCTTCATGGGCATTACCGTTGGCTAGTGCATAAACAAAAACCCTACCCCGTTGTTCTTGATACGAATACTGTGCCGCCATGCTTACTGTATGACTAAATCGCAGGTGACGTGTGTGTCTGTGCTCCGAAGCGAAGCTTACCTGTGAATACCTCTGACGTGAGGTGGAGACAAACAGCAAGGCCTATTCGACACATGTTCATATCACGCTGGGGCAGTGACGGGGCAAGGAAAGTCTGTATATGTGAACCGACAACCATAGCGCGCCCGTCAACCGACGAACGGCAACGGGGCAATGCCACGGCAAATACGAGCGCGTTTCGCAAAGTTTCTGTAGTTAAAAAATGGTGTGTTGTCGACCTGCACAACATCAGTAAATTTGGTTCCTACTGGCATCAGCTAGCCAGGGTTACAATTTCGTGACAATTTTTCTCCACCCTGTATGTGCATGTGTTTCTTCAGTGTCTTCATATCTTCATGTCTACGAGCGCGAATGCCAACAGCAATGGACAGAGA
This sequence comes from Schistocerca piceifrons, assembly GCF_021461385.2. Lineage (NCBI taxonomy): Eukaryota > Metazoa > Arthropoda > Insecta > Orthoptera > Acrididae > Schistocerca > Schistocerca piceifrons. The sequence goes on from NC_060138.1 coordinate 1,008,533,383, forward strand.
GCCTACTTCTGTAGGACAGGAAAGACATTCTGGATGGGAACTGTGCGGCGATATTCAAGGTGGTCAAGGCGACCACTTCCATTAAGCATGAAAACCGGGGTCGAGACCCTGTCTGCACAAATATTCGCCTGTCGTCTTTGAATTTATTTCAACGTCCGCATCCAACTGATGCTGCTGGTGTCTCTCAATCCATGTATACTGACAAAGGAACCTCCCCATCGCACCACACTCAGATTTAGATATAAGTTGGCACACTGGATACGCCTTGAAAAACTGAACACAGATCAATCGAGAAAACAGGAAGAAGTTGTGTGGAACTATGAAGAAATGAGCAAAATATACAAACTGAGTAGTCCATGCGCACGATAGGCAACATCAAGGTTAACGGAGCTTAGGATCGCCGTGGTCCCGTGGTTAGCGTGAGCGGATGCGGTACGAAAGATCCTTGGTTCAAGTCTCCCCTCCAGTGAAAAGTTTAATTTTTTATTTTCGCAAAGTTATGATCTGTCCGTTCGTTCATTTACGTCTCTATTCACTGTAATAAGTTAAGTGTATGTGTTTTGCAACCGCACCGGTAAACCGTGCGATTAGTAGATGAAAGGACGTGCCTCTCCTATGGGAACCGAAAACATTTGATTGCAAGGTCATAGGTCAACCGATTCCTCCACAGGAATACGCGTCTTATATATTCTATACGACACTGGTGACGGCATTTGCATCACATGACAGGAATATGTTGTCGACCCATCTAACTTGTACACTTGGCGAATGGGTAAAAAGATTCTTTTACCTTACCCGATTTCGGTTTCCTTGTGGATGTGACAATCACTCCCAAAAAAGTGATGAAAACATAAGAGTTTGTCACATAAACCGAAAATAAAAAATTAAACTTTTCACTCGAGGGAAGACTTGAACCAAGGACCTCTCGTCTGGCACCTGCTCACGCTACCACGGGACCACGGCGCTCCGAAGTGCTGCTAACCTTGATGCTGCCTATCTTGCGCATGGACTACTCAATTTGTATATATTGCTTATTTTTTCGTAGTTGCACATAACTTCTTCCTGTTTTCTCGATTAATCTGTGTTCAGTTTTTCAAGGCCTATCCACTGTGCCAATTTATAACTGAATCTGAGGGGGGGGTGCGATGGGGAGGTTCCCTTGTGGGGTGACAAAAGTCATGGGACAGCGATATGCGAATATACACATCGTGGTAGTATTGCGTAGACAAGGTGTAAAAGGACAGTGTGGGGGTCGAGCTGCCTTTTGTACTCAAGTGATTTATGGGAAAATGTTTCCAACGTGATTATGACCACACGACGGGGGTTAACAAGCTTCGCTCGCGGAATGGTTGTTGGAGTTAGACGCATGGGACATTCCATTTTAAAAATTGTTAGGGAATTCAATATTCCGAGATCCATACTGTCAAGAGTTTGCCTAGAATTCTGCACTTCAGGCATTACCTCTCACCACAGCCGACGCAGCGGCTGACAGCTTTCATTTAATGGTCGGGAGCAGCGGTGTTTGATTTTTTAAAAAAATGGAGCAGCACTGCATAAAATAATCGCGGAAATCAGTGTGGGACGTACGAGAAACATATCCGTTAGGACAGTGAGGCCAAATTTGGCGTTAATGGGTGGCGCCTCTCCTGGGCTTGTGACAATATCGGTTGGATTGTAGGCGACTGGAAAACCGTGCCATGGTCAGATGAGTTTCAATTTTAGTTGGTGAGAGCTTAGAGCAGGGTTCAATTGTGGCGCAGAAGCAACGATGCCATGGAGCAAAGTTATCACGAAGGCACACTGCAGGCTAGTGGTGGCTGAATAATGGTGTGGGCTGTTAACATGGAATAGAGCCGATTATTGTCTGTAAATTGTGATGTTCAGCTGCTTGGAGATCGCCAAGGATGGAATGTTTATGGATGACTAAGTGCCGTATCACCGGGCCTGTGTTGCACACGACTGGTGTGAAGAAAGTTCTTAACATATCGACCGAATGGTTTGTCCACCCAGGTCTCCTCGACTTGAATCCCCTCAAACGTTTAGGGGACGTAAACTAGAGGCCACTACGTCTAAAAAACTCTGCACCGGCAACACTTCCGCAATTATGGACGGCTGAAGGCGCAGCACAACTCGGTATTTCGGCAGGGGGCTTCCAACGACTTTTTGAGTCCATGCCACGTCGTGTTGCTGCACTGCACCGGGTGAAGGGAAATCAGACACGATTTTAGGAGGTATCTCATGACTTCTATTACCTCAGTGTAATGTTGTATCTACTGAGAGAGGGACGAAAGCCGCGGGGTCCTGTGACCGATATGGCGATCATTTAGGAAACCGCTATTTTGGATCAACTACTAATTCCCGATATTATTCAATCTGTATATTGAGCAATCAGTAAAGGAAGCAAAAGAAAAATTCGGAGAAGAAATAAAAACTTTGAGGTTCGACGACGACATCGTCATTCTGTAAGAGACAGCAAAGGACATGAAAGAGCAGTTGAACGGAATGGACAGTGTTTTGAAAGGAGGGCAATAGATGAACAGCAACAAAAGCAAAAAGAGGATAATGGAATGTAGTGGAATTAAATAGGGTGATGCTGCAGGAATAACTAATGATGGTCGAAGTAGAGAGAATATAAAATGTAGACTGGCAATGGTAAGGAAACCGTTTCTGAAGAAGAGAAATTTGTTAACATCGAGTACAGATTTAAGTGTCAGGAAGTCGTTTCTGAAGGTATTTGTATGGAGTGTAGCCATGTATGGAAGTTAAACGTGGAAGATAAATAGTTTAGACAAGAAGAGAGTAGAAGCTTTCGAAATGTGGTGCTACAGAAGAATGCTGAAGATTAGATGGGTAGACCACATAACTAATGTGGAGGTATTGAATAGAATTGGAGAGAAGAGGAGTTTGTGGCACAACTTGACTAGAAGAACGGATCGGTTGGTATGGCATATTCTGAGACATCAAGGGACCACCAATTTGGTATTGGACGGCAGCGTGGAGGGCAAAAATCGTAGATGGAGACCAAGAGATAAACACACTAAACAGATTAAGAAGGATGTAGGTTGCAGTAGGTACTGGGAGATGAAGAAGCTTGCACTGGATAGAGAGCTGCATCAAACCAGTCTCTGGACTGAAGACCACAACAACAACAACAACAACAACAACGAGATTATGCGATATATAAAACAGACACAGAATTACGTGAAAACACATTGGATCTTTTAATTGCAGTATAGCTTTATTTATTCACGAGTTTGAAATTCATTCCTTACAGGCAATGTTAAAGCTGGTGGCGTTAACTCAGGCTGAACGCACTGAGATATCTTGACATCAGAGGAAAGGAGCACCATGCTATCGCAGAGGAATTTCACCAGCGCCACCGAGACAGATCTGCAATTACCCACATAGCGGTGGGGCCAACCATACGTCAGTAATGAGAATTTCGGCCACAAATAAAAAAATGGCTCTAAGCACTATGGGACTTAACATCTGAGGTCATCAGTTCCCTAGACTTAGAACTACTTAAATCTAACTAACCCAAGGACATCACATACATCCATGCCCGAGGCAGGATTCAAACCTACGACCGTAGCAGCAGCACGATTCCGGACTGAAGCGCCTAGAACCACTCAGCCACACCGGCCGCAAATAATTGATACTGCATTTGAAAATTACGAGTTGCGCTCTAAATAGCGGTTGTTTTTCAGCATAAATGATACTCAAGGTAGACGGAAAATGTTGTTTCTCCTATGACGTACTATTTAAGAATGAATATAAATTGTGTGTAGCGGAGAAATAAATAAATAAATAAATGAGATTTCAGATGCTGCTCAAATATCAAAACTCACTAGGTGGATCCATCTACGGTAACTGGGGCGTTGAAAGTGACGGTTCTTTATCACATACGTGGTCATCGTTTTGTTGGATCCTACTTAATTCAGGATAAAATGAAAACAGCCCATTATCTGCAGTTGATAGACGAAGGTGCACTAACGTAGCTGCTGCTTGAAGACGTGATATTTTCAGCTTTCTTTCAGAAGAAGGGTGATTCACCTTATTACGAGCTAGCTGTTAGAGAGCAACTGAATATCCAATTTCCCACGGAAATCAGTGGGTATCTGTGAAGGCAGATGAATATGCCGTAAAGATAGAAAACTTGCACACCTCAGGGACCAAACTGCAGATGCCTGTGGTTACTTTTCAGGATGTGTGCTGGTCGTAGACCATGAGGAATGGGTGAAGTGGATGACAATACCCCAACTACGTACGGAACAACACGTCACGTTCGTCTCGTATCCTCTACCATCAGCATTCTTTTTATATTTTGTGCAATGAGACGTAACTTTAGGATGAGCGATTCTACAGACAAAGGAAAATCTCTTGTTTCTCTCGTGTAATTCAGTGTCTGTTTGATATTTCACTTGAGCCTTCTTCTATTTGCATTTGAAAATTACGAGTTGCATTCTAAATGGCGGTTTCCAGAACGTCTGGGATGGTGGTTTATTTATTTCACTGGTTATATGATGATAAATATACTAAAAAATACATCAGTAAAGTATGCAGAATAAAAGAAGTTGAAATAGGATAAAATATAGTATATGCCAATAAAACAAAACAAAACATCGCAGCAGATGAGTCGCATATTTACTATCTTCATATTCCAGCGTCCAGATTGGTGACCCATCCGAAGGATGGCTGTGTGACGTTGAGGAAGACAGCCAGGATACCATGAGAGGCACTTAGTTCACAGGTCTGGGCGACGCGTTGGACACCTAGATTCTTAGTCCCATTGTCGCAGCTGCGGTTGCGTAGCTTTCCCCACTTGTGGCAATTGTGTGAACATATTACGTGCCACACTCTGAATCTGTTTACGCTTTTCCATACCTGGCGTGAAAGTTCAAAGCCCCTAGGTTTTTCTGCTGGGTTGATATGGTCACGGTTCTCCGGGAAGGCACTATCGCCCTAGCTCTAGTTCCATTTAGTATTCCAACTGAATTTAGTAGTTACCAGCTCTAGGGCTATTCTCAAGGAGGAGTTTCAAGAGCGAAGTCCATATGTTTTCGGAACTGGGCACCTTCGTGGATAGAAAGTAGAGGATTACTCACTACGTTCGTATATTACTTCATCAAAGTTTCCGGCTTCCCCAGGAAAGATCAGGCAGTATGGTTATGTGCAGGAAGTCAGTATAGTGGTGTAGTCTTTACACAGCAATAATCCTCATAGCAGCAGTTATCTGAGTGTCTATTTTCTTTACTTGTTTGTTGGTTAATCACACTAGTGCGCAGTACTCGGCGGTTGAGTACACTAAGGCGAGAACAGAGGTTTATAGTTTACTCGGCGATGCTCCCGAGTTAGTGATGCAAAACCTCCGAATAAGACTGTTGCATGAGCTTATTTTATGGGATATGTTGTCAAGATATTTATTAGAGTAACCCTTAAGTACTTTGGATGTTGCTGATAGGAGAGTTCAGTGTTATTCATATGATAAGTTTGTAACACAGCATCACAGGTTTTTCCCTTTCTCCTATCTCACACCACTTCATTTTAATTTCTGTTTACCGACTTGTATTTGCCTCAGGTGGATGGTTCCACAGCTATGAACCACTGTTGTTTAATAGTAAACCTGATACAATGTAGCAGCAGTGTTCGGATGGAATCCGAATTCGGTTCTGGAAAACGCACTCTACGGCATTGATCCCATACTTGAATTACATTTATCGCTGGTCTCTCACCCAGTGCAAAGTCCCAAGCGACTAGAAGAAAGCCCGGGGGTCTTCTGTATATATGAAGATAAAAGAAAGTACACGACAAACTAGACCAATATCATTAACATCGGTATGCTGCAGAATTGTTGAATATATTCTGAGTTCGAATATAATAAATTTTTTAGAGCACAAAAAGCTTCTGTCTTGAAGTCAGACTTCCGAAAAAGCATTTGGCGTGCCCCGCTGCAGGCTATTAACGAAGATACGAGCAACGAAGTAGGTTCCTAGATATGTGAGTGGTTCGTGCTTAAGATATAGAGCCCAGTTCGTTGTCCCCGATTGCGAGAGTTCATCAGAGACAAGGTTATCATCAGGAGTGCTTCAGTAAAATGGGATAGCTCAGCTGTTACTTTCTGTATATTGTAACCTCCCCACAGAAATTATGGAATGAAAATTTGAAGTGGAACCAAGTGTAACCTCCTCACACAAAAATTTATGAATGATAATTGACCATAAACGCACACAATAATATTAATTAAATAATGAACCATGAACGAAATGTAACCTCCTAACAGAAATAATAATATCTGGTAAAATTTATAAGGACAACAGCGCTGACCTTCGGCCCTGTATTCTGAATGAAACAAAAGCAAAATTCTTACCTCAATAAAAACTGCAACTATATCTGCTCTTAGAATGAGATTTTCACTCTGCAGCGGAGTGTGCGCTGATATGAAACTTACTGGCAGATTAAAACTGTGTGCCCGACCGAGACTCGAACTCGGGACCTTTGCCTTTCGCGGGCAAGTGCTCTACCAACTGAGCTACCGAAGCACGACTCACGCCCCGTACTCACAGCTTTACTTCTGCCAGTACCTCGTCTCCTACCTTCCAAACTTTACAGAAGCTCTCCTGCGAACCTTGCAGAACTAGCACTCCTGAAAGAAAGGATATTGCGGAGACATGGCTTAGCCACAGCCTGGGGGATGTTTCCAGACTGAGATTTTCACTCTGCAGCGGAGTGTGCGCTGATATGAAACTTCCTGGCAGATTAAAACTGTGTGCCCGACCGAGACTCGAACTCGACCTCGGTCGGGCACACAGTTTTAATCTGCCAGGAAGTTTCATATCTGCTCTTATTTATCGACACAGCTTCGTGCAATGCTGGCGTATATATATTTTTTTGATTCTTGGAAGGAATGCATAGGAAAAATTATTTAAATTGAAATGAATGCTTTTTCTTCAAAAGAGTGGAAAAATTCTTTAAATTGAAATGAATACTTTTCTTTAAAAGAGTTACTTTACAAAAAAAAAATTATTATTGGGGCATTTTTTCTGAACAAATTAAATTACAATTAACATACATTATTAAATATGCGCAAGGCTGCTTCTTTACCTTCTACAACAATACTCATCCTCCAGAGTGCTGACCAGAGTCGCGACCAGAGCACACAGCCGACGCATGCCGACTCCCTACTACCGTATCCGACTACTGCTGCAGACTCGCGCAGACTGACTTCTACTGTCGACTCGCGCAGACTAGCGACAAGCAACAACTAACAATAAACTACTCTCTGGTCAGAGATTCTGTCATGCCTCGCCCATCGCCGGCGAAACGTACACCTTACATAACCCTCCACTGGGGGGGTGGGGGGGGGGGGTGGGGAGGGGGGGGGGGGCAACAAAAATTTGGCAGCGATGGTGAGTCAATTGGACTTGCAATGAGCAACAAATTTTTCTTAAATAACTTTACAATCACAGGATATGTACATATATATAGGTGCAGAACATGAAATAAAATGTAGTGCACACACACTGAGTACAGAACATTCAGGCAATGACAAAATGTATACACAATGACTACAAAACATATTAACAAATGGCAAAAGTGCACACACACTGTAGTACAGAATATATCAGCAAATCACAAAATGTATATACAATGAATACAAATCATGTTAACAACATGACGAAAGTGCACACGCACTGTAATACAGAACATTTCTGGGAATTACAAAATGTATACATTAACAAATGGCATAGTGTGCACACGCACTGTAAAACTCTCTAGCATTTTTTACAACAAATAAACATATCAAGGAGTGAAATAAAGTGCACATGCACTATAGAAGTCTTTAGTATTTTTAGGACAACTGATCTTATTAACAAATGAAAGGAAGTGCACACACACAGTATATGTCTTTATCATTTTACAAGAATTAGGAAAGGAATGGGAAGGATTGCGTCATGGTTGTAGCAATTAAGGTTGCATGCAGCTGCACTGAAAGTCCATATCTTTCTACAGAAGCACAACACCAAGTGAGACAATCTGAAGCTCTTTTCCTTGAAATACTAATCAGTGTAGCCAAGACACTGAAATGTAATAATATTCCATGCTATCATTTTGGTAGTACTCTAGGTACACCAAACAGTGGGACCATAATAACATCTCCATCGCTCAAGGTGGTGAACAGCATGTCGTGTCAGCACCATGTTCTTGTAAAGTAGACCAACGTAGAATTAGTGCAAAAACCAAATATAGTGCTCCATGAACATGAGGATAGACAGGACAAATGGATATTGCTGTAATTTCTGGTAATTAGGTCAGAAGGTGAAGGACATTAAGACACATAGTAGTCTTAATTGAGAATTACACTAGTCTAACAACTGATTTGAGTAATTGGTGACACTCATCGCCCAGTTACTGAACATTTCTGTACCATGTATGTAGTATTACAGTATAATGTTCATAAAATTTACTGAATATAGTAATTATTGGCACTCATTGCCCAGTTACAAACCATCAGAAGTCATCATTCAAAACAGAAGCTAATGAATGGCATAGTATTAACATAATTCACTTAATTACAGTAATCATTGGCATCATAGGTAATCTTATTACAATAAACAGTGGCATTCATTGGCCAGTTACAAAGCATTTTTTGGTGTTATTCAGAAGTCATTATTGAAGTGACATACGATTCAGAGCTGATCAGTATTATTCAGAACTCTCTTAAACTAGTACCATTATTTGGGACTGGTAATTACTTCGTCTGCTTTTGAGTTATTGCTGCAAATGAAGATGTGTAACGTCATTCGTCATGAGTCAGCTGTAGCACGGTTATGAAACAAGTAGAGTATATGTGATCACATTCATAAACGACATAGGTTTAATAAACGACTATCTATACCACATTAATTTCATGAATAATTTCTCCTGCAAAATATACAAAATGGATTATGAAACTGAAAGAAGAAATGCATATTATGCTGAAAAGTAGTGAACTTCGAATTAACAGGTAGTGAAATGTGTATAAAAAATATATATGTTCTCTAGCTGTCCTTTCCAAATCCTTCAGTCATCATACCATACGACAGAAGACATACTGTCAAAGCGAACTGCAACAAATACTTAAATAACTACATAGCATCTCTTAACTAACAAAAAATATATAAACTTCATCATTATTTTCATCTGCAAAGAAAAACTTCATTATCCATATCACCATAACTCCATTATTATCATCACCTGTAAAGAAAAACTTCATCATCCATAGTAGCATATTCTTCATCATTATTTATCACCATTCATTATCATCTGCAAAAGGGTCACTTCATTATTCATTATACAACTATTCCTTATTCCTATCATATTTCATCACTAAAACTAAGATGTGTAGTTCTGTCTGACAGCCTGCATCAATCGCCTCGTATTCTGAAAGAAAAAATTAGTTAAGACTGCTATTCTACGATGTGTATAGTATATTCTTGTTAATGCTTGTTAATTCTGATCCATTTGCTCTTCATCACGAGGTATTGCATCCTCTTTCGTTCATTCCGAAGGTGAAATTCCCATTTCTGTTTAATTTATTTCGTTTACACGTTATTTCTTTCTGAAAATGATAAACAAAGATTAATGTCTTGCATTTAATTCATATACCCATTAGATAAAAACTGGTTTATAGTAAGATAATTGAGCACACAGCATAGCATGACAGAAAACGTAATATGTCAAAAACATCGACAGTGTTCAGAAGCAAAAATGTACACAGTGTATCACAATGTAGCAGCAAAAAAAAGTAAAGTAGTCAAGATGTTTAGCTATCATAAGGCAAAATGTTAAAGTCAACTGGTGTTTGTTATATCTTAAATATTTCATAGTACATACAAACAAAACGGGAAAACAATCATACATACATAAAAATGGAAAACATGCACAGTCTAGGGTGTATAACGACAAGAAATGTGATCTTGTTTGTGTATAGCTTGTATGGTGAGTAGTTAATAGAGGCGAGAATTGAAGACTTTAATAGAGAGAAAATTTGATAAAATTAATATATCACTAGATAGAATTGCATAATTATTCGTAAGATACATAATTTTATCGGGAAAATGTGCACTGTCTAATGTGTAACGACAAGAAAAGCGACCTGCTAACCTTACCTTGCCGGGAAATTCCCAAGAAAAAAAAAATACGCCAATCATCAGTAAGTTGTCACATAAATATAATTGCATAAATTGTCATAAAAATGTGTAAGTTCATCTGGAAATATACGCACGGTCTGATGTGTAACAACAAAAAAAGCGACCTGCTAACCTTACCTTGCTGGGCACTTGCCAAGAAAAAAATGCGATAATCATCAGTAAGTGTTCATGTGGATATAATAGCATTTGCGGTCATAAAAAATTAGGAAATGGCATTACAGTGTGATAAATCATAAATTATTTTCATTCAATAAAAGGTTTGATGTTGGATACGTGGTGGTTCCCTTTGGTTTTTCTGGTTCTCAAAGTTTCGACGTGTACTACATTGGGGTGAGGAATGCTGCGAATCCGATATGGACCTGCGTATAAAAGCTCAAATTTACTGCATCTACTCTTTCCTTTGTTGGATAAATAGTGTGTACGTACTAATATCTTCTGTCCAATGTGAAAGTCACGGCGTGTACAAACCTGTTTTTGCTGTCTTCTCCGGCGCTCTGCGGCACGTTTGATGTTGTTCAGCGCAGTGTCAATTATTTCATGGTGTCGTAGTCGACGAGATGTAGGAAAGGTTACTAATTCTTTAATTTTGTTAGGTGGCTCAACATTTTTCACTATAACAGACGGAGATAGCATAGTAGATTCATTCGGTATGGAATTAATTACATCTTGGAATGAGAGTATGTGTGTGTCCCAATCAATATGTATTTTATGGCAGTAAATTCTACATAGTTTACCAATTTCTTTCATTAATCGTTCACAAGGGTTCGAAGAAGCATGGTACCTGGATATATATATATATCGGAGAAATGTTTCTAGCTCGTAATATACGTGTCCATATAGCAGATCGAAACTGTGGTCCATTGTCGGAAATTACTTTCAACACATGCCCTACATGAAATAAAAAGTATTTTACAACTGCTTTCTAAACAGTCTTAGCAGTAGCTTTGCGTAACGGAGTGAAGGTAACAAATTTTGAAGTGAGTTCAACAGCGACAAAGATGTAGCAAAAACCTCTATTAGTTCTGGGAATCGGACCAAAAATGTCTACAGCGGCCACATGTCTCAATTTAACAGGTACAATGGGATGAAATCGAGGCATATGTGAAGACGTATCTGATTTAGCTTTCTGGCAGATTTTACATGACGCTAAAACTCGTCGAATACGCTTCTCCATGTTGGTACAATAACAGTTCTGTCTCAGTATAAGAAAAATTTTCTAGCTCCGTAATGTGCGTAATTTAAATGAGTATACCAGATTAATTTGATAACAAGTTCGTCAGAAATGCATAATAACCAATTGTTGCTGTCAGGATGAGAGCGGCGAAACAGAATGTCATTGCGTACAGTGCAATGGTTTCTATTGGTAACATTATTCCTATCTTGCCAAAGGTATTTGATTTCTTTCCATACGTTGTCTTTACTCTACTCTTGTGCTATGGCTTGTAATGATGACGAAATGAAATTTTCAAATGCAACTTGTTGAATGTAAATGACGCTCAAATTTGCTTTGCAGAAGTTGGTTGCGATGTCTTGCTGATTGTTGCTGAGAGAACGGGATAGTGCGTCTGCTACAATATTTTGTGTGCCGAGAATGTGAACAATTGTAAAATTAAATTCCTGCAAATAAAGTTTCCATCTGCTTAATCTGTCGTGAGTAAATTTAGCCGAAAGTAAAAATTGTATCGCTCTGTGGTCTGTGTAAATGGTCGTATGTCTTCCATAAAGAAAATGCCGAAATCTCGTAAAAGCCCATACAACACATAATGTTTCAAGTTCAGTAACAGAATAACTGCGTTCAGCAGCTGACAGAATGCGACTCGCAAAGGCTATGTTTTTAATTACTGTAGAACCATCTTCTTCAATTTCCTGAAAAATATGTACGCCTAAAGCGGTGTTAGAACTGTCGGTGGCAGTAGAAAAATTTCTGGTAAGATCTGGGTGCGATAAAAGTGGTGCATTCAACAAAGCTTTTTTCAGGTTCACAAATTCAGAATGTGCTTGCCTATCTCAAGACCATATAGTGTTTTTACCTGTCAATTGACATAATATAGGGGTGTCTAAAGCAGAGTAAAGAATAAATTTACGAAAAAAGTTAATTAAACCCAAAAAACTGCATAGTTGTTTCTTCGTCGTAGGAACAGTAATGTCACGTGAAGCTTGAAGTTTTTCCGGGTCAGGCGTAATGCCCTCTGCTGAAATTACATGTCCAAGAAATTTTATAGAAGTTTTGCCAAAGTGCGATTTACTGAGATTAACTGTGAGTCCTTGTGCATGAAAAGTTTGCAACAGTTGTTCAAGAATCAGATTGTGTTCAGACCAATAAGCTTCTGCAATAAGAATGTCGTCTACGTACGTTGTGATTCTGTCTTTAAATTCTGTCGGAAGTATTGTATTCAAACCGCGAATAAAAGGTGCTGAAGAAATAGTTAAACCGAATGGTAATTTACAAAATTGATAACAGTCACCAAAACAGAGAAATGCAGTGTACTTTCCGCAGTCCGGATGGAGCTGAATTTACCAAAATCCCGATTTCAAATCTAATGGAGAATAAACAGCAGTACCATGAAATTTTTGTAGAAGTTCTTCTAGTGTTTGAGGACGATCTGTTTCATTAATAATAATGTCATTGATGTGGCGCGTATCAAGTACGAGGGGAAGTGAGCCATCCTTTTTCTTAACAACATGGAGCGGGTTTATGTACGGACTAACTGCCGGTTCAATAATTCCTTGGTCAAGCATAGCTTGCAATTCTTTCTTAACCTGTTCTCTATGAATATATGGAATGGGATAATGTTTGGCTTTAAATGTGTCGTGCTGTTTAACTTGAAATTCATACATAAAACCGGACATAGTACCACGAACGTTGTCAAAAACTGGAGCTTGCTGTAAAAGAATTTTGTGTAGTTGCGTGCGTTCGTCGTCTGTATTTGCACAGATGTGTTTAACTTTATCAGAAATTATCTGTATAACGTCATAGTCGGCTTCGTCTGGAGTATTATAGTTGTGTACGTACGTACGTATCTGTGAACAATGTGGAATTACAGTCTATGTTACGTGATGCGGAAATGACCTCTGTACGATTAATTGTTTGTTCTTCTACAGGTAAAGAATGCTGAAATTCTAAAGCTAGTTGTACATTTTCATCCTTCAACATTAAATAGGAATTTTGAAAGTCAATAATGGCATCGTGTTGTACCAGAAAATTCGTACCTAAAATAATGTCTGTTGTCGACAAGGGAACAATCCAAAAATTTGAGTGAAACGTATGACCTGCAATACAAAATGATAAATGTGTGTGTAATTTTACGTCTACTCCTTTAATAGATACTGCTCCTTTTACTTTAGTTTTCCCTAATGGTAATGTAGGATAAGTATTCTCTTTGTTACACTCGTTGAAAGTTTCTTCATTTATAACTGACTTAGGTGATCCAGAATCGATTACTGCTGAAAATTTCGATGATCCAGTTTTAACTTCGATGACAGGGTGTGAAATGGTTTTTTGAACAACTGGTCTTTCCTTCAAAAGAGTGCCTCGGATGTCGTCAAAAGTAATAACATTTTCATGAACATTCTGCGTGTCAAAAGTAGTGCTTGCGTTGTTGGAAGATGCGACCTGTCCTGTATCTAGTCAAATTCTATCTGACGTGTTATTATTTTCAGGAGGATGCTGTGGCATTTCGACTATTTGAACTGTTCTGTTATTTCTTCCAGACGTATTACGTTCTGGATGATACCTACTGTCGGGTTCATTCATGATGATATGTTGTTGCGGATCTTCTTGCTGCTGATAAGATCGACTGTTATTAAATGTTCACTGAAAATTGTGCTCATTATTTTTATGTCTGTCGTGATAATCAGTTCTATACGGTGCATTTCGATACGAATTGAAATAGTGTGTTTTCTGTACATACTGATTCCCTTGTTTCTGTGCGTTCCTATTTGTTGGGGACGACACTATACGCGTACGCGGCGAAACATTAAAGCTTGGTTGACCTTGTACATTACATTGTTGGTTAGGTATGCTAACCGGTTGGTTTTGTTGCTGTTGTTGGGAAAAAACCTCTATTGTTACCAAAACGTAGTTCCTGTTGCTGATAATATTGACGATACTGATAATTAAAATTTTGTCTGTTATTAAAGTTCTGTTAGTTTTCGTTCCTGAAGCGTCTATTGGCTTTGCTATTGAAATTGCGTGGCTGGTCGTAATTGCTGTATGTTTGTTGACCTTGGTTATTATATGAAAAATTTTTGTTTATAAAGGAATAATCCGATTGCTGCACTTCTAAAAGCTGTAACAGATCTCTGAATGCCGAAATATTTTCTTTCTGTTCACCCGTTAAAAGTGACACTCTTAATGATCGTGGCAATTTAGAAATACATAATTGAATAAGTGCAGATTCACTGTATGGTTCACTTAAGTACTGGTTTTGTTGGACCATGTGTTCAAAAAATTGTGTGACACTGGGAAAATTTGAGTTCTCATAATTCGGTAAACTAATTAGTTGATCTTTAATTCCGCACTGTGTCGTCTTCGACCAATACGCTGACAGAAAGGCATTTTGAAATTCTTCTACCGAGTAGCATTGTCTCGCAATCGGTCTCATACGAGTTGCCGGTTCGCCTTCCAAAAAACTGCAAATAAATTCAAGTTTGTGCATTACAGGCCAAGTTGGTGGAAAAGCAAAGCTAAATTGTTGTATCCAATCCAAGGGGTGGATCTGTGTTCTGTCATTTTTAAATACTTTAAATTTTCTCACGGAAAAATATTGCTTATAATCAACGTTCTCGTCACTGAATGTGTGAACTGGTTCACGATTACATAAGATCTGTTTGTCTGTATCTTTTCGGATTTTAAGTCGCGTAGCTTTTCGGATTTTAAGTCGCGTAGTCTCTGTAAATTACTTTAGTTACACTGGCTATACGAGTGTGAGAAATGTTCGGAATGGCGCGTATGCTGTGCTGTGTTATTGAGTGAAACATTTTTCATTTCTGTTACTTTAATACTTTCGTCAATTTGCTTGTTCTGTTGTTCAAATTTCTTATCGACTTCCGTATCCAGAGTGTGTGAAAGTTCTGTTGATTTTAAACTAAACTCATCGCCTATCTGTGTTGCGTTTTCTGAACATTGTTTAGTGACTGCATTAATTTCATCTCTAAGTGATTCTGTTGTCGCTGCATCTGTATTACTTAATTCTTGTGTAACAGATCTAGTTTCTTCACTATTGTTCGTAGCACAAGTCTTAGTACCCTCACGTAATTGTTTTTTAGTATCATGACGTTGCACGGTAACAGCTGTAATCTGTTCACTAAGCTGTCTGTTCTGTTCGTTAAGGTTGTCGTGTTTTTCATTCGACAGTTTGAAACTTCCATTAATTAGTTTGATCGACCTGTCATATTTTTCATTGAGTTGTTTGCACGATTCATTAAGTTGTTTGTAATGGTTATCTAGCATTTCATTCCGCTGTTTGAAATGGTTGTCTATTTTTTCATCAAGTTGTTTAAAAAATGCCATAACTTGATCCAACCCAATATTACCTACTCTATTCTCTGTGCTGTTTGATGGCGTACCTGCAATTGTCACGTTTTGTGTGACCATTTGGTCATTCTGTAATTTCTGAAAGGGTTTGCCAATCGGATGTGCACTGTTGGTCACTACACAGGAATTAAATAAATCTGTCGTACTCTGATTACACTGTTCATTTTCATTATAAAACTTTATCTGTTTTTCATGTAAACCCTGCAAACCGGGTGTGTCAAGCTGGGCAGCGCTCATTGCAACAGAACGTCCCACGTCATCAATTGTCGTCAAATTAACAGAGGACACAATTTAATTCATTTTTTCATCATTAGGATCAAAATCATTACAAGTGGTCGATACGCACTGATTGTCTGTAAATGGAGGATTGTCATCATTACACTGCGTGTCGCAAGTACTATCAGTCAAATTATTTGAGTCGGCTATTTAAATCATTGTACATCGCGATGTACTGTTAACAGGTTTTCGCGGCATTTTTCACTAATCAAAAAATCAAAAAGTATTCACAAATGAAACAAACACAATGCAAAAATGCAACAAACACAAATACAACAAAGAGCAAAAAAATTGCCAATGATCTGTGGAAGAAAGAGTGACAAATTAGTAAAATGCGTTGCGCCAGATGCAAACTACATTTAAGTAAATAAGAGCAGATATATGACTACTTCTCAGAAGATTCACAAAGAAATACGATCCTGGCCGGATGTCGCCAAGTGTAACCTCCCCACAGAAATTATGGAATGAAAATTTGA
This sequence comes from Schistocerca piceifrons, assembly GCF_021461385.2. Classification (NCBI taxonomy): domain Eukaryota; kingdom Metazoa; phylum Arthropoda; class Insecta; order Orthoptera; family Acrididae; genus Schistocerca; species Schistocerca piceifrons. Next base: position 1,008,549,861 of record NC_060138.1, read on the forward strand.
AATGGAACCAAGTGTAACCTCCTCACACAAAAATTAATGAATGATAATTGACCATAAACCCACACAATAATATTAATTAAATAATGAACCATGAACGAAATGTAACCTCCTAACATAAATAATAATATCTGGTAAAATTTACAAGGACAGCAGCGCTGACCTTCGGCCCTGTATTCTGAATGAAACAAAAGCAAAATTCTTACCTAAATAAAAACTGCAACTATATCTGCTCTTATTTATCGACACAGCTTCGTGCAATGCTGGCGTATATATATTTTTTTGATTCTTGGAAGGAATGCATAGGAAAAATTCTTTAAACTGAAATGAATACTTTTCTTTAAAAGAGTTACTTTACAAAAAAAAAAATTATTATTGGGGCATTTTTTCTGAACAAATTAAATTACAATTAACATACATTATTAAATATGCGCAAGGCTGCTTCTTTACCTTCTACAACAATACTCATCCTCCAGAGTGCTGACCAGAGTCGCGACCAGAGCACACAGCCGACGCATGCCGACTCCCTACTACCGTATCCGACTACTGCTGCAGACTCGGGCAGACTGACTTCTACTGTCGACTCGCGCAGACTAGCGACAAGCAACAACTAACAATAAACTACTCTCTGGTCAGAGATTCTGTCATGCCTCGCCCATAGCCGGCGAAGCATACGCCTTACAATATACAGGTAAATGATCTGGCGGACAGGGAGGGAAGCAATCTGCGATTGTTTGATGATGCTGTGGTGTACGGTAGGTGTCATCGTTGAGTGATTGTAGGAGGACCAAAGGTCACTTAGACAAAATTTCTGGTCGGCTGTTTCTAAATGAAGAGAAATGTAGCTTAATGCAGATGAGTGGGAAAAACAAAATCGTGATGTTCGAATATAGCATTAGTAGTGTCCCGCTTGATACTGTCAATGTGTTTAAATATCTGGGTTTAACACTGAAAGCGATATGAAATGGTACGAGTATATGAGCATTGTGGCAGGAAATTCGAATGGTCGACTTCGGTTTATTGCGAAAATTTTAGGAAAGTATGTCTTAACTGTGAAGGAAACCACATGCAGTACGCTGTTGCGACCTTTTCTTGAGTACTGTTCAAGTGTTTGAGATCCGCACTGTTCCTATTAAAGGAAGATATGGAAACAAAGTGCGCTGCCAGATTTGTTACCGGCGGATTCGAAAAACCCGCAAATGTTTCGGATGCTGCGGTAACTCAAATCGGAATCCCTGGAGGGAAGGTGACGTTCTTTTCGAGGAACACGACTGAGAAAATTGGAAGCTGACTCCTCCACGATTCTACTGCCGCCAGCTAAGACTTGATAAATTTTTTAAAAGATATCTTGAATCCGACATATCGATATTTCAGAAACATCATTATCGGCTCAAGATACATCGCCGGAAAAAAATATCAACGACCTGCCTATAAAAGTCGGCTGCGCATTGTAAACATGCTGCCGATTTTAGAACTGTATATTTATTAGATACGGTACTGCGTGAAGAATTTGACAGAGCACTGAAAGACCTGAGTCGAAACAAGGCCCCGGGAGTAGACACCATCCCATTAGAACTACTGACGACCTTGTTAGAGCCAGTCCTGACAAAACTCTATCATCTGGTGAGCAAGATGTATGAGACTGGTGAAATACACTGAGACTTCAAGAAGAATATAATAATTCCAATCCAAAAGAAAGCAGGTGTTGACAGATGTGAAAATTATCGAACTATCGGTTTAATAAGACACAGCTGCAAATTACTAGCGCGAATTCTTTACAGACGAATGGAAAAACTGGTAGAAGCCGACCTCGGAGAAGATCAGTTTGGATTCCGTAGAAATGATGGAACACGTGAGGCAATACTGACCTTACGACTTATTTTAGAAGAAAGAGTAAGGAAAGGCAAAACTACGTATCTAGCATTTGTAGACTTAGAGAAAGCTTTTGACAATGTTGACTGGAATACTCTCTTTCAAATTCTAAAAGGGGGTAAAATACAGGGACCGAAAGGCTATTTACAATTTGTACAGAAACCAGATGGCAGTTATAAGAGTCGAGGGGCATGAAAGGGAAGCAGCGGTTGGGAAGGGAATGAGACAGGGTTGTAGCCTCTCACAGATGTTATTCAAATCTGTATATTGAGCAAGCAGTAAAGGAAACAAAAGAAAAATTCGGAGTAGGTATTAAAATCCATGGAGAAGAAATAAAAACTTTAAGGTTCGCGATGACACTGTAATTCTGTCGGAGACAGCAAAGGAATTGGAAGAGCAGTTGAACGGAATGGACAGTGTCTTGATAGGAGGATGAACATCAACAAAAGCAAAACGAGGATAATGGAATGTAGTCGAATTAAGTCGGGTGATGCAGAGGGAATTAGATTAGGAAATGAGACACTTTAAGTAGTAAAGGAGGCTTGCAATTTGGGGAGCAAAATAACTGATGATGGTCGAAGTTGAGAGGATATCAAATGTAGATTGGCTATGGCAAGGAAAGCGTTTCTGAAGAAGAGAAATTTGTTAACATCGCGTACAGATTTAAGTGTCAGGAAGTCGTTTCTGAAAGTATTTGTATGGAGTGTAGCCATGTATGGAAGTGTGGACAAGAAGACAATAGAAGCTTTTGAAATGTGATGCTACAGAAGAATGCTCAAGATTAGATGAGTAGATCACATAACTAATGAGAGGGTATTGAATAGAATTGGGAGAAGAGGAGATTTTGGCACAACTTGACAAGAAGAAGGGACCGGTTGGTGGGATATGTTTTGAGGAATCAAGGGATCACAAATTTGGCATTTGTGGGCAGCGTGGAGGGTAAAAATCGTAGAGGGAGGCCAAGAGATGAATACACTAAGCAGATTCAGAGGGATGTAGGCTGCAGTACGTACTGGGAGATGAAGAAGCTTGCACAGTATAGAGTAGCATGAAGAACTGCATCCAACCAGTCTCAGGACTGAAGACAACAACAACATCCAGTACATCAATAAAGTATCAGAGTGTCTATCCCTCTTAAAGCAAGAATTGAAAGGAGAACGATGCACGTTCACGCTTTGCGATAATTACTTGCTAACAATGGTAACTGCATGTAAGTGGTACTATAACAAGTGTCCCATGGGTCTGTCGATCTGTTTCGTCATTTGTTGCGTAATTCCCGAACATTTTACGTCAACTTCTCCAAATTGTTCAAATATGTGTGAATCCGTATGGGACCAAACTACTAAGGTCTTCGGTCCCTAGACTTACACACTACTTAAACTAGCTTATGCTAAAAACAACTCACACACCCATGCCCGAGGAAGGACTCGAATCTCGGGCGGGAGAGGCCGCGAGATCAGTGACATGCCGGCTCTAACCACGCGGCCACTTGAAGCGCCTTTTTTTTCGTTTCTGACAACCCCAGAGACCTAGCTGTTGTAGTGTGAAAATGGCGCGGTGAAGGTAAACCTTTCATTTTGTGTTAGGAGCGCCGAACGCCGATTACGTCAGAATTTTGCCTCACATATCTCCGCCCGTCATATAGACAAATCTTGTCATTTAGGTTTTTGTTCACCATTTTTAGCAACTTTTTTGAAGAATGCCGATATGAGGAAATAGCACGCTAGCTGTGTTAAAAATTGTTTTTAACGCAACTGGTGTGCTATTTCTTCACATCGAAAATCTTGTTATTCCATTCACACCGCCAATACAATCGAACTTGTTCTTTTGTGACACACTTGTTTCACACAGCCAGAGAGAAAAATAGGACATGATGAAAGTTCAAAAGGTAGTAATATTATGTTCTACTACAGTTTCAAAAGAACAGCTGCAAATATTTAACAAAAAAAATATGATATAAAATCAAAATATCGGCACCCGATATTACAATTCTGTTATCGATATATCGGTATATCATGGATTAGATGTCGGCACCATATATCGATATTTTTGGAAAGATTTTCGTAAATCGATTTATCGGTATTTTATCAGGAGCCCTACCGCCAACATACACTTCGCGAAAGGTCCACGAAGATACGTTACGGGGAGCTAACGCTCGAATGTAAATATACGGGCTTATTTGCGACATGTTTATTTGCGACTGGAACAGAATAGGAAATGACTGGTAGTGGTATAGGGCACCCTCTGGCACCCACCGTACGGTGGCTTGCCGAATACGTATGTAAATGTACATGCAAAGCACTGCCCACGAAATATAAGGTTTCGCGTTTGATTTCCACTCTCCCTCACAATTTTTACTCGCCCAGGAAATTTTATAATAGACTGACAGCCCTTGTGGCACGAAGGTTTGAATGGCTGGCGGCTCTATGATGGAATGTACAAGGTATACATAATGCCAAACGGCCATAAGGAAATAAGTGCATTTAGTGTGAGACGTAATTGGTGTCTCAAGATCAGGTGGTTTGTGTGTGTGTGTGTGTGTGTGTGTGTGTGTGTGTGTGTGTGTGTGTGAATGTGGTTGCATACGACAGTGTTTCCCCTTTCGTGCTGTTCGTTAACTAACTGAATTTAATTTGTAGAAAATAAATTAGAATTTCTGAAACCAGAGACTTTCACTTTCAAATGCTTCCTCGTCAATAATTTTTTCCATCTGCTCTCTCTCCTTTACTCATTACGACCTCTGGAGCGCGCGGTAACGTTAATATAACAAGCGGTCTCGTAAAGCTTCCAAGTCAATGGCTGAGCGGCAGTGCAGAAGGTAAGACCCGGCCAACGCCTGGAGTTTCCGCGAGACGAGCTGCCAGATGGCAACCAGCCAGGTTTGCGGGTCGTCTGTCAGAAACCCGTTGGAGGGCGTATCACCCTGTACATAATGGATGGCTTTGAGGCCGCTGCCACTAACCGACCGAAATATTCCGTAGCCGTTGTTAATAGTACAGTAGGCACTGAACAGTATACACCAGAACAAAGGCTTCCCATAGGCGGAGCTACAGCATAATAATGATAATTTGATGGAGAGACCGGATACTGCGTCGTATCGGAGAAGAAAATATATTGCTCAACTTAATTATTCACCCTCTTACCGACCTGTGGTAAGCCTTGGAGTTCCTGTGACACGGGTGCTGCGCCACTTCAGGTGCTGCGGCACTGAATGCTGGAAAACATAACGATGCTCCCAAGTTACTGTGCCCACCTGCTCAATAGCGAGTAGGTCTACTGAAGCGATAGGGAGCTGTGCCAATCAAAGCATAAAAGCTGTAACATATGGACCACATCATACCAGCTGATAATTATTAGCTGATATTTAAAATTTTGATACCAGCTAATAAAGGCACATCGCCAAAACGAGTTCCTCGTGTAACTTGTAGCAAATAGTGCAGCGAAAAGCTTGTAGTTAAAATGACAATAATTGAAAAAACAATATTAATGGAGTACGGCCAACTGTAGGTTTACAGTAAATGTTGCGCCTCAAAATTGCACATACTGGAATACAGGCGAACGCCACTAAGGATTATAAAACCAGCGTTAAATCAGAATTATTGTACAACGGCCGGTTACAAGTTGGAGACTGAAAACCGCCTCAAGCCGGTAGTAGCAAACGTTTATCTTGCTTTCTTTAACCAAAAGGGAACACCATCAACGGCCAAGTACAATTTGGCACAGAACAATCGCCTTAGAGCAAAACTGGAGTAGCAAATAAATGCCGCTAACGTGATCCTAGATATCTAAGTAAAATATCAATAACACTGGTAAAACGCCTTCTGGCGAGAATCAATATTTTTTTAAATGAAGGAAATGCTTAATAATCATAATTACAAGAAAGAATAACGGTTAAAGCCGTTGATCGGCAAGAATCAGTAAATACAAAGTCCTTAAATTAACTTTCGCCCACTGTGACAGCAGAGTGAGGCAGAACATTAGATAACATCAGAAAACGGTGGCAATGTCATAAAGGGTCGAGCTCACCGAAAATGTGGCCGTAGAATTCAAAAGTAGCAATGGAAGCACCTAAGATAATTAGCTGGCTAGCTGCTTTAATAAAAGGAGACATATCTTCATTAGCCGCTGCGATCAGAAATTAAGTAGTACGTCAAGGTGGCTCATTCTTTTGAATTAGATTTGAACTGAGGCACTTGACAGAAACCAAGCAGCAGTATACAGGAAGACCCCCTTCCAGGTTTCTTTACCATGTATGTATTTTTACACTAACAATAATAATAGTAATGCTATGCTTTCGTGCAACATACTAAATTAAATTAATGAAGTTCCTACTAACACGGACACACGGACACCGACATCCCCTCCCTTCCTCCCCCCGCCCCCTCCCCCCTATACACACACACACACACGAAAAAATCAGCTTGACAGCACAGACAAGCACGTTAAATGCAAACTGGGAAGGAAGTTTTCAAGCAGATCTCTTAATAGCACAGCTCACTAAAAGAATAGCAGCGTGATACGCGAAGCTTGCGTGAACACCAACGAGCTATGCCCCTTCAATAAGTACGACCACCTCTCGCCTGATGCAGCTAACAAGAAAACTAAACAAATAACAAATGCATGCAGCAATTCACGATGTGTGCTAGAAACGGCCATGGCGTAATACAGGTTGCCCACCGCTGTGGCCGCGCGGTTCTAGGCGCTTCAGTCCAGAACCGCGCTGCTACTGCGGTTGCAAGAGCAGGGGAGGAGGAGGAGCGAGGTTGCAGCTTCGAATCCTGCCTCGGGCATGGATGTGTGTTATGTCCTTAAGTTAGTTACGTTCAATTAGTTCTAAGTTCTAGGGGACTGATGACCTCAGATGTTAAGTCCCATAGTGCTCAGAGCCATTTTTTTTAATACCCGTTTATCATCTGCATTTCTTCTTGGTGTAGAAATTTTAATGGCCAGTAGTGTAGTTGGCCAAGACGTCAATGTAACTTCACTGTCATGTTCCTCAAAATACTGCAGTTACATCCTGCGGCAGGATGCAATAGTTAAAACGCCGAAGCTCTTCGTACTAAGAGACCAGCTATTTAATGATATGAAATAAATGGCTATTCACTTACTAAATGGACTTGTACATTTCTCCTCTATCTAGTTTCTAGTATTAGGAGAAACGATACCACCGCTACGAGCTACAGCCGGAACTTGTTGACTAAGCTGAGAGCAACATCGATGAGCTGTGCAGTTAACCTTACGTACACTGAATCTTACCAACTGACGACCTGTGTTTCGATGTAAATCATAATTAATGGATGTGGGGATCAGGAGTCCCAACTAATTATCCAAAACAATAAAAAAACTTACACAATGGTGATCCAAACTACTGTTCGCATTGTCCACTGCAAGATTAAATGCGGTCTAGTGGCGCTGCGAGCACGTGACACTGTAAGGAAAGTACACGGGTCTGCAGAGCTTAGGGGCGAAAGTGACTTGCGCATGATGAGTGACTTCCAAGTAAAATAATTCGAAGAAACTTGGACAAATGGTTCAAATGGCTCTGAGCACTATGGGACTCAACTGCTGAGGTCATTAGTCCCCTAGAACTTAGAACTAGTTAAACCTAACTAACCTAAGGACATCACAAACAGCCATGCCCGAGGCAGGATTCGAACCTGCGACCGTAGCGGTCTTGCGGTTCCAGACTGCAGCGCCTTTAACCGCACGGCCACTTCGGCCGGCAAACTTGGACAATACATAGAAAGTACTTTTGCAATGTAGTACAAAAGGTAAGTGACAGAAATGCAAATTGAGATCCCCTGCTATACCCGTGGGACAGAACAGATAGTTTAATTTGTGGAAAGGGGCCAAAATGAGTGACTGTCAGTTGCACTCTGACATACTACTTTATTCATTTGACAAACATTACAAGAGTAAAGAAAACATTAAAAACAGGGCAAACCAAACATTAAATTTAGAACTTAATTCCCGGCTACATGTGCCATTGAATCTCACTCCTCAAGGGCAAAACAACTTTAATTTAAAATCTGCTGATTGCCAATAACTTAAGACCCAAAAATAAGAATTTGAATTTTAAAAGACAGAAGGCCTTATCCTAAAATTCCTTTAAATCAGGCTGAAGGGCCGGCCGGGGTGGCCGAGAGGTTCTAGGCGCTACAGTCTGGAACCGCGCGACCGCTACGGTCGCAGGTTCGAATCCTGCCTCTGGCATGGATGTATGTTACGTCCTTAGGTTAGTTAGGTTTAAGTAGTTCTACGTTCTAGGGCACTGATGACCTCAGAAATTAACTTCCATAGTGCTTAGAGCCATTTGAACCAGGCAGGCTGAAGACCCAAACAATTTCACGCCTTAAGGGCAAAACAACTTTAATTTAAAAGTGGCTAGAAGCCACACAAATTGTTATATCCTAGCCAGTAATGCCACCCGAGCCCGCTGCCAAAAGGTTGGCAGCATCAAAGTCCGGACGCCGTCCGCATAAGCAGCGCCAGCGAGACAGGAAATCGCCGCAAGTCTGCGCGCGCCACCGCTGGCTTCTGGTTACTTAAGCGCTGGAGTCGCGAGCGGCTAGGTCAGCGTCGGCTGACGACAAACAACATCTCTGCTGCGATGAACACACAACTGACTAGCAAGTACACAATTCGGTGGCGAGTATACAACTGAGCGGCGAATACAGAACTGTCCTTGCGCTCGCGACCCCAGCGCTTAAGTAACCAGAAGCCAGCGGTGGCGCGCGCAGACTTGCGGCGATTTCCTGTCTCGCTGGCGCTGCTTATGCGGACGGCGTCCGGACTTTGATGCTGCCAACCTTTTGGCAGCGGGCTCGAGTGGCATTACTGGCTAGGATATAACACAAATAAAAACAATAAGGACAAATAAGAAAAGGCAGCACGTCCAACGGCGCTCAGAAGTTTCCAAGAGTCCGCCTGGAACTCAAACACTAACGCTCGCTAAGGTGAGACAGGCAGTCGTCCCAACAATTCTCAATCCGACGGCAACCCAACCGACAGACACTCAACGGACCAAGCGACAGGATAACTTCCACTCCAGCCGACCAGCACACAACAGGTAGTTCAATGGAACAACGCAGAAGGTATTGGCACCCACAACGAATTACACATTCGGCTGTCAAACTACAGGCCGTGCTGGACAGCCACAACACGACGAGGAAAATACACTTCCTGAATTTACGTCAACGGCCGGGGCAGGTAACCGGAACGTTAACAGCCACAAGGCAGAAGATTCCGCTGGTGCACTTCAATTAAAAAATAATCAAGTTAAACTTGAGGGCAGATAGAATTTCGTCAACTTGAAAACACACGTTGTTGCTAGCGTGAATGTCGCAACAGCCCACAACGAAATTCAAACGTCACAGTGTGAACAGTTGTGGCGGGTTGGTAGAATAAGTAAAGACTCAACTTTCGTGTCCGGGATCGGTGAGCCACGGTCCTCGTAGCAATGGGAACTGCCCCTCACACCCCAGCCGCGAGTGAAAGCCGCCAACGGCCCCGGCCAGACACGTGCTCCGGAGACTTCCTCGTTGCTCCACGCCAACCGACCAACTCCCCGCAGACGGTACAGCCGGAAACTATAAGCGCAAGGCCAAAGATAGTACAAGGGTGCGAATACCGATACACGCTGCTGCTGCGACTCGCGGAGAGAGAGGATAACAGCATAATCGCGATAACTGCGGGGGCTAATCACAGACTGGGTGTTGTGTGATGTCCTTAGGTTAGTTAGGTTTAAGTAGTTCCAAGTTCCAGGGGACTGATGACCATAGATGTTAAGTCCCATAGTGCCCAGAGCCGTTTGAACTAATCACAGAATAGCAACCAAGGTTTAATGCAAAGCACAACGCGAGCCAGTCACGGCTCACGAATGACACGAACAGGTATTATATTTCTGTTGAAAGACAACAATGGCACTCAATACATCACGTTTCATGGCGGTTCCCTGGACTTACAAAAGGCTGGGCCTGGTTCTTAAAAGGGAGTGTGATCATCACGCACTTCAGTGAATGTTCTGCAAAGTGCTGTCTTTCTGGCGACGTTGTTCAAATGGTTCAAATGGTTCTGAGCACTATGAGACTTAACATCTATGGTCATCAGTCCCCTAGAACTTAGAACTACTTAAACCTAACTAATCTAAGGACATCACACAACACCCAGCCATCACGAGGCAGAGAAAATCCCTGACCCCACTGGGAATCGAACCCGGGAACCAGGGCGTGGGAAGCGAGAACGCTACCGCACGACCACGAGATGCAGGCGGTGACATTGTTGTTTTGGAGTTTTGGTAGGGCGATCCATTCCTGCACCAGTGCTGAGGAAATCTGCTGGACCGCTGGTGGTGCATGAGGATACTCAACGCATCCTACACGTACTCCATTGGAAGTCGTGGGAACGGGCAAGCCAATCCATACGTTGAGTATTCTCGCGTTTCAAGAGCTCCCCTACCTGCGCTATTCGATGCGATCGTGTGCTGTCATATATAAAAAATGAAGTCAGAGTGGGATGTATCCCTGAAAAGATGCACTTAGGGAAGAGGTACAGTGTCAATAATGTTGACCGTTGAGATGAGGAGATCAGCACGTCCTTGCAACATTCTGTCTCCCCACACCTAGCTCCTGGACCACCAAAACGATTGTGTTTGACAGTAATTCTGGATGCATTAACGTGTACTGACCTCTCACAACATGAGGGTACGTTATGGACTCAGGAACGTTGTCAGACACGATCATGTTGGTGGTCCAGGTGTTAGGGTGTGGGAGGAGAGGCATAATGTTTCGTTGGTGTACCGACCTCCATATCAATGAACATGTTAATCTCATCGTTCAACGTTATTGTGACACTGTACTCCTCCTACTTGAGTGTAGTTTCAGGGATACATTCGGCCCTAACCTCATTTTTATGGATAACAACGGGCGAGTGCAATGAACAGGGAGGGGGGGGGGAGCGCTTGGAACGATAGGATATTTAGTGAATAGACTGGCCGTTCTCCCGAGTTAAATCTCATCATGCTCTTGCGGGATACATTGGAGAGACACGTATTGCAGCACCTCCACCAATGACCATTTAGCTTTTGTCAACCGCGCTACAACCTACCAAAAGAACTCCTTCCAAACCTTGTGATCAACATGGGACACGTTGCAGAGGCTGCTTTACCGTCTACGGTGATCATACATGCTATTAAAGACCATGTTCCGGCTTTTGTAATGGCCGGGAAACCATCATGAATAGCGGCGAATTCAGTGTAATTATTGTCTTTGAAAATAAGCTCATTTCTTCTCGTTGGATTGTGCATTTCTTTTAGTTACCTTCTGTACTATAATGTAGCTGTTTTTTCTACGTACGGTCACAGTTTCATGGAGTTATGGTAGTCTGAAGTGACACGTTATATGAAAGTATGCCGGCCGATGTGGCGCTTCAGGTTCTAGGCGCTTCACTTTGGAACCGCGAGACCGCTACGGTCGCAGGTTCGAATCCTGCCTCGGTCATGGATGTGTGTGATGTCCTTAGGTTAGTTAGTTTTAAGTAGTTCTGAGTTCTAGGGGACTGATGACCTCAGATGTTAAGTCCCATAGTGCTCAGAGCCATTTGAACCAAGCCATTTTGTGAAAGTACCTTCCTCGATACGTTTCACATGCCAGTGAGTACCTAAAGTATGACGGTAATGGAATGAGAGCACAGGGCAGATGAAGATACAAAAGAATGCGGGAACCCAAATGAAAACGAGTAATGGAAAGAAGAGAGAATTTGTCATTTACTTCAGTACTGACAGGAAATATGATTATGCTGTTTATTTCACAGAGAAGTTGCTAAGAAAAGTGTAGGAAGTGCATCACCATATTTTTATTTACAGGCACAAGAAATTATCGTTACAAAAAACGTTTAAGAGATGAGCTGGTTGAGTGCAGAACCACAAAAAATAACCTCACATCTCTGTTATCAATTTGAGTTTTGCGTCAGCAGTTGCAAACGACATCAGCAACAGATGTCCCAAACGTGTTCTGATACCACAATCGTAAGGAGAAAGGACACTAACGAATCAATCAGCTGATGTCTGTTTATTTAAAGTGTCCACCGGAAATCATTCTGAGATTATAAGTACATGCGGGCAATTGATTATACACTGAAGAGCCAAAGAAACAGGTACACGTGTCTAATATCGTGTAAGGCCTACGGGAGCACGCAAAAATGCCACAACACGACGTGGCACGGACTCGACTAACGTCTTAAGTAGTGCTGGAGGGAGCTGACACCATGAATCCTGCAGGGCTGTCCACAAATTCGTAAGAGTACGAGGCGGTGGAGATCTCTTCTGAACAGTACGCTGCAAGGCATCCCAGATATGCTCAATAATATTCATGTCTAGGGAGTCTGGTGACCAGTGGAAGTGTTTAAACTCAGAAGAGTGTTCCTGGACCCACTTTGTAGCAATTCTGGACGTCTGGAGCGTTGCACTGACCTGTTGGAATTGCCCAAGTCTATCGGAATGCAGAGTGGGCATGATGGATGCAGGTGATCACACAGAATGCTTACGTTCCTGTCACCTGTCAGAGTCGTATCTGGACGTTTCACTTCAACTGCATACGCCCCACACCATTACAGAGCCTCCTCCAGCTTGAACAGTCGCCTGCTGACATGCAAGGTCTATGTATTCATGATGTTATTTCCATACCCGTATATGTCCATCCGCTCGATGCAATTTGAAACGACACTTGTCCGACCAGGCAACGTGCTTCCACTCATCAACATTCCACTGTTGGTGTTGACAGGCCCAAGCGAGGCGTAAAGCTTTGTGTCGTGCAGTTATCAAGGGTACACGAGTGGGCCTTCGGCTAAGACAGCCCATATCGATTATGTTTCGTTGAATGGTTCGCACACTGACTCTTGTTGATGGCCCAACATTTTAATCTGCAGCAATTTCCGGAAGGGTTGCACTTCTGTTACGTTGGACGATTCTCTTCAGTCGTTGTTGGTCCCATTCTTGCAGGATCTTCTTCTGGCCACAGTGACGTCGGCGGTTTGATGTTTTACCGCGTTCCTGATATTCACGATACACTCGTGAAATGGTCGTACGGGAAAATCCCCACTTCATCACTACCTCGGAGATACTGTGTCAATCGCTGCTGTGCCGACTATAACAACACATCCAAAGTCACTTAAATCTTGATAACCTGCCATTGTAGCCGCAGTAACCGATCTAACAACTGCGACAGAAACTTGTTGTTTTCTATAGGCGTTGCCGAAAGCAGCGCTGTATCCTGCCTGTTTACATATCTTTGTATTTAAATAGGCATGCCGAGTGCAGTTTCTTTGGCGCTTCAGTGTAATAAGAGTGTACGGTGCTGTGAAATTTTCTGACAAAGTACATCAAGTGCTACACTGAGATTTACCAAGGGCCCAGTACCACATGGAAGCTATGAGCGTGTGGGTGTTATTCTGTCATTCTGCGCAACGGATTAATCTGAGATGTACCCTTTACCCTGTGGCTCCTGCAAGATGCAATTTCCACCCCCACACTACTACAGAAGTCAGACAGACGCTCCTAACGTTCTAAAGAGAAATGTCTGAAAAACTTTCAGCAATAAATATCTTCTGGTGTCGTCCGCTGTAAGGAAATGACACAAAAATTCACAAAATTTCTTACGTAACTAGTGGGATACATGAAACTAACGAAAATTATTATTTATTTATCTAAAATTCTGAGAAATCACAATGGCACTTTTAGTTATGAACTGAACAAGTTATTTCCGTGTTCTTTTCGGAATGTGAAGTTACCCCTTAAGGATAGGATTCGCTAATGAAATTTCTATTCAAAGTTTAAGATTGTTATTGATTTGGCAGAATGGCTGAGAGCCGTGTCTACTCAACTTGAATAATTATCCATTAGAATGTTGCTAGGTATGGTCGAGGCTGTCGCGTATGAAATGCAGTGAAGTGTACTGTTGTGGAGGAAATATGGGGCTCACAAGAGCTGTAGCGCACAATACTGTAAGCTGCGATGACTGCTGTCTGCGCCGCTTGCTGCTGACAAATAAGATAACTCTCGTTCTATCTGGATTGACTTTCGCCAATCAAACTCTCCCTACGCCTTGATGAAGTCAAGGACTCCTGTTTGCCCCTAGTCTAACTATTGGCGTGGTACACCGGTCAGATAACCAGTCCACCGTGATGCCACTCAAAAATTCGCTTGCAGGCATTTAACTACACTCCTGGAAATGGAAAAAAGAACACATTGACACCGGTGTGTCAGACCCACCATACTTGCTCCGCACACTGCGAGAGGGCTGTACAAGCAATGATCACACGCAAGGCACAGCGGACACACCAGGAACCGCGGTGTTGGCCGTCGAATGGCGCTAGCTGCGCAGCATTTGTGCACCGCCGCCGTCAGTGTCAGCCAGTTTGCCGTGGCATACGGAGCTCCATCGCAGTCTTTAACACTGGTAGCATGCCACGACAGCGTGGACGTGAACCGTATGTGCAGTTGACGGACTTTGAGCGAGGGCGTATAGTGGGCATGCGGGAGGCCGGGTGGACGTACCGCCGAATTGCTCAACACGTGGGGCGTGAGGCCTCCACAGTACATCCATGTTGTCGCCAGTGGTCGGCGGAAGGTGCACGTGCCCGTCGACCTGGGACCGGACCGCAGCGACGCACGGATGCACGCCAAGACCGTAGGATCCTACGCAGTGCCGTAGAGGACCACACCGCCACTTCCCAGCAAATTAGGGACACTGTTGCTCCTGGGGTATCGGCGAGGACCATTCGCAACCGTCTCCATGAAGCTGGGCTACGGTCCCGCACACCGTTAGGCCGTCTTCCGCTCACGCCCCAACATCGTGCAGCCCGCCTCCAGTGGTGTCGCGACAGGCGTGAATGGAGGGACGAATGGAGACGTGTCGTCTTCAGCGATGAGAGTCGCTTCTGCCTTGGTGCCAATGATGGTCGTATGCGTGTTTGGCGCCGTGCAGGTGAGCGCCACAATCAGGACTGCATACGACCGAGGCACACAAGGCCAACACCCGGCATCATGGTGTGGGGAGCGATCTCCTACACTGGCCGTACACCACTGGTGATCGTCGAGGGGACACTGAATAGTGCACGGTACATCCAAACCGTCATCGAACCCATCGTTCTACCATTCCTAGACCGGCAAGGGAACTTGCTGTTCCAACAGGACAATGCACGTCCACATGTATCCCGTGCCACCCAACGTGCTCTAGAAGGTGTAAGTCAACTACCCTGGCCAGCAAGATCTCCAGATCTGTCCCCCATTGAGCGTGTTTGGGACTGGATGAAGCGTCGTCTCACGCGGTCTGCACGTCCAGCACGAACGCTGGTCCAACTGAGGCGCCAGGTGGAAATGGCATGGCAAGCCGTTCCACAGGACTACATCCAGCATCTCTACGATCGTCTCCATGGGAGAATAGCAGCCTGCATTGCTGCGAAAGGTGGATATACACTGTACTAGTGCCGACATTGTGCATGCTCTGTTGCCTGTGTCTATGTGCCTGTGGTTCTGTCAGTGTGATCATGTGATGTATCTGACCCCAGGAATGTGTCAATAAAGTTTCCCCTTCCTGGGACAATTAATTCACGGTGTTCTTATTTCAATTTCCAGGAGTGTATAACTCTGTCTGTTCACACCGCACAATAAGTGTGGCGGCCATCACAGTGAACAATGCTTAATCACAAGGACTCAATATAGAGTTGCACTCCAATTCGATCTCGACAGAGGTTCTCTCCCAGTGAAGTACTGAGGAGAGACTTGTTCCTCGCTCTTTGAGTACACGCAGGAGCGCACATGCTCTCGTTACATGTTCTTGCACCAAGAGCGACAATGGAACGGCCTCTCTCCATGCCAGATGTGAGGGGGTATATCTTTTGGTCTCTTCCATTCCTCCTTCAGCCCAAGGCGTCAGGAATATCGTCTGCCAATCAGCATTGCTCTTCTAAAACGGGAGAATGACATTTCATT
The DNA here is from genome assembly GCF_021461385.2 of Schistocerca piceifrons. Taxonomy (NCBI): domain Eukaryota; kingdom Metazoa; phylum Arthropoda; class Insecta; order Orthoptera; family Acrididae; genus Schistocerca; species Schistocerca piceifrons. The sequence continues at coordinate 1,008,565,717 of NC_060138.1, forward strand.
TAAGGCGACCAATCCGGAAATCTGTAGCATCGGCGTTTGGCGTTTGCTGTCTCACTGTGAAAACCTCTGAAACTGCGTGCTATGTTCATAAAGAATGCGTAGGCTGTGTGCTCCAACACAATGTAGCGGAATTTGCTTTTAAGCCGAACACGGGGTTGTTCTGCCTTTCACTCGGGCAAACATTGTCTGTTCTACGGGTGGTCGCCGGGTGACATAGATAGGTTAACTCGTCCTCTGAAGGGACCAGCCCCAGGCATGCGGTTTGCCTCTCCTGAACTAAAAGCCCCTGCGACCATCGTGTCTTGAATGTGTGTGTAGGCCAACCTCGAGTATTTCAATCTCGGTGCGCACTTGCGATTTACTAGTTATTTGTATATTGTATACATGAATACATACAACACTGACTATCTTATCGAGTCTGGTTTTGAATGAAGCGTCTTGATGTGTGGAATATGATTGTGAGGGCGGAATATGTAAGCAATGAAGGTCAGGAGACCACGACGTCTTACAAAGCCATAAGCAGCAACTGACCAGGCCTGACTGACAACCGGCCTTCATATAGTTCTGCCAGTTTTTATAATCTCCAAACTCAACTGAAGCTGTCATGCATACCAAGCATGACCAACACGAGCCTTTACAACCGTTAAACCAAAACAAGAAATGTTGTATGTTCTAAATGGTTGCTGTCATTGTTATGGTCTTCACTCCAAAGACTGCTCTGATGCAGCTCTCCATGCTACTCTATCCAGTGCAAGCGTCTTCATTTCCAAGCAATTACTGCAACCTATATCCCTCTGAATCTGCTTACTATATTCATCTCTAGGTCCACCTCTAAGATCTTTACCCTCCACGCTTCTAAATTGGTGATCCCTTAATGCCTCAGAATGTGTCCTATCAACCGATTCCTTCCTCTAGTCAGGTTGTACCACAAATTTCTCTTGTCGCCTGTTTTAGTCAGAACCTCCCCATTAGATATGTGATGTACCCATATAATTTTCAGCATTCTTCTGTAGCACCACATTTCAAAATCTTCTATTCTCTTCTTGTCTAAACCGTTTATCGCCCATGTTTCACTTCCATATAGGGCTGCAATCCATACAAATACTTCCAGAAAGAATTTCCTGGTACTTACGTCTATATTCGATATTAACAAATTTCTTTTCTTCAGAAACGCTTTTCTCACCATTGTCAATCTACTTTTTATATGCACTCTACATCGACCATCATCAGTCATCTTGCTCCCCAAATACCAAAACGCATATACTACTTTAAGTGTCTCATGTCCTAGTCTATTTCCCTCAGCATCACCTGATTTAATTCGACTACTATCAAAAAAATGATTCAAATGACTCTGAGCACTATGGGACTTAACATCTTAGGTCATCAGTCCCCTAGAACTTAGAACTACTTAAAGCTAACTAACCTAAGGACATCACACACATCCATGCCCGAAGCAGGATGCGAACCTGCGACCGTAGCGGTCGCGCGGTTCCAGACTGAAGCGCCTAGAACCGCTCGGCCACTATGGCCGGCCGACTACTATCCTCGTTTTGCTTTTGCTGATGTTCATCCTCCTTTCAATAAACTACCCATTCTGTTCTACTTCTCTCCCAACTCCTTTGCTGGCAGAATCAAAATATCATCGGCAAACCTAAAAGTTTTTATTTCCTCTCAGTGTACTTTAATTTATGTTCCAAATTTCTCTTTTGTATCCTTTACGACTGGCTCATTGTACGGATTGAATAATGTTGGGGTTAGGCTACAACCCTGTCTCAACCCCTTCTCAACCACTCCTTCCCTTTCGTGTCCCTCGACTCTAATAAGTGACTACTGGCTTCTGTACAAACTGTAAACAGCCTTTCCTCCCTGTATTTTATCCGTGCCACCGTCAGAATTTGAAGGAGTGTATTCCAGCCAACAGTGTCCAAAGCCTTCACCAAGTGTGCAAATGCTATAAACGTAGGTTTGCCTTTCCTTAACCGATCTCCTATGAGCGGTCGTAGAGTCAGTATTGCTTCGCGCGTTTCTTCATTTCTCCGGAATCCAAACTGATCTTCCCCGACGTCGGCCGCCGCTACTTTTCCCACTCTTCGGTAAAGGATTTGTGTTAGTATTTTCCAGCGGTGGCTTTTAAACTAATAGTTCAGTAATTTTCTCACCTCTCAACACCCTCTTTCTTTGGAATTATATTATTCTTAAAGTCTGAGGGTATTTCACCTGTCTGAGACATCTCGCTCATCAGATGGAAGAGTTTTTTCATGGCTGGCTCTCCCAAGGCCATCAGTAGTTCTACTGGAATTTTGTCTACTCTTGGGGCCTTGTTTCGACTCAAGTCCTTCCATGCTGTGTGAAATTCTTCTCGCAGTGTCATATCGCCCTTCTCATCTTTATCTTCGCTCGACGAAAGATCCGTACCCAAAGACTGGAAAGTTGAGCAGGTCACACCAATATTCAAGAAAGGTAGTAGGAGTAATCCGCTAAATTACAGGCTCAGATCGTTATCGTCGATATGCAGCAGGATTTTAGAACATATATTGTGTTCGAAAATAATGAATTACCTCGAAGGAAACGGTCTATTGACACACAGTCATCGTTGGTTTAGAAAACATCGTTCCTGTGAAACACACCTAGCTCTTTATTCACATGAAGTGTTGAGTGCTATTGACAAGGGATTTCAGATCGATTCCGTATTTCTGGATTTCCGGAAGGCTTTGACCACACAAGCGGCTCGTAGTGAAATTGCGTGCTTATGGAATATCGTCTCAGATATGTGACTGGATATATGATTTCCTGTCAGAGAGGTCACAGTTCGGAGTAATCGACGGAAAGTCATCGAGTAAAACAGAAGTGATTTCTGGCGTTCTCCAAGGTAGTGTTACAGGCCCTTTGCTGTTCCTTGTCTATATAAACGATTTGGGAGACAATATGAGCAGCCGTCCTCGTTTTTTTTGCAGATGAAACTGTCGTTTATCGACTAATAAAGTCATCAGAAGATAAAAACAAACTGCAAAACGATTTAGAAGAAATATCAGAATGGTGCGAAAAGTGGCAGTTGACCTTAAATAACGAAAAGTGTGAGGTCATCCACATGAATGATAAAAGGAACTCGTTAAATTTCGGTTACACGATAAATCTGTGTAGTCTAAAAGCCGTAAATTCAACTAAATATCTAAGTATTTCAATTACATTGGAAGGAACACATAGAAAATGTTGTGGGGAAGGCTAACCAAAGACTGCGTTTTATTGGCAGAACATTTAGAAAATGTAACAGACCTACTCAGGAGACTGCGTACGCAACGCTTATCCGTCTTGTTTTAGAATACTGCCGCGCGGTATGGGATCCTTACCAGATGGGACTGACGGAGTATATCGAAAAAGTTCAAAGAAAGGCAGCACGTTTTGTATTATCGCGAAATATGGGAAAGAGTGTCAAAGAATTGATGCAGGATTTGGGATGGACATCATCAAAAGAAAGGCGTTTTTCTCGTTGCGACGGAATGTTCTCACGAAACTCCAATCGCCAACTTTCATCTCCGAATGCCAAAATATTTTGTTGACACCGACTTACATAGGAAGGAACGATCACCAACATAAAATAAGGGAAATCAGAGCTCGTACGGAAGATATAGGTGTTCGTTCTTTCCACGCGCTATACGAGATTGGAATAATAGAGAATTGTGAAGGTTGTTCGATGAACCCTCTGCCAGGCACTTAAATGTGATTTGCAGAGTATCCATGTAGATGTAGATGTAGATGTAGATGTAGATGTAGATGTACGTCCTCTTCTATTTTCATAATATTGCCTCAAGTACATCTTCCTTGAACAGGCCCTCCATATACTCCTTACACCTTTCTGCTTCCCTTCTCTGGTTAGAACTGGTTTTCTACCTGATCTCTTAATTTCATACAGGTGGTTGTCTTTTCTCCAAAAGTCTCTTTAATTTTCCTGTAGGCAGTATCTATCTTAACGCTTCTACATCCTTACATTTGTCCTCTAGCCATTCCTGCTTAGCCATTTTGCTCTTCCTGTTGATCTCAATTTTTAGACGTGTGTATTCCCTTTCGTCTGTTTCGTTTATTGCAATTTTATATTTTCTCCTTTCATCGATTAAATTCAATATCTCTTGTGTTACCGTAGGATTTCTAGTAGCCTTCGTCTTTTTATCTACATGATCCTTTGCTGCCTTCCCTATTTTATCACCCAAAGCTATTCATTCTTCTCCTACTGTATTATTCTTCCCTGTTCTTGTCAATTGTTCTAAATGGTAAACATAGCTATATGACGAGACAGCGACTACCTGCATGGAGGCCTAATTGTTACGTAGATCAGCAGTAACCTTCCTTACGTTTCAATGTCATATGTATACAGAGTGTCCCAGAAATGTTGCGACAAACTGCAAGAGCTTGTAGACGATGTCTTGAGGAACAAATCGAGGATAGGAAACGGCGTCTGAAAACGTCATCCGATGATGCTACAGAGCGTCGAAAATATAGGCGCACACGCCACTAGGCCATCACTTCAGCAGCAAAAGTGACTTTGTACACTGACGGACCATAGGCGAAACGTCTCGTAGTGTTGTTGGCTATTCAGTGATCGCGACTGATTGCCATGGACTCTCGTGGAATAAGTGAAGCTACTGCTGCAAAGAAAGGCCTTGTTTCCTATGAATGCTATGTTCCGTTGCATCGGTGGATGACGGTTTCGGACATGGATCGCATCTGAAGTTTATTTGTCTCCTGAAACCCTCTAAAATCTCCAGAATTTGTCAGTGTATGGGAGAAATATAAACTGCAGGCGGAAACCCCTATGATCCGTCAGTGTTCAAAGTCAGGTTTCCTGCTGAAGGGGTGGCGTAGTGGCAGGCGCTGACGCCTATAACTTCGACGCTCGGTAGCGTCGTTGATTGACGTTTCTGGACACCGGTTCCTATCCTGAATTTGTTCCTCAAGTCACCCTCTACAAACTATGTCGCAAAATTTCAGAGATACCCGGTGTACGTCATGGTTGATGTCATATGTTCATAAATAGGGTGACTGAGAAAGAAATGGGAGGATGGTTTCTACGCTGAAGTTATGCACCACAGTTGGCATGAAACTCTGAAAATGAATTATGAAGGAGGAAGTGGCGGTAAAATTTCCTGCGTTTCACTGTCGTGGAACTACCGCTCAACATTTCAGCTTTCTTATTCAACACACCGTTCGCTGTTGTTTGGAATTGTTAAACCATGACCCTACAATCGAGTAAGCAGTATTTGTCATAAAAATTTTGTTTTTATTCAGGTGGCACAATATGTGGTTATTTGATTTCATTCTTTTTATTAGAGTAAAGTATAGACTGCAATACTGTTACGACTCCACAGTTATGGACCCAAGGAAAGTTCTCATCCAATTTTCCGTCAGCTGCTCGTTCCTCTCCAAAGTGCCGGCCGCCATCCAGAGTCGTAAAATTTACTGTCGCAGCAACTGGATTGTGGCCTGCAAGCTAGTAACTCCCGCTCTCCTGTCACCCCCGATCGTCTGCACGCCACGTCCACGCTTGGAGCAGTGACGCAGACCACGGAAATGTTGCAAACTAAAATATCAGATATTCTTTGTACTACTTCACGTCAAAGTGAGCTCTGAATCAAACGCTTTGGCTATCAGCGCTGAAAGACGGCTCCCAAGCTCATAGGAGAAGCTAAGCCAAAAAGATATATGAACAAGATAAAAAAAATTCTTTTAACTTAACTACTGAGATATTAATGAAATACTGTAGTAACAATTTAAAACAGTGACATAGTTAAGAAGCAAAAGATAACTGAAGCATTTAAGTCTGTTGTTTGAAATTGTAAAATTCTACTGTAGAAAATTTGCTATGGGGGAGGTCAGTAATTTAGAAAGAGGAAGGTTCAGACATCTTATATCAGTGACGTATTCTCAGCAGACAAATGAAATTCAGAACCATTGTTACAGCGTTAAGAGCAGTAACAAAATCGTCCTTCCAGCGAGTTCTTGAATCTCCAGGAGTTGTTTTACAAGATGGGGTTAGTTTCTTCCTTTAAGTGGCACAGTAAACGGCAGCCATATTTACTTCTGAGGCCATTACGCACCGATCATTGCAGCACAGAAATTACGATCTGTATTCCGTGTGGAGTCTCGACACGGTACCTGTATGGTCAGTGGTGGAAGTTTCAGTTGGGACCGGAGGCAACGACCCTCCATCGCCGGGCTGCGCTATTACGTCCAACTAGCTGATATCACTGCCAGGTATCTCGCTCACAGAGTGGCGACCTTCCTCCTCTTGCCCTCTTCCGCCTACTTCTGTCAAAAAGAGCCAGCTCCGTATCTCTGCCACCACTCCTCTGCCACCACTACTCTGCCACCAATCCACTGCCACCAATCATCTGCCACCAATCCCCTGCCACCAATCCTCTGTCACGAATCCTCTGCCACGAATCCTCTGCCACGAATCCTCTGCCACGAATCCTCTGCCACGAATCCTCTGCCACCAATCCTCTGCCACCACCATGATGGTGCTTCACTCTGCTTGTTACGTTAATATTTAAGGTCATTGCTTGGTTCAGAGTAGTGCAAAAATTTAATCGTTATTCTTATTACATGAAATAAATAAATACTGTATTGTTCAGAAGGGACCGCCAAATGAAACCGAGAGAGATGGAAGAAAGTAAGTAAACTTTTTATTATTTCAAAAGTAATTGCCATTAGTGTTACTACATTTATCCCACTGTGAGACAAGACGGGTCATTGCCTGCAAGGAAAAAAAGTTTGCAGTTGCCTGTGAAACAACTATTATACCCAACCGTGCACCTATTCGTCCAATGTGGGCCGAAGTGGCCGTGCGGTTAAAGGCGCTGCAGTCTGGAACCGCAAGACCGCTACGGTCGCAGGTTCGAATCCTGCCTCGGGCATGGATGTTTGTGATGTCCTTAGGTTAGTTAGGTTTAACTAGTTCTAAGTTCTAGGGACTAATGACCTCAGCAGTTGAGTCCCATAGTGCTCAGAGCCATTTGAACCATTATTTATTCGTCCAATGCAAATCGGTAGTCGCGAATGTTTTTCTTCAGGGCTCCTAAAATACGGACGTCACATGGGGAGAAAATGTTCAAATGTGTGTGAATTCTTAAGGAACGACATTGCTGAGGTCATCGGTCCCTAGACTTACACACCACTTAAACTAACTTTAACTTACACTAAGGACAACATAGACATCCATGCTCGAGGGAGGACTCGAAGCTCGGGCGGAGGGTCCGCGCGATTCGAGACATGGCGCTTTTAACCGCGCCGCCACACCGCGCGGCTACTTGGGGAGAAAATTTGTGGAAAGTTCCCATGGGACCACACTGCTGAGGTCATCGGTCCCTAGGCTTGCACACTACTTAATCTAGCTTTAACTTACGCTAAGGACAACACACACACGTATGCCCGAGGGATGGCTCGAATCTCCGACGGGAGGAGCCGCGCGAACCGTGGCAATGCGCCAAAGATCTCGCGGCTAACATGGGGAGAGATCGGGCTGTATGGAGAAACTTCTGCAACATAATCGAAACAACCTTGGCAGCTAGTGGACGGGCATCATCCAGGATAGTTCCTAATCGTTTGGAATTGATGGCGCGCTTCAGTTTTTGAGAAGTATCAACGTACAGCCGTGCATAATTGTGGCACCCTGTACCAGAAAGTCAATGAAGAGTGAGACCTTGCAGTCAAAGAAATAGGTCATAATGACTTTCTCGCAGCCGGTTGTTTCGAATACGCTGCAAGAGTCTCGCTGGTAAGCCCTTACGCCGGCCGGAGTGGCCGAGCGGTTCTAGGCGCTACAGTCTGGAACTGCGCGACCGCTACGGTCGCAGGTTCGAATCCTGCCTCGTGCATGGATGTGTGTGATGTCCTTAGGTTAGTTAGGTTTAAGTAGTTCTAAGTTCTAGGGGACTGATGGCCTCAGTAGTTGAGTCCCATAGTGCTCAGAGCCATTTGAGCCAAGCCCTTACACGTGCTCACACTCCCGATCTTTCCCCATGGGATGTCCAGATTTTTGGAGTCCTGAAGCAAGACATTTACAGCCGCCGATTTCCTTCGGACGAAGATGTGTACGCCTGGGTACAATCATAGTTCGTAGGCAACCGCAAAACTTTTCCACGAAGGTACTGACCGTTGTGTCTCTCACAGTGGGACAAATGTATTACCAGTTACGGCAATTACTTTTGAAATAGTAAACATTTTACTCATTGTTTTTTCATCTGACTCGCTGACTCGTTTTCATTTGACTGCCCCTTATGACAATAATCTACTAGCATAAAAGCTTGCAAATACACTCCTGGAAATTCAAATAAGAACACCGTGAATTCATTGTCCCAGGAAGGGGAAACTGTATTGACACATTCCTGGGGTCAGATACATCACATGATCACACTGACAGAACCACAGGCACATAGACACAGGCAACAGAGCATGCACAATGTCGGCACTAGTACAGTGTATATCCACCTTTCGCAGCAATGCGGGCTGCTATTCTCCCATGGAGACGATCGTAGAGATGCTGGATGTAGTCCTGTGGAACGGCTTGCCATGCCATTTCCACCTGGCGCCTCAGTTGGACCAGCGTTCGTGCTGGACGTGCAGACCGCGTGAGACGACGCTTCATCCAGTCCCAAACATGCTCAATGGGGGACAGATCCGGAGATCTTGCTGGCCAGGGTAGTTGACTTACACCTTCTAGAGCACGCTGGGTGGCACGGGATATATGCGGACGTGCATTGTCCTGTTGGAACAGCAAGTTCCCTTGCCGGTCTAGGAATGGTAGAACGATGGGTTCGATGACGGTTTGGATGTACCGTGCACTATTCAGTGTCCCCTCGACGATCACCAGTGGTGTACGGCCAGTGTAGGAGATCGCTCCCCACACCATGATGCCGGGTGTTGGCCCTGTGTGCCTCGGTCGTATGCAGTCCTGATTGTGGCGCTCACCTGCACGGCGCCAAACACGCATACGACCATCATTGGCACCAAGGCAGAAGCGACTCTCATCGCTGAAGACGACACGTCTCCATTCGTCCCTCCATTCACGCCTGTCGCGACACCACTGGAGGCGGGCTGCACGATGTTGGGGCGTGAGCGGAAGACGGCCTAACGGTGTGCGGGACCGTAGCCCAGCTTCATGGAGACGGTTGCGAATGGTCCTCGCCGATACCCCAGGAGCAACAGTGTCCCTAATTTGCTGGGAAGTGGCGGTGCGGTCCCCTACGGCACTGCGTAGGATCCTACGGTCTTGGCGTGCATCCGTGCGTCGCTGCGGTCCGGTCCCAGGTCGACGGGCACGTGCACCTTCCGCCGACCACTGGCGACAACATGGATGTACTGTGGAGACCTCACGCCCCACGTGTTGAGCAATTCGGCGGTACGTCCACCCGGCCTCCCGCATGCCCTCTATACGCCCTCGCTCAAAGTCCGTCAACTGCACATACGGTTCACGTCCACGCTGTCGCGGCATGCTACCAGTGTTAAAGACTGCGATGGAGCTCCGTATGCCACGGCAAACTGGCTGACACTGACGGCGGCGGTGCACAAATGCTGCGCAGCTAGCGCCATTCGACGGCCAGCACCGCGGGTCCTGGTGTGTCCGCTGTGCCGTGCGTGTGATCATTGCTTGTACAGCCCTCTCGCAGTGTCCGGAGCAAGTATGGTGGGTCTGACACACCGGTGTCAATGTGTTCTTTTTTCCATTTCCAGGAGTGTATATACACAGTACTTAACCTAAATTATGGCTCAAATGGCTCTTAGCACTATGGGACTTAACATCTGAGGTCATCAATCCCCTAAAACCTAGAACTACTTAAACCTAACTAACCTAAGGACATCACACACATTCATGCCCAAGGCAGGATTTGAACCTGCGACCGTAGCAGTCACACGGTTCCAGACTGAAGCGCCTAGAACCGCTCTAACCTAAATTACCCTAAGGACAAACACACACATCCATGCCCGAGGGAGGACTCGAACCGCCACCGGGATCAGCCGCGCAGTTCATGACTGAAGCGCCCTAGACTGCTCGGCTAATCCCGCGCAGCTATATATATATATATATATATATAATCTGAATTTGCCTCTCAGGTCTTCACACTAACCCCAACATCTCTCTGTGTGCTGCGTAAAAGGCTCCATAGCATCCATATTTGTGACCTCCAACACTACTGGACAATACCTGGCAACTATTGAAAAAAGTTGTTTCAGGTGTAGCAGAACCACTGCAACCGTATTACTTGCTTTACATCCATGCGAATCAGACCGGTTTGTGTTGACAACGATGCTGAGTGGATCTCTGAACTATGACGTGTTGTTTTCAGGCCAGTATCTGAGGATGCTCTCATTTGTAGAGTGATCTATTAATGAAGCATATAACATGCAAACTATAGCGGTTAATCTGAACATTAATTACAGACGATTGCAGTGTTCTCTACAGGGAAAGCTTTCGTTTGCTGTGGAACATCAGAGTTCGATGATCCCCATGCTGGAAGAAAACTTATGATAAAGTAGAATAATAATACCGATAAAGACGTTAGGTTATATAATGTAGGCTTTCACGGCCAGCGTTTACTTCAGCTAAAACTGACAGCCTGTGACGCCATGGTCGATATATAAAATTATTTGCCGACGTATCGTCTCTGACTGCGGCAGACATTTTCGAAGGTAAAACGGTAACTGCCGTTCAAACCTCCGAAAACATTTCCTTGGAGTTGGAGGTGAAACTTCAGGAAATAGGTTTATAAATCGACGACGGCCTCTCAGCCCAGAAGTTTTAACTGAAGTGAAAAAAGGTCTTAGGATTGACACACAACATGGTTCCGAGTGATCTTACATCGCTGCTGACAATGTAACGTATAATCGTAGTGTGCGTTTTCGAGGATCGCTCCCTTACTGAGGCGTAGCTAGTACAGCCGCTGCACCCCATGCTGCCACCGCAATACAATAGTATTGCAGTCTCCCCGCTGTGTCTGGGCGAGTGGGCCAGCCTGTTGACTTGCAGATAGCGTAGCCCTCCCATCGACAAGTCGCTTTCCGTCAGCACAAGGCCGCGTGCCGCCGTCTCCCTGCCGATAGCTTGGAAGAGGAATGATCCCCAGCCGAGGCACGCTCGTAGCCACCTTCCGCACAATGGATAGCAGCTGCGTCTGTGGACACCGCGTAACGTCCCCATAGAAAAATTTTATGAATTACTGTGCTGATAAACCTCTTACGTTATCTGATTTTCAAACAGCTGAGCAGAACTGAACGTACTCAGACATTTCTCTCTTTACTTATTCTGATCAACACTAAACTGACACACAATATTTTTAGCGCAACGCAGTCTGACTTTCAATAATCCCTACAAAAGAATGGCCCTGACTAACAATAACCTATACGTTTCATGAATCTCTTACCTCACAAAATCTTCGTTACTCGAACTACTGCAATACAGCGAGCGCCAATACTGCGAGCAAAATAAAGGTTTCTAACTACTGAAGGCACTAACTACTGAAAGGCATAGTTAGCAAATGAAAGATTTTGATAGAGAACAAACAATGTATTTACCTTAATAGTGTTCAAAAGTCATCATATATATACATCAGTTCATGATATCCAGTATTTAAAATTTACTATTTCTGATGGACACACGTCCAGATCGTCTGCTTTCAAAATTCTGCCATCTCTCTCCCCACTTCCACCACTGCTGGCGGCTCACCTGCAACTGCGCAACGCTACGCGCTGTTCACATCCAACTGCCCAACACTACAATAGCAAATATTCCAACAATGCAAACCAGCCAGAGACTTCACACAGCACAGTCAGTGATTTTCATATATTGCGCTACTTGGCGTTACCAAAATAAAAACCTAAACAGCCTCAGCCACAGACTTCACACAGCACAGTCAGTGATTTTCATATAGAGCGCTACGTGGCGTTACCAACATAAAAACCTAAACAGCCTACTTACATAGCCCCCATGCTCCCCACAAAAAATTTTACAAATTGTTTTGGGCATTGGCCAATAATGGTGTGATAAAATTTTTCATAATTACAATAACAAAGATATCAAATGCACACACTTATTGATGCAATTTTGGTCAAAAGCAAAAATTGTTCTCATAAAGACAGTCCTGATCATTCATCACAATAGTAATCACAGTTTTCTTTTTTTTTTTTGAAAGTCTGAGCAGAAAAACAAAATGCACACGGAAGTAGTGGATTTCCATGCAGTCTTGATGAAGTCACATACTGCACACAGCACAGTCAGTGATTTTCATATAGAGCGCTACGTGACGTTACCAACATGAAAACCTAAACAGCCTACTTACAACCGTAATTGTCTCATGGACACATAAAAGGATACCTCCTCTGCAGCGAATGTTGCACACAGGACTGCCTGTGTTAGTGTACTTCACTTCTGTCACTTTCATCGTATTACGGACGCGTGAAAATTTTCTTGATTTATGAAGTAACATGCAGCCTGGAAGATTCAATGAGAAAAGAAGTGGGACACTGAAGTTCAAAATGGTTCAAATGGCTCTGAGCACTATGGGACTTAACTTCTGAGGTCCTCAGTCCCCTAGACTTAGAACTACTTAAACCTAACTAACCTAAGGACATCACACACATCCATGCCCGAGGCTGAATTCGAACCTGCGACCGTAGCGGTCGCGCGGTTCCAGACTGTAGCGCCTAGAACCGCGTCACTGAAGTAGTCAGGAACAATGAGATACATTTGAAGTTGTCTGAGGCTATAGATACTGCACTAAATAAAAACCATAGTAGGCAGTTCACGTGAAGAGAAATGGGCATCTCTAAAAAGTTCACTCACGTAGGATGGACTCACACAGACATAGATAGAATGAAGATAACACCGAAGAAACCCTGGTTGACAGAAGAAATACTTGGAGTGATCGATGAAAGAAGAAAGTACAGAAATGATCAGGGAAGGACAGGAATACACTAATATAAATCCATTGGGGAGGAAGTAAATGAGAACTGTATGAAAGCCAGGACGAAATGGCTGCAGGATAGATGTGAAGAAATCGAAAAAGAATTGGTTGTGCTGAGGATTGACCCAGCATATATAGTAAAGTCAAAACAAACTTCGGTGAGATTGAAAGCATGAGTTGTAACATTAAAAGTGCAGTAGGAATTCCGCTGCTAAACGCAGAGGAGAGAGCTGATATGTGGGAAGATTACTTTGAAGACTTCTTTCAGGAAGACACGGAGGATCCAGTATTAGAGCAAAAATTTGAAAGGGCTCAAGATGACTTGAAATAAAGCAGAAGGAATAGACAGCAATCCATCAGAATTTCTAAGATCATTGGCGGGGAAGTGGCAACTAAGGGACAATTCAAGTTGATGCATAGACTATTCGAGTGTGGAGACATACCATGAGACTTTGCGAAAAATATCATCGACACAATCCCGAAGACAGCAGATAAGAGCAAGGAATACCGCAGAATCAGGGAGACAACCATACATTCAAGTGGCCGACAAGACTTATACAAAGTAGAATGGAAAATGAAATTGAAGATCTGTTACAAGGCGATCTGCTTGGCCTTCGAAAAGACAAGAGTAGCAGAGAGACATTGTAACATTGCGGTGGATGATGGAAACAAGACACGTTCATAGCATTTTTAGACCTGGAAAAAAGCGTTTGACAGTGGGAATTGCTGCAACGTATTCGAAATTCTGAGAAAAATAGGAGAAGTTTTAGGGAAGGACGGAATACAGTATGTGCAAGAACGAAGACGGAACAGTAAGAATGGTAGACCAAGAACTATGTGCTTGGATTAGAAAGAGTCTAAGACAAGGTCGTAGTCCTCCACCTATATTGTTCAATCCGTATATCGAAAAAGCAATCACCACCTCACCCTCTCTCCATCCATCTCCTTCTCCCTTTCTCTCTGTTCGTCTTCTCCTCCCCTCTCCCTATTCATCTCCTCCCCTTTCTGTTCTATGTCCATCTCCTCCTCACCCCTCACTCTGCCCATCTTCTTCTCTCTCTATTCTCTATTTCCCCCCTCCCTATTCGTATCTGTCTCCTCCTCCTATATGTGCGTATTTCCTCTTTCCACTTGCTTTCTGACCACCTCCTCGTCCTCCCTTCTCTCTCTGCATGTTAACCCTAATAAGAGGCTGGTGGTACTTACTCTTAAAGTATTTCTTTCCAGTCTCTAAGTAATATGTGCACCAAATTTAATTGAAACGTTCCAAGGATTTCGGATGAGCTTTTTGCCGGTGGCTTTGCTCGCATAAAACAATCAAGACCATTTGGTAGGTACCGAAAGGCTTAGAATGGCCGACATCATTCCAGAATATTCCACAACGTTCACGACTGTTCTGGAATAGCGTACAATGTTCTGTGATATTCCGGGATGTTACCTAACATTTTAGAATCTTCCAGACTATTCTCAAACATTCAAAAACATTCCGGATCATTGTGGAACATTCAAAAACATTTTGGGATACTGTGGAATGCTCTCGAATAGTTTCCAACGTTGTGGAGTGTTTTCGAGTACTATAGAATGTTTTGGAATGATTTGGAATATTCTACAAATGTATAGTGGGCGGAACTTCCCAGCCCTTACATCTTTAAAAGCACAGTCTTCAGATAAAAAAGGGAACATTCTTCATGGCTAGGGATAGAGGACTGGTACACGTTTTGTGAATTTTAGCTGCACGCACATTGTACATTTACTTATATATATATATATATATATATATATATATATATATATATATATATATATATATATATATATATATATATTATTAATTAAGAATAGGCGCCGAACTGTATCGTGAATGGCATATGTGTCGGCGGGAAAGGGGGAGGGAGGCGTAGGTTCAAATGTTCAAATGTGTGTGAGATCTTATGGGACTTAACTGCTAAGGTCATCAGTCTATAAGCTTACACACTACTTAACCTAAATTATCCTAAGGAAAAACACACACACTCATACCCGAGGGAGGACTCGAACCTCCTCCGGGATCAGCGGAGGCGTAGGGATGCGGTCGTGTACCTCTCACGGAAGGACAGGTTTCACTTACTAAACTCTCTTCTCTGGGATTGGGGAACGTTTTCGCTTCACATACTCTGTTGCGAAGGGTGTATCATATGACATACTATTCGAAAGATCATCATCATTGTGGACCATATAATTCCGTAAATAAGATAATAGGTCTTTATTTCATATATGATCAAAGAAATTGTGTAAAGTATGAATGAAACTGACAGGTCGTTATTTGTTTGCAGGTAGTAGGAGACTCTCAATCTTAGTGGGTGCGGAGTACTCGCTAACAGAGTGAGCCTGGCGTCGCGAGAGGAACACATTCAAACCAGTGGTAAGTGAGAGAAGAGTATCGGCAGAGTAGAAATGTGAGTCAGATGTGCCGATGATGAATTCATACTGTTTTTTTCTAAATATTAGCTATAATGCTACAATGTATGGGTAACTATCGAAGTTTCATATATCAACCAGCTAAAGAATCATAGTAAAATATTTAGTTATGAAGCCTCGTCTGATTATAGTTGCAGATATGTGGCTGTCAGATAAATATTATAAACGTATTTTCCACTGCTTAAGATTGAAAGTAACTTGTCACAGCATGTAATTGTGCATTTCCCTTTCCTTGTCATAGCGCATAGGTGAGGAGACGTTGATTACTGGTATTTTAACCACGACTGCTGGTCTCGCGCACTCCCTAGCTGGGACTGGTTCGATAACCTCTCAATACCATGTTTTATATCGACATCTTTCTTGAGGTCTTCTCTGATTACGAGTGGCAGAGGTCATGCTCGAAAACATTTTTGAGTTGTGTACATAGTAACGATAAGTAACGATAGCAGCATGACTTGTATATATTGGTTTTATTTATACACAACCGGTTTCTGTGTTGCTATAGGCCATCTTCAGGCATTTCTGTGACTTTGAGTGATGTTAGATTACAATGGAAATCATCTCCAGACCTTTTATAGAAGGTTCAGAAATCATCGGCGTCCGCAAGATTTTTTGACCTCTGCCGAGTATCTGGGTGCAGCTGAAGGACAGCTTGCATGTGCTAAATGCCCGCCGAAGAGCATATTTTACTAACAAACCAGTCTTCACAAAAGCATGAGTTACTTTTCATTCAGACAGCATACACAAAATTCTGGTTGGAGATACATGTCCTCTAGACCATATGCTACGGTTTGATGTTCACTCTTCCACGAAATTTGTTCTCATAATATTACGATTAATTTTACTGTCTGTCTTTGTAATAAATCTTCCGTAGGGTAAATCTGAGCCAGTTAGTAGCTGCTGTAAATGGTTTTCAAATATATATAGCTGGTGCTCTGTGTCAGAATTCCATCTTCATTATAAGGCACTGAACCATGCAGTTGATTGCTCTTGTCTCAATTTTGTAATATTTAACTTCCTGGCAGATTAAAACTGTGTGCCCGACGGAGACTCGAACTCGGGACCTTTGCCTTTCGCGGGCAAGTGCTCTACCATCTGAGCTACCGAAGTACGACTCACGGCCGGTACTCACAGCCTTACTTCTGCCAGTATCTCGTCTCCTACCTTCCAAAATTTACAGAAGCTCTCCTGCTTTGGAAGGTAGGAGACGGGATACTGGCAGAAGTACAGCTGTGGGTACCGGGCGTGAGTCGTGCTTCGGTATGAATGCAGTAATTCATGAATGCAATTATCTGTCACCTTATTTATGTCATTTCATTGTAGTCATTTTTGTTACTGTTTCTAGTGAATAAAAGAAAAAAAAAAAGATGGTAGAGCACTTGCCCGCGAAGGCAAAGGTCCCGAGTTCGAGTCTCGGTCGGGCACACAGTTTTAATCTGCCAGGAAGTTTCATATCAACGCACACTCAGCTGCAGAGTGAAAATCTCATTCTGGTTTGTAATATTTAGTTTGCTCGGAGGTGCATGTCTACAATCCTTGCACACACTGAAATCTCACTTTCACACTATCGCAATACTCTCCCAGAGAAGCCAAGACAACGGCACTGTCTATTGATAAAGTGGAGATCTTCTGCGCCATTTTGTATCTCCAGCAGCGTGCTATGGTACAGGGATCCGAATGTGTTCCAGAACTGTAGACATGCACCTGTAGACAAACTAAATATTAATTAAATTATTTTTGAGGTGGCAATTAAAACTGTATGACTGCCCCTCATCAGCTCCCTTGACCCTCCACTATTGACGTTATGTACAACAGGTTTAAGGACGATGCGAATTGTACGAAATTGCAGTGCCTATGTTATTGAGAAGTACGATTTAGCACTGCAGCGACTACAGACGGCAAGAAATACACAAAATGTGTTTGCAGTTGCGAATATGAATCCTCTTCGGCTGTATACTGGAATGACAACAATGGAAATTTATGCCAGATCGGGACTTGAACCAGGATATGGCGCTTTACGGGAGCGGTCGCTTTAACCGCCTTAGCCATCCGATCACAAATATCGGCTGGACCCAAGCTCCCATATGTCGTCGTCCATGTGACGCAACCTACACTCGTACGTTAAGTATAATGCCGTCCAAGAAGGAAAAATTTGTTGAGAGTCGAGGGCCTTTTATTGACGAACAAATACGAAATAACAATGCATGTGTTATTAAGAAGTACGATGCAGTATGGAAGTCTGGGTCTGGATGTCATTCGTGATCGTAAAATGCGAAATCTGGCGTCCAGTCTTGGTCCGGAACAAACATCGCTGTCATGATTCCAATATGCAGCCGAAAGTGGTTCTTATTGCAATTGCGAATTCATGTCCTGTATTTCTTGACGTCTGTAGTCACTGTAGTGACTGTTCCTACTCCAAACCATGTACGTCCGAAGGCACTACCGTTTCGCATTTATTCGCCAATACCAGGCCCCGACTCTCAATAAATATGTCCTTCCTAGACCAGAAATAAGTGACGCCCGAGAGCGACACACAGACGACGACATATGGTAGTTTGTGTCCGGCCGTGATTTGTGATCGGATGGCTAAATCGGTTAAGGTGGTCCCTCGTGTAAACCGGTTCGAGTCACGGTACGGCACATATTTTCACTGTCATCATTCCAATATACAGGCGAAGGTGGTTCATATTCGCAATTCCCTGTATTAATAAAGATGCTTCAGCTGTAGCGAATAACGCAATATATACACTACTGGCCATTAAAATTGCTTCACCACGAAAATGACGTGACACAGACGCGAAATTTAACCGACAGGAAGAAGATGCTGTGATATGCAAATGATTAGCTTTTCAGAGCATTCACACAAGGTTGGCGCCGGTGGCGACACCTACAACGTGCTAACATGAGGAAAGTTTCCAACTGATTTCTCATACACAAACAGCAGTTGACCGGCGTTGCCTGGTGAAACGTTGTTGTGATGCCTCGAGTAAGGAAGATACTTGTGTACCATCGCGATTGCGGTTTATCGTATGTCGACACTGCTGCTCGCGTTGGTCGAGATCCAATGAGTGTTAGCAGAATATTGAATCGGTGGGTTCAGGAGGGTATTACGGAACGCCGTGCTGGATCCCAACGGCCTCGTATCACTAGCAGATGAGATGACAGGCATCTTATCTGCATGGCTGTAACGAATCGAGCAGTCACGTCTCGATCCCTGAGTCAAGAGATGGGGACGTTTTCAAAACGTCATTTTTTCGGATGAATCCAGGTTCTGTTTGCAGCATCATGACGGTCGCATCCGTGTTAGGCGACATCGCGGAGAACGCACATTGGAAGCGTGTATTCGTCATCGCCATACTGGCGTATCACCCGGCGTGATGGTATGGGGTGCCATTGGTTACACGTCCCGGTCACCTCTTGTTCACATTGACGGCACTTTGAACAGTGGACGTTACATTTCAGATGTGTTACGACCCGTGGCTCTACCCTTCATTCGATCCCTCCGAAACCCCACATTTCAGCAGGATAATGCACGACCGCATGTTGAAGGTCCTGTACGGGCCTTTCTGGATACAGAAAATGTTCGACTGCTGCCATGGCCAGCACATTCTCCAGATCTCTCACCAATTGAAAACGTCTGGTCGATGGTGGCCGAGCAACTGGCTCGTGACAATACGCCGGTCACTACTCGTGATGAACTGTGGTATCGTGTTGTAGCTGCATTGGCAGCTGTACCTGTACACGCCATCCAAGCTCTGTTTGACTCAATGCCCAGTCCTATCAAGGCCGTTATTACGACCAGAGGTGAATTTTCTGGGTACTGATTTCTCAGGATCTATGCACCCAAAATGCGTGAAAATGTAGTCACGTGTCAGTTCTAGTATAATATATTAGTCCACTGAATACCCGTTTATTATCTACATTTCTTCTTGGTGTAGCAATTTTAATGGCCAGTAGTGTACATAGTGGAGATGAATAAGAATATGATACACCGCAAATGAAGCACATTACCATGCCTAATACAGCCTAGGAGAACAGTGACACATTCAAAACAGCTTCCAGTGTTTCCGAAATGGAGAAATACAGGTCCTGTACGGTTTACGCGGGTATCTTATACCATTCTTCCTACAAAATATTGGCGTTTTCAGGTAACGATGATCCAGGAGAACAGGTATCACGCACCCTTCTATCCAGGTTCAGATAATACTGAGTTCTAGTGACCACAGCGACCTTGTGCTCACCAGTCCGGGACGATAAAAACTATGCGAAGAGGGGCTCGATGCTACTGCGACACACAGTCACCATTGGGCACCAAATATGTACCATGTAATGGACCCGATCAGCCAAAATGGACACATAGTCCTTGGCAGTAATGCGACGTTTCAGAGCCCAAGGAATACCCCACGATATGGCTGCCAAATCATCAATACAGTCACCCCCCCCCCCCCCCCTCGCCCTCCTCAAGTCTCACTCTCGGCAGAAGGCTGGCAGCATCGTAGGCTTGGACAGTTGAACGACAGACTCAAACTCAGCGAAAAGTTGGAAACATTATGAAACGAGACTCATTGCTCCATTGTCAAAGTTTTATTGCTTCTGCACCACCTTTTCCTGTTACAGGCATTTGCAACACTGATGTGCGTATTTCGGGTATTTTAATCACTGGTGTGTGGTTTTGAAATTCCATCCTCAGCTTATGGAGCTCACTGCATGTTGTTTTGGTACTGAATGGCTTCTCGAATGCAACTGCGGTGATTTTTCTGCTGTCGACATCTTACTCTTTCAGCATAATCCTCTGCAATGATCGTCTGCAAAGATCAATCGACACACACTTCCTTCTACATTATGTGTTAACGGATGATGTTTTTCCACTTTCCCAGTGCTCGGCATAAATAATCCATTCAATGCCTCTTGAAACGCCAGTCACTTCGGCTACCTTGGTTAGGGAAACAGTCACCGTACGATCACCAACAATTTCCTCAAGTTCTAATCTACTTAGCTCTAGCATAATGCAATCACCTTTACATAAAACACTGATCTGACCACGACTGACACTTCGTTCGTGGCCAAATACAGCAGAACCACCACCTGCTGGTCTGGTTAGCATAAGTTATACAGGGTGTCCGAAAAGTCTTTCCCTGATTACATAACTTGATAACTCAGGCTAGAAGTAAGATACAAATATGAAACTGGTGTCTAATTGTTTACAAACTACCAAAGTTTATTTCACGCATCAGTAAACTTCCACATGTGCACCCTTGGTAGCACGTAGCACATCTAGGCGATATTCAATTTCCGTCCACACATTAGCCAACATCACTGGAGGGATCGATTCAACGACTGTGGTTATCCGTTGCCGCAGGGTTTCATGATCTGGTACACGTGTTCGTTAGACCTCGTCCTTGACATAACCCCATAAAAAGAAGTCTAATGGGGTTATGTCAGGAGAGCGTGGAGGCGAAACTGTTGGCCCATCACGACCAATCCATGGCCCAGGAAAGGTCGTATCGAGATAGGCACGGACGTCCAAACCCCAATGAGGCGTTGCACCGTCTTGCTGAAAGAAGACATCGGGATAATACTGAAGCAGCTGAGGAACAGCATACAGTTACCATATGTCCAGATACACTGCAGATGTGATGGTAGCCTCAGCGAAGAAGAATGGCCCTATAATTCGATCGTGCAATAGCTCGCACCAAACATTCACCTTTGGACTGCCTCTGGTGCCCTCCATGACCTCATGAGGGTGTTGTGAACCCCAAATGCGCACATTATGGCGATTCACTACTCCAGTGACAAAAAAAGTCGCTTCGTCGGAAAAGGCAATTCGTATGAGATAATCATCATCGTCCTCAAAACGTGATATCATTTCGACCGCAAAGTGATATCGACGTGTACTGTCATTGGGCAACAAGGCCTGAACGATTTGCACTTTGAATGCACGAAACAATAAACGTTTGTGTAAAATGTCATGGAGAGAGCTTTTTGGCATCTGTAATTCAAGTGAGGCCCTGCGCACCGATTTCTTTGGACTTCGCAGAGAAGACTGCCTTACTGCTTCCACCCTGTCTGCTGAGGTTCTTGGTCGACCAGACCTCGGAAGGTCAGCAACCGATCCTGTGTTCCTGAACGTCTCATACCAGGCTTTAATGCTCTTGACATCAGGTGAATTCCTTCCAAATGTTGTCTAGAAGTGTCTCTGCACTGTGGTTGGTGATCGTGTCTCATGGTACCACAGGACACACTGTGCCTTCTCCTGATTGGTTGACATGGCTTCTTGGGCACTGCACCTCATCCACTACTTACGTACTGCGAACCTAAAACAGAAAAAAACTTTGATAGTTGTAAACAATTCGACACAAGTTTCATATTTGTGTCTTAGTTCTAGCCTGAGTTATCAATTTGTGTAATTAGGGCAAGCCTTTTCGGACACCCATTTATCGTGGTGTTTCAGTATCTATGTCCAAATGGTTCAAATGGCTCTGAGCACTATGGGACTTAACTTCTGTGGTCATCAGTCCCCTAGAACTTAGAACTACTTAAACCTAACTAACCTATGGACATCACACACATCCATGCCCGAGGCAGGATTCGAACCTGCGACCGTAGCAGTCGCACGGTTCCGGACTGAGCGCCTTAACCGCGAGACCACCGCGGCCGGCTATCTATGTCCAAGTCACCATCCAGTTTTGCGGCGCAGACCGTTGCGAACGTGCAGGAACAGAGTCAGCCTGGTTCTGGAAACTGCGCTAGGTTTCTCGGTTCAGGGTCCATGGCGCGAATAGCCCGATCGAGGCTGTTCCATGTCTTGAACAGTTAGATCGAGGTGTTCCCACAGTGTCTCGATCAGGTTTGAAATGGCGGGCTGGTGGCCGAGAGAGTACGGTAAACTGATGTTCTTCTAACCACGAACGTACACTGCGAGTTGTGTGTAACGCGTTCCTTTATTATGCCTGCAGTTGCCATCGTGCAGTGGAAAAACAGATTCCATGTAGGAGTTGACATCATCATCAAGGAGAGCTCCCTACTTGTGTTGATCCATTGTGCTTTCCAGAATGACTACTAAGGGAATACCACGAATATATTCCCAAGATCGTAACACTGCCTCCTCCGGTTTGCAGGCTGTCGGCCATCTGTCTGACGCAGCACAAAATGTGATTCACCAGAAAAGGTCACCTAGCACCACTCAGTCGACGTTCAGTCACGCTACTGACGTGTGAATTCCTGGCTTCGTCAGCAATGAACAGCTGTTAGCATTGGCACACGAAGCTCCACACGCAGCACCATTCGCTGAACAGTTACGAGTAGACACCGTTGGTGGCCCCTTTGTTCATTTGGGCGTTCAGCTGCTCAACGGTTGCACGTCTACTCGCCTCTACACATATCCACAGCTGTCGTCTAAGGTCAGTAAACAGATCGTTTGCGGACCCACGTTGTAGTCTTCATTAGACGTGCCATCGCCAATTTACAATGGAAGGAGAGTAGATTACAAATTGGTGATAAGACGTTTGGAGTGTGCCAGATGAGAAGACGCTCGTTATAAAATCCTGTTTAGTGCCTTTGTGTGCTCTCCTGCCGAGATAAATGCGGGAACGATCGCAGATCCAACACATTGTCAACCTGCAGCGAAAGGAAAACTAAGCGGAGGAGGAGGTGATAAATGAATAGAACACACGATATCTATTCTTAAGTGATGACACACAGTTCTCCCAGTGAAAGAATTCCAGCCACAATGGACAGGATGTAGTTTTTGTGTCTTATAGCAAAAATTGTGTCCGACATAAACGTATTCACAAGGAGAGTGAACAATAAATAATTTACCGAATTCCGCTACAGTAGTAAAAATTATTTATTTCTAAAAAGAAAAGCACAACCCTGTTTCGGGACACGTGTCCCATCTTGAGGTGCATCTGAAAAAATTAATAATAATGCGTATCCAAATGGTTAAGATGATCAAAGCTAAACAGAGCCACCACCACCGGAGCGACAACAACAACGACGACGATGACGAGAAAAGCAAGAGCAATGCTTTTCTTTTCAAGCTTTAAATAAACGGATGAACAAGGGGGAAAATGTACCGAAGTTAGGCCCCAGAAAAACAGGCCAACGATGTTCAACACTAACACTGAACTGCTGGTAGATATAATTCAAGGAAACATCAGATAGAATTTTTTCAGCAAGCAAACATGTTAGTAAGAGTAATACAATATGAGGATTAAGTGGCGGAGATGTATTGAAAATTCCTTTTTCTGTATTTGTTAGCTTCTCCTACTGGGAACCGTTTTCTCAAGAGAAGAGATAATATTAACCATTATGTCGTTCTAGAAAAAGTTGTTTGTTTATTGACATTTAATACTGAACAGAAACTAGTCTAAGAGCTAATTGTAGAAAGCCCGTGAAAATCCAACGCTTTCGCTGCTGACATTGAATAACAGCGTTCGGGGAGAGAAGAAGAAACATTGTTTCCACGAGCTACTGCCTAGCCGAAAGCAAGTGACAGTGGGGAGAAGGGGAGAGGAAGACTCATGGCGCCATCCTCTTGGCGCCTCCTATGTGGCCTTGTTAGGAGAAAAAGAATTGTTTTGTCCCGTGTCTACCTTCACAGTCGAACAAAGAAACGAAGAGAATGAGAAACGTCGGCGGACTTACCTGATATTTCAATCGGAGAACGGCCTCCTACCACATTTCAACAAAATTTAATGCTCCGCAGCGCTTACATCTCTCAAGGATTTATCGTCTTATCCTGGAAGCGCAAAGGTTGTTGAAGTTTACCTGTCTGCCACTCCACGTATTCAAAAATGAGATTAGTGTTAATTTTTGACGGAATTCAGAAATTAAAATAAAAACAAGGACTGTTGTACCCAACGGATTGTCAACTGAATACTGAGTTTTCGATATCTGTTTCATTTAAAGAAATAAAACTCCAATTCTAGTATATTATTAGCTTTTATCATGTTAATGTAATGTAAGGTCTAGCTTCGTGACCAACGAGATTTGCTCCACGATTTGATCCTACGGAATCAGACGAATAAAATAAATATTAAACAAATAATACCCATTTCCAAATATTTCACTTCGTGCCTAATGTACTGTTCGCGACGGAAGTGAAAATTATTCAACATGACTCTTTGCTTCTATAAAATAAATCCATTGAATGAACTTGTGAATTCTTAATCATCAAGAGAATCTCGAAGAAGAGTCTGTATTTGTATTTCGTCTTGTAAGGTTATATTGTAAAGTAATTTCCTTTGAAACCGGCGTGACCAACCCAGCAAATAACACACTGAATTATGTCGTTCACGGTGAGTGCTACAGTATTCATATTTTAGAACAATTTACTCCTGGATAAATTGGAATGTGTGAGCATGCTGATTATGTCATCCAATACAGTCATTAAAATTTTCAGTGCTATGCTAGATGGAGGTCTCTTCCAAATTTCTTAAAGTAACTCTCTTCATGATCCGTTTTTCCTGCCTGTTCCTAATGTTTTCTATCCCCTTCTCATTACATTGTCTTTAGAATTTCTCTTTTTCGCGAAGAACTCGAGTAATATTGGGAGTTCCTCTCGCTATAGACAAACTTCTTTGAATTTCGTATTATATTTTTCATCCCTTTCATATTGTACCTTTTTCTTATTTTCATCTCGAGGTTTCTCGTTATTCCTTTCCACTCGTTTTAGGGTAACTGTGAAATTTTGTATTTTCTAAGATTCAACTGGCACAGACTAATAGGGTTACCTACGGTGCACACATAACAGAAGCGTGGGCCCCTTCGAGTGACCAAATGCAAGAACAGCCAGGTGTGTTCGCAAGTGTTCGAGGTTCCTTGAGAGTAGGCGCTGATGCACATATGAGGGAATCAGAAGCAAAGTGATATAAGTGCAATTCAGGTATTTTTGAGATGAATGGCTTTGAAGTTCACCTGGTTATATGTAAATTTGTTTCGACGGCACAACCTTGTATCTTTACAGAGATATACTATAGAATATACGTCTTCTGCAGACAAAAGATGACACAAGTTCATACCACCATTCTGGGTAGACAAAGGGCCTAAAATTAATTATATTGTTTTGATATGGAAAAGGTTTAGTGGGAATGTAATAAAGGTGCACGTGAACACATTAATAATTTTATTATGCAGTAACTATTACACTTTTGAACATTTTAAATAACATAGTGTAACATTTTAGTCGTAGTCACTGTCCAGAATGTAACTAGCAACATCTGTTAAATCTTCCGTGTATGTTGTTACTTCCCTAGGCCCATAAACACCTTCTTCTTCATCATGACGACGTTCTGCCCCTCCTCGTCGTCCTCGAAATCCTGAGCTGCTTTTACTTGAAGATTGTCCTCATACCTCAGATTATCAAAGAAAGCGTATTGAATTGGGGGAATGAAGCGTTTCAGCTCTTGCAGGTTCTTCCACTTAGCAAATGTTATGGTTAACTGAGCACTGTACAGTGTTTTCAGTGCAGACTGTGGGAGTCTCCCACGAAGTGGTTTGGTGAAGTCACCTGCATAAAATTCAACATCCCCATTGAAAGGAAACTTAAAATGTATGATGAGTGGACATTCCTTTTTTTATGTGAATCTATCTAATTGACCGCCAGGCAAATGCATTCCCTTCGGTATCTCCTCGAACGGATGACTTGGTCAAGAGTTTCTTATAAATGATAGCTACAAAATTTGCCTGATTCATTTTGGTAACTGCGAACTGTTTGCTGGACCTTTTAAAGACCTATACCCAAACCTGAGGCACGTACGCAAGAGTTTCATTCCTCTTGCGTTTCTCAATAAGAAAAAATCTTTATGACACTCGTTGAACGT
This sequence comes from Schistocerca piceifrons, assembly GCF_021461385.2. Taxonomy (NCBI): domain Eukaryota; kingdom Metazoa; phylum Arthropoda; class Insecta; order Orthoptera; family Acrididae; genus Schistocerca; species Schistocerca piceifrons. The sequence continues at coordinate 1,008,591,947 of NC_060138.1, forward strand.
GTGCCCAGGTTTTAAGAATTTGTGATGGACTGTTTCAATATGTGTGTTAGAAACGATATGCATCCAGTATTTGACAATATTTACATTGAAATTTTGTCCAGAACAACAATCTGAATAATCTATGATGTGCTTAACGTCAAAATCCAAAGATTTTACAAATTTCAACACACAAGAACCGATTTCCTGAGAACCTCTACAAGCAGTGGTTTCATCCCACATATACATATTGGCCTTGAAAGATACTAAGTTGTGAATGCCAAGATTATAAGCCCACAACTGTCAAAGGTAGAACACTTTGTTAGTAGAAAGGCGTGGATATGGCAAGGTTTTATGTAAATCGAAACACATCACCACAACATTATTCTGGTTTGACTCTCTTTTCTTTTCGTACAAGTTCGGCCTTGCGGTGATGGAGCATCTGCTCTCGCTGCACTTCTTTTGCTTCATCACTATTAGGGTCACAGCTGCGTAACAAATTGTTATATTTGTCACATTTATTGCATGTATCAGTACTAAGACGGTGAAAACCTGAATTAAAACTGGCATTGAAAACATGCCTGTATGTCCATTCCTTCACAGGGTCTTCGGTTCTTTCCACACACATATCTGTTTGAAGTTGGTACATCATTGAAATATTGAGGCTTTCAGGCAAGTATTTTTTTTTTTGGGTTCTGAATCTTGCTGTAATGTGAGATGTAAGTGGGAAATGACTGTATATGTTCTTTAACAACCTGTAGTTTGACAGCAGGTATTTTGTTTGATGATGCACTTTGCCCCTTCTGGGCCTTCAGTGATACTGTGCTGGTGGACTTATTGGACACTACTCTACTGGAGTGAACATTTGATGAATCAAATGTCTTTAGAAGAAACTCTTTACAAACGTGTACACCATTAAGTTTTAGAACAGTAACAAGTTTCCTTTTTGTGCCATTTCCCCTTCTTCCCTTTGGTTCTTTCAGTTAAACATAGTCTCCAAGAAAAGCAGTTTGTAAATTCCATGATCCAAGTGCCCAATATACAGTAAATAGCTCTTCACGCTTTCACTTAACGTTGTATTCCTCTGTGTCCAACATACGATTTCCCATCATTTCGCAGCCGTTTTGCGACCTCACGCCTATGGTTAGATGGATTTTGTAATCGCTTTCTTGCCCTTCTATTAGAATTCTCATCAGGTGGTGAAGTACCATTAGCAGAATGTGAGGTTTCTAGTGACACAGAAGTTTCTCCTGACAATATACTTCTAGAATGCACAATATCTGAAGACAGAGAAGATGCCGTTTTTACTAATGATTCAGCATCACTATCACTACGATCGCAATCCGATGGCCTGAAGCCGCTATCATTGGCAGATAGATGAAAAGAATCGGAACTGGACTCATCTACAATAAAACAAACACCTTGACGTCATTTTCATCTGGTATTTAATTACACAATAATTCATCTAATATGACAATTTAGCGTACATCACAAGCTGATAAAACTATCACTACTTGCTACCAAAAGTACTCTTTCTCGGTATAACTACACACTATTTTAGGTGAATAACGCTTTTCCTACATTGGATACGTAGATGTACACAGTACATTACGAAACATTAATCAAAATCGAATCATAACCTCACACATTACCACAAAAAACGCACTTGCATCGTTGTACCGATTTTCTTCCATATTCACAATCTATTAGCCAAATAACCATATTCACAATCTATTAACCAAATAAGTTCACTCTATAAGACACTAACTTCGTATAATTCAATCAACAATAACTCACCTTGGTTCATTATGGTGAATAAATGCACGAACAGGAACAACGAACGTAAACAATGCACTTGCCTTACTTTTTCTTGGAGCCAAAACCTCAGTGCCGAAGTAATACATGTATTCGGACTCCAGAGTGAAACTCTGAACAGAGCGTCACATATATTACTTTTCCTCACAACAGAATTAGTGTTCTAGAACATATGTGCACTTATCTCATTTTCTTCAAAAATCCTAATTATAACACTTTGCTCCTGACCCCCTCATGTAAGAAAGAGTGGTAATCAGATTGACATATAGACTGACTGACCCAAAGCTCAACAAGCACTTGATTCCGGACGTATGGAACATATTTTGCCATTTTTGACGAGTACTACCACCATAAGAATTGTGGTCGCTTTTTAAACGATCAGTATATGAATTTCGTTTCTATGAGTAATCTATTGTGGTACGATGAAAAAATAATGGGAGAACGATCACAAAGGGTGAAATAACGATACGTAGAGCGACTGGGTGCAGTGGTAAGGCACTGGACGCCAATTCTGGAGAACAGTGATTCAAATCCCCATTTCCCTTTTTCGCTTGAGGAAAGTACTGGGATGCGTCCTTTGAAAACGACTCCTCCGATTACTTTCCCTAACCTTCTCTAATCTCAATCCCATCTCCAATGATGTTGTCGTTGACAAAAGTCTCTTATTTTACTTGTTTATTTAATGTTGGGTTGACCCCCGCAAGATTAGGGCCACAAAAACCCTCTCTCATACGTAACCACACATTCTTCATAGTTTAAACTATGTAAATACACTATGTGATCAAACGTATTCGGAGACACCAAAAAATACGTTTTTCATGCCACTTACTGCGAGGTACTCCATATCAGCGACCTCAGTAGTCATTAGACATCGTGAGAGAGCAGAATGCGGCGCCCCGCGGAACTAGCGGACTTCGAACGTGGTCAGTTGATAGGGTGTCACTTGTGTCATACGTCTGTACGCGAGATTTCCGCATTCCTAAACATCCCTAGATCCACTGTTTCCGATGTGATAGTGAAGTGGAAACGTGAAGGGACACGTACAGCACAAAAACGTACAGGACCGATCTCGTCTGTTGACTGACAGAGACCACCGACAGTTGAAGAGGGTCGTAATGTCTAATAGGCAGACATCTATCCAGACCATCACACAGGAATTACAAACTGCATCAGGATCCACTGAAATTACTATTACAGTTAGGCGGGAGGTGATAAAACTTGGATTTCATGGTCGAGCGGCTGCTCGTAAGCGACACTGCACGCTGATAAATACCAAACGACGCCTTGGTTGGTATAAGGAGCGTAAACATTGGACGATTGAAAAGTGGAAAAACGGTGTGTGGAGTGATGAATCACGGCACTCAATGCGGCGAGCCGGTGGCAGGGTGTGGGTATGGCGAATGCCCGGTGAACGTCATCTGCCAGCGTGTGTAGTGCCAACAGTAAAATTCGGAGGCGGTGGTGTTAAGGTGTGGTCGTGTTTTTCATGGAGGGGGCGTGTTGTTTTGCGTGGCGTTGTCACAGCACAGGCCTACAATGATGTTTTAAGTAGCTTCTTGTTTTCTACTTTTGAGGAGCAATTCGGGTATGGCGATTACATCGTTCAACATGATCGAGCACCTGTTCATAATGAACGGCCTGTGACGGAGTGCTTACAAGACAATAACATCCCTGCAATGGACTGCCCTTGCACAGATTCCTGTAGAACACCTTTGCGATGTTTTGGAACGCCGACTTCGTGAGAAGCAACTGACATCGATACCTCTCCGCGGTGCAGCACTTCGTGAAGAACGGGCTGCCACTCTCCAAGAAACCCTCCAGCACCTGATAGAACGTATGCCTGCGTGAATGGAAGCTGTCACCAAGGCTATGGATGGGTCAACACCATATTTAATTCCAGCATTACCGATTGAGGGCCCAACGAACTTTTAAGTCATTTTAAGCCAGGTATCCGGGTACTTTTGATCACATAGTCTATAGCGACACAGGTGTAATTTAAACGTAAGCAGTGAAGAGTGGTCGGGTGGGAGGGCAAGGAAGTGGTGTGACTTAGAAACGAAAAGGCACAGAAGCATAACTGGGAGAGGATGGAAGAACTTTCTGTGATGTTTGGCAAAAAGCGAATCATATGAGTTAGTTTCGTAGGGAAAAGTTGAGATGATAAAGCAAAATAATTCAGCCTTTTTGAAAAAGGACTTATAGAATACTTTTGTTTTATGAATGGTTACAGGTAGGACAGTGGTTAAGTGGGACGTTGTGATGCGATCAAGCCGAGATGACATACTTAATATCTCATGCACACTAAGAAGCGTAAGGATAACGTTAGTTAGATAACATGTCCTACTATGACCATCATAACTGGGCATATGAGGTGGATGTTGCAGATGTAATGCACAAAAAAATTCATGGTTAATTTTAACCATGTAAAATTTATACTACTGTACATTTTTGGATTATTCTGGAACAGTGGGGCTCTGGAAGAATGAATACATCTGTGGAAATATGTACCTAAATTTCTCGAGGGTATACAAACAAATAAGAGCCTTCCTCTATTTTTTATTTATTTGTTGTGTTTTTCATTTTGCCGCAGACTATATATTTTAAGTCTCATGAGCACCAATACTTGGACTTTTCATTGAATTACGGTCATTTATTTTGTTATTTAAATTGTAGCACTGGTTTCACTATGCAACATTGTCTAAGAGAAGTTTGTTGTTAGATGTAAAAGTCGTTGTAGATTTAAGAACATGCAGTGTAACTCTAAGAATGACAGGGCACAATTTTCCCTTGACTATTGTTTAAAATCATCCTGTGTTACATCACACATGTGCTGACAGTCAATATATGTTATGTATTCCCTCTTTACCACCATCTTCTTCGTTTATCAAAAATCCCTTTATGTTTTTTTTTGGGGGGGGGGGATGGGCGGAGGGGGGGGAGGCAGGGAAGTGATAGTATTACTATTCTCGCTAGTTTGATGCGATCCACAACAATATCCTTTCGCATGCTAATCTCTTCATCTCAGAGAGGCTCTTGCACACAATTTCTTCAATTGAAAATATTTCCATCTCTTGTCTCCCTCCCTCCCGCCCCCTCCCGCCACTGATGGTCCTACAAATGCTATGGAAGGTATCTCCTGACTTCGGAACACATGTCTTATCGTTTTGTCCTGTGTTATTGTCAGTGTTTTTCCCGTGTTTCCCATGTTCCTCTCGTTGGTGATCCTGCAGTAGAGATCTGAAATGGAGCAAGTACGAATTCAGTGTTGAGGGCTGCATACATTGGAAATCAAGGCGCCATCAATGCTATTCTACGTTATTCTGCGAGTATAATAAGTCTGAGAACAATAAAATGTGATCGCTTCCTACTCGTCAATTCGTTCCCGCTTACTGAAGCATACTGTACTGTACGGCTAGTCGTGACTTAGTACGGGAGATGAATTTACGATCTTGCTGCTGTAGTGTAGCACTGATAGTGCGAAAATGATCGCTTTTTGGGACGAGCTGGCCTGTAAGAAAGTTATGTTTTGTGAGATTATAGAAGGTGTAAGACGAAATTTATGTGACGCAGTTGTGGAGGGTCGGTTGCGGTAGGAGCATACCCCTAGGATGCACAACAAATTCTGATACTCAACAGAATGAGAAACTACCCAAATGATAATGGCCAACGGAAAACGTCATATTAAAACGAATATTAATAGGGTTGGTCGTCTTCTACTCTTATTTTCCTCTCTTAGTTCTTGTACATATTGTATATTATCAGTCATTCCATATAGTTCACCCATATGTTTCGCACAGTTTCGAACATCTTGCGTCATATTATATTTTCTAACACTTTTTCAAGATCGACAAATCGTATGAAAGTGTCTTGACATTGTTTAGTGGCCCACCGTTGTGGCCGAGCGGTTCTGGTCGCTTCAGTCTGGAACCGCGCGACCGCTATGGTCGCAGGTTCGAATCCTGCTTCGGGCATGGATGTGTGTGATGTCCTTAGGTTAGTTAGGTTTAAGTAGTTCTAAGTTACAGGGGACTGATGACCTCAGAAGGTAAGTCCCATAGTGCTCAGAGCCATTTGAACATTTTATTTTTCGTGTTAAACTGACTGTGCAGTAATTTTCGCACTTGTCAGCTTTTGCAGGCTTCTGAATTTTGTGGACGATCGTTTTTCTGAAAGTCAGATGGTATATCACCGGACTGATGTACTCTACAAACCAACATGAATACTCTTTTTATTGCCACATCTCCCAATGATTCAAGAAATTCTGATGGAATGTTGTAGTCTTATTTGAGCACAAGTCTTCAAAAGCTCTTAGCAATTCTGATTCTATTACAAGATCTCCTATCTCTTCTGTAAGGGTTCCTGTTTCTTCTTCTGTCATGTAAGCAGACGGTTCGTCTCCATGATGGGGGCTTCCAGTGCACTCTTTCCACCTATCCACTCTCTTCTGGGCACTTATCAGTGGAATTCCCATTGCACTCAGTTTTTTAATGAGTGTGTTAATGTCGAAGACATCAAATACATTGCAGAAGTTTTTTAGCCTATAACTTTCTTTTGTGCTAAGTACGTTGAGCACACTCATGAACTATTATAAACTGTAAGACTTTGCCAACACAAGAAGGAAAAGCACCTCACCAGCCTATGGATCAAGAACAGTCAGTAAAACAAAGAACATAGGATGAACACTGGATATTAGCTGAGCGTAGTCTCCATCAGGGTGTGTCAAGAGTCGCGCCTTGCTGATTATGAACTGACCTACAAGAGGACACACATTGTAGTGTAGTGGGGCATCCCAGCTGATGACAGCACCAGAGGGGGCAATCAGCTCGCCTGATGAATGCTGCAGCGCCATCAGGCCACCAGGTACTGTGCGTTCAGTCACCACTCCGGCGGCACGGGATGGCCGCTTTATTGGGCGATCAGAATGGGGTCGCTCACACACCGCCCGGAAACCAATTACATGCAAAATTGAAGTTTCCCAGGCCGCAGGAGTAGTTCCCCAAGTCCAGAGCTGGAGCACAGCTACCTCGGGCTATGATTTGTGGCTAAATCCTCTCCATTGTTTTCATGATTGTGTGCACCAGATAAAGGATATCATATAAAGAAGTAAACCTTGAATCCTCTCTGACAGTATAGATAACGTTAACGTTTTCTGTGTGATGGACGTCGAATCTGGCCAAGGGTAATTTTATGATTTCGTTCTTACTTACTTTTCTACGCAGTGTTTTAACAACTGTTGCTCAATTGCCCTAGATCTGTCAGTTGATTCATGTAGCACTCAAGAAAGCATTTTGTAAGTAACGACATTGTTGTTTGTTGTTGTGGTTTTCAGTCCGAAGAAAGGTTTGAGACAGCTCTCCATGCTATTCTATCCTGTGCGAGCCTTTTCATCTCCGAATAACTACTGCAACCTACATACCTGTTGTTTACTGTATTCGTCTCTCTGTCTCCCCTATGATTTTTAATCCCACACGTCCCTCCAGTATTAACATATTGACCCTCTAATGTTTCAAAATGTGTCCAGTCAACCGATCTCATCCTTTGGTCAAGTTGTGCCACACATTTCTTGTCTCTCCCATTCTATTTAGCACCTCATTAGTTACGTGACCTACCCATCCGATCTTCAAATTTATTTTGTAGCACTACATTTCGAAAGCATCGATTCTCTTTATGTTTGTGCTTCTGTGTACAGCTACACCTCAAATACTTTCGGAAAAGCCTTCCTGACACTTAAATCTGTATTACACATTAACAAATGGCTCTTCTGCAGCAATGTTTTTCTTGCTATTGCCAGTCTACATTTTATATACTCTTTGCTTCGGTCGTCATCAGTTATTTTGCTGTTTCAGATAGCAAAACGTCTACTTTAAGTGTCTCGTTTGCTTATCTAATTCCCTTTGCATCACCTAATTTAATTCCAGTACGTTCCATTATCTTCGTTTTGCTTTTCTTGATGCTCATCTTATATCCTCCTTTCAGGATAGTGTCCATTCCGTTCAACTGCTCTTCCAAATCCTTTGATGTCAATGACAGAATCAGAATGTAATCGACAAACCTTAAAGATTATATTTCCTCTACTTGAACTTTAACTCCTGCTCCAAATTTCTCTTTTATATCCTTTACTGCTTGATCATTGTACAGACTGAATAACATTGGGGATAGTCTACCATCCTGTCTCAGTCCTTTCTTAACCACTCCTTCCCTTTCTCCCCCTCGACTCTTATAACTGACATCTGATTTCTTGGTTGAAACTGAGGGTAGAATAGATGTACTATGCCTGTCTGAACATCATATAGTCACAGGCTGGGAAATGGTAAATGTAGGTGGATATAAACTTTCAGAACATGTAAGTAGAGACACTATGGAGACAGGAGGAGTTGCCACATATGTTAAAATCAGTCATAGTGTGAAAAATATGGAAACTAAAACATTTTGCGTAGAGCAACACATAGAATCATGTGCACGTGAGCTTAAACTAAATAAAGACACTTTTATAATTGTAGCCATGTATAGGTCTCCATTGGGAAATTTTCAACTATTTTTGAAAACCTTGGATTCTTTGTTGTGCTACCTGTCAGACAAAGGAAAGCAAATTATTGTTTGAGGTGCTTTCAATGTAGATTTCCTGAAAGAGTCAGATAGAAAGCTCGAACTTGAAGTACTACTTGGTTCTTCCACTTTGACATCAGTTATTGATTTTCCTACTCGGGTGGCACAGGAAAGCAGCACACTGATACATAAAGTTTTCATAGATCAAGATCAATTCAATCAAATAAAAACATTTCCTGTTAAGAGTGGTCGGTCTGATCACGTTGCACAGCTAGTTACAGTATATGATATAGCTCCTTACAGTAATGAAAAACAGTCCTCTAAAATAGTGCATTCCATCTAACACTTCAAAATTTTAGGGAAAGATTGCAACGGTTAGACTGAGATGAGGTGTACAGGGATGATGCTAATTTAAAATTTAACCTTTTTCATGATACCTTTGTGAGTATATTTGAAAATAGTTTCCCTAAGAAAACAGTGAAATATAATTGTAAGAAACCATGCAGAATACCGTGGCTTACCAAAGGGATAAAAATGTCTTGTAAACGGAAAAAGGAAATGTATCTTATAGCTAGGAGGCATAATGATCACAAAACAATGAAACATTATAAAAACTACCGCACTCTATTAAGAAAAGTTATTAAAAAGTCCAGAAGTATGTGCATTATGTCTGAGATTAGCACATCTGATAATAAAATTAAAACAATTTGTGATATTGTGAAAAGGGAAACACGGCAACTGAGGGCACAGGAATACTGTATTTCTATAAGACCCAATGAAAAGTTTGTTAACAAGAAGTCAGAAGTACAAAACATTTTTAATAATCATTTTTTAGTGTTGTAAGGAAAATAGGTTCCAGCTATTCATTAGAAAATGAAAAGCAGTATATGGAAGAGGCAGTACCCATGCAATTTGATAAAATTGAAATTCAACCCACTTCTCCTATTGAAATTAGGAAAATAATAAATTCACTCAAAAGTAAAAGCTCACATGGAATTGATGGCATTTCCAACAGAGTACTAAAAGCTTGTTCCCAAAAAATAAGTAGGATTCTCACCCACATATGTAGTAGATCACCGAAATAGTGAATTTTTACAGATAGAGTGAAATATGCTATTGTTAAACCAATGCATAAAAAAGGGTATAGATCTGATGCTAACAACTACTGCCCAATCTCACTTCTGACAGCTTTAACCAAAATTCTTGAAAAAGTAATGTATTCAAGAGCAGCGTCACATATTTGTAAAAATGAAGTGCTAACAAAATGTAAATATGGTTTACAGAAAGGCTTTTCAACAGAACACGCTATATATGCTTTCACCGATCAAATATTAAATGCAATGAATAAGCGAATATCACCCATTGTAATATATTGTGCTCTCTCAAAGACTTTTGATAGTGTTAATCATGAAATTCTTCTAGATAAGCTTTAGTATTGTGATATGAGTGGGACAGTGCACAAATGGTTTAATTAATACTTAACTGGAAGAATGCAGAAAGTTGAAATTAACAGTACAGATAGTCAACAAAAACCAGCAGAATCCTCTAACTGCGGAGGTATCAGAAATGGTGTCCCACAGGGTTCAGTCTTGGGTCCCTTATAGTTTTTAATATACACTCCTGGAAATTGAAATAAGAACACCGTGAATTCATTGTCCCAGGAAGGGGAAACTTTATTGACACATTCCTGGGGTCAGATACATCACATGACCACACTGACAGAACCACAGGCACATTGACACAGGCAACAGAGCATGCACAATGTCGGCACTAGTACAGTGTATATCCACCTTTCGCAGCAATACAGGCTGCTATTCTCCCATGGAGACGATCGTAGAGATGCTGGATGTAGTCCTGTGGAACGGCTTGCCATGCCATTTCCACCTGGCGCCTCAGTTGGACCAGCGTTCGTGCTGGACGTGCAGACCGTGTGAGACGACGCTTCATCCAGTCCCAAACATGCTCAATGGGGGACAGATCCGGAGCTCTTGCTGGCCAGGGTAGTTGACGTACACCTTCTAGAGACCGTTGGGTGGCACGGGATACATGCGGACGTGCATTGTCCTGTTGGAACAGCAAGTTCCCTTGCCGGTCTAGGAATGGTAGAACGATGGGTTCGATGACGGTTTGGATGTACCGTGCACTATTCAGTGTCCCCTCGACGATCACCAGTGGTGTACGGCCAGTGTAGGAGATCGCTCCCCACACCATGATGCCGGGTGTTGGCCCTGTGTGCCTCCTTCGTATGCAGTCCTGATTGTGGCGCTCACCTGCACGGCGCCAAACACGCATACGACCATCATTGGCACCAAGGCAGAAGCGACTCTCATCGCTGAAGACGACACGTCTCCATTCGTCCCTCCATTCACGCCTGTCGCGACACCACTGGAGGCGGGCTGCACGATGTTGGGGCGTGAGCGGAAGACGGCCTAACGGTGTGCGGGACCGTAGCCCAGCTTCATTGAGACGGTTGCGAATGGTCCTCGCCGATACCCCAGGAGCAACAGTGTCCCTAATTTGCTGGGAAGTGGCGGTGCGGTCCCCTACGGCACTGCGTAGGATGCTACGGTCTTGGCGTGCATCCGTGCGTCGCTGCGGTCCGGTCCCAGGTCGACGGGCACGTGCACCTTCCGCCGACCACTGGCGACAACATCGATGTACTGTGGAGACCTCACGCCCCACGTGTTGAGCAATTCGGCGGTACGTCCACCCGGCCTCCCGCATGCCCACTATACGCCCTCGCTCAAAGTCCGTCAACTGCACATACGGTTCACGTCCACGCTGTCGCGGCATGCTACCAGTGTTAAAGACTGCGATGGAGCTCCGTATGCCACGGCAAACTGGCTGACACTGACGGCGGCGGTGCACAAATGCTGCGCAGCTAGCGCCATTCGACGGCCAACACCGCGGTTCCTGGTGTGTCCGCTGTGCCGTGCGTGTGATCATTGCTTGTACAGCCCTCTCGCAGTGTCCGGAGCAAGTATGGTGGGTCTGACACACCGGTGTCAATGTGTTCTTTTTTCCATTTCCAGGAGTGTATATTAATGATTTGCCACTCTGTATTCATGAAGATGCAAAGTTAGTTCATTTTGATGATTAAAGAAGTATAGTAATCACACCCAAGAAGCAAGAATCAGCTGAGAAAATTGCAAATAATGTCTTTCAAAAAATTACTAAGTGGTTCTCTGCAGAAGGACACTCACTAAATTTTGAGAAAACACAATTTATACAATTCTGTACAGTAAATAGCATAACACCATTGGTAAATATAGACTATGAACGGAAGTCTATTTCTAAGGTAGAATACTAAAAATTTATGAGTCTGTGTATTGATGAGATATTGAATCGGAAGAAACACATTGATGATCTGCTGAAAAGGTTAGGTTCAGCTACTTATGCTATTAGGGTTATTGCAAATTTTGGTGATAAACGTATCAGTAAATTAGCCTACTATGCCTATTTTCATTCATTGTTTTCATATGGCATCATATCAACCCACATATCCCTGGTCTGTATAGGAACCACCCAAAGGAAGTGTGAGGCCGAATTTTATTGAATTTTCACTATGTCAAGGCAACAATAGGCCCGAGTGTCACAAGTTTTTGATGCAGCTTAGAAGCTGTAGTGTGCAGCGTGCATCTCATTGTAGGTGGTGTGGATGGTAGACGGGCAGGGAGAGGATTGTATTGTTTTGCTAGTGATGCTATGTAGCAAGTGCAGCAGTTCGTTGCCAGCCATACATCCGTTTCTGTAATGAAAGTTGGAACGGCATTCTTTATGAACATCGACGTTAGAATGAGAGGGATAGACTGCTGTAAGTAATCCTCATACCCACCTCCTCTTCCGCTGACGAAGGATTAACGATTGTTACCTTAGATCTCCGCTTAAGGGTGAGGGGATGGGGGGTGGTGGGCTGCGACGGAGGAGTATCGGTTAACGGGCCGGAAAAATGTGGTTCCTCAAGAAGGGCAGCACCCTTTTCGGTAGTTGTAGGGGCAACAGTCTGGATGACTGACTGATCTCGCCTTTCAGCAACTTATGCGGCCTTGATATGCTGGTACTTCGACCAGCTGAAAGCAATGGAAAACAGCAACCGTAATTTTGCAACTCTACTGTGTGGTTAAATGACGACGGTGTCCTCTTAGGAGGTAAAACAGTCCCTCTTTCGGATCTCCAGACAGGGACAACTCAGGAGGATTTCGTCAAGGGGAGGAACAAAACTGGGGCTCTACCCATCAGAGCGTGGAATGCCAGATCCCTTAGTCGGGCAGGTAGGTTCGAAAATTTAAAATAGGGAAATGGATAGATAGACGTAAGATACAACAGGAATTAGTGAAGTTCGGTGGAAGGAGGAAAAAAAGTTCTGGTCAGGTGAATGTAGGGTTATAAATACATAATCAAATAGAGGTAATGCATGAGCAAATTTAATAACGGATAAGAAAATAGGAATGCCGGTATGCTACTATGAACAACATAGTGAAAGCATTATTGTAGCCAAGAAAGACACAAATCCAACTCCTACCACATTAGTTAAAGTTCATATGCCAGTTAGCTCCGCAGAAGATGAAGAGATTGAAGAAATGTATGATAAGGTTAAAGAAAGTATTCAGATAGTTAAGTAAGACGAAAATTTAACTGTGGAATGCGATAGTAGGAAAATGAGGAGAAAGAATAATAGTAGGCGAATATGGACTGGAAAAGTAAATGAAAGAGGAAGCTGCCTGGTAGAATTTTGCACAGAGCATAATTAAATATCGGCAACATTTGGTGTAAGAATGGTGAAAGAAGGTTTTTTACGTGCAAGAGAACTGGAGACACTGAGATGTCGGAGCTAGAGTTTATATAGTAAGACATTTCCAGGGGCAGATGTGGACTCTGAACACAATTTATTGATTATGAACAGTAAATTAAAAATTAGAACTGAAGACATTGCAGAAGGGCAGGAAATTAAGGAGACGGTATATGGATAAGTTGAAAGTACCTTAGGTTGCTGTGAGTTTCAGAGGGAACGTTAGGCACCGTTTGACAAGAACAGGGAAAAGGAATACCACAGAAGACGAAAGGGAAGCTGTAAGAGATGAAGTAGTGAAGGCAGCGGAGGATCAAATAAGTAAAAGGACAAGGCCTAGTAGAAATCTTTGGATAACAAGAGACATTGAATTTAATTTATGAAAGAAGAAAATACAAAAATATAAAAAATAAAGCAGGCGAAAGGAAATCCGAGCGTTAAAAAAATGCGATTAACAAGAAGTGCAAAATGGCTAAATAGCTGTTTCTAAAGGATAAATTTAAGGACTTAGAAGCATATTTATCTAGAGAAAAGATAGATACCGCCTACAGAAAAGTTACACAGATCTTTAGAGAAAAGAGAGATCGTTGTATGAATATCAAGAACTCAGATGGAAAACAGTTCTAAACATGGAAGGAAATGTGTACAGAGTACATAGAGGGTCTATACAAGGAAGATGAAGGCAGTATTTTAGAAATGGAAGAAGATGTAGATGAAGTTTAGATGGGAGATATGATATTACGAGAAGAATTTGACAGAGAACTGAAAAACCTAAGTCGAAACAAAGCCCTGGGAGTAGACGACATTCCGTCAGAACTACCAATAATCTTGGTGAGCCATCCATAACAAAACTCTTCCATCTGATGTTCCAGGTTTCATAAGACAGGCTAAATACTTTCAGACTTCAAGAAGAATGTGATAATTGCAATTCCAAAGAAAGCAGGTGCTGACATTTGTGAATATTACCGAACTATCAGTTTAATACGTCATTGTTGCAAAAATGCGAACAACAATTATTTATAGAAGAATGCAAAAAGTGGTAGAATCCGACCTTCGGAAAGGTCGATTTGGATTACGGAGAAATATAGGATTACGTGAGGCAGTACTGACCCTACGACTTATATTAGATGACAATTTAAGGAAAGGCAAACGTAAGTTTATAGGATTTGTGCACTTGGAGAAAGCTTTCGACAGTGTTGGCTGCAATACTGTCTTTGAAGTTTTGAGGGTAGCAAGGATGAAGTACAGGGATCGAAAGGATATTTACAACTTGTACAGCAGCCGGACGGCAGTTATAAGGATCGAGGGGCATGAAAGGGAACAGTGATTGAGAACGGAGGGAGACAGAGTTGTAGTCTACCCCCGATGTTATTTGGGCTATACTTTGAGCAAGCTGTAAAGGAAACCAAAGAAAAATTTGGAGTAGGAATTAAAGCCCAAGAAGAAGAAATACAATCTGTTAGGTTTGCCGATGACATTACAGTTCTGTCAGAGACAGCAAGGAACTTGGAAGAACACTTGAATGAAATGGACAGTGTCTTGAAAGGAGGATATAAGGTGAACATAAAAAAATGAGTGCAGTCGAATTAAATTAGGTGATAGCGAGGAAACTGGCTTAGGAAACGAGACACGGAAAGTAGTGGCTGATTTTTACTATTGCTCACCAAAATAACTCATGGCGTCGGAAGTAGAAAAGATATAAAACGTAGACTGGGAATCTACTTCTACATCCACGTCTATCTGGGTACTCTACAAATCACGCTTAATTGCCTGGCAGAGGTTTCATGGAACACCTTAGTAATACATGTACATATTTCTGTGCGAGCTCTGATTTACATTATTTTATTATGATGATCGTTTCTCCCTACGTAGGTCGACCTCAACAAAATACTTTCGCATTCGAAGGAGAAAGTTGGTGATTCGAATTTCGTGAGAGGATCCCGCAGTAACGAGAAACGCCTTTGTTTTAATGATATCCACATCAAATACTCTATCATGTCCGTGACGCTCTCTCCCCTATTTCTCGATAATACACAACGTGCTACCCTTCTTTGAACTTTCGCGACGTACTCCCTTAAATTTGTCTGGTAAGAATCCCACACTACGCAGCAGTACTCCAGAAGAGGACGTTCAAGCGTAGTGTAGGCAGTCTCTTTAGTAGATCTGTTGTATCTTCTAATTGTTCTGCCAGCAAAACGCACTGTTTGGTTCGCCTTCCTCACCACATTTTGTCTCATGCTATTTCCAGTTTAAGTGATTCGTATTCATAGTTCATTTGTATGTATGTTGGTTTTACGGCCCTTAGATTTGATTCATTTATCTTGTAACAGGAGTTTAACGGATTCTTCTTAGTACTCACGTGGATGGCCTCACATTTTTTTATTATATAAGGTGAATTGGCAATTTTCGCACCATACAGATATCTTTTCTAAATCTTTTTGCAGTTTGTTTTGATCTTCTGATGATTTTAATAGGCAACAAACGACAGCACCGTCTGTAATCTAAGACGGCTGCTTATATTGTCTCCTAAATCGTTAATGCACATAAGGAACAGCAGAGGACCAATAACACTACCATGGGGAACACTGTCAATCCCTTCTGTTTTACTCTATCACTTACTGTTAGGAAATCACGAATACAGTGGCATAACTGAGATGATACTCCATAAGCACGCAGTTTGATTAAGAACCGCTTGTAAGGTAAGGTCTCAAGAGCTTTCACGAAATGGCAAGAAGATAAGTTTGTTATCATCAAATGTAGACATAAGTGCTAGGAATTCCTTTCTGAAGGCATTTGTCTGGAGGTCATGTATGGGAATATTGGCGGGGAGCTAGGGGGGGGGGGGGAGGGGTAAAAATTGGAGAAGGAGACCGAGACAAAAAGAAAGTAAGCTGATTCAGAAGGATGTAGGTTGCAGTAATTATACGTAGATGAAGAGGCTTTCACAGGGTAGAGTAGCATGGAGAGCTTTGCACTGAAGACCGCAACAACAACAACAACAAAACATAATAATGTTGTAAAATGTTAGAAGAAAAAGACAAACAGTGTACGGTATTTAAATATATCAGTGTAAGAGACGGCGAACGAGCTTGTATCCTCTACGCCTTTATTAGTCATTTACGTATGAGAGAATGAGAAACCAAAATCATCTCACATTTTGCGACACAACGAGGAAAGATACAAACTTATTTCAGCATTATGTTGTTTCAGCACACGCTGGAACATAAAGAAAAAATGTCTGCTCGTTTCATATTTTACTCACTTGTATTTTAACTCATGAATAGTTTGGAGCGTTGATCGTTCCGGTCAAACCTTTTACAACTGAAAAATATATTTCGCCATCAAACGCTGGTTGCTAAGGGTTACGTGGATTCAGAGTAGTCTGTGCCGTTTTAGATCTTGATAAGATCTAAATATTGCTTTAAATTGTCAGAAATCTACTACTGTGTACCCTAGAAAAAATAGAAATCTAGTATCCTATTGCTACAATATCAATGACTCACAACTGAAATCACTGTTGTCATACATATTTCTGTGTATAATAACTGGGATGTGATCATTATAGGCTCAGTCGTGGGTAAAGCACATAACAGACATGTATTTATTTGTAAGATATTGCTTAGAAACACACGTGCTGCTAATTTTAAAATGTGGTTCAAGTGTGCGGCACCCGTACCAAAGGCGACTAACTGGACGTATTGAAGGGAAGGCTGCACGAATAGTCACTGGTTCAGACGACAAGTATCCCCCGAAACCCTACTTAACCCGGGGCCCAGTAACCCAGTCGTAGTTGCCGGCTGTCTATTTAACGCCTTCTAGAGATAGAAAAATTAGAATTTCGATATTTCATTTACAAATTTAAAACTCTGTCATATTCTGCTCTTTAATGAGAGACATACACGAAAGCTACCAGAATTATGAAAAACCTTTTATTGGTTCTTCATTTACCACATGCAACTGAAACTTCATTTCCTGAATATTAAGTTCCAATTCCACTCGTAAGTGTTATAAAAATAATAATCGGCAAAAACTTCCAAAGTGCCGCGCCCCTTTCTTGTTCTGTATTTCCTCATATTACACAGGTCTGCAAATTAAAATTATTTCAAATTTATTAGATGATTTTATAGTGTTTTAAAAGCTAATTTCGGGAAAAATAGTGAAAAAATTCCATCACGTAGAGTTATGTCACAAACTGTCTAGTTTTAGCTTTTTTCGCTATTTCAGCACTCTAATGAGTTTGAATTTTGGTTTTTGGAATCTCAAAAAACTGTTAATTAGCCCTTTTTATACTGGATATAAGCAAAATAAAGAGTAGTTGGGAGAAACAAGCAGTAATTTCATGTCAGTGTCTGTCTGTCGTGCTGCCTCTTCCACCGTCATCATCAGGCAGTGAGCTTCTACTATTGTCTTTCATTTCATAGTACCTCCTCACTCTGTGCTGTTCAGGTGTTGTTACTAGTGCTTTAAAGTAGTGATTGTTTGTTGTGAAGTTGTTTTCTGGACAATGGACAATGGCTACCAGAGAACGTATAAACTCGACAGATTGCTTCTGCTACATTTGTGGTAACTATACCGTTAAAAACCAACAATGAAACAATTCAGATGTTATTGAAAAAGTATATTTCGCCTATTTTGGTGAAAAGTTAGGTGATCAAGATAAGCCTTGGGCCCCACCCAAAGTTTTTTGAAGAACTGAAGCAACGTAAAAAGCAGTCCTTACGTTTTGGAATATCAATGGTTTGGAGGGAGCCCAAAAACCATAATGATGACTGCTATTTTCGTTCTTGTAACGTACGAGGTTTCAATTTGAAAAACCAAAAGGATATTTCTTACCCTAACATTCAATCAGCCATTCACCCTGTTCCTCATGGACATGAAGTACCAATGCCGTCTCCTTTAGATTCTTTGGATGATATAGATGACCACAAGCAATTGGCTCAGCAAAGTGATAGTGAAGAAGACAGAGATTGCTACGATCCTGGCACAACCAAACCCATTCCATTCTCACAATCTGAACTGAACGATTTAGTTAGAGACCTAATCCTTTCTAAAGAATCTGCATAGGTTTTAGTATCTAGATTGAAAGATAAACATATGTTGGTTCCGGGTACGTTCTTTTCTTGGTATCGATCGAGGGAAACCCGACCGCGGTGGCCGAGCGGTTCTAAGCGCTTCAGTCAGGAAACGCGTGACTGCTACGGTCGTAGGTTCGAATCCTGCCTCGGGTATGGATGTGTATGATGTCCTTTGGTTAGTTAGGTTTAAGTAGTTCTAAATTCTAGGGAACTGATGACCTCAGATGTTAAGTCCCATAGTGCTCATAGCCATCTTTGATTCAAGGAAAAGGACAAGAAGGTGACCTGGTGTTTTTCAGTGATGTTCCTGGACTTGTGGCACGTTTCAAAATAGAAAAAGCTCCTGATGAGTGGAGACGTGTTATTGATTCTTCAAAAACAAGCCTTAAAGCAGTACTTCTACACAATGGTAATAAGTATTTTTCTATACCAGTTGGACACTCCGTTCACTTAAAAGAATGTTACGAAAACCTTGAACTGGTTTCAAGCAAACTCTGCTACTGAGACCACAAATGAACACTATGTGGTGATTTAAAAGTGATTTCAACGCCGCTTGGTCAACAATGTGGCTATAGAAAGTTCGCTTGCTTTCTCTGTGAATGGGACAGTAGAGACATAAAGCAAAACTACATAAAAAAAAGCTTGGCTCTTGAGAAAACCCTTACAGGTAGGGGATAAAAAGGTCGAGAGGAAAAGCCTTGTGGATCCGAAGGTGTTACTTCAACCACTTCACATTAAGTTGGGGCCGATGAAATAATTTGTTAAGGCATTGCCAAAAAAAAGGGGGAGCGTTTCAGATATCTTTGTGGACAGTTTATTGGTTTATCCGAGGCAAAGCTGAAGGAAGGAAACTTTGTCGGACGATATACTGGAATACTAATGACAGATCCCAACTTTTTGGACGAAATGGAAACAAAAGAAAAGACAGCATGGACATCTTTTAAATTTGTTGTTACCGTTTTCCTAAGAAACAAAAGAGATCCAAACTACAAGATAGTCGTCACAGACATGCTCGACAACTTTGAGAAGCTGGGCTGTAACATGAGTATTAAAGTTCATTTTCTCCACTCACATCTTGACTGCTTCCCTGCAAACCTTGGAGATGTAAGTGAAGAGCAGGGCGAAAAATTAGACCAAGACATCAAAGAAATGGAAAGAAGATATCAAGGAAGATGGAACGTCAACATGATAGCTGACTACTGCTGGATGATAAAAAGAGATGATCCTCAACGAATCCACAGCCGGAAAAGCAATAAAAGAAGCTTCGACAGAAAGCGAAAGCGTTATTATAAGGAAGTATGAGCTTAAAGGGAAATGGAACTGTACTGGAAATGTAGTTTAGAACATGATGTATAAATAAAATAAAATTTTATAACGTTGGAAAAAATGTGATAAATTACTTAAATTTTATTTTTATACCCAAAAATACTATCTTTTTTGTGAGAAAAACTATCGTGATAGAAACAATTGATTGCATGTTTGAGGTCAGAGCAGAAAAGTACATAAAAGTCAGTTATCTAATTTCAACCAACTTTCAAAAAATATTTTTTGCAGACCTGTGTTGTCTATTAGTGCCGCGTTTTCTTCTAGTTTTGTGTAATCACCAAGAAGGCTATGAAGCTTCATTACTGCCATTGATTTTGTAATCTTTGGCTGGTTTATGGTATCTGTTTGCAAGAGGTTGAAAATGAGTAAAGCTTACGAAAAGTTTGAGTAGAACTATTATCACAATCTCGTGCATGCAACGTCCTAGTAAAGTGTAATTACTACACTTTAATTATCTTGACAGGCTACGAACTCCACAGAGGCTATGATTTGATATAGCTTTCACACAGTTAGTATTGAAGGAAATCCATAACAGGAAAATTGCTGCAGCTGACATTATTGCTACTCAGTTCGGAAATCAGATTAACTATAGAAGGCAAGGAAAGGAAAGACTGTTTGAGGATGAAGAGGAGTATTCATATGGTTTGCACTAGTTTACTCACAGACAGGCGCTGTGAAATATTTGGTTCGGACTTCCCCTAACTTACACTTTGGAAACTTCATGTACCTTTTCCTTACAAGCCACTAATGTGTAAGTATTTACAGTCAACATGTATCCAGTCAATACAATAGTTAAATATTCTGTGCAAGAAATTTCCATGTCATGCATACTAAGGCATTTACGTACGAGAAAAGCCCTCACAGAGATTTGGGCAGATGTAAAAATCCAACATAAGAAGATATTAGAGCTTTGATACACAGATATTTGCATCAAGTATTATAAAAAAAAAGCATTAATTTCCTTCTGATATATTTGCTGAAAAAGGAAAGTTTGTACTCGTCTTCTTAAAAAATATTCAATAGTTTATAATTAAAAATGTATAACGCCAATAAGCATGAAAACTTGTGTGTGAATGGATATAACATTTCTTAACAACTGTGGCATATTTAGTGACATTATCTTCGGAACTCTGGGCATTTAAACTGTTTTTCAAAGAATTGCCGTTTTGCATACGCCCCCCCCCCCCCTTAAGAGGTACAATATTCTGTTAAAATTTTAAGACTGTACGACAGGTATTACAATGAAAGACAATGTATGTGACTTGAGACAGTGTTATTCATAACGCACAAATTGCTCAAATTAAATTCACCCTGTGTTTGAGAATAAAAGCACTGAGCGACTTCTAACAAACTTTACACATAATTTCAAACCGTTACGAAATTTCTTCTCCCTAACACAACCCACAAAATGACGAAAGGTAAAAAAGTTATCACTTACTACATTTTTTCTGTCCTTGCAGTAAAACTTAAGCATCAGGAATGACGTTTTAATTTATCACTTTTTTACCGCTTACACTATTCGCATCACGTTTTGCAGACGGTATCCACGTATAGCACCGAATGTAAGTCCAAAATAATATCATTGTACGACTCATGGTTCAAGAGATATTATGTCAGAAGCATTGGGATGCGTGACAACGTAGCTTTCGCGTAAAACGGATTGAACGTTACTAGGGCTATACTCTTCCATTGTTTGATAATAAGAACACTTAGTGTCTTACAGCACACTGTAAACATAATTTCAAACTTTTACTAAACTTTTTCTCAATTACCGTGCCTAACGTCAAATGTTTAATATAGTAATTCATTTGCAGAGTACTCGGGCCTTTGAAGCTGCTAATAAATGCTAATTCGGTTCCTTAAAGAATCGAGTGTTTACCGGTCTCTCTAGAAACAGTGGACTCGAGGATTGCATTACGTAAACTTACGTATAACTCCCATAGCGAACATAATATTAGTCTGATTACAGCACACACATATACATGTAACCTTTCTTGACGTACCCTATGCTCTGCGCAAAGATTTGAAGAGTTTGGCTGTAGATACAGAAACTTGTGGAAGATCATAACTACCCTTTACAGTAGCCCATAACTGCGAGCTCTGCTGGTGTTGTAATCGTCCAGTTGAGACCTCATGCGCCAATTCATAGCTTCAAACTGTTCCTTACGATCTTGTCTCTTCTGTATTTCAGCTGACTGTTGCTAGTGAGCAAACTGAAAGGAGGTGTATAGACCAAGTTGATGCTAATACTTGGATGTGTGGTGTGTCTTCTTTCATTCTAAATATTGGAAATAGTCGCTTTGGTGTAACATTTCTGAGATTGTTGAGTCACTTTCACGTCACAATCTTACGTTCTGAAAATAGCCAAAGACGCCTTGTGTTCTGTAAATTATGAAAGTCGGCTTCATGTAACGATCTTACTCTTGAATGTGTTAAAGTCGCCAAGACGTGAAAGTTTCATGTTCCGGAAATTTTTAAAGTCGTTGTAAGGCAATTTTAGGTAGCATCGTATCGAGGAATCAGAGTGAAGAAATGGGAAGAACAAAGGACTAAGCAAGGGTTGCACGTTTCTTGCACTGATACCATGACACGATACGCAGATATAAAGGTGGTTTGTTTTAACTTCAGACAGCTAAATATCTCCAAAACGATGCATCGTACGAAAAAAATGTTTTTGGTGGGAAGTTAATATTAGTAAAGGGGATCTATGTCTGTGCTAGAGGTGGTCGCCTAACAACCCCACCTGCTTGGGTGGGGTCACCTTCGTGCTTTCGAATGGGAACCTCAGGCTTTTAGAATAAATTCAGATTCTACGCCAAAAAATAGGTAAGGTTTACTCTAACCATTGTTTTTCATTCGTAGTAGATGGCGCTGTAATCGATAAATATCAAGTGCACCCATTTTTGCAATTAAGAATCGACCCACTTGATTCCACATTTCATTTACGATGTAAATGCAAACCTACGTGTTCTAACGGTTGATATTAATGTTAGAAATTTACTTCAGCGCTGCAAATTTGATTGTAGAGTACGATACAGCTAACCGTTTCTGTGTCTAGTTAGAAACTACGTTGATCCTGATCCACGAACAACGACGTAGGTTTAATAGATTTCTGTTTGCACTAGGATGCTTGATATACGTGGGTCCGCTTGCCTCTCACCATTGTGGCGCCCAATTTCAGTGACTTCTCGCTCCTCTCACCACTGGAATGTTTGATTCCGGTGAGTATCTATGACAAGTGCGCCTGTTACTATCACTTCACGGACATTTTACCTTAATAAAATGGTTCTGGTTTGTATTCCGCTGGCCGCCGCTTAGAGGCCAGCGCGAGAGTTAGGGTGGTCGGATGGAAACATACTCGTACATCAAAATCAGTCTCCATCATGATGGCCGGGATTCGAGGGCGGCCACCAAAATCAAGCATTATCACGCTTTCGGGACTCACCACAATCTACCCCGCATGGAATAGAAAAATACATTGCCATAAAAGTAGCTTATTTGGGAGAAATTTCAATAACTGGCCATATTATTTGTACTGTACAATCACATTTGTAGCACTCAAGTAATGTTTGAACATCAGTATCAACCATTAGAACACAAAGGTTAATATTTATATCGTACTTGGAATGTATAATCAAATGTGTCTGCTCTTAACTGCAAATACGGACACACTGGATAATTGTCGATTACAGTGCCATCTGCCACGAATGGGAAACTATGGTTTGAGTAAACCGTGCGTATTTTTTTGTATAGTATAAGAGTATACAACAATAATTGGTGGTTTTCATTTGAAAATACGAAACTGAGCCCGTCCACGCAGAGAGGTGATTATAAGGTAAGCCCGTTGTAGCACAGATCGATGTACACTTTAATAATATTGACGAATCATCTAGAACATTTCTGTTGTACGATGCTTCGTGTTCGAGATATTTAGTTGTCCTAAGTTAAGAGAAACAGCCCGTATAACAGTCGATAAGAAATTTGTCATCCTTAACGTTCAGGGCATACAGCTGCAGTAGTACATTTGTAAGAGAGATCAAAAAAATGACCGATACAGTTATGAAACAAACTTCTGACCGTTATTGGGTCATTACGATATTTTGCTCGTCGATGGCCATGTGACTCAAGATATGGCTAACTGAAGCAGTTCACCTGGGATTGCCGTGGAAGTGCGCACCTACGTGTGCACGCAATAGAGATGAAGTTTAGTAAGTAATTTAATTTCATGTAAACTACGTTAACGCATATTTTGAAGACGATCGGTGATACACTTTTCTGCAATACATATTGTGACAGAAATATGTAGAACACCTTTATTTTTTCAGTGTTAATTAGAGCTGGTGACCATAGTCAGTAGATGGCAAACCTTTGATTTGTTGGCAATAAATAAAAGTTTTATAATAGCTATGAGTCACTTGATTCATGCAGCTGAATCCGCATGAGTTATACGCCCAAAAGTAGTATTAATAAGTAATGACAAATGGAAAATTGTTGAGAGTAATTCACATGTTCACTATTACACTACTTAACAAATTTAAACTTTTTTACTGCATCTGGTTTGTAAATGGGTGGATTTACCTAATTTTAGGGTGCTAAATACACTGGTAAAATTAATTTTTCTCTATGACGTCACATTTCCTAGAGACACAGCAAAATAAAAAATAGTAATAGCAAAAACTGACACAATTAAGTCAAACAAAAGCACACATTCAGAAAGTTTGAAATCAATACTATTTTGTATGCATATATGGGCATGATGCCAATAAGAGGTCCAGATTAGTTCAGAAGATATTTTCACCTTTAATCATCTTTGGTTTTTGACAAATGTGACGACAGAGCTCATCTTTTGTTTGCCATTTCATAACTCTCCCTAACATGACCCCAGCAGAAGTCACCCATCATCGAAGGTTCCCGTGGCCTTAGTAACGGTGTTCCATGTTAAGAATGGCTTGGTGAAAGCGTTCACCAAGCTCATCGCATACGGCTCCCAAATTTTCTGGGAAGAAATCAAGGTGAGGATGCAAAAAGTGAACTTTAAGCGATAGTCTACACCCCATGTTCTTATAATTGTTCAACAGATCATTCACAATGATAAAGTTTTTGTCTTTTCTGTTACCGAAGAAGCCTTTTACAATTGCTTTAAAAAAAAGACCGAGCAGCTAATTGGATATCTGTGAGTTTGGTATCAAAGGTTGGATCTGTCAGCAATTTTCTTATTTGTGGTCCAACAAATATACTCTCTTTCAGCTTTGCCTCACTTAATTTGGGAAACTTTTCTGTTAACTAAATGAAGGCTTCACCTTCTTTAGCCAGAGCTTTTACAAAGTTGTTGAAACCGCCCAACTTGATACGAAGGGTAGGCAAAACGAGGCAATTCCTTGACTGTATAGTGGTTTTCTGTGTCACGGCTGTCCTAAGAGCACAAAAAGCAGCAGTATTTATTCAGTCCAGCCTGTAAACCTGTAAGGAGTGCAACAACTTTTAAATCATAGAAAATCAGCCAATCATGATCCTTATATTTGATTGAATCTAGCAGCAAATCCATAGTTTCATAAGTTTCTTTCATGTCTACTGCGTAAGTCAAAGGTACCGATGGAAATCCATCGCCATTATGCCGTAGTACTGCTTTCAAGCTGGTTTTACTTTTGTCAATAAACAGTCACCACTCCTGTGGATTATATTGTACGCCTAGCTGCTCATCAGACCATTGACATCTCTATATACACACTTGGAATTCTGTATATCGAAATATTGAGCGAAGGAAGCACCTCTTGATCTCAAACGGGAAATTTTTGTCCCTGGAAATAGAAGGTTCCGTTGTTGCAGTCTCGACCCGAAGAGTTCAGCTTGTTGTTTCGAAAGTTTTAGATCGCGAAGCAAATCGTTCAGTTCCTTTTGATTAAAGTGCTGAGGAGAAGTGTTATGATATTGAGGGCAGTACTCTTCTATATTTTTAATGCTTTCTGATTCACCTGACATTGTGTCTGATTCCGTGGCTTTCAAGTTGCAGACAAGAACAGGCAACCCCCCATCATGAGGCACAGGCAAATGCACTGAAGATACATTTGGATACTTTATTTTATATCTAGTTTTGCTTGAATGTCGCGAAATATTTGTAAGACAGGAGTAACAGTCTGAATAATGGTCTTTAGGCTCACACCACACCATCGGAACAGTGAATGGCATGGCTCGGCATTTTCTTTTCAACCACTCGGTTAAGGCTTTAGTGCAGGTTATGCAGGCGATGTGAGGAGCAAAATTTTTATCTTGATCCCCAACAGGACAATCAAAATAAAATTTATATGCCTTCTTAACCAAGTCAGTGATTGGTTTTCTTTGGGCTTTTGGAGTGAATTTCTCACACACATAACAAAAGCTGTCGGGGTGCTTCAGACAGCAACGAGAATAACTAGTTGTCATTTTTCTTAGCGTAAGTTTCAAGCACAAAAAGTTTGCACTATCTCTCACAAGACACACTCACTGAGGATCTCCCTCACACCACTAGATTACCACACCAACCATTTACTGGCGATTTGTAGATCTTCTAGCTCTCCTCTGTAAATCAAAAACAAACAATTAAACATCAAAGCAGAGAAACAGCAAAAAGCGAAATACTGAATACGAAAAACGAAAAACCTTTAAAAACTCGAATATGGTAATTGCTAGAACATTTTGAAAGGTATATTCGGATTATACACACCAAAATACATATTGTTGATGTATCACATCCCAGATGCAAAGTGACTGTTGACTACTGATATTACGTTTCATCTAAGCTGAACGTTGAGTCAACTAATGTACACTCCTGGAAATAGAAAAAAGAACACATTGACACCGGTGTGTCAGACCCACCATACTTGCTCCGGACACTGCGAGAGGGCTGTACAAGCAATGATCACACGCACGGCACAGCGTACACACCAGGAACCGCGGTGTTGGCCGTCGAATGGCGCTAGCTGCGCAGCATTTGTGCACCGCCGCCGTCAGTGTCAGCCAGTTTGCCGTGGCATACGGAGCTCCATCGCAGTCTTTAACACTGGTAGCATGCCGCGACAGCGTGGACGTGAACCGTATGTGCAGTTGACGGACTTTGAGCGAGGGCGTATAGTGGGCATGCGGGAGGCCGGGTGGACGTACCGCCGAATTGCTCAACACGTGGGGCGTGAGGTCTCCACAGTACATCGATGTTGTCGCCAGTGGTCGGTGGAAGGTGCACGTGCCCGTCGACCTGGGACCGGACCGCAGCGACGCACGGATGCACGCCAAGACCGTAGGATCCTACGCAGTGCCGTAGGGGACCGCACCGCCACTTCCCAGCAAATTAGGGACACTGTTGCTCCTGGGGTATCGGCGAGGACCATTCGCAACCGTCTCCATGAAGCTGGGTTACGGTCCCGCACACCGTTAGGCCGTCTTCCGCTCACGCCCCAATATTCTGCAGCCCGCCTCCAGTGGTCTCGCGACAGGCGTGAATGGAGGGACGAATGGAGACGTGTCGTCTTCAGCGATGAGAGTCGCTTCTGCCTTGGTGCCAATGATGGTCGTATGCGTGTTTGGCGCCGTGCAGGTGAGCGCCACAATCAGGACTGCATACGACCGAGGCACACAGGGCCAACACCCGGCATCATGGGGTGGGGAGCGATCTCCTACACTGGCCGTGCATCACTGGTGATCGTCGAGGGGACACTGAATAGTGCACGGTACATCCAAACCGTCATCGAACCCATCGTTCTACCATTCCTAGACCGGCAAGGGAACTTGCTGTTCCAACAGGACAATGCACGTCCGCATGTATCCCGTGCCACCCAACGTGCTCTAGAAGGTGTAAGTCAACTACCCTGGCCAGCAAGATCTCCGGATCTGTCCCCCATTGAGCATGTTTGGGACTGGATGAAGCGTCGTCTCACGCGGTCTGCACGTCCAGCACGAACGCTGGTCCAACTGAGGCGCCAGGTGGAAATGGCATGGCAAGCCGTTCCACAGGACTACATCCAGCATCTCTACGATCGTCTCCATGGGAGAATAGCAGCCTGCATTGCTGCGAAAGGTGGATATACACTGTACTAGTGCCGACATTGTGCATGCTCTGTTGCCTGTGTCTATGTGCCTGTGGTTCTGTCAGTGTGATCATGTGATGTATCTGACCCCAGGAATGTGTCAATAAAGTTTCCCCTTCCTGGGACAATGAATTCACGGTGTTCTTATTTCAATTTCCAGGTGTGTATTTTCACATTAGAGTGTCTCATTCAGAAGTTCGACTTCCCTGTAATCCATCAGTCACATATCTCTTGTAATGTAGACAGGTAAAAAGCTTATGATGGACTTGTCAGGATGTCTATGTAAAACTCAGTACTTTCCTAAGAATAAGTGGTAAAAAGGGGGAGGGGGTATAATCCATTTCCTGGCAGAGAGCCGAAGCATTTTGAACAGTATACGTCAATGATCGCTCGCTGATGCCTCCACAGAACGTTGGACGAGTACATGTAGATGTCAGTGCTGCGACCATTTGCCGTTACAGCTACAGAACATCTACTGTCATTCTTGCCAGAAGCGAACATCATATACGTAGTGTCTTGGTTGGTTGGTTGGCTGATATGGAGGAGGAGACCAAACAGCGAGGTGATCGGTCCCATCGGACTAGGAAATTATTAAGAAGGAAGTCGGCCGTGCCTTTCCAAAGGAACCATCCCGTCATTTGTCTGGAGTGATTTAAGGAAATCACGGAAAACCTAAATTAGGCAGGCTGAACGCGGGTTTGAACCGTAGTCGACGGCCAGTGTGGCCGAGCGGTTCTAGGCGCTTCAGTCTGGAACCGCGCGACCGCCAGGGTCGCAAGTTCGAATCCTGCCTCGGGCATGGATGTGTGTGATGTCCTTAGGTTAGTTAGGTTTAAGTCGTTCTAAGTTCTAGGGGACTGATGACCTCAGATGTTAAGTCCCATAGTGCTCAGAGCCATTTGAACCATTTTGAACCGTAATCCTCCCGAATGCGAGTTCAGTGTGCTAACCACAGTACCACCTCGATCGGTTTTAGTGTGTGAAGATCAGTTTACCTGCTACCGAAAGACCAAACAACCCGGCAGAAACCAAATCATCTTATGGAAGGAACGCCTTTCAGCAAGATAATGTCCCTTGCCATACAGCTATAGCTATCTAGAAATACATCGAAGGAAACTATCAAAACTTGTAAATATCTGATCAACGAAATTTATTCTAATCTTATCACAGTATACTTTGTGGGACCACCTCGAACGTCGTGTCCTGTCTGTAAATCGTCCGTCATGGACCCTTGAACGGCTGTGGAAAGCACTCAGACATAATGGTTGCATCGGCGGCGTGAGCCTAGCGGTGCCTGAATTGCATGCAGCTTCTTTAGTTGTTGCATGTGTGAATACTCTACTGGCCATTTGTTACGCTGAGATTAATGGGTAAAATGTTTGCACCGGAAGACCATGGAAGCAGTGGCAGGGAGTGAAGGTAAAAATGAAAAATATTTAGAAAATCAACAGATCAACAAAACCATTAAGTCTCTCAGTAGCGTCTCTGGCCAACAAGTGACTACGACATCCTGTTGGTATACTCGACGTTTGGATGATGATAATTGATTTCATACATAAGTATCAATGTTGGCAGCTTGACGAAAATTCTTAAAGTCCTTGACTAAAACAAAATACTCAGTTATCAAGCTCCTGTAGTTCTCATTCAACGCCGGCCGTTGTGGCCGAGCGGTTCTAGGCGCTTGAGTCTGGAACCGCGTGACCTCTGCGGTCGCAGTTTCGAATCCTGCCTCTGGCATGCGTGTGTGTGATGTCCTTTGGTTAGTTAGGTTTAAGTAGTTCTAAGTTCTAGGGGACTGATGACCTCACATGTTAAGTCCCATAGAGCTCAGAGCCATTTCAACCATTTCTTATTCAACGTGAATACAATTCTTCAGATTGTCAACATAGATCGAATATTTCAGTCATACCAAGTGCTGTAAAATGTATAAAATCTGTTTCACATATGTGAGACGGTCTAAAAATTGTTCGGCTACGTGAGACCTTTTAGAGACATAAAGAGGACGTCGAAGAGGAGATAGCAACCATTTAGGAAAATAGCTGCTGTTTTCGGAAAGGTCAGCATTAGCAAGATGAGACAGGAAGAGGACATCGAAGAGGAGATAGCGGCCATTTAGAAAAAGAGCTGCTGTTTACGGAAAGGTCAGTATTAGCCATGACGAGTCTATCTCTCAGAAACTGTATGCTTTTAAATGGCAGCCAACTTCCGTGTGTAGCATGGCAATTGTTAAGGTTTGGATTCTGCATGCAAACTAGATTCGAAAATGACGCTGCTATTTACACGATTGGCTTTTACGTCAGGTCTACAGAGCCAAGAACGAAAGGTTTAGGTGGCATCCTGAAGTTTACAGTATACATGAGGGCAGGGAGAAAATAGTTAAGTTGCCAGATTGTTTGTCACAGTACATGGATGAAATATCGAAGTAGTTGTACAAGGTAGCTGTAAATGAAATGAGGGAGGAAGGGGTATATCGACAGATAGGAAGAGGTGTGAAGGATTTTCTTCCTTTATTGTTATTTAATTCTTAAAAGGCGTAGGAAGGGGTCTAAAAACAGAATATGACTGCTCTTCAGTACAACCCTTTTGTTTTAATCCCGTGCTCCTAATAATAAGCATTAAAATATGAATATAAAGCAATTAATTTTAAATACATGACATCTTGTCCATGGCAGAGTTTGAAAAGTGCCTTATTGTGGCTCTGCATTTGGCCAGCTTGTCGAATCGTGCAATATCCAAATTTGTGAGGCATTTGGACTTGACAGTGGCTTGATGTTGGATTGGATGATGAACATATGGGCAGGCGTAGTCGTCAAGTCTCCGTTCACTACGTCGGACCACCGAAACGGAGGATTGCCGTTTTTTGTACCAAGCACACTGTAACCATTTCACATCTGTCCCTGCCGTCCCAGAACAAGTAATGTCCTCCCATCAACATTCAACGTCATCTCCCAATCTTGGTCGAAGACTGACAACAGCCGGTCTTGGAAATTAGCCTCACATGCGTAGGCTGCTGCTAATACCGCAACACATATAGGGTGTTACAAAAAGGTACAGCCAAACTTTCAGGAAACATTCCTCACACACAAAGAAAGAAAATATGTTATGTGGACATGTGTCCGGAAACGCTTACTTTCCATGTAAGAACTCATTATATTACTTCTCTTCAAATCACATTCATCATGGAATGGAAACACACAGCAACATAACGTACCAGCGTGACTTCAAACACTTTGTTACAGGAAATGTTCAAAATGTCCTCCGTTAGCGAGGACACATGAATCCACCCGCCGTCGCATGGAATCCCTGATGCGCTGATGCAGCCCTGGAGAATGACGTATTGTATCACAGCCGTCCACAATACGAGCACGAAGAGTCTCTACATTTGGTACCGGGCTTTCAAATGCCCCCATAAATGAAAGTCAAGAGGGTTGAGGTCAGGAGAGCGTGCAGGCCATGGAATTGGTCCGCCTCTACCAATCCATCGGTCACCGAATCTGTTTTTGAGAAGCGTACGAACACTTCGACTGAAATGTACAGGAGCTCCACCGTACATGAACCACATGTTGTGTCGTACTTGTAAAGGCACATGTTCTAGCAGCACAGGTAGAGTATCCCGTATGAAATCATGATAACGTGCTTCATTGAGCATAGGTGGAAGAACATGGGGCCCAATCAAGACATCACCAACAATGCCTGCCCAAACGTTCACAGAAAATCTGTGTTGATGACGTGATTGCATAACTGCGTGCGGATTCTCATCAGCCCACACATGTTGATCGTGAAAATTTACAATTTGATCACGTTGGAATGAAGCCTCATCCGTAAAGAGAACATTTGCACTGAAATGAGGATTGACACATTGTTGGATGAACCATTCGCAGAAGTGTACCCGTGGAGGCCAATCAGCTGCTGATAGTGCCTGCACACCCTGTACATAGTACGGAAACAACTGGTTCTCCCGTAGCACTCTCCATACAGTGACGTGGTCAACGTTACCTTGTACAGGAGCAACTTCTCTGACGCTGACTGCACGAAGAATTGCCTCGTCCATTGCAGGTGTCCTCATCGTTCTAGGTCTTCCCCAGTCGCGAGTCATAGGCTGGAATGTTCCGTGCTCCCTAAGACGCCGATCAATTGCTTCGAACGTCTTCCTGTCGGGACACCTTCGTTCTGGAAATCTGTCTCGATACACACGTACCGCGCCACGGCTATTGCCCCGTGCTAATCCATACATCAAATGGGCATCTGCCAACTCCGCATTTGTAAACATTGCACTGACTGCAATGAACACTAACCTGTTGATGCTACGTACTGATGTGCTTGATGCTAGTACTGTAGAGCAATGAGTCGCATGTCAACACAAGCACCGAAGTCAACATTACCTTCCTTCAATTGGGCCAACTGGCGGTGAATCGAGGAAGTACAGTACATATTGACGAAACTAAAATGGGCTCTAACATGGAAATTAAGCGTTTCCGGACACATGTCCACATAACATCTTTTCTTTATTTGTGTGTGAGAAATTTTTCCTGAAAGTTTGGCCGTACCTTTTTGTAACACCCTGTATAGAGGTTATTTCAGCGTTGCCGTCGAAGGAAGCATGGACTGCTGATGAAAAGCATCGCAATATGTTCAGGGATGAAACGCTGCTCTGCACTACACCGCGTGTCCACCATTGGCGAGGGTGGCGGCGACTAGGAGAGGTTCAATTCTTCCAGTGTTTTGGAGAGGCACAGCGTTGTTATTCCTAGCGCCATGGTGCGGGGAAGCCATCAGTTATGTTTACATGCCAAGCATGGTAGTTATTGGGGGAGGTCTGATGGCACAACTGTACATCAGGAACATCCTACGACATCATATGTTACGTCTCATGGAACAATATAGTGGTGCCATTTTTCAACAGGACAATGATCGTCCACGTAAGCTACGTGTCTCTAGAACTGTCTGCATGACATTGAGATACTCCTGTGGCCATCAGGCTGCCCACACCTGTCCCCAATAAAACATGTGTGGGACCAGCTCGGATGTATGGATATCCGAGACAAACTTGCGTCAGGAGAAGATACACTGCCACTCTTCCCAGCCGAATCAGAGCAGGGGGATGCAACGTCATGCTCATAACTGGCCACATACTAGCAAGGTCTGTATAAATTTGATATGATTTGGTAGTCAGGTAACATCACATACGCTCTTAACCCTTGAAGTTCCATTTCATCTCCTTCTTCCATTATAGGTGCTTCACGTTTTTTGTCTGGCGGTGTATCGTGGGCAGTGGATTGGAGTACACATGATAAGGCGTGTACGAAAACTAAGTTTACACTAAAGAATGTAAACGCGAGTAGGGCAGAGTAAATTGGTAGAAAGGTAGTAAAAATAGTCCAGTATCCAAACTGATTTAGATGACTGCATGGGAGTTCTAGTCATTAATACATTGAATTTCAAACGTGAATTACAAAAAAACTGCATACTTTTTGAATTCTGTTACTGAACGAGAATGAGAGGAAAAAAAGAGACATTTCACAATGCCATTATTATGCCCTCTGATTACTATGAAAAAAAGAAAAACCGGTAGTTCATATTTTCCTAACAAAAACGTATCTTCTTTGCAAAGTTACATTTCAATATTTGACTTGCAAGGGAAGTACCGCCTTTAGTGGCCTTATTGTTAAACGCGATTCTTTCTATAAGAAAGCAATTTCCAAGTAGATACCTTATTGTAAATACGACCATTGTTCTATAAAGCTCCATTCAGGCTGAAGATTTATTAGTGGGGGAAAGTTACTCATTTGTTTTAAGAAGGATATCTAACTCTGCAATAATTGCTATTATTACTTACACCCCCGCAGGTAATTCTGAGCAGAGTTCTCCATTGGTGTACGTACAGAACGGCTGGACTTGCAACGTTGCTATCACATGGTACACATGGGTTATTTTACTTGTGCTGCGGACCGAGCGAGGTGGCGCAGGATTTAGCAAACTGGACTTGCATTCGGGAGGACGACGGTTCAAACTCGCATCCAGTCACCCTGATTTAGGTTTTCCGTGATTTCCTGAAACCAACAAATGCCGGGATGGTTCCTATGAAAGGGCACGGCCGATTTCCTTACCCATCCTCTTCTAATCCGATGGGACAGATGACTTCGCCGTTTGGTCTCTCCCCCCAAATCAACCAATCAGTGCAGGCCGGTGTGGCCGTGCGGTTGTAGGCGCTTCAGGTTCGAATCCTGCCTCGGGCATGGATGTGTGTGATGTCCTTAGGTTAGTTAGGTTTAAGTAGTTCTAAGTTCTAGGGGCTGATGACCACAGCAGTTAAGTCCCATAGCGCTCAGAGCCATTTGAACTATCAACCAATCAGTCAACTTGTTCTGAAGTCCCTTGCAGCAGTTCAAACGAAAAAGGATTCTGAACCAATGGTTTACAATAAGAAACATGTGCATTGGACCATACATTGTCAGTTTACCTACAGAAGTTCAGTTAATCGATACACGCAGCTGATGATTTTCTCTCCTTAAAACTATGGACTGTGGAATTAAACTAAGAATTGGTGTGCTGTATAACAACTTTAGTCTCAGAACTCAATGAAATGATTCGTTATGCGATTGTGTATTATATCAGGGAATTACGTAAAACTCCGAATGGAAATCAGACAGTGGCTTGAGTTTTTTCCTTTTATTGGTATCTACACCTATGCAGTATCCCTAATAGACAAACCTAATCAGTCATACAAAAAGTGGAGAGACAGGTCTTTGTGTAGTTAAACTCCCATCGAACAGACCATGGAGGCCCATAGGGTACTGACCGGCCGCCGTGTCATCCTCCTCAGCGCACAGGCGTCACTGGATGCGGACATGGAGCGGCATTTGGTCAGCTTACCGCTCCCCTGGCTGTATGTCAGTTTCCGAGACCGCACCCGCTACTTCTCACTCAGGTAGAACCTCAGTTTGCCTCACAAGGGCTGCGTGCACCCCGCTAGCCAAAAGCGCTCGACAGACCGGATGGTCCCCCATGCAAGTGCTAGCCCAGCTCGACAGCGCTTAATTTCGGTGATCTGACGTTTTCAATTGATGAGAGATCTGGAGAATGTGCTGGCCAGGGCAGCAGTCACACATTTTCTGTATCCAGAAAGGCCAGTAGAGGACCTGCAACATGCGGTCGTGCATTATCCTGCTGAAATGTAGGGTTTCGCAGGGATCGAATGAAGGGTAGAGCCACGGGTCGAAGACATCTGAAAAGTAACGTCCACGGTTCTAAATGCCGTCAATGCGAACAAGAGGTGACCGAGACGTGTAACCAATGGCACCCCATACCATCACACCGGGTGATACGTCAGTATGGCGATGACGAATACACGCTACCAATGTGCGTTCACCGCGATGTCGCCAAACACGGATGCGAGCATCATGATGCTGTAAACAGAACCTTGATTCATCCGAAAAAATGACGTTTTGCCATTAGTGCACACAGTTTCGTCGTTGAGTACACCATCGCAGGCACTCCTGTCTGTCATGCAGCGTCAAGGGTAACCACAGCCATGGTCTCCGAGCTGACAGTCCATGCTGCTGCAAACGTCGCTGAACTGTTCGTCGAGATGGTTGTTATCTTGCAAACGTCCCCATCTATTGACTCAGAGATCGAGACGTCGCTGCACGATCCAGTTCAGCCGTACGGATAAGATGCCTGTCATCTAGACTGCTAGTGATACGAGGCCGTTGGGATCCAGCACGGCGTTCCGTATTACCCTCCTGAACCCACAGATTCCATATTCTGCTAACAGTCATTGGATCTCGACCAACGCGAGCAGCAATGTCGCGATACGATAAACCGCAATCGCGATAGGCTATAATCCGACCTTTATCAAAGTCGGAAAAGTGATGGTACGCATTTCTCCTCCTTACACGAGGCATCACAACAACCTTTCACCAGTCAACGCCGGTCAACTGCTGTTTGTGTATGAGAAATCGGTTGGAAACTTTCCTCATGTCAGCACGTTGTAGGTTTCGCCACCGGCGCTAACCTTGTGTGAATGCTCTGAAAAGCTAATCATTTGCATAGCACAGCATCTTCTTCCTGTCGGTTAAATTTCGCGTCTCTAGCACGTCATCTTCGTGGTGTAGCAATTTTAATGGCAAGTAGTGTATTTTCTCATCGCACCTATGAGGCCAGTGGGATGAAATAACAATAAAATAAGAAAAACTCCGTGATCTGATTTTGAGGAAATAAAGCCTGTACGTTGCCCAGAGTTATGTACAAGTTACGAGTGGGAACAGCAAATTCGTTTAGTAGTTTTGGAGGTTAGTGTGTTCAAAACAGGTAGACACGACGGCTTTACTCTCGGTAGCTCGATCACTGGCGTAATTCGATCAAGTCACACATATCTAGAGCCACTTTTCTTGCTATGAACCAGAGCCAAACGACTATTGCATCGTAACACTGACTTGTGCTCCTGAACAACTGACAGATGCCATCTCATTCGTGCAACTTTCTTCTGAGTTGCTAGTATTCAGATGCCAGAAAACTGCGTATATTTTCGAATACGTGTCGCATTTGGTTCCACATAGGAGGAGCTCTCTTTCGATAGATTATTATTAATAATGGCTCTGAGCACTATGGGTAGATTATTGTTATCTGAGTTATGTATCACTTTTTCATAGTGAGAAAAACCAACGCAGCTAGAGATTACAGTTGTAACATCGGGAAAGCGGCATGCAACGAACGTCCAATTAGTACAATATATACTACGTCCTTGGATATACAAATCATTGGTATCTCAGCGCTAACGCACAAAGAATCAAGCGGTAAACATCATCTACTTTCTGTGTATAAGAAAAGATTACGCAGCGGGATTCTCATTCAGAAATAACGTAGGAATGTTGATTGTGTGTGAGTTAGCTGTGTTGCGCCTAGTGTAAGAACGAGAAACATCTACCAGCACATATTGGGATTCGCTAGCGGGAGGATCGTGGCCTGTCGAGAGAACTTTATCTATCCGAAATACATTTGCTCACTTTGGTCGGGATTGCATGAGGACAGACACACTGTCCATTTGCCGGGCAGCATAATGCCTTGAGTCAAGAATAGGGCTTGTTTATAACAAGATTGGTACCTGCAAAAAAAGTACGACAACATCCGAATTACCACGGACTGTCAGCACAGCGAGCACTGTTTCGGCTTCCCTTGATGTGGCAGCGGAGACATGTGTGTCGAATCTGACGCGGTAGTGGGCCCACATCTTATTTACGGACAAATCCGTGTACGCAAATGGCATACTTGTGTGTGGAGGCTCATAGGAGAACGTTTCCGGAATTCGTTACGATCATAAGTTCCCGGAACATGGTGCGATTGTGTGGAGTGTCACTGAGTACGCAATGATTACCTCTGGTCTTAAGGCCAATAATACAAGGCCTCATGTTGCCCGTTCTGCCTTGACCTACCTCCATAGAGAATGTGTTCGACTGTTGCACTGATCAACACAGTCTCCAGATCTCTCAGCGGTTGAAATAATTTTGCTTTGGATTACCGACAAATCCGTGTACGCAAATGGCATACTTGTGTGTGGAGGCTCATAGGAGAACGTTTCCGGAATTCGTTACGATCATAAGTTCCCGGAACATGGTGCGATTGTGTGGAGTGTCACTGAGTACGCAATGATTACCTCTGGTCTTAAGGCCAATAATACAAGCCCTCATGTTGCCCGTTCTGCCTTGACCTACCTCCATAGAGAATGTGTTCGACTGTTGCACTGATCAACACAGTCTCCAGATCTCTCAGCGGTTGAAATAATTTTGCTTTGGATTACCGACTGGATGCCACTGAGGTTGATGGACTCCGCTGTCTGTTGCACAGATAAAATTTTTTAGCCGTGAGGAACGACGATGGGGCGTAGCTTCAAATGGTTCAAATGGCTCTGAGGACTATGGGACTTAACTTCTAAGGTCATCAGTCTCCTAGAACTTAGAACTACTTAAACCTAACTAACCCAAGGACATCACATACATCCATGCCCGAGGCACGATTCGAACCTGCGACCGTAGCGGTCGCGCTGTTACAGACTGTAGCGCCTGGAACCGCTCGGCTACCCCGGCCGGCTGAGGCGTAGCGCGCCAGCAGAGTATGAAACGGTTGCCTAGCGAGTATAAACATTCGAGGATGGCGGAACACATCCAAGCGAGAAGTACATTGCCACAGACTGTGCGAGAGAGAGCTTTAGGGACACGTGATCCAGCGCCATGACGTCACTGCAAAAGAGGAGTGACTAAGTTCAGTTAATGGAGCAGTGTGGAGTAGATGCACTTGGAGGCTATGCAGAAACGCCATTCAGGCTCCACACTTCGCATAAAAGAACACTTAGAAGCTCTTAAACTAAACATTACTCTAGCAGAGAACTCACAGTCTCTGACGTGCTCTGGAGCACGTTCTGTCAACTGTACTGGGGTAATCATATCCTCGACCACTGTATAACCCTGCCCTTAATTCCATCCAGTGCTCAGAATCTGGTAATTCCGTCTGCATCAATGATACCCGTGGAAGGTCAGATCCGTTACTTGCAGGTTAACCTGGTGATATACGATGAAGTACTGCCAGCTGCTGCCAATTTGGAGTCTACTTTTACGATTTTATATAACATTTTCGGAGAACCGCGATCTTATTGTGATAAAATTATTTAAAAGCCGTCTTGATCGCAGGCGATATTAACTTCTGACCAAATTCGGCCTTCTAATTACGAGCCATCATCAGAGTTTGCACCATCTGCTTGACGGCGGTGTCGAAATCGGTCGGAATTTACCATCGCCGAAGATCAAGACTGCTTTCAAATAATTCTACTTCTACGAGTCTGCAGCCATTCAGCTGTGGTGGGCAGAACTTCAACTCTGCGAACTGGTATCCGCGCTAGTGACAATGGTGAATGACTGCAGAGGAGGACGAGGCCGATCTTCTGTGGATGAAGAAATGATGTGTCTGCCTGCAAGCTGTTCGACATGGGAGCAAGGTGTCTAGTCTATCTCTCTCTCTCTCTCATGCACACACACACACACACACACACACACACACACACACACACACACACACACGCTTGTGCGCGCTCGCCCGCTCGGTTTCGATCGACGACTCTCGCTGTCGTGAAACGCTCAATCCAATAAAAAATTTTGTTTGATACCAAATGTAGTCGTACTTTAATTAATAATCATTTTTGTGTACCGAGAAAAACACTTTTTGGAAGTTACACAGACTGCTGAATATGGATCTATCGGCAAAAAAGGAAAAACTTTTGCCCTGCACCTACAAAAGGAACTGGAAAGATGGGAAAAAGACAAATGCAAGCAACAAATTAACAGCAAGGAAAAAAATTCCTATAATGGAAGGAATAACAGGCATTGAATCTTGTTATTACCGCTAAAAGCGGATTATAAGCGTTAGGATAGCACTAGTATCAGGCTGTCATTTCCATTCTAGCTAAAAACAAATGTGGAAACAACTAATACTACTTCGCGTTAAGGGTAAATGAATAAACGATGTAAGTGAATAACAGAGGAAATACGGACACCAACGTGCTAAGTTTCACGTTAGTTGAAGAAGACACAGTTGAAAAGTAAAGGGTAGATCAATGTTTAACATTTTGCCAACGTCGACGCTCGGTGTGAGCTCGATGGGATGAGGTAGGAAAGCGAGTGTCATCTACCTCAGGACATATTGAGAAATTCACGTCACAAACATGGAATGTAAATAAGATTCGAAGCCAGTGTTCCTCCTCATTGTCTCGAGAAGTGAGGGTATGTGACACTATTGAAAGGTGCCCCGTCAAACGAAAGGTTAGCTCGGCGGCAAACTTATCTGACCACACAAACAATGGGAACAGCTTCAGGGATGTCAGAAGTATTTTCACCAGGTCGCGAGCCACGCTAGTAAATCAAGACAAAGCTATTCTTAACATGGAAAAATTCGGAAATACGTGTGCAAAGATTGTTCAACATCCGGGATCCACTGTTCTGGGGTTAACACTGGGCCACGGCGGATGTGAATCGGCGGTTGATGACCACAACATGCTGGAGGGTACTGTGTAACAGAATCTGGAACTGTCGGATTATCTTCAGATTCTCTGATCATAAATAATCACGATGAGACGGTTACACACAATGCTGTTCATTTATTTATAATGACAGCTTAGCCGCATTCAACACTGATGTATGAAATTATTGAAAGTTTGTAAAACGTTTCGGACCCGGTGTTTCTATTACTCTACTGCAACGCCAACTCCTCTAAAAAGGCAAAAAGACGCATTCTTGAGTCAAAGGCACTGGTAAACAGGCAGACTTGTCCTCAAATCATTTATTTGCTACCTTAGCGCCCGTTGCTTTGCTCACGTAGACTGTGATCTGCACGAAGTTTTTTTCAGCGAGTCTGTATCTTTTTTTCCTCATTGCTGACTTGTAAAACTAAAAAGTGTAGAAGAGTTATTGACCCTTTAATAGCTACCAGTAGCAGCTTAATTAAAGTATTCCGGTGCGTCTAATTTAATGTCACATACTGAATTACAAAAAGAAAGAAAGAAATCGGTTAAGCTCTCACTTTTTTGCTATGTAATTCTAACAAAACAGATTTGTCGTAGTTAATATTAACTAGCTTCCTTGATTCAGTTATCAAATTGCAACACCTGAGTTTTGGACTCTAATTAATGCCATGGAAAGATGTACGTCTGCTTTCATAATGAAATATTTACATAAAACTTTTCATCTTCTATTTTTCCCCCTTAGGAACTGAATTTTCAATAACACTGAACTATGTATTTCCTTTCCCGAGCGGGAAGGCATGCCGGTCCCCGGCACGAATCCGCCCAGCGGATTAGTATGGAAGTCCGGTGTGCCGGCCAGCCTGTGGATGGTTTTATGGCGGTTTTCCATCTACCTCGGCGAATGTGGGCTGGTTCCCCTCATTCCGCCTCAGTTACACTGTGTGGGCGATTTCTGTGCAAACACCGTTTCCAAGTACGCGTACATCATAATTCTTCTACCACGCAAACATTTGACATTTGGTGTTACTCTCGTCTGGTATGACACGTTCCTAGTGTGTGTGCGTGCGTGTGTGTGTGTGTGTGTGTGTGGGGGGGGGGGGGTGAGGGGGGTGGGGGGGGACGGGGGGGGGGCAGTTGTGGCCGGACCTAATAATAACTCTGGGTTCGGTGTGGAGTGGCGGTGGTGTGGGTGGACTACTGTGACCTGTTGTGGTGTTGTAAACCACTGAGGGCTACGGCGGGACGAAGCCTCTCCATCGTTTCTAGGTCCCCGGTTTAATACAATACAACGTATTTCCTTATTTGAAACCAAGAAATCAAATAGCAGTATTCATAGACGTACCTTTAAAAAGCCTTAGTAGTTCTTCAGCAATGATTTGTTTTAAAAACAAACTTTCACCCACTATTTCACCACCTTAGAGAGTAAATTTCCAAAATGTCTAAAACATTTTATTTATTTATTTATTTATTTATTTTTTGACCGAGACACCATATACCAATTCTTGTAGTTCTAAGTTCAGAATTGTGTTAATAGCGACATACAACATTTTCAAGAAACCTTTCATCCCGTTAGGGGTGGAATTTCGAAAAATTCTTTCTTAAACGGTCCCTGCTGCAGAAGATCAACATCCTCTCCGGATTTCATGATTTTTTCCTTAGCGGTTCGGGCTGGGCGATGATCAGTTAGTGACTCAAGTCAGGACATTTCCTTTTATGGAGAATAGTCAGAAGGTGTATGAAAAGCTTGTAAGGGTGCTGCAGGAGAGGTTGCGCTGAGAACTAATTGTTAAGAAAGATATTCGATACGTTGCGCTGATTCCGCGTCATTTAGCACTGAAATTAGCCAATCAGGTTGTCACGCACGTATATTCAAGCGAAAGTGTTGCCAGACATGTTCTTCTTTCGTTAGGTTTCTTCAAACTGAACGTAGCTTTTGCTCATCTGGCCTACATTTATCACTTCCGAAGAAGGCACGTGTCAACTAGTTATGAGCATTTGAGCAAGAGGTAACTCGTGGCCCCACAGAGGTCTGCGTATTACCGCATTTTAGCGCGTGCAAGTGTTTGAATTTGCGCGCGCTGCGGCATGATTGGCCAACTTCAA
This sequence comes from Schistocerca piceifrons, assembly GCF_021461385.2. Taxonomy (NCBI): domain Eukaryota; kingdom Metazoa; phylum Arthropoda; class Insecta; order Orthoptera; family Acrididae; genus Schistocerca; species Schistocerca piceifrons. The sequence goes on from NC_060138.1 coordinate 1,008,633,641, forward strand.
CGCTAAATGACTCAGAACCGACGCAACGTACGGAATTTTATGAGAATTATTTCTCAGCACAGCCTCCCCTGCAGCACCCTTAGAAACTTTTCAGACTTTTCCGGATCACCCAGAATACAGAGATTTGCGTATTCACCAAATGAATTTTCGATAAAAGATACGAGCTGTAGCGTGCCGATTTAGCAGACTGTTCTCACATCAGAATTTCACGTCATGACGAACGATTGCAGCTGTAAAATAATCTCTGGGTGTCCTGTTTCTATAATAAACGTTGAAAATCCATTTTATGTGATAACAAGAGTATAATCCATGTGATGACTTTCCATGATCATAGGGAACCGGCTGGTAGATGTTGCTGTAGCTACTGCGGCTCACTTCTTTATATTTCCCGTTCAATTTGCGTAACATGGGCATTTGGCGTGCCCATAAAAGTTAGTTTGCATCGAGCAGTCCTGTTATTCGTTTCACGTGCCAGTCACTAACCTATTTCATCGGTTCTGGTGTAGATAGAGAGGCAATCAGAGCCAGTAATCAGGCGTCTATTGTGGCACTAACCGTGGTCGCCTTAACGTAGGGGCGGTAGCAATTTGCCTGTTATCACAGCAACCGCGGGGAAAGTCGCATTCATCTCCCCACCGGGAAGAAGCCGCAGATCCCCAGTGCAAACCGCGCAATGGTATGGTGAAGCAAGGGTCCACAACCGTTTATAAGTATTTGAAAGTGTTAAATACCGTTTACAACTCTCAAAATATTTTTTTCGTTGCTACTAATGGCAACGAATGTAAAGAGAGCCGTAAGCGGTATTTGTCAGGATCGAAAAGTAAATAAAAATTGGCCATGTCTGACTAGGACTCGCGCACTGAGTGTTCTGTACAAACTTCATTATCTGTGTAGACAGTTCACTCATTCCGGAAGTCGAAGATCTCGACGATTTTTGCCTGTTATCGACAATGATACTGGCAAGATATCTTTCTCAGGTATTCCAAGACTTTCGAGAATGTTTTAAGTTCTTGTTTGAAGTAGATTAACGAATGACAAAAGAAATATTTTTCTTCTGGTATAATTAATAGTTTTCCGAGTCCCTTCCTTTACTTATACAGTGAAAGCTTTCTTCTTGTCAAATTTTATGATTCTAGACCAGCGGAATGTACCTTACAGCCTTTGATGAGTGATATGTGACATAAATGGCCGTCTCTTTTGATTATATTGACTTGTAAGCTTACATTTATTAGCTGAGAAGTGACTACAGCCCTTAGTATGTGATACAAATTTCACCTTTATACGTCTGCCCGTTCCTGAGAAAAAGGGTCTTAATAGACAGACTGACAGAAAGAAAGACAGATAAAAAACGACAATTTTTTTCATGTGCTTTCTTTTTTAATTACAGATTAACAGTCTTCAGAGTTTTTCCTTTACCTGTACTGAGGAAAATCTTGCATCTTATCAAATTTCATGATTACAGATCAACGAGAAGTACCTCAAACTTTTCATTAGTGAGTTTGCGAGAATGGGAATATGTGATATAAATGGCCATATATTTTGATTTATTTTACTTAGAAGCTTCATGTTCTACACTATTGGCCATTAAAATTGCTACACCAAGAAGCAATGCAGATGATAAACGGGTATTCATTGGACAAATGTATTATACTAGAACTGACATGTGATTACATTTTCACGCAATTTGGGTGCATAGATCCTGAGAAATCTGTACCCAGAACAACCACCTCTGGCCGTAATAACGGCCTTGATACGCCTGGGCATTGAGTCAACCAGAGCTTGGATGGCGTGTACAGGTACAGCTGCCCATGCAGCTTCAACCCGATACCACAGTTTATCAAGAGTAGTGGCTGGCGTATTGTGACGAGCCAGTTGCTCGGCCACCATTGACCAGACGTTTTCAATTGGTGAGAGATCTGGAGAATGTGCTGGCCAGGGCAGCAGTCGAGCATTTTCTGTATCGAGAAAGGCCCGTACAGGACCTGCAACATGCGGTCGTGCATTATCCTGCTGAAATGTAGTGTTTCGCAGGGACCGAATGACGGGTAGAGCCACGGGTCGTAACACATCTGAAATGTAACGTCCACTGTTCAACGTGCCGTCAGTGCGAACAAGAGGTGACCCAGACGTGTAACCAATGGCACCCATACCATCACGCCTGGTGATACGCCAGTATGGCGATGACGAATATACGCTTCCAATGTGCGTTTACCGCGATGTCACCAAACACAGATGCGACCATCATGATGCTGTAAACAGAACCTGTATTCATCCGAAAAAATGACGTTTTGCGATTCGTGCATCCGGGTTCGTCTTTGAGTACACCATCGCAGGCGCTCCAGTCTGTGATGCAGCGTTAAGGGTAACCGCAGCCATGGTCTCCGAGCTGATAGTCCATGCTGCTGCAAACGTCGTCGAACTGTTCGTGCAGATGGTTGTTGTCTTACAAACGTCCCCATCTGTTGACTCAGGTATCGGGACGTGGCTGCACGATCCGTTATAGCCATGCGGATAAGATGCCTGTCATTTCGACTGCTAGTGATACGAGGCCGTTGGGATCCAGTACGGTGTTCCGTATTACCTTGCTGAACCCATCGTTTCCATATTCTGCTAACAGTCATCGGATCTCGACTAACGCGAGCAGCAATGTCGCGATACGATAAACCGCAATCGCGATAGGCTACAGTCCGACCTTTATCAATGTCGGAAACGTGATGGTACGCATTTCTCCTCCTTACACGAGGCATCACAACAACGTTTCACCAGGCAACGCCGGTCAACTGCTGTTTGTGTATGAGAAATCGGTTGGAAACTTTCGTCATGTCAGCACGTTGTAGGTGTCGCCACCGGCGCCAACCTTGTGTGAATGCTCTGAAAAGCTAGTCATTTGCATATCACAGCATCTTCTTCCTGTCGGTTAAATTTCGCGTCTGAAGCGCATCATCTTCGTGGTGTAGCAATTTTAATGACCAGTAGTGTAATATCGCTAAGGGAACGTAGACTTTAATATGCAACGTGTATTTGAAGTTGATACGTCTAAACGTTTTTGAGGAAAAAAATTTTGATCAGTCGGACAGACAGACAGGCAGACAAATAACGCTGTGATCCTACAAGAGTTCCGTTTTTACAGACGGAGGTATGCAACCATAAAAAGGTCAATGTTCTCATTTTCCTGTCGAAGGAACGAACAGCTGGCTGTACAGTTCTCTGCTGCATTTTCGAATGGGCAGGAGCACCTACAGTACAAGTATTCGTCATCGCTGCCAATGTAAACGCATCGTGCATCAGCTATGATAATTTTAATCCATGCAGCACTCTTTTTAACTGATGCGCTCTAATGTGGTGAAATGTTTTTTGATCTAATATGTTACCTTCCTCTTATTTATGAGTGGTCTAACGGACTTCCCTTTCTGTCTCATGATTTAATTTAGTTGCTTGTCTTTTCAGCCTCATAAATATTCTGTTACACAGTGTTAGTTTTGTATTTGACTGCGACTGCACTGTTTCATTGTTATATGACTTTTTGTACCAATAAAGTACTATCAAAGAAATTAAGCATGCCCTTTACTCTTTTCGACAGTTTTGGCTTTGGAGATCGTAGAAAAGTGAGAAAGTATATGTAACTTTGTAGGTAATGCTTTACCAAAACAGACAACATTAAATGTCGAATTAACAGAAAAACGGAGGAACTATACGAAATCCAACATTATTCAGGTTCAGCATGTAAGCGCTTAAAAGTTACAACACCAATATAGAGTAGTACAGAACTCCGTGACAAATATTTCACACAGGACATTTGTGGTCCAGCACCTCGAAAAATATGTTGAATTCACACCACATTTTATAGATGGCTAAATGCACAGTGCATCCACCTGAGATAGTAAGAAAGAGGAGGTGTTCAACGTATTAGTAGCATTCAAAACGGACTTCGTCGTTTGCGTTGCCACGTCGTTTTAATAGTGCAAACCATGCATAGGAAATGAGAGAGACGAATGCGCAATGTATGAACAATGCTAAGATATTAAGACAGAACGAATATTATGAAAAGTGTGTCAATATATGTGTGTGTATATATATATTGTGTGTGAGTGGAACAGGTATTGGAAAAGTAATGACAGGATCCTTACATCTAAATGCTAACATCTCAGAAGAAAGTAGCACGAGCACAAGTCATTGTTGTGACACAGTAGGCGTTTGGCTGAGGTTAAAACCCAGAAAAACGTCTCCAGAGGTGTGTGACTTGATCGAATTATGTCAACACTCGAGCTGCCTATATTAACAAGAAAGCTGTAAAACCGCAGTGTCTATCTGATGGATGTACAAATTGTCATTGGTGAAAGATTTGGGACTTTCTCGTGTAAATGGTTGTCAACAACAAAGCAATTAATTATGCCAGTTATCTCAATATTCCACGTTGTTTTATTTCTCACTATCATTACTTAGACCAAACGGATCTCTTGTTATTTTGCTGTTTCGTAATTTGTCGACACATCCTTCAAATTTTCCTGGAGTAGTTATCTAGAAGTAAATACCCTACAATAACAACTCTTTGCAGTACGCACACTTTTCCTCCCAGATGCGACCTTACGACAAACAGCCTCTAGCTGACCTGCTGAGAGATTAGATCCTAATTACAGCGGCACCAATGACTCTTTGGAGAGAAACTGTTGTGTGTTGTCCAACTTCCTGTTGTCCTATACAAAGCTATAGTATGAAGACCTCTATGTTACTTGATGTGATCTGATGTGCTCGTCTTAAAGTAACTGCAACCATCTAATCAAGAACTGTGCCAGGAAAAAGCAGCTTCAGATTACAAGACCATCTTCTTTTTTCAAATTTCTGTCTGTTACCACATGTCGAGTACGATCTACAATCCAGACGGTATTGAATTAAAAACGACCGCCTTCTTGCTAGAGCAAAGTTTTGTTCTATTCCTCAAACATATTTCACCGCCTGTCACCTGCAATATTGGATAGTTACGGGAACATTTGTATGTAATGCATGGCTAAACCACAAACTCGAAACTAACATCACACCCAGAACTATACAAAACATCTTTACAGAAAGTGAGTATGTAACAGAATAGGATGAAAGTAAAGATACAGGACACTACCATGCAGGACTGACAAGAGAACTGACAGCAGAAGAAATCAGATAGATTATTAGAAAGAACAGGAACGCCATCAATGGCAGAAAGATAATCACAGTGGACGAAGTAGCCAAAGACATATATAAGAAACTGGAAACACACAGTGCAGTGTTCACAAAAGCAGGAAAGGAGAGAATGTTGGTCTTCATGTATGAAAAGTGCTGTAGAGGATTATACTAAGAAAAAGGTGCCATTTCAGTTTGCTTAAGTTACGTTACTGAGATTATTGAATGAAGAGTACTCTTCATGGAGGAAGACCCTGATGCTGATTCCCAGTGCAGGAAAAGTTTTCATCAGATCGCTGCCTATTTTCAAGTAATTGGTGAAGACAGAGTCAAATGCTGTCTGATAGTAGGGTGATAATTTATAAGGGTCCAGGACCCAGGAAAAGGACCAACGCTTCCGGATCTATAGAGTAACATGAACGAACCATACCTACAAGTGCACCTAACGGAAGATCGGTATAAGACATATGGAAAGAAGCAGAGCGTACTTGCGCTATTAAAGTGTTAGCTCGTAGCAACTTCTGAAAGATGTATCCGCATGTTTCATAACTGGGAATCACTATGATGTTCATGTTCGTTGTTGTTAATAATACGAAGACAAAAGAATGCATCAAATGGATCAGTTTATAAAGGCATTTAACAGCAGTAATATTAGAAGAGGAAATAATTTTCTTCTTGTTAACGATGTGGTATAAGTAAAAGAAACAACGCAGTGTTAGTGATATCACATATTCATTGATTGCAGTACCAACATGTTTACTAGAGGTCACATGGCAAGGAATGTGCAGGATCCCAGCACAAATATGAAATGTTTAAAATGGTTATGGCCGCCTCATATGTTGCATATGTAACAAATATTAGAGTCTACGTGAAACTTTTTCACCTTCATTCGCTACTATGAGGAAGATGTGAAGCGTGCATTGCATGAGTAACGTTTCGTAATGTTCCATTAGACAGTAAGAAGAGACTAGGTCTATTGCAGTGCTATTTCCAAAGCGTTCACGGACAACGATTTTACTTAGAAAAAAAAATGGTTCAAATGGCTCTGAGCACTATGCGACTTAACTTCTGAGATCATCAGTCGCCTAGAACTTAGAACTAATTAAACCTAACTAACCTAAGGACATCACACACATCCATGCCCGAGGCAGGATTCGAACCTGCGACCGTAGCGGTCGCTCGGTTCGAGACTGTAGCGCCTAGAACCGAACGGTCACTCGGGCCGGCGATTTTAGTTAGAGCTGTGAAGCTCCCACAACTATATCCAGCTTACGTAACAGATTTTTCGCAGCCTTTTGTAACGGAATACGCAGCAGATAACTATTTAAGCCTCTTGAAGCATAGAGAAAGTAGGTTTCAGATATCTGCTATCCTATATGTATTTATACAATTTTGGGTCTTTCTCATTAGACGACGCCTTTTTGGTGGCATAAAACAAAACAAAATTCATAAGGTAAATATAGATCATGTTCGCGAAAATTTCCCTTTCTTTTACTGATTTTTTTTTTACTTTAATGGCTCTCTTAGAGTTATTTAGTAAAAGAGAAATGTTAGCTGTTATAGAAATAAACAATGTTGCAGTCGAAAAGCCATGAACTAAATCGCATATGCTTAGACTGAATAAAGCTGAATTTTCAAGTGCACACATCCATTGTGATGCATTCCAGCTGAACACTCGACGTCATTATTTAATTCGGATCCATGACTGCTGCTCCTGTTGTCTTCCATTTTCTTAATTCCAGTACTCTATGCCTGAAAGATCCAAAGAAAAGAAACTAAGGGAACCCATATCAAGAAATAACTAATTAGAGCCCCAGGACTTGGACGTCATTAATTCGTTTTCTTTACGCCACTGAAATTACAAGTAAAACATCAATCAACAAGCACATCTCTGACAACCATCAATTCTTCAAAAAAATAGTCGGCCGGTTTCTTCTTGAGTTCTTGGGGCAAAAACTTGAAGCTATCTCTTTTTAACAAAATCGAACCGATCGATGCCTCCTTTCCTCAAGTATTCCATCTGATTCCGTAGATATGCTTCCTTCCCAACAGGTCTTTTTTTTTTTGACTTGTCGCTTTTCGCACTCATGATTTCCACATACGTATCTGTTTGCACCTCAGCAGAATCTCCGCAAGACAGTAAACAGAAGAATGGGGAGAATAAGGCGAACCGCGCACTTAAGAATGGAAGGCTTCACAAATGTTGGTGGTTCAGTTGCAGGTGGCGAGTGTTTCGAAAACACAGTCGGTAAATTTAACAATTGCAGGGTTGTGTTTCAGCACACACTCCCCGTCTTCCCACACCCAGCCACCAAGGATAGCTGCAATGAACTCATCCGTGAAGCATTCCGTCACCTCATTTGGACTCAAGAGAGGCAGCCAAAGAATATTTCAAGTAAGAACTTACTGTCCTGTTGGGAGTCGCCTTATGGCTTTTCGACAGGCTTAGCTCCTGTACCCTCCGCCAACGAGACCGAGCAAGGTGAAAACGAGAGATCCTGATATGTAAATTTGGATAAAGGCTGTTCACTGCTTCATGAATGTCTTGCTCCGGGGGCCGCTGCTGAACTCTTCATTATCATCTTCTGTGGAAGAGTCGACTGCCTTCTTTGTGGCATCGATGGGCGATGTTAGCAAATGTAGGACATGTTGAAATAGAAATGTGAAACACCTACGTCAGTAGCTAGTACATAAAAGTGATTAAAACAGAGTGGATGAACAAAACGGCGTGTTTCTCGAACGTGAGTAAATGACAGTCGTAGTTCTCAAGTTTCGACAGCGAGAGTCGAGAGGCGATTATCGGATCAGTCGATAAGTCGATAAGCCGATAAGCCGGCTCGGTACGCATTTCATGTGGCAACATAATGAGGTGGAACCTGGTCTACGCAGTCTACGCAGTTCACATGCAACCTAAAGGTTTCCTCTCCAGGGATTCCACATGTCTCTGTATACATTAACGAGAATTTGTGAGACTGTGAATTCAAAACGAATTCGGTTTTACGGGATTTCTTATGCTACCTATTTATAACCGCTGAAAGAATTAGGAACATGTTGGGCTATAATTCATTCCTAAACATGTCCTTACTTTGTTTCATGGAGTGTATCCCAAGCTTAAACAAAGAAAATGCACGCTGATGTTTCAATTGATAAACTGTATGCTTCTCCTAAGAGCTGTCAGCTTCCTTTATTCGGAAGATAGATTGTTACATGTTAGTAGCGTATAGTTGGAGTCAACTAAATTAAAGATAGCACGTATGCTTCGTGCGACTCCCAGGGTCAACACAAAATGTTGTTTTATTCCAACTAAAAAACAAAGTTTGTTAAGTGCAGAGTGTTCGAGCGATAGAGTGACCTCGCAATAGTGTATCTCGATAGTTGGTTTTTGTTGTAAGACTTTGTACAATTTACTTCCAAATGTTTTTCACACACACACACACACACACACACACACACACATATATATATATATATATATATATATATATATATATATATATATATATATATGTGTGTGTGTGTCAGTGTCTGTGTGTTGTGTGTCTGTGTTGGTGGTGAATGAGATAAACTACTTATCAGTTGCGATTAGGCAATGACTTATGGTAGTTGACGGTGCATTCTATTCGATGTAATCTGTTTCATTTCACATTTAGCATAATTTGGAGTTGTGTCTGGTAGGTTATCTCCTGAAACTGTAATGAGACAACAAAGCCATTTCAACTGTACCCAGCATCTGAATCAATTTGGTTTCAGGCCCACATTTGTTTCACGGACCCTTTACGGCTTTGGAATTGCTGAATATTGTGATTTCGTTTGCATGAGTACGGTTTAATGCCAGGACGAAGAAAGATTACAATTTCAATGTCTAGTCGATGACGACGTCATTAGCTTCGAGCACAAGATAAGATTCGGGCAACGTTGAGGAGGCAAACCCGCATTGCCCTTTCAAAGGAACCATCCTGAAATTTGAGATTTACGGAAACAACAGAAAACCTAAATCATGAAGTCCGTACATCCATCTTCTGGCGGATGTTAAGATAACAGCTGTTGCTGTACCTTATTTTGCAACAACGATAACATCACCAGTGGTACTTACGGCTTTTATTCATGCGCATCTGGTTCCAGTGTTGCAGTACACCATCTTCAGGCTCCTCAGTGACGCTGGGTGGTCACGTTCAAATCGGGAATCATTACAAAACTTTCTGTTGAAGATCCAAGACATCGTCGTTCGCTAAACTGGAGCTCCTTGTGTCTATGGCATGTACAGTGGCAACTGATATTCTGGCACCATACTCACCATAGACATTAAGAAGCTTTTATTTAGCGGACGACGATGTTTCGGAACTTCTACAGAAGAAATACAAATGACTCTCGGTATCAACGTGACCACCCAGGATCATAGAGCGGCTTGAAGATGGTTGACTGTAACACCGAAACCAGACGCGTATGAATAAAGGGAATAATACCACGGGTGGTGTTATCTTTGCTACATATGTAAAGTATAAATAAAAAATACCATGTAAATGTTTGTTTGTACAAGATCGTAAATTTCCGAAAATTCTTCTCCGATTCCTATGAAATTTTGACACAGTCTTGCATTCGAATACGTGTATGTTTTTATATATCTATGGGACGGCCATATGATGTACAGGGTGTACATAAAGTCCGGGAACACTTTTAATTATTTATTGCACAAGAACCAAACATTGTACAGATATCATACATATGTCATTTTGAAGAGAAACTCAGTAAGTTTCTTTTTCATGTATACCGCTACAGCGTAGTTTAGTAATTTGCCAGTAGTCATCGCTAGTCGCAAACATGGCGAGTTCAGGTGCGAAGCGGACTGTTCCGTGAAATGGCCTCCCCGATAAACAGATCTTACTCCGTGTGATTTTTTTCTGTATGGATACATTAAAGATGTGGTGTATATACCGCCGCTACCATGTGATGTAGCAGAGCTCCGGGAGAGAATACGGGAAGCGACTGCCACAGTCGACGATGCCATGCTGGGATGGGTATGGCAGCAATTGGTTCAAATGGTTCAAATGGCTCTGAGCACTATGGGTCTTAACATCTGAGGTCATCAGTCCCCTAGAACTCAGAACCACTTAAACCTAACTAACCTAAGGACATCACACACATCCATGCCCGAGGCAGGATTCGTACCTGCGACCGTAGCGGTCTCGCGGTTCCAGACTGAAGCGCCTAAAACCGCTCGGCCACACAGGCCGGCGGCAAGAATTCGATTAACGTATTGACGTCTGCGGGGTCACTCATGGGTCGCATATCGAATGTTTGAAAAAAAAAAAAAAAACTTTTACAGTTTCGCTACAAACTACAATAAGTATGACATCTGCATAATCTTTAGTTCTTGTGGAATAAATGATTGAAAGTGTTCGCGGACTTTATGTACTCCCTGTATACTGTGTATCAGGTTGGTACATTCGTTTGTAGCGTTTTTCCAAAAGTTGAATAAACACAATAGATACACACAACAGGCACTTTAGTCTAAACTAAAAACTAAACTCCTCCCGAACAGGCCATGAAGGCCCAACGGTACAGACTGGCCGCCATGTCATCCTCAGCCCATAGGCGTCACGGGATGCGGTCGATGTTAGTTTACGAGACCGGAGCCGCTACTTCTCAATCAAGTAGCTTCTCAGTTTGCCTTACAAGAGCTTACTGCACTCCACTTGCCAAAAGCGCTCGGCAGACCGGCAGACCGGATCCATCCAAGTGCTAGCCCGACCCCACAGCGCTTAACTTCGATGATCTGAAGCGAACTGCGGCATTAATGATATATTCTCCTTCAATATTTACAAATGTCTGCCAACGCTGGGGTAAAACTTTTATTCCGCAATTGTAAAAATCACATGGTTTCCCAGATATGAGGCATCACTGTATGAAGGAGGCCAGTAAATTCTGTAATCTAAACTACTTACGTAGAGAGGATTCCGCGCACCATTAAGACGTACACCGAGGTTAGTTGTGTAGTAATTGTAAAGTGGCCTCAGTGTAAACTCAAATAATGACATGGATAATTTAGTAGCGGCCGTTTGTATAAGCAAGCAATAACGATAACTTGAATTGCACCTTACCAGTATGTTACTTTATGATCTATTATTGTATAAAGCACATACGACTATAAAATGTTTTGATTCGTGGTTTCGTCTTACTAAACTGTTTTCTTATATGTTTTAACGCTGAAATCTCGACATATCTGCTATAAACTCATTATTAGTGACAGACTCCTGTATATTTCTGAATTTTCGCCGAATAATCTCTAGAGAGTTTAGTATGGAGATTCGTTGCTGCGGATGGGAACTATAACAGCGCTCATGTCGTGTATTCAGTTTTTGTTTCCTGTAGAGAATACCCCATATATCTGTGACTCGGACTGGAATGAAACTTCTGTTTACCTTGACAACAGTTTGAACTTTCGACAGTGTAAACTAGGTTGCCCGCTTAACCAAGCGCGCATCGCCCTGCACGCAAATAGCCTGAATATTAATAGCGTGGTAAGAATGCAACGCTAGCAGAAAAATGTGTGTGTAGTACTCAGCTCGGAGTTATACAACGAGAAGGAGATATTTGTGTCGTTTTCCTTTTACGTGAATTCGACACTGCAAATTCAGTTTTGTGTCCTTCTCCAGTGCTGGATTTTTATATATTGATTTGTAGCTTCTGTCTAATATTGCTTATAGCCTGTGTTATCAGCGTTTCTACATCTATCTTTACCACATTACCACTGTAACTGTCAATATATACTCTAACATTTTTATCACAGTGTCCAGCTTCGTGTTATGTACAGAGGAACTTCATACTTTTCGTCAACTAAGGTTTGCCACGTCTTTGCATAAACGATGGCGCTGTACAGTAAGTCCCTCTTGACTTAGTTGTACCTTTGGTAGCCCAATGTCGGATTCATTTATTGAACCTTTCTACTTTTACAGTACTTATGCATTTGGAACTCAATTCTTTTCATTAAAAAGTATCGAAGCTTACACAGTGGAACACTAATGCGATGTGCCAAAGATAAGAACAATTATTTGATCATCGTAATACATTTAATACAATGAATCACTTACGCAGTGTGCCAAGGATATGTACAGGGTGTCCCGAAACTATTCATTCAATTTAATTCAGGATGTAGAACACATCGTAACAAATATATTTACATAGATACATATCGTCCCTGAAGGCAATGTCTGAGGCTAGGGATGATTCACGCAGAGGTCACTTCTATGTTATTGACAGTTTGTGAACAGTGACTAAGAGATCCACGGAAATGGAAACACCGCAGCACATCACAACGAGACTGCCACGCCAGAAGAACAAAGTGAGTGACCGTTACAAAACATTTTCGTGCAAACGTCAGTCCAGCTTCCAAAGTGACATCGCCTCTTACTAAGTTTTCTCTTCTTCCACAGGACGACCACAGCATTTTCGAAAAGACTATGTAACATCAGTATGATATTATTGTAAAGTTGTTTTTGTAATGCCATTTAGCCTGAGGATGAAGTTTAACCCTCGAAACATGTCGCTAAATAAATAAGTAGTACAATAGTTGAAAAAGTTTGTGACTGGCAGCGGTAATTTAAAAACACCTTTAAATGATTTCTTTTAGCACTCATGTAGCTGACCTAGCACTTTTCGTTATTTAGGGTCAACTGCCAATTTTCGCACCATTCAGATATCTTTTCTAAATAGTTTTGCAGTTTGTGTTGATCCTCTGATAACTTTATTAGTCGATAAACGACAGCGTCATCTGCAAACAAACTAAGACGGCTACTCAGATTGTCTCCCAAATCGTTTATACACAGGGTGTTTCAAAAATGACCGGTATATTTGAAACGGCAATACAGACTAAACGAGCAGCGATAGAAATACACCGTTTGTTGCAATATGCTTGGGACAACAGTACATTTTCAGGCAGACAAACTTTCGAAATTACAGTAGTTACAATTGTCAACAACAGATGGCGCTGCGGTCTGGGAAACTCTATAGTACGATATTTTCCACATATCCACCATGCGTAGCAATAATATGGCGTGGTCTCTGAATGAAATTACCCGAAACCTTTGACAACGTGTCTGGCGGAATGGCTTCACATGCAGATGAGATGTACTACTTCAGCTGTTCAATTGTTTCTGGTTTCTGGCGGTACACTTGGTCTTTCAAGTGTCCCCGCAGAAAGAAGTCACAGGGGTTCATGTCTGGCGAATAGGGAGGCCAATCCACGCCGCCTCCTGTATGTTTCGGATAGCCCAAAGCAATCACACGATCATCGAAATATTCATTCAGGAAATTAAAGACGTTGGCCGTGCGATGTGGCCGAGCACCATCTTGCATAAACCACGAGGTGTTCGCAGTGTCGTCTAAGGCAGTTTGTGCCGCCACAAATTCACTAAGAATGTCCAGATAGCGTGATGCAGTAATCGTTTCGGATCTGAAAAATGGGCCAATGATTCCATTGGAAGAAATGGCGGCCCAGACCAGTACTTTTTGAGGATGCAGGGACGATGGGACTGCAACATGGGGATTTTCGGTTCCCCATATGCGCCAGTTCTGTTTATTGACGAAGCCGTCCAGGTAAAAATAAGCTTCGCCAGTAAACCAAATGCTGCCCACATGCATATCGCCGTCATCAATCCTGTGCACTATATCGTTAGCGAATGTCTCTCGTGCAGCAATGGTAGCGGCGCTGAGGGGTTGCTGCGTTTGAATTTTGTATGGATAGAAGTGTAAACTCTGGCGCATGAGACGATACGTGGACGTTGGCGTCATTTGGACCGCAGCTGCAACACGGCGAACGGAAACCCGAGGCCGCTGTTGGATCACCTGCTGCACTAGCTGCGCGTTGCCCTCTGTGGTTGCCGTACGCGGTCGCCCTACGTTTCCAGCACGTTCATCCGTCACATTCCCAGTCCGCTGAAATTTTTCAAACAGATCCTTTATTGCATCGCTTTTCGGTCCTTTGGTTACATTAAATCTCCGTTGAAAACTTCGTCTTGTTGCAACAACACTGTGTTCTAGGCCGTGGTATTCCAACACCAGAAAAATCCTCTGTTCTAAGGAATAAACCATGTTGTCCACAGCACACGTGCAAGTAGTGAACAGCACACGCTTACAGCAGAAAGACAACGTACAGAATGGCGCACCCACAGACTGCGTTGTCTTCTATATCTTTCACATCACTTGCAGCGCCATCTGTTGTTGAAAATTGTAACTACTGTAATTTCGAAAGTTTTTCCGCCTGAAAATGTACTGTTGTCCCAAGCATATTGCAACAAACGGTGTATTTCTATCGCTGCTCGTTTAGTTTTTATTGCCGTTTCAAATATACCGGTCTTTTTGAAACACCCTGTAGGTAAGGAACAGCAAAGGACCCATAACACTACCTTGGGGAACGCCAGAAATCGCTTCTGTTTTACTCGATGACTTTCCGTCAATTACTACGAACTGTGTGACCTCTCTGACAGGAAGTCACAAATGCAGGCGCCTAACTGAGACGATATTCCATAAGCACGCAATTTCACTATAAGCTGCTTGTGTGGTACAGTGTCAAAAGCCTTCTGGAAATCCAGAAATACGGAATCGATCTGAAATCCCTTGTCAATAACACTCAACACTTCATGCGAATAAAGTGCTAGTTGTGTTTCACAAGAACGATGTTTTCTAAACCCACGTTGACTTTGTCTCAATTGACCGTTTTCTTCGAGGTAATTCACAATGTTCCAACACAATATAATTATGTTCCCAAATTCTGCATATCGACGTTAATGATAAGGGCCTGCAATTAAGTGGATTACTCCTACTACCTTTCTTGAATATTGGTGTGACCTGTGCAGTCTACCAATCTTTGGGTACAGATCTGTCGTCGTGCGAACGGTTGTATATGATTGTTAAGTATGGAGCTAATGCATCAGAATACTCCAAAAGAACCTAACTGTTATACAGTCTGGACCAGAAGACTTGCTTTTATTAAGTGATTTAAGTTGCTTCTCTACTCCGAGAATATTTACTTCTACGTTACTCATGTTGGCAGTTCTTCTTGATTCGAATTCTGGAATTTTTAGTTCGTCTTCGTTTGTGAAGGCAATTCGGAAGGCTGTGTTTAGTAACTCTGCTTTGCCAGCACTGTCTTCGATAGTAACTCGATTGTTATCGCGCAGAGAAGGCATTCATTGCTTCTTGCCGCTAACATACTTCACATACGATCAGAATCTCTTTGGATTTTCTGCACAGGTTTCGAGACATAGTTTCGTTGTGGAAACTGTTATAAGCATCTCGCATTGAAGTCCGGGCTAAATTTCGAGCTTCTGTAAAAGACCGCCAATCTTGGGGATTTTAATTCTATTCAAATTTGGCATGTTCGCTTCGTTGTTTTTGAAACAGTGTTCTGCCGTTTTGTGTACCAAGGAGGATCAGCACCGACGTTTGTTAATTTATTTGTTATAAATCTCTCAATTGTCGCTGACACTATGTCTGTATTCAAGCCACAACTTGTCTACAGTTATATTATTATTTTGGAAGGAGTGGAGATTGTCTCTCAGGAAGGCGTCGAGTGAATTTTTATCTGGTTTTTTAAACAGGTATATTTTTCTTTTATTTTTGGAGGATTTGCAGGTTACAGTACTCAATTTGGCTACGAAAACCTTGTGTTCACTAATCACAGTATCCGTTTTGATGCTCCTTATTAACTCAGGATTATTTGTTGCTAAGAGGTCAAGTGTGTTCTCACAACCGTTTACTATTCGCCTGGGCTGGTGAACTAACTGCTCGAAATAATTTTCAGAGAATGCGTTTAGCACAATTTCCGATGATGTTTTATGCGTGCCCTCAGAATTAAACATGTATTTTCGCCATTATATCGAGGGTAAAATGAAGTCACCACCAACTATAATCGTATGAGTCGGTACGTGTTTGAAATCAAACAAAAGTTTTCTTTGAACCTTTCAACAACTGTACCATCTGAATTGGGAAATCGGTAAAAGGTTCCAATTATTATTTTATTCTGATCTCCAACAATAAATTACCTCTGCCCATACTAACTCTAATAAACATAATCTGCGACTGATTGTTGAACCCTTCACTATTTGATTCGTGGCAATAGTTATTAAGCCTTGCATTCTTTGTGTGCTGCATTGTCTGCATCGCCTCCTAGTGCTCTTGACGAGAATACGCTGTCCAACAGCTTATAGCTGCACACCTTCAGGTTATCCAATAAGTATACACATGACCTTGTGTTTCCTGTATTTAATTTTCGCCTAATAGAAAACTGTCTTCCAAGAGAAAGACGGAGAGGCAACTGGACGCACTTACTACGGCAATTACGTTTCACCGACCTTAGTGGCTCACTGGTAAGACGCTACACGATCCCCGTCCAATCATCCGTGCTTCGGTTTCCTATTTTTCCCTAAAAGCAACCGACGGAAGTGTTCATTAGGAAAGGAAGCGATCAATTTCTTTCCCAATCGTTTCCCAAATTGAGGTTGTCTTTCATCACTAATGACCCCGATCTCGAGAAGACGTTAAGCTGTAACTTCCTGTTATATCCTTCAATATTGAGACGTCTAAAGGAATATACGAAAAAGACGATGCCACATTTTAGTGATCTGATCAGAACGAAAAAAAAGACAGTTTTCGGAAAATATACGACCCAGAAATTTAAAAAAAAACTTAGTTTAAATCGCAAATATATGAATAAAACGTTTATTTCGTAACCCGCTTTTGCTATAAGGCCCAAAACCTAACCACTTCAACAGTTATATGTCGTTGAAAATACATGTCAAAATTCTTAGTAAACTACAATTATCTTCTTTGATCTTAATTCTAAAATATTGCAACAACAAAGCATAAACCAGCGTTTTTGGAGTCATAATATGGGCTTTTTACTTTATAGCCCGTAAATCGGTCAATATGTGGCAGAAGTAGAGAACTGTGGCCTCTTTTCAATTTTGTCGACGGAAAACATGTTATCTTACTGATCGTAAAAACAATGTGCGGTGTAGGAGATGCACAAAATACTAAAATCTCTCACAACAGACGCGGATTTAAACAGTCGTCCTCTGGACTGCTAGCCCAGTTTCTTACTTTTGCTATACATCTTCACCCCTACACGAATTCAGCGATGGCCAGCATAAGAAACATGACGATGACGTCAATTTTCTGTAAACGGTTATGTGGAGATGAACCCAATGTTTTTAAGTTGCACTGTATCACCCAGATTACTCAGTAGTTGTGTAGATAGTGAGCAACACATCGGCTGCTGCAGCTCTCACGTTCGCTCTGTTTACTAATTCCGAATGGAATTGTCTGGTAATGGAAATATTACGACGCTGTCGAAAACAAGTGTCAGAAGTGATTTATTTATCGCCATGACACTTGTACAGAGACCCCAATTATTCAATCGGCTGGGGAATACTAGGGTCACTGATAACAAGTCTTTTTGTTGACCTGCACTATCGAAAGTTCCTTAATTTTGTACTTTGACGTACTATCGACTTACCACATTTCAGATAGGTCCACTTCCTTCTTTTTCGATGTTGCTTCTGCCCACGTTTCATTTCCTTACCGTATCGTCATCCAAATGTAGAATGTGAAAATGTTCTGCCTGAAGAGTAACATCAACAGATATCTGTTGCTAGTGAACACGTTCTTTGTCTGTGTGACAGTCCGTTGCTTTTGCATTTTGTCTATGAGACAAAACTTTTCTGCTATGCCTCTAGTATTTCTGCCCACTACTTCTGATACGAGCATCATTTTCAAGCAGCCAGCTACAGTCACCATGCGGTTTATATAATTCTCTGTTTTACTGTTAGCTATCTAAACCAACACGACCACGCTGTGACTATGTAGACTTCTTGCTATTGCTGTTTGTGTTGTCTCACACTCGTTTCTTTGGTGTTCATTGGACCTAATGCATGTTTATATAACGTATTAAATTTTCTCACCTGGCAGAATCCAGTATTTACTCACTTGGTTACCCTACGCAGCTTGTACTGGAAGCCAATGGGGCTAAAACGCAAACTGAAACAAAAAATATATGTTTTTGTCCATAATACATTTATTCTTAGATTAGGTTTCGCCTTCTTCAAATATATCTGGTTCTCTTGCTTTACTCAGACCTGTTATAGTGAAGTTAAAGCACATCACTGGATTTTTTATTATCATTTTATTAAATAACAGGAAAACTGCTCTTCACGTCTGTAAATTGTTATTGTTTGAGGGGGAACTTACCCAAAAATAAATTAATTTGTTGACAAACACGGAAACGAAGGTGAGCTGCAACTTCAAGACAATTTTCGTCTAATCTTAAGCTACATTATTTCTCAAAAATCCTGTGCACCCTAATTTGACATTCCGCTAAAGTCGTCGTCCGTGTCAGCCACAGGAGTAATGTTATGTGTGTGCCTTAGTATTATTATTTGCTCCACTAACACTCCTAATTTTTATCCTTCGTGTATCCGCACCACCTTTTTATTACTGTATGTAGTGCTGGTCCACTAACACTCCTAATTTTTATTCTTCCTGTATCCGCGTCATTCTTCGTGTATCCGCGTCACCTCTTTATTACTGTATGTGATTTACGCAGGGGCTGTGACAAACCTAGACTTACTAACTCAACATGCAGTAGGGTATTTCGACTTTGTACTTTACAATTGCCTGTTCGGTTTCGCAGGAGAAATACCGGGTTCACCTCACGATCCTGAAACCCTTCTGTCCCTCTAAGTAGCAAAATGTTTTATTCGGGATCAAAAATTGGATAATTTTGGGCTCCAGTACACTCAAAGATGTTTAATACAGTGGTCTTTTTTTTTCTTTCCGCAAAGCGAGTAAGTTGTCGTACATTATCACTTGAATCTCATTTTGTGCATCAGCTTGCAAAATGTATTCATGATTTCTCAATGCTGTGCTTTTTTCGGGACCCAACACTGAATACTGTTCCATTTCTTTCACTGCAGAAATGCGAAAGACACCTTTCGACACTTTGTAATATACTTTGATTTTGAACACATCCATTATCTGTCTATTACTGAGATTTATTGTCAATTTACAACTACGTGCTGGTAAAAGAATTCCAGAATACTAATCATTTAGGCCAATATGAGCACAATCACTTGTTATAGAATGCCTTTTCGCGTGCAGGGGAAATGCTGTCACTTATTATAATTTTACTTCGTTTGAATGGCTGACATTGGCGAAAAAGAAGTTCCTGATCAAACAGTAGAGCGTACCTCTGACCCTAAGTGTGCGTCTTTTCTTTGAAAGCTGGATCACTTATTCCTGATACATTGGTCTACGCATTCTCCAAGTTAGGATTCGTTCAAACTTTTCTTTATGGATGTTGAATTCGGACATCAATTAGTAGTTACGCATCTGAGTGTTTCAAAATATTTTATCGTAGATAACTGGTGTTCACTGACGATCTGATGCTACCTGTATATACAGATCGCAAAAATCATTGAGTCTTGGGCATGAGAAAGTTAAATGTAACTGATTCCACATCTGACATTAGCTCTACTGGAATATTGCACCCAGCTTACGATTGTGCCCAACCCGATGACCTTTAGTTCCCTGGCAATAGATCTTTGGCAAAAACACAAGAGGTCACTCATTCATAAATCTACTACACCAGAACTAATACGACCAACAATCTGGGTAATTAAGTCTCTCACTATCATTTCAGTAAAGTAGTGAATTATGCTAACATTTAGTCAGACAATAATGTGATATTTTGCGAATGAGAAAGCGACTTTAACTATAGAGTTACGGTAATACATGAAGTGAAGCAGGAATAAAGTAGAACTCTCATGTTAGGTGATATGTGATTCAGTTTGGCGACGACCCGTATCCAAGCACACTGACCACTTAAACGAATGAGAATGCTAATTTGCAGAAGAAAGTAATAATTAGAAAAAATGGTAAGCTCATTCATGTAAAACCATTTACTTTCTTACAGCTCTTTCAACATCTTTCTTAATTTGATAGTCTTCTTGCTGGTTCGGTGCCATCCACAATTTTTCCTATCTTGCAACAGTTTATTTATCTCTACCTAATTCGTACATACTGCACATTAGTCCTTTTTTTATTCCTACAGTTCTTCCCCTCTGTAGCTTCACCCACTGTTAATTATTTTTAGTGTTCACAGTAGATGGTTCGCAAATTTATTGTTGTTTCCTCACCTATTCTTTATAATGAATTAGACGTTAGACCTGTAACTTGTAATGTAGAGAATTGATTGTGTATCCTCACACCATTGAGAAGTTGTTCCTTGGATGAAACTGTTTCGGACAGAAATGCTTTACAACTCCGTAAAATCGTTTCTACAAGAGCAGAAATGTTGTATTAGAACCTTACAACAACTGTTGAAAGTTAAAATTGTTCATATATCTCACTCGTAACTTCGAGATGTAATCAATGTTATACCATAAAGCACCCAACTTTCTGGAGATATTCATCATGTAAAAGGTATTAAGTAATTAAACATTTATTCTGCTCTTCTTTCGTTGTTCCTACAAACGGATGAGGTACTGGGAGTTTAACAAATAAATAAGTGGCAGTACGTGAAGCGCATGTAGAACACTATGGCAGTTTCGTCACAGAAGAAGGATTATTGCAATCTGTGACGGCAATATCATTCCACCAAACAACTTTTGCAATAACGCGCTTGGACGTCAGGAGAGCTGTGCGCTTTTGGTGTCAGTTGCCTACTGGCGTTTCTCCCAGCCGCCGTTCGGCAGATAATCAATTTCACTACGTCTGGCACAACTATAAACTTGATGGAAACGTTGTGCCGGCTAGTTCAAGTAACTTCCAGCAGCAACATTAAATAGAAATAGTTTTTCTATTGGCAGTGTCCAGAGCACTTCTATAATGAGGATAATTGTTTTACATTTGGAATTCCAAGCATAATTCCCTACAAAAGTCCTAACAAAACAGTTATCTGCATCAGTCACTCCTTATTATACCACGAAACGTTTCGAGAGTTTACACTGTGTTACTTTTTTGCCATCTGGATCCAGTGATGTGGTTTGTTGTAGTTCATGATGGTACAAAAACGTATGACAGGCGCTTGTTATGACGAAGTCAGGCTTCTGTGCACTGGAACACATAGTGAATAACTCTGTCACTGTTTAAAATTTATAATCTTCGTGCCACATTACGCTGAAGAGTGTCTGTTATACGTTTTTGTACAAAAGGAAACCACAGCGAACAATTGGCTGCATCCAGCTAGCAAAAATGTAACATAATATCATTGCTCCGCATGGAGATGAGAGTGTAAATTCCCGAAACCCGTCGTGGAATGAAAAAAAAAGTGATTGGCGCAGATAATTGTTTTATTTGAACTTTTATTGTCATAAATAGTCACAGTTCCTTACAACAGTACAACATGGACAACATAATTTCACAATCCTTTTAGCTGGAAGTTTTCGAAGCCATATTGCTTCTAGCTCCAGTTATGTTATCAAGGCGCCGATAGTGATGCATGCTGCAATTAGATTCAAGACTGTAGGGGATTGTGAATCAAAGAATAGTTTCTTCACTTGATGATTCGTTATTTAGCTACAGCAGTACAGGTGTATCTCTGGCATAAAAATTAAACGAGTGGCCATACGTGTTACTACACGTTCTGAAAGCAGGTTATCAAATGCTATGATGCCTTCGCAATCCATAAAGAATATTTCAATGCCTTTGGGGTACAACTACTTAGCCACTTTGTATAATAGTTAATATTTAACTTTATACCCAACTCTTTGGTTTAATCATCGGCTTCTGGAAAATGCATTGCACAGGAATGTACAGGGAAACTCAGGCGAAATGGCTGCAGTTTAACGTGTGAAGAAATCGAAAAAGAAATAGTCGTCTGAGGTACTGACGGAGCATATAGAAAAATCAAAACAACCTACGCTCAAATTGAATGAAAAGGTGCCAACATTAAGACTGTAAGAAGATGGAAAGAACACTCTTAAGAAAGAGAGAGAGAGGAACTTGATGGAAAAAGAAACAGATGCTGATTTGTAATACATAGGAGATCCAGTGTTCGGTCAGAGATTAAAAGAGGCGTGGAACATTTGCTATTTACCTCAGCTTTGCCAGTCCAGATAGCCCCTGCAGTCCCCCCACCCTGGACCGCTTCTGAATCATCGGTCTTCAGCGGCTACCCATGCCGTGTAGGGCCTGACCCGAAAGGCCCTATCGCCCTGCAGTGTCTTTCATAGCAGCTCTCTGCTGGCAGAGAAGCCAGACACAACGCATGTGACTAAATGGCGCCTGCCGCACCTGGCATTTGCTTGAATGGCGAGGCTCTCCCGGAAGCTATGCCAGCTTCGCAGTGTTGGCAATCAAGACTATACAGCAGAGCTGCCATGCGCTCTCTGCCGCTCACCCATACGTAGTTTTCTTCTAATTCCACGAGTGTGTTGTGGATAGTTTTGGCGCCGAATCTTTTATCTACAAGATTCAGGTTCAAAAATGGCTCTGAGCTCTATGGGACTCAACATCTGTGGTCATCAGCCCCTAGAACTTAGAACTCCTTAAACCTAACTAACCTAAGGACATCACACACATCCATGCCCGAGGCAGGATTCGAACCTGCGACCGTAGCAGTCGCGCGGTTCCGGACTGAGGCGCCTAGAACCGCTCGGCCACCGTGGCCGGCCAAGATTCAGGTAAGACCTTCAATTTGAGACACTTTATCTCAGTACTATTCAGACCGTAAACTAAAAAAGTGTGTTGGGAACAAATTCTGGAAATTTTCAAATGAAAAGAATCTATTTTGGAAGATTTCATTTTAGTAAAGATAAATATTTTGCATCTTAAGAGGATGATGTAGAACAAAACACTCATCGAATCTGTTTCTCATTGCATGTGCACGCCGTCCTTTTCTGCCTGAAAGCCTGGCGCATACATTATTCATTAAAGAAGAGGAGAAAATATCCTGGGGCTTCTTTTGGTCGTAAACTGCACCGCAGAAAGAGTGCAAAGACAAGATGAAGTGCATCCATAAGGAAGAAAGTATGCTATATTCAATCAAATGCCGTTTCTCAACACAGTTGTAGGCATACGAGAACAAGAAATAAATAGAAAATGCTTACAGGAGTGAAGACACAATGGTATCCACATTATTCCATTATAAAAAAAAGAGCAGCTAAATAGGTGACTGTAACCACTTACATAAGGCGCTTAATGCAAGCCGAAGACGACAAAGGCAAATACTTTTTTACTGTCTCTACTGAATCCACTTCAAAATACTTCTAAGGAAACGAAATGACCACTACAATTAGAATAATAAGCGTCATAGATGAAGTACAGTTCGAAGAATACGCCCTTTTACGTTACAACGCATTTCCAGGACAAAGGCCAGTTGAAGAACGTGGAAATTATCCTCCTTCAATTCGTTCACAACCTGTTCCTGATTTTCCACCCCAATCGGAAGAAATTCAGAACGCAGACAAATCACATCACTATCAGGGATGTAGAAGTTTTCCCCAAAATCTAATCCCAGACCGAAATAGCGGAGCTACGTCTCTTGCTGCAATGAGTATGGCTTACGTGTTTAATACGTCAGATGCGGGAGAATCATTTTAAGAAATAAGACAAGCAAACAAATTAGACAACTCTCCAATGCTTTGTCTCAACATTGAGTTTTAGCTTACTACATAGTGCTTTTGAAATTTAAAAAAAAAAAAAATCACTTCGAAATTTTCGTTACAGTGACAACTAAAATCATAAAAATCAATGCAAACAACTATTAATTAGCCGTTCATTATACCTTAACGGCAGTAATATGTTTTCTTCCGGCTACATAACTTTCCTTAAAACAGTGTTCATTTCCTTCAGTTCATCTCACCTCAGATCTCCAACAATTCATCAAATGAAATCTGACACTCTCACATGAGGAAAAATTTATTACTAATTTTTAAATCATTCTATATGAATGAAATAACCCTTTTATGTCGCAGTGAGTAGTGTAGGAATGTACCCAGGATAGTTCTACATCTACATTCTCCTTTTATTTCGACATCGCATACAAAGCACAGCCACTAGCTCTTCTACGTCCACATCAATACCGAGCACAGAGAAGAAATTTCTGCTGGCATCTCGAGCTGGCAGACCAGAGCGCTGCCAGCAGACGTGCCTGGCGTCCCAGGACGGTAGGGTCCTAAGCCTCCTGCGAGATCAACGCTCCTCCAGAGCTTTTTTACACGCTTCTCTCAGCCTCTCTGAATCTATAAGCTCCACCTGAGATGCCTGGAAACACTCAAAATACTGTCCTGACCTTCTCTTTGGTTTCTCGACGAAAGCAGCGACGTGCAGAGAAGGAAGATGCAACTATGTTGTCCTCTTCAGAACGAACTTTGACAGGTATCATTGTTACGCAGTTTGCTGCACAACAGTAATACAGAAACGCAGAAATGTTGTAAAAATGTGATTTGATAACCCAGCATTATGTTGATACTTCATAATTATATGACTGACGCTACATATAAATTTCTCGATAAGTGCTCAATGTACCACGCTGTTAGTTTACGGTATTCACTGTCAGCAATTCTCTTTGACGTTGAACCAATGTCCCCAGTTTGCAAATGAAGAATACCACATGATGATGGAATGTGCATCAACTGTGTTCACGTTATCATTATGAGTTAAGCCAGCATGCGGCCCGAATCTATAAAGCAATGGATTTTCTCATACTTACCTTTTTCCTTCGACATAACAAATGGCAGTATATGTTAGCTGGACCCTTTAAACTCTCTGGTACGAGATAATTTGAAACCCAAATTAGTCTACTGGTTTGTCAATGGACAGAATCAGGATCTAGGTTATGATTGTAAGACGCAAATCGAGGATGTTGGAAAGAAAGAAGAAAGAATTTGTAATGAACAAGAGGGAATCATAAAGTGCACTCAGCTGTAACTGGCAGAACCAGACAGATGCTAAAGGTCACATGGCAATCTGCTGACGTTAGACGGCTAGAAAGGCGACAGGCGAACTCAGTAGCTGGTCGAGCATCTTAGGGCGCTTGAATATTTGAGCGGATCGGGTCCATGTATCTGAGCGTAGCTGGACATTCAACAGGCTAGATCTCGTCCTGATATCTTAAGTAAGTTCGGGTAGACTTCAACGAAATACCAGGAACATTTGTATATCTCCTTTTCTATATTTCACTGCTACTGGACGCCAGAATTCACAGATAAGCTGTTGGAATCACTTAGGGTAGCTCACACGTAAGTAGCTCAGGTAGCTTAAATGGGAATCCTTGGAAGAAAGTCGACGTAGTTCTCACAAAACCCATTACAGCGGATTCAGAGAACCTTAATTCGAAGAATACTTCTTGACTATTTCAGTACCACCATCGTATATCTCGCCTAGAGTTAACGGGGAAACAGGTGAGAGTGGTCTGGACGCGCACAAACACCTGTAGACAGTCACATTTCCTCACGTAATGGAAATGCTGTGTGGCTCGGGCCTCCCGTCGGGTAGCCCGAACGCCTGGTGCAAGTCTTGCGAGTTGACGCCACTTCGGCGACTTGCGTGTCCATGGGGATGATATGATGATGATGAGGACAACACAACACCCAGTCCTTGAGCGGAGAAAATCTCCGACCCAGCCGGGAATCGATTCCGGGCCGTGAGGTATGACATGCCGTCGCGCTGACCACTCAGCTACCAGGGGCGGACTCCTCGCGTAATAATCGAACGGAATTGCACAGGAAGTCATTAACATTGGTACATTTTCCTCCGAGCAGTGTAAAATGGCTTTCGGCCTAAACAAGGTGTTAACTCATCTGCGAGAAACCCCTTTAAATTGGACAGATGACTTAAAAATAAATATCGTCAATTCTTTATATTCTTACTTACATAGACTTTCTTGTTGTTACGTGTTTCCTTTGTTTGTGTCGTTAGAATTTATGTATAGGCTGGATAGAGGACTTAAAAAAAGCATAGTAGTTCATGTATATATATCGTAGTTTTTATTTGTTTTATTACAGACGTATTTTTCGTTGTTAGTTGTTTGCTTTTTTCCCGTCTTTGACATTTATTTACGGACTGGACGTCTGTTTTCAGTTTAACACTAGAGCAGCATACAGTGCATTTTCAATGGAACATTTAAATGTTTTGCTGGAAGAGGTTCCACTTCAGTAACGTCAGATCATGGGCTTCATTAACGATGGGTCACCACCTGATTTTGCTCTGCAAGTAACAACTCTAAAAAATCAGCGTTTCCCAAGTGTGTAGGTCGTTGGGCAGCAATAGCTTGACCTGCTCGTTCTCCCGATCTCAATACAGTGGATTTATTTTGGGGGGGAATTTGAAGGTCATAGTATATTTAAGACCAACAGCGAATGTTAAAATTCTTTGTCAACGTGTTCAAGAAGGATTTCAGCAGATACAGCAGACATCTGCAATATAGGATGAAGTAGTGAGACAATTAACAATGCGGCGTTTCTAACCTTGTGTTACCGTCACGGTAGAGATTTCGTGCATTTTATTTTATTTAGCCATCAGAAGACATCGTCTGAAAGGAAAAGATACCTGCAAGACCAATCTGGAAATTAGAAAAAAAGACAGAGACGAAGCAAACCATTAACAACGAAAAGATGTGTTAAGTAAATAAATGTACCGTACCATATATCTATATGAAATTTTCCCTCTCTCCGGAGGTTTCCCACTTGTAAGGTAGCACCCTATATATGTTTAAGTTAATCCTTAAGTCAAATCATATATTACATTGTGAATAAATCTGAAATTTACGTATCCTACATTGCTCCTCATAATGGTGCATCGCTAAAATCTACTGCTGTAGTTTATTCTTAATGATCTCGATCTAGTTATACATCTGTACTCTACAAGCCATCTTACGTTGTGTGGCGGAGGACACTTCTGTTACGACCACCTCTCCCCCACCACATTTTCCTTTTGCTCTTCCACTCACCAGTCGCCAGTGGGGAAAAAAGTATTGTTGGGAAACCTCTGCGTGACATCTAATTTCTGTAATTTTGTAGTCGTGATCATGTCTAGAAACCAATGTGGGAGAGAGTAAAACGTGTCACAATTCTTCTTGGAAGATAAGGTCTCGAAGTTTCAACGGTGAACCTCTCCTTGACGCATAACACGTGTCTTGTACGGTATGCCACTGGAGTTTGTTGAGCATCTCCGTAACGGTCTTCCACCGCGTAAACGTTTCCATAACGAAATCCGCCGCCCTTCGTTAGATCTTCTCCATCTCTTCAATTAGTCTTACTTGGTAAGGGCCTCGAACTGATAAACAGTACTCAAGAACTGATCTGACGAGTATTTTGTGAGTCATTTGTTTCGTAAATGACTAAGATTTCCTTAAGATTCTCCCAGTGAACCTCAGTCTGGTATATTCGTATGCTTTTCCTTCTGTTTTATGACGCCATTTACTTTAGGTCGCTCCAGATGGTAGCTACCACCCAGATATTTTGCGGTAGTTACTGTTTCCATTGCTTTGTTGCCTGTATAGTAATCGAACAGCGGTGGATTCCATCGCTTGACATCGGGCAATTCACTACTTTCATATACGATCACTGTCAGTCCCCAATCCCCACAACAGCAGTCAACCCTCTTCCTGCGTCTCAGTACATTATGCCATTGCAACATTCCTTTCGACAACGTCATCTTGCGCGAACGGCCTCACGGAGTCTCCAGCAGGTCATTAATACAAATAGCCTCATAACACTTACATGGTGTACTTCGGAAAAAAGTTAAACGTTTTTTTCTTTAAAGTAGAATCACTTTCTTCTGTATCTACATCTAAGTGATTACTTTGCAATTCATAATTAAGTGCCTCGTAGAGGGTTTATCAAACCACCTTTAAGCTATTTTCCCCGTTCCACACTCATACGGCGAGTGCTTAAATCTTCCTCTGCGAGCTCTGATTTCTTTTACTGAAACATAATGGTCATTTCTCCCTATGTAGATGGGCGCAACTGAATATTTTTGCGATCGGAGCAGGAAGTTGGTGCCGGCCAGAGTGGCCGAGCGGTTCTAGGCGCTACAGTCTGGACCCGCGCGACCACTACGGTCGCATGTTCGAATCCTCCCTCGGGCATGGATGTGTGTGATGTCCTTAGGTTAGTTAGGTTTAAGTAGTTCTAAGTTCTAGGGGACCGATGACCTCAGCAATTAAGTCCCATAGTGCTCAGAGCCAGAGCCCAGGAAGTTGGTGATTGAAATTTCAAGAGAAGATCCTGCCACAACGAAGAATGCCTTTGTCGTAATTACTGCCACCCCAGGTCGC
Organism: Schistocerca piceifrons; assembly: GCF_021461385.2. Lineage (NCBI taxonomy): Eukaryota > Metazoa > Arthropoda > Insecta > Orthoptera > Acrididae > Schistocerca > Schistocerca piceifrons. Next base: position 1,008,662,067 of record NC_060138.1, read on the forward strand.
ATATCCCATGTTTCGCGATAGCACAAAACGACTTGCCCTTCTCTGAACTTTTTCTATGTCCTTCGTCAGCCCCGTCTGGTGCGCATCCCCCACCGCACGGCAGTACTCCAGGAGCGCGGAGAAGCATGATGTAAGCTGTCTCTTTAGTATACATGTTGCACTTTCTGACTTTTCTGCCAGTAAACGGCAGTCTTTGGATTGCTTTCCCTACGGTATGTAATCTTTCCAATTTCACTTACTCGTAATAGTAATCACTAAGTATTCAATTGAATTTAATACCATTAGAATTATCTGATTTGTTGTGAAACCGAAATTTAGCAGATTTGTTTTAGTACTCATATGGATAACTTCATAATTTTCATTATTTAATACCGACTGCCACTTTTAGCACCATTGAGATATCTCATCTAAATCATTTTGCAAATTCGTTCTGATCATCTGATGACTTGAGAAGACGGTAAATAACAGAATCATCTGCATACAGTCGAAGAGGAATAAACAGATAGTCTCCTACGTCGGTAATGTAGATCAGCAAAAGTAGAGGGCCTATAGCACTGTCTTGGGGAACGCCAGTTGTTACTTCTGTTTTACTGGATGGTTTTCCGTCAGTTACCAAGAACAATCGCGTCAGGAGTCGTCTGAAAAGACGACATGGTTACGCCTCTTTGTCCACTGGCGTTGTAGAGGGCATCATCGTGCTGAAAGACCGTGAGTCTACCTGTTTAGATGCAAATAGGATCATTTTCGGTCTCCAGGTATGTGACATGGCTGTAAGATCCTCCTCGACTGAATGAATAATATGTATGCATGACCAAAGGAGCTTTGCATCGTAATTAGGAATAAGGCAGGCACTTTAATACCCTGTTTATCCGCCGACTCTGGGCGAGCGACTTTCAAGTAAAATGTCTCACCAGTACATGATTATACATAACGGACATACGGGTACAGATTCTAGATGCATGGTTGACAGCGTATGGTAGTTTGGATCTACCAGAGAATCGTGCACGGATAGCCATCCGGCCGGAGTGGACGAGCGCTTCTAGGCGCTACAGTCTGGATCCGCGCGACCGCCTCGGTCGCAGGTTCGAATCCTGCCTCAGGCATGGGTGTGTGTGTGATGTCCTTCGGTTAGTTAGGTTTAAGTAGCTCTAAGTTCTAGGGGAATGATGACCTCAGAAGTTAAGTCTCATAGTGCTCAGAGCCATTTGAACGGATAGCAAAATGGTAAGGCGACAGCTCGCTATAACCGGAAAATCCCGGTTCGAGTCCCGGTCCGGCACAAATTTTCATTGTCATTCCATTCTACAGCTGATGGTTGTCCATATTCACAACTGCGAATACATTTGATGTAATTCATAACGGCTGTAGTCGGTGCAGTGCCTGTTCTTTGCATGTCCAAAGGTACTTCGCATCGCAATTCGGAACAATACAGGCACTGCAATATCGTATCGAATAATATACTGTCCTCTCGGGCACTGGCTGCGTGGGGCAGCTGACATCCTGCATGGCACTGAGTGTGGCCCTGCCTGGACACATCGACTTCATATTTGCATTGACAGCCGTGTGATCCTAACAAACGCAAGCAGCAGTAATGCGGGATATAAGCTGTAGCTTTGACTGGTCACGACCAAGTTGCTGTCGAATTACGGCACATGTTGGTACCCTAGCAGTAATCTTACACGGTTTCCAAAAGAGAAAACCACTGTACAATCTTTCCTTATACAGAGCGATCGGAAATTCCCGTTACGAACTTCTAGGAATTGTAAAGGGAAATAGGTACATAACGTATTGAATGCGAATCCAAGTCCGGAAACGTACCGTTTCCTTTCTAAGACGCTTGAGTTCAGATCCACATATGCTGAGGGGAAGAGAAAAGTCTCAGAGTTGCTTGTCCTGATATGTAGTAGGGTAGACTGAATGATGGGTACTACATCAGACGGTCATATGAAGACTTAAACTATGGAATATTTAATTTACGAGACTCCAGTCGAGACAGAGGAAGATCTGCTGACATGGGTTCTGGCCTCTGCACTAGAAACTGAAGAGACACCAGATGGGATGGAGAGCGTGTAAGGGAACGTGCTTCGTAGGTACAATGTTTGTTACAACGTTGGTTGCTGCTGCATCGAGCCGCTGTTGTAATGCATCAGCACTGTTTCGTATGTACAGTATGCTGGGTTCTTTTTTGCCTGCAATAATTTAAACACGTGATGTTTCAGTGTTAATACAAACAAATGTACTTAAGTTATAAATGCTTCCTTTCGAATTGTTACCTTATAATTGTACTCGGTCACGCCTAATTCGTTGCCTCAAGCAGAAGTAGATGAGCTAAACCTGAACCCGTCGTATAACGCAAACGGTACGTTTCCGGTCATGGGCTCTTATTCACTCCGCCCTACAAGTCCTAGAAGTTTGTAACGGGAATTTCCGAACAGGCTGTATATGAAACGTAGCCTCACTGTTACTGGTTACACTGAATTGCTAATCATTTGCATATCCAAGTATGTTGTACACTTCACGCTGATTCACGTGTGTTGTATGCTGCGTTCATGGTGTACCGAAACTGAGGTCACCGGTTTACATGATTAACAATGAACTGATTGTATTAATGTGGTAGCAGCAGACTTCTGCGGTCACGCATTCATAGTTTCATTCGTTCGTTCATTCATTCATCATGGTCCGCAGATCCCCTAAAGAAGGAGAAACTTCAGGGATGTCTAGTGAGACACAGAAATGATAATAACTTAAACTATATGAGATTGCAGGCTTTCTCGGCGAATCTCGACGACAAAATCTTCTCGGGTTGACAGCCGAGTCAGTGTGTTGTTCTCCAGCAACGTTTCAGCAAGTTTCGTACTTGCCATCTTTAGGCGAAGACTTCGCCTGAAGATAGCAAGTAAGCAACTTGCTGAAACGTTGCTAGAGAACAATACATTGGCTGTCAACCCGAGAAGATTTTATCAACTTAAACTATGTTAGTCTACAAGTAATCGAGTAAGTTAGTAAGGAGGATGCTATTTTGAAAAATATTCTGTTGCCTGCTCAGTTTCAGTGTGTAGTTGCTGTTTATCTACTATCAGTGGCAAAATATTTATTTGGTAACAAGGGAATTTTGCAAAGAAATTATTTTCTTACAATGTAAATACGCGATCGTATGTATACTACCTTACTACCTGCCAAATATATTTATAATAGACACTAGTGTTCGTCAGCAGTAATTTTTAATGTCTGAATCTACATACTGACAATTTGCAGACGGATTGGATAATGAAATACGGTTTTCATTCACTTTTGCACCGGGTCCGGAGCCATACCAAGACCGCACTGTCTATCCCGGAGTCCCGCAGTACAGAGCGACTTATCGATTCTCGCCAAAAGCTGTGCTGGAGTCACGCGGGGAAGACACCTACCGGTCTGTCTTACCTTCGTGCGTCTCCTATCTGAATTACATTCGCTCACATGTCTCTAGATATCCGAATAGCATCTACGACGCCTCCGTATGACTATCTGATGTCGTGTTTTACTATAACGTTGGTTACTAACGAGGTCTTTGCGAAATATACGCTTCTAGCGAACTTTTATGTCATCTATTCTATCCAAAGTTAAGTGGCTGATGTAGGCAACTAATTAATAATCGAATATGGTGGGAAAACGGGGAAAGAAGAGAACCGAAGCGTTTTAGATGCGGTATTAACGAATTACGCAGAAAATGTAATTGACTGATAGGATATGACGAGGTTTTCTTCAGAATTGTCGAAAAATATATGAAAACACTATCAAGAAGAAGGTTGTGTTATGACGTCAGGAAATAATTTTTCCGTAGTAACTGACGATGTCGTAGAGGGCCAAAATTACTGAGATAATAAGTCTGATATTGGAGTGAGGGTCCAAAAGTCACTGGTAAGATTGTCCCATTCAAGGATGAAACCTAAAGCGGGGTTTTCCTATGCGCCGAGTAGTACGTAATGCGCACGGAGTACTGTCTCAGCCGGCCGCGGTGGTCTAGCGGTTCTAGGCACGCAGTCTGGAACCGCGCGACTGCTACGGTCGCAGGTTCGAACCCTGCCTCGGGCATGGATGTGTGTGATGTCCTTAGGTTAGTTAGGTTTAATTAGTTCTAAGTTCTGGGGGAGTGATGACCACAGTAGTTAAGTCCCATAGTGCTCAGAGCCAGTACTGTCTCACATAGTCAACAGTGACAAAAGCGAAGGTTTTCTCCAACAAAGAGAAATGCGTAGTACTCCAACGGCTTACGTCAAGAATGACAGGCTAACTGGTTCTGGGCGAGAATAGTTCTGCCGAATGAGTGCCACTGACGGTTGAAGAGTACCCATGATCATTACCGAGCTGAGAAAAACAAGAGAGGCAGCAACTGGGACAGGATGAAATTTCTAGAATGTGTGGAAGATGAAAGGAAGAGTTTCTGTAATGTATACAGCACACTGAAAATATGGAAAATTGCTCTAACTTGTTGGTGGAACTAAATAATTTGCTCTGCTGCAACGATGACGACAGTCTTCTAAAACCAGCTGAGTGTGAACCTCTTTCCCGCAAATCTCACCAAGTAGTCAAATCTCAACAAGCATGACCACGTCTTCTAGCCACATGTAAACGTCCACCGACGAAAAGTAGGAAGTAAAGCGAAGCCTTTTACGAATATTTAAATGAAACCAAAGGAGACATACACCAATACAAAAAACTGTCTGGAAAAGCTTTCGAACTCACCTCGACCAGAGGGTGAAACATATAGGTTGTTCAAAAGAATGGCCACGATCGTGAAAAAATTTCTGCCGCATCCCATTACGCAGACAAAAACTGGGGTTTTCCGAATAGACACAGAGGTGGAAGTGTCAAAACAACGGCGTCAATACAGTTCTAGCGCACTGAATTTGAGTTATGATGAAAGCTATTCCCCCTCGCAGCACTCGTCAGTAGGCTTCCCCAGGTCCACCACTGACACGCCAACAACACCTCACAGCGATGTTACTAAAAAACAGACAATGTCACTCCAGCACACGGTTTTTACTTCGCGATGTTACTGACGAGAAGTACTAAGACAACGATACTGAACATCTTATTATACAAGGTGAACTTTAATAAATCCGACAAACTGCAGGGACGAATTCCTGGATGGACATGGAGGAATAAAGGTCATCTGAGCATGTGTCGGGAAATGCATCGTTGACACGGTAGGTCGTGCTGATGTAAGACGGTTCCTCTGACCACATGCCGTGTGTTCCTCTTGTGTTACAGGACGCGTGACTGAATTTGAAAACTTTAAGTAGAAGAATTGTCCGGTGTTCACGTCGTGAACAAGCCGTGATGACATTTGCATACGGCCAAGCAGATGGAAACGGCTATACCAAAACAAGTACCCTCACAAACACCAACCAAATCTCACAACATTTCATGACCTGTTTGGACATTTGTGTGACAATTGATCCTTTCAGACAAACGAAAGTGCAGGGAGGCGACAGACTGTGCGTACACTAGATTTGAAGGACCACGGTCTACGGAATATTGAGACGAACCGTAGTACAAGCTCCAGGCAAGTGGCCCACCAACTCGGTGTTAGCCAAAGTACGGTTAAGTGTAACCTGCACAGCAACCACTACTGTCCTTATCACCTGCTACGAGTGCAAGAGTTATCAGCAGCGGATTTCCATCTGCAGGAAGGATTTTGGCGATGGTTTTCGCACCAGTCCATCACAGTTATGGGATTTCTGTCATCAGTCCTCAAAAATGGCTCCGATCACTATGGGACTTAACATCTGAGGTCCTCAGCCCCTAGACTTAGAACTACTTAAACTTAACTAACCTAAGGACATCACACACATCCATGCCCGAGGCAGGATTCGAACCTGCGACCGTAGCAGCAGCGCGGTTCCGGGCTGAAGCGCCTAGAGCCGCTCGGTCACAGCGGCCGGGCATCAGTCCTCCCCCGACCAACCAGCCTTTACCGGAACTGGCATAGTCAGTCTGCGCAGTCGTCATCTGTGGGTTACAGACGCCAGACGTCTTCAGAGGACCTTTCATTCACGAGCGCCATCCATCGTGGAAAAGATGCTCCATTTATAGACAATACTCCGTCTCTGCAGTTTGACGATTTTTTATTAATCTTCATCCTGTGTACGAGTCTTACTGGAATATGAGAATATTGTTTTGTGGTTGCATAGCGATCAGGTTTTTGTTGTGTGTTATGGACCCGCAATACGTTCATTTTTCATTTCTAGCAAATAATAAAAAATTATTCATAACAACTGTAAGTAAACTGATTTCCCACAGTGTACTTCGCAGGTAGCATGTGTGGGCTTAACAGTTAATGCTTTTGTAATTCTTTTTCTGAGAAAACACAAATGCACTTCGTACATTAGAACCATATGAGACGATCGTATATACACTGTGCATCATACTGCCGCCGATTTACATGCGAAGTGTAGGTAACTGTTTGCCACCAGTGTACCTTCTACTCATAGAATCCAGCCCACGATGGTTGTCTGAATGCCTTTGTTCAATTTTCTTATGTTGCCACTAGTGTACTAGTACTGTTAACTCCAACAAGTGGAGAAAGTTATTTATCCCGGCTACCTGCAATTTTCATTACTGGAGGAGACTCGAAACTCAATTATGTGCTACTTTTCAATAATATCATGTTTACGTGAACGGGACACTGTGATAGGGTTCTGCTCTGGTCTTGGTAAAAGGAAGCGGATTACCGTAAAGATATATTGCTATAGAAAGACATGCTGATGTTCGCATCTTGATAACGAACGAAGGCAGTCATGCTGATTAGGTTCCGCCCGATAGCTAAACAACGGTTGCTTCATATTTTCTTCTTATTTTACCTTTGGAAAAGTTATTTGGATTGAACAAGTCAAACTGGACGCACTGAGCATTCCTGTGATGAGTTAATATGGTCAGGTGTGTGAGGTGCGCCGTCAGCCCGCCTAACTAATTCCACTACGGATATCATATTGCCGTACGTCACCATGGTGTGGCAACCCTTTCTCAATGATGAATCTATTTACATGAGAGATTGCTCAAAACTGGAGTTTTGAAAACATTTTAGGACGTTGCTTACAGTTTTAATCTGTAGTGTCACTTTTCTAGTATTGTTAGTTAGTGGTTTCAAAATATGTTGTGCTCAGAATGCTCAGCGTTGACATAACAATAAGAAACACCTCACTTCATTTATTTTTCATTGCAACGGAAGTCTCCGATCGTCTGTCAAATCAGTAATTATGACAGTTTTGTCAGTTGCTGTTTCACAAAAGACACTCATTTTTTATTAAATGAGTTTAAGTAACAGACTGTCACACAAATTGTTTCTCTGGTCGCCTATCCGTCGGAAATATGTCATCGTGCAGAATAACAAATGACTTATCGTAATCAATTACGTTTGCCGTAATAGGCAAGCATTAATGGGCGACATTGTATGAATATCCTTATTCTGAAAGTTATGCACTGAGGTGACAAGAGTCACGGGACAGCGATATGCACATACACAGATGGCAGTAGTATCGCGTACCTAACGTATAAAAGATCAGTGCATTGCCGGAGATGTCATTTGTACTCATGTGAAAAGGTTTCCGAAGTTATTATCACCACACGGTCCGCTCCGACGGTTGAGTGGTAGCCAGCACGGTACCTCAGCGTGTTCGGTCAGAGGGCTGGTTGGCGTTGGTAAAAAAATTAAAAAAAAATAAAATAAAACTGAGTGAAAGGATCAACAAGGAACTTGAACGGATGTCATGTGACGTCCGCAACGACCAAACACAACGATAAACAACGAACAAAATAAAAAAAAGTGGTCTGCGTGACGGATTGCCGTCCTACGGGCCCGGGTTCGATTCCCGGATTCCCGGCTCGGTCGGAGATTTTCTCCTCTCAGGGACTGGCTGTTGTGTTGTCTTCATCATCATTTCATCCCCATCCGGCGTGCAGGTCGCCCAATGTGGCGTCGAATGTAATAAGACCTGCACCAAGGCTGCCGGACCTGCCCCGCAAGGGGCCTCCCGGCCAATGACGCCAGACGCTCATTTCCATTTATTTCCATCACCACATGACGGGATTTAACAGACTCTGAACGCGGACTGGTAGCTGGAGCTAGAAGCATGGGGAATTTCATTTCGGAAATTGGTAGGGAGTTCATTACTCCGAGATCCTCAGTGCCGAGGATGTGCTGAGGATTCCAAATTTCAGGCACTGCGTTTCGCTACAGAGTACGCACTGGCCGACAGCCTTATGTTAACAACTGAAAGCAGCGACGTTTGTTTGATTTTTTCGGTGCTAAGAGACAAGCGACACTGCGCAAAACAACCGCATACATCAATGTGGGCCGTAGAACGGACGTATCCGTTAAGACAGCGAGGCGAAATTTGGCGTTAATGGGCTACGGCAGCAGATGCGAGTACCTTTGCAAACAGCATGTCGTCGCCTGCAGCGCCTCTCCTAGGCTCCTGACCTCTCTGTTGAACCTTGGTCTGGTCCAATAAGTCTCTATTTCAGTTGATAAGAGCTGATGATAGGGTTCAGGTTTGCCACAGACTCCACGAAGCCATGGACCCAAATTGTCAACAAGGCACTTTGTAAAACAGCTGCGGCTCCATGCTGATGGGGGCTGTGTTGACGTGGAATGGAATGGGTCGACTGGTCCCACTAAACCGATCATTAACTGGAAATAGCTATGTTCGGATGCCTGAAGATCATTTGAAGCCATTGAAACGTCTCTGTGGAGTCGTTTCATAGGACGCTTGTCTCACTGGATTCTGTGCATCCTATTCTGTCCACCGCCTGATTGCGGTTTAATTTATTAACTCTCCCAGAAGGACTGAGCAGTCAAACTAAGGCTTATTAAATGATATTATGTTTGATATTTTTGTGTTACATAGGAAACCATGACCTGTATTTATTACGTTTTTCCCTTCACCCTACCCTATGTGTGCGTAAATGTAACTGAATGAGTGTTTCTACGACTGGTTTCGGGTTTCTTTTGTGGGGGACGTTGAGTTGGTTGTCGTGTGCTAGGAGCAGGTGATGTTTGCTTCCGGTCTGGAGGGTAGCACAGGATGACCAACTTAGGATTCCGGTACTTGGACAGAGAGGTTTACCCCTTTTAGTCTGAGGTTGGTTTGTCTGTTCGGTTGGTGGCAGAAGCCAAACCCTCTGGTAGCTTCCCTTGTACCGGTGCTTAGGCGATGCTCGGTGGAGAAAGGACACTCTGCTGCTAGCGGTTGGTGAGTACCGTTCGTAGCTCTTAGAGAGGGTTTCCGCCTTGCCGAGTTAATTTTATTTCGTGACGGCAAGATCATTCTGCTATTGCACCATTAAAATTTCTTACATTTGTGCCTGGTTTAATGTCTAATTTCTGAACAGCTAACTCGTAATCAAGTTTGCCACGTGCTGAAGTTCGGCCGTTCGTAAGCGGCAGGCGCGGATTCCGAGTCGTAAATCTACTAAACAAACCTTGCGAATCGGATAAACCTCTTTCCGAGCTAGTGCATGAGCATAATTGTCATGGGATCTCTCTGAACTATTTTTGTCGTGGGTATGTAGATGGAATGATTGAATTATTGTGTTCCACTTCCCTGTTGCGTGTTTTCCTTTCTTAATTGCGCTATTCTACAATTTCTGGTGAATTATTTAGTTAAATTTTTCATTCAGGCACCAGTCATGTGTATTCATAGGATGTGCATGAAATTCAGTAATGAAATAAATGTGCTACGTAAAACATAAACTCTGCGTTCTTTATCTTTCTCATTGATCCCAGTTTTCAAATTAATTTTTCATACCTTGATTTTTTTAAGTTAATCAACTTGCTTGTGATGACCAAAAAAGGGGGGAAAACTCAATTTAATTAAACAAGCTGATTGATATACGACATACAATGCTGTTCATCTTGTTAGTGTCTTAAAAATTGCAGTCTTATAATTAATTTTTTAATTTAATTGAACTGATAATTTCCAGTTCGGTCTTTTCTTAATTGTTAGGAAGGGCTTGGGCTGGTGGCGACCCTGTAATTTTTAAATTTATAATTGCCCTTCTGAGGTGGCTTAACCAGAAATTGCGCACATGGGTTACATCTGCATTATTCTTGATACGTAACGTATGTCGAGCCTTGGCTAGGATCCGTTTACATACTTTACACCATTCATGGACGTCAACTTCCCAAACAACGATTGAGCTTTTATGGATGACCATGCGCCTCGTCACCTTGCCATAATTGATTGTGATTCGTTTGAAGAACATTCTACACAATTCGAGGGCGTGATTGACCAGATCGTCCGACATGAATCTCATTTAACATCAACACTACATAATCGAGAGGTCTGTTCGTGCACAAAATCTTGCACCGCAAAAGCTTTCTCAATTACGGGCGTTTATAATAGCAGCGTGTCTCAATGCTTTTGTAGGGACTTACAACGAACTGTCCATGCCACATGGAGTTGCTGCATTAAGCCGAGCAAAAGGAGGTCCAATGATATCAGGAGGTGTCCCCTGACTTCTGTCACTTCAGTATATAACGAATTCAACCAGAGCAACGTAAAAAAATGACATCACACAGAATAACTCCCTGTATATGTGAGACATCGTCCATTTCATTTAGACATCTACCGTATCACGGGTAATGTCTACGAATATATCTCTCGTATTTTGCCACCGACAAAGACAAACTGCTGATGACAATCGAAAAGAATCGACGATTAATATTAACGTCACTTTATTGTGGAGATCAAAACAAACTCATCACAATCTCGGGTTCGACGAAGGTGGGAAAGGAAGTCCACCATAGCCATCGTGGCATTCGCTTTATTTCGTTCAGAGAAAACCGTTAAAAATCTGCACCAGGATGGTTGAACAGATTTTAACACAGGACCGACCAAACATGAATCCAAATTCATCATTTTTGTGTATCTAACAATCAAATACAGACACTGAATTTTCTGCGCAGTTCCACACTGATTAACATCTTTTCAGAAATGACCCCCAGAGGGAGGAACACGTCAATGTGGTCTATATCTTTCCTAAATGTCACTATATACCGTTGTACGTCAAACCACCAAAACACACTAGAAACGACAAAACAATATCCTTTAACTGTAATAAACTAAAGACATACCCTATGTAATTTATAAATTGACGCCAATTCTAATACTGCATATTCAACATTTCACTAACCGTCAAGGTGATCCAAGCAATTTCATTGTAAGCGTAAGTGAAGCTAAAATTTTAAGTGGTACGAATGCTAAAGGCACCCTGTTGACGTGTCGTCTTCTCCTGTTATCACTCCCGTCAACGTGATTTTCGGAGCTACAGTCCCCATAGATATGTCAACGCCTGCGGGCTGCTTAATGCTTTGAAGTAGCTGACAATGTAGTTCAAATGGCTCTGAGCAGTATGCGATTTAACATCTATGGCCATCAGTCCCCTAGAACTTCGAACTACTTAAACCTAACTAACCTAAGGACATCACACAACACCCAGTCATCACGAGGCAGAGAAAATCCCTGACCCCGCCGGGAATCGAACCCGGGAACCCGGGCGCGGGAAGCGAGAACGCTACCGCACGACCACGAGCTGCGGACAACAATGTAGTATTTATAGTGAGTGTACCTGCAGTCCTTTAAAGGACAACTGCACACTAGAAGGCTGGTGGCGAAGTTACCTAGGTTAACTGTCTCTTCTGGCTTCTTTTCATAGGATGCAAGTGAAATTTTAGGTTATTTTGATGTTCAAAAGTCCAGTTTATCACTTTCATATACCGTTCCTGTTACGCTTTAATATTTCAAGTTGCGAAGGAATATTTAGCATTAGATTATCTAAAGTAATGAAACTTCGTCATTCATGAGACCTTTGAAATTAAACGAGTGGATGGCAGTCTCTTTCACAATAGTGCTCGTTAGATTCAGAAAATGAGAAATAAAATGCAATAAAAGTCAATAATTCTTGCAAGGTTACCTGTACGGCAATATTTATATCCTTTTTCAACAGAACACACCTCGTGAGTGACCGTGAGTATCTCCTCCAGCGAATAATCTCCAGCTGTGGTAAATTCTTCATCTCTTCGGAAAGATGCCATTTCAAAAACAATAAAATAAACATATCATTTAGCCTGTTCGAAATACTTTCGTTGTCCTTAATATTGTATTAGTAAAATACCAGCAAAGGAAGGGGCATTAATGTCTGCAAAATTAAACTACTGAAATTGTTTTATGTGTGACAATAGAGCTCTGTGGCTGTACGTTAAATTTATAGAAGAAATAAAGCAACCAGCTACGGTGTTAATGAAATATTGCTCTCTGGAAGAGGTAATATAGCGAGATGAAACATTAAAACAACTAATGAGAAGCACTAAAGTTCGGGAAATGTGTTGCTGAAACTTTGGAAGACATTTCGTTACAGAGCGATGGATATTCGTACAGCGCTTTACATGAAGCAGGGTATGAAAGCTCCAAGACGTCTCATTCTTGGCTTTCTTACGTATCTGTCCTTGATGTCAGTATCTCAGACTATACGAAGTCTGAAAACCACGCTCACGAAATTAGGAAGCTTTTAGCCACAGCATCGACTTGAAAATAAAATTTCGTTCAGAGCAGGGAAAAGTCTGCTATTCTTCTATGGTGTTTCAAATGTATGTGCCTCCTCTGCCTACGTCTTATTTTTATTTCTGCTTTTTGTAGGAACTGAGTCGTGCGAAAAATTTTGTGTATGTCATTAATATGCAACAATTTGTGTCACGAAGTAGTGGCTATGTTTCATCGAAAAGGTATTTCCACACAGTTGTTCAGCTTCTTAGTGAGTCGTAACCAATTTATGAACACTGCTTTGCACACTGCCCAGAAGTTGTGTGTCTTCATTGACTGTTTATATGTAATTGTCATGCTGTTGTTACTGTCAGTAGTTTTTGTCTTGATGATCATTTTTCTACATCTTTTAACATATTTTAATACATTACAGTAATATTAATAGAGCGAAAGGAGTTCAGTATCCAGACCTTTTGTAAGAGTTATAAAAATTCCCATTTTCAGCTTACACGATATTTTAGTGTATTTAGTTATCCACAATTTTTCACTTATTTTGTTAAGGGAATATCTTCAAAAATCTCTAACAAATTTGTTATGAAATAGACTACATTTCGAATTACTCGTATATTCTCATTTATTGTATAAATAAGCTTAAATGGTTTTATACGATTATTAATATTCCATTGATAGGTTGATCCGTCGGTTTGTGGTAGAATATTTTATACATTACGAATGTAAACGCACACGACGTGGTATAGTGTTGTACAATATTTATTATTTACTTCACAAACCGGATGCTAGGTCGTTATCAGGTACAAAGATAAAAATGTATAGCAATAAAATTATTGCACCCTCAAAATTTAAAACTAGTGCATCTACAGAGTATCTAGCTTTCCAAAGTTGTCAGTTGTTAATGTTTGATTTAGGTCTAAAACGAGACGAATTATTTCCATGAAATATTTTTAAGTTCAATAATGGTACATCCCATTTTCACCGAAATAATTCGTCTCGTTTTAGTCCTAAATCAAACATTCGTTATCATCACTGGAAACTAAGATTCTCAGTAGAATGTAGATGCACTAGATTAAAATCCTTGATCCTTCGAAACTTACATTGCCGTTCATGTTTGTCTCTGTATCTGATAATAGCACAGCAACCGAAAACTGGCTTGCAGAAAAGAAATGAATAATTAGTAAATGTTGTAGAATATCATACCATTGTCGTGTGTGTTTTCATTGATAACATCCTTAAAATATTTTAATCTGCTGCCAACGACAGGTACTACAGGGTGACATAGACATATCTTTTCCCTGTGATATTTTTGACTCAAAGGTTGATTAAAAAGGCATCCCTCGTTAAATATTTGTATTTTTCAGTAATGCGATAAAACATTTTTCTTCGTTGATTCAGAACTTTTTCCTCATTATTTTTATTTGTATATTTTGGAGTAATTTATTTTTCAGCGTAGCTACAAGGAAAACTTTTAAAACGAACGATCCACTCTGATACAGGCTGGTTTTCCCAAAAAATTTAAGTGGGTATTGGAGGTACTTTAATTGTACTTTATTAACCTCGTGGTGTGCTAATGGGGTACATAATAAAAAATTAAGTTAACTGAAGAGGATAGCCCTATTTCAAGGTATAAAATACAGGTGATTTTCGCGATTTTTTAAGTAGAATAAAAAGGAATGCTGAATCTGATGATATAGCTTAATTACTTACATTCTCCGCTTTAAGAAATCATCTTTATGTCCACATCGGACGCTCCCTGTAACCGCTGCACCAAGTGGAATGACCGCGTGCAGTCTTAACGTTGGTCATCGGCGGGAATTTCCGAAGCTCATCTTTTGGATCTACTATAAAAATAATTTTATAGAAGTCATTTTCAGTATATTTCCTATCAGTATCCATAGGATAATTGAAAAATATTGGGGTCTAACAAAATGGTGACGTGTTGAAACAAATGACATTTTCTCCGCCCAAATATCTAGTCGAAAGCTTGCACTGAAGAAAGACTTTTGATGATATAGCAAAATAGTTACGTACCCTGACAGATAATTCAGTTTAGCATCAAATTCCGATCTCAATACGAGTAGTACGTACTTTTTCAAGTCATGTTCCCCATGAAGCTGAAAAACACGGTTTCGAGAAAAACGAGTTTTAAAATTTTGGTTTAAATTTTGTGTGGTGAAGTTAAACAAACATACCTGTAGTCATAAATCCCCGGACCTTTTAGCAACACTTCTAGTTACAGAAGAAGTTCCTCCTCCACCTTCATCCAGGCTGTGGTTGTCCTATTGGCCTCTTTGGCGGTTTTTGTCACCCGCTGCTTTGCTCGTTCGACACGCTTTTCGTCAACTTTTGTGCAGATGTTGTAACAGGTTTTTCCGCTCTCAAGTTCGAACACATACATAAAGCGTGTTAGATAGTCGTTGAAATTTCATGTCGACTAATTTGTTTTCGTTGCGAATGGTTCGCGGAGACCCTAATTCACAAATCGCTTTGTGAATCGATAACCGAGTTTCTCACAGACTTCGTATGAACATTACAAAGTACCACACATCCCAGTGACTAAACGACTTTATGTGGAGGACAACTACAGCTCGGAGACATTGTCATTATCAATAACGACACTCAACACTCAATAACCATTCAAATTATCATAAAATTAGAACACTGAAAAAGACAGGAGAGATGTGTTTCCAAAACCCGCAAAGCTATATGAAGATGCTTTACAAAAATAAATAAATAAAACAATGCAATTACAGTTATCACTTCACTATAGACGCATCTTCGGGATTATAATATTTATATTTCCATAATATAGATGGACAAATATGGAGTCCCAGCGTTCGGGAAGTTATCCATGCCGGCCAGAGTGGCCGTGCGGTTCTAGGCGCTACAGTCTGGAGCCGAGCGACCGCTACGGTCGCAGGTTCGAATCCTGCCTCGGGCATGGATGTGTGTGATGTCCTTAGGTTAGTTAGGTTTAATTAGTTCTAAGTTCTAGACGACTGATGACCTCAGAAGTTAAGTCGCATAGTGCTCAGAGCCATTTGAACCATTTTTTGAAGTTATCCATTCTAATAGTCAAACCTCATTGGTGGGTTGTCATAATAAAACAGAGCACTTCCAAAAAGTTGTTCTCAAAATATACCAAGCGTGTCTGATGAATGAGCCGAGCCGGTAAACACCCCGTAGGATATAACATCCGGTAGACTCCAGCTATGTAAAGCCAATGAGGCAAAACTTAAAATCCCGTGTAATGTGCGTACTACCACAGTATTGCTAACATATCTATATAGCGTAAGCAGCCTTGAAGATTAGCAATAGAGCACGATCATACAGCTATGCGGCATATGGAAACGCCGCATATTCTTGACTTTTTTTTATAATCTTTAGGATAATTTAAATGGCTATTGAGTGCTGAGTGATGTTATTTTTGCTCACACTCCTAGAGATCGATTATTTATTAAGCATAAAACTGAACGAATCAAACTTTCATTAGTCTCTTCACTACTGCTGTCAGGTACATTCATATCAAAGTTCAGTTCATTTTCTTCCTCTCCATAAGTAAACAGTGAACTGCGACAAAACCAGCACTTTGGCACTTGGTTGTCAAGAATGGCAAAAGAGACGCCTTGAGGTTTTGAGTTTTGACTTTTTAATCTGGACTACGTCTTCGTAAGGTGGACTGAATGTAACCTCAGATGGAATCTACAGTTTGTTGGATGGAGCCATGAAATAAAAACAACAATACTGGCCATTAAAATTGCTACACCACGAAGATGACGTGCTAAAGACGCGAAATTTAAGCGACAGGAAGAAGATGCTATGATATGTAAATGATTAGCTTTTCAGAGCATTCACACAAGGTTGGCGCCGGTGACGACACCTACAACGTACTGACATGAGGAATGTTTCCATCGTATTTCTCATACACAAACAGCAGTTGACCCGCGCTCCTGGTGAAAGTTTTTGTGAATCCTCGTGTAAGGAAGAGAAATGCGTACCATCACGTTTCCGTCTTTGATAAAGGTCGGATTGTAGCCTATCGCGATTGCAATTTATCGTATCACGACATTGCTGCTCGCGGTGGTCGAGATACAATGACTGTTAGCAAAATATGGAATCGGTGGGTTCAGGAGGGTAATACGGAACGCCGTGCTGGATCCCAACGGCCTCGTATCCCTAGCAGTCGAGATGACAGGCATTTTATCCGCATGGCTGTAACGGATCGTGCAGCCACGTCTCGATCCCTGAGTCAACAGATGGGGACGTTTGCAAGACAACAACCATCTGCACGAACAGTTCGACGACGTTTGCAGCAGCATGGAGTATCAGCTCAGAGGCCATGGCGGCGGTTACCCTTGACGCTGCATCACGGACAGGAGTGATGGTGTACTCAACGACGAACCTGGGTGCACGAATGGAAAAATTTCACTTTTTCGGATGGGTCCAGGTTCTGTTTACAGCATCATGATGGTTGCATTTTGGAAGCATGTATTCGTCATCGCCATACTGGCGTGTCACCGGCGTGATGGTATGGGGTGCCATTGGTTACACGTCTCGGTCACCTCTTGTTCGCACTAACGACACGTTGAACAGTGGACGTTACGTTACAGATGTGTTACGACCCGTGGTTCTACCCTTCATTCGATCCCTGCGAAACCCTACATTTCAGCAGGATAATGCGCGACTGCATGTCGCAGATCCTGTACGGGCCTTTCTGGATACAGAAAATGTTCGACTGCTGCCCTGGCCAGCACATTCTCCAGATCTCTCACCAATTGAAAACGTCTAGTCAATGGTGGCCGAGCAGCTGGCTCGTCACAATACGTCAGTCACTACTCTTCATCAACTGTGGTATCGTGTTGAAGCTGCATGGGCAGCTGTACCTGTACACGCCATCCAAGCTCTGTTTGACTCAATGCCTTGGCGTATCAAAGCCGTTATTACGGCCAGAGGTGGTTGTTCTGGGTACTGATTTCTGAGGACCTATGCACCCAAATTGCGTGAAAATGTAATCACATGTCAGTTCTAGTATGATATATTTGTCCATTGAATATCCGTTTATCATCTGCATTTCTTCTTGGTGTAGTAATTTTTATGGCTAGTAGCGTAGAATCAAACATCGAAGTAACAGTCTCTGTGGAAGCTACCGAACATTTGGCAACGGACCTGGCCACTTGGATTGGCCTTGAAACACGCAACATCAACATCCGAACTCCATAAATAAGCGAGAGTAATGACTAGTGGTCCTTGGGCCACGTTTCGCGTGGCCTGTCGTGTCAGGGAGATTCCAGACGGAAGCCATCAACAGTGCGTCACCGTTGCGTTTCGCGGCAGCTGCGGTGACGTCAGGGATCGGCAGGGATTATCGGCCGCTGGCTGGCCTCGGCCGCAGCCAGTGAGCCGGGGCACGGGCCGCCGCCGCGCCGCCGCGCGTTGCGTCTGCACAGTGGCTTCCGGGCAGCCTCGCGGGACGCGCGCCGAATCTCGCGACGGGCCTCGGACGTTCAGCTGGACTGGGAATGGGGCTGCGGTAGAGGCGAGATTTCTCCACCTGTCGAGTGCACCCTGAGGTGAGCTAATGGTCGCTTCATCAGGCGCACTGACTTAGGCCACAGTGCCACTGTATCCCGTTTTATATTCTACACTAAAGCAACTGGAAACTACCAGTGCGATATTTATCACATTTTGTTGAGGTGATTAAACTCTCATTCCATTCGGGAAATTAAGTCCATCATCAACTTCTGTAATAGGTGTCAGCCACACAGGCACCAATACACTTGTAGATTCTTTGTAATATGGAAGTCATGTCACTTTAAGGAACGTATTACCACGGCTGTATGGAAGATGGTGTTGAAGTACTAGAAGGCCCGCAGATGTTGGACAGTGGTTCAAATGGCTCTGAGCGCTATGGGACTTAACAACTGAAGTCATCTGTCCCCTAGAACTTAGAACTTTTTAAACCTAACTAACCTAAGGACATCACACACATCCATGCCCGGGGAAGGAGTCGAACCTGCGACCGTGGCGGTCGCGCGGTTCCAGTCTGAAGAACTTAGAACCGCTCGGCCACACCGTCTGGCTGTTGGAGAGTGGACTGCACAAGTTATCTCTTCGTGCTAAGTCCCGATCCACGAACCTTACTTTACAGTGTTGCGTTTTGTTTGCAAGTATGTAATACACTCTACGACAAAGAAAAAAAGAAAAAAGGAAAGCGGCGAATCACCAAGGTAGATGTGATGTGCTTGTACAAACAAATAAACTTCGAACCTCACTGACTGGAGTAGAATCGTTTTTAGTGATGAGTCCCACAAGGAACTGAGCCCTGATGGCCATCTAATACTTGTTCGTGTCTGGAGACACCCTGGACACCTTTGGGATGCTTACCTCATGTCGCCCGCCGTACGGCCATTTTATTTCACTGTAGGACCACTTTGGTTGTCTTCCGCGACACCTTACAGCACAGAAACACGTCGACAAAATGCTAAGCCCCGTTTGGTTGCCCTTCGCAGCAAGTCATCCTGGACTTACATTTCAGCAAGATAATGCCCACCCGCACACGGCGAGAGTTGCTGCTGCTTGTCTTCATGCTTGCCAAACCCTACCTTGGGCAGCAAGGTCCCCGGATCTCTTCCCAACTGATAACGTTTGGAGCATTACCTGCTCTATATTTTGTCAGTCTAACGCGCTAACCGGACGGTTACAATATGCCTCATGAGGACATCCAGAAACTCTGTCAGTCACTGTCAAGTCGAGTAATCTGCTTTCATAAAGGCCAGAGGTGGACTAACGCTTTATTGACTCGCCCAGGCTCTTTCTCTTGAACAAATCACGCAGTTTTTCTAAACCTGTAACCATTCATTTATCTGTACATATGCATCACGTCTACCGATTCCTGTGCCATGTAGATAATTCTTTCGTGGTACGCCTTTTGTTTCTTAGAATGTATTATATCTTTATTCTTACTTTAAATAAAACTAATATTATTCTCCGTATTATAGGCTGTTTACAGGCGTAAGCGGAGGAGTCGGAAAGCAAATGAGGTGAAAAAAAAACATGAAGGAGGGTGTGGAGTCAGACTTTTTTAAACGTCAGTCAGGAAAGCGAAATGGAAACAGTTCGAAGAACTTCCTCACATGATAGACTTAAGACTTGACGGGAGAACGAAGAGGTGGCGATGAAACTAGTTTCAGGAAAAAAGTTTGTTGCGAGAACATTCACAGATGAATTGAAAACAGTATTGCACAATCACGTGAAAACTAGCCAGTTTATGTCTTCGAGTAAAGTTGTATTCTTAAACGCGCTCTACTGCTACGGTTTCATGAAAGGCAATGCAGACATTAGTGCAGCTGAGTCATGAGTCTGCAGCGAGCAGCAAGTTCCAGCGAGGAACAAGTAGACAGATTCTTTGTCTTACTAGGTTAGCTGTTGGACGTGTACAAGTTTATAACCATATACAAACTATTGACAACATTTTTGGAGCAAATGTGACTTTTATACAAGTCACAATGGAGTGTCAGGTACAACTCTCCAAAAACGTAAAGGATGAACGTATAGAAAAGGGGGGGGGGGGGCGCACGTGTTTTACAACTCTGACAAGTATCATGTGAAGAATACAACAACACAATCTTCAAAAAATATCATAATTAAAAAAGTACAAAACCGATACCAGACGACGTTCCCCTACACTCTTTCCAACATATGTCAGACAATCTCCACGGGTGATACATCAGGAGGCGGCACAGGCCAAACAAACATCTGCACATTACTCAAAGCTGTTGTGGTGTGAGCTGTTGTATAGAGTCGTTCATTATCTTGCTGGAATATTCAATTTGGTACTATGGTCTTGAGTATGTCGACAGGGCTTACCATCCTTATCATAAACTAACGAGCGTTCAGGCTCTTTTCAATAATTGTGAAATCAGTACAACTGTCATATCTAGTACTTGCACATCACGGTCCCAGGAGTTATGGCTGTCGTCAATCACTGCTTCCCGTGACCTTCACCAGAGAGTCTACGTGCCCGTTGATGTCGATCTGTCACAAGATAGAACACCCCAGAATGTCACTGAATGCCCAGTTCAATCTTTAGTCAAGTCTCTCTCGATTGTCATCTGATGTCAGCAATAAAGATACATGACAGCTCGACATATCAACAACGTTTCCAATAATAACAATTTGTTTTAATTTTTTGGAGATCGGAGTTACACAAAAATTTTGAAACTGGGAGAACCCAAACCACATGATAAATTATTATTTATTTGTTTATTGCTTATTTAGTCTAACCAGATTAGGGCCCTAATGCTCTCTCTTACATCTGATAAGGAACTACACATACCAAAAATTATTACATAGCATCATTAATAATAATAATAATAATTGGCAATAATAGTAATAGTAACACTAAAAATGATGATAAAGGAAGAATTACGAATGATGTCAATTAGTTATTACATAGCAAACTCAATAATAATAATTCGCTTTATTAACAATAAGTTATAGTTGCAAATAATAATAATAATAATAATAGTTATAATAACAATAATAATAATGAAACAATGGAGGCATTAATTAGTTTAGCACTTCTGAAGCCGTGTTTGCTATTAGAAGTGGAAGAGATAGTGAAAGAGGAGAGGATTGAAACGAAAAAATGACAGTGGCTGCTACGCAAGAAGATAATTTCAGTAGAGAATTCTATAGACAAGTGGAGGGAAAAGTGGTGGGGGAGGGAGGGTTGATGAGAGTAAGCTGTAAGAAGAGATAGCAATTGTGATAGGAGATGAGCCATTAGCTGTCTCTTGAAGTTGGAAAGGATTTTAATCCCTCTAATATTTTAAGGAAGTTTGTTCCAAAGTCGGGTTCCTGATACAGAAAATTGGTGTTTTGAAGTGGTACAGAGAGGATTTTACTTTGCTGAGAACGAGTATTTCTGCTGTATTCTTCAGACAATAGCGTAAGGGTTGACGATAAATAGGAAGGAATGCTATGATTGAGAAGACGATGCAGCGAACACAGGGTGTGATAATATCTACGCTTATCGGCACGTAGCCACGATAATTGTTCATAGACAGGGGTGACATAGCTTACATCACAAATCTGTTGCACACAGATGTTCATGGCCAGTTCAGATCGGCGTGAACTCTCACAGGAAAGTCATTGCAAAACAGGATCACCATAATCAACGATGGGGATTGTTAGTGCTCTGTGAGTTTTCTTTTTAAGCTCTATAAGAAATTCTTCTTTGTATGTATGTAATGAATGAAGTAATGCTGACACCTTGTTACAGAATGCAGTTGTGTGTTCAGTTCAGTCTAGGTGATGGTCCAGAATTACCGCCAGATTGTTTGCACAAGAAGAAGAGGTGATTTCTGTACGTTTAAGCTTAAAGGTGGAAAAGATTCTCTGAATTGAATAGGAATACGTATTTAGTGAGCGACTAAGATTTCTTGTGTTTTACGTGCGTTAAGTTTGAAACCTACATTGTGTGCCCATTTTGACAAGGAAAGTAATTCACGATTTACGTTCTGGATGTGTGTGCACAGATTGGCTGGGATTGCACTTGGGTATAACTGAAGGCCATCAGCATATAAATGATATCTGCAGTGGGAAGATAATACTCGACACATCATTAAACTGTAATGAGAAAAGTTTGTTTATGAAGTTCGACAGCCGAACATAAGTCCCAAGGTAGCTACCATCTTATTAATTATACACTGAAACAGTCCGAAAACGTAATTTTAAAGAACGTTGGGATGCCAAAAACATGTCATTTAATTTAATTTTAATAATGATCATTTCAAAGAAAACACGTGTACTTAACGAATTTCCAAATCTGTCCCATTATGTACTCAGCAGTATTTCATTATTTATTAGTTAACGTTGGATCACGTGATTGTAACAACGTACGTAACTTCACTCAAAGTTTTGTTATAGGCATAATAATTGCAATTTTGTAAAACCTAATCAATTTTTCGAGTTACATTTTTGGACACTTTTACTTTCATTCTGATGTTATGAAAGCTTTTTACCATCACAAATACGATTTACAGACTTTTTATGGACAATGAAGCACTTTGTTCATTTCTCTTCACTGTTTGTGAGTACCGGATATTAAATATGTAAACTAATTTGATAGCATTATTCCAGAGTGTTCTAAAACAAAGATCAGCACTTGGCGCCAATGGTTAGGCACTCGCATTTTGCATTTATCCAAGTCAAAACCTATTTTGTACTGTATTGTGATACACTATTTGTTATTCAATTGTTTTTTATAATGAAAAGCTTTGGTAGTGCTTTTGAAAGAGGTGACATGTAAAGATGGAGGTACAAAATGCTGTTGCGAATATGTTGTCATGCTCGTAGTTGAATAAACGCTGAAGATGATGAGTCGCTTGTTTTCTCGTTCACTATAAAAACAACGGGAGGACCTCAGGAACACCGTAAAGGCAACAACTACCACAAACAAATTTAAAAAAAGATGAGTAGTTTATTATGTACATTGAAATTGTATTTTTCACCATATCCACACTGCACAAAATCTTAATTGATACAGTAAGGAAGTGAGTGTCAACGATTGAACTTAGAGTATTTAAACATCTGGCAAAGGGTCTATTTCAAGGTACGCAATAAATACCGCGAGGGGCCGCCTCCACGGAGGAACATCCACTCGCCTGGCGCCTCCCAGGTCCGCGCTCACAAACTGGCTATATTCCACGCCACTTCGTTCAGCGCCGGCCGGTGTGGCCGAGCGGTTCTAGGCGCTTCAGTCCGGAACAGCGTGACTGCTACGGTCGCAGGTTCGAATCCTGACTCGGGAATGGATGTGTGTGATGTCCTTATATTAGTTAGGTTTAAGTAGCTCTAAGTTCTAAGGGACTGATGACCTCAGATGTTAAGTTCCATAGTGCTCAGAGCGAATGAACCGTGATCAGATATATACCGAATGTCGACACTGAAAATTCCAGATCACTTGGTAACAAAATTCCTGAACCTGAAAGTAAAAGTGGGCTATGTGAAGCGCAAGTAGCTCCAGACTCTCCAAAAGTGCCACCCCCACCTCAAAGGGAAAACATGAAAGCTTGGTCGACAGCCCCAGATGATCCATCGCAAAATTCTGCCGTTCACAAAGTCATTGCTTTTTTTGCAAAGCAAGCCCGCTAAACGTGAGTTTGATGGCATAGATCACTTGTTTCTCAGTTATGCTGACGCGTTCAGAAAATTCCAGCCAACAACATAAACAATGCTGAAGCTAGAGCTAGCTACAGTCTTTGCAAGAAAGGAAACGAGAGACCTTGGTACACCATTTCACTCACCCCGAGTATTCACACTCCGCTCTCCATTGCAATCTGATAATTCATCCTATTCCTCGACGAGTAATAATGCGGCATTTGGCTCAGTAGATACGGCCTCGTCAACCAATGATTTGTTTTAAAAATGCGCGTCACTTCTATGACAATTACCGGTCCCGTTCTCAGTCACATTAGGTAGTAGTGTTTGTAAATAATGACTAATGTTTGTAATTTATGTTATTTATTATTATGTTTCTAATGTTAGCTAACATATCGAAATAGATTACTGTTCGTATAACATACGTGAGAGTATATTTTTTATTAACTTATCTTAAAGAAACGGCTAATCGTTCTCCAGTTTTAGTATGTCTTGTCCAGTTAATGGTGATCTTCTCAGTGTTCTGTTGCAGTATACCATGCGGTTCCTCGAAACTTTGTCTTGACATAAGGAAATATGCAAAAAATCTATCATCATGGGACTGTTGTTCCCTACACAGACGATGGTGTTCACCGAGGTGTTCTCGTTTTTCATTGACTGGGTGTACCCAATTACGTCTTTTCCTTCTACTGCACTGCAGTGCTAGAAGAAGTGAGAGTTGCTCCTCATTGGAACCACACATTTGCCAAGAAAAATCTGAAAAACACTTGACCAGGGCAAAACACCACTGTGAATCTGTTCTCCGGGAAACTACGACAACACAGGATCGCTCACACAAGACATCGCTCTGTATGTGACCCAGCCATATCCCAGACCGTTGAGAAGATCGCGCGATCGCTGCCCGCTGCGACAAACCACGTCCTGTGAGGCAAAGCTTTGAAGGGCGCTCTCAGAAGCGGATTACATAGTTTCCCCCTTACACTGGCGGAAATGAAAGTCCTTCCGCTGGCAGGCAGCAAAACACGACGCGCCGCAGCCTCACTGTAAGTACCGAAACAGCATTTAGACTGTTCAGTGCAGTGTCGGCAGTTAGTACAGTACAGTACTCTGAAGACTTCCTTCCAATATAGCAACCGCTATCTACGGAGTAATTATACCAACAGGAGTGTCTTCATAACTACTAACAATATCATGGACTGCCAACAGAGAGCAAAGTCACTTAGATTTCATTGTAATAGGATTATGACATCAAGTGCCAGGCAGCACAGTTAAATACCATTTTGCCACGTGCTCTCGATGAATTTCCTATTGTAATGCCACATTTCTGTTGCTGTACTGCCATGTTAAACAAGTGTTTAATTAGCGAGTATACAATCATCCAATTTTAAAGAACCATAACATGGAAACACATTATTTTGCTTCCGTGGATGTTTGGGCTGAATTAGTAGTAATAATCAGTTACTACTTTCAGATTATCTTCATCGTACATGCGACCAGTCATTGGGCAGCCGACCTTTTCACGCTTCGAGGCTCCCAAGTGACCATAGGATTCCTAGAGCTGTTTCTCACACTTAATGAACTGATTTTCTATGCTCCTGTTCATTAGTTAAAAGCATTCTCCGAAAAGAGTGGTTTACAGTAGATTTGACCGAACCACTAACCACAGGGAATTTGAAGTATATGAGAAATTATGCACTAGCATAATTACAGAGAGATATGATGAACATCGAAGCCTATGTCGCTTTCGTCGCACTTTGTCTAGATAAAGAACACAGCGTAAAGTATGGAGAATTTGAAGGGTGTGTCAGTGCTATAATGGACTCTACACCGATGTGCTAAAGCAGCAAGACCACCTATTTAATAGTGTGCTGATTCGCTTTTCCAACTGGGTACAGAAGCGATTCTTCTTGGTATGGATTCTACAAGTTCTTGATAGGTTTCCAGAAGTATATGGCAGCAGATGTCTAGTCACAAATCACTAAATTCCGGCAAATTACGAGACGGTGATCTGTGGGCACACGCAGTTGGAACCAGATATGTGTTCCAGTGGTTACAGATCAGGAGTATCTGCTGGCTAAAACATCAATGTGAGTTCACTATCATGCTCCTCCAAATACTGCAGCACAATTCTGTCCTTGTGTCGCTGATACGTAGTTGTCCTGCTAGAAGATGTCATCTTCGTCAGAGAAGACTTTAACCATGAAAGGATGCAGGTGATCCTTCATAATCTTCACGTTGTTCAGTGCTGACATGTTGCCTTCGATTAACACCATATCCCATGGAAGCCCAACTCAATGTACCCCATAGCATAATTCTGCCCGTTTCAGCCTGCATCTGTGGCGTGGTACATGTTTTGTGCATCCATTCCCCTGGACGACGGCGCGTAAGGAACCAACCATCGACTTGGTGTAACAAGAAATGGGATTTATTCGACGGGCGACACGTTTCTATTGATCCACGTTGAAAAGTCAGTGATGCAGTGCCCACTGCAATCGTAACTAACGATATTGTTGGGTCAGTACAGGAACACGCAGAGGTCGTGTAATGTGGAGCTCCATGTTCAACAATGGCCTTCGAACGGTGTGCTCCGAAACACTTGGGCCTGCACCAGCTTTGTACTCTGACGTCAGATCTACCACAGACCGCTTGCTATCGTGGATAACACAGTGGGGGATCCTCCGACCTCTACGTTTATGATGAGACTTAGACGCCCAGCACCACACGGCCTGTCCGTTATTCCACCGTTTTTAAACCACTCTCCATAGATGCTCACGACAGCAGTACCCAAACAGCCGACCAAATTCGCAGTTTCAGAGATTCTCGTGTCCAGCCGTAGCGCACAGCAACGTGGCATTTGTCAAACCCGATTATATCAGCGGATTTCTCCATTTGCGACTCGTATCTTCGATATAGTGACTGCCATTCATCTCTCTTCCACTTACAATCTTTCCTTACTGCGTCACGTGCGTGCAACACCACCAAGTAGCGTTCAACCGCGCTGTGGGCAGTGGTCATCAGTCTACATGGAAGGTCAAGGTTGTACGGTGACTAATTTTTTAAATCTACATCGGCATGAATACTCTGCAAATCACATCTAAGTGCCTCGCAGAGGGTTCATCGAACCACTTGCACAATTCTCTGTTATTCCAATCTCGTATAGCACGCTGAAAGAATGAACACCTGTATTTTCCCGTACGAGCTCTGATTTCCCTTATTTTATCTTGGTGATCGTTTCTCCCTATGTAGGTCGGTGTTAACAAAATATTTTCGCATTCGGAGGAAAAAGTTGGTGATTGGAATTTCGTGAGAAGATTCCATCGCAACAAAAAACGCGTTTCTTTTAATGATGTTCAGCCCAAATCCTGTATCATTTCTGTGACACTCTCTCCCATTTTTTTTTTTTTTTTTTTTGGTCATCAGTCTACTGACTGGTTTGATGCGGCCCGCCACGAATTCCTTTCCTGTGCTAACCTCTTCATCTCAGAGTAGCACTTGCAACCTACGTCCTCAATTATTTGCTTGACGTATTCCAATCTCCGTCTTCCTCTACAGCTTTTGCCCTCTACAGCTCCCTCTAGTACCATGGAAGTCATTCCCTCATGTCTTAGCAGATGTCCTATCATCCTGTCCCTTCTCCTTATCAGTGTTTTCCACATATTCCTTTCCTCCCCGATTCTGCGTAGAACCTCCTCATTCCTTACCTTATCAGTCCACCTAATTTTCAACATTCGTCTATAGCACCACATCTCAAATGCTTCGATTCTCTTCTGTTCCGGTTTTCCCACAGTCCATGTTTCAATACCATTCAATGCTGTACTCCAGACGTACATCCTCAGAAATTTCTTCCTCAAATTAAGGCCGGTATTTGATATTAGCAGACTTCTATTCGCCAGAAATGCCTTTTTTGCCGTAGCGAGTCTGCTTTTGATGTCCTCCTTGCTCCGTCCGTCATTGGTTATTTTACTGCCTAGGTAGCAGAATTCCTTAACTTCATTGACTTCGTGACCATCAATCCTGATGTTAAGTTTCTCGCTGTTCTCATTTCTACTACTTCTCATTACCTTCGTCTTTCTCCGATTTACTCTCAAACCATACTGTGTACTCATTAGACTGTTCATTATGTTCAGCAGATGATTTAATTCTTCTTCACTTTCACTCAGGATGGCAATGTCATCAGCGAATCGTATCATTGATATCCTTCCACCTTGTATTTTAATTCCACACCTGAACCTTTCTTTTATTTCCATCATTGCTTCCTCGATGTACAGATTGAAGAGTAGGGGCGAAAGGCTACAGCCTTGTCTTACACCCTTCTTAATACGAGCACTTCGTTCTTGATCGTCCACTCTTATTATTCCCTCTTGGTTGTTGTACATATTGTATATGACCCGTCTCTCCCTATAGCTTATCCCTACTTTTTTCAGAATCTCGAACAGCTTGCACCATTTTATATTGTCGAACGCTTTTTCCAGGTCGACAAATCCTATGAAAGTGTCTTGATTTTTCTTTAGCCTTGCTTCCATTATTAGCCGTAAAGTCAGAATTGCCTCTCTCGTCCCTTTAGTTTTTCTAAAGCCAAACTGATCGTCACCTAGCGCATTATCAATTTTCTTTTCCATTCTTCTGTATATTATTCTTGTAAGCAGGTTCGACGCATGAGCTGTTAAGCTGATTGTGCGATAATTCTGGCATTTGTCAGCTCTTGCCGTCTTCGGAATTGTGTGGATGATGCTTTTCCGAAAGTCAGATGGTATGTCGCCAGACTCATATATTCTACACACCAACGTGAATAGTCGTTTTGTTGCCACTTCCCCCAATGATTTTAGAAATTCTGATGGAATGTTATCTATCCTTACTGTCTTATTTGACCGTAAGTCCTCCAAAGCTCTTTTAAATTCCGATTCTAATACTGGATCCCCTATCTCTTCTAAATCGACTCCTGTTTCTTCTTCTATTACATCAGACAAATCTTCACCCTCGTAGAGGCTTTGAATGTATTCTTTCCACCTATCTGCTCTCTCCTCTGCATTTAACAGTGGAATTCCCGTTGCACTCTTAATGTTACCACCGTTGCTTTTAATAGCACCAAAGGTTGTTTTGACTTTCCTATATGCTGAGTCTGTCCTTCGACAATCATATCTTTTTCGATGTCTTCACATTTTTCCTGCAGCCATTTCGTCTTAGCTTCCCTGCACTTCCTATTTATTTCATTCCTCAGCGACTTGTATTTCTGTATTCCTGATTTTCCCGGAACATGTTTGTACTTTCTCCTTTCATCAATCAACTGAAGTATTTCTTCTGTTACCCATGGTTTCTTCGCAGCTACCTTCTTTGTACCTATGTTCTCCTTTCCAACTTCTGTGATGGCCCTTTTTAGAGATGTCCATTCCTCTTCAACTGTACTGCCTACTGCACTATTCCTTATTGCTGTATCTATAGCGTTAGAGAACTTCAAACGTATCTCGCCATTCCTCAGTACTTCCGTATCCCACTTCTTTGCGTATTGATTCTTCCTGACTAATGTCTTGAACTTCAGCCTACTCTTCATCACTACTATATTGTGATCTGAGTCTACATCTGCTCCTGGGTACGCCTTACAATCCAGTATCTGATTTCGGAATCTCTGTCTGACCATGATGTAATCTAATTAAAATCTTCCCGTATCTCCCGGCCTTTTCCAAGTATACCTCCTCCTCTTGTGATTCTTGAACAGGGTATTCGCTATTATTAGCTGAAACGTGTTACAGAACTCAATTAGTCTTTCTCCTCTTTCATTCCTTGTCTCAAGCCCATATTCTCCTGTAACCTTTTCTTCTACTCCTTCCCCTACAATTGCATTCCAGTCGCCCATGACTATACATACTGCATTACCCTTTCAATATCCTCATACACTTTCTCTATCTGTTCATCTTCAGCTTGCGACGTCGGCATGTATACCTGAACTATCGTTGTCGGTGTTGGTGTGCTGTCGATTCTGATTAGAACAACCCGGTCACTGAACTGTTCACAGTAACACACCCTCTGCCCTACCTTCCTATTCATAACGAATCCTACACCTGTTACACCATTTTCTGCTGCTGTTGATATTACCCGATTCTCATCTGACCAGAAATCCTTGTCTTCCTTCCACTTCACTTCACTGACCCCTACTACATCTAGATTGAGCCTTTGCATTTCCCTTTTCAGATTTTCTAGTTTCCCTACCACGTTCAAGCTTCTGACATTCCACGCCCCGACTCGTAGAACGTTATACTTTTGTCGATTATTCAATCTTTTTCTCATGGTAACCTCCCCCTTGGCAGTCCCCTCCCAGAGATCCGAATGGGGGACTATTCTGGAATCTTTTGCCAATGGAGAGATCATCATGACACTTCTTCAATTACAGGCCACATGTCTTGTGGATACACGTTACGTGCCTTTAATGCAGTGGTTTACATTGCCTCCTGCATCCTCATGTCGTTGATCATTGCTGATTCTTCCGCCTTTAGGGGCAATTTCCCACCCCTAGGACAAGAGAGTGCCCTGAACCTCTATCCGCTCCTCCGCCCTCTTTGACAAGGCCGTCGGCAGAATGAGGCTGACTTATTATGCCGGAAGTCTTCAGCCGCCAATGCTGATTATTTATCAAAATTTAGGCAGTGGCGGGGATCGAACCCGGGACCGAATACTTTTTTTTTTTATTATGAATCAAAGACGCTACCCCTAGACCACGGGTAATCCTCCTTGCTCCCATATTTCGCGATAATACAAAACGTGTTGCCTTTCTTTGAACTTTTTCGATGTACTCCGTCAGTCCTATCTGGTAAGGATCCAACATCGCGCAGGAGTATTCTAAAAGAGGACGGACAAACGTAGTGTAGGCAGTTTCCTTAGTACGTCTGTTACATTTTTTACGTGTCCTGCCAAAAAAACGCAGTCTTTGGTTAGCCTTCCCCACAACATTTTATGTGTGTTTCTTCCAATTTAAGTTGTTCGTTATGATGCCTTTAGATGTGTACATCATCAAATTAATCAAGGTTAAGGAAAACACATCAAGTATCTCGTCCATTATACTACGCGAAACTCGTTTTTTTACTGAAAAATGGGCGCATAGATCTTAAGTGACCTCATCTCACACCACTTACAATGCTGAGAAATCAAGATCCTCTCTGTGATCTCTTGGGACACCCGAAATATGTATATAAAGCTATCTAATCAAGAAAGAAGGAAAATATCAGATAATAAAATCGGGGGAGTTTACAGTCGCTCCGGTAAAACTTTGGCTTGGCAGAGGTATTCGTTGGCACGGTATTACTGAAGGAGGTAGTTTCGGCGGGTCTGGAGCTAACTACTTCATCTGGCGAATTTACTGGATTCGCCGTCTTGGTTGCAAATTTTGGGCGATTCACAGCCCACGGTCTATGTTTCGTTTTTCGGTTGGATGATCTGGACAATATTTTCTCTTGCGGTGATATTAGCGTGTAAATGAAAACGTAGCAACAAATCTCTTTAGTGTAAACAGTACCTGAATATGACGAACAACAAGAATTGTGTTCTATGTAAAACACTTATGAGGTAACCTCGAGAATGAGGGAAGCAATTATCACTTCGGGGAAACCTCATGCAATACATTTCTCATGTGCCGTGTTCTGAACGTTTACCTGAGAACAGACCAAATTTTGATGTTCTGAAAGCGTTCACCAATAAATGAAGCCTGGCCGTGAATTCGAACAGTAACCCATAGCCAACAGACTTTAAAAGAAATACAAGTTCATACGTAAAATTAGAATTCCTGTTACTTGAATAGATGCCTATATAGCATTAGACCAACTCCTCTCCTCACCTACTACCCCTTCTTCGAGGCCGTCAAGTGATTCGATATAGAGCTGCTAGTGTCGGATTTTAATAAAAAAAAGAAAAAAAAAGTGAAACACTGTCTCGAAACCAGCCCACCCCTATAGCTGTGCGTATTCAATCGCCGTTTCCGCGCTGGAGAGATGTGGCGGTTCTGTATCGAATCCTCTCGACCAATCATCGACGAGGGTCGATGTACCGACCAGACTGGACGTGGTTTTTAGGTGGTTTCTCATTTCTCAGTAGGTGAATATCGGGTTGGTAGTCGAGTCACAGCTCAGTTACACGAGTCGTAAACATTTAGGAAACGTTCGCTCTCTTTCAGGTGAATAACACTACACACATTCAGTACCGGGGGCCGTGGGATGACGAAAAGATGGGATTCGGTCAAACCTTAAATCAACCACGCCGAGCCAGCGCCGATGCAGGCCGAAGGCACAAGTAAATGAAGAAGGTAACTGCTTCAAATCTTATGCAAAAATGTCGGAATCCTTATTGATATCAGAATTCTAGGCCTATAACGGAGTCTTCTCCCTCAGATATCGTGGATGTACAACGTATAAATGGATACATGAACCACAGTTTCTAATGTATTGTACATGGAAAAAGTTTGCGATTTGAACTCCGTTCACAGTATATTCATGTGGTGGTGTTGCACCACTTACTATTTATCACACGATACGAAGTTCCTCAAATCGGAAACTATGTTTCAGGCATCTCCTCGTTTACGTTGTCTGCAGTTTTCTGAACTGGGAACAGACAAAGGAACTCTTCAATGCAGAGAAAACCAGAAACTAATATTCCTTCATTTATTAATAAATTGTTTACGCGTTCCGGCATTAGCAACCCTCAGACTGCTCATGTTCGGTGAAAGTCAACCATGTACCTTTGTAATTCTCTGGTTTTTATCTGAAACAAGATTCTGATGATGGATTACGCCGA
The DNA here is from genome assembly GCF_021461385.2 of Schistocerca piceifrons. Classification (NCBI taxonomy): domain Eukaryota; kingdom Metazoa; phylum Arthropoda; class Insecta; order Orthoptera; family Acrididae; genus Schistocerca; species Schistocerca piceifrons. The sequence continues at coordinate 1,008,694,544 of NC_060138.1, forward strand.
AAAGCATAAACAGTGGATTTGTAAATGAAGGAATACTGGTTTCCGGTTTTCTCTGCATTGCAGTTCCTTTATCTGCGACAAATTCAGCCACCTGCAGACTACATAAATTATTCACCATGGTAGTCTCCATTCTGAGTGCTTTCATAGCACACCATTGTTACCTCGCCGTTAATAAATCGTTTGACATGTATGTGCGCCTGCGATGGTTTTCTGTTAAAATGAAATTTCGGGATGTTATTGCGACTGTGGAAATATAATTACGTAAGTACAAGATTCCAGAACCTAGAAACAGAGCAAATAAAATAAAATAACATAAAATAAAACTGAAGCTCTGGAGTCTTTATCTTTTGATCGACCATCGCAACTGTGGGTTGTGGTTTCTAGATTCTCATTTTGCCACTTAAATGTAACGCGGCCTCATTAGTGAAAAATAAACATTAAAAGTGAAGACTTTGATCACCAGACACGGAATGAACTCACGAAACTCTATACGTTTTTGATTATCAGAATACTAAAGCTTTAGTAGCAATGGAATCCTGAACGATTTGAACACAAACGACGCTGAAAAACAAGCCAGAAATACTTATAAGTATTACTAACTCTAACATGGTACGGTGAGCAGACTATTGTGAAATACACGCAAAACGGTACTGAATGCTCCCCACTTTCTGAACAGGCGCACTGGGTCGACTTCTGGAATTCCTTGCCTTCGAACTGCTGGTACCATCATCCAAGTTGGAGGTGCACTGCCGTAGATCCGATGAACATAACGCCGTATATTTGTAACTCAACTGCAGCTGTTGAAACGGAGATCACGAAGCGCCTTTTATCGCTTTATGATCACCATTTCGAGTCAACGCACTTTGGGTAATGGGCGTTCGAGCTTCATAGCTACACCAAAGAGATTCCTACCAACAACCATTTAAACCGGCGACGTGCAACTGGCCCCTACGTAATCTTTTAGTTTTCACTTTTAAGTTCATATTCACCCAACTTTCTGTCCGTTTTTGTCTTTGTTCGCCTCGGTCGCTCCCTTACACCTACTCCAAAAACAAAACTTCTTATAATGTAAAAATGTCAGTTACATGGCGAATAATACATAAAAAGTAAACATACAACGTCGTAGAATAATACTAAAATAAATACATTTGCCCCTTAACTTAACAACCAGATTTCAAACAGTACGAAAGAACACCTTCACAAAGGGCCTCTCTCCCTCGCTCTCTTTCTCGCAAACACACACACTTACACACACACTCGCGCGCTTACCACAAACCTAAACAAATCCTAGTATCCCGGCGGAGGTTCGAGTCCTCCCTAGGGCAAGGGTGTGTGTGTTTGTCCTTAGGATAATTTAGGTTAAGTAGTGTGTAAGCTAAGGGACTGATGACCTTGGCAGTCCCATAAGATTTCACACACATATCCAAGTATCAGTAAATCTGGCTTCGGGAGTTATTTAATCTTCACAAAGCACGTTTTCAAGAATTCTCTCCGTCATAGGACTTTACTGACACACAGTACAGTACTATAAGCCCTGGATAGTGGTAACATCAATAAAAACGTTTACGATTAGTTGAGATGCCAAAACATCGTTAATTCCCGTGACTGAGACAAAGTGAATCAAACCTTCAGCAAAAGCCAAAATGTTAACAAGTTCTTTTGTGCTCCCAAAATCAGTGATTCTGTGGTGAACTCTGTCGGACGGAGGAAGGTGGACTCCTGGATTCCTGTGCGACGCAGGAACAGCTGATTATTCCCGTCAGATTTTCGTTTTTTTAAGGCGGAGACTGCCATTCCGTGGGACCACTAAAGCTGTGTGTCAAGTGATGAGAATTATTGTCAATTGCATTTCCCTTTCGTTTGCGGATTTGTTTTTGCGGTCCTGGTATTCGAACACGTGTGAACTGTGAATATCTGAGACAGGTGTGATAAGTAGCTGGAGGAATGTTTGGTGGAAGTAACGGTCACAAGATTTATTGAAGTGAAAGTAAAACCTATTACCTTTGTGGAAACAAATATTTAAATTTGTTTGTCCATTTGAGCCATACACTCTATGCTTATTCAGAACAAACGTTTGTGAGATTTCGATGAAATTCACAGGAACCATTTGGTAGTGAAACGAAATAATGTATCCATACAGTGATAGCACCAGCAGCCTGAGTGCAGCCAGAATGATGTCGGCAAGAAGATGATGTGCACGCACTGTCAAACTATAGGCATTTCATCATCGTGGGCTTCGGCTCAATTGTGGCCCATAACGATATGTATGATGGTGTTTCTATTATACGCGAGGTTCCTAGGTTTCTTGCAGTGCGTCAGCAAATAGTATAAATAGCAAATGGTAAAACTCCTTTAAATAGAGCTGAATGACGTCGTTGGTTCAAATGGCTCTGAGCTCTATGGGACTTAACGTCTGAGGTCATCAGCCCACTAGAATTTATAACTAATTAAACCTAACCAACATAAGGACATCACACACATCCATGCCCGAGGCAGGATTCGAACCTGCGACCGTAGCAGTCTCGCGGTTCCAGACTGAAGCGCCTAGAACCGCTCGGTCACCACGGCCGGCGAAGGATCTTGTATTCCAAGAAAGATCTATAATAACTAGCGTAAGAGTTATTTTGTTTTGTTTGTCGACTCTAATGCAGGTTGATGGCCCTTACCAAACCTGTAAAGTGCAGTACTGTAAGATGGTTCTCCGCCTTTCAGGATGTAATTGTTTCGGCTAGGGTAAACGCATGGAGCAACAGCGTACTTTTTTAAAGAACAGCTTATATCGTGAATGAAATCAATGACGTCCAAAAAAATTATAGATTTCATGTCTTTTTGATGCCGTTGATTTGAAATCGCCTTGTAAGTTGATGAATAAAATTGTGATGCTTGAGACGGTTTCTTGGCCTAAACTGGTAGTATAATGAAGACATTCACCCACTCTTGGCGGTAAAACGTAAACTTTTTGAACGAAAAACAATTAAATAGACTCGCAGTTTCTCTGTTCGTAGCTGTAGATCCTGTATGAGGAGAACTGGTCTGAGGTAACGAATCTTTGCCCACAAAAAATACGTTCAGCTTCCTTGTTTACTTCTTTCTCATCAGTGAGTAGACCGCACATCAAAGGAAGTGACGCACGTTATCACATAACAGATAAACAGCTGCGTGGGCCCACCATATTGCTTAAGCAATTTTTGTGGAACTGTGACTTCTTATTTTCACCACAATGTCCGAGTTACATCAGTTTCAGTCATGCGAAGATCAAAACTTCAGTTAGTATTTTTCAATTGATTACCGCCTCTCACTATTCTGTCCACCTGATATTTATGACTCTTATAGCACCGTAGATTTCGGCGGCTCCTTGCAATTAATGTAGACACACAAAATAACTAATAGAGTTAACTCTTTGCTAAGATATTTCATTCACACCATCATAGCTAACATTAGTTCTGCACATATTTAACGCGTATGATCATTTAATGCTGAAACCTGTGAATCACTAGACCGTCTCTGATGACATCGCAATCTATGGGGTGTTGAATCTGACCTACTATTATTTTTCTCTATCCAGAATTTGACAGCTCTTCCCGTGTCCATATACACTGAGATACCTCCCCATACTGTGTCGGACCTCCTTTTTGCCCGGCGTAGCGCATCAGCTCGACGTGACATGGACTCGACAAGCTTTCGGAAGTCCTCTGCAAAAATACTGAGCCATTCTGTCCCTATACCTTCTCGTAATTGCGAAACTGTTGCCGGTGCAGGATTTTGTGCATAAACTGGTCTCACGATTATGTCCCATAAATGTTCCATGGGATACATATCGGGCGATCTGGGTGGCCAAATCATTCGTTCGTATTGACCAGAATGTTCTTGAAATCGCCCGGTGACATGGTGCACTGTCATCCGCCAAAATTTCTATCGTTGTTCTGGAACTTGTCACTCATGACCGATTGCAAGTCGTTTCCAAGTAGCAGTTGGACCAGCGGGCCCAGACCATTCCACGCAAGTACAACACACACCATTATGATGCGACCGGGGGCCTGCATAGTGCCTTATTGACGACTTAGGTGCATTGTTTCGTTTGATCTGCGCCACACACGTACACTACCATCAGCCCTTACCAACTGAAATCTGGACTCATCTGATCAGGCCACGGTTTTGCTGTCGTCTAGGGTCACGAGCATGGGAGATGCACTGCAGGCGATGTCGTGCTGTTAGCTAAGGCCTTGGCGTCTGTCGCTTGCTGCCATAGCCAACTAACGCCAAATTTCGTTGTAGGTACACTATCATTTCTTGCGCTTATTTCACGCAGTTGTGTTTGTCTGTCAGCACTGACAACTCTACGCTAACGCAGCTCGTTAAGTGCTGGCTGTCAAAACCACAAAAAAAAAAAAAAAAAAAAAAAAAAAAAAGCCACTGCGTTGTTAGTGGTGAGAGGTGACACCTGAAATTTGATATTCTCTACGTACTCTTGACATTATGGATCTCTGGACGTCGAATTCCCTAACGATTTCCGGAATGGAATGTCCAGTGCATGTAGCTCCAAGTTCCATTCCGCATTCAAAGTCTTTTAATTCCCGTCGTGTGGCCAAAAACAGGTCGGAAATATATTTACATGAACCTCCTGAGTACAAATGACAGCTCCGCCAATGCACTGCCCTTTCATACCTTGCGAATGCGACACTACCGCCATCTGCATATGTGCATATCACTGTCACATCACTTAGTGTATTTTGTTTCAATCTATCTCTCACTGGGTAAATAAAGAGAAGCCACGTAACGCGTACTTAGAATAGTACCCGGAGAGTCTTGGCAACATATTCACTCTTTAAGTTTGGAGATCCACGTATGGAGGAAAAGAGAAACTGCCCTTCATTATCAGACTAGGTATGACTGGTAAGTATTTGAAGGTCAGCACTGTCTGAGGAATAGGTAGAACCAAGTTTTATCTTATAGAACGCGTGTATGGCACCCACGATCAAAATACGTTGGACGAAATCTGTGGCTTACTGATAAGGAGTGCGATATATAAGGGTGGTCCATTGATCGTGACAGAGCCAAATATCTCACGAAATAAGCGTCACACGAAAAAACTATAAAGAAATGGGGAAACCAGATGGCGCTATGGTTGCTAGATGGTGCTGCCATAGGTCAACCGGATATCAACTGCGTTTTTTTAAGTTTTTTTAAGTAGGAACTCCCATTTTTTATTACATATTCGTGTAGTACGTAAAGAAATATGAATGTTTTAGTTGGACCACTTTTTTCGCTTTGTGATAGATGGCGCTGTAATAGTTACAAACATATGGCACACAATTTTAGACGAACAGTTGGTAACAGGTAGGTTTTGTAAATTAAAATACAGAACCTAGGTACGTTTGATCACTTTGTTTCGGTTATTACAATTTGATACAAGTACTTCTGTGAAATTACCATTTCTGAGAACGCATGCTGTTACAGCGTGATTACCTGTAAATACCACATTAATGCAATAAATGCTCAAAATGATGTCCGTCAACCTCAATCCATTTGGCGATACGTGTAACGACATTCCTCTCAACAGCGAGTAGTTCGCCTTCCGTAATGTTCGCACATGCATTAACAATGCGCTGACTCATGTTGTGAGGCGTTGTCGGTGGATCACGATAGCTAATATCTTTCAACTTTTCCCACAGAAAGAAATCCGGGGACGTCACATCCGGTGAACGTGCGGGCCATGGTATGGTGCTTCGACGACCAATCCACATGTCATGAAATATGCTATTTAATACCGCTTCAACCGCACGCGAGCTATGTGCCGGACATCCATCATGTTGGAAGTACATCGCCATTCTGTCATGCAGTAAAACATCTTGTAGTAACATCGGTAGAACATTACGTAGAAATCAGCGTACATTGCACCATTTAGATTGCCATCGATAAAATGGGGACCAATTATCTTTCCTCCCATAATGTCGCACCATACATTAACCCACCAAGGTCGCTGATGTTCCACTTGTCGCAGCCATCGTGGATTTTCCGTTGCTCAATAGTGCACATTATGCCGGTTTACGTTACCGCTATTGGTGAATGACGCTTCGTCGCCAAATAGAACGCGTACAAAAAATCTGTCATCGGCCCGTAATTTCTCTTGTGCCCAGTGGCAGAACTGTACACGACGTTCAAAGTCGTCGACATGCAGTTCCTGGTGCTTAGGCATATGGTACGGGTGCAACTGATGTTGATATACCATTCTCAACACCGACGTTTTTGAGATTCCCAATTCTCGCGCAATTTGTCTGCTACTGATGTACGGATTAGACGCGACAGCAGCTAAAACACCTACTTGGGCTTCATCATTTGTTGCATGGCCTGGTTGACGTTTCACATGTGGCTGAACACTTCCTGTTTCCTTAAATAATGTAACTATCCGGCGAACGGTCCGGATCTTGGATGATGTCGTCCAGGATACCGAGCAGCATACATAGCACACGCCCGTTGGGCATTTTGATCACAATAGCCATACATCAACAAGATATCGACCTTTCCCGCAATTGGTGAACGGTCCATTTTAACACGGGTAACGTATCACGAACCAAATACCGTCCGCACTGGCGGAATGTTACGTGATACCACGTACTTACACGTTAGTGACTATTACAGCGCCATCTATCACAAAGCGAAAAAGTGGTCCAACTAAAACGTTCATATTTCTTTACGTACTACACGAATATGTAATAAAAGCTGAGGGTTCCTATTTTTAAAAATGCAGTTGATATCTGTTTGACCTACGGCAGCGCCATCTAGCAGGCCAACCATAGCGCCATCTGGTTTCCCCCTTCAAGCTAGACGAGTTTCGTTCTTCGTAGTTTTTTCGTTTGATGCTTATTTCGTCAGATATTTGGCCCGGTCACTATCAATGTACCACCCTGTACATGTATCAGATACCTCGTTAGTATCGTGTTGTCTCTATCGTCCTTAAAATGTTAACGAATACGTCTTCGTACACCGCAAGAGGAGCCACAAATAGAGCTGTCATACTAAAATGACTATACCTTTATTGTTACGTTTCTGTTATTATCTCTTGTTAGTTACCTGTCATATTCCGTTTCCAGTTTTGTATACAACTATTTTTATTTTGTTGTTTTCTTCTATAAACAGAGCCATATTTTTCATTCAATTCGTGTAAATAACAATAAATAATTCATTCGCCAAAATCATTAATTCATGCTTTTGCTTTGCTTTCAGACTGTTGAATTCGTTTCTGCATGACTCGTCAAATGTAAGAAGTTTGCTTTGGACTGACACAGGCTACATTGTGGTAAGTACCGAAACTCTAGTGGCTTAGTACCAGTATTCCATCTTGCCTTACATTATTCGCGCTGCCAAGGAAATAAAAATTGAGCTGTCTGCCTAAGTTATTTTGCGAATATTTCATCTGCAGAAAGAAGAAATTTTTCAGGAAGTCGAATTTAGGAAAGGGTCTCCGTGTTTCTTGTTTACCGCTAAGCTTCTAAGTCCCCGGCTCATGTTCCTGTGCCTGAGGCAAACACGTGTTCCAGTTTCAGTGTCGATCCAAACCACACACATTTTTGTCAGTTATATAGAACAACGAGGACTCTATCGACGGTATGCGTAAAACCTACTGTCTATTCAAACTGCACCAAATCGTATGAAGTTCTCGATCTTCAGATGGCTGTCGCACCACTGTCAAGAATTTTTTAAATTTTTATTTGTTCATTTTTTTTCGGACGAAGCAGCACATTCTAGACTTCGTTTCCCGCACGATATTCAATCTCGGAATAGAGGTAACTGGCGTTGGAAATCGTCTTAGCTCCATTTAATGGCTAGATTCAGTGGTTTTTTGGGTATACATTGAATTTTAAAAAGTAATTATTTACTATTTAACTAAACACCAATTCTGATATACACTGGTGAACTGGTATACCTGCCTCATATCGTGCAGGGCCCCTTCGAGCACGCAGAAGTGCCGCAGCAAGACGTGACATGGACTGGAATAATGTCTGAAGTAGTGCTGGAGGGAACTGACACCATGAATCCTGCAGGGCTGTCCTTGAACCCGTAAGAGTACGAGGGGCTGGAGATATCTTCTGAAAAGCACATTGCAAGACATCCCAGATATGCTCAATAATGCTCATGTCTCGCAAGTTTGGTGGCCAACGGAAGTGTTTAAGCTCAGAAGAGTGTTCCCGGAGCCACTCTATAGGGATTCTGGATGTGTGGGGTGTCGCACTGTCCAACTAGATTTGCCCGCGTCCGTCGGAATATACAATGGACATGAATGGATGCTTACGTACGTGTCACCTGTCAGAGTCGTATCTAGACGTATCAGGGGCAACCGCACACGCTCCACACCATGACAGAGTCTCCACTAGCTTGAACAGTCCCCTGATGACATGCAGGGTCCATGGATTCATGAGGTTATCTCCATACCCGTACACGCCCATCCGCTAGACACAATTTGAAGACGAGTCCGACCAGACAACGTGTTTCCAGTCATCAACAGACCATCGTCGTTGACGGCCACAGGGAGGCGTAATGCTTTGTGTCGTGCATTCATCAAGAGTAGACGGGCGACACGGAAAACAGTGCAATCGTCGTGTTGCGGAAGGTGCCTTGAAGTCTGGGGAACGTTCTCTTGACGTTTCCTTTGTGATCTCATAATTCTGAAAGGTACAATGGACCACCACACGTGTGCATGCCAACCCCTACATGCAGTTTGTGTTTCTCAGCCAGGATGACTTCTGCCAGCAGGCTAATGCAACGTGACACAAAGCTCGCTGTTTACTAGCGCGGTTCGAAGAGTACCGGATGAGTTTACCGTACGCTCTGGCCACCAGACTCCCAGGATTTAAATTCAACCGAGAGTCTGTGTACCCAACCCCAGAGAGCTGCTCGTGCCACGGACACTCAACCGAGAGACCTAGCGCAGCTGGCCACAGTGCTAAGCGTAATCATGACTCCACATCCCTGTCGATACCTTGTAGAACCTCATTGACTCGCGGCGGTCTGCGCAGCGGAAGGTGGTTATTCAGGCTTTTCACAGGTTCTCAGTTTAATGCTACTTGACAGTGTACATTTTAGCATTTACCAGAAATGTTTGATCTCTAACTTGACACACGAAAGAAATTGACACACCAACAGTAACCTTAACGTTATTCTTCACCTCATTGTGCTGTTCGACTTCTTTCTTCTCTCGTCATTGTACGAGGATGGGACTAATAGAAGCAACTTGACATTCGCTTACAGAAAACATGAATTTGAGTGGTATGAGAACCTTACCCCCACCATCACTATCCTGTACTTTATTACTGTGTCAACACTCCTCGTGACTTAGAGGTCTCTGAGTACTTTTTCTGCGGAAAAAAATTAAATTGAGTCGCTGACGCTACTTCCATAAAACACGAGTTAACTATCGGTAACATCTGATTGGAAGAATTGTGTCTTTTGCGTTTATGACGTAGGCCACACCTACCCCATTCCCCTCATTCTACACACACTGCAGTTTTTTGAACACAGCTGCGGTGTGCGTACTGCAAGAGAGGGAATAGGAGTGTCCTCAACATCCGCACGTTGCACGATCGCGTTTACTGCGATTGCAGCGGTGGCCGAAAAGCCAGCTGGGAACTTCCGCACCAAAGGCGGCCTCAGCTAGACTTTCAGAGAGTAGCAACCGCGCGGAATTTCCTACAATTTTAGCGTTTACACACGCCTGTGATCTAAGATTTAAAAAATAAAAGGCAAGCTATTCTTACCACCGCTCTGATTTACAAGTCTTACGGCCAGTTACATATGAAAATGCTAGATTCTTTCATTACTAAAGTCTGCCTTCTCTTACTTCGAGGGGGGTTATCATATTAAACCTTCAATAAGCAACTATTGTAATTTTGTAACGATCCGCTTCGAACATGTGACACATGAAAATATTAGCTTTGGAGCATGATTGGTTCTATGCCTTTCAGAAGTTTCTGACTCTTAACCTCTACATCTCAGATCAGTAAAATCAGCTTTCACAATCCAGCGTCTTAACGCAGAGAACTGAGGTAAACTGTTTTACATTTAGAGCCATATACATCGCCATGTTTCTCAATAAGAATAATAAAATTGCTATTGTTGGGCGTTTTCGATATTAAGGTCCACAGTATATATTTAAATTTGAGCACAAATTGTCTCTACCTGTGACATCCAGGGGAGGCTTAAGTTATTCATTCTTTGTTCCTTGTGTACGATGTTGCAAAAAAAGTCAGGGCTATTGTCGTTCTTAAATGTAAGGACAATAAAACTGACACCATTACTTGCAGCAGACCATGAAAAAAGTATACTTTGATTTTTGATTATACTATCATATTCACAGTTTAAAACTTCACGCTATCATTGAGAAAAGAGGGGTATAGTATTGATCAACAGTTCTTGTGAGACAATGGTCAAAATGATATTTCTTTCTGAAGAGACTCTGCACGTTTAACATGAAACGTTACGCCAATTTTCCCCAGAAAATGACACCGTCACTCTTAGTCAATGAAAATATGGAAACTAAACTAGTTTTTTCAGTTTTATAATGTGACTGACAGTAGTGACAGTGCTTGTTTCAAATATAGCTGAACTAAGGCACTTCATAAATTCTAGGGTACCGGTATACGTTTTCTAACGTAAATTATGATCTACCTGTAGTCACAAAACCTCACTCAACATATCTTATATTTCATTTATGACTATAACATTTTTGTAGACTATAGAGTTGTAAGAGTAGTGATGAATTACAGGTCCTTAGTCTTGTTAAAGTTTAACGGAAATTCGTTTCCCAAGAGCTATCTGATGCTTAGATACCCGTTCAGTAAGAGAAAGTATGCTACATTTTATTTCTGTACTGGTATTATCTGCAAAAAAGAGCAGAATTTGCGTGTTTTGACAATAGAAGTGGATGATCAAGAAAGAACGTAGCGCTAAAATAGAATCCTTTGTATACAATATTAGAGAGCATACTACAGAGGCTGTTGCTGTATGAGAAATAAAAACAGATACACACTGCTTCCTGTCATGCAGATAAGACATTAAAGTTCATACTTTTGCGCGAGGATATCACAATTCACACAGTCAAAAGTCACGTCGAAGTCAAATATTATTCCAAAATATAATTATTTATGGTTTATTGAATATAGATACCATGTGTCGATATACATGTAGGACATTTAATTGAAAGTTTCACTTGAAATACAAACCATTAAGTACTGGTAATACATTTTTAGTAAGTAACTACTGTAATACATTTTTAATAATTTTTTACAAATACTGTGGGACATGATCTTGAAAATTCTTGAGAATGCTGGCCGTAATTAGATAAGATAGTAAATCTACGCTACTGTTTTATGACATTTTATGTGAAGTGGCTTGAGAATAGTAGATTTAAATATGTCTGCGAAAATACGGTTATGAAAGGTATCTTAATGTATTAAATAGCCTAATTATTTCATTGTAACTACACTGCGTGACCAAGAGGGCATGTGAGATTATTTCAGCGATCATAAAAACCAAATTTATAAACAATTTGGCAGTATAAGGTCACTTATCAGTACGGCTTTGCATCCCTCTGGCACGGATGCACGCACCGATTTAGACGAAAAGCGTGTTAAAGCCGTTGCAGACTCTAGTTGTAGCTTGTAGAAGTACATTTCTCGCGGACGTGGGACAGCGTAGGACGACATAAATAAAGAAAATGAAATCACTACAGCCATATCATCAAAGAAATCTGTTTCAAACGACTAGTTTCGGCGTAACACTTACGCCATCTTCAGGTCCACTATAAACCAAAATAATACTTTTATTCCTTCGTCCATGTATCGTGGAACCCACATAATACTACTCGATGAAATTTCGGGATTGCAGCCAGATATTATTGACTTCTTGCCACAATTTTTCGGATGGCAACCGTCCAACCATCTTCAGGTGAGGGTCCACCACTGGAGACTGTAAGTTCCCGGCGTCGACTTCATAGCAAAAACGCATGCGTTTCAGTGCCAATTTTTGCTACTAAGTTGACTCTGGGAACTTGCAGTCTCCAGTGGCGGACACTCACCTGAAGATGGTTGGACGGTTGCCAGCCGAAATATAGTGGCAAGAAGTCAACGTGATCGGGGTGCAATCCCGAAAGCTCACCGCATATTCAGCATGCCGGGAAAACTTGAAGAATCAAGTATAATAGTAGTTGTCGTGGATTTTACACATCAGGAACGTATGCTGTAAAAAGTGTTCGGATGAAAAAAAGTCGTAGAGTATGCACTTCTGATGTATACAATGCAAGAATACAATCCACATTACATTACCAGATGCCAAGTTGGTTTTTTTGCAGATGATGCAAACATTGCAATAAATAGTAAATCAAATATAAATTTAGAAAGGGCAGCTAATCAAATTTTTACTGGCATTAATAAGTGGTTAATAGCCAACTCACTGTCATTAAACTTTGAAAAGAACCACTATATGCAGTTCAGAACTTCCAAGAGATTTCCTTCTAGGGTGTGTATAAAATATGATGACATGGAAATAGGAGAAGTTGAGAGTGTGAAATTCTTGCGATTACAACTTGATAATAAATTCAGTTGGGAGCGACATACTAACGAACTGCTACAGTGCCTAAACAAGTCTGTGTTTGCAATGCGGATGATGTCAGACATAGGAGATATAAATATAAAAAGTCTGGCATATTTCGCTTATTTTCACTCCATTATGCCATATGGTATGATATTTTGGGGTAACTCCACAAACCGAGAAAAAATTTTTAGAGTACAGATGCGTATAATATGAGTAATGTGTAGTGTAAATCCAAGAACATCATGTCGAAACCTATTCAAAGAATTGGGGAATATTAACCACAGCTTGTCTGTATATTTATTCCTTAATGAAGTTTGTTGTAAATAATAGATCTCTTTTTCCAACTAACTGCTTTGTACACAGTATCAATACTAGGATTAAGAACAATATACATAAAGATTTAAAATCACTTACTGTTGCCCAGAAAGGAGTCCAGTATTCAGCAACCTTATTTTCAATAAGTTACCAGCAAACATTAAGAGTTTAGTTTCAGACAAGGCACAGTTTAAACATAATTTAAGAGAATTTTTGGTGACCAACTCCTTCTATTCCATCCATGAATTTCTGAACAAGTGCTGTAGACCATTTTAATGAAAAGTTATTATACTTTAATTTTTGACAATACGTGGTTGTAACAGCTAAGTAATTACCTACAGTGTGAGTGATGGGTGTATGGAAAGCAGATGTAAGTCATAAATCTGTAAATAGCGGAAGTTTAATTTTAACTCTTGTACATAACTTGACTGTTCTTAAGTGAGGATCATTGAAATGAACAATTTAATTTTTGGCAATACTTGGTTCTAATAGCCAAGTAACTAGCTACTGTGTGAATGATGGATTTAATGAAAGTAGATGTAAGTATTAAACCTGTAAATATTAGAAGTTCAATTTTAATTCATGGACATTATTTTACTGTTTATTGACTGAGTATCACTAAAATTAATGAAACTCAAGTTTTTTTAATTATATTTTTGTAATGTGTTTACCTGACATGTTCCACACCCAGGAAGATCCCACCTTTTGTTGTTCTATGGAATGAATAATTAATTTAATCTACTCTAATGTCCATAACAGGAATTATGGCGTAAGTGTTGCGCCGAAACTTGTTGTTTGAAATAAATTTCTTTCATTAAACGGCTGTGGTGGTCTATTTTCTTTATTTACTGTTGTAACTAGTCCTCGATGTATTGGAGAGTCGAAAAGGGGCGGAGTTGACATCCAAGAGGTCCCAACATATGTTTTATCGGCAACAGATTTGGGGATATCGGTGGCCACGAGAGTACATCACGCAGAAATTTGCCAAAGACACATGCCATGTGAAGACGAGCGTTACCCCGTTTAGAAATGTCGGGTATTGTCGCATAAGGGATAAGACACGAGGACACAGCAGGGTATGTATGAATCACGCATCGTCCTGCCATCAGAGTTCCTTCAATCATTATAATCTGTGACGTGAATTCGTACGCATTTGCACCCATACCGTGACCCTAGGAATAAAATCACTGTATGTCCCCAAATCACTGGAAGAATGGGAGCTGACCACAGTTTGGCTCCGTACCCAACGACGTTGGTCATCTGGGATACCTCAGAAGCGCAGTTGATCACTGAACGCAGTTCGACGCTATTCATCAGCAGTCCTTGCTGCCCTGTCAAGACACTGCTCTAAACTCGGGACTCTTTGTTGTGGTTTTAATGGCAACTTTTGAGTTGGACGGAAAACCCGTCCACCGTGTACTGCTAGGTCCCGACCAATGGTGCGGAATAACAGAATATGTTGCATTTTCAGTCTGCCAATCCAACATGATGAAGAGTCCAACCTGCTTAGGAACATCGCTTGACACCGTTTGGGTACAACACTTGGTGAAAAGTAAATAATGGTATCAGGGTTGTTGGGTAACCAGCACGATCGCCTAATTGGACCAGCAGACTACTTACTGTGGGGCTGCGTGTATTCATAAGTTGTGGACCTGTGTGTCTCAGCGAAATCTAACGATTCAGTGAATTTCCCAGGAAGCTCTACTAAATGCAAACGTCCTTTCTTAATAAATGCTCTTCCTGTATAAATATTTAAGCAAAGACTACTTCACTATGTTACTGTAACAGTATGTCGTCGAGTATTATAGGTAGATATTCCGTTGCTACTTTCAAGTTTAGATGTTTAAAAAAAATAAGTAAAATTTACAACTCCTCCTAATATAAATCAGATTTTTCGCGTTCAGTTTATCAGCTTTCAAACTTTGTGAATATAGCTTTCATGCATCCTTCTAATTTGTGATGTAGCTATGAAAATTTCCACATGTGCCAGTGTAACTAGCAAATCGCATACATTTGGAATAAACATATGTATTTGATCTCACAAGTTCGGTATAAAATAACTGAGCCGAACAGGAAAACGAGCTTTCCATTCGAGCAGACGTTAATAACACAGCGTCAATTCATATTTCGCTTCTCTGGTATCAAACGAAATGAAAGATCTATTGAGCGTCACGAATTTGCAAATTGATGACAACGACATCGTATGGCATTTTAACTGAGCTCGAAGCTGCATTCGATTTTCGTTCTCTATAACGCGACACATTACACAGATTTATTGCAATCAGTGCCGATGAATGTGTGAAGCGCCCATCATATGGAGAACATCAGACTTAATAGTGAGCTGTAAACTTGCGCACACTCTTTTAAACGAACGCCCAAATGCATGTATGGTATAACTGCATATACAGACTTTTATGGCCAGTGACTGGTGCCGCTAATTTAAAGACAATTAATGACGCTTCATGCAGGAGGCACTAGCTAACTGTAGAAATGTTACACATTATATGAGTTTCCTGAGAAGTAATTTTGACGTTACTGTGAATTTCATACAATTCCGGTCATCGGTTCAGTATTCGAGAGAAGTTAGTTACTGCTTGTTTCTGACAGCTGTAACCTGACACAAAGAAGCATTATTGTCAAATAGTCTATGTGTTCTTCGGCTCAATCGCAGAATGTGAAAGTTCCTTTTTTTAATGTCTGGTAATGTGGACGTAATTTGCCCTTAATTTCGTTAATATTAGAGGGGGTGCTGGAAAATAATGTCTCTGTATTATTTTTATTCTGTTCTCAAAGTCAGATGAGGTTTCATTAAATACGCCTATACCACAGTTTATGCAGGGTAGGGTGGTTGACCTGGGGATATGGACCACTTTTAATATTTGGGAAGGCGAATTGCGATTTGCAAATAGCCACAGAAAGTTCCACAAAAAGACGGGTTAAAATATGTCATTCTCAGACCTCTCTACAAAAAGGGGAAACCACAGGTGTCAATAATTACCGGCCAGTATCCTTGCTTACAGCATTTCAAAAATCTTTGATAAAGTAATGTACTCAACAGTAGTTAGCCATCTCAACAGTAATGGGATATTTAGTAAATCACAGTTCGGATTTCAAAAATGATGTTCCACAGAGACAGCAATATACAATTACTGTCCACATAATACAGCCTTTAAATAGTAAAATATCACCGGTAGGAAAATTCTGTGACTTACCCAAAGCATTAAATTATGTGAACCATGATATTATGTTAGAGAAATTACAATTCTATGGTATAAATGGAACAGCATATGAGTGGTTTAAGTCAGAACAGGAAGCAAAAAGTCTCTTTATATGCTTCAAGTGATTCAAAGGAGTTTGGCACTTCATCTAACTGGGGTGAAATTACATTAGGTGTTCCACAAGGTTCGATCATGGGTCCCCTCTTGTTCATCATATATGTGAATGACCTCCCTTCTTATGTGAAACAAGGTGCTGAACTGACACTGTTTGCTGATGATACAAGCATAATTATTAATCCAGTAAAAGAAAGTCCGATAGAAAATGATGTAAATAAGGTCTTTGAAAAAGTTATTAGTTGGGTTTCTGCGAATGGGCTTGCTCTGAACTTTGAAAAAAAAGTGCATCCAATTTTCTGCTACAAAAAGTATAATTATTCAATAAACATAAAACATAAAAAGAAGTCAGTAGTCAGGGTAAAGCATACTAAGTTTTTGGATGTACATATAGATGAGAATCTTAATCAGAAAATTCCTATTTTGGATCTCCTAAAGCGACTAGGTTCAGCAACTTTTGCAATCAGAATAATTGCCAAATTTGAGGATGTAGAAATTAGTAAGCAAACATACTTTTCATACTTCCACTCTCTGATGTCATTCGGAATAATATTCTGGGTCAACTCAACACTTAGGCAAAAGGTATTTACCGCTCAAAAGAAAATAGTTAGAATAATGTGTGTGGTTCATAGTCGCACACCTTGTAGGCATCTGTTTTAAAGGTTAGGAATTCTTACAACTGCTTCACAGTACATTTACTCATTAATGAAATTTTTTCACAACAGCATGGACCAGTGACACTCATGATTACAATACGAGAAAAAAGAAAGACCTACACTATCCTTTACTTAACCTATCTTTGGCACAGAAAGAGGCAAAATATGCTGCTATAAAACTTTTTGATAAATTACCAGATGAAATAAAATGTCTGACAGACAGCAGTAATAGTTTCAAACACAAAATGAAATCATACCTCCTGGACATCCAGTTGTACACCATAGATGATTCCTAGCAAGGGGTGTAAGTAAAACCTAACGAAACCATAGATGAATTCTTGAATATGAGTAAATAAATCTGGAGATATAATATATGCATTTTGTGCCAGTTAAGGGAATGGGATATATAATAGAAATATCCTTGCTATTGATCAATGGAACACGTAACTAACTAACTAACTAACTAACTAAGGTGGGGAGGGGAGGGTTTTTAGGGAGGGGGAAGGTGGCTTACCTTAGAATATGGGCGCCTGTGGGTATTAAATGTCATGCATATTGCTCGCTCGACTTTCCCGCATCAATGATACAAATTAAAGCCCTCTGCCGCTAGAATGCTCCTTATTGTGCTTGTAACCCGTATCGGTACGTGAGAAACATCGTGCTGTAATCGAGTTTCTAACCGCAGAAGAATGAAAGCACGAATTCGGAGAGTTCATCCAGACATGGTGCACCCCGTCCTTCACCATGACAGTGCCAGGGCACACACGAACGCCGCGACAGCTGCAGCAGTCAGTGTCAGCAGTCATCGCACACACAGTACCAACTTGTCCCCATCTGCTTTTCATGTGTTCCCAAAACTTAAAGAACAGCTTCGAGGACGTCACTTTGATAGTGACGAAGGGGCGCTTTTAGAGGTGAAGCTGTGGCTCCGTTAATGTCAAACATTCTACAGTGGAAATATCAACAAACTGGTCTCCCGCTGGGAGAAATGTGTTCACCACCAGCGTGGCTATGTTGTGAAATAGATATCCAGTATGAAGAATAAAGACGTACAATGTTCGCTTTATTTTAAAAGCATTATGAGTTTTTACACAAAAAATTCGGAACCGTTAGGAACCCCCCTTGCCACACCTACAGTGCCTTCCGAGAGGCAACTTACTCAACACAAATGAAGGTCCTAATCCAGTAACATTTTTCAGTTGATGTGGAAGATACTCTGGAAATCATTTTCATTCCGTGTTATAGCAGTCGATATACTTTCAATATGTTTTCCAGAAGCAACCGTGAAAATGGGGTGCTGGCAAAGCTCACGAATTGTATCCTTCCCAGTTTCGATCACAGTACTCTGTATTGGAGCGGAGTGATATGTCTAAACCAGATACGCAGTTCGCAGCTGACATGGTAGCAAAGTAGCGAATACATGTTGGGTAAACATGATCCTTTCTTTTTAGGTTAGAAGAATTGCCCCCCTTCTCCCCTTGCTATCAGTGACGAATTGAAACATTCCCTTTGGAAAATTATGAATGACTGTGCTGGTAAACCTCTTACGTTATTTGATTTACAAACAGCTGAGCCAAATTCGACGTACTCAGACAGTTTTCTCTTTACTTATTCTGATTATCAGTAAACTGACACACAATATTTTAGCGCAACCCATTCTAACTTTCAATAATCCCTACAAAAGAATGGCCCTGACTAACATAAACCTTTACCTTTCATGAATCACTTGCCTCACAGAAATCTTCGTTACTCGAACTATTGCAATACTGCGATCGCCAATACTGCCAGCTAAATAATAGATTCTAACTACTGAAGCCACTAACTACTGGTAGGCATGGTTAGCAAATGAAAGATTTTGATAGAGAACAGACAATGTATTTACCTTAATAGCGTTCAAAAGTCAGTATATATATATATATATATATATATATATATATATATATATATATATATATATATATATATATAAAATAACTGATAATGGTCGAAGAAGAGAGGATATAAAATGTAGACTGGCAATGGCAAGGAAAGCGTTTTTGAAGAAGAGAAATTTGTTAACATCGAGTATAGATTTAAGTGTCAGGAAGTCGTTTCTGAAAGTATATGTATGGAGTGTAGCCATGTATGGAAGTGAAACATGGACAATAACTAGTTTGGACAAGAAGAGAATAGAAGCTTTCGAAATGTGGTGCTACAGAAGAATGCTGAAGATTGGATGGGTAGATCACATAACTAATGAATAGGATTGGGGAGAAGAGGAGTTTGTGGCACAACTTGACTAGAAGAAGGCATCGGTTGGTGGGACATGTTCTGAGGCATCAAGGAATCACCAATTTAGTATTGGAGGGCAGCGTGGAGGGTAAAAATCGCAGAGGGAGCCCAAGAAATGAATACACTAAGCAGATTCAGAGGGATGTAGGCTGCAGTACGTACTGGGAGATGAAGAAGCTTGCGCAGGATAGAGTACCATGGAGAGCTGCATCCAACCAGTCTCAGGACTGAAGACCACAACAACAACAACATATAATTTTGTGACATCCAATGAAACAAATTTCCTTTTTCTGACGGACACACGTCCAGATCGTCTGCTCAAACCTCTGGCATCTCTCTCTCCGCATCCACAACTGCTAGCGGCTCACCTCCAACTGCACAATACTACGCGCTGTTCACATCCAACTGCTTTACACTACACAAGCGAATATTCCAACAATGACTCCAACCAGCCACACACTGCACACAGCACAGTCAGTGAACCAACATAGAAACCTAAGCAGCCTACTTACAGAATTACTCTTCGAAATCGGAGATCAGCACATTATTCTCAGAGTAGGTGCAACCTCTCAGAATGAAAACGTTAACACGATATTAGTTAACTGCAACAGTATCTACTGTTAAGGTGTCAGCATTATTATCGCTTATTAAAGTTAATAATACCGAAACAGCATAGGGAACAGAAAGTAGGTTGAAACCGAATATGAATAGCAACGGAATCCAAAGTACAGTTTGGAACATTTTTCGTAGGGATAGGTTAGACACCATTTTGGTGGTGGTATATTTATTTAAGTTAAAATATTCATGAATATCTAGTGGGGATATTGCAGATTACGAATGTTAAATAGCCCAGATGGAGTTAAGCATCAAAGGCGGATCAAAAATTGGAATCGGATGCTTTTATCGACTGTATGTGAGTAGGGGCAGACCGCTTCAGGAAGATGTTGAATTTCCTGAGTAAAATCCCAGATGACGCTCTCGTAATGGAGGAAAACTTCAACTTGCTAGCTACTGAATGGAGAGTCATGCGATCAACGACATTATTCTGAATGTCTTGATCGATAATCACACGAGCACACACAGAAGTAACACGTGGGATTAACGTCGTAGACCTCTGAACGATAAAATAGATCTGCCGTTGTTGAATCAGTTAACTCAGAAGAGGGTATATCATAAAGCTGTTACAGCATCGGTTTCTACTGGTGTTACAAAGGCTGTTAAGAAAGGCAGGAAAATATTTTTGCCTAGTAAGACTGACAGGATAAATTGCAGCTTATCTGTGTAGTCGACATCTAACACTCAGTGCTAAGCTGGAAGATGTGCAGCACAAATGGGTAAAACTGAAAGCTTAGTTTATTATGCCTCAGACCAATAACATCCGAGCAAGGTTTTAAGGGACGACCGAGACTCAAGGCGTTATAGTAACTGTGTTCAAAAGTTGCTACCTATACAAATAGGGCTTCAGCACAGATTTAAGAAAAGTCAAAATGTAACTGATAAGCAACAGCTGAACGAAGACAAGATGAGCTTAACGAGAGCAACGAGAGAAACATTAAATGCCTTTGAAAGTAGAATTTTGGCAACGGATCTGATTAAAAATCCTAAGCAGCTTTGGTCTCAGATGAAAACAGTAAGCAGATCAAAATCATGTATTCATTCACTCAGTGAATATACAGCCACCGAAACGAAAATTACAGAGAATGATGAAATAATGAAAGCGGGTCTTGCGGAACATTTCGCAACGGGATATTGTAATACTGCCACTCCTCTCAATCAGTGCACTTATGCCGAAAAATGCCAGATATTGAGATACGTGATCGTGAAATAGAAACGTAACTAGAATGACTTGGTAGTGAAAAGGTATCTGGAGCAGATGAGATACCCGTAAGATGCAACAGAGATTACATGAAAGAACTTGCTCCCCTTCCACCAGCTGTTTATGGTATGTCGCTGGCACAACGAAGTGTATCGAGCTACTGAGAAAAAAAAAAAAAAACAGCTCATTCTCGTTTTCAAGACAGGTCGCAGGTTGGACGCCCATAAAAATAGGTCTATAGCGCTGACGTCAGTTTGTTGTTGAATTATAAAATACCTTTTATGCTAGTGTGACATGGACTTGTGGGACAACGAAAATCAGCTCTGCACAAATCAACATGGATCCGCAAACAGAGATCTTGCGAAACAGCTCTTTGTGTTCTTCCAAGAGATCCACAGCATTGTAGACACTGAGGTTCAGTTTGATGCCAGGTTCTTTCATTTCAGGAAGGCATCTGACACAGTCACACACTGCCTTTTAGTTAAAAAAATTATTACTACGAATTCTTTGCGGACATAGCTCGTCTCTCTTAATGAAACTAAACAGACAGATATGAAGATAATTTCAGGAGTACTCTAAAGAAGTATCGTAGAAACGTTACGCTTTACAATAAGTAATCTATGACTGATCTCCTGGATAACAACAGAAGCTCCATGAGCCTGTTTTTAAATGATGCAGTTGTTTATAAGAAGAGAGCAACTTCACAAGAAGACCTGTAGACGGTTGATGGATCGAGCAGGTACTCTCAGTTGACGAGAAATTGTTCGAAGCAGTAACTACCGTAAAATATCTAGCAGGAGCCATTTTATGATCATATAAAACAAAAAGTACGAAAAGCAGGCTCCAAATGGATTCGTAGTAACAAACTTGAGGAATTGTCATTCGTCCAGAAAGAGCAACCAAAAAGTTTCTATTCGAAGGCCATACTGGCCTCTTGGCTACATGTCAGTTTGGGGCCCTTGGCAAGATGGACTGACACTCGTTTAGGCATATATTTTAATACTGACGGTGAACCTTGTTTGACAAGTTTTTAGATAAGATGATGGTAGATGATGAAGTGTCGTAATAAATATTGACATTTTATTTAGCGATCTAGGCGGTTTTGCCCGTATAATGTAAAAGATGATCGCAGTTTCCTACCGGAAATTTGGTTTTCCAATAGTCTCGGTTCGTGGCAGCCATGGCCAAATTTAGCAACAAATGGAAGGAACACGTGGAGTTATTAACTATAAGTCTATGGTATCGTTCAAAGATCGCCTTGCCTCAAGTCGGCAATGTGCATCGATACCACAGCATTAGCGATGTGTCGCTGCAATCCGCAAAGACGAATAGGAGAGGCTGGAGAAGACTCTCTCTCCCTCTCTCTCTCTCTCTCTCTCTCTCTCTCTGCACGACAGCGCCATCGCACCGAGGTCAATATAGAGCCGAGCATGGAAGCACTTGCCACAGTTAGTGACCTCAGCTGAAGCAGTCAACATCATCAAGTAGCACTAGAGAGTTATTGAAGTCTCAGATGGAGCAGTCGTTTTATAAATATTGAACATTGTGCCTCAAGAGAACAGGTTGAACAACAATGCATAAACTGATGCTTTAATAGTCAGTGACACCTGTAAATTATCAAACACTCCTGTGGTAAAGGACTGTATCACATTAAGTAAAGTTTTTTATCATTCATGTATTAAATTGAACTAATAATCCACTGATGATCCCTCTCCCAGAGCAATCAAGAACCCACAATTGTACGAGTGTCATTCAGTAAGTAACGGAAATCTTTTTTTCTGAAAGCAGGTTGATTTTATTCAGGATTCCACATTATTCCCCACTCTTTAGGCTACAAAACCGTATTTTCCAAAATAATCTCCGTTCAATGCGACGGCTTTATGCCGCCTTACTGGGAGGGCCTGTAATCCCGCATGGTACCACTGTAAGGGTCGCTGTCGGAGCGAACGTCTTACTGCATCAATGCCCTCCCCTTCATCCACATACTGCTTCCCTCGGAGTGCATGCTTCATCAGGCCAAACAGATGGAAGTAGGAAAGTGCGAGATCCGGCAAGTAGGGTGATGGTGGATGAGGAAGAAAAATCCAATGGAGTTTTGTCAGTTCCGCTCGGGTGCGCAGACCTGTGTATGAGGCCTTGCGTTGTCATGAACACATTCCGCAAGCGCCTATGAATATCTGTTATGTTCTAGTTGTCCACCAAAAGAAATTCACTAACAGTTCTCTCCTTGCAACGCATGTTAAAGATGCCATATTGAAGGCGAGGTACTTCATGAAACTATAGGGGCTGAAGCCGAAATATTCCACGATGCTCCACAACAAATTTCACATTTACTTCGGCCGAAACTTGCTGAGGAAAAAATAAGTTGCGTTACTTACTGAACGCCCCTCTTCAGTCTCGTCTGGTCATAACAAAGTCAAAATACGGCAAAATGGGATCTGTATGACGAAATAAAAGGTCCCCGTATATTAATCTTTGAGGGTGCAAATGGGGCAGTCTCTAATGCTGACGGTATTTCTTCTTTCTCATTAACGCTCTTTCACTCAAAGTGTCAATTATTCGCAGCTACTATAAAAAATTGTTGTCAGGAACAGGAAAAAATTGAAATGTAGAAGTCAGGAAAAGCATAAAGCGCGCAGTTAACCTCTGAGAAGCAAAAAAATATCAATTATGAAACAAGAAAGCCACGGCGGAATAGCTGAAAACTGCACGTTAAACTAAGCAGAATAAATCGAGTCAGCTTATTGACATTCGTACATTGTCGTTCCAAAATGGGACTCCCTCTATACCCTCCACCCGCACAATCTCGCTTCGTTGAAAGCATTTGAACTCTACATGTCAAAGTCGCCTTGAGCTGTGTGGTCTTAATTAAAAGGGAAAGTGAAATGGGAAGTCATACATACTTGTCTGAAGGACATAGTTTCATGCGATTCGTGTTTCTTTCGATTCATGGTTACTACTGAAATTTGGGAGGCTTTGATTGACGTTAAATTTTTTCAATGTAAAACCTAAATTTTTCAACGGAATTGTTCTACTCAACGATTTTGGCCCCTTCCTCCCATATCAACCAACTAACGTAGACTGCAGGACTCTAAGAGCACACCATGCTGATCACATTTTCATTGCTAATGCATATGTGTGTTCAGTCCACTACAGTTGGCAATATTAATTTCTACAAAACTGTGTTTGCTAAGGTATATACGAAAATTCATGTTGTGTGTTTTATGTTTAGTGTAACTTTATTGCAACATAAGCGATTATAAACTACCTTCATGGTTTCATTTGATTTCTCTGCTAGGAGATTCGGCGTTTTATCTGTGGGTACATTAATTCTACAACGACCTCAGAATATCTACTAAAGTCTCCTATTCACTGCCTGAATTTGTTGTATGACGATGTACTAAGGATTGTATTTTAGGTGCGGAGACAAATCAGGAAACTGACAGATGACATATACCGGCCATTTGCACTAGTGGTGACCAGATAGCACTATCTACATCTACATTGAGAATGTTTAAAGAAGCTTCCTGTTATATGAACACAATGACTGTAATGTGATAACTAAATTTTAACACTCCACAACACACTTAGAAAGTATGTTACCAGTCGTCTAACGTGTCATACTGACAAATTCATGTTGCCTTCTCATAGCAATTTCGTATTTAATAGGTATTTCACGGTTGACTGAGATATCAGTCAGAAAATGAGCGAAGAGACAACAAAAAAAACCTGCTGCTTCTAGAGCCCAACGTCAGCTGCAGCGTTAACGCACCACACAGCAACAGGAGATTCCAATTTCATTCCCTGCTTGGAAAAAACCGCAAGTTCAATCAACTGTGTAGAAATCGGTGCGGCCGCGGGAGTAATCCGTGAAATCCGCCCCAGCTGACGGCAATAATTTTTATTCTCACGAGTTTTGTGATCGACTATCGGTCTGCTTAAATGAAACGACCGTTGCTCCTGAGGGGTACTCTGCTCCTTTTTAGGTTGACCGGGGATGGTCTTTGGTGTTACTGTTAAAGTTGGTAAAATGAGTAAGTATTGCTGAAAACTGCATTTCGTAGAATCAGCTTACCATCGTCGTCAATATACTACTCTTCACAAATATCCTTTAAGGGTTTGCAAAACTTTACCGATGTTTAATCAATTTTGTACGAAATGCTACTGTCGTATTTGTATATTTGACTTGCGTATGTCGCAGTCCTCTTCCGTAGCTTGTGAGAACACGGCAGGTGCCAGACCCTATTTCTTAGAAACCACACTCAATGGAAGAGGGGTCAAAACAAGCGAACACGTATCCGTAGATACTCGACCGTTTCAGACAAAACGATGGTCTAAGTTTTCAGCCGAAATTGTGGCACAACATCGTACTTTTGTGCCCCTTGTTCGAATCCCGGTTAAGTTTTTTATCCACCCTCGCCCTTCGAGGGTTACTAAACGAATGATTCCTATCAAGTCATGCGACACAAGGTTGTTAAATTAATTGTAAAATTACAATTGTGTTTCTCAATAAGCGTCACACATTTACTATATATGTGAATATGTGCGGCGCGGCACTTTACTTTTTACCGCCCTGCCAGTGTCCAGCAATGATCATTTGTCTAGCTAAAAGCTGTAGTAGAAAATACTAGACCACTACTGTCTATTGCAGGTCGCAACATACATAGAATTGTCCGGTAAACGGGATGTGGCTAGCTACTGAAATAAAAGTTTTCACTTGGCAATGTAAATTTTCAGGTGTATTTTTGTGATAAAGATCACAGTTAATACTGCCAAGTCCGTACTAAGTGCCAACACAATGTAAAGTTCACACGCACACCACAATTACACACGTAGCCAGTTTATGGTATTTACACCCGTTACCGAAGTTAATAGAGTTGACCAAATCGTTTACTTATGAAAATGCTCGCTCAAATTTTGTGCACTCTGCTCTACACGTAATACCTTCCACTATGCCGTTCACTTAAATACACTTTGTACTAATTCGCGAACTCGTAATTAGCATTTTTCCGCGATTTTACAGACTTTCGTCGGAGCTGCTTTCAATGAGATGTTACAAGTTCGAACCCTCAGCCCCGACCCCCCTAGATCACACCAAAGCCTTTGTTCCCAGCATAGATTGGCGCGAGCCTGCATTTTTCTGATTGGCTGATACCATAAACAGCAAATCAGGTTGCAATATTAATCCGCGATAACCCGCGCTTTACTTCAATGACCAATCATAGTAAAACATTTCTTTCTGTGGCAATTGCTAAATAAATTAATTTAGAAAAGTGTCAAATATAAAATTACTCCTTCTGAAATTACGGATTAATTTGTGTTCTACTCACGATTTATTAGTACCATAAACTGACTGCACATTTAATTATAGTAAATCCCCTGTATAGTTTAACTGCTACTTCGTGAATAAACAAAACAATTTTCATTTACTTCTGTTCTTCTTCACTCATACAACACTCACACTGTTAAGTACTACACATATAAAACAATTATAATTACGCAAATAGATCAAATATTGACATCTTGGGTTGTCGGGTGTTCTGCTGGATATCAGCTTCGTACTTGCACGATATTTCGGTCACGTAGCTCGTGACCCTCATCAGGTGCGACCTGAGACTCAGGTCGCACCTGATGAAGGTCACGAGCTACGTGACCGAGATATCGTGCAAGTACGACGCTGATATCCGGCAGAACACCCGACAACCCAAGATGTCATTAGATCGCCGGGAAAGCCTGAAGAGTTACAGATCAAATATTAATCAGACATAACTTTACAACATTGTTTTGACTATGATTGCTAGCTCTGTCCGCCAACTGCTGACCTCTGCCGCCTACTACGAGTAGTACAGCTCTGTAAGTCAGGTCCATGTCAGCTGGTGACATCTGTCGATGACTCATGTCTATAACGATATCGTCCTAACAAGTGACAGGAGCGATGCGAAGGCGCTACGCCTCACACACCCTGTAATTATTAAAATTGTTGAAAACAGCATTTTATAATTTTCCTAGATCGCGACTGTCTCCTTACTCTCAAAACAAATGTGAAATTTGAAAATTACTAATCTAAGTTACAGAATTCTTACTTCAGACTTGGCTAACTAGCCTAACTAAGTCTAATATTTTACAAAACTTTTTTTAGTAATTTTTTACAAAACTATACAACTGAAATAATTATTTTTTTCCTTGAAAACCAAACTTTCCACAAACTGTGACTATACAGAAAATAGTTCTTGTTCATTACAATTAAATTTTTCGCCTTTTACCTCCTCTTATTTACATGAACTCAATATTTCATTGAATCTCCACCCGCACTTTGATTGGTGTCCTGGTGTAATTTTAAAATCACTCCTACCTCACACGTTGCACTGCACAAGTGTCCTCTACCTCACGATTTTTCTCTTAGCATGTCACAACACCTTGGTTGGTTGGCGTCCATAACATTGCACACTGGTCCACTCTCGGGCCAGTCCTTATTGTACAGTGGTTTTTACCTACAAAACGTAGTTTCGTCTAAGACTACTAATATACATAACCGTATCAACATATAGTATAAAATTGTTCTCCCTATGCTATACTCTTTAATTAATTATATTTTAACTATTTAAAGCAAATTAACAGAACATTTAACTCTTAAACTGCAAGAAAATTTGCATTTTCTTTTAAAGTGTTTACCTACTTCAGCAAAATTGTGCGTTGCTATTGAAGGCATACACTAAAATCACTTAATTATGTTAAATTCTGATTATTCCCTACCCACTAAAACTTTTCTCAAAACTTGACAACTATGGCAAAGTCTTTATGACAGCTTTTACCAGGTTCCATAAATACTCTTAACTTTACGATTTCTTCTTCAAAAATTTTTAAGAAGTCTTTTACAATAGCAAATAATACACAAAATTCAAAACTTGAGCATGACTTCAAAACCACATAAGGTATTAAATTCAAATTCATATAACTATATACAAAATCCATTATATACGCCCATTCACTCTTACCTTCCACATCTGGTAGCATTAGTATTAGTAATATTTTGGTTGTCGTCTATATCGGTTTATTTTATTAGTCACCTCCGGTAAATTTCATATCATTTTTGGGATAGATTCATTGCCATTATGACCACGCAACTTCACGCAAATCATCTTACTCGCTTTCCATTAGTAATCAAATGCTAACTAACACCCTCTTTTTTTTTTTATCAAACATCAACTTTTGTAACAACACTCCACAATTCCTTTATCATTTTCCAACAGGATAACGTTCACCTCTACAACAAGTTATGCCCTTCCAGATCTGTTCTCTTCCTACAATATCTAATCGGAATCTGCTCACCTTCCCTCTCCACAATTCCTTTATCATTTTCCAACAGGATAACATTCACTTCTACAACAAGTTATGCCCTTCCAGATCTGTTCTCTTCCTACAATATCTAATCGTAATCTGCTCACCTTCCCTCTGTGTAAGTTTTCTTTTCTTAGAGAAAGGCACTATAATGTTTTCCCCACTCACTCCCAGGCTTATACTGTCATTTTCAAAGTCCAGCCTCCCCTTGTACTTCTTTAAGAAATCAATTCCCTCTAACATATCTGTACTTAAGCCCTCAATAACTAGAAAGTTATGATACAACTGGTTACTATTTATACTGATAGGCAACATCACTTCATACTTTACATGATTCTTCACTTTTCCTGTGGCTACAATTATCTGGATTCCCATGACAGGCATAATTACTAGCTCTCTTTTATTAGGCAAAGCATCTAACCATTGCTGACTAACAGCACGCAAATCACTGCCACTATCAGCTAGGCACTGTACTTCTTCCCCTTACACTAATAGATTGATTACCGGTCGACCTTTCTTTTCTTCCTTAACAGTGACTCCATCCTCCTCAAGCAAGTCGTGTACAATTTCACGCCTTTCGAAACCTTCTTTGTGCCCAGAGATTATACAAATATATACAGGATTGCTTTCACTACTATCCCTTCCTACATTCTTTAGCTTATCCACTATGGATAGATTAAAACACTTCTGCAAATCTGCAGCTCCCTTTTCTACAATAATCAGTTTCTCCACTAATTCTTCTACCTCATCTTTTCCTTCTACATTATTTTTAGTCGGCTGACCCCCATTCTGGTCATCACCGGCATGAAATGCTTCCATAGCTTCCTCTAAGTCCCTATTTACTGGCATCAATAATTATTCTACCCACTTCTCATCTAGCTCCTGCAGTCCCTGTATATTCGTATCTCCTCCTTCTCCCTGGCAACATTCCTCATTGCTCTACTGTACACTTCTCCCTCACTGCTCGATTTTACATCACTTTCAACGTTTTTTCCCACCAAACTACCTGCAGCACAGTGTTCCTTTTGCCTGCTCCCATCTACATAGCCAACTTGTAGCATGCCTATTCTATCATCCTTCGCTTTACTACTTTCAAATGTATCATTATTGTCAATAATTTGGACTTCAGTTACTTTATTCTTATTGTATACAAAAGGTATGGCCAGCGGATACAAATTATTGCTACCCGTCCTGCAAATACCAGCCCCTTCACAGACGGGATCTAGTTTCCCTTGCCCTGTGATTCTGCTTCATTTCTGCCTCGCACCCCCACCTGATCTCTCTCCTGAAAATCATTGGCGATCGCGATCTGTAAGCGTGCCCCTGATCATTATCAAGTGTCCTTGGAACTGGAGCATAGCGCCAACCCCTTCCTCTCCTTCCTCGGCTATTATGTGACACACCCATTCTGTTTACATTAACGGTACTTCCCTGGTTTTTCTGAAGTGGTGAGGTCTGGAACGGGGTGCACTGAGCCTCCCGAACGTTTTGGATGTGGTGTATGTGTGCACATTTAGGGCACGAATGTTCCTTTAAAGCCTACTACCACCGTTTCCTTCTGCCTCACTTAATAAAAATGTTTTTAATCGTAATGTGTAAGTGCACTGCGTTTTTGTCTCTATCGGCTGTGCAGTTGCACTATACGTGGTATGTTGTATCTCTGAAATCAGATTTCGTAACCGATGATGTTAATGCAGTTTATTAAATAAAAATATTTTAAATAAAAAAAAATTAACGGCTGGATCGCAGTGCCTACAGCTAATGATGGTTTTCAGTGTATGTTTACATTTTGAACGAATGAATGTGACTGTAGATTTGCAAACGGAAGTAGTTATTGTACTTAAATTATTTAATAATTTACCTTTTGTTATCCTGGCTCATTAATTTTCAGATTTGCGTGATTATAATATTTACAGTAGTAATTTTCACCGTCGCGACGGCAGCACCTTTCTTAGCGCTAAATATCGGGACAGATTTTTTTTTTTTAAATATATGACTGCATTATAATTTTAGTTACAAACCATAACGAATTTAAGTATTTCACTGCGATAAGCACATTAATCGCAAGAAAAGGTTTCCTTAATGCAAGACATTCACTTAGTGTCGGAGGTGATCAGTGAAGAGTTTTGTCATACGGCCGTAGTGATCGCATTAAACTGTGGTCCTAAGAATTTACCTCGTATCCCTGTTCTAACGACACAAGTTTTGCCGTTTCCTCGCAAAGTCGTACTATTTGAGTGAAGGTAAATCCACTGCTGATTCTTATATAGAATACCATCAGTGATTTTATTATCTGGAAGCAATGGTTCCTTAAGGTAGTAGCTATCTTACTAGGTCATGCCGACGTGAGGGAAGGAAGCTTTGTCGAATAATGGAAACTATTACCGCGTTTTATGAGACTGTAACCGCCTCCGATGCGCTGGTGGCTAAATTATTACGATATCGTAGTGCCTGAAGTTTGTGAAAAGTTTTTCTTGCCTCTGTAAGCAGTCGTCTTTGCTGAGAGCTTCTCATTTCTTGACTATGGTCTTCAGACGTCCATAATTACCAACAGCTGATATTGACGCTATTATTTGTGTCTTCCTTCATCACTATTTTTACGTGTATTTCGTTTTAGGAGCCATTAAATATGGCCTACCGCTGCTACTCATATGGTCGCGAAGCAACTTCGTTTCTTAAATTCATAACTTAATTTGCTGCCGATTGTGTAGTTTGTAATGCGCAGATACATCCACGTACCGATCTGCCATACTCTGCCATCACTTGGTGAGGTTTAAGAGACAGCTTTTACACTACATCACAACGACGTTTGTGACAGTTGACAGTTAAGCACAACACTACGTTCTAACTACAGCTCACAAGTTTAAGTGCAAAATGACGTTGCTGACGGTCGCAGGGAAGACGACTGTCACACTCACACGACGGCATAACACAATGATAGATTGCAACTTCTGGGCCGATTTCAGAAAACTGTTCAAACAGAATAATTGGAGAGGTAAAGAACACTTGCTGTGACGAAAGTACTGGTGGCAATTAACACACGCAACGAATGACTCCACAGACACTCTAGTGAGACAAAAGAGTAGTAGTGGTAGCAGATCAGACGATAGTAACACAGGTGAGGATGGACCAAGCTGGAATAAGTACTAAATTTAATGTAATAATATAGGGTAAGTCAAGACTCCCCAAAATTTTTATCCCTTCGATCCATTCATAGAATATTTGCCATGTTATCGACCCCAGATTAAGTATTTAACAAAAGCTTTAAATTATTTTTTTGTGTTTCTAATGTTAAGCAGTAAGAGGACGTGCATAACAATCCTATGAAATAATTAGGTTCCATTGCAGCGGCGCGCTTGCGTTTCGTCCATTACCTTGCACCTACCTATAAACTCGTTGCAGCAGATCGCCGGTAGGAAAGCCGAGCCTGCATACAACGTAACTATTCCAAGAATCGGAGAAAGGTCTTAATTTTGAATATTATGTGGAAATACTGGCAAAACTTCCGTATACTCTGAACCTTGATAATGTACACGTTCACATGCACAAACCCTTTCACAAACGTTTATGGTAACGTATTTCCCTAAATCTGAACAGCTAATAAGCACGAATTGTTTTTAAACGAAAATGCTTGTCATACTATTAACTTTATAGATGTCTAATGCACTCATGTTCTTAGTCACCGATCTGCTCACTATGCCACGCGGAATTACTGTCTTTTCTCATACTCAAAATTACCTGTAAAATCCGTACTTTCTGAAAAAACACACCAGAATACATGTGCCTTCACTTTAAAACACCTTAAAAAACCGGCAAATTAAAATTAGTTTCCATTGCGGCGGCGCTCATCTATAAACGAACGACAATGGACTATATGACAATCTGCATGTACAACTACAAGTCTGGAAATCAGAATTTCGTCTCCAATACTAAATTCATTCGATACAAATATAACCAATATAACCATTTCAGGCTTGTTCTTAACGTTCACAATAACTGGTCGATCTTCGACAATACGCTTCAGAACAAAAGAATATTGACGCCACCTAGACCATTCAAATTCCTCAAACACAATTACTTTGTGAATACGACTATCATAGCCACCAAATCCGAATTCGGAACAGAATGGCAAATATACAGGGTGTTTCAAAAATGACCGGTATATTTGAAACGGCAATAAAAACTAAACGAGCAGCGATAGAAATACACCGTTTGTTGCAATATGCTTGGGACAACAGTACATTTTCAGGCAGACAAACTTTCGAAATTACAGTGGTTACAATTTTCAACAACAGATGGCGCTGCGGTCTGGGAAACTCTACAGTACGATATTTTCCACATATCCACCATGCGTAGCAATAATATGGCGTAGTCTCTGAATGAAATTACCCGAAACCTTTGACAACGTGTCTGGCGGAATGGCTTCACATGCAGATGAGATGTACTGCTTCAGCTGTTCAATTGCTTCTGGATTCTGGCGGTACACCTGGTCTTTCAAGTGTCCCCACAGAAAGAAGTCACAGGGGTTCATGTCTGGCGAATAGGGAGGCCAATCCACGCCGCCTCCTGTATGTTTCGGATAGCCCAAAGCAATCACACGATCATCGAAATATTCATTCAGGAAATTAAAGACGTTGGCAGTGCTATGTGGCCGGGCACCATCTTGCATAAACCACGAGGTGTTCGCAGTGTCGTGTAAGGCAGTTTGTACCGCCACAAATTCACGAAGAATGTCCAGATAGCGTGATGCAGTAATCGTTTCGGATCTGAAAAATGGGCCAATGATTCCTTTGGAAGAAATGGCGGCCCAGACCAATACTTTTTGAGGATGCAGGGTCGATGGGACTGCAACATGAGGCTTTTCGGTTCCCCATATGCGCCAGTTCTGTTTATTGACGAAGCCGTCCAGGTAAAAATAAGCTTCGTCATTAAACCAATTGCTGCCCACATGCATATCGCCGTCATCAATCCTGTGCACTATATCGTTAGCGAATGTCTCTCGTGCAGCAATGGTAGCGGCGCTGAGGGGTTGCCGCGTTTGAATTTTGTATGGATAGAGGTGTAAACTCTGGCGCATGAGACGATACGTGGACGTTGGCGTCATTTGGACCGCAGCTGCAACACGGCGAACGGAAACCCGAGGCCACTGTTGGATCGCCTGTTGCACTAGCTGCGCATTGCCCTCTGTGGTTGCCGTACGCGGTCGCCCTACGTTTCCAGCACGTTCATCCGTCACGTTCCCAGTCCGTTGAAATTTTTCAAACGGATCCTTTATTGTATCGCTTTTCGGTCCTTTGGTTACATTAAACCTCCATTGAAAACTTCGTCTTGTTGCAACAACACTGTGTTCTAGACGGTGGAATTCCAACACCAGAAAAATCCTCTGTTCTAAGGAATAAACCATGTTGTCTACAGCACACTTGCACATTGTGAACAGCACACGCTTACAGCAGAAAGACGACATACAGAATGGCGCACCCACAGACTGCGTTGTCTTCTATATCTTTCACATCACTTGCAGCGCCATCTATTGTTGAAAATTGTAACTACTGTAATTTCGAAAGTTTGTCCGCCTGAAAATGTACTGTTGTCCCAAGCATATTGCAACAAACGGTGTATTTCTATCGCTGCTCGTTTAGTTTTTATTGCCGTTTGAAATATACCGGTCATTTTTGAAACACACTGTACGTGCTGCTTTCTCGACAACACCTTCTCCACTAAAGTTGACTTGCCAATATTTGTATCGCCAAATAAATATAATTGTTTCTTACAAACCTCCGTGGACCGAAAGGTCTTGTTATACCAGCGTACGACACGACCCGCCTAGCCATTATAATTCAAGTGACACTCACTCAAAGAATGGACTACAACACGATTAGCCTGAAATGAATCAAAATATTTTTCAATAAATCGAATACGACTCCAATTACTAACTAAAAATGGATCGGTGTAATCCAACCTAGACGTTCGCTCAGCCCATCTCCGTAAACGAACATTAAATGACAATACGGAATCATTACATTGAATGGTTTAGCTCCGACTACTTTAGACTGCTGTAAGTATTATATATCTCCAAGAGAAACGACGCGCTTAGAATACTCCGTTCTCATTGGTCAGTTTTCTTTATGGCAATAGAAGAACATTATTCTCCCGCGTCAGTCGGCGCTTTTCATTATCAACCAATCAAAAAATAATACACTTTCGAACTGTCCTTTTCTTCCGAAATAAATATTTATCATCCTGATATTTTCTTTATACTTTATGTTATTAACTATTTTCGTTTGCACTCGAATTAGCTTTCCTGTTACCATAAACTTACTTCACATATGATACAAAATTCCCTGTCGTCTGCATTCACACTCTCTTAAAACTTTCTTTCACTAATTCGTACAGCGTTCTTCAGTAGAACAGTAGTCTACATGTTACTTTAGACCACATTCACACATCATTCAGACTGCTAAAAACATAAATAAAAAAAAGCCTTCAAGAAATAACCGGAAAAATTAAAAAAAACGCTCTCGTGACTTGTTTCTTGAATGTCTCTGTGCACTACTGTCCTCCAGCAGATGAAAATTAGAGCTATGCACTCGACTAAACTCACTTCAGACTATCTGTCATTGTGCACGCGTGAGTCATTCTCCCGATACACAGGCTGTAGACAGGAACGATATTAGAAGCCACGCCTCACCATGTCTTATAAAATCCACCAAAGGTATTTTCCACTGTTAGCATAATACTAAAAACAATATAAAAATTGTGGACAGATTGAAATTTGCCTGTAATTCTTACATCATACGTGTCATAATACGTAAAATACACAGTTGTCTTTGTAAACATAACATGAATTATACTGGATTTTAAAAAACTCTTACTGTCATTTAAACACTACTACCCAATACCTTAAAAATATGTTAACATAGCTTTTTATTAAAATGGTTGATATTAGGGGCATGAACGTGTCTGAAGAGAAGCAGCAAGATTATGGATATTCGGTTGATAATTCGTAAGTTTTAACAGCAAATTACCATGGTTTGCAAATTCAAGCTGTTCCTCTGTTTTGTCACATTTGATTTCGCGTGGTTAATACCAGCTTCAACCATATATTAAAATGAGAAAGCAAGTAAGAAATGTTCGACTTCCGTTCTGAGCTTGGGATATTTAGTGGCAATATGGTTATTGCTCTAAAACTCACTGAGGTTTTTATTTAGCTTCGAAATCTACATTTATGCCAATCAATCCTTGATTATTATTACATCACATCGAGTAGCAATCTCTTCGGGAACAGGCATATTTCCCAAGTCTCCGAAAGGTGCTTTAAAGTCTTCTCTTACTTTGTCAAGATGTTTAACATGTATCTCGAATACTGTTGGAAATCCTTTCGTTTTCTTTCAAGATTCGCAAAATCGGATCGTGCCAGTGAAGATTGAAATCGCCATAACGATTGTTCGAGCTTGAAAAACGGTATTGTTTTTTCATTGCAAACGCCTCTGTACTTCTTTAAATATCGAATAAAGCTCTATGGTATCTTGCACCGTTTTAACTCCCCACATAGTGATGGATACACATTCGTAGAAACGCTTCGGTTGACTCCTATAAGACAATAAGTTTCTTTAGACTGTCACCTCTTGATAACCACCTTACCTCAATGTGCAAAAATGTTCGTCCATAGCTTCCCAAACAGCCAGGAATTGAGAGGATGAGCTTTAATTTTATTTGTTGACTTGATGCACACTTTTACACCATAATGAATTTCGCCACTCAGTTTTATGTACATACTTTAGGAACCTACGCCTTCAGAAAGAAGATAAATTCTCTGTAACAGCCGCCCATAGCAGCTACTGCAGTGGTATTCCCGAAAGGAACATTGTGCTTGTTCATATAATCTTGCTAATATATTAACAAAAATGTTGTATCACCTTCTGAATCAGGTTCAAGAGATTTATAAAATAGAAACTCATCAACAGTGTCACTCTGGGATGTGTTACGTAACCTCAAATAAGCAATTAGAAGATTTGAAATTCCCGAAGTTGATTCGTCAATTTAAATAGCAAACTTACAATGCTGGATCTCAGAGACCATTTCCTCAATACGTCGCTGCATAGTATTTTTAATGGTATGCATTTGAAGACTACTTAAAAGTATACCTTATCACATTTTCAATCGTGTGTTTTATAGATGGTATTATAATCTCATCACCAGTAGTATACGACATGCCTTTCTTTGTTATACTAAGAGCGATGCTGTAGGATGTCTTCAGTCCTCCTCCTCTATCAACACTAGCAGATGACTTAAAATATGTATTCAAATTTGGCTGAAAACTCTATATTTCTCTTTTAGTGTTTTAAAATATTCAGAATCTTTGTTTCTCTTATCAGAATGGGTCCTTCGCAAGTGGCTTTTCGTTTTCACCGGTTTCATAACATCATCGCTGTAAGTTTTTTCACATAATAAGCACACAGGAGTTTCATTTCCAAACGATGGCACAAAATCACATTTCAGATACTCTAGTGAATATTGTCCCCATTTCTTCTCAGTATTGGTAGCCAACATTGTGGGTTTTAAAATAGGATTTCTAATATTGGAAGTACAATACGTTTGCAGCACAACAAAACCGCAGCAGTAAGAGGCACAACTTACTCCCGCACGAGCTACCTTGAACTGCCTGTTCTTTCTCAGAGAGCACTGTTGCCACATTTTGCTAACAGCTATATTTAGAATCGGAAGGACTTGTGATTATATATAATTTTTATGTTCAGGACCAAAATTTATCTACACTCCTGGAAATTGAAATAAGAACACCGTGAATTCATTGTCCCAGGAAGGGGAAACTTTATTGACGCATTCCTGGGGTCAGATATATCACATGATCACACTGACAGAACCACAGGCACATAGACACAGGCAACAGAGCATGCACAATGTCGGCACTAGTACAGTGTATATCCACCTTTCGCAGCAATGCAGGCTGCTATTCTCCCATGGAGACGATCGTAGAGATGCTGGATGTAGTCCTGTGGAACGGCTTGCCATGCCATTTCCACCTGGCGCCTCAGTTGGACTAGCGTTCGTGCTGGACGTGCAGACCGCGTGAGACGACGCTTCATCCAGTCCCAAACATGCTCAATGGGGGACAGATCCGGAGATCTTGCTGGCCAGGGTAGTTGACTTACACCTTCTAGAGCACGTTGGGTGGCACGGGATACATGCGGACGTGCATTGTCCTGTTGGAACAGCAAGTTCCCTTGCCGGTCTAGGAATGGTAGAACGATGGGTTCGATGACGGTTTGGATGTACCGTGCACTATTCAGTGTCCCCTCGACGATCACCAGTGGTGTACGGCCAGTGTAGGAGATCGCTCCCCACACCATGATGCCGGGTGTTGGCCCTGTGTGCCTCGGTCGTATGCAGTCCTGATTGTGGCGCTCACCTGCACGGCGCCAAACACGCATACGACCATCATTGGCAGCAAAGCAGAAGCGACTCTCATCGCTGAAGACGACACGTCTCCATTCGTCCCTCCATTCACGCCTGTCGCGACACCACTGGAGGCGGGCTGCACGATGTTGGGGCGTGAGCGGAAGACGGCCTAACGGTGTGCGGGACCGTAGCCCAGCTTCATGGAGACGGTTGCGAATGGTCCTCGCCGATACCCCAGGAGCAACAGTGTCCCTAATTTGCTGGGAAGTGGCGGTGCGGTCCCCTGCGGCACTGCGTAGGATCCTACGGTCTTGGCGTCCATCCGTGCGTCGCTGCGGTCCGGTCCCAGGTCGACGGGCACGTTCACCTTCCGCCGACCACTGGCGACAACATCGATGTACTGTGGAGACCTCACGCCCCACGTGTTGAGCAATTCGGCGGTACGTCCACCCGGCCTCCCGCATGCCCACTATACGCCCTCGCTCAAAGTCCGTCAACTGCACATACGGTTCACGTCCACGCTGTCGCGGCATGCTACCAGTGTTAAAGACTGCGATGGAGCTCCGTATGCCACGGCAAACTGGCTGACACTGACGGCGGCGGTGCACAAATGCTGCGCAGCTAGCGCCATTCGACGGCCAACACCGCGGTTCCTGGTGTGTCCACTGTGCCGTGCGTGTGATCATTGCTTGTACAGCCCTCTCGCAGTGCCCGGAGCAAGTATGGTGGGTCTGACACACCGGTGTCAATGTGTTCTTTTTTCCATTTCCAGGAGTGTATATTTAATCATTTCCATATATTACGACATATTTAGGAGAATATTCTGTTGCATTCTAAGAATGTTTAATTAATCCTTTCTGGTATCAATCGATTCTCTTCCGACCGTCCGTATTAATCGACCACTCTAGAACTCTTACCGATCCCTAGGGATCGATATCGACCACTCTGGCGTCCACTGGGCTAGGTGATACACTAGACCTGCTAGATACTAAAGCAGGTGTTTACTATGTTTCTATATGTGGAAGAATATTGAGCACTTTCTCATACAAGACACAACTGACCCACACTTACAAGATCGTACTCATATGAACATGGTAGAAGTCTAAAAAGTCTAGACTAGTAAAGCTATAAACAGGCTCATAATTGAAAGTGGGTGTTTAATTTCTGCAAAGGAGACACTGGACAGTAACATTAGATTCTAAGACACATGTAAAGATAATAGACAGCACACATTGTCGTGTAGAATAACTTACATGTGGGATCAAACAATGTGAGGGTGAGACATCAACGTATTGTTGAGGTGATGAGAAGTAGTAGATCGGGTGGTTGCTGTCCAGGAGCAAGAGCTTCAGTGTCTTTTTGAGATTCTCAGTTCTGGGCAGCATTGGTGATGGCATTCTATAAATCTAAAGTCTGTTTTACCTTCCTATTTTCCTACCTTCATAATTCATAAATTGTCAATTTTGGCATTTGAGTTTCCTAAGTAATTTTACAGTAGCATGGAGAGCTGCATCAAACCAGTCTCAGGACAAGAACAAGTAAACAAAGTTGAAACTTGATTGAGACACTAAGAAACCAAACAAGCTTCGCTTTCTGTACATGTGCTATGTAATACAGTGAAAATTGACCCGATTTAGTCATTAGGCGGCAGGTCAAACGTAATTGACAACAGATAAAAATAAAAAGTCCCACCTACACATAGAAACTTAAACTATCCTTCATAAACCATCGAAAGCCGATTGAACAGCATTGTTTTTCTTCTTGATTCTTTTCCTTGCATTACTGTATGACATAGGCGCCATCATGTATCTTCTCCTCTAAAAAACAAGGTTTTCGAAAATCTATGTTGGAGATCCATCGAACGAAGACGTAACAAAAACTCACTTTTTGACTGAATATGGATGTGAGCGCTGGATGATTTAACTATGTATACCGGGAAGGGAAGTGGAAAATCATGGTACTGTTTCGTAAAACTGGCGTGAATACACAAGGTCAAATATCTTCCTCATCGTCACTTTCCGCTCCTTCTTCTTCTTCCTCTTCATCTTCTTCTGCTTCTAAATGCCATTACCTGTCGTTTCAACTGTTCTCCCCTGGCACTTCCGATAGATCTTCTTTCTTGGCTTCTCCTTTCACTTGTTTCTCAAATTTTCTCCTTCCTTTATGTCAGAAAATTATTTTCCTTCTCTTATTTGGATCATTACCATGACGTTCTTCCGTTCTTTGCTCTCTTTCACAATTTCTCCATTGGTTCTTATTCCTGACCCCTGGTTCTGTCATCCTCCTCCATAGCCACGCTTCCTTCGCTTCTAAGCTCTGTGAGTTGTCAGTAGTACTTGGCTGCCAGAGCCATATGGGAACAAACTCCATGTGAACCTCTTGACAAACTGCTTTTTGCTTTCCTATGCTATACGACTTTTTCACTAGCCGTCTTGTATCATTAAAAGGACGTTCAGTTGTAGCAACCCTTTTTTCCAATCTTCATGTTGTATTTGTTCGACAGTTAAGGCGCCATAATAACAAAATATGTGGACTTTTGAAACTTATTTCATTAAATTTTTATTGTTTTATTAATGAGTTGCTTGCTGCACTTACATGACTGCACTACAATTCACATTTAAGGGCCTGACAGAGGGTTCATCAAACGAAATTCAAATTATTTCCATACTGTTCCTCTCTTGAACAGCGCGCGGGAAAACCGAACACCTAAATCTTTGCGTGGGAGCCTGATTTCTCTTACTTTGTTACGATGATCATTTGTTCCTGTATAGGTGGATGTCAACAAAATACTTTTGTATTCTGAGGAGGAAGCTGGAGACTGAAATTTTGTGAAAAGATCTCTCCGCAACGAAAAACTACTTTGTTTTTATGATAACGTATATGTGACTCTCTGTTTTCAGTTTCGCGGTAATACAAAACGAACTGCCCTTCTTTGAACATTTTCAATGTCCTGTGTCAGTTCTCTTTGATAAGAAACCCTTATTGGGCAGCAATACTCCAGTAGAGGACGGACAAGAGTAGTGTAGGCAATCTCTTTAGTAGATTTTTTCATCTTATAAGTGTTTTCTTCATCTACAGAACCAATTTAATAGTCGATCTGTTATTTCCAAATTATTTTAAGTTTATTAAATCATCAGGATAGGACACAGAACCATTTCATACTTTCCTCCTTTTCACTTAGAGCTCACGGTGACTAAAACTATAAGAAGCTCTTAAAAACTTTCCGTTGGTGAGATTGCTAATTTTGATACAACGCCTAGAAATATGATAAAAATATATTTTGACGATAGCATCTGTGAATGTCCGCCCCCGGTAGCTGAGTGGTCAGCGCGACAGATTGTCAGTCCTAAGGGCCTGGGTTCCATTCACGGCTGGGTCGGAGATTTTCTCCGCTCAGGGACTGGGTGCTATGTTGTTCTGATCATCATCATTTCATCCCCATCGACGCGCAAGTCGCCGAAGTGGCATCAAATCGAAAGACTTGCAACAGGCGAGCGGTCTACCCGACGGGAGGCCCTCGCCACACGCCATTATTATTGTTATTATCTGTGAATAACAGATGTAAGCAGACTACTTCTGGGAAATGGCTTTTCCGTAGCGTTCTCTCAAAACAAAATGAGATGGGACTGGTTGGTGATAAGTAATCTGCCACTAACTGGAAATTTCATCCTGTGAAGCAACATATTGGAAGCTAACATGTTTTGACTAATTTGACGCGGCCAGCAGATAAAAACTTTTGACCATAGCATCTGCAAACAACAGATTAAAAAAAATGGTTCAAATGACTCTGAGCACTATGGGACTTAACTGCTGAGCTCATCAGTCCTCAAGAACTCAGAACTACTTAAACCTAACTAACCTAAGGACATCACACACATCCGTGCCCGAGGCAGGATTAGAAACTGCGACCGCAGCGGTCGCGCGGTTCCAGACTGTAGCGCCTAGAACCGCTAGGCCAGCCCGGCCGGCAGCAGATGCAATCAGACTGCTTCTTCAAACTGTTTTTTTTCCGTAGTGTTCTCTAAAAACGAAATGAGTAGGCGCTGTCTGACCATATGTAACCTGCGAATAACTTGAAATTTCATACTGTGAAGGAACAAATTGAAAACTAACATCTAATACGCAATGATTTTATTTCCTGTAAATAGCAATTATAGGTGATATCAACCCCTTCCCCCCCCCCCACTCTCTCTCTCTCTCTCTCTCTCTCTCTCTCTCTCTCTCTCTCTCTCTCTCTCTCTCTCCTTTAACTCTCTCTCTCTGTCTCTGCCTCTGTCCCTCTCAGTACTTCTTTTGTTCGTTACTAGTCATTATGTAATTAAGAAAAGTAATATTGCAGTTTGAAAGTTTCCCTGCAGTTTATTGCATAACTTCGTATATCACAATTCATGTTACACACTTCTAGAGCCTGTAGAGGGTTCCTGGTAGATCAAGTTTTACATAGGATCCCGTGTCCAGAAATGTCATTCAAAGACGCTACAGAGCGTCAAAATTATACGCCCTAGTGCCAGTAAATTTGTATACTTGCTGTGCGATTCCGTGATGATGTCATAAATTTTCTAGGATGATGGTGAAAGATTAGAGGTAATGGTCCCTGATTCGGATGCGAATGACTGGAAAACTACAAGTGAGGACCATTCTGATACTTCCGACTGTTGAATACATGTAGCGTATGCAACTTTCAGAC
Source organism: Schistocerca piceifrons (assembly GCF_021461385.2). Classification (NCBI taxonomy): domain Eukaryota; kingdom Metazoa; phylum Arthropoda; class Insecta; order Orthoptera; family Acrididae; genus Schistocerca; species Schistocerca piceifrons. Next base: position 1,008,736,961 of record NC_060138.1, read on the forward strand.
GTGGTATTGTGGATCAAGACAAGAAAAAGTGTCTAGTAAACATGGTACATTCCGCCATATGTGAAAGTTGCCTACCATACACTCTTAGCAACAACGGTACCAGTAAATACATTCCACTGTCGGAGGTATCAGAAAGGCTGTCGCTTACAGCTTCGGACTCGTTCCTTTCCGGTAGAGGGACCCCTATCTCAAATTGATTCACTTATCCTTCTCCATCATTCTTATCACGGAATCTCCCTGTATATACAAGCATTTACTAGCGGCGGCGCCTATAACTTTGACATCCTGTAGCGTCGTTGGAAGACGTTTCCGAACATTGGTTCCTATGGAAACATGGAACAACTAAGTCCCAGCTACAACCTCTAGAAGTGTGTACATGAACTGTGGAGCAGCCTGAATATGTATTCACTCACTGTCTTTCACAATCATTTGCTAGTCATCTTCTAGAATAAATGCATGTTTCGTTCCTCCCCAACTGCCCAATACGTTTTCATTCCTACTGATTTTTTCCGTCTTTCTTAATCTTCTAAACTAGGTTTTCATGTCGTTTGTGTATGTTTGGTTTAAACCTGATTTTTTTGTTTTTGTTTTTCAGTTTCTTTGAAATTTCCTGCTTTGTTTTACAGGTCATCCTGTCTTATTTCTAGTCCTTCCGTATCCTCTCTGATTTCCTTGATCCATCCAACTTGTTGCTTCAGATTCCAGATACACTGTATAATTCTTCTTCATAATTTTATCATCATAATATGGCCAGAGAAAGAAATCATCTTCTTACGTATACTATCTGTAGTAGCCTACAATTTCCTGTACACTTGCTCATTTGGCACTTTCCTCATTGTCTTCAATTTGATGTTTTGTATTTATACGTGTTCTAGCTATTCTTCTTCCTATTTTTAGGACATTAACGATTCTCTCTGTGACTGCAAAAAGAGTTACTCTTTCATGTATTAACTCTGGCTGAATCCGCCTCACAGTGTTTTAAATTTATTTTGTTTTGATTGATAGAAATTGTTTATTGTACGCAAACCACGCAAGGTTTTGAGCAGTTATCGTTTAATCATTATATTTTAATGTTCCATATTACCCTGCCCTCTTGCAACATGGCATCAAAATGTATCTATTCTCTTATTTTTTGGTATTCTCTCAATCTATGATATACAGTTGAAAACGGTGGCAAAGGAGAGCTTGGAGTGCTAATACGCAACCCAGAAAAAGATAAACTGATTTTATATTAAAAGTTGTGGAAACTATTAGTATGAAATTTTTTACATTTGAAGTTTGCAAAACTCAGATGAATGAAATTATTTATCACAATCGAAGAAACTCACCAATAAACATTTAATATTTCAAATTTGATCAATATTAATTTTATATATCAAACTGAGGTTTCACATAGAGCTTGACCTCACTCAGATCGTTATTTCTCAATATAAATTCAATACAGCACAGTATTAATTCAGGTGCTACTATAACAGATACAAAAACATTTCAATTAATAAATTTTCCAAAATACTACATGAGGCATCCATAAACATTTAGTTAACACATCAGTTAACATATGTAAGCACACAAGATCTCAACAGGCAATGAGAAAATGTGAAACAAACAAACATCGTCCGAATAGGTCTTTATGGCCCAACGGTACCGACGGGACGCCGTGTCATTCTCAGCTATTAGGCGTCACTGGATTCGGATACGGAGGGGTATGTGGTCAGCACACCGCTCTCCCGCCCATTGACTGTTCTCGTGAAGCAAAGTGAAATATAACCTGTACGTAAATCAGAGGAACCCCGTTTTAACTCTCATCAATAGAGTGCGGTTGTCTCATTAAAGAGCTCGAGATTGGGGAGAAATAGCCAAACGTGGAATTAGATAGAATGCAAACTTCACCCAAGAGAAAATGTACCAACGTACTTAGCTTCAGGTTGTGATAACACAGGCAGGTTCTGTAAACGAACAACAACGCCCACATGGCTTGAATGTAAACAGTAGATAGTACAACTGACTTATATTAAAACTGAGTCCAAAAGAAATTACACATAACCAGTTTAAATAGCATTCATAAATTGTCATCAGGTCTCGAACCTGGTAAACAGGAACTAGGCAACCCGCTCTGAATAACTGAAGCATAAACAACTTTTTGGAATGTCAGTTAGGCAAGATGGAACACGTCGACTCTTTAAATAAAGTAAAATCATGGTTAATGGAAACCTAAAAAATTATAACACACAGTGTTTAGAGAAATGTACGCCTCAGTGGATAGTTCTGAATAACCGTTCGCATAGCCTACATTCTATACACTAAGGAGTTCGCCAGATATGTCCAAATAGATCACCACTTCCAATTTAGCAGTGGATTCTGTAGATCTACATAGCAGAAAAAGTTCAAAGGCAGTCTTCCACATGCCGGCCGGTGTGGCCGTGCGGTTAAAGGCGCTTCAGTCTGGAACCGCGTGACCGCTACGGTCGCAGGTTCGAATCCTGCCTCGGGCATGGATGTGTGTGATGTCCTTAGTTTAGTTAGGTTTAATTAGTTCTAAGTTCTAGGCGACTGATGACCTCAGAAGTTAAGTCGCATAGTGCTCAGAGCCACACCGCAATCTTCCACCAAATCTGAATAACTTGCAAGTTGATAGAATAGGAAAACACACCAAGTCATATTCAGTTTCGCCAAATGCTCGTACCATCCTTGTGCTACGTGATTGGCAGCACTTTATTGCGTGGTCATTAGAGCACGAACATCGTGTAGGTGGTATGCAAAGGAGGCGATGGCTTAGCCCCACAGGCTGAGATTTGATACCACGCTTTCGAATTCGTATCAGAGCGTTGCGTGGGGAAACAGTTTTATGCCCTGTTATGTACTACACTGACGTGACAGAAGACATGGGACACCTCCTAAAATCGTGTCGGACCTCCTTTTTCCCGGCGTAGTGCAGCAGTTCCTCCATGCCATGGACTCTACAAGTCGTTGGAAGTCCTCTGCAGGAATACTGACCCATATTGCCTCTATTAGCCGTCCATAACTGCGAATGTGTCCGCCCCCGGTAGCTGAGTGGTCAGCGTGACAGACTGTCAATCCTAAGTGCCCGGCTTCGATTCCTGGCTGGGTCGGAGATTTTCTCCGCTCAGGGACTGGGTGTTGTGTTGTCGTAATCATCATTATTTCATCCCCATCGACGCGCAAGTCGCCGCAGTGGCGTCAAACCGAAAGACTTGCACCAGGCGAGCGGTCTACCCGACGGGAGGCCCTCGTCACACGCCATTATTATTACTGCGAAAGTGTTGCCGATGTAGGATGTTATGCACTAACTGACCTCTCGATTATGACCCTTAAATGCTCGATGGGAACTCATGTTGGGCATGTCCGAATCATTTTCCCCATTTTTACAGACGTTCTTAAAACCATTCGCGGACAATTGTAGCGGCTGAGTTACATTGTTGTTTAGGAACATGAAGTTCATGAATGGTTGCAAATGGTCTCTAAGTAGCCGAAAGTAACTTTTTCCAGTCCATGACAGTTTCAGTTGGACTCGAGGGCTCAGTCCATTCCATATAAACACAGCCCACTCTATTATAGAGCCACTACCAGTTTACACAGTCCCTTGTTAACAACTTGGGTCCATGGCTTCGTGGGGTCTGCGCTACACTCGAACCCTACCCTCAACTGTTACCAACAGAAATCGGTACTCATATGATCAGTTTTCCAATCGATTAGGGTCCAACCGATATGGTCACGAGCCCAGGAGAGAAGCTGCAGGCGACGTCAAGTTGTTAGCGAAGGCATCTTCGTCGGCCGCCTGCTTCTACTTCGCATTAAGACTAAATTTCGCCCCAGTGTCCAAACGGATACGGTCGTCGTACTTCCCATATTGATTCCTGTGATTATTTCACACAGTGTTGCATTTGTGTCAGCACTGACGACTCTGCGCAAAAGCTGCTGCACTCGGTCGCTAAGTGAAGGCCCTAGGCCACTGCGATGTCCATGGTGAGAGGTAATGCCTGAAATTTTGTATTCTCGGCACGCACTTGACACTGTGGATCTCGGAATATTTAATACCATAACGATGTCCAAAGTCGAATGCGCCGTGCGTCCAGCTCCAACTACCGTTCCTCGCACAAAATCTGCAACAATAATCACGACGGAAACTTCTTCACGTGAATAATCAGCGTACAATTGGCGGATCTGCCGATGCACCTTGTACTTTGTGTACGTTATACTACCACCATCTCTATACGTCAGCGTCAGTCTATGTAAACTACGAAATTAGAACAGTTTGAAATGAAAAATACGAGTACCTTCAGTACGAGTGTTCTGACAACCTGTGCTGTTGACCTCCTTATGTCATCCTTGATAAAAAAAAAAAAAAAAAAAAAAAAAAGGTTTAAGCTAAGGATGGTGTCTGATTTCATCTATTGTTCAACCATTACATGTTTAATGAAGGAAATTAATGGAAGTTTTGGTTGCATAAAATTAAAGGTGAAAGGATATAAAAGGAAAATTTCGAATTTAGCCGATGGTTCTTCTAACCTTTATAAAAGGGAAGAAGAATTACAGGGCCTGACGGCTGGAATGATTAGTCTGCCGACCACAAAGTACAAGCTGAGGACAAATGAAAGAGTCGTGAATGTGCTGAGAAGTAAAATCTAATCTTACCAGAATGACCACAAATCTCTTTGAATCTTTATGAGCACGTTTTCCTTTGCGACTACTGTACTGGAGTTAAAAGCATCTAAAGTTACCTCCTGTTCTGCCATCTGTGTTCCCCTCCAGCCTCCAGGAAACACATTTTGCTGATGACTCATTCTCCGAATCTTCGAGGTTACTTTGCAATCAATCGAATGACTGAGCACATTGCAGATGTCGAACTGTAATCTAAAAATTTATAAACGTATGGTGTCATATACCAAGAACTTGGGTCAAGCAGAATCACATCCTTGATAATGACGCCAGGATAGTTTATTCTAGAACTGAGTGGATGAAGAAGCTGTCGTAGTAGACATCACACTTTTTGTCTCCCGAGAACTTTCACTGCAAACATATTAACAACTACTTTATTACTACAGTTCTTTCTGAGTTTACATCTTGCAATGTGTACTTGGCCAAATGGTGGCGCTAGTCGTGCTGCACAGTTGGGGGTTGGCCTCTGGCCGCGCCACGTTGAGTTCGCGCAGCCATCTGGAGTGCGCCCGGTGACACATCATTAAGGAATATTGCCACATGTGTTAATGGACAAGCGCCGAAGTTCAAGAGTTCCGCGATCGTTTCCCATGTGGTAGGAGATTAAGTTATTCTGGCGTCTAGCAGTGTCGGTAGTTTCTTCATTTTGAAATGTCTCGCGCTTGATACTTCCCTGATCCATTTAAGTTCTTGTTTTCAAGCACCTGTGGAGGCTGGTAAGATTAGCGACAGTTGTAGAATTAGATTTAGGGATTATGCAACTGACGAAGAGAAGAGTGTTTGGTACCATGTTAACAAAATAATGCATGACGGACAAAGCCAAGAGAACATAAGAAGCAGGATAGCGTAGGCTGTCAGAATCTTCGCCACCAAAAATGCCTACTACACTGAGGCGACAAAAATCATGGGCTAGCGATACGCACATGTTCAGAATGTGATAGTGTCCCGTGCACAAGGTATAAAAGAGCGTGCATTCTTGGATCTGTCATTTGTACTCATGTGATAAGTTTTCCGATATGATTATGGCTGCATGACTGGAATTAAGAGACTCTGAACGCGGAATGGTAGTCGGAGCAAGACGCATGGAACATTCCATTTCCGACATCGTTAGGGAATTCAGCCTTCCGATGTCCACAGTGCCAAGAGTGTGCCGAGGTCACCAAATTTCAGGCATTACCTCTCACCACGGGCAACGCAGTGGCCCATGGCCTTCACTTAACGACCGAGAGCAGCAGCGTTAGTGTACAGTTGTCAGTGCTAACAAACAGCTGCGTGAAATATCAGCAGAAACCAATGTGGGAAGTACGACAAACGTATCCGTAAGGGCACTGTAGCGAAATATGGCGTTAATGCTTCAAATGGTTCGTATGACTCTGAGCACTATGGGTCTCAACTTCTAAAGTCATCAGTCCCCTAGAACTTAGAACTACTTAAACCTAACTAACCTAAGGACACCACACACACCCATGCCCGAGGCAGGATTCGAACCTGCGACCGTAGCAGTCCCGCGGTTCCGGACTGCAGCGCCAGAACCGCTAGACCACCGCGGCCGGCACCCAAATTTGCAATAGCGCACTGTGCAAGCTGGTTGTGGCTCCATAATGTCGTGGTCTGTGTTTACATGCAATGGACTGAGCCCTCTAGTCAAACTGAAACGGTCATTGACTGGAAATGGTTATGTTAGGCTATTTGGAGACCATTGTCACTCATTAACAGACTTCATGTTCCCAAATAATGAGGAAATTTTTACGGATGTAATTGCGCCTTGTCACCGGGCCACAATTCTTCAAGATTGGTTTCCAGAAGATTCTGGACAGCTCAGGTGAATGATCTGGCCATGCAGATCGTCCAAATGGCGCCCATCGAATGTTTATGGGATGTAACTGAGAGGGCAGTTCGTGCAATAGATCCCGCACCGCAATACTTAGGCAATTATGTACGGATGAAGAGGTAACGTGGCTCAATATTTCTGCGGGGGACTTCCAGTGGCATGTTGAGTTCAAGCCAGGCCGAGTTCGTGCTCTTCGCCGGGCACAAGGAGATCGGATACAATATTAGGAGGTGTCCAACGAATTTGGTCTCTTGTGTGTGATGGCCATGCGAATAGTTCTTATAGTTCTTATTAGGTGGAACTGGGCCATGCTTTTATCTACTGATAAGTTCAGTTGTTTTTATACTGGATCTGTAGATATTTTCACAATGCTTTTCCATTATGTTGGCTGTGTGCGTCTCCTTTCGTATGGTTACGGCCGCTGTGCACAACAGTTCCTTATGAAATCAAAGTTGACTACTTGGTTGGCAGGTCATATGCGGTATGTTTAGAACCTCGTCCTAAATCTAAAATGGTGGGATATCCAAAATCATTGGTTTTCCGCGATTTGACAGTTCACTTTTGCTAAATGCAGAACTTAACTTTAAAATGGCGGTAGCCGAATTGTCAAAAGTTTAAACAATTTTTACGCACATCTGACATCATGCTTGCGTTTTAAAACATTAGCCTCTCTATGTTTAGAACCCAAGAAGTCACTTGCTATTTACGGTAGGATCACTTGCTGTTTACGGTAGGATAGGAATCTGAGGTCACATATTTATTTACACAGCTTCAATACAGACAGAGCAGTCTGGGAGCAGCGCCTAACGGGGTTGGGGTCATTGAACCACAGGCCACTGACCCACCCTCCTGCCCTGCCGTCCTGGTCGAATTCCAGTCCATCAGCTGTAGCCCGCAACAGGACCCGCTGTTTGACTGTCTGACGTGATATGCAACCGTGATTTGGTACATCACAACAGAGCACGCTGCTGACTTAAAACTAGCATATAAATTTAAAAAACCCAACAAAATAGTTCAAATTTCTAACTCGAATATGTTAAATCTCATTTAGCTGCAGTCTCAGCCCACAGGACTAACAATAAAACTGTGGGGAAAGGTGGAAATGCAAGAACCACATTATTCTTAAGCCCAAATTGAAAAATGACAGGAGTTTAAAATGATTAAAGGTTCACACATACATTCTGCAGTGAAATACAAAATCGGCAGAGGCACATTTGTGCTCTTAGAGGACTTGCACTAAGAATTGGTCCTATTACTATAAAATTCCCCACAAAAAATAATGTTTGGGTTAGGTGGCAGCTATTAAACAAGCTACTTTAGACAATAGCCAGTCTCCACAGCTGCTTCAAAACAAGAACTTACAGAGAAGTATTAAGCACATTTGAGAACTAATCACATTTTTACAAAGTTCTATGATGAATCACTACAAACAGAAACATTGAAAATGTAATTTACAAAAGAGGGTAACATATTACGAGAGTAGTGGCCGATAGCTTTCATATGTGAGACATTTCCAGATGAAAAAACTACTGACACTGATAGACGCCAGACTAACTTATTCTCCTACTTGATGGGAAACGAGCGCGAAACTCTTGAGCATCGGCGCTTGTCCATTAATACACGCTTTTATATTACTTACTGGTGTGTCGCCTGGCCCACTCCAGATGGCTGCGCAAACTCAACGTGCCTCTGCCAGAGGCCAGCCCCCAGCTGCTCAGCACGACTAGGGCCACCATTTGGCCAAGTACACACTGCACGGTGTAAACTCAGAAAGAACTGTAGTGATATAGAGGTTGTTAATGTGTTTGCAGTGAAAGTTCTCCAGAAAGACAAAAAGTGCGATTTGAAACAAATACTAACAAAGAGATAGAGAGGCTGGCCAGTACTTACCTCAGCTCAGTACTGCTGATAGATACACAGAACAGAAAATTTATGTATCCTAGCCTTCGGAACTTCGTTCCTTCGTCAGGAAGGAGAGAGGGGAAAAAGGGGGAAGAAGGGAAAGTGGATTCAGTTACTCACAACCAAAGTTATGAGGCAACAGCGGGAAGGTAAACAGGGAGGGTAGCAAAGATGGAGGCATGGGTGCCAGAGGAAAGCCAACGATATTCTACTGTAAGTACTGTGCCAGCTTCAAACCAAAGAGGACGCATGCAGAAGTAAAGAGGTATATAGTTTAAAGATAAAAACAACTATGGAGGACGAAAAGATGCGTGAATGGCTAAAGAGGAAAGATAAAGAGAAGAAGACTGAAGAGTAAATGGGAGTGAGGTTGGTTAACATAGGTTCAGTCCAGGGGGATGGCGGGATGAAACGATGTGTTGCAGTGCATGTTCCCATCTCCGCAGTTCCGAGGGACTGGTGTTGGGTGGGAAGAGGCCAAATGGCATGTACGGTGTAGCAGGTTCCAAAGTCCCTAGAATTATGCTGGAGGGCATGCTCTGCTACTGAGTATTGGACATCTCCTAGACGGACAGTTCGTCTGTGCCCGTTCATGCGCTCTTCCAGTTTAGTTTTCATCGTACCAATGTAAAAGGCTGTGCAGTGCAGGCATGTCAGCTGATAAATGACATGTGTTGTCTCACATGTGGCCCTGCTTTGAATTGTGTATGTTTTACCACTAGTGGCGCTGGAGTGGGTGGTCGTGATGGGATTCATGGGGCAGGTTTTGCAGCGGGGTCAGTTACAGGGGTAGGAACCGCTGGGTAGAGAAGGTGGTCTGGGAATATTGTAGGGTTTGACAAGGATGTTGCAGAGGTTAGGGGGGCGACGACAGGCAACTCTGGGTGGTGTGGGGAGAATATTGTCAAGGGATGATCTCATATCAGGGCTTGAGAAAGTCGTACCCCTGGCGGAGTCATTTGTTGATGTGTTCGAGGCCGGGATAGTATTGGGCGACAAGGGGGATGCTTCTGTGGGGTAGGAAGATTGTTGTTGGACGTGGAGGAATGTATTGCTCGGGAGATCTGTTTGTCCTCCCCGTCCAACAACAATGTTCGTACCCGCAGATCACACAGAAGCATCCCCCTTGTTACCCAATTCTATCCTGGCCTCGAATACATCAACAAATTACTCCGCCAGGGATACGACTTTCCCAAGTCAAGCACTGAAATGGGATCATCCCTTGACAATATTCTCTCCACACCACCCATAGTTGCCTTTCGTCGCCCCCCTATACTCTGTAACATCCTTGTCAAACCCTACAATATTCCCAGACCACCTTCTCTACCCAGCGGTTTCTACCCCTATAACTGACCCCGCTGCAAAACCTGCCCCATGCATCCCCCCACAACCACCTACTCCAGCCCTGCTACTGGTAAAACATACACAATTCAAGGAAGGGCCACATGTGAAACAACACATGTCATTTATCAGCTGACATACCTGCACAGCCTTTTACACTCCTGGAAATGGAAAAAAGGACACATTGACACCGGTGTGTCAGACCCACCATACTTCCTCCGGACACTGCGAGAGGGCTGTACAAGCAATGATCACACGCACGGCACAGCGGACACACGAGGAACCGCGGTGTTGGCCGTCGAATGGCGCTAGCTGCGCAGCATTTGTGCACCGCCGCCGTCAGTGTCAGCCAGTTTCCCGTGGCATACGGAGCTCCATCGCAGTCTTTAACACTGGTAGCATGCCGCGACAGCGTGGACGTGAACCGTATGTGCAGTTGACGGACTTTGAGCGAGGGCGTATAGTGGGCATGCGGGAGGCCGGGTGGACGTACCGCCGAATTGCTCAACACGTGGGGCGTGAGGTCTCCACAGTACATCGATGTTGTCGCCAGTGGTCGGCGGAAGGTGCACGTGGCCGTCGACCTGGGACCGGACCGCAGCGACGCACGGATGCACGCCAAGACCGTAGGATCCTACGCAGTGCCGTAGGGGACCACACCGCCACACCCCAGCAAATTAGGGACACTGTTGCTCCTGGGTATCGGCGAGGACCATTCGCAACCGTCTCCATGAAGCTGGGCTACGGTCCCGCACACCGTTAGGCTGTCTTCCGCTCACGCCCCAACATCGTGCGGCCCGCCTCCAGTGGTGTCGCGACAGGCGTGAATGGAGGGACGAATGGAGACGTGTCGTCTTCAGCCTTGGTGCCAATGATGGTCGTATACGTGTTTGGCGCCGTGCGGGTGAGCGCCACAATCAGGACTGCATACGACCGAGGCACACAGGGCCAACACTCGGCATCATGGTGTGGGGAGCGATCTCCTACACTGGCCGTACACCACTGGTGATCGTCGAGGGGACACTGAATAGTGCACGGTACATCCAAACCGTCATCGAACCCATCGTTCTACCATTCCTAGACCGGCAAGGGAACTTGCTGTTCCAACAGGACAATGCACGTTCGCATGTATCCCGTGCCACCCAACGTGCTCTAGAAGGTGTAAGTCAACTACCCTGGCCAGCAAGATCTCCGGATCTGTCCCCCATTGAGCATGTTTGGGACTGGATGAAGCGTCGTCTCACGCGGTCTGCACGTCCAGCACGAACGCTGGTCCAATTGAGGCGCCAGGTGGAAATGGCATGGCAAGCCGTTCCACAGGACTACATCCAGCATCTCTACGATCGTCTCCATGGGAGAATAGCAGCCTGCATTGCTGCGAAAGGTGGCTATACACTGTACTAGTGCCGACATTGTGCATGCTCTGTTGCCTGTGTCTATGTGCTTGTGGTTCTGTCAGTGTGATCATGTGATGTATCTGACCCCAGGAATGTGTCAATAAAGTTTCCCCTTCCTGGGACAATGAATTCACGGTGTTCTTATTTCAATTTCCAGGAGTGTACATTGATGTGACGTCAACTAAAGTGGCTGAGCGCATGAACAGGCAGAGACGAACTGTCCGCCTAGGAGATGTCTAATACCCAGTAGCAGAGCATGCCCTCCAGCATAATTCTAGGGACTTAGGAACTTGCTACACCGTACGTGGCATTTGGCTTCTCCCACCAAACACCAGTCCCCCGGATCTGCAGAGATGGGAACTTGCACTGCAACACTTCGTTTCATCCCGCCATCCCCCTGGACTGAACCTACGTTAACCAACCTCACTCCCATTTACTCTTCAGTCTTCTCCTCTTTCCCTTTCCTCTTTAACCATTCACGCATCTTTTCGTCCTACATAATTGTGTTTATCTTTGTACTATATACCTCTTTACTTCTGTATGCTTCCTCTTTGGTTTGAAGCTGGCACAGTACTTACAGTAGAATATCTTTGGCTTCCCTCTGACACCCATGCCTCCACCTTTGCTACCCTCCCTGTTTACCTTCCCCCTGTTGCTTCATAACCTGGGTTTTGAGTAACTGAATCCACTTTCCCTTCTTCCCCCTTTTTCCCCTCTCTCCTCCCTGACGAAGGAACAAAGTTCCGAAAGCTGGGATACGTAAATTTTCTGTTCTGTTTTGTGCATCTATCGGCTGTACTAAGCTGAGGTAAGTACTGGCCAGCTCCTCTGTCTATTTGTTAGTATTTGTTTCACATCTTTATATGAGATTTTCCATTAATCATTTAAAAAGTGTGATGTCTCATACAACAGCTTCTTCATCCACACAATTCTAGAATAATCATTAACTAGCCTGGCGTCATTATCAAGGATGTGATTCTGCTTGACCCAAGTTCTTGGTATATGACACAATATGTTTATAAATTTAAGATTACAGTTCGACAGCTGCTATGTGTTCAGTCACTCGATTGATTGCAGAGTAACCTCGAAGATTCGGAGAATGGGTCATCAGCAAAATGTATTTCGTGGAGGGGAACACAGATAGCAGAACACGAGGAAACTCTAGATGCTCTTAACTCCAGTACAGTAGTCGCAAAGGATAACGTGCTCATAAAGGTTCAAAGAGATTTATGGTCATTCTGGTGCATGTGGTAAGGTAGTTTCAGTTTCATACCATAGATTAGAAATAGATTCCCAGCTAAGTGTAATGGTAGTATAATAGTGGCAATAATAGCAGTAATTGTAGATTCGTACCGTAAATGCATATAGATTCTGAATTAGCTGTACAAAACCGCTACACACATTGTTGATACTTCTGTAACTAACACAGATTTTTCATGTAGGTAGGCTCCAGTGTGATAGAAATTAGCCGGTACTCGTTTTAGATGGATGGTATAATTAGTAGAGCAAGCGAAGGGAGCAAAGTAGCATATGTTGTTCAAACTTTACACTTCAATAATATCAAAACATTCTTGTTTGGCGAAGACAGGCGGAATCCACAAGTATATAGTCATTCTCAGCTTACTACATTTACGAGTCAAATAGGGCCGAAATCAATGAACTGTATATAAATTAGCGAATTTTTCATAGACTCTGCATAGCTTTGACTCCAAATTAACGAATTTCGTTGTGAGAAGTATGAATTTTACATGGGATTCACTCAGTGTCTTCTTAAAGTCAACGAATTTTACGTTTAAATCATCGAATGCTGTGCTAAATCAGTGAGTTTTGTGTCATAATCAGTTCGTATAATAGATTCTTTTAAGAGTTTGCTACAGCTTATCGCAGTAGTTTACTCCCCACTGGTATTTTCGTCGATACGTAACTGCTGCACCTTACATCCCATGGCATTCGGCTAACATAGTGGTTACAGATATGTCTCACTGTATGTGTTAGACAGCCATTGCAGTGAACAGCCTCCAGCCAATGTAGCAGCATTTAGACCTTATACAACTGACCACCTGCTCGAAGTATGGCGTATACATGTGGCGAATTATGTTGTATTTCCTGTATTATTGCAGTGGTATTGTGTAGGTTTACGTAGGGAACTCTCAAAACCAGTCATTACCAAGACCAATCTCATTGTTTGGCGTGATGAATGCGAGCTCATTCGGAGAAATATACGCAGGGCAACAGCATATGAGCTCTGAACTGAACAACATGCAGCGAATATTGTACTAGCGCCGTGAACAGAACGGAAACTCTCTATCATACTGCGTCGAGCAAGTGGCTAGAGAAATGTGAGCGCTGAGCTGACAGAGACCCATAGCATGAGGTTTTATAAAGTCGGTAAACGGAGACAGAAAAATGGTGTACTTAACATCAGTCATTCGCTTCCAGTTCTACATTGCACGTCGACTGTTTCCACAATTCCCATAAACTGCAGGTGCGGAGCCGATGTCCAATAGCATCCCAGATGTATTCATATCAAACGAATTTTACGGCTATAACACCAAAGTGAGTGCTCCTCAAACTACAGAATCACGGTCTGTGTTTTATACCAATTACAATTACAATTATGAGGGTGTTTGTGCGGAAGGCCTTTGGCTGATCAAGCCTGCGGATGGACGTGATAACTATTGTCCCATGAAGTTTCGGGATTACAGCGCAATGAGATTAGCATCTTACCACGATATTTCGTCTGACAACCGTTCAGCCATCTTAAGATGAGTATTTTGGTTATTAGCGCATTAGCTTACCTTTATATCAAATATTGGCGCTGTGTCTCATGTGCATAGGCAGCCTCCACATGAGTGTCCCTTGTCGAGTTCAGCGACCACTTCGAAATTTGTTCCGTGGTGTGCAGTTACATGGATGAAGGTGATATTGCGTGCAAGCCCTCATTTGGGATGTGGCCATGCGGAATTAAAGTTAGATGTCACATTAAGATGTGTCACAGTGAGCAAACTGTTTTCTTTCTGAACATGACGAAGGAATTACCGTGTCTCACGCCTTGTACAGTTGAAAGCCACCATCACGATTTATATAATGTTCTCCCAAATGTATTCCCACTGTTGACACACAAGCTTTTTGAGTAGGGTGGCGTGTCAAAGAAATGGTTCAAATAGCTCTGAGCACTATGGGACTTAACATCTGAGGTCATCAGTCCCCTAGAACTTACAACTACTTAAACCTAACTAACCCAAGTTCATCACACACATCCATGCCCGAGGCAGGATTCGAACCTGCAACCGTTGCAGTCGGGTGGTTCCGGATTGAAGGTTGGCGTGTCATATTGTAAAAAACTGTTACCGGTGAAACCAGTGTTTTGACGACCGTTACAGTGGCCTTCTTCTGATTCACAAAAAGATACGCCACTAGATCCACTCTTTACAATATGACTCGCAAAACTCTTATGCCACGCGGGGTAGTCGCAGGGCTAAGGCGTCTCGTCACGGTTCTCGCGGCTCCCCGCCCCCCCCCCCCCCCCCATCGGAGGTTCGAGTCCTCCATCGTACATGGGTGTATATGTGTGTTGCCATTAGCGTAACTTAGTTTAATTTAGATTAAGTAGTGCGAAGCCTAGGGACCGATGGCCTCAGCAGTTTTGTCCCATAGTCCTTACCAAAAATTTCCAAAACTCTTATGTCAGCTGAGCCTGGCCGTGGAACACTTCACCGTTGAATTTCCACAGATACTTTGATAACTGAACCTAAGATGGATCTTATCTGAACCAAGATTTCCATGGCAGAAAAACCCATAATGTCCAGTGGAAATATACTCTCCAATAGGAGTATACAGAACCCACTACAGTCTGTGCGCCAAAATAGAGTGTGCATCCGCCATATTGAAACCGAATAAACAGTTGTATCTAAAGCCAAAGGTGAAAATATACGTTCTGTTTATTTTAATAACTGTGACTTTTGTTTGCTGTGCTTATCAACAAGTAAACAGTTCCCAGCATGAGATTTTTCACTCTGCAGCGGAATGTGCGCTGATATGAAACTTCCTGACAGATTCAAACTGTGTGCCGGACCGAGACTCAAACTCGGGACCTTTGCCTTTCGCGGGCAAGCACTCTCGCTCCGGCACACAGTTTTAATCCCCCGGGAAGTTCCAAGTAAACAGTTGTTTGATGTACTGTTAAAGTTAGAAATGTATAACGAGCAGTTGCTCTTCCGCACAGGAAAGCAACGAGCAGATACCACGAAGCAGCTGGTACTAGTTCATGAGACAAATGAGTTTTCCGATCTTCTTGCTGTAATCAAAAAAGCTCATTAAATTGTAAAAGACACTGTATTTAAATGAAGCAAATCTACGCCAACTGCTGGAGTTAGTTTTTCGGTAAATGTTCTCCTTTTCCTTTGCCAAATTAAAAAAAAAGTATCGCATTCCCGCGCTTTCTTCACTACTGTATATACTTGTCATTCGATTCTGAGGCAATTATCAGGAGCACTGTCATATTACCGCTCGATGATGAAGTGTCTATTTCTCGATATTGCTCGTAGTTACTTTGATACGTAATTTCCAAGTACTCTGCAGCATAAAATTTGAAGTGTTTGCAGTAAAATATGTCATCGCTGACTAGTTTACATCCGGTTCATTTTAGATGATACGTCACTGTGTACTAAATGGTGCTGACCTATCACAGATGTTTTTGAAAGTTGGAAAGAAATCCACATCTCACTTCGTTTTGAGAAAATAGAAGTTAAAGTATTTTATTTGAGCGCATTGACACGGAGCACGCTGCCTGATGCTCAGTCACGAACATTTCGTACAAATAGATGCACATGTCTCAAATTAAAAAAGAAATTAGGACAAATCCCGTTTCGCGTTATCACAGTTGGTTCATGTTTGAAACAGAATAATTTTGAAACTTTAAAATTACGAAAATTGTTTCTAAAAAGGATTCTCGAATTTGTTATTGACTAACGTAGTAACTGTGTGCTTGTTTTACTTACTATTGGAAGAAAATATGATGAAGAAGACATTCCACACCAACAGCTACATAATGGAAAAGCTGAAACACATCTCATATTTAGGTCAAATCCTGACAAACGTTCCTTTGCCACATTTATCAATCGTCATCAATAGTCAAATGGTTCAAATGGTTCAAATGGCTCTGAGCAGTATGGGACTCAACTGCTGAGGAGTAGTCCCCTAGAACTTAGAAATAGTTAAACCTAACTAACCTAAGGACATCACAAACATCCATGCCCGAGGCAGGATTCGAACCTGCGACCGTAGCGGTCTTGCGGTTCTAGACTGCAGCGCCTTTAACCGCACGGCCACTTCGGCCAGCCATCAATAGTCAAGTTATATAATATAGTAGAGTGAATTTATAGGTCTGGGCACAATTCAAAACATTTTTATAAATTAAATATTAGCGCAGCCTACTGTTTCATTTAAAGTACCACCTATGTGTCAGTTTCAGGGTTGAAAACATGAATGAAAATTGTGACACACTGAAAGTCCTGCAGAACGTCCCATGACATATGTCTCAGTTGACAGCGAAACTGATTAATCAAACCTGGAAGCCCCAGAAAAGAAAAATTACCAAGATAAATAAAACCACTGCGAGGAAGAAACCGGTATTTACAAAACAAAGTGGCCAACAGAGTTTTGGTCTAAGTTCTGCAGAATCAAGTACCCTCTCGTCAAAGTGTTGCGTACAAAATTCGCTAACAGAGATGAAGACTACCAAGGCTGCACCACCAATTTCCTCTAAACATTCACTGTTGAATAAAAAGATGCTTGAGAAAACGGGATCATGAAGTAGCATTTTTATAGAGGCTTTGAACTTACTGCTGATGAGCGACAATGAATTCATGAGAACGACTTAACTGAAGTGTGAGAGGACATCGAAACTCACTAATAACTCTGTTTCATTTAGTCGAAGTGACTTAAGTCTATTGATAAAGACAACAGAGTTGCGAGTATGTGGTGAGCATTTCCCCAGAAAAGGTTTCAGTAACGAAGCAACACGTCTGATTCATATGTCAAAGTGCCGATTTTGCACTCGTAACCATTGACATTTGTGAATTTTTGGGAGACCACATAACCTTCGTGGAACAGAGATGAGAGCTCTTAATCTTTTTGCGACTTCTTGCGAAAGACAGGAAGAATTTAATAGCGCTAACGTGTTTCTTCCACTCTCTCTGAGGATTCTTTCTCAGTTTTCCGGTACGTTGATTCGCTCAATCTACTGGTCACAGATCTCACATTAGATTAGATTAGATTAGATTAGTACTTGTTCCATAGATCATGAATACGACACTTTGCAGTGATGTGGAACGTGTCAGGTTAATAAAAGGTATCTATACAAGATATTACATTAGACAGAATATCTCATGACACTCAATATTTTTAATTTTTTTTTATTTTTTATTTTATGTAATTTTTTTATGTGGGGATGGGAAATTACCCACTTACTACATCCAAAAATTCATCTAATGAGTAGAAGGAGTTGCCATTAAGAAATTCTTTTAATTTCCTTTTAAATGCTATATGGCTATCAGTCTGAATTTTGATGCCATTAGGTAAGTCACCAGAGACTCTTGTGGCAGCATAATTTACCCCCTTCTGAGCCAAAGTTAGATTTAACCTTGAGTAGTGAAGATCATCCTTTCTCCTAGTATTGTAGCCATGTACACTGCTATTACTTTTGAATTCGTTCGGGTTGTTAATAACAAATTTCATAAGTGAATATATATATATATTGTGAGGCTACAGTGAAGATTTCTAGCTCTTGAAATAAGTGTCTGCAGGATGATCTTGGATGAGCTCCAGCAATTATTCTGATTACACGCTTTTGTGCAATGAACACTCTTTTACTCAATGATGAGCTAGCCCAGAATATGATGCCATACGAAAGCAGAAAATGAAAATAGGCTTGGTAAGCTAATTTACTGAGATGTATATCGCCAAAATTTGCAATGACCCTAATAGCATAAGTAGCTGAACTCAAACGTTTCAGCAGATCCTCAATGTGTTTTTTCCAGTTCAACCCTTCATCAGTGCATACACCTAGAAATTTTGAATATTCTACCTTAGCTACCGATTTCTGATCGAAGTCTATATTTATTAATGGGGTATTCCATTTACTGTTTGGAACTGTATATACTGTGTGCTGTCAAAGTTTAATGAGAGCCCATTTGCAGAGAACCACTTAATGATTTTCTGAAAAACATTGTTTACAATTTCGCCAGTTAATTCTTGTCTATCGGGTGTGATAGCTATACTTGTATCATCGCCATAAAGTACCTGACATGAGAACAGCACAGCAGTGTTTCCGTTATCCACTGGATGGACCAACCTTTGAGCATCTTCTGGTAGCTTGCGTAGGGAGGCCACTTCCATGGAGAACATAATATTCTTCTCAGGCGGAGCTCTCGTAAGTGGGCGTCACGTTTCACGCCTTATTTCTTCTACTGCGTCACTGGGAAGCGGCTCAACAGGTCCTTCAGCAGCTCATGAAATTAGGTCAAGGCGTAAGCACTAAGTTGAAGCCTTTCCCAAGCACCGACAGCGTTAATTGATCAACAGTTGTTTAAAATTAAGCATGGAGCGTCGAAAAGCATCTGCTTTCTGTGATTTTGCTGACAGATGGCTGAACTTCACTGATTGTCCTGATGGAGACTCCTCAAGGAGTATACAAATTGCTCAAACTTCACTGCAGCTCCATACTTGTTTCAGTTCTCTATGACGGCTGGTTTGCGGGAAAAAAAAAGTTCAACTGTGTGTGAAATCTTATGGGACTTAACTGCTAAGGTCACCAGTCCCTAAGCTTACACACTACACACTACTTAACCTAAATTATTCTAAGGACAAACACACACACCCATGCCCGAGGGAGGACTCGAACCTCCGCCGGGACCAGCCGCACAGTCCATGACTGCAGCGCCCAAGACCGCTCGGCTAATCCCGCGCGGCTTTGCGGAACCAGCTACGAAGACTTACAGGGACGAGTTACCGTCTCAAGAGTGAAACGTGGCGGGGGTTCGGTGATTACTCGGGCAGCCATTTCAAGTACTGACTGATCTGGTCCATCCCACGGTATAGTGTTTGTTCCTCAGTGGTGATGCTGAGTTCCGAGACGGCAGGGCCACTGTTCACGCAGCTAGCCTCGTGAACTCGAGGATGAACTTTCGTATTTCGCATGGCTAGACTACCGGATCTGAATGTTATTGAGCCTTTGTGGTCTAATGTGGCGATAAGAACGCGTGATCACTATCCACCTCCACTAGAGTTACCTGAAATGGCGTCTACTAGAGATTCCACTGAAAACCATACAGGACCTTTATTTATCCATTCTGAGAAGAGTGGAAGCTGTTTATAATGCCAACGGGTTTCTTACACCATATTAGGCATTCTACTGTGTTTGTTCACCCTCCTAGATAATGATATTCACTATTTGATAATAGGAACTCATGTTGTAGCCTGTAACGCCGGAAATGCATATCCTCCTATTTCCATCTATTGTACTATTATTTTTTTCCTTGTTTTGCTACCGCAAGATATGACATTTCTGTCTCTTTATATATTGTAATTGCTTTACTGTTTGGATATATATATATTTATGCACTTATGTCGATCTATAATTGGTTTGTTTCGTAAATATTATTTGTATTTTTACGCTGGGTCTTGCCTAGGGAAAACTGCTATCGAACGATTACGTCGATAGGTCGTGTGAAGAATCAAAGTGTGTAGGATCTTTGGTAGTGTTAACTCTGCCGCGTGGAGCGCGGGCAGAGCAGAGAGAGTCTGGCGGGAGTAGCGAGTGGAGCAGGTGTTGTGTGACGCTCCCGCGAGTTGCCGCGCTTTCGGGGTTTGGCAGCATGTAATTGCGCTCGACTCGCGATGATAGTTTCTGACATGGTGTCGCGGACGGGAAGCATTAGCTGGCGCACATCAAGAGCCCATTTCGCCTGGTGACCGTGTCGAGAAGAAGGCGCGCCAACATCCAGCTTCTGCAACAGCGACGGCCGACAATGAGTGACTGTCGCCACCTCCTCGATCGACGGCTTCAAACCTTCAATCAACCAACAAGGAAGACTAAAAGCACGTAAAGTTTCAGAACTGTATGGCAGACCTCAGCTTTTCAAATTGTTCCATTTGCCTCGCAAAATTACAGCAACTTAGCATGAACCTTTGTTGCTCATTGTCCCAATTGCATTGCCAAGCAGGGTCCCTTCCTTTTCCGAAATGAACCCGAGTGTCGTTGAAATTCAAACGCCAGCATAATTCCATTTCACTGCTTTAATTTCAAAGTTCAGCTGGCTACAATATTTAGATTGCACAAGCACAAATTAAGAGTGCGAGTTTTGTTACCGTATTTTAGTTACCTGTGACTGCAGCTCAGCTTGGTACGTACTAAATTTTACTATTGTTAATTGTTCAGAATCATTTAATTCAAGTTCAAAGTTAATTCTCTTATTTCTAAATTGCGTAGATTCAAGTAGCTTTTGAAATGATTGTTGAGGTAGTCCAAGACTAACCTTATTTTACTGAATGTCGATGTGCTTCAGAAAGAAAGCTCACTATTAACTTCAGTCACTAAATTAACTTTCGATTTTCCGGTTTTTATTAATTCTTTTGCTAAATTAAGTCAGAGTGTAGCGAAATTTATTACTTCTGACAAACTTTCAGTTTTCACACTACACGTGCCAACCTTCAGTTACCACGCTTCTAGTGTTAATTATATGTGTAATAACCTTTCTTTTTCAGTTACTATAGTAATTGTCCTTAGGACTGGCGACCGTGATTTCCCCCAAATCTCAAATATCTAATTACCGCTAGTTAATTGTTAACGTAACGGCCGCACATTTACTTTCTTTATTAACTTTACCCCTTTTCAAAATTAATTTCCACCAGTTTCATTTGCATTTTTCCTTTCATTTAGATGTAACCCTTTCCTCCCTCTTTACCGATAGATTAACTTCGGTGACGATTGCTTTTCCCAAATTTCCATTAGGTACACGCGGTTTAATTTTTCACTGTCATTAAGGTCGATAAGTGAGGGGGGAGGTTACAAGCCTATATGCAATATCAAACTGAATCAACTTGAGAGGGAGGTGACGACATTCAACATACCTTCAGCTTCTATCAGATCTCGCCTTTATTTTTTATAAAGCAAGTATCGTATGTCTTTGGTCTCTAGACAATGTTTACTGAGCGACTTGTCATTGAACTGTGAGTAGCTTTGAAGCTGTAGCTTAAGTGCAGAGAAGAAGTTTTGGAAATAAAAACCACACAATGTTTGATCGTTCACCATTGTTAGAGTACTTAGCCAGGAATATGACGAAGTACATGTAGCAACTAAGACTAATTACGTAATCTGTTAACTACGTGCCTACCGTATTAACATAGTTGTTCTTGGGCGTATGGAAAATTCGTGACATCCGCGATGATTAATGGTCTTGAAAATCATCGCATTACGTTTTTATCTACTGTGATACTGCACAGTGTGCGCTGTCTTTCCTAGAGTCATCCATCATTTCAAACGGAACCGAAATTCATCAGCTTGTGCAGAATGATTCGACAATGCATTAAAGATCTATGACTTTCCTAACCTTAAATTAGACAATGTAATTTCAGCTTCACTTTGTGTTATTTCTTGGGCATTTCTTTTTTATTCTACAGCACCTGATAAAATTCTAGTCTAATTAGGTTAGTTTGTTTTCCATTTCGCGCTATCACAGTTGGGCCATATCTGAAACAGAATAATTTTCAAACTTGAAAATTACGAAAATCATTTCTAAAAATCATTCTGGAATGGTTATTGACTAACGTAGTAACTGTGTGTTTTTTGAAGATTCTGACGTTGTACAGTGAGAAATGGTAACTACACAACAGTACTGGAAATATAGATGTCTTAGTTGAATGTGATCGTTAATTTTAAGTAAGTGAATGGACAACAGAGATCAGTGTGACATTACATTAATCGACAGGCAACACAACTCGCATGACAATGATGGCATCTAATGTCTGAGGTTCTAGAGTAGCCTAACGACTGTAGCCACAAAACTTGCTACTGTCCTACTTTTGCTGCTCGCTTAGTATCTCATAGACGTATTTAAAGTGTCCATACAGAACATACTGCTACTCTCATGTGGAAGAACTCGGCGAAATGACTGGAGTAAAATAAAATGGGCATAACACTAAAAATTTTGTTTCACTAATGGGCAGCCGATCAATCTGTAGGCTATAGACTGTAACAGTATCGTTGCAGCACTGTGAGAGTGAATCCGGGGCGTTACTGAAATTAAATGCTGATGTGAAACTGATCCTAAGTGCTCTGCAGGATTTTATCATAAGTGATGACAGAAATATAATTTTAGACTGAACAATAATTCGATATAGCTGGAGATAGCAGTGACTACTGAAATTTCCTTAATGCTTAATTTTCCGGCATAATTATAGAGTGCCCAAATTTTGGCGTGATATGGTACACGGTCAGGGTCATGATTCTACAGCGCCGTAATACACGAATGAAACCATTTCCCAAAGCAAAGCAACAGCCAACACCGTGGATTATGGCGCACACAGTTCATATAACTTTTGGGCTTAAATTAACGGGAAACTTACAGTAACTCGCGTGCTAACAAATGAGCAACAGAAAGTAACTGATCGTCCTTAATACACGATTACGAGCGCCATTCTTCTCAGGATTCCAGTATGTAAAGCTTTACCTTGACATAAAAATTACGCGAAAAAGAAAATGTAATGTGGATTCTACAAAAATGTCGTCTAAGGAATAACTCCATGGAAAATTTCTTGCAGATTTCCCTGCTAGGGACTGAAATATGAAAGTGTTGTAGAGTATATAAATATTTTCGAAATGAGTTTGATTTCTTTTACGTGATGTTATTATATGAAACTGTTAGATATTAAATATTTTTTTAAAAAAAAGAAGCAAGATGCTTAATGTAATATTCTCGGAGACCAAGTGTTGCACTTCCTTTCTACAGCTTCGTGCAGGAGGTAGTCACGTCATCTAGGACGACAACTACCGTGTTTTTAGGGCTCCACACATACCTTCTTGATTTGACGAACTCTTAGGCATAGTATCTCAGCTCGACTACTCCACTGAATGACCCTTTCTTAATTGCGTAGAAAACGTCTGAGAGTGAAACAAAAAAAACAATATTTTTCCGCCATTCTTGAAGTTTAAGGGATATTATCATCAATGTGGCTTAAATTAGATGTAGTGTTCCTGAAGAAATTTGTGAAATCTCTTCTTCGTCGAACTGAAACCATTATTAAGGATGGAAACAGAGTTTCCTACATATTTGCGAGATTTTTGTCCAGTGTTATCATGATGGTTATTATTAAAAGTGATTTGAATACCTTAATGCTAAATTTATTTGTGCTGATTTCTATGATGGGCATTTTTATTATTTTCTTATAGTGCAGCGTTTCCCTATTTATAGTGTAACATTCAAACAGCAGGAATTAATAATTGTTACTCAAATGTCCTCTAAGTCACCGCAGAAAATTTACTGATTAATTTTATACGTAATTTCCGTTCATAAACTTTATGACTCCACAGAACAAAATGCAAAGTACATCAGTATAAAAAAGGAAAATGTGAGCCCAAGGCAGTGTTAGATGTGATAACTGCGAATGCCTGACGTCAGTGGCACCTGTCTGCTGGAGGTCTTTCAGTATTTAACAGCAATTTTTAATTTTTGTGATTATCTTAACCGCACCTTGTGAAATTATCATACATTGTGCAGCTGTTATCAGTTTGTGCTGAAACTATTTCTTATGAACTTTTGTAGGCGAATGTGAATGGTTTCTAAAAATGGAAGATTTTAGAAGGACCGTTCCTTTATATCAACAGTTTTCGCAGGGGACGCTGTGCGTAAATATATCGCTTCACTTGATATTGGCCGCTGGTGTCCTTGTCCTAGTTCGCTATCTAGAATCATGTGGGGCGTTTGTTAGGGCTGAATGGCCGCTTATTGCCTTTAATTTTGCACGGCTGCTGGCTGCTGCTCCAATTACTGCTCGTGCGCTGACCTACAGCACGAAAATTTAATCCGAGTCACAGAAGTATTGGAAACCAGCGAGTCCCAGGCTATAATCCACGCATGATCTACTGATCTGATACCTACATACACGCGGACTGGTCTTTAAATGTGTAGTGTACGTATATGGCGCATTCAGAGCGCTCAATAATAGTTTTTCATTTTATGTTAACGGTTTTTACTTTAGAATCGCGTGTAAGCAAGTGAATGAAGGCAATATTCGTATTTCTTTCTAGACGCGTTACTCCTTTGTTTATGAACGCGTCACCAGAGCGTCTGTGTGCTGTATTGTTCTTCATATTCTTTTGCTGTTGAAGCTGTTGCTCTGCTTATATAGCACTAAAATCAGTTTTCAGGCCAGGACACAAACTTCACGCACGGTCTTCAGCCAGGGCAGACCAGCAACATTAAAAATACTTTTTCTGTTTGTTTAAGGAATTTTAAATGAAAACCGGAAAAGTGCGAGTAAGAGTGGCGCTCTGAATGTTCCGTAGTAGCTTAATAATGTATATAGATAGGAGTAATATTTCTTGTGGCTCAGTTTCCTAATGCGAGTGTTTCTCTTGGACGCTACTACGTCGACTTGCGGGTCCCAAACCTACCCAGTTATCCAACAGGGGGAGGGGACCTACAGTTTAACGTGAGATCCGAACAGCATGTTGCTCCTGCCAACTCCTCACATCGTTGAGAGTCGAAGATTTTGTTGAAACGAAGAGTGAAAAATCCGTAGTCCAAGACAAATACCGTTACACCACTAAGACAGACAGGTATACAGATAATTTATCTATAAGATTTGATGAGTGGCTTGTGGGTATCAGTATATTTGCCATATATCGCCATATCTATAGATTGGATTGACTTAGATATTATTTTTTTACACAGCAGAGGGCCAGTACTTCTTAGTATTTTACATAAATTTCAACTCGATACCTCTACCCGTTTTTGAGAAAAAAGGGCTCTTAACTATCGGACAGATAACATGACAACAAATGACAAAAAATTATTTTTATGTGATACAATTGCAAATCAACAATTTTCGTATTTTTTCCCTTACTTGTACCCTAAAAATTTTTTTCTTGCTAAAATTTACGCTTTTAGGTCAATGGGAAATACCTTATAGGTCTTGATGAGTTAGTTCGTATCGTGACATAAATGGCTATATCTTTTGATTGCATTGACTTCGAAGGTTAAATCTCTTACGTCGCCAAAGTACCCTCACGTGTTGCAGAGTAAAAAAAAAGGTCTTAAACAGACGACAAACAGACAGAAGGGCAAAAAATGGAAAAACATATTTTGTATGTGATACAATCAAAAATTGGCAATTTTCCGTTTGTTCGCTGATATTATTGGTAATGTCGAGAAGCGAACACCCTACTTTACCTTACTCACGTACAGAATGCTGCAAATGATAGTGAATATATCGACACCATGTCGTTTCCAAGTTTTGTTTCATGTTTAATGTGCTTCACTTAAGTTAATACTTAACTTCCCAGCTTCAATATATATTTTTCTCTGAAGGAATTATTGAGTGAATTGTTATAACAAAAACGATGAGTCAGCCTAAATCAAAAGTATTCTAACCACATCTCAAATCCTTTCCTCCACGCTTGAGTCTCTTCCAGCCAAAGGAAGATTTCAAATTGCACCATTTCTTTCCTCAAAGCAGTCTTTGAAGATCAACATATTATTTCGAATTGATTCCCTTCAGTCATTGATTTCTTATGAGAACTTCGTTGGCACCATTTACAACTTGAATCATGAGTTTGGCTTCGTGTGCTACTCCGTTTGTAAAACGTAAAATACCAGAAAGACGAATAATATAGAAACAAACGGCTTAAAGTGGAAATCAATAGGTAATCTTTGATCTTCTTTTCGGGAACTAGTAAACAAAGCAAGTGAACTGAGAATTTACAATGTTATAAAACGCAAGCAAGGTGAAACTTTTGTAGTAGAAAGAACTGAGAGCACGTAAAAGAATTAACAGTATAGTACAGTTTCTGTTGCTGTAACCACTGGGTATAGTTAGTTACAAAAACGGGAAAAAGGCTCTGTAAATACGTAAACTGATCTTCTATACACTATGTTGACCACTATTCAACAGCTTATAGTTTAACTTGTATTACGTAAGTTACTGAAAAATAATTTTTAAAGCACCAAATATTTACGAAGTGTTCAAGCAATTCCTGATCATTAGGTGGAGTTTTTGCTAGATCTAATTGTGATACTCCTGACAGTGTTGACACTCTTGGAATATGAGGTAGAGACCTATAGTACATTCCTTGTGCTATTCATCGCTGGTCTTTCAGAAGATGCGTTATCTGATGTGTATGCGTGGTGCATAGTATTCATGGCACCTACTGGCACAACATAAGAGGGAGTCCGTGGTAGATGTTCCCTATAAATTTATTCTGTTACCGCAGGAATGATTACCTCATTGTCTCGTCTATAGAGAAAGAATTCATTACGATGCTCACGTGCGCACCGCAGTTTTCACCGACAAGGTCATTAGACCAACAACAGCGGACATACATGTTACTTGTTGTGGTTCAAAAATGGTTCAAATGGCTCTGAGTACTATGAGACTTAACTCCTGAGGTCATCACTCCCCTAGAACTTAGAACAACTTAAACCTAACTAACCTAAGGACATCACACACATCCATGCCCGAGGCAGGATTCGAACCCGCGACCGTAGCGGTAGCGCGGCCTACACAGGATTCCTGAATGGTGCAGGCTCTGGTAGTTGACTAAGAACGTAAATTATTTGTAACGCATTGCCTGTACTTAGGAAAAGAAATACGCTACTGCACAAGTACACTAGTGATGACAAACTGCTGCAAACAGAATCCATCGTAAAATTTCCAGGAGTAGCTATCCAGACAGAAGTTTAGTGGAATCACACCATAAGACCCTAGTAGCAAAAGCACACGCCAGACTGAGATTCATAGGAAAAATCTGCAGGACATTTATTTATTCTACGAAAGAAATTGTTTAAAAAGCGCTTGACCGACCGATTCTTGATTATTGTTCTTCAATCTGGGACTCTTACTAGCTAGGACTGACAGAAGAGAGAGAGAAGATCCAACGAAGAGCGGTACGTTTCGTCACGGGATCATCTGGTCGGCACTAGAGTGTTACGGAGATGCTCAACAAACTCCATTGGAGACGTTACAAGAGAGGCGTTGTGCGTCACTGAGAGGTGTACTATTGAAATTTCCAGAGAGGACTTTCCGCGGGAATCGGACAACATGTAACTTAAAGTTTTTGTATGTCCATCTTTCTGATTGAAGGTTTGAGGGACTTCTGCCGCTCACTTATGTAATAGAATGGAACGCCACGCTGGCCGCGGTGGCCGAGCGGTTCTAGGCGCTTCAGTTCGGAACCTCGCGACTGCTACGGTCGCAGGTTCGAATCCTGCCTCGGGTATGCATGCGTGTGATGCCCTTAAGTTAGTGAGGTTTAAGTAGTTCTATGTTGTAGGCATTTGAAACATTTGGAACGCCTGCTGCCGTCCTTGCTGTGTTACTTATTATATAGCTGCCAGTTTCGATGATTCAGTACGCCACCTTCAGGCCTTAACTGACACTCAGGGGGTGAACTCCAATAGTATACGCGATGCCATCAGTGGATAATATCAATGAAGTGGTTTTCGTACATTTTAACAGCGATGTTGTGTCTGCAACTATCAACTACCGACTACCAACTGACTACGCAGTTGGTAGTTGATGGTTCCAAACGCATCATCGCTGTTACAGTCTACGGAAATCAATTCATAGATGTTGGCCACTGACGGCATCGTGTATCAGATGGGAGTTCACTCGCTCAGCTTCTGTTTAAGGCCTGCAGGTGCTGTACTGAATCATCGAAACTGGCAGCTACACAATAAATAAGGTCGAAAAGATGGCTGGAGGTGTTCCAGATCATTACACATATCACTTCCTCCAACATACACCTCGCGAGATGACCAGGTTGAGAAAATTGTAGGAAATAGAGCTAATGCAGAAGCTTACCGACAGTAATTCTTCCCATGTGGAATATGCCACTGGAACAGCCAACGAGAGATCTGTTTGTGGTACCGGAGGTAACCTTCTCCGCACACCGCCTTGTGGCTCGAGGAGTACTGATACAGATGTAGGCGTAGATACCCAGGAAGACGTCGACTGCAGTCTCGGGAAATGCAGCCGTTGCAGCGGCTGGGATAGCATTAGTGCCGCCAAAGCGTTGTCCTCTGAGGGTGGTCTGTCCTTGTGGACCACAGCCTTGGTGTCCGAAAAGAAAACTACCATTGTTTTGACTTTTGACGCATTCTTGCCTTACATGGAGGACAACGTTTTATGCCATTCGGTGTTTTGTAGCTTTACTCTCCAGACGTATCCAGATGTCCATGTTTCGTCCGCGTTAACTACTTTGTCTAAAAAGTCCGGCTCAGTTTCATCGCCTCCCACAAATGCGTATGCGATTTTTCCCGAGTGGTCTTATGCTCATCCACCAACGCTTTCGGGGCCAGCTTGGCGTTCCGTATTCGTATGCTGAGACGGTCATGACAGTGGTGCATACTGGCTATTTGAACGTTCTTCGTCTATGCAATGACCCTGACACTCTACGGCAGTGAGATGACCTCTCGTGCACACGGGTCACACTTTTTCCAATGCTATTCCTTGATGGGCATTCATAGCGGGGATTGTCGGTCAACTCTCCCCGGCCCTTCTCGAACACCTTCAGAACCATAGGTCGATTGATTCTTAATATTGCTCGTTAGACAGGAACGATTCACCAGGTTGGCTTAACAAAGGGAATGCAGAAGACGGAATGAGAGCAGAGCGTCACGTCACGACTTTGTGTAGCAAGGGCAGTAGTATCACACAGATGATCCTGAAACTACAGAGGCAGATATTACAAAAAATCCATTGTACATGACGGAGCGATTTAGCGTTAAAATTTCAAGAATATACCCCCAGGAAGGATCGGGTAACGTATTTTTTCCTTTCACGCACATCTCGCAAATGTAATCGAAGTAGATCATTTATGGAGATAGACGCTGTCTAGCAATCAGTAGGAACAGTTACATCGTTTTCAAAATGGTTCAAATGGCTCTGAGCACTATGGGATTTAACATCTGAGGTCATCAGTCCCCTAGAAGTCAGAACTACTTAAATCGAACTAAACTAAGGACATCACACACATCCGTGCCCGAGGCAGGATTCGAACCTGCGACCCTAGCGGTCGCGCGGTTCCAGACTGTAGCGCCTAGAACCGCTCGGCCACACCGGCCGGCGAAACCCCCTTAATAGTATGTGGTTAAGCCTCCACGGGAGACACCCAGTCGATACTACAAATGGCGAATACTCTCTTGGGATACGTCATGCCACGCCTGCTCGACCTGTTCACGTAGTTCTGTAAGAGTTGTTGCTTAATGAATCACACAAGTCACTTCTCGTCCCCTTATATCCCACGCAAGTTGCTGCACGTCTTATAGAGCGCAATGAGATTCACGTGCAGTGTGAGAACGAGCATCTACATCTACATCTACATCTATACTCCGCGAGCCACCTTACGGTGTGTGGCGGAGGGTACTTATTGTACCACTATCTGATCCCCCCCTCCCTGTTCCATTCACGAATTGTGCGTGGGAAGAACGACTGCTTGTAAGTCTCCGTATTTGCTCTAATTTCTCGGATCTTTTCGTTGTGATCATTACGCGAGATATATGTGGGCGGTAGTAGTATGTTGCCCATCTCTTCCCGGAATGTGCTCTCTCGTAATTTCGATAATAAACCTCTCCGTATTGCGTAACGCCTTTCTTGAAGTGTCCGCCACTGGAGCTTGTTCAGCATCTCCGTAACGCTCTCGCGCTGACTGAATGTCCCCATGACGAATCGCGCTGCTTTTCGCTGGATCATGTCTATCTCTTCTATTAATCCAACCTGGTAAGGGTCCCATACTGATGAGCAATACTCAAGAATCGGACGAACAAGCGTTTTGTAAGCTACTTCTTTCGTCGATGAGTCACATTTTCTTAGAATTCTTCCTATGAATCTCAACCTGGCGCCTGCTTTTCCCACTATTTGTTTTATGTGATCATTCCACTTCAGATCGCTCCGGATAGTAACTCCTAAGTATTTTACGGTCGTTACCGCTTCCAATGATTTACCACCTATGGCATAATCGTACTGGAATGGATTTCTGCCCCTATGTATGCGCATTATATTACATTTATCTACGTTTAGGGAAAGCTGCCAGCTGTCGCACCATGCATTAATCCTCTGCAGGTCTTCCTGGAGTACGTACGAGTCTTCTGATGTTGCTACTTTCTTGTAGACAACCGTGTCATCTGCAAATAGCCTCACGGAGCTACCGATGTTGTCAACTAAGTCATTTATGTATATTGTAAACAATAAAGGTCCTATCACTTATTATCCTTTTGGAACAACACATCACCTACCTGTTGCAAGAACAGCAGAAGAATGAATTTAACAACATTCTTAACGTACTGAGCGCTGATTAGCGTCCCCCCAAGAAACACCAAAGATGAACGAGAGTTTTAGTTTATCGCAGCCCACATCATAATGCCTAGGGTGTGGTCAGTGTGTCTTAGACAGATGTACTCTACGAGACAATGCTCAACAGGTCTACTTCGAAAGTTCAAATGACTTTTGCTTCTGTGCAGGCAGAATCTGCTTTCATCGCTGAAAACCAAGAGATGCTCTGACGCCACCAGTCGAGCCGTGCACGTCGATGCTGCGGCGTGGGTGGAAGACAGGCTAGAGGTGTGCGTAACTGTAGTCCCACCGTTAGTAATCGGTTCGTAACAGTTCGTGTTCACACGTCTGGGCTCAAAAGCCCTCTTATGTGTGCTGTGGTAACTGTACGGTCTGCCATTGCTGTCCTTACAGTACAACTACTCCGGCACTCTGCTGTGAGAATGTCCAAAACCTCGTCTGCGGGTATGAGAATGTTCACGTGACCACTGACACCAGCATCGCTGCACAACTGACGCTGCAGGTCCAATTTGTGTGCTTGTCCTCCAAAAGGACTATCCCGCCACTCTTAACACCACAACCTAGCTCTTTTCAGACTCGCTCAGTTGCCTGTAGGAAGCACGAGTGCTCCTCCAAGCCATGGTGGCCTTCTTTCTTCATACTGTTGCAGCACAATAAAGTTCTGGCTGCGAGTATTCTCTACTAAAGGGTAGGCACAGATGGCGCCTGATAGCTATGCCACTACGCTATCTGTTGGCGGAGGACGTTAAAACCATTATCAGTACATCTACTATCCAGCAGGTGGCATACGTCGTCATCAGGTCAAAATCGACGTCGTCTTTTCACGTGTACTATTTTTTTCCGGAAGTGTAGCTTCCTACTTAATGATGGTCCTTATTGAGAAAAACATCCCGTAGCAAGAATTTCCCATTTGCAACTTAACCAGCAGCACACGAGTAATAATCGTCTCCACTTAATATAATTAAATTACTATGCGCTTTCATACAGAAGTTCTCGCACTTCCACTCTCAGATACGTAAACTAAAGTCCATATACACTGTGGTGGCAGAAGTTATGGAATAACCTTTTGCCCGGCATAGTGCAGCAACGCGATGTAACATGGACTGAACAGGTGACTAAAAAGTCCCCTGCTGCCTCCACAGCTGTCCGTAATTACGAAAGTTTTGCCAGTGCGGGATTTTGTGTACGAATTGACCATTCGATTATCTAATATATAAGAAACTATCAGCCTCTATTTCGGTAATGAAACCAACCTTTACCTAGGTTTCAGCCCAAAAAACTGAGCCTTCTTCAGAAGATGTACCTAAATCTATAATTTGTCTAAGAGGGCATGGTCTAGAAATAAAACTAAAATGCGGTACATTTTTAAAATGTGACTACGCTTATTCAGGCTGTTTTAGTTTTATTTCTAGACCATGCCCTCTTAGACAAATTATAGATTTAGGTACATCTTCTGAAGAAGGCCCAATTACTTGGGCTGAAACCTAGATAAAGGTTAGTTTCATTACCGCAATCAAGACTGATAGTTTCTTATACATCAGATTATCACGATTGCTGACTGGGCTGCAATGTTGAAAGTACAAAAACATTCCATTATTTCCCACAAATTTTCCTTGGGATTCACTTTGGGCGATCTGGGTGTCCAAATCATTCTCTCGATCAGCCCAGAATGTTCTTCAAACCGATTGCGAACGATTGCAGCCCAGTGACATGGCACATTCTCATCCACAAAAATTCCATCTTTGTTTGGGAACATCATGTTAATGAATGGCTGCAAATAGTCTCCAGTAGCCGAACATACGCATTTACAGTCAATGGCCGTTTATTTGGACCAGAGGACCCAAGCCACAGCATTACGGAGCAACCACCAGCTTTCACAATGTTTCGTGACAACTTACGTCCATGGCTTCTTGGGATCTTCGGCGCCCTCTAACCCTACCACCAGATCTTACCGACTGAAATCGGGGCTCATCCGACCAGGCCACGATTTACCAGTGGTCTAGGGTCCAACTCAGAAGACCCGCTGCTTTCGATGTCGTGCTATTGGCAATGACACTCCCGTCGGTCGTCTGTTGCCATAGCCCATTAATGCGAAATATCGCAGTACTTTCCTCACGGATAGATTCGTCGCACGTCCCACATTGATTTCTGTGACTATTTCACCCAATGTTGCTTGTCTGTTAGCACTGACAACTCTACACAAACACCGCCGCTGTTGGTAGTTTCATGTCGGCCATTGCGTTGTCCGTGGTGAGAGATAATGCCTAAAATTTGGTATTCTATGGCATTATCGTGACGCTTTGGGTCTCAAAATATTGAATTCCCTAACGATTTCCCATGCGTCAAGCTCCATTCCATGTACAATGTCTGTTAATTTCCGTCGCGCGGCAATAATAACTTTGGGAACCTTTTTACACGATCACCTGAGTACAAATGACAGTCCCGCCAATGGGCTGCCCTTTCATACCTCTTGTACGTTATACTATCACAAACTGCATATCTCTATCCCATGAATTCTGTCACCTCAGTTTACAATGAAACACAGTCTCAAGCTCTGACAGTCGAAGTCACAGTCGCAAACCTCTATTGAGAATCTATCAATGGACTGCAATCTCCATCACGAAGAAGTCTCCTGTGGTCGTAACCGGACATAGACTCTCACACAAAAAAACCAAAATCACCCTCTCTCACCGATAGTCGTAACGTAACACCCCTTCCAGTTCAGCAGCTTCCAAGAGCAAATCTCCGACCACCACGTTCACCCACATCACTAAACTGTAGCCAGTGAGATCCCAAGTTTCTCCCTACCACATAATGCATTTCTTGCAACATTCGGACAGATCATGTGCATTTGAAATGGAAATGTAAATGTAAATAGAACACGACCACCATTCCTAGACTAATAATTCTACAATTAATTTCGTATGTTACATTGAACATTATTTGATACCGTGTTTACTGACACTAATCATTTTTCTTTTGAACACAGGTGTACGATTTACATAGGCAAGGATACGCCTTTATCACACTATGGGTCAAGTACTGTCGACAAGGTTAATGCGTTAATATGACATACTAATAACAACGTACTGCTTCATTTGTAAATGTGTATATGGAGTATTTCCTGGTATGACACAATTAATATAGGCACATATGATCATGACTTATTTAATAATGTAATTTGCCGTGTTACTCGTGCTAGTGGCTGTTGCGAAATGCCGTTATCCGATGTTATGTCTACCTCGTAAGACAGCTTCGTTATTTACGGTTATAAATATTTGTAGTGTAAAGTGTAATTATACTTCTAGTTACATTTGATGTTTATGTACATGGGACTGCATTTTTTGGATTTGCAAACAACCGTTCATCTTACTGCATCAATATTCTATGTCTCATTTTAAGTTATTAAAGTCTTCGTAGTTCCAAATAACACTTCGCTTCGACCATGTGTAGCTGCTAGCTGCCCTCTCGGCTTTTACCTATAAATGCCTACAACTTTAATACCAGACATTCACTCCTGATAATCCCTCCTTTGTCCGTAGACGCTAATCATGCTTAACTCAACGGAACTCATTACCGTTTGCCCAGCCCCCGTTCAGATATACTCAGTACAACGTACAGTCTTATATAGCATTTCCGTGCTGGACGCATTTCCCGAAAGGGAACCATCTCTGGCGTTCTTCGACAGCTATAGCTAATGGTTATATCCCCCCCCCCCCCCCATCACCCACCCGCCGCTCTGGCCATTTGACAACGCTCGCTATGCACTGTCTGATTCTGTTCGCGGTTCTGGGCATTACCGCAGCAGTGAATCATTACCTGATTTCTCCAGTTTTAACTTATACATACACAGCTCCAAGTAACTCGCACCGGTAGCCTGGGGCTTCTTTTCCAGCCGTGTCACGTTACAACACGGAGTCTGTTTGAGAACTGCTGTATTAACGTCTTCATTTTTCGAAACTCTCTTTTCTCCTTGGATGTTCGTTGAGCTTGCCAGAAAGCTGGAGATCACTTGGTGCAAAGTCGA
Source organism: Schistocerca piceifrons (assembly GCF_021461385.2). Lineage (NCBI taxonomy): Eukaryota > Metazoa > Arthropoda > Insecta > Orthoptera > Acrididae > Schistocerca > Schistocerca piceifrons. Next base: position 1,008,771,705 of record NC_060138.1, read on the forward strand.
TGGAGATCACTTGGTGCAAAGTCTGGACCTTCCAGTCAGCGTCACCCATGTCTGTGCGGCGTTTGGAAAATCATCGACACCATTCCACTACGGCCCGACGTGGCCGACGGCTCAAATGCGCATGCTACCATACAGATTGACGTATTCCGTGATTTCACTAAATTGCTCCAGGCAAGTGGCGGGGTGGTTACTTCGAAGGAGCACGGGAAACTTCCTATCTCTTCTTTGAACCTTCGCAAGATTCTGCTCCGTCTCTAATGACATCGATATAGACGTTAACCCTAATCTTCCCTCTTTCCTCCTTTGCAACACAGTCTTTGAGCCATGTAACGCCGGAACTTCATGCTAAATCTGTTTACAATATAGAAGAAAAGTCCACAAGAATCGTACTGTAGAGCGTACTTCAACTCGAGTACGTATCCGTTCGCTGCACCATTTTTTATCACTCACCGTGATGCACCTATTTATTCGTACCACAGCAGAACTTCCTGTGCAGGATACCCGGAACACGTAACTTAGTTTCTTCTGACAATGCAGATACATGCTGCACCAATGGTCTATGAAATTTAGGCAATGTGCCACTCTTGTTGCCTAAGGGCCTTAGTGTCTGACGACATGTGAAGTCTCTATGTAGCTAGCAATGCTTAATAAAGCAGTGTTTTAAAATAACATTCTGATAGAAATGACTTCATCCTTCAACAATATGCAGAGATAATTGGATATCACACATCATGTGCACTGCTCGCGAATTGAACAATAAAAGGATGAAACCGAAAGGGTGTCTTAGCAGATTTTAGTTGTAATAGATGTAGGCTGTAATAAGTGTGTGCGAAACTTCCACAGTTGAGTAAAGAAAAGTGTGACATCTGAAATTTTCCGAGGTAGGGGGAAGAGCAGCATCGGTCGTAAATTTTTAATCTGTTTAATGCAGAGTGATTTCGGCTACTGTGTAGCTATCTTCAGTGCAGTTATTTCCAAGTCATGATGAGTCATCGTAAATAAAATAGCACATGGTACTGCATTGACATTACTGGTAATAGTTAAACTCATAAGTGCATAACAATTTCAACTGTTATCTGTAATGTCAATGTTGTATAACGTGCGATTCTATTTACGATGGGTCATCATGACTTGGATACAACTGCACTAAAGAATGCTACACAGTAGCTAAAATCGATCGGGAATAAATTGTTTGAAAATTTACGAGCGATACTGATCTTCATTCTAAATTGGATCTCGTTAAATCGGTCGTGGAGCACACTGTTCCCAGTGGAAACAAACCCGATTTGAAATTTTTTCTGCACGAAGCCATAAATCATAATAAATTGACCACTTTCATCAAATGTGCAGTCATGCGAATGGACGTACTGTAACATTTCGTTAATTTTTTTCTGTTGCAGATGAAAATTCATGCAGCCAGCCACCACCAAAACTTCCTCAATTTGTAAATCCAACGAGTGAGTATTGCGCTACAAGAAAATGTTTGTCACTAAACGTGAAACTATCGTGCTTTTCTTCTTTGTGGGTTCTATAAGATATACGAACAGCTATTCTGCGGAATCTAGAATACTGCAAACGAAAAGGAAAAGACAAACAGTACATATATACAAAGTCAAAATCACTACTTAACTTAATGGTGTACACCATTTCTTTTTCGTTTATAAATGTATAGCTATGGTATTCTTTAAATCATTGACAAAGGTCTTCTTAGGCACTTGTGGGTTTTATTGTTGTTCTGAAGAAGGTGTAATTATCTACGCCGAAACCTGAGTTAACATTTAACACAAGATGTTTCTTCGGAATCGAGAAGGGTTTTTAGTTTTTAATGTAATGAATATGAGCCATTCGTAACATTATGGTACAGTTTTGGAGAGTAAAAACACTGGCATTAATTACAATCCAGTTTCCTCTCTGTGAACTTTAAGCGAGTGAAAATTGCATTTATCTTTTGGTGCTGCCACCATTCGAATGTAGAGTGGTTCATGTCATAACTTAATGATACCACCATTGTTTATTTACGGCAAGAGGCATAGGTATCAGTGACAACAGCTGTACTCCTGAAAAAGATATCCGCGAAATACTTTTAACCTACTGAGTGTGAAGTGCAGATGGAGTAGACCAGTCGGTGCGCTGGTTATTAATGAGGCAACATTAGTCGAATAAGAATTTAATCATTACAGTTTACAATCGGATATTCTGTTCTGAGTCAGCGCCAAGACTGGTGGCAGAGCTGCATCGCGGTCTCGGAAGTTGCTGCTGCTGTCATCTCTGGTGCGTGGCGCCCTAGGCGTGCGGCTCGCGGAACTACAGTGTCGCGAGGGTGGTAGACCTCGGGTGCGAACGGCGTAGCCGGTCTGATAGGCGCGACTGAACCGGACGGAAAGTGTCAGTTACCAGAGCACTCTCGCTGACATCGAAGGCATTGTGTTCGGCTAATCTCTTTGCTGTTATCAGGAAGTAGAAATGGGCCATATCGTAATCCTTGCACCAAGGGAGGTTGGAGACGTGGATGAATGCCTACGAGTACCAGTCGTGTGGCACCAGTGGTTTGCACTTTTGCCAAATACTGCAACAGGTGTACAGCACATCAAGCACCATCAGCTGAGCAAGCCGCAGTTGTAATTCTTTTAATCCTCTCATTAGTGCCTGCAAGGTGGGCACCTGATAGAATCAGAGTCTGGTAGGCCAGACAGGTAAGAGCAGGTGGAAGTCGTCTTCATATACAGTAATAGCGCTTTACAGACTCGGCCTCGTAGCTTGTGTACTGTAACGTAACGACTGGACACAGAGGCTCGGATTTATTTCGAGGGTGAGTCAAATGAAAATCTTAAATTTGTAGTAACAAATCGAAATTTCGCGCCGTTAACCTGTAGGTTGGTAAGCGTGCTACAAACAGCGTGCAGAATGGCCTGTAGGTGGCATAACAGTGCAGATGCACATATACCGTCGCAGCATCAGTATAAAGATGGCCGCCCCACTTGCAACTGGTAACAGGGAAGAACAGCGTTCTGTTATTCGATTTTTTCGTAGTGAAGTTGTGAAACCTATTGACATTCATCGACGAATGAAGGTTCAGTACGGTGATGCATGTATGTCACAGCAGCAAGTCTACGAATGGAGTAGGAAGTTAGTAAATGGTGTGACTTCAGTGGAAGATGCTAATCGTCCAGGTCAGGCGCAACGAGTTGTGAGTCCACAGAACATTGCAGCAGTTGAAGCCATAGTGACACTGATGACATTGCAACATATTTACAGGTTAGTCAAGGGTCAGCACACCACGTTGTGCATGATGTGCTCCGGCTTCACAAAGTGTCTGCAAGATGGGTGCCACGGCAGCTGACTCCTGAAATGAGAGAACGACGTGTTGATGCTTTTGAAGAACTTCTTCGGCGCTTTGAACGAGAAGGTGATGGCTTCGTTGCAAGAATCGTTGCTGGGGACGAAACCTGGGTTCACTTCCACCAACCGGAAACGAAGAGCGCCAGCAACCCAGACCTTGCCCAAAGTGATTTCCATATCTTTGGACCATTCAGAGACGCAATGGGAGGAAAGAAGGTCCGTCCTGATGAAGAGGTACGCCACGCGGTGCATGAGTCGTTGCGCGGACTACCAAAAGAATTTTTTTTCTGAAGGAACTTATGAACTTTGTAAGCTCTGGAGGACTTGCGTTGATTGTGGGGAGATTATGTTTAAATGTGATACATATTTGTACCACTTCTGCACAATAAATAATATTTAAAAAAAAATTTTCTGATTTTCATGTGACTCACCCTCATACTATGGGTTTGAGGCAGTGGCGTGATGTCGGGTCAGTAATGAATGAATGTTGGCTACTTTTCTGGGCTCTGCAGCGGACTTCACCTCTCCCTATTTCGCATGAATGACTTTCAGGGCTCCAGGTTGTCACTTTCCCGCTGTATCAGCAGTGTGGCAGACTTTCTTATGAATCTTCTACCCCTTAAAAAAAAAAAAAAATGAGCTGTTACAATGACGTGATTGCTTCTACAGACTTAAGTCATCTTTCTGAGATTACACTTCAAGCTTCTAGCTTGCACGAGTTGAGGGAATCTCTTATGCGTTTTTCCGTGCAGTTGTCTGCAGTTTTGATGGTGACACGGGGCGTTGGCCTGCATTGTCCGGGCTGGAAGGGAGTTGAGAGAAAATTATACGTTTGTATTTATTACATTTCTGCTGTGTAGCACTACTGTTAACTCTGCCTCCACAGCTGAGTAGTCAGCGAATATGGCTGCCGTGTGGAGGACCCGGGTGCGGTACCCGACGACTCTTTCGTTGGTGGGAGGATTGGTATGGGGTGCACTCAGTCTTGTGATGACAGCTGAAGAGCTACTTGATCGAGTAGTAGCTTCTCCACGGTGTGGAAAGCCTGCAAAAGGGCCGGGAGAGCTGTGTGCTGACCACATGCCCCTCTGTAATGCATCCACATGACGATGCAAGGCGGAGGATGACACGGCAGCTGGTAGGCATCCCTTGGGCTTTCATGGCCTAGCGAGGAGCTCTGCTTAACGCTAATACTGATGATAATGTAACATCAAAAAGCTTACCAGTGATCACTGACCGTGTGTAAAGTTACTTACGAATTCAAGATGGTATAGAGAAAGTGGAGCTGGTAAGTGGGTGGGAGTGTAGACGATGAAGGCAAAAAAATGTAGTCGAAGTTCCATATTGTTGTACACAGTCGTACTACTGGATACTTGCAGGGAACAGACGACAGACAGCAGGTGTTGTACCCTGCACCCTTGCGCACCTGCAGCGATGTACCACTGTAGGTGCTTCTCTAAGAGGTTGTCTACGAGCGAGAGATCGTGGATACCAATGAATTACAAGTGAGTTAGGAGGATGCGACAGCATCCTGGCTCGGGTAGCTGGAGCGAGGCAGGAAGAGGGCCAACCAAGTCTGGATGACAAACATTCGACCGATAGTTTGAGCGCTGTGTGTGGCAGCATCGGATTCAGCTCGGATCATATGGCAGTAGCGTGACCCAATCCTCTCCCCCTTACCCCGATGGCGGCGAAGTGAAGGCGCCTTAACGGTTAGGCCGTCAGGCTGCGTCTTTGGATCGCAGAGTTGGTGCACCACTTGTAGCTGCGTCAGAAAAGTTTCAGCGAATTCGCTGCAAAGTCTGATACTCGTCGATCGTCAATGCGTATAGTCTAGTCGTGCCCATGACCAGTTCGGCTGATTCTGAGGTATACAAGGAGCGGCGCTTAAATCTGGACAAATTTCTATATGAATTTCCCGGCATATCTAGATCCGCCGGAGGTCTCGATGGTAATTTTGGAAGCCATAAGCATCTAGGTAAAAATCAGAGCCTCAAAATGGCCGAGACGTTATGGACAAGTGCGGAGTACTGAAATTCCTCCATTCAGCTGTTTACGATTTGTGGCCAAGTATAATGCTTCGGAGAAGTCTGGGGAATTTTCCACTAACCCAGTGAGAAAGCTTCAAAACTGCGGAAGTCATTGAAGAGGCTCAGGCGCTGATTTAGAAAGACCCGGGGCAATCGCTGAGGAAATTGGCGGCAGTATTGAATTATAGCAAGCGAAAATTCGTCGGATACCAGAAGAAGACCTCATGTGAGGCAGTTAGTGCAAAACTGGCTCCCGGGTAACGTTTAATGTTTTGGTCAGAGGTTTTCTGGTCCCCGAATAGCCCGGATTTGAACCCTCTCGAGCAGGCCGTTGTGGCCGAGCTGTTCTAGGCGCTTCAGTCGGGAACCGCGCGGCCGCTACGGTCGCAGGTTCGAATCCTGCCTTGGGCATGAATGTGTGTGTTGTCCTTAAGTTAGTTAGGTTTAAATAGTTCTAAGTTCTAGGGGACTGGTGACCTAAGATGTTACGTCCCATAGTGCTCAGAGCCATTTGAACCATTTTTTTGAACCCCCTCGACTGCTATGTTTGGAGCGTAGTCAAAAGAGTTACCAATAAGTGGATGCACCCTAACCACCGCTATCGAAGCAACATTCGCGAATATGAACAACGCTGTTTTAAAGAGTGCGTACAATCGCTTCACGACAAGATTGGAGCCAATCATTTTATATGTAAAACGATTTCCATTTTCATTTATATTTTGTTTTAATAAATTTGCTTTAAAAGATTTCATTTGTCCGAAGCTAAGCACCCCACCCTGTGTACAGGTTGTTCATAATTTAAGTTTTAGTTGCAAGTCGCTGTAGAAAGGGAACCCCTGTTCAGAATGATGTCAAATACGAGCAGCGTATTATTGACAAGGGAGGTGTACTTGAGGGCAATATTATGGAAATGGAAGAGGACGTAGATGAAGATGAGACGGAAGACATGATATGCATCAAGAATTAGACAAAGCACTGAAAGATTTAAGTCGAATTGACGTTCCAGGGGTAGACAACATGCCGTTAGACCTACTGATAGCCTCGGAAGAGCCAGCCATGACAAAATTCTTGCACCTGGTGAGCAGGATGTATGAGACAGTCTAAATACCCTCAGACTTCTACAAAAATATAATAATTTCAATTCCAAAGAAAGCAGGTGCTGACAGATGTGAAAATTACCGACCAATCTGCGTAACAAGTGACAGCTGCAAAATAATACAACGAATCCTTTACAGACGAATGGAAAAACTGGTAGAAGCCGACCTCGGGGAATATCATTTTGGATTCAGAAGAAACGTAGGAACACGTGAGGCAATACCGCCTTACGACTTCTCATACAAGATAGGTTAAGGAAAGGCAAACCTACGTTTATACCATTCGTAGACTTAGAGAACGATTTTTACAATGTTGACTGGAATACTCTCTTTCAAATTCTAAAGGTGACAGGAGTAAAATACAGGGAGCGAAAGGCTATTTTGACTGCGTGGCCCCTCCTGTCGGAGGTTCGAGTCCTCCCTCGGGCATGGGAGTGTGTGTTGTTCTTAGCGCAAGTTAATTTAAGTAGATGTAAGTCTAGGGAACGACGACCTCAGCAGTTTCGTCCCTTAAAAATTCACACACATTTGAACATTTTTGAAAGGCTTTTTACAATTGGTACAGAAGCCAGATGGTAGTTATAAGAGTCAAGGTACAAAAGGGAAGCAGTGGTTGAGAAAGGAATGAGGCAAAATAGTAGCCTATCGCCGATGTTACTCAATCTGTATATTGAGCAAGCAGTAAGAGAAACAAAAGAAAAATCTGAAGCAGGATTAAAGTCTAGGGAGAAGAAATAAAAACTTTGAGGTTATCTGATGTCATTGTAATTCTGTCAGAGATAGTAAAGAATTTGGAAGAGCAGTTGAACGTTATGCACAGTAAGTTTAGGAGATGATATAAGATGAAGATCAACAAAAGCAAAACGAAGATGTATTCAAATTAAATAAGATGATGCTGAGGGCATTAGATCAGGAAACGAAAGAATTAAAGTAGTAGATGAGTTTTGCTATTTGGGAATCAAAATAACTGATGATGGTCGATGTAGGAAGGATATAAAATGTAGACTGGCAATGGCAAGAAAAGCGTTTCTGAAGAAGAGAAATTTGTTACCATCAGTATAGAGTGTCAGGAAGTTCTTTCTGACAGTATTTGTATGGAGGGATGGAAGGTAGCAATGTATGGAAATGAAACATGGACGATGAACAGTTTAGACAAGAAGAGAATAGAAGCTTTTGAAATGTGGTGATTCATAAGAATGTGCAAGATTAGATGGATAGATCACGTGACTAATGAGGGGCTATTGAATAGAATTGAGAAAAAGAGATATTTCTGGCACAACCTGAGTAGAAGAAGGGATCGGTTGGTAGGACACATTCTGAGGCGTCAAGGGATCATGAATTTAGTACTGGAGAGAAACGTGCGGGGGTAAAAATCGCGGACGGAGGATAAGGGCGTAGGTTGCAGTAGTTACTCTGAGATGAAGAGGCTTGCTCAGGATAGAGTAGCATGGACAGCTGCATCAAAGCAGTCTTTGGGCTAAAGACCACAACAACGACAACAACATTATTGACACAGTGTGAAACGTCATGGGTCCAAGAAAAGTAAGGAGAAGTTTACCAATAGATGACGCTGTAAGCATCTTAACGCAAATGAGGTAAGCTACAATCGACTGATGAATCCCAATACGAGGTATATGATTTAAGCGGCACCTTCCATCATATGTAGTGTCATTTGTGCTTGACAGCACAATTTCGGAAATGAACATTTGTGGCACTACTGTTAGCTAGGTAAGCCCAACCACCATGGGAAGGTCGTACCACATCGGATGAAAAACCACTATTTTTAATTGTCCTGAGGCCAAAAGCACATAAAAAGCAAAGTAGCATAGTTATTTAATTGTCCTGGAGTAAAAAACTGCACAAAGAGCAAAATGACATCAATTTCAAATTGTCCTGAGGCTGGTGCAACGCACGTTCGATTGGTGTCCGTCGTTTTCTGCCACAAGTTGAAACCGAGAAACAGTATGTTCCACAACAGATAGGTGTGTCTCAGGGGCTGCTTTCAGAATGTCTTGCTCAATTACGCGTAACAGGACCCACAAGACTCAACTTCTCATGAAACGATAAACTATGCCGTCAACGAACACCACACAGCCACCTTTGCGGAACGAGGCGGTACGGCTTGGTGTGAACAAGGATTTTCCACTGCCCAAATCTTCAGTTCTGCGTACTGGCATTTCGGTGTCCTTCCTCACCTATATCTACCCTATGTTCGCTCTCTCACTTTTGTGAAGCACAAACACAGTCTTTACATCCTGTTTTGCACTGCTTTATTTCAGTTGTTCGAGGCTGAGTCGACTCTTTATTCGTGCTGAGACAACTAGATAGGAAATGCAAGTTAAATTAGCGTAACGGTGGTTTCTGGACTACTCTTCATTTGAGATGCCAGTAAACAATACCAATTATCAGCAATATTACACAAGCGGCTGATTCGGTAGCACCTAGAGTGAAATAGGTTGGTACGATATTTTTCACATGGGTGAGCTTGTGCTGCATCGTATGTGTCTATTTTGTGCGGTTTTCATCCAGGAAGATTCGTAAACCATCTTAGGCTATAATATGACTTAAACGGCGAACTTTCTGTAATAGAAAATAACCCTTTTCTTAGTTGCCAGCTGGACCACACGAGACCAATCAAAGTACTATGATAAACAAACTATGTGCTGTTAGTTGTCCGTGGAAAATGCATTGGAGTTATTCAGGTACACTGTGCACTGTTTCAGCTTTAGACTCCATAGTACTCCGTCTAATAGGCGATGGACTGATAATGATCAGATGCAACTGTAAAAGCTACCTTGCTCTGTCCTCCAGTGCTACCACTAACTGGTGATACCCACTTTGCAAACCAATGGTTGTAAAATGATGCCATTATCCCAGATTTTCCAGGGTCTCTGTGATGTTAGGCACTGGGTAAGCATCTCTGACTGTTGATTTAACTATCTACAATCACAACAAAACCTATAAACTTTGAAGCCCTCCGAGGGCATTTCTTGATCTATAGTTACTGGTGCTCCCCGTGTACTATTACATTCTTGTTTAATTGCATCACGAACCTAATGATTAATAAATTCCTCCATTACTAGTTACAGATGACGTTTAAGTCGGTATGTTTTCCTGTATACAGCTCACTAATACCCAGTGGGAGTACTTTGCTGCAATAGTGACGTAGCTGGCAGTTGCCTTGGAGGATTAAGCAACTTCACTTGTCTTTAATAATCTCTCCATGTACACTCTGCCACGTCCTTCCAAAAGCGACAGCTTCCTCCTTAGTGTGGTTCGCTCATGAATCCCAGTAACATTTGTTTGGTAGATAAAAAACCTTTTTTGCTGCACTTTATTTTATTTCTCCCAGAAGCGTTTCACCTTCTCTTCACAAAACAAATATTTCCATGCGTGCTGCGGAGAATGGGCAAGCAAACAAACTCGTTGAGAATCCCAGTGTTGTATATTCTACACTGGAACCTCTGTTCAGTTCTAGGCGCTTCAGTCCGGAACCACGCTGCTGTTCCGGTCGCGGTTTCGAATCCTGCCTCGGGCATGGATGTGTGTGATGTCCTTAGGTTAGTTAGGTTTAAGTAGTTCCAAGTCTAGGTGACTGATGACCCCAGATTTTAAGTCCCAAAGTGCTTAGAGCCATTTGAACCATTTTTGAAACCTCTGTTCAGCTCATCTTCCTCCAAAAATTCTGAGTTAGCTGTCTGCACACTAGGTGGTACCTTGACTTCTTCTGAACTGAAACTGTCCTTGCTTCTATCTGCTTCCCGTACATAAGACAAACTACGTCATATAAAACAATGTACCTGATCCAGTTCTTCACCATTTGCCAAAGGCTCAAACACACAGAAAACAATTAACCTACAGATCAGCACCTGCGTCCACCCACACCAGCTTCCCCGTACTTTTCGGTATTATATCCTGTGTGTTGGCCTGGACCAATTGAATACGCAGTTCGGATGACTGTTCCTTGCCTAGAGTGTGCCACGTGGCAGTTTCCTTTTCCCCGTAAAACTGAGCTGGAACAATACACCATCCCGTTCTACTACGGGGCCCATCTAGATCGTTTTTTATGTATTGTTTAATCAGGAAATTCAGCAGACGTATGTCGGGTAGTAACCGCAAAACCTAGTGGGCGATTCCGCACAGGCTCGAAAGTCTTTCTCTCCCAACTCACAAACCAATCGTAGCAGAACCGACTAAGTAGACACTACACTCCATATACACTACTTACCATACATTACTTACCCTACAATGAAGTGGATACGTACGACCCCATATCCAGTAAAAACTTACACAAACTTCTTATTACATAGTTGGATAAATAAGCGTCCGCCACATAACGAATAGAGGTGTCCCGTTCTCACATTTATTGGGAACGTTACGCAGTGATAACATCGCACCGTTTCCCTTTTAACATAGGGGTACGAGCGTTACCCTGAGTCCACGCTCCTTGCTTATGAGGAAACCTGCGTGGATATTCCCGACTAGAGCGTCCAAACTGCTTACAACTCTGATACTGTGGTTTCATATAATACCGCTGAATGTCACATCTATAACATAAAACCCCCACAATGAAGAATAATTTTGTTTCTCTTTGCTTGGTTGCCCTGTCTGGCTCAGCAAAATCTGCCGCAGCTGCCACTACTTTGTTCAAGTTTCTTGGTATCTCCATGTGAACCTTAAGCGACATATTCACTGGTAGGTACCACAAAAGTACATAAAGTATCCTTTGCTCTGCATTTTGCAAGAAGTCTTTATTGGCGCTGTCGCCATCAGTCAATGCTTACGTATCGATACTGATTTTCTTGAAAACTAATTTCTTTTGTTTTTGAACTACCTCATTAACCTTTTCACTACAACATTAAAACGTATTTCTCTTTCTCTGACGTTCTACTAATCTTGTCTGTAAGTACTGCAGGGACTGAGCATCCTGTAACTATCCCTACCGTACGACATTATGCCACAGCATCCACTGATAACCCAACCGAGCCATACTTAACAACTTTTCGTCATTTCAGTTCTCTATCTGTGGCGGTATCCAAATTATTCCCCAGATCTACCGGGAAATGAGGCTACCAAAGAGGCACTAACATCAAGGACATGTAGGGAAACGCTAGGAAATGACTACTCCCTTCTTTCCTCGCTTAACTTCTCTAATCGTCCATGCAATTCCACATCGTTATCTCATACCTTAGCTAGCTGATTCAGCAAATAAATAATCGCTACGTGCGCTGACACATTAACATTGGATTTAGGTGACGTGGAATTAGGGCAGCTTGATAGCGTAGTTCAAAAACAAGGGAAATTTTATGTTCAAATGGTTCAAATGGCTCTGAGCACTATGGGACTTAACTTCTAAGGTCATCAGTCCCCTAGAACTTAGAAGTTCTTAAACCTAACTAATCTAAGGACATCTCACACATCCATGCCCAAAGCAGGATTAGAACCTGCGACCGTAGCGGTCGCACGGCTCCAGACTGTAGCGCCTAGAACCGCACGACCACCCCGGCCGGCGGGAAATTTTAAGTAACATTGTAAATTTTATCAGGTTAATCAGTGTTAATAAGCATGAACTGACTAATAACTGAGTAAAATCGCTACTAGCTATTGGTTACCTGCCTGCAACTAACTACCCCGAATCACCAGGACACCAAACTTCAACGTATTATTCAACTACCCACTCTTATTTAGCATGAAAAGACTGATTTAATAACACGAAACACTACTGTAAACATAAGATCGCTTGAGGCCAGAGTACCCTAGAATAGGACTTGCATAACATCAAATATCTTCTTGAAAGAGCAGGAATAATGAATACAAAACAAATCAACGTGACCCTACAAGGGAAATCGAACTACCGACGTAAGGCCTTACGATACACGATATTCGACCTTTAATAGTTATGACAACAGCTGTTTATGTGTGACAGACGACTGAGTAAAATCGCTACCAGCTGCTGCTTCCCACCGGCCGGGGTGGCCGAGCGGTTCTAGGCGCTACAGTCTTGAACCACGCGACCGCTACGCTCGCAGGTTCGAATCCTGCCTTGGGCATTGATGTGTGTGATGTCCTTAGATTAGTTAGGTTTACGTAGTTCTAAGTTCTAGGGCACTGATGACTTTAGAAGTTAAGTCCCATAGTGCTCAGAGCTATTTGAACCATTTTTTGCTGCTGGCCTGCCTGCTACTAGCTACCCGAAATCACCAAGACACCAACTAGCAATGTATTACTACACTACCAACGTTTATATCTAAGTGATCATTACGCTAGTTACATGTGTAAGGAATTGATTCATATAAGAAAATATAGCAGTGCACAAGAAACATGAATCAACCATAGATTCAATAACAAGATCGGTACTGAATCAATATAAAAACCACAGAGTATGGAGTGAATCCACGGCTGTACCAAGGTTTTAAATTGCTTCTAACTTTTGCTCAATCACACCCACTGCCCATACTGATATGAACCGGCTTGCTTTCTGGCACAGTATTCACCTCTGCACACCCTTCGTCCAATACAAAATATTTAGTTAGCACGCCCTCATGTGCAATAACGGCAACAAGCCGTAACTGAACGTTCACAACTTCCGGCCGAAGTGAACTACAATCGACTTTCACTTAATGCAGCTTTGGATGTAACACTCTCTACTTGAGCGCCCGTGATCGCGCGCGCACACACACATACACACACACACACACACACACACACACACACACACACACAATAGGACCAGAATACCAACATTAACTTAAAACCACTCCACTGGTATTTTTCTCCTTGCGTTCTGTTAAAGCTGCTCCTCATCTTACTGTAATAGCATGTCTGCATGTTTGCGACTGGAGAAAACTGCGACCACTCCAACAGGCTGGTGGTGTTGATACAATGCATGTTTTGGCTTCCCACAGAAGTGCTCTCCTTGTTGTCTCTCAAGCAACTGCTGTCACTCTCCATCCAAAGGAAATGCGGGAAACCACCTTACGAGCCCATAAAACTTAAAGTCAGCCGCCCTCTGTCAGTCAACCATCTAAACCTCCAACAGCTCTTGTTTTGACACCAAGTGTAGTGGTTTCAGGGAGACTGTAACGATCTATTACTTCTCTCATGTTTGTATGCAGATTGAAGCAATGTATGAATATTTTTAACTAGGACTGGATTCGAACTTGGGTCTCTTGCTCACTACCTCACCCTGGCACAGCAGCTTTGAACAATTACAAGGACTACCATAGCACACCTCCCTCCTCAATCCAAATTCGCGCTCACCAGCATTCAAAAATGGTTCAAATGGCTCTGAGCACTATGGGACTCAACTGCTGTGGTCATAAGTCCCCTAGAACTTAGAACTACTTAAACCTAACTAACCTACGGACAGCACACAACACCCAGCCATCACGAGGCAGAGAAAATCCCTGACCCCGCCGGGAATACTCACCAGCATTGCAGACGCTCTCTTGTTATAATGGAATAGCACCTCTGCATCGAACGGAATGGGGGATCCTACCCGAAACCCACGCGTAGGCGCTTTTAAACAAGTGAAACTACGAGTATATGATTCCAGAGACTTTTTCAAGTCTCAAACGTCTGTGATGCATGTACGTGGTGTCTGTTCCGGCGATGAAGGCCATTGATCCCATCAATGCCAATGCACACAAAGCTTAAACTCTTATGGGAATCGGAAAGATGTCACCTGTAATGAGGCTAAAGAGCAGGAACACTACGTCAATAGCGTAAGGTATATGTTGACAAATTTGGTCTGATTAGAAGTGTGCTAGGGCAGTCCGCACAGTTGTAGTGATCACTGTGTGTGGGTGGCACAGTGGTCAGCGCATTTGCCTCATAAGAAGCAGACCCGAGTTCGAGTCCCAATCTGGCACAAATTTTCAACTTCCCCCAACGATATAGATCAATGCCTGCAGCCAGCTGATGCCTTTAATTCCTTTGTGTCTTGATCTGTGATGCATAGATGTAGACGGAAGTGAGCAATGTAAATTTACACCAAGACCAGTATTTGAGCGAAGGTCTCCTGTGACTAGGCACATGCGTTAGCCACTACACCACCCTGGCACAGCAGCAATACAGTTGGACAGCCTCTGCAATGCTTTTCGATTTTAAGAGGAATACCATGTGGGCTGAGGCATGAAAGGGCATCTCAATTAAGGAGGGAGGCTTGCTAGGGTAGTCCATGCAGTTGTGCAAAGCTTTTGCGATAGGGTTAGCGCATCTGTCTAGCGCGCAGGAGATCAAGGTTCGAATCCTCGTCTTGTTAACAGATTTCCATTTGTTGCTTTCAGTCTGCGTACATACATCATACAGTTTCGATTGATTATTAGTTAGTTGTTGGAGAGTGTTGTAGGTGTAGATGATGAAGAAAACCAGATGTTGTCAAAGTTCTTTATTGTTAACCACATACACACTTAGAGGACAATGCACGCAGTTCCCAGATAACAGGCGACTGTTGCTGAACTCTGCATCCAGGCATGACTGTCTAGACGCATCACTGTGAGCGGCCTTGGCTACCAAAACATTCCAAGCAGCCAGCTGTTGCTGGGTCATGGTGGCGTGACAGCATCCAAGCTCAGGTGACCGGAGATAGAGAAGTCAGTGACCAGTGTAGCGGGAGAGGGCAGTGACTTCTGGATGATGTACCCACCACTAGTGGTTGGGCCACTGCGTCTGGTGGTGTCCTCCAGTGGCACAGGGCTGGGTGGACCCCAGTTCATACCATGGAACATCAGGCGGCAGTAGTACCTTCAGCTGGCAGTCTCGTAGAAATGGTGCGACAGTAAACGTGACTTGATGGATGAACCGTCAGGCAGTGGTTGTTGATTCAAAGTGTGGCTGCTTGAATAGTAGCTGCACCAGAAGAATGTTGGTAACCCTGCATGAAAGACCGAATCTGAGCAAGCACCTATGCATAGTCCATCCAGACGGGTGACCTACGTGGCCGGCCCCAGGGCTTCGATAATGCAGAAGATAGAGCTGCCACTTACTTGAGTGCCACTGAAACATGCTGAAGGATTGTCATTGCCTGGAGAAATGAATCGCTTTCGACGAAGCTGTCAGTATGGCAAAATGCTGCATCAATTGGCTGCAACCCATATGACACTAGGCTCCTACTTTGGCCCATAGTGTTGCTGTTCAATTTTCTGAAATTATTCGTTATATTCATCTCTACCAAGATCGGCACAGTATCAATTTCATAGCTTAGCTGGCCATATCAAGATCATCAACGACACCATCGTTGTTTCTGCTCTCACTATCGTCCAGAATGGAGCGTATGGGAAAATATTAGCAGGGCGATAAATGTTGATAAAACATACATGGTGTCTAGTGCGAATGATTCAGCATGTAATTAGTACTTCAGCATTAAATGTCAGGGCGACTCACCACTGTACATGATGACTAGTAGACCAACAGTAGATATCAACAGTTACGGTGCATGCAGTCGGTTTGCCAGTCGTAGCGGTCGGAGGTGAGGTGGGGTTGGGATGGGACAAGGGAAGGAGGAAGGGGCAGATGCTCTGGCCTGCAGACGGCAAAGCTCAGTTTAATTAACGGTCAATTACTGCGGCCCCGTTGTCGCGGGAATTGCTCCGAGGAGAGTAATTTGCCGGATGACACATAAATACTACATTTCATTCTAGCAGTCATTCTAGTAAGTGACAAACGGTTAAAGAGTTTTATTACTTCATAACCAATGCCAAGGTTGATTACTTCGCTGTCTTTTTCCCATCAACGGCTGGAAAACTAAATATTTACCAAGAGATACCCTACTACTTTTTCAGTTGTAACAGTTTCCATTTTTAATCTTATATTTTCAGTATCAAACATGGTTCAAATGGCTCTGAGCACTAGAGGACTTAACATCTGAGGTCATCAGTCCCCTAGAACGTAGAACTACTTAAACCTAACTAACCTAATGACATCACACACATCCATGCCCGAAGCAGGATTCGAACCTACGACCGTAGCGGTCGCGCGGTTCCAGACTGAGCGCCTAGAACCTCTCGGCCTCCACAGCCGGCTTTTCAGTATCGACAGTTTACTTAAACTGTGCTGTTAATCATATCAGTGTAACACAGTGAAAGTGCAACAGAAGTATTGTCCAGCTCCGCTTCATGATCGTTACTTCATTAACTGCACCAAGTTCTTTGCTCGCTCTTCAATGCTGTGTCTCGCCATACTGACTGCCATCTCATGACGATAGTGTTACTTTTTAAATCATTAGCCTTTCTATTATCCACAACCTAGTTAGGCGCTCTGATAATTTTTAAAACGAGACTTATGGTACACTCGGCTAACTCATTGAATGCTATTATAAAAGTTGTTCTCATCTCATATTTCTTCAGTTAAATATTCCCGGATTCTGAAACACTCCCTTTGTCTTCCAATGATTCTCCACATATAGCTTTTATCACTGGCCTTTGTGTTAATACTTCACATTCTAGTTTCTCTAAATCCTCTAATTTCCTAAGTGCTTTTGTACGGAAAATCGTATTGATAGTGATTTATTGGTATCCGTTTTTCTGGCATATTATGCCGTTTCGCTGACGCTTGGGCTCAGAAACATGTCTAGCAAGGAAAGAAAGACTAGTATGTTAATTTTGGCTGGATAATCCCAATGATCTGTTCAAACCCAGTCGAAAAGGTTTTTATTTCCTCCACGTATAGTAAACCATTTTCGCATGGTGTACGTGACTGAATTGTAAGTGAAGGGTGTAAGTGCAACGTGGTGTCATGTTGATAACAGAAGGAATAGAGTGAAAAAGGGCAGTGTCGGCACATGGCCTAGTTCACTGGAATGGTACGAAGAGGACCTCCGGTTTCAATGTCGCAATCTGACGACTTCACTAACGACTAGGTGACATGCCCTGATTTCATGAGATTGTATAGTCGGGGATGGGATTGGAACAAAATCTGATGATGAGGAACTCTCATATTCAAAGGTTTTCGTCACCATGATTTGAATGTCTCCCTTTGTGATATCGCATTCTGGGAAACGTATGTCGAGTCATGGATATTGGAAACTGCGAGGACACCAAGTGAACACCAGCGCCATTGAGAAAAAATAAAGCAGTTGTTATAAGAAATACGGAGAATCAGCAGGAAAGTGTATCTATATGAAGATCGTTGTCAGCGTAGCTATATTTTTCTTTCTCTGCAGAATGTCACTGAATGAAAAACATGTTAAGCCCAGTTGACCAAGAGGAGAAGAGTCTCTAAAGGTTTCGAGCAACTTGATGAAATCGTCTGATCACTCAGGAATTACGAAAGACGTTGTCACATGATTGGACTGGCATGGTTCGAATGGACAGAGGCAGGGCAGAATACACTGGATAGCGATTTCTGACTGTAATTGTTTTTATTGAGACACCTAAATGTGAACGTTTCATGTGCCAGTGTTATGAATCTTCTGAGTAGATTGGACGGAGTTGGGAAGTAGGAGGCTTCTCGAGGACTCCTATCAAGTTGGAAAATGAGTGGAAAACGGTTCCGTTAACGAAATGGGGCGATATGTGGAAACACACAAAGCTACCTTATGCCCTCACGAAGACTTAAGTTTCATTTTAAAATATATCGAACTATTAGAGACTGATGGCAAACTCTAAGGTACTTGAAAAGTGGGAATATAGGTTGGTTAATGACGAGATAAACATGTTTATAGTCATCGTCTGTTGACGTATTGTACATGACCGGCAGCAGAATGACGTAGCCAACTTGTATACCGAACTAATTTTACGGAACTTAGGCTGATACCAGGCAGTTGTTAAGAAGTTGTGTCTATTAACATATAATCCGGAACAGCGAGATACCACAGTTCTCTCTAATGAAAGAGAATGTCACCTAACCTAAGCAAACATCTCTGTCCCTTCCTCCATTTCCACACTCTCGATTCTACCAGACTCCTGAGCTCTCTCTTGCCCCTTTCTAGTCGACATCTCACTTAATGAATAACTTTTGGATAGAACAGCACCCCAACCCCACATCTTCATTCCCATTTGCTACCATTGTGGCACATGCTGGGACCGACATACATGGACTCGTTCGGATCAGTGTCCGCATATTTACTTTACTCCCTGCTATTAACCACACCACCGCTACCTGTGTTTTTGTAAATGCCGTAATCAATTGCTGTTGGTTAGTTCATTTTTCAATCACGTACACTTTATTTGGAAACAACAAAAACTAAAAGGTGACAATAAACTAAGAAGTGTTCCACGGCTGAAGGCCTTAATCACAACAAATTCAAAACTATTTCTCGGCTGAAGGCCTCAGTAGTGATAATTTAAAACTGTTTCACGGCTGAAGGCCTGAATAGCAATCTTAAGAATCAGTTAAACTATTTCAACCTGCAATTACAGTTATTACGATATTTTTAAAAGAACACTCATCAAAATGTCACTGCTAGAATACAATTGCCTAATTAAAATTTTAAGACAAGTAACACCCACCGCTGAAAGCCTTAATGACAACAAATTCAACTGTTTCTCGGCTGAAGGCTCCAATAGTAATAATTTAAAAACTGTTTCACGTCTGAAAGCATGAATAACAATCTTATAAGAACCAGTTAACTTCTTCCACTTGCAATTACAGTTATTAATTAAAAAAAATTATCAAATGTTATCTGACCAAACCAAGGAGAGGGAGGGGAAGGGGGGGGGTGCAGACGTTGCTCCAAGGACCGACTTGGGAAAGTCCCTCAAAACTTCGCAAGCTATGAGACAGGCAGCCAAGAGTTGCATTCACTTCACGAGATGGCAACTCAGACTAGTGGCATTTGAAACGCATGACCAATAATCATTTGCGGAATGTACCTTACGTCCGATGAATAATGCAACGATGGAATAAAACACCCAAGCAGGAACCGGCGGTCAGCACTCCAGCTTTTAGAGCATCCGGAAGCAGAAAAGAACCTCTACTACCAGAGTAGGAAAATAAAGAAAACACACCACCCGCCCCACAAATACAGGACGCTGTCGAACTATACACACCTTACCGGACAGCGGCGGCAAGGCGAGGAAAAGTACACTGCTGTAACATACCCCCAGGGCAGGTAACTGGGGCGTTAGCTGCCACTAGGCAAGAAAAATACCACTGGTTAAACTTCACATATAATAACATGTAGAATGCAACAATTAATAGTAATAAGTGGAGGAAGACTAAGTAGGTTCGCCTTCCCCAAACGCTCCTCTCGCTGCTCTTCGTCTCGGCGACACTGCGAGCAGCAACACGCAAGCAAGTGGCGAGATCTCACAGTGGTGGAGGTTTCACTACTTGCATTAAGGTCCACTCAACTTAAACTTCCTGGGTGTGGTTGACAACGAGGTTGTACCCTTCGCAACTCCAGCCCTTCCATCCGGCAATACATGCGTGCCGCCAGTAGTACAGGCGCATTCCCGCGCTGTGCGGACCTGGTTGCTCGTCCGTCCCCAAACTAACTGCCGACTCACACCACGATAACCGCCACCGCTGCTGCCACTAGCGGACAGACAACGCTTGCAAACTGAGTGGCGCCAATGAACACAAGAAGACGACGACGACCATAACTACACCAACTGAACGATGCCAACCTAGCAATAGCACCAACGCGAGCCGTTACACCATCGCTACCTGTGTTTTTGTAAATAAAATACTTACAAAAAGTAATCAACGTTCATTATAATGCAACCTTATTTGTTATTAATTTTCCCTGCAAGAACTATGTACAATACTTTTTAACATCATTCGAATGGGGAGGTTCTCAACGTCATAATACCTACACCACCAAAACGATCATTTTAGACAGTGTTCCTGGGTGCATTAAGTGTTCTCACCTCTCCTGATATGACGGTATGTCCGGCATTGTCAAACATGATCTTTTTGGTGGTCCAGATGTGGGAAGGCACAAAGTTGCATGGACGTACTGAGCTCCAAATCTTTCAACTTTGGGCACTCGCCAGTCGGCATTACTGTGACTCTGTTCTCCTTGCCCATGTGCGTCTTCCCGTTGATACACGAGTTCACTGGGCCGTCACTTCATTTTTGTGGATGACAAAGTGCGACAGTATCTGACAGTGCAGATGAATGAGCTCTTCCATCGAGATCATGTTCGGCGAATGGACAGGCCTGCCCATTCCCCAGATTTCAGTCCCACCGAGTATGTGTGGAATGGGTTGGGGAGATGTATTGCAACTCGTCCACGTGTACCAACGACCATTGAGCAGTTGCTAACCACGCTGTTGGGGGAGTGGAACACTCTACCACAGGAAATTCCTACCAACTTCGTGGTCCTCATGAGATCATGTTGCAGGGCATGCACTGCCGTCCGTGATGATCACACATTCTATTGAGATTACTGTTTCACTTTTCGCTATCTACAGGGTACCATCATGAATCGCTTTGATCTCGGTGTAATTACTGTCTTTGAATAAAAATGTCATTTATGTCCATATCATTCCATATTTCTTTCAGTTACCGTCTGTATGTACTGTACTGTAGCAGTTCCTTCTATATATGGTCAACATCAGTGTACATGATAGTTTTCTTGTAGTGCACGCTGTGCTCCACAGCTCCACATTTCTTACTCTTCAGCCGGCCCTTGTGGCCGAGCGGTTCTAGGCGCTTCAGTCTGGAACCGTGTGACCGCTACGGTCGCAGGTTCGAATCCTGCCTCGGGCATGGCCGTGTGTGATGTCCTTAGGTTCTCACTCCGTCTTCAGGCCACAAGTGGCCCATCGGGACCATCCGACCGCCGTGTCATCCTCAACTGAGGATGCGGATAGGAGGGACGTGTGGTCAGCACACCGCTCTCCCGGTCGTTATGATGGTTTTCTTTGACCGGAGCTGCTACTGTTCAGTCGAGTAGCTCCTCAATTGGCATCACGAGGCTCCGTGTGCCCCGAAAGATGTCCTTAGGTTAGTTAGGTTTAAGTAGTTCTAAGTTCTAGGGGACTGATGACCTCAGATGTTAAGTCCCATAGTGCTCAGAGCCATTTGAACCATTTTGAACCTTACTCTTTAACTAGATATCCAACAGCAGTAACTCATCATTCACTACGAACCGCTGGAGCAGCCAGAGGATGAAACACAGGGCCGGACAGGCAGTGGCAGGTATATAAACACCTCACTCCCCCATATCCACCAAGCCACCAGATGGCCAGGTCATCCTTGCACCTGATGACGAAAACAGATTCGATGTTGCTCCCTTTAGTCTCGCCCTACACACACGTATGATTTTGTTATAAAATGTACGAGTAAAATGAGAAAATCCCAGTGGGAGACGCATAAGAGCACCCACTGTCAACATGTGTCTCGTGAATTTTAGTCATTGCTTGTGGTACCCTCTGCTGCTCAAGGACGTCCTCATAATTCGCAATGAAAGATCCAAATGGAGTTTATTATCATGGTGATTACATCAATACAAAATTTTACAGCTGAAGTAGGCATTTTGGTAAATGAGTTAATGAAATATGTAAACAGAAATACTACATCGTGCAGTCAGACATGCGTAATACACATGTGCCTAATTCATCGAAATTTTTAAGGTACACGAATCGCGCGTAATCGAACTTCTCAGAGTTCTCGTAGTAGAGAAAGTATTTCTTTTTGATTCCGACAGTAGCAATTATAATCTAATTAATATCTGTGTTTGCGTTGAGAAATATATAATATGGTACTAAAAAGAATGCTAAGTTGTTGGAAAGGCAATGTTTGAACGACTATGTTGCAACTAAAGAACAGCCGGTTTTGCCTCCATTTTTGACGGCAGAGCTGCACGCAACACGACCACTGCCTCGCGTATTCACAAAATATCGTCTGACGCGGTGCATGGTTTCTTACCGGTAGACTGAAGCCTTTTGTCGTCCAGGTGGGCACTGGCATTTAATCTGCACTTTATAACTGTTACTGTTTTGATGACTTTAAGAATATTTAATTACTTGCTGACCTTGTGTAACCCAATAGTATATATTGTCAAGTTTCAGGCAGCTAATTTCATATTTGGCCTCTCTCCAACGCGTAATATGGATAACTCAGCTTGATTTGCAATAATCTCAGAACACAATTAAGGATGTTTCACTGAATAATCATATCGCTACCTACCTTGGAGTCTAATCATCATCACAGTAACCAATGCACTGTAGACAGGTGTAATCTTACTGTACGACTATCCCTCTGCAAAAGGTGCTACTTCTACGAAGATTTACAGTCACAATCACAGAAAGAGCATTTAAACTTCATTCTTTCAGAAGCTTTTTTGCTACTACTGTTGTGAATTTACTTTGTAATAATTAATGTTAATGCAAGCTGTGAACGTAGCTCAGTGGCTGCTATCTTTAAATTTCGCACTTGCGTATTAATGAAAATTAAATAACTTGAAAGTATGTGAAATTAGTTTCAAGGTCAATGTCAGCAAATAAGTTAGTAATGTGAGCAGTGAATTTAAGACAAATACAAATAGATTTGAAGCTGTCTTTCCTAGCTCCATTATTAACCTTCGTTGCAGCTGTGATAATCTTCCATTGTCTTGATTTCGAAAATTTTGTACCACCCCTTGGCAGTATACATTTACATATTATCGACTTAAACAGTGAAAAGGAAAAGGATTTGATTTTCGACTTTCAGATGATGAATTAAGAAAGAATTTTTAAATAACCGTTTCCATCCCTGGCGTATGAAGTTTGGAATGTAATATTGAGTACAGTTATACCCTCTTAGATTTAATAAATGTTCTTGCCTTTTTTTGTGGCAGCTGTGGTGGTGCTGTAGGTGAAGATTGCCGAATGATCAGTGGCTAGGCTTTCCACGTCTCCATTGAGATGGAATTAATTTACTATCACCACGTTGATTGCGGTATCCATTATCCTTGATGTAGCGTGATCTCCAACATCCATCATAGGTTAACGATGGATAATCTTGCTTCCCAATGCTCGCAATTTTCGGAGACGACTTTACTAAACAAATTTCGTTGCCAATTCAACTTTCACTCGAATAAGCGCAGTTTTATCACTAAAAAAATAATTACACCGCCAGACCTGACACAGCTACGTCTGTAACGAGGGTATCTTGCCTGCGACCGTCCTCTTTTCATTATTTCCGCACCACTCTGCGACAAGATCCTACACATATCCGCTGGTTGAAAACATATAGCGGATCCCTGACTTTGTTACTATCTTTGTCAGACGTGGAATACATATCCTAAGAAGCTCTGAATATTACAGTCGCTATAACTATTGCAAACACTCATTAACATATTCTTTAAATGACACTTACCAATTCCTTTTCTTGTAATAGTTAGTCAGAGACATTAACACTGAATAACCGATATCACCAATATCGATTTCTTTTGTTACAGTTT
This sequence comes from Schistocerca piceifrons, assembly GCF_021461385.2. NCBI lineage: Eukaryota > Metazoa > Arthropoda > Insecta > Orthoptera > Acrididae > Schistocerca > Schistocerca piceifrons. The sequence goes on from NC_060138.1 coordinate 1,008,795,500, forward strand.
AATGCAGAAAGCATGACAAATTTTAACCCAAATGTGGGCTGTTATACTACAATTGTAATCACTGGTTACCGAGCATTTTTATAGATAACAATGTATCACGGAGCTGACTGGACAAGAGGGAACAGTATTTGTTTTCAAACTTCTTCTAAACAAAAGCTGAAGCGACAGATTTAATGTTTTTTTTAATCCTTTGAAAATATGCTACCCGTGAGAGTGGACAATTCTGAGAAAATTCAATAATGATCGTCAGTTTTCAAATTAGATCCAAAAAGGTGTTTCCTGGTGAAAACGTAATACAGAAATTAAGTGTCTCTTTGATCTGGAGATACAAGTGAATCATTGTAGGAACAGATGTATAGTTTCTGTCAATAGTTGATGATCAGTTTACGTAACACACCGCAGCTTATAGAGGACTGTAGCCAGTGATGTCGAACAGAGAACTAGGATTGGTAACGGACTGAAACACCATCAAATATCAATTCATTAATTTTCGTACAGGAAAGTTAATGCATATAATTTGTCTTCCTGAAATGTTTTTCAGTTTAAAATCTGGTTTCGAAATTACTGTCTTACCATTAAATAGTCCATCTGAAATGTCTCGCTGTCTTCAGGTCACTTCCACGCACACATAATTTTTTATGTCTGTTAAACCAAGTGTATGTAACGATTAAAAAACGGTATGTGCAAAATCCCTTTCGTCACTTCCCCACCCACCCCGTCCCCCTCAACCCCCAGGTCAATATTGTCCTATTATTGATCTTCTTTCCCTTTTCCTAAGACGGAAATCCACTCTAATCACAACTAATTATCGCCTCTCTTAACATTATGAATAATTTCTTTTATCTCGTCATACCCTCTTTTAATCTCTTCATCACTACTGGAGTTGGTAGGGTTGTTCTACGATACTAGGTGCTGGTTTCGTGTCTATTTTGACAACTATAATGTGATCACTATGCTGTACAGTAGCTTAACTGCCTTCGTATTTCTCTGTTCATTATTTGGTTTACTCCCGCATTACCTCTGTGTGAAATTGTGTTTATAGCCGTGTGCTGAGCTGACCATAACTCGTGTCCTTTCTGCCACCACACTTCAGTAACTGCCATTATAACTTCACTTTTTATTTTTAAATGAACACACTGCCATTTGACTGTATTGTTGTATATTTAATTTCGACTCAAGTTTCGGCCTTTTATAATATTTTCAAGTGATTGAGTTTATGTCATTAACATATATTGTAAGACATCAAGCTCAAAATTGGCCATAAATTAAATATATATAATTATAAGAAAATTATATATATGACGTGTGTTCATTTATACATTGTTTTATGACTGTTGCTCAGCAACATCAAAAATCTAAAAAAAGGCTCGTGTCATTGGTAATGACGTTAATAAGCATTCATATTTATATCAATTTTACTGATATTCTTAAATTTTCGCTTTAAAATAGGCAATATACTTATCTGCAATCATGTGCAACACCTTTTTTCTTAACTCTTTCCGTCAAGTTGTTCTAGTGCTACGACATAACTCTCACGTGAATCTTAGGATGCTAAGTGATTATCATTTTCCTGTTTTCAGATGTACTGTGCTTACAAGTTTCGGCAGAAGAGAGCACTGAGGTTCATTCTATGTTACTGTTTTCTGCTGAAATGCGGCACATTTAATGCTGTGTGATGTGACAGGTATTTCTGTTTCAGGATGTAATGGAAGAGCACAGGAGGACCTTGAAGAGGAAGGAGGATGAGTGCAGGAATTTCACAAATACGTTTGCATCTAACTCTCCAGGTAATGTTACATCAAATTATTGCTCTCGCTATCACTTCCTCTGTTTCCTACTGAAAGGCCTTTTTCCTCTCAAAAGGTGTCAGTCACAGCTGATCGTTACGGAACGCATGAAACAGTATTAGTCTCATAAAGCCGAAAGAAAGGATCCACGAGCTATCTCCAAATTCGGCCTTCAACTTACTTGAGTAATTAAACAGGAGTTATCGTCAGGACGAATTTTCTTGCGACAAAATTCTTATATAATCTATTCTTAGGTTTGTTGCCGTGTCGAATTTGCGTGAAACATGAAACAAGCTTTCGAAGATCAACTGCGCTGTGTTCGCCAGAAGAAACAGTCAGGTGGTAGTGGAAAGCATAAGGATAGCCCACATTTCCATATAAAAGTTTGCCACCAGAGGGGACAGAGGACTGCCCATGGCAACACCGTCAAGTTGCTCAAAATATTCATTATTAAATAGAAAATAAGTAGAGGACCATGCCCTGTCCTCTCCTCAAAGTCTTCCATATAAAAGTTTGCCACCAGAGGGGACAGAGGACTGCCCATGGCAACACCGCCAAGTTGCTCAAAATATTCATTATTAAATAGAAAATAAGTAGAGGACCATGCCCATATGGAAGACTTTGAGGAGAGGGCTCTCGATTCGGCGATGTTGAAACCAACAGTCTTCTGGCGGTACGTGGACGATACCTTTGTAGTGTGGCCTCACGGTGAAGAAGAGCGTTCACGGTTTTTACAACATCTGAATTCCATCCACACAAACATTCAGTTTACGATGGAAGTTGAAAAGGATGGTTGCCTACCATTTCCGGACGTCATGGTTAAACGCAGGGTGGATGGGTCATTGGGGCATTCGGTCTATCGAAAACCCACGCATACGGATCTGTACCTGCAGGCGTCAAGCTGTCATCACCCGTCACAAACTATGGGCGTCCTTCGAACGTTGGTGCATAGGGCACATGTCGTGTCTGATAAAGACAGCCTTGCAGACGAATTAGAGCACTTGAAATCGGTATTTCAACGTAATGGATATTCTGCACATCAGGTCAGTACTGCTTTAAGGAGGAAAAAACGTGACCACCAACAAGATCAAGAGGATAAGAAGGTGTTTAAGTCCAGAGCATTTCTCCCATATGTCGGGAACATTTCATCGAAAGTAGGCAGAATTTTAAAGAAACATCGTGTGAAAGCAATCTTCCGGCCACCTACAAAGACTCGTGCTCTTCTGGGCTCAGCCAAGGATGACCTGGGATTACGGAAGGCTGGAATTTATAAAATACCTTGCGAGTGTGGGAAAGCGTACACTGGTCAAACAACACGCACAGTACACGACCGCTGCGTTGAACATGAGCGCCACACTCGCCTTTTACAGCCAAGTAAGTCGGCTATAGCCGAACATTGTATTTCCACAGGACATACTATGGATTATTCGGCCACGAAAATCTTGGCCCCATCGAGATCCTTCTGGGATTCAGTTGTGAAGGAATCCGTGGAAATACGTTTAGCGGATAATCTCATTAATCGTGATGGCGGCTTTTTATTGAATAAGGCCTGGGACCCGTTGATTTCTTTAATTTCAACCAAAACAATACTTTTTATGGCTTCTGACACGTCGAGCGACATGTAATTTTAATATTGAAATTTTATTGCTTTGGACACGTCTGCGTGCATGGTTTACTTTTTTCACGCATTCGATTGCGCTCCATAGATGCAGTAATATTGTAGAGGGCCTAGGAATCGACAGGTGGCGCGCATGCTACGGTAACTTGCGCATGCGCGCCTGCGGCACTTTTACGTATAAATAGAGCGACTTGAACTAGCAATCTCCAGTGTCAAACACTCGCCTGAAGATGGCTGTAAGGTTGTCAGCCGAAATATCGTGGAAAGAAGTCGATGAGATCCGGCTGCAATCCCGAAATCTTGTGGAAGTTTTTGGTATGTTTGAAATCTCAGTGATGGAAGAGACTGTGTTAAATCAAGTGCTGGCAGCTCAGCTCTAGGGGACAACCAACTTGGTACGACGTACGTGGGTGGATCATGACCGAAATGGAAGTCGCTGTAATTCATATTATTCTTGGGCAAATGCAGTAACTCTGCTTTGCAGAAAGATTAACCAAAACGAGATACATTTTTTCCTAAAAAGCCTAAGAATACCCATGTATGAATATACAGGGAGAGTCACCTAACATTACAGCTGGATATATTTCGTAAACCAGATCAAATACTGACGAATCGATTCCACAGACCGAACGTGAGGAGAGGGGCTAGTGTTATTGATTAATACAAACCATTAAAAAATGCACGGAAGTACGTTTTTTAACACAAACCTACGTTTTTTAAATGGAACCCCTGTTAGTTTTGTTAGCACATCTGAACATATAAACAAATACGTAATCAGTGCCGTTTGTTGTACTGTAAAATGTTAATTACATCCGGAGATATTGTAACCTAAAGTTGACGCTTGAGTACCACTCCTCCGCTGTTCGATCGTGTGTATCGGAGAGCACCGAATTACGTAGTGATCCAAAGGGAACGGTGATGGACCCTAGGTACAGAAGAGACTGGAACAGCACATTACGTCAACATGCTGACACCTTTTTATTGGTCTTTTTCACTGACGTACATGTACATAACCATGAGGGGTGAGGTACACGTACACATGTGGTTTCCGTTTTCAATTACGGAGTGGAATAGAGTGTGTCCCAACATGTCAGGCCAATAGATGTTCAATGTGGTGGCCATCATTTGCTGCACACAATTGCAATCTCTGGCGTAATGAATGTCGTACATGCCGCAGTACATCTGGTGTAATGTCGCCGCAGGCTGCCACAATACATTGTTTCATATCCTCTGGGGTTGTAGGCACATCACGGTACACATTCTCCTTTAACGTACCCCACAGAAAGAAGTCCAGTGGTGTAAGATCAGGAGAACGGACTGGCCAATTTATGCGTCCTCCACGTCCTATGAAACGCCCGTCGAACATCCTGTCAAGGGTCAGCCTAGTGTTAATTGCGGAATGTGCAGGTGCACCATCATGTTGATACCACATACGTCGACGCGTTTCCAGTGGGACATTTTCGAGCAACGTTGGCAGATCATTCTGTAGAAATGCGATGTATGTTGCAGCTGTTTGGGCCCCTGCAATGAAGTGAGGACCAATGAGGTGGTCGCCAATGATTGCGCACCATACATTTACAGTCCACGGTCGCTGTCGCTCTACCTGTCTGAGCCAGCGAGGATTGTCCACGGACCAATAATGCATGTTCCGTAGATTCACTGCCCCGTGGTTTGTGAAACCCGCTTCATCGGTAAACAGGTAGAACTGCAACGCATTCTCTGTTAATGCCCATTGACAGAATTGCACTCGATGATTAAAGTCATCACCATGTAATTGCTGATGTAGCGACACATGAAACGGGTGAAAGCGGTGACGATGCAGTATGCGCATGACACTACTTTGACTCAGTCCACCGGCTCTCGCAATATCCCGTGTACGCATGTGTAGGTTCATGGCAACAGCAGCTAACACACCAACTGCACCCGCTTCTCCTGTGACGGGCCTGTTACGGACCCGTTTGCGTGCTACGACCGTACCTGTTGCATACAGTTGGCGGTAGATGTTTCGCAATGTGCGGCACGTTGGATGCTCTCTGTCCGGGTACCGTTCTGCATACACCCTGCAGGCTTCAGCTGCATTTCGTCGACACTCGCCATAGATGAGTATCATCTCCGCCTTTTCAGAGTTCGAATACACCATGGTCACAGTACCTACAACACTACACTATCACAGACGTCTGGTAACACGGTGTACTACAGTTGGTCTGCGTGCGGAGACGAATGCAGAATATCAATAGCAGCAAGCGCTACATGCGGACACTGCGACAGCGAGACCAAACCACAACAGTGCACTACAGCCAGACTCGTAAACACGGTCGTCATCGTAAACATGTCCCTGCAGATGCTGCTCGCCGACCGTGGCCCGTGTTTGTTACAACACGCAACTGAACGTCGGAGGTTTCAAACGTCAACTTTAGGTTACAATATCTCCGGATGTAATTAACATTTTACAATGTAACAAACGGCACTCATTACGTATTTGTTTATATGTTCAGATGTGCTAACAAAACTAACGTGGTTCCATTTAAAAACACGTAGGTTTGTGTTAAAAAACATACTTCCGTGCATTTTTGTATGGTTTGTATTAAATAATTACACTAGCCCCTCTCCTCACGTTCGGTCTGTGGAATCGGTTCGTCAGTATTTGATGTGGTTTACGAAATATATCCAGCGGTAACGTTAGGTGACTCACCCTGTATAAGAAGCACATACACGCCCCATTTGAGTACCTTATAGCGTCCGTGAATCCATGAGACGAACATGACTGTAGCGTATGATGGACTTCAGTTTTTCCGGTCTTGAACCCATCTAAAGAGATTTAGTGATAGACTTCGCTGTCACAGTATTTAGTGGTTAGTTTGAAAGTCTTCCTATTTACGCACGTTATGTTCTTAGATAGCACGTACCCGTAAAGCCGTAGGCACGAAGAGGCTAGGTTCAAAACTGCTTACTCACCTATGAGATAGAAAGAAATACAGATCTCTATGCAGCGTTATCAACTTAAAATGTAAATAAATTACGTGAAATATTCTGGTGTACATTTTATGACTGCTTCTCGTTCTCGTTTCAGCAACGTGTAAGCCAACATGGGATCAAATTTTCTGCTGGCCAGAGACAGATCCTGGAGAGTACCAGATTGTGTCCTGCCCAGAATACTTTTTCGGCTTCGATCCCAAGGTATGCTTCTACCTTCAATCACCGTTACTGAAATTTTTCATTATTGTTCAGCTTTAATAACTATGTCAATCAACTATCAAGGCCATGTTTATGTAACCACAGCTTTCTATCTCTTGCTGCCCGTTTAATTCATTCTTGACTGACATTTTGTTACTTTCCATATATCATCTTCTATTTTCTTTCTTGGCTTCTCATAGATTTTATTTCACAAATTTTTGCTACATTTTTATTTGTTGAAGTTATTTTGCGTCTTCTTCTTCTACTAAGATTCTTAGTTGATTGATTTCTTTCACAACAATTTTAATGGATTTTCTTTCTATGCATTTGGTTCTCCGTAGCATTCTCCAACACTTTACGTTGTAAGTGCTTTCTTTGCTCAACAGTAACCAGCTTTCTCACCCATGTAAAAGTATACCCCAAGCGCATATCTTAACAATTTCTTTTCTATTCTGGGCGCTTTGTTCACTAACAATCTTCTTTCATTGAAACAGCGGTTTGCTGTTGCAGTTATTTTTCTGACTTCCAAGCTGCCTCCTCTTATGTAACGAAAAGAGCTAAATGATAAGATTTTGTGTTTTCTATTTTATTTCTTTGAAATTTAATGCCGTGTGTCCTCGTCTGTTGTTGTCTCACCGTCAATTTTTTTATATATTTTTTTTTATTTTTTTATTTTTTTGCTGTTCGTTTTAATTTCATACTTATTCAGAACTGTTGCACATTTCCGTTTTTTATTATGAAGCTTACGGAATATACATTAACAGTTTATTCTTAGTTTCATGGTTCACTTGCATTTTTAACTGAGTTGCAGTTATTTACATCTAATACTTAGTGTATGTTTTACAGTTTTAGCATACTTCCATTAATTTAAAGTTATTATTTACGTTTGCAGCGAAATGCATCCAAGCTTTGTTACGAGAATGGAACCTGGATGACGTGGACTAACTACACAGAGTGCTTTGATTCCCCATATGCCACAGTAACTGAACCATTTACGAGTGGTGTCAATGATTCTTCACTTGCGGTAAGACGTATTCCATTGTTTGTCATTTTGTGGGAGAAGTTTGCTTTTTGCATTATATATGACGACCACCTAAGAATTATATGGCTCTAAAACTAACTGATAAGACGAGTTCTGATATGCAGCCATTCATGTAACAGAAAAATACTGTATTTCTATATTCTAGGCGTGGGATGATGTTACTTTTATAGAATTTGACTGTGAGACATTAAGCATATATAACAGAAATAACCAAAAATTAACTGAAACGATTGTAAGGGTGGATGATGTTTGCGAGGTTCCCGCAATCAGCTAGAAACTTTCTCAACAAAGGCATAAAATGCAGACACTGTGATGTAAGGTGTAAGCAATAACACAGCCCTCTTTTAATTACAGTCTGTATGATGAAATCTGACTGTGTTCAACGCCTGCAGGAGGCTCTTTAATGAAAAAGAGGTATAGACTTTGTTGGTTCGCGTCTGTTATAGGCGATGTCACTGAACTTTTATGGACGTCCTGCGCCTGATACTACAGCTATTGTTATCGTCACATGTTTCATTTCTTTTACAAACTCTGGTTATGACTTTCTAAATTTATAGTTTATTTGAGTGATCTGTGTCCAATAGTCAAAACGCTAGAGAAATTCTTCTTGTCGTACACATAACCGTCAATAGCAGCGATCGCATTAATTACCGTTACTTGCAACTCTTTCCTATTAAATGTTAGTGAGGGCAAGATCTTTGACATAAGATCAAAGGGAGAAAACGCTTCGAGCAGAGTCATGTGACCACAGGCGACGCTGAATAAGAGCAGTCTTGATGACCAGCACTTCCAGTTCAACGCCGAGGCAGTTCGCCAAAGAGGTAATCACGAACGTCTGAAAAAAATTTGTTGTAATTTTACCAAAAGATATTGCTGCAGCATGTCCAGGTAAACGAAACCAGTTATATCTGCAAAGAAACATAGACCATAAACTTTTGACTAGGAGGTAGGTACAATGGTTGCTAATTTTATGTGAATCACGAATGTGTTATATAATTTCGTGTGTATCCAGAATGCGATTTTCACTCTGCAGCGGAATGTGCGCTAATATTAAACTTTCCTGGCAGATTAAAACTGTGTGCCGGACCGAGACTCGAACTCGGGACCTTTGTCTTTCGCGGGAAAGTTTTCTACCATCCGAGTTACCCAAGCACGACTCACGTCCCGTTTTCACAGCTTTACTTCCGCCAGTACCTCGTCTTCCACTTTCCAAACTTCACAGAAGCTCTCCTGCGAACCTTGCGCAACTAGCACTCCTGGAAGAAAAGATACTGCGGAGACATGGCTTAGCCACAGCCTGGAGGATGTTTCCAGAATGAGAATTCGCAGGTTCGCAGGAGAGCTTCTGTGAAATTTGGAAAGTGGAAGACAAGGTACTGGCGGAAGTAAAGCTGTGAGGACGGGTCCTGGGTCGTGTTTGGGTAGCTCAGATGGTAGAGCACTTGCTCGCGAAAGGCAAAGGTCCCGAGTTCGAGTCTCGGTCCGGCACACAGTTTTAATCTGCCAGGAAAGTTTCATGTCGTGTGGATGTTATATGCCCCAAACATGCAGATTATGACGGTACACCTTTACAGACACATGAAACGTTGTCTCGTCACTGGAAACCAACACTTCTGATAAACCATGTACCTTCTGTATCTACGTCTATATCAGTACTCCGCAAGCCACATGACACTGTGCGACGTAGGGTACTTCCGGTACTACTAACTGATCGCACCTTACCTGATGCACTCGCGAAAGGTGATGGGAAGATTGTCGCTATGTCTTTATATTAGCTCTAATTTCTCCAATTTTCTCGTCGTAGTCATTTCTCGAGACGTATATGGAAGGAAATAATGTGTTTTCTGGCTCTTACCGGAAAATACTCTTTCGAAAGTTCGATAATAAACCTCTCCGTGATCCACAACGCCTCTCTTGTAGCGCATGGCACTGGAGATTTTTGAGCATTGGAATAAACGATCCCGTGACGAAACGCGCCTCTCTTCGTTGGTCCTCCTGTATCTTGTCTATCATTCCTACCTTGTAAGGGTCACAGATTGAAGAATTAATATTTAAAAATCGTCGAACAAGCGTCTTGTAAGTCACTTCTTTCGTGGATGAATTACATTTCCTTAAGATTCATCCTGTGAATCTCAGCCTGGCATATGCTTTTCCTGCTATTTACTTTATTTCGTCATTCCACTAAAGATCGCTATATATAGTTACTCCTAGATTTTTACGCTTGCTACTGTTTCCAGCAATTTGTCATCAGTATTGCCGTTGTACGGTAATGGACTTCTTTTCTCCTGTAAGCGCAATATATTACATTTATTTACATTCAGGGTCCACTGTCAGAGATTGCACCACACTTCAATCCTCTGTACGTCGTTCTGCAAATGGATACTGTTTTCTACGAACAGTCGTTAATAGATCCCGACTCTTTCATCTAGATGATTTATATACACTGTAAACGGTAACGGTACTATCACACTTCTTTGGGCTACTCCGGAAATCATCTTAACATCTGTCGACTTTATTCCATTAAAAGCGACGCCGGCCGCGCTGCCAAGCGATTCTAGGCGCTTCAGTCCGGAACCGCGCGCCTGCTACGGTCGCACGTTCGAATCCTGCCTCGGGCATGGATGTGTGTGATGTTCTTAGGTTACTTAGGTTTAAGTAGTTCTAAGTTCTAGGGGACTGATGACCTCAGATGTTAAGTCCCATTGTACTCAGATCCATTTGAACCATTCAAAAGCGACGTGTTGAGTTCTGTCTGTTAGGAGGTCTAGAAATTAGTCCAAGGCCTGGTCCAATATTCGTGCGCTCACATTTTTTTTTCACTAGATGACACGTTCTTCCTTACGTCGAGGAACAGGGTGTCAACCTGAGAGCCATTGTCTACAGCGCCTGGGTCTCATGAAGTAACACAGCGAGCTGAGTTTCACAAGACCTCTGTTTGCGGAATCCAGATTGATTTTCATAGAGGACAATTTTTTCGTTCTTCAGAACCGATACGCTTAGTAAAACATGCTCCATAATCCTACAACAGATTGGCATCAACGATACAGGCATATATAACTATGTGCATCTGACCTACGACCTTCCTTGAAAACAGGAACGACCAGGGCTTTTGTGCAGTGCTGGGTACCGTTCGATACTCCAGCAGAGTGCCATAAACTGCTGCTGGAAGTGAAGCAAGTTCTTTTGCATAAACTTTGTAGAATCTCATAGGTGTTTCATCTTGTCCTGGTGCCTTTCCACTAATAAGCGATTATAGTTGCTTCTCTATTACGCACTCGGTTATCTCTGCCATTTCGACGATCATACGCTGATCCGCTGCCAGTAATTGCAAATGTCAGAGCGAAGCTCTTGACATGGGTAAAAATGGTTCAAATGGCTCTGAGCACCATGGGACTTAACGTCGGAGGTCATCAGCCCCTAGACTTAGAACTACTTAAACCTAACTAACCTCAGGACATCACACACAACCATGCCCGCTGCAGGATAAGAACCTGCCACCGTAGCAGTCGTGCGGTTCCGGACTGAAGCGCCTAGAGCCGCTCGGCCACCGCTGCCGGCTGACATGGGTAGTCAGCCCGTGTAACAAGAGCAGGTGGTACGGCTTCACACGCAGAGGTTTGCGTAGGTTTCACTAGGCATTTGGCTATGTTATCCGCAGTTCTCTGCTCGCATGTGTCGTCTATTTCTTCTGGGTTCTGATGAATTACTCCCACAAACACTTCACCTTTTCTGCTGACGGTACCGGCTGAACTGACAGTCTCGCTGAATGTGTTGTAACACTCAAGGAATGATTTGTTTGTTGGAGAATTTATCTGATATTTGCTACTAAATGACAGCAGCATCGTGACAACTGACTCACGTTTAGCGAACTGAAGAACACAAAACACATGCATCGCTCAATTCTACGCTGTGTACTGAAACGGTTATCCCTAGTGGTGTGCGCTCTGCGACTAATCCTTACCGCCTATTACAAATCGAAACTTCAAGCGGATCCTGTTTCTATTGATATGCTTCATTTTCCTGTATATCTTTTATATCCCATACCGTTGTCTTCTGGTACACTGCAGGTATTTCTGAGTAACCCTTTATAATCAAAAGTATTTCCTAATTTTAACAACTAACACAAACGTGTCGTGCTGCTCCCCTAATAGTGCACTACACACCGGAAGCAGCTACTAGGGTAGCAGAGTACGTGTGGCGTGCACACGGGGTTTTTTTAGGTTAGAGGGACCCCCCCTTGGGCGAAACGATAAAATACCTGACGGCTTACCAGAGAGGACATTATCATCGTTGATAAAGAACGTCCGTCCTCAGAGACCAAAAACAGGAAAAGTTAACGTAATATTGGTAAACTGCAGGAGTATCCAGGGCAAGGTTCCTGAATTAGTATCTCTTATTGAAGGAAATAGTGCGCATATAGTATTAGGAACGGAAAGTTGGTTAAAACCGGAAGTGAACAGTAACGAAATCCTAGACACAGAATGGAATATATACCGCAAGGATAGGATAAACGCCAATGGTGGAGGAGTATTTATAGCAGTAAAGAATTCAATAATATCCAGTGAAATTATTAGCGAATGCGAATGTGAAATAATCTGGGTTAAGTTAAGTATCAAAGGTGGGTCAGATATGATAGTCGGATGCTTCTATAGACCACCTGCATCAGCAACCGTAGTAGTTGAGCGCCTCAGAGAGAACCTGCAGAACGTCGTGAAGAAGTTTCGTGATCATACTATTGTAATAGGGGGAGACTTCAATCTACCAGGTATAGAATGGGATAGTCACACAATCAGAACTGGAGCCAGGGACAGAGACTCTTGTGACATTATCCTGACTGCCTTGTCCGAGAATTACTTCGAGCAGATAGTTAGAGAACCAACTCGTGAAGCTAACGTTTTAGACCTCATAGCAACAAATAGACCGGAACTTTTCGACTCCGTGAATGTAGAAGAGGGTATCAGTGATCATAAGTCAGTGGTTGCATCAATGACTACAAGTGTAATAAGAAATGCCAAGAAAGGAAGGAAAATATATTTGCTTAACAAGAGTGATAGGGCACAAATCGCAGAATATCTGAGTGACCACCATCAAACGTTCATTTCTGAGGAAGAGGATGTGGAACAAAAATGGAAAAAATTCAGAAACATCGTCCAGTACGCCTTAGATAAGTTCGTACCGACTAAGGTCCAAAGCGAGGGGAAAGATCCACCGTGGTATAACAATCATGTACGAAAGGTACTACGGAAACAAAGAAAGCTTCATCATAGGTTTAAGAGTAGTCGAATCATAGCTGATAAGGAAAAGCTGAACGAAGCGAAAAAGAGCGTAAAGAGAGCAATGAGAGAAGCATTCAACGAATTCGAACATAAAACATTGGCAAACAATCTAAACAAGAACCCTAAAAAGTTTTGGTCATATGTAAAATCGGTAAGCGGATCTAAATCCCCTATTCAGTCACTCGTTGACCACGATGGCACCGAAACAGAGGACGACCGAAGAAAGGCAGAAATACTGAATTCAGTGTTCCGAAACTGTTTCACTGCGGAAAATCGTAACACGGTCCCTGACTTCAGCCGTCGCACGGACGCCAAAATGGAAAATATTGAAATAAACGATATCGGAATTGAAAAACAACTGCTATCACTTAGTAGCGGAAAAGCATCCGGACCAGACGAGATACCCTTAAGATTCTACAGTGATTATGCTAAAGAACTTGCCCCCTTTCTATCAGCAATTTATCGTAGATCGCTGGAAGAACGTAAAGTACCTAGCGACTGGAAGAAAGCGCAGGTCGTTCCCATTTTCAAGAAGGGTCATCAATCAGATGCGAATAATTATAGGCCTATTTCGCTTACGCCAATCTGTTGTAGAATAATGGAACATGTTTTGTGTTCTCGTATTATGACGTTCTTAGATAATACAAATCTCCTTCATCATAACCAACATGGATTCCGCAAACAGAGATCATGTGAAACTCAGCTCGCCCTATTTGCCCAAGAAATTCACAGTGCCGTAGACACTGGCGAGCAGATTGATGCCGTATTCCTGGACTTCAGGAAGGCATTTGATACGGTTCCGCACTTACGTTTAGTGAAAAAAATGCGAGCTTACGGAATATCGGACCAGGTTTGTGATTGGATTCAGGATTTCCTAGAAGAAAGAACACAACATGTCATTCTTAACGGTTCAAAATCTGCAGATGTAGAGGTAATTTCGGGAGTACCGCAAGGAAGCGTGATAGGACCTTTATTGTTTACAATATACATAAATGACTTAGTTGACAACATCGGTAGCTCCGTGAGGCTATTTGCAGATGACACGGTTGTCTACAAGAAAGTAGCAACATCAGAAGACTCGTACGTACTCCAGGAAGACCTGCAGAGGATTAATGCATGGTGCGACAGCTGGCAGCTTTCCCTAAACGTAGATATATGTAATATAATGCGCATACATAGGGGCAGAAATCCATTCCAGTACGATTATGCCATAGGTGGTAAATCATTGGAAGCGATAACGACCGTAAAATACTTAGGAGTTACTATCCGGAGCGATCTGAAGTGGAATGATCACATATAACAAATAGTGGGAAAAGCAGGCGCCAGGTTGAGATTCATAGGAAGAATTCTAAGAAAATGTGACTCATCGACGAAAGAAGTAGCTTACAAAACGCTTGTTCGTCCGATTCTTGAGTATTGCTCATCAGTATGGGACCCTTACCAGGTTGGATTAATAGAAGAGATAGACATGATCCAGCGAAAAGCAGCGCGATTCGTCATGGGGACATTTAGTCAGCGCGAGAGCGTTACGGAGATGCTGAACAAGCTCCAGTGGCGGACACTTCAAGAAAGGCGTTACGCAATACGGAGAGGTTTATTATCGAAATTACGAGAGAGCACACTCCGGGAAGAGATGGGCAACATATTACTACCGCCCACATATATCTCGCGTAATGATCACAACGAAAAGATCCGAGAAATTAGAGCAAATACGGAGACTTACAAGCAGTCGTTCTTCCCACGCACAATTCGTGAATGGAACAGGGAAGGGGGGATCAGATAGTGGTACAATAAGTACCCTCCGCCACACACCGTAAGGTGGCTCGCGGAGTATAGATGTAGATGTAGATGTAGAAGTAACTTCGCAAACAGTGCACGATGACAATAGTTCAGCTAGTTCAGCAAAATCTTATTTTTAGACTAATTACATAAATTAAGCATTGATACATATTTCCTATTGAATAGTATGTATAGAAGTGATTATTTCACTGAAAACTAATATATCTGTAAAGAATGGACGTTCATTGATAATGACAATAATTTCACATTTTCTTACTTCCAAGTTTTATGAGTCCTCATGGCACAATATTGCAACGTACTATCCATCTTCTGGCTATTATATGACTATTCGATTGCAGAGCACCCACTGGAAGCAGAAAAGTCCATAAATTATCTTCAAGTATGCGTACCGAGCTGTTTAAAGCAGAACGACCACATAAAACTAATCGCAGAAAAGGAAAATTGGAGATTGAGACTCATTGGAACAATCCTGAGGAAATTTAGTCCATCAATAAAGGAAATAGCTTTAAAAAAATCCTCGTTCCACCAATACTGGAATATTACTCGTCACTTTGGCATCAACAACATATAGGTTTGATAGAGGGAATAGAGAAGATCCGAAGAAGAGCTGCGTTTTTCGTTACATGTCCATTTAATAAGCACTAAAGCATCACAGAGATAATCAACCAACTCCAAACATTGCAAAAGAGGCGTTGCGTACTACAGTCTGGTTTACTCTTCAAGTTCCTAGAGCATGCCTTCCTAGAAGAGTCAACAACTATACCGTTTCCTCCGACGTACACTATGTGATAAGGATGCGGACACCAGGCTGAAAATGACTTACAAGTTCGTGGCGCCTTCCATCGGTAATGCTGGAATTCAGTATGGTGTTGGCCCACCCTTAGCCTTGATGACAGCTTCCTCTTTCGCAGGCATATATTCAGTCAGATGTAGGAAGGTTTCGTGGGGAATGGCAGACCATTCTTCACGGAATATTGCAGTTAGGAGAGGTATCGATGTCGGTCGGTGAGACCTGGCACGACGTCGGTGTTCCAAAACATCCCAAAAGTGTTCTATAGGATTCAGGTCAGGACCCTGTGCAGGTCGGTCCATAACAGGTACATTATTGTGTAACCGCTCCGCCACAGGCCGTGCATTATGAACAGGTGCTCGATCGTGTTGAAAGATACAATCGCCATCCCCGAATTTCTCTTGAACAGTGGGAAGCAAGAAGTGTGCTGTGTTAGTGCCATGCAAAACAACACGGGGTGCAAGCACCCTCCATGAAAAACACGAACACACCATAACACCACCGCCTCCGAATTTTGCTTTTGGTACTTCACACGCTGGCAGATGACGTTCACCGGGGATTCTCCACCGGATCGCCACATTGTGTACCGCGATTAGGCACTCCACACAGCGTTTTACCACCGTTCAATCGTCCAATGTTTACACTCCTTCACCAATCGAGGCGTCGTTGATATTTACTGGCATGATGTGTGGCTTATGAGCAGCCGCCTAACTGCCATAGTACTTGCAGTGGACCCTGATGCAGTTTGGAATTCCTGTGTGATGGGCTGCATATATGCCTGCCATTACCCATCACGACCCTCTTCAACTATCGGCGCTCTCTGTTAGTCAACAGACGAGGTCGGCCCGTACGCTTTTGTGCTGTACGTGTCCTTTCACGTTTCCTCTTCACTATCATATCGGAAACAGAGGACCTAGGGATGTTTAGGAGTGTGGAAATCTTGCGTACAAACGTATGACACAAGTGACATCCAATCACCTGATCACGTTCGAAGTTGTGAGTTGTGCAGAGCGCCCCATTCTGCCCTCTCGTGATGTCTGATATGGAGTGCCTGGCACTAGGTGGCAGCACAATGCTCCTAATATGAAAAAAGATTTTTTGGGCGGGTGTCGGCATACTTTTGTTCACATAGTGTATATCTCACGGAAAGACCAGGAAGATAAAGTTATGTCGATTCAACCTATACGGACGGTTGACGGCACGCGCTATTCCCGCGGACTATTTGAGGCTGAAATGGGAAAGGGGGAAGCGATAGTAATACACAAATTACCCTTCGCCTTGTATTGCAAGGTCACATCACATACAGGACACTGACCGACATCTTTCTTTTTTGCTTTCGAAGTTCTTATTCCACACAGTGTACTTTCTTATCAACAGGCATTATTTCTCAGGTGACCTACAAAAACACGAGCACTGTGGGTACTGCAACGTTGCCAGTTTTCGCACATTGACTTTGCTCAGGCAAAATACACTTTGACACTGCTTTAGCGTTTTAGGAGAAATATTTATTTAAGGTCCTCGTTCTTAATTTTTGTGTACTTGAAATCTATTAGGAGATCCGTCAAGATTAACCTGGCCGTTGATTGCTGCAGTCTGGGCGGGATAATATTCACTTTCAACATGGTCGGTAACAACAACATGAACTGCCTTTTGCATTACTGCTGAATTATGCTCGTTAAATCGTAAGATTTAATCCCACGTTCTGTGAACCTATTAACCGGATTACAGGCTGTAACTACTATGAACTGAACAATGCTCAATAGATGATAAGGTCATCAACCTGCACCAGTTCAAAGGTGCTTTTATCTCATTTAATAGGGTTAAAAAGAATGAGACATGATCAAACAGGGACTGTGAAACGCGTATTGTCAAAGGTACTCACGTATAACAAAATATAACGAAATTACTTACATGCTTTTCCACAAGTACTCACTGTGATTGTCTTGAAGATTGTTTTCTTCTAAACGATGAAACCTTTTTAGAAACACTGTACGCTGACAGTCAACGGTGATTTTAAAAGCATTTCATTATGCAGAAGTTACACTGAGGCTGTGGACTGATAGTGAATAAAGCCTTGAGGATTATAACACGTCAAGCAATGTACACGACAATGAAGTAATGCATACTGAACTAGGGGCATTGGCTTTACTTGAGGAGCTATCCGTAGAAGTATTCGTACCTTCATTCTGTCTAGAAGTATGAATTTGCTATTGATATCGTGTATTGCTTGTTTCCCATATTACTGTTTTTGTTCTCTCTACTGCTCTTTCAACAATAATTCCTCCTGTGCTGCTCCAAAATGCAGGCACTATATTTCGGTCTACTACTGAATTACGTAGTTCCTGTATTGGTGTATGTTCTGAATAATGTAATGAAGCTCAGTTCATTCAACATATTACTAGAGATGAAATTTTAGTGACTAGTGACAAACAATAGTATTGTGAGAAAAGCGATAACCTTCGTTTTATTTACAGACGTTCCTCCCTGTTGTAACAGACGTTTCAAGAGCTGGGTATAGTATATCTCTGGTGTCACTTATCTTCGCATTCACCATTTTGGCTGCGATCAGGTATGTTACTGTATTTAAGTTGAAATAATTAAAACTACGTACTGCGGAAGGGCTAAGCGGGATTGGCTATGTATCATAATATATATTCGACACAACTGGTGTAATTCTATTTCCATGTGGAGGTTCATATAGTGAAGATAAATATGATTGTAATATACTTGCTTACACGGCAATCTTCAGTGGCAGATGTTGTAATAAATTACGACTTTTTTTAGTTAAGCTCACTGCTATTAAAGAGTATTTTTGCACCAGACACATTGCACTTTTATTTAAAAAGCATCTTCTGTGGTAGTTTTGGAAATATGGACACATGCCATGTCTGTACATTTTGGTCTTTAGAGATTAAAAGCATTACTTCCTTATGACGTTTATGTACAATTTTCAAGCGACGTTTTTGCCCCATGTTTCTACGAACTTCTTCTAACATCCACTTTTTCCTTCGTTGTTAGCGGAGGCTGTGGTACAAAGAAACATGGTCTCAAATTCACTCTTGGCAATTTGTCGGCTGTTTTTAAATCACTTTTTCTTATGTTGGATTAGCGTTCTTTTTCCCTCACTTTACATCTTATTCTAAAACTTCACTTCAGTTCTATTTTCTTGTGAAGTTTTATAGTGTAATTTGAAGTGGAAATAACGCCAACGGAGCGTAAGAGAAAGTAGTTTCAGGAAAGGTGAACATTTTCCAAAGGTGAATGTGAAGCCAAGTTTCTTTCGACCTCAATCTCCACTAACATCAAAGGCAACAGAAGAAGTTTGCAGAGTAAGTAGATCTGAGGCAAAAACACCGGAAGCAAACTGTAAGATAACTTCATGAAAACTGCTGTTTCTGACCTAAAAAGACCTTTAATGTACAGACATTATTTATCCATATTTCCAGTATGACCACGGAGGACGCTACGTAAATGAATTCTAAACGCGTCTGTTGTAAAAGAACTCTTTAACTACAATGTACTTAAGATGGAACATTCAATAATAATTAAATATTATTGTGGTTATAAGAATGTTGTATCATGTCATCGGTTTGTTGTCTTTCATTGACAGTGGGATTATTTCTATAATAAAGTGAAACTATCACTTAAATTGTAGTATTTTTATGTATTACTGAACGAAACACAGTGCTGGAAAGAAAACATTTTTAATTTGCTAATAATTCGCCATTAATTGATTTCTATCTTTGTCCATTGCAGGACGTTACGGTGCCCACGTAATATTTTACATATGCATCTATTTGCCTCATTTATTATGAGAGCATTTGTTACAATACTTAAAGATTCACTCTTCGTTCTTTCTATTGGTCTCCCAAGTAATCTTGTGCAAAGAAGTGGCAAATATTACTTCAACGTACCTGCAGAGGTATGTATTATTGATTTGCAGCATCCTATAGTAATATATTGCCTTACAAGAGACAGTTTATTGCTCACATTTCACAGCCATTATTACCAATCTCAAGAGTGTTTTGAAATTTTAAGAGTATTAGTCTTAATTTCTGTAGTGTAATTTATTTTAACAACGATAGAAAATACAGAATACGTTCCTAAAAGCTATAACATATATGAAATGTTAATATAAGTTAAGGTATTGTGTGGAGCAAAAGTAACAATAAAATGTATTGAATATGTATTCCTCTTCAATTTCCTCTTTAATGAAATTACTTTCTTCATTCTAGTGCCAGGTAAATTCAGTACGAAAGTTTACTATGCTTCTTCGCCTTATACATGCTAATACGTATGAGCTTTCGTCCCAGAAAATTCAAATACCTGAGAAACCCATACACTCTGACCTAAGCTAGAACATCTAGAATTACCTTGAGCATATCAGATGCTATACGCCAGTGGTTCGTTGATACTTAAAAATGTAGACATTTATTGAAGCCCCAGTTTGATATGCAGCTTGAATTTATCCAATCCACTGAAAATACGTGTTTACTAACTGTTTACCATTTCAATTTAAAAGTCACATAGAAGAACTATAGAGTCCAGTCATTAAATGCAACTTATGTTTCTGAAGGAACACGTAATAAATAAAATGATAATTGATGGATAGCGACAGAATGAAGGAAATATTGCGGTTTGTCTAAAATACGTGTGGAGAATTTGTTGAAATAGATCAGTAGTTCACAATGTGACATTAAAAATCTTTGTAATGATGTTAGCTCTCAAAAACGGATAAGAGTTGACTACAGTGAGTGAATTAGTTTTATCGTGTTATCAAATAATATTGTCATTACCTCTGCAAATTGTAATTAGTGATAGAGATTTCCTCTTGAGTTAGAATACCAGCATTAAAGGATTACTCCGTTATATTTAATATTTTTGTGTTTTTTTTAATTAATTTCATATCAAATTCATTCCAACTTAGGTAGATTAGGTTTATTTATGATTTCTCTAGAAAAGACATAAAAGAAGCTAGTTTACAGGTTATGTAAATGGTACCTATTGAAATAAGTGGACCCTAAATAGAAAATAAACTAAAATCGCTTAGTAGTGGAAAGTCATCTGAACCATATCAAGTACACTCCTGGAAATGGAAAAAAGAACACATTGACACCGGTGTGTCAGACCCACCATACTTGCTCCGGACACTGCGAGAGGGCTGTACAAGCAATGATCACACGCACGGCACAGCGGACACACCAGGAACCGCGGTGTTGGCAGTCGAATGGCGCTAGCTGCGCAGCATTTGTCCACCGCCGCCGTCAGTGTCAGCCAGTTTGCCGTGGCATACGGAGCTCCATCGCAGTCTTTAACACTGGTAGCATGCCGCGACAGCGTGGACGTGAACCGTATGTGCAGTTGACGGACTTTGAGCGAGGGCGTATAGTGGGCATGCGGGAGGCCGGGTGGACGTACCGCCGAATTGCTCAACACGTGGGGCGTGAGGTCTCCACAGTACATCGATGTTGTCGCCAGTGGTCGGCGGAAGGCGCACGTGCCCGTCGACCTGGGACCGGACCGCAGCGACGCACGGATGCACGCCAAGACCATAGGATCCTACGCAGTGCCGTAGGGGACCGCACCGCCACTTCCCAGCAAATTAGGGACACTGTTGCTCCTGGGGTATCGGCGAGGACCATTCGCAACCGTCTCCATGAAGCTGGGCTACGGTCCCGCACACCGTTAGGCCGTCTTCCGCTCACGCCCCAACATCGTGCAGCCCGCCTCCAGTGGTGTCGCGACAGGCGTGAATGGAGGGACGAATGGAGACGTGTCGTCTTCAGCGATGAGAGTCGCTTCTGCCTTGGTGCCAATGATGGTCGTATGCATGTTTGGCGCCGTGCAGGTGAGCGCCACAATCAGGACTGCATACGACCGAGGCACACAGGGCCAACACCCGGCATCATGGTGTGGCGAGCGATCTCCTACACTGGCCGTACACCACTGGTGATCGTCGAGGGGACACTGAATGGTGCACGGTACAACCAAACCGTCATCGAAACCATCGTTCTACCATTCCTAGACCGGCAAGGGAACTTGCTGTTCCAACAGGACAATGCACGTCCGCATGTATCCCGTGCCACCCAACGTGCTCTAGAAGGTGTAAGTCAACTACCCTGGCCAGCAAGATCTCCGGATCTGTCCCCCATTGAGCATGTTTGGGACTGGATGAAGCGTCGTCTCACGCGGTCTGCACGTCCAGCACGAACGCTGGTCCAACTGAGGCGCCAGGTGGAAATGGCATAGCAAGCCGTTCCACAGGACTACATCCAGCACCTCTACGATCGTCTCCATGGGAGAATAGCAGCCTGCATTGCTGCGAAAGGTGGATATACACTGTACTAGTGCCGACATTGTGCATGCTCTGTTGCCTGTGTCTATGTGCCTGTGGTTCTGTCAGTGTGATCATGTGATGTATCTGACCCCAGGAATGTGTCAATAAAATTTCCCCTTCCTGGGACAATGAATTCACGGTGTTCTTATTTCAATTTCCAGGAGTGTATTTATTATTATTTTTGTTTAAAATATTAGTACTCTTGGCAGCAATAAAAAATTTCAATTTGTGTATTACTGCTTCCTAAGCAATTAGCACCTATGTACGACAGCATCGTTACAGACCTTGCTTGCTAATGAAGCCCAAGTACACGTCTGACCATAACACGAACGATACTAAGTGTAGCTCAGATCGTGGTTACTAAGGAATCTGTGCCTAACTACACTGTTCGCTACACCATCGTTACTATGTGTAACAGGCTGATAGTGAAATGTAGGTGAAGGCGTGGCTTTTAACGTTTAAAACTATCATAAGACTAATGTCTCTCAGTTTCACTATAGTTCGATCACATCATAGGCGAAAAATCTTTGGAGACATATTCTAGAAGGATTGTGAGAAATTGTTTCCTTCTCTATGTGCATCACTTTACCTAACGAATGGAAAAAATACAGATTATGTTCATTGATTTTTTTTGTTTGAGGCCGAACATCTCCCGTGCAAAAATCATCATAGATTCTCAAACAGATATGGCGAAACGCAGCTTACGCTGCTCGTCCATGGAGTTCGGAGCGCCTAGAGTAGTAGACAAGTCGCCAGGCTCATGCCGCGTTCCTCATCTCTGGGAAGGCATTCCTAACTGTTCCACACTATGGTTTAGTGAACTAAATACGGATTTACTGTGTGTAGGACCATATTTAATTTATAACTTCCTTGCAGAACGAACTCAGCATAGAGGTCGTACTGCGGTTTACGAACGATCACTCTTCTCAACCATCAGTCACGAGTGGAACAGGGAAAGGGTGAAAAGTTAGTTGTACCAGAAGCACCACATACCGGAAGGTTGAACTGAAGAGTAGAAATGTAGATCTACTTTTTCTTCTACACTTCATGGGTTAGGCGTTTCTGCCCGTTACAGCTTCATGGTTCTCTTCAGCGTGACCTGTGTCGTCGTCTGCCTCTTCTTCCTCTCACTATGAAATTCAACACAACCTTGGTTAATCTGGTATTTACCATTCATTGTAAATTGTCAGTCGAGTTCCAACTGTTTCTTAATATTTTGTTACGCACTGACCCTGAATTCAATTCTTTCCCAATATCTTAAATCCTTATCCTATAGAATACATATTGGTATGTCGTTTAACACTCTATTGATTCAATTTTACTGAGATGCTACTGATTTCGCACTCAGGTTTCGTTCCCATACATCAGTGTGGGTAAAGCAATTATTTTCTGAAATTTCATTTTCGATTCTTTCCTGACTTTATTTTTAGAAGTTCTTTGAATTGATCCACACGCAGCTTCAAATTTACTAACATTCTTGCTCAACGTCGTTATGTTGCAACGAAGATATTTAAAATTCTATGCTTGTTTTAAAATATTGCTTCCCAGAAAAAAATATTTGGTGTGACTAGATTCGTTCCCCTGAAAGACATGATCTTGTTTTATTAACTGGGATTTTAAAACAGAGATTTACATAGACTGTTTAAAAATACATTAACTCCGCTAACTGTGTCTCATTTATTTGGACAGAACAATGTTTGAACATGTTTTATAGTTGTAGATACGACTGTTACACAATTTCTGTGTGTGTCATCACTTGTTGGTCATTCACCGATTACTGACCAGAGCAATACAAAATTGGGTACATTAGTTTCTGATGCTCATGCCACATGTGAAAGAAACTAACACTTTATAACGAAAGTAAAATCATATTTGGTCTACATTAATCAGGTTACTATATTGTAACTGAAATTCACCGATGGAGCAGGATTGGTGTTCAGATGTGTAGTTCCGATACAGACGTGGCATGTTGCTGACGAACCTACATAGATCTGAAGATGATAGAGGAAGACCAAAAGTAGTCTTATTGCAAAATGTATGCAGCTAAGGCTGTGATACGAGCGACGTGCAATTTTTTTTAAATTTCAGTACAGCTGTTAAATTCCTCTCACGACAAATATGTCAGCTACTGCAATGGAAAAAAGTTCTCCAGAAGAACGGATATCAGACTGAATAAAAGCTTTGCTTTAAAATTTGCAAGAGAATATATATTAATGGCTAAATGGTCAAGAATTTAAGAGATGCAAATGTTGTACCTCTCAGGTGCCCAAGAACTGTAAAAATGTTCCAAATATGTATGGAACTCTGCGAGAATAACCATCTCAAGACAGGTAGATGAAGACCCAAAGCAAACTAGTATCAATTGAAATTAAGAAGTAGTGCATTGATACCGGCTCACTATAATTCAGTCTATGAAATCTGTAGAATTACGAAGCCTCTCGAAGGTGCACATAATTTTTGTAGTGATCCACTCTTCCTAAAATGTGAGTTTCTGTGAATTACTAGAGGAGAAAACAAGGAAACAAATTAAAATTGGGTTTTCATTGTGCCTCTAAATAGCTGAAGTACATCCAAATTCAGTGTCTAAAATATGTTACAGACACATGCTTTTTTAAAAAATATAAAATTTAAAATTTAGTTTAATTATATTTGCAAATGCAGTGGTATGAGTTTTGGAGTATAGTATATATCTATTTACAGAGCAGAAATGTTATTTATTGTATTCAACGTATATTACATGATTTTTGTTTCATTCCAGGGAAATATTTGGGACTGCAAGCTCGTTTTCAGCATTTGGCAATATTTCATAATGGCAAATTATAGCTGGATATTGATGGAAGCTCTCTATCTACATAATTTAATTTTCAATGCACTATTTTCTGACAGAAGTGGTATTGAACTCTACATCATTTTAGGTTGGGGTATGTACAGACATATGAACGTTACATACTATTGTAAAGAATAGAGACATATTAAATTTAAGATGCGCCACAACAAAGCTCTAAATTCATTATATGAATTTGATACCATGCTTGGCCACTAACACAAATCTTCCCAGAACTTATTAATTATCTGTGTGATTTTTCAGTGTTTTAATTGTAATTGCTGTGCCATTCTAAAAAATTTTATTAAAGGACTTCGACATTGTGCAGTAGCTGAATCAGTTTTTTATGAAATGATTATGATAGAAGACGAATTTATACTAATGTTGATTCTGTCAACGGACTGTTCTAAAAGCAATCCGCTTGTAATATGAATATTCGGTCATTGATCTTCCCTATAACTTTGTAATTAGAGGTAACGTGATAGATTTCCCTTGCATATGAAATTATGTAATAATCAGTGCAATAGTTATACAAATGAGAGCTGAGAATGAGCGACACGAATTTAAAGACGCTGAGCCTCGACAGCTGAACTGGAATCTTCACGGGCTATGCTTCATTTGTAACTAAAATTATTTAGCTGGTAAAAAATGCCTGTGTCTATTTAGTTACAAGAACACAGGCAGTAATTCAAGGGTTGGTCAAAGTTCTACCATCCCAAAGTCTAAAATTATGGAATTAACTTCCTGTTCGTTTGCAGATACGGTTATGCAGTCCTGGAACACTCTGATATCCCTGTGCAACAGAATCCTAGCAAGCTGCTAGAGGATCCAAATAAAAGGGTGCAGCCTGTCTCCATTTCATAGTGCGGTCATTAATTCTCGACATCAGCGGAAATTTTGCAGCTGTGTTCGTCTAAACTAGAGCCCCAAAGAAAAATAATTATTAACAGATGATACTCCACTTTGACACCTACCTGCGCCATTTTGGTGTACTCCATGAAGGAACGTGCCAGAGTATTATAGCGCCCATATTTCAGTGTCTACCTTTACTGCAGAAATGCATCTGAACGTGTACAGAAAACATATGGCGTGATTTTAGTTTTTCGTGGTGACGTTTAAAAAAATAAGTGAACGTCGTAGTTGCTGAAATTAAACGAGACTGAATTCAAAACAGATTAAGGAAAGAATACTGTGAAATGAGTCAGTACAAAGATAAATGAAATCATGAGGACGAACCTATTTAGAACGAAAATATATGTGAGTGTTTTCAGAATTATGAGCTTTAGTCGTTGTAGATCCTTGAATGTAACGACTGTAATGAATAATTTCATGGAACGATTGTTTTCATTCCACGAATAAGCTGAAGTAGATAGACCTACAATCTGTGATATACGTTAAGCAATGTGTGCACAACACATCTGAAATTCAAGAAAAAGGAAGATAGTGTTTAAAGTCGTGTCGACAACGAAGGTCGTAACAGACGGAGCGCAGGAAGGGATGGCGAAGGAAATCGGCCGTGCCCTTTCAAAACAACCATACCAACATTTGCCTTAGGCAATTCAGCGGAATCAAGGCAAACATAAATCAGCATATATTGTCAGAAAGTGGTGCCACACAGCTCTTATATTTTTGAAAAATGTCATACTACCGTCTTGAGCTTCTTGTAAAATATTTTATCCACCGAACCATATTAGTTGTCTGACTATCATCAGGTTCTATAAAGTATTCACAGCATCATGTTTGGTGAAATATAAAATCGTTATGTTCAGGTGATAAAAACATAAATAATACACCGTTACCATATGGTAATATAAATTCCTTCTTCAGTCTATAAATCAAGCACAACTTTTACAGATTGACGATGTAATTTATAATACGATATGATAACAATCTACTATTCATGAATATATCACAAGACGGTAACGATTTTATATTTCGCGTAACATTATGCTACGAATACTTTTATGACGATGATGGTCAGACGTCTGACACTGGTTGTATCAATAAAGTGTTTGACCAGTAGCTCAAGACGGTAATACGACATTTTTCAAATCATGCATCTCGATGGCCGGACGCGGCTTTGAACCGTCGTCCTCCCGAGTGCGAGTCCAATGTGCGAACCACTGCTCTTTCTTGTTGTGGTGGAAATCAATGAAACAGGTGACAGAAGACCACAACTGAACTCACTGTGCAAATCTGTCACGTATGTGTCTTCCTAAGAGACTGAAAAGTACGTCATGTAAGTATTTCGGCATTACCACGGTCCCAGTTTATCAGAATTCGTTTTCAATCCGCTACGGAGTATGCTTAGTATTGAAACTTCCTAGCAGAACCAGGAGTCGAAATATACAGCATTGCCTCTCGCAGGTAACGTTCCTAGCTACTAAGCTATCCACGCACGTCTCGCAACCCGCCCCCAGAGGTTCGCTTCGAGCGTTAACTCTCTCCTAATTTCCAAAAGGGTTGCCACTTACCGAAAGGATAGTTCTCATTCCGCCATCTTTTAAGACGATGACATCTTGGACCATGGACGTAATCGTTCATTCTGCATTGGTTACACGCTGTTATAAAATTGGTTTTTAAGGTATATAGTGGACTGGTACCCTAAACTCCACCATCGTTTTAACCGACTGAGTTGGGCTGATTCACAGAAGCCATAGTGAGACCCGAACGAGATCGGGCGGTGGCCAAGGCAATGGACACAATTCGGGAATTCTTTATTGGTCCATCACGAACAGGGGACATCGACTGGTTAAGTAATTGTCAATGTCAATGTATTTCACCAACAGCCATGTAACTTAAAATGTTATTGTGTAAGCGTAGGCTTCCGCGGCCGTTGTCTTCTTCAATAAAATTCTTCAGGGTATCAGACCGCATCATCATAATTTAAAATGCGCCAACGTTTCGGCCAGCGTTGCAGCTAGCCTTCATCAGGGCCTTACGTTAACTGCTAAATAAACACAGTTGGTTCCTTAAATAGCTGCACGAGAAAACCGTGTCGTTACTTGATTGGCTGTAAAAGGAGGAGGAGGAGGGGTGAAAGGTATGCTTTATTGGTGTTTCCTTTATTATCTGTCATTGGCTGAAATAGCTGTTTTCTATTGGTCTTTATATTAATCCACCCCATTGGAGGAGACGGACGAATAGCGAACAGGAGATGGCTGTGACGTCACACTGTTTCCATGCTGTCCAGAAGCCGGCTGCGGCGTGCCATTGCTTTGTGTGCTCGCGACCACTACTGCGGCTCTCCGCGTGTCTGCATGGGCCGCCACGGCTCTGCCGCTGCTCCGTAGCCCTGCTATTGCAGGCAGCCAAGACCTCGGAAGCTTGTACCCGTCCTCTCTATTCATGTTGGCGGGTCTTTTGGCTATTTCTATCGCCTCTCTAATCTTTCTTTTGAAAGTGAGAGGCTGTTTCGCCAGGACGCGGGCTTCTTGAAAAAATATTGGTTTCCCGCACTCGTCTCGGTGTTCCGCCACTGCTGACTTAGTGTGTTGTTTCAGGCGGATATATCTTTCATGTTCCGAGAGCCTTGTGCTAATCGGACGTCCCGTCTCACCTACGTAGACTAATCCACACGCACAACCAATTTCATACACGCCAGCTGTGTGTAGTTTGTCAACTGCGTCCTTGGTAGAACCGAGCATGTCTGATATTTTGTTTCTGCTTCGGAAAATCGGTTTGATGTCGGCTTTTCGTAGAATTTTGCCAGTACGTTCGGTGACCCCTTGTACATATGGTAACACAGCAATGCTCTGTGCCTCCTTCTCCTCTTCCCTATTAGTCTTCTCCCTTGTCGACATGGTGCTGTCTATCATCAGCTTCCCATAGCCATTAGTTCCGAAGATGGACCTGAGGCGTTCAAGTTCTGTCTTCAGATGTTCTTCGTCGCTTATCCTGTACGCTCTCTTCGTTAGCGTGTGCAGGGCGGACTTCTTCTGCGTGGGGTGATGGTGGGAGGAGGCGTGAAGGTACCTGTTCGTATTGGTTGGTTTCCTGTACACTTTGTGGCCAAGTTTACCATCAGGTTTTCGATAAACTTCCACGTCGAGAAAAGGCAGCACCCTACTCTTCTCTGTTTCCATTGTAAACTGTATTTTCCTGTGCTGTTGGTTAAGGTGCTTGTGGAAGTTCTGTGACTCCTCTTTTCCGTAGGGCCAGATGACGAAAGTATCATCGACATAGCGAAGCCAACAGTTTGGACGTAAAGGTGCGGACTGGAGGGCTGTTTCTTCAAATGCCTCCATGAAAATTTCTGCTGCGATAGACGATAGGGGTGAGCCCATAGCTACACCGTCAGTTTGTTCATAAAATTGACCTCTCCACTTGAAATAGGTGGTCGTCAGACAGTGGCGCACAAGCTCACATATATCAGGTGCCACGCGTTCTTCTAGGATGTTCACAGTATCTGACACTGGGACATTCGTGAATAGGGATTTGACGTCGAAACTAACCATCAGATCTTGGTCCGTAACACGCATTTCCTTTACGAGAGACACGAAGTGAGTGGAATCCTTAACGTAGGACTCGGTTTGATGCACTAGGTGTCGGAGCCTAGGTGCCAGTTCTTTCGCTAGGTAGTAGGTCGGCGAATTTATACTGTTTACTATGGGCCTTGAGGGGAAGTCGGTTTTGTGTACCTTTGGTACACCATATATCCTTGGTGCCTGTGTCAATTGCGGGATGAATCTTCTGGCGTTGTCGAAGTTGATTCTAGAGTGCTTGAGCAGTGCCTGCGTCGTTTTGATTACCTTGGCCGTCGGATCTCCCTGAAGTTTCTTGTAGATAGGTTCTGCGAGAATATCTTCCATTCGTTTGTTGTAATCAGTTGTGTCCAAGACTACAGTGGCGTTGCCCTTATCTGCCTGTACCACTACTAAGTGGGGGTTGTCACTGAGTTCCTTGATGGCATGGTATTCCTCAGCGTTGATGTTTTGCTTCGGTGGCTTTGCTTTATTCAGAACTCTGACCGTTTCCTGCCGGATCTTCTCCGCCTCGGCCTATGGCAGATGACGTACCGAAGCCTCTACGGATTCTATGATATCTTCTTTTGGAACTCGCTTAGGTGCGACTGCGAAATTCATCCCCTTGGCCAGAATTGCTGTGGTTGCTTCGCTCAAGGTGTGGCTGGAGAGGTTGACCACTGTCCGTCGCCTGTCCAGCGTCAAAGTTTCGTCAGTGGCTTTCTGTTGTAGTTTGTCGTACTTTCTCATCTGGCGGTTAGTAATACTATTGCTGGTCCTTGATGCTTGCTGAAAGGTTAACCTGTCGACTTTATCCCAGTCTTCCATCTGAACTTTTCCGGCCAGAAATAGGTGCAGATCACACAAATTCCTATTGTGAGCATCGAGACTTATGCGGATGTGGCGGATCCTTTCCCGTAGCAATGCTTTATTGGCTATAACACAGATATTCCTCGCCTTGTTCGTTTTTATGTGGGACGTCAACCGCAAAGAATACGGCACAACACTCATGTCTCTGCATCTCTTCAAAAAATCAAGGTCATTCAGCAGTTTACATCTTTTAAAACGCAGTGCTTCTAACTTCTTGATGTTTCCGTGGATTTCCTGCCCATACAAGGCTCTCGGAACATGAAAGATATATCCGCCTGAAACAACACACTAAGTCAGCAGTGGCGGAACACCGAGACGAGTGCGGGAAACCAATATTTTTTCAAGAAGCCCGCGTCCTGGCGAAACAGCCTCTCACTTTCAAAAGAAAGATTAGAGAGGCGATAGAAATAGCCAAAAGACCCGCCAACATGAATAGAGAGGACGGGTACAAGCTTCCGAGGTCTTGGCTGCCTGCAATAGCAGGGCTACGGAGCGGCGGCAGAGCCGAGGCGGCCCATGCAGACACGCGGAGAGCCGCAGTAGTGGTCGCGAGCACACAAAGCAATGGCACGCCGCAGCCGGCTTCTGGACAGCATGGAAACAGTGTGACGTCACAGCCATCACCTGTTCGCTATTCGTCCGTCTCCTCCAATGGGGTGGATTAATATAAAGTCCAATAGAAAACAGCTATTTCAGCCAATGACAGAGAATAAAGGAAACACCAATAAAGCATACCTTTCACCCCTCCTCCTCCTCCTTTTACAGCCAATCAAGTAACGACACGGTTTTCTCGTGCAGCTATTTAAGGAACCAGGTGTGTTCATTTAGCAGTTAACGTAAGGCCCTGATGAAGGCTAGCTGCAACGCTGGCCAAAACGTTGGCGCATTTTAAATTATGACGATGCAGTCTGATACCCTGAAGAAGTTTATTGTTAAAATGTTATTGTATTTTATTTTCAAAGCTACCATCTTCAGGCGTTTGGAGAGATACATATGGGGCTTGAAGATGGCATAGTGAAACGTTCAAACTCGTAGCCCTCAACACAAAATAAGATAACAACTTATGTAACGCGGCGACTGGTGAATTTTATTGACATTGATAATCAATTCAGGAAGGGTGGGGACAGAATCCTAGTCCAACTAAACAGATATACACAGATGAGCCAAAACACTTTCATATTGGTCGACATATGAAAGGTAATACAGCATCGATTCTGCGTGGGTTTCATTCTATAAGATCTTGGTAGGTTTCCGTGGTTATGTGGCACCTGACTTTTACACACAGCTCACGTATCACGCGTTTCCCTTAAAGAGCCTGTGTTTTGTGGCCGTCAAACTGGCGCCCGGTCCTAGAAGTGTACCATCGATTTCAGATCAGCCGTATTTAGTAGCCAAGACATTTAACGTGAGTTCGCCATCGTGCTCCGAAAACCACTGTAGCACGAATCTGACCTCGCGAGACTGACTGTTATACTGCTGGAAAATGACGACGCCCTCGATGAAGACATGAAGCGTGAAGGAAAGCAGGTGATACGCAATAATCTTCACGTAGTCCACAGATGTCATGGTGCCTTCGATTACTACTATAGGTACCATGGAAAACGTAGGTGAATGTCACCCACTGCATAGTACAACGTTATTCATAAATACCTGTGGTAAATCAGAAGTGTATATAGAAACTTCAAAGACATACGAGGGGGGTTTAGTAAGTGATGCAACACATTTTTCTCATCGACCTGTTTCGTTTGAAGAATTGCGGAATTGGTTGTGGTATATAGTGGAATATTTCCGCCTCAGCCCCCATAGTTTCACGAAATACCGATAAATGGCGGTGCTATACGTAGCCATCAAAACACCGGTTCGGTGACTAGAGCACCTCTCCAAGTTCCTACTCCAAATACGCAACGCACTGTACTGGCTTAGCGCATCACTAAGGGGAAGCGTGGCAATATATGTAGACAAATCATCCGCTCATAATTGCAACAGGTAATAGTGCGTGCAGATAGGAAACTTAACAAACAGACTGCCCTCCCGGTTAGCCGTTCGGTCTAACCCACGGCTTTCCGGATTGGTTCAAAATGGCTCTGAGCACTATGGGACTTAACATCTGATGTCATCAGACCCCTAAAACTTAGAACTACTTAAACCTAACTAACCGAAGGACATCACACATATCCATGCCCGAGGCAGGATTCGAACTTGCGACCGTACCAGTCGCGCGGTTCCGGTCTGAAGCGCCTAGAACCGCTCGTCCACAGCGACCGGCTTTCCGGATTGGGAAGGAGCGCTTGGTCCCCGGCACTAATCATCCCACGGACGTGTGTCGAGGTCCGGTGAACGGTGAGCCGGCCGGTCTGTGGATGGTTATTAGGCGGTTTTCCATCTGCCTCGGCGAATGCAGGCTGGTTCCCCTTATTCCACCTCAGCTACACTGTGTCGGCTATTGCTGCGCAAACAAGTTCTTCACGTACGCTTACACCTCCATTACTTAACCACGCAAACATAGGGGTTACACTCGTCTAGTGTGTGACCTTCCCTAGGGGGGGGGGGGGGAGGGGTGTTCAGCGGGAGCCGAACCGCACAATAACCCTAAAAGAGTGGTTCGGTGTGGGGAGGCGGAGGGGTGAAGTGGACTGTGGTAGTCGTCGTGGGGTTATGGACTACTGTGGCTGCGGCGGGGACGGAGCCTCTCCGTCGTTACTAGGCCCCCGGTTGACATACAATACAATAAAATAACAGATTTCGAAAGCGGGCTGCTGTCGTTACTCAAGCATGCACATCCCACTCGTGTGTTAACGTTTGCTGCGTCACTAATGGTGCCGATATTAGTATCTGTAATGTAAGATAGAAACCTGTAGAGCTACTCTATTCACTGATATGTGTCTATTTTCTGTATATATTGTAGTTTTCGCGCAGCTGTCTTCTGGATCCCCAAGGTACTGGGTGGCTATAATTCAAGTGCAGCTACTCAGGGAGTTCCAGTGAGGGCTGTAATTATCGTCTGGCAACGCAACTTGGTTTATATGCCATTGCGTTAATGCGGAACCAATTCACGTTGTAAAGAATTAGTTCCAATTTTGACCGCCAGTTGCAATTCTAGCGCTGTGAATGCAAGAAATATTTCCATATGTAATGCTTCTGGAACGTGCCATGAGCAGAAAAGGTTAAACAAACGATAAAGGCAAAATTTTGATTTTATTACCAACCGTTGCTAACACAGCTTGTTCAACAGGAGCACCAGAGACATCGACGAGAAATTGCATTCGAAAAACTGCGTGATCAACAGTTGCTCATAGCATTTCCTGTTGAATCTGAGTAACGTCTTCCTATATACTGATCTAAAGATCAGGTAGAGACCGAACGAGTCCCTGATAAACGCATTGTTTTACATACCCCCAGAGCCAAACCTCACAATGATTCAGATCAGGCGGTCTTCCAGACCATGCATCTGAAAAACTTCTGGAGATAACCCGGTCATGGAAGATTACAATATGGAGATGTTTCACCTGGTCGTGGAAAGCAGGAACCACGTGCTGTACAAGGAGGCCTTAAAAATGTACTCGCCTCAAGATACACGAGACAGGCCCTCTGCGCCCTTGTGAAGCAGGAATCACACGTTGTACAAGGAGGTCTCGATGAAGAACAGACTTCACTGTACACCTAGCAGACATTCTGGGTGTATTCTCTTCAAAGACAAACGGACCGAATATAACGGTGCTTGTGGATCCACACTACACAGTCACCACCACGGCGAGTGCAATGGCTCGTCGTGCACAACATACGGTTTAACAGTAGGCTAAATTCAGCAATTCTCTGCGTTCACTGTACCCTGTAGCGGACACAGAACATTGCCCGGCAACATGTCATCAACTTCGATCCGCACCAGAAATCGAAAACAAATTCAGAACGCTGCTGCGAGTCATGAAGTCTGGTTATTGTATGGATGTTGTTGTGATCTTCAGTCTAGAGACTGGTTTGATGCAGTCCTCCATGCTGTTCTATCCTGCACAAGCTTCTTCATCTCCAAGTAACTACTGCAAGCTACATCATTCTGAATCTGCTTAGTGCATTCATCTCTTGGTCTCTCTCTATGGTTTTTACCCTCCACGCTACCCTCCAGTGCTTAATTTCTGATCACTTGATGACTCAGAACTTGTCCTACCAACCGATCCCTTCTTCTAGTCAAGTTGTGCCACAAATTCCTCTTCTCCCCAATTCTATTCAGTACCTCTTCATTAGTTACGTGATCTACCCATCTAATCTTTAGCTTCTTCTGTAGCACCAAATTTCAAAAGCTTCTATTTTCTTGTTGTCTAAACAGTTTATCGACCATGTCTGATTTCCATACATGGCTACACTCCATACAAATATTTTCAGAAATGACTTTCTGACACTTAAATCTATACTCGATGTTAACAAATTTCTCTTCTTCCGAAACGCTTTTCTTGCCATTGCTAGTCTACACTTTATATCCTCTCTACTTCGACCATCATCAGTTATTTTGCTCCCCACATAGCATAACTCATCTATTATTTTAAGTGTCTCATTTCCTCATTTAATTCCCTCAGCATCACCCGATTTAATTCAACTGCATTCCATTATCTACGTTTGGCTTCTGTTGATGTTCATCTCATATCCTCCTTTCAAGACACCTTCAATTCCGTTCAAATGTTCTTACAGGTTCTTTGCTGCCTCTAACAGAATTACAATGTCGTCGGCAAACGGGAAAGTTTTTATTTCTTCTCCATGGATTTTAATACCTACTCCAAATTTTACTTTTGTTTCCTTTACTGCTTGCTCAATATACCGATTGAATAACATCGGGGACAGGCTACAACCCTGTCTCGATCCTTTCCCAATCACTGTACCCCTTTCACGCCCGTCAACTCTTATAACGGCCTTCTGGTTTCTGTACAAATTGTAAAAAATAGCTTTTCGCTAACTGTATTTGACCCCTGCCAGATTGTATTTGACTTTCAGAATTTGGAAGCGTGTATTCCAGTCAGCACTGTCAAAAGCCTGCTCTAAATCTACAAATGCTAAAAACGTAGGTTTGCCTTTCCTTAATCTAAGTTGTAAGATACGTCGTAGGGTCAGTATTGCCTCACGTGTTCCAACATTTCTGCGGAATCCAAACTGACCCTCCCTGAGGTCGGCTTCTACCACTTTTTTCATTAAACTGTAAGCAATTCGAGTCAGTATTTTGCAGCCGTGCCTCATTAAACTGATAGTTCGATAATTTTCACACCTGCCAACACTTGCTTTCTTTGGGAATGGAATTGTTATATTATTCTTGAAGTCTGAGGTTATTTCGCCTGTCTCATAGATCTTGCTGACAATATTGCAGAGTTTTGTCATGGCTGGCTCTCCCAAGGCTATCACTAGTTCTAACGGAATCTTGTCCACTCCCAGTGCCTTGTTTCGACTAAGGTCTTTCAGTGCTCTGTCAGATTCTTCACGCAGTATCATATCCCCCATTTGATCTTCGTCTACATCTTCCATTTGAATATCTTTCTTAAGTACATTGCCCTTGTATTGGCCCGCTATATACTAATTCCACCTTTCTGCTTAGAACTGGTTTTCCATCTGAGCTCTTGGTATTTACGCAAGTGGATCTCATTTCTCCAAAGATCTCTTTAATTTTCCTGTAGGCAGTATCTATCTTACCCCTAGTGATATATGCCTCTACATTCTTACATTTTTCCTCTAGCCATACCTGCATAGCTATTTTGCACTTGCTGTCCTTCTCATTTTTGTGACATTTAAATTTCTTTTTGCGTACTTCATTTACTGCATTTTTATATTTGTTCCTTTCATCAGTTAAGTTCAGTATCTCTTCTGTTATCCAAGGATTTCTAGCAGCCCTCGTCTACCAGCCCTTGATCCTCTGCTGCCCTTACTGTTTCATCTCTCAAAGGTACACATTCTTCTTCTACTGTATATTTCCCCCCGTTCTTGTCAGTCTTTCCCTAATGCTCTCTCTGACACTCTCTACAGCCTCTGGCTCTTTCAGTTAATCCAGGTCCCATCTCCTTATATTCCCACCTTTTCGCAGTTTCTTCAGTTTTAATCTATAGTTCATAACCAATAGTTTGTAGTCAGTGTACATATATGCCCCTGGAAATGTATTACAATTTAAAACTTGGTTCCTAAATCTCTATCTTGCTATTATATAATCTATGTGAAACCTTCCAGTGTCTCCAGGCCTCTTCTACCTATACAATTTTTTTACATGATTCTTGAACTAAGTGTTAGCTATGATTAAGTTATGCTCTGTTCATAATTCTACCAGGCGGCTTCCTCTTTCATTTCTTACCCCCAATCCATAATCTTTCTCTTCCTTTTCCTACTATCTAATTCCATTCTCCCATGACTACTAAATTTTCGTTCTTTATCTCATCATACATTTCTTCAACCTCTTCGCCGTCTGCGGATCTAGTTGACATATAATGTTGTACTGCTGTGGTAGGTGTTGGCTTCGTGTCTATCTTGGCTACAATAACGCGTTCGTTGTAGCTTACCCGCTGTTCGTAGTAGCTTACCCGCGCTCCTATTTTACTTTTTTATTCGTTGCTAAACCTATTCCTGCATTACCCGTATTTGATTTTGTATATAGAACTGTGGATTCACCTGACCAGAAGTATTGTTCCTCCTGCCACCAAACTTCACTAATTCCCATCATATCTAACTTTAATCTATCCATTTCCCTTTTTAAATTTTCAAACCTACCCACCCGATTAAGGGATCTGACATTCCACGCTCCTATCCGTAGAACGCCGGTTTTCTTTCTCCTGATAACAACGTCCTCCTAAGTAGTCCACGCCCGGAGATCCGAATAGGGGACTATTTTACCTCCGGAATATTTAATCCAAGAGGACGCCATCGTGATTCAACCAGACTATAAAGCTGTATGCTCTCGGAAAGAGTTACGGCTGTAGTTTCCCCTTGCTTTCAACCGTCCACAGTACCAGCAGAGCAAGGCCGTTTTGGTTAGTGTTACAAGGCCAGATCAGTCAATCATCCAGACTGTTGCCCCTCCAACTACAGAAAAGGCTGCCGCCCCTATTCAGGAACCACATGCTCGTCTGGCCTCTCAACAGATACCCTTCCGTTGTGGTTGCACCTACGGTACAGCTATCTGTATCGTTGAGGCACGCACGCCTCCCCACCAACGGCAAGGTCCATGGTTGATGGATACCAGTGTAAAATATACTACAAAATTTTTCTGTACTTCTGATCATGGGTCGGAGAATTCTCGTGACACTCCACGAACACCGACAGTACCCCCGGCACGTGATGCATGGTCAGTTACAGAAGCAGCATCCTCGTCAATAGCTTCCTCCGGAATAGGACGTCAACCTCTTCCAAGTGACATACAGAAGGTCATCTATTTATTAAAATTTCATGTCTCTCTTATCAATAGCCATGCTCTCGATTCACTTTGTTGCTTGTCAAATGACAGCGTGAATGTTATACGAGCATATAATATACAGCGGAAGATTTGCACCTCTTGGCCAAAATTGGAACTAAATTTTTTCCAATGTAAATAGGTTTCACATTGATGAATTAGCATATCTACGAAGCTTCTCTTCCATACGATGCGTGCAGCCCGTACTGGACCTCTGTCAGTAATTTAAAGCCACCCAGTACTAACGAATAGCCCTGTATTACCTCCAAATGCCTGGGTCAGTAGTGCGCCGGATTTTGCCAGCAGCCATTCGCCTGTCGTCAGATCTGCCGTACGTCGTCGCCTGTTCCGCTTTAGCGGGAATGCCTCCGACATCCACGTCAACTGATAATGCGGGACGTTCAACACTTTGTCGCCTACTCGGGGTTTCACTGTAGATGCCCACTGCAGTAGCATGTGAATGACCGCCGTTTCCAAGTACCGGGCCATTGCCTTTTGAGTCGCTAATATCAGTGGATTTCCCTCTTTGCGCTCCCAGTCGCAGCTAGAACGATTCGTATATAAAAATGCTAGGAGCCATTCAGTCTCGCTTTGGACAATGGTCACAGTAGTTTTGACTCATCAGTGACTCCCTGAATCCATTGCAACGAATAATTCTTTCAAAGAGGGTTTACAATTTCCTTCTGTATGCAACATGATACATCACAGAACGAGGTGGTGCAGAGGTAAGACACTGGACAAGCCTTCTGTGGTTTCGTTACATCGAGTAAGGCAAATGACGGAATGGTTCCTTTAAAACGAACGTGGTCGATTTTCCCAATCCGGACACTACGCCAGCTACAACGAGGTCGTCTTTGAAGGGGCTTTGAGCCCTAAACTTGCTTGCACCTTTCCTTCTAGTGCATAGCCATTGTTCATTAAATGTATTCGCAGATGTGAATATGAACCACCTCCGTCTGCATAAACATCCAGAGGTATAATGGAATCATAACAATGAAAATTTATGGTGCACTGGAACTCGGACCGGATTTCCTACTTTACGCCAGCGCTCCCTTTAATCGTTCGGCTATCCGAGCACGACTCACGGATATGTCCAATCTTCCATACGTCGTCGTCCATGTGTCATATCTGCACTCGTACATCTCATTGATACTACTCCCATACAGAGGAGACATTTTATTTATAAGTCGCAAGTCCGGTATTTGTCGGTAAACATGAAATTGCAGTGCCTGTGTTGTCAAGAAGTGCGCTATAGTGTCCCTTCGGACATAAGCTATATTGGGCGAAATAAATACGCCGTAACCAAAGGGTTCTTCCCGAAACAAACCATTAACTACCTTACACCATTCAGACCCACCTATTCCCAGAGTTGCTTGGATTTTGTTTCCGACCTTAACAGAAGCGAACCATTCAACAATTAACTCTTAGTTACGCGCACTGAATGCGCAACCAACTCTCCTCTCCTCGCCTGCCCCCACCTACATAGCTTTACTGCCCTTTTGTCTTCTTTTGGCACAGAGTCACAAGCGTTACTATACAGTCGCGTTCGAATATAACGTGAAAAAATAGCGCTGAATGTGAAAATCTCTACTGAGGTTGGTAAAGGTAAACAATAAGAGGCGAAGCTCGACCTCCACAGTAAAAGCTTCAGGGAATTAAATGAGTAATATTCTTGTCTCAGGAACGGGGCGTTCAGTATTGTTTCTGTAAGTGTCCCTCTACGTTGCAGAAATAGACTATAACCTCCGGTGGAAAGGGAAAAACAATGAACCGAAGTTGAACATGCCTTAGAGTAAAAAATACCTGAAAAAAATAACATCTCGTCGGCGGTATCTTGTGCTATTGCTTCATTGCCATGTCTGAAAACTTCAGAAAACAACGGAGCTCCCAAGTAACGCTACATAAAAAAGTGCTTTTTCCATTTCCCACCTGCTCACAAATTGATTCACAAACTGAATTCCAACACGTGTCGCCTACCGGAAATCTGTCTACGGCATCAAAAGATTCAGTTAACAGAAACAACAGATGCGATTATATCTCATTCCACAGATGCCTCAGATTTTTCATACTTGGTTGAAGATATGAGTTGAGTGTTTTCTCCAAGTGATAGTGCTAAAAAGATTGCATAGATGAAAGAATCCAGATTCTCAACTGTACATTGGAATAACGACTGTTAAATGCACAGGGAAAATGCTAAACGTGGAGACAGAAGTTTGCCAACACAGCAGTCTGATAACTGTTGTGTGATGTTCGCAACTTCAGTTTTATCAGGCTTTAGAGCAATA
The DNA here is from genome assembly GCF_021461385.2 of Schistocerca piceifrons. NCBI lineage: Eukaryota > Metazoa > Arthropoda > Insecta > Orthoptera > Acrididae > Schistocerca > Schistocerca piceifrons. The sequence continues at coordinate 1,008,835,174 of NC_060138.1, forward strand.
ATTTTGATTTTTTTTTCGGTACAGCTGCTTTTCAGAGGTATGGAATGGGGTTAACAGAATGAAGTCGAATTAAAATTAAAGCGATAACAGCACTCGGTCACAAAAAAGAAGTCTTTTGACCTAGGTTTCGACACTACTAAGTATGTCTTCATCAGATGTAAAATTCTCGATCCGGCATGTCACCTATAAAATAAATATTAAGCGATAAAGCTTTAGTCACAATTTTTTTAAAAAAGGAATACATAGAACGCAAGCCACTGTGGGCTGCTCACATGTGTCGAGCTACAGGGAGCATCAGACTCACATGCCAGTTGAATGTTTTCCTTCTGATGAAGGCACTCTTGGTAGTGACGAAACCTAGGTCAAAAGACTTCTTTTTAGCGACCGAGGGCAGTTATTGCTTTAATTTTACATTGTAAACGGTCGCTGACCACGCAGCCATGTTCAAAATTTCAAGAATGAAGTCGTTACTTTAAAAACCGGTATGTATTTCAGTATCTAACTAAATACAAACATTTCACTGTTAGTCGTATTCGTTGCTATTTTCACTATCACGCGGTTCCCATATCTTCAACCGATTGTGAAATATCTGAGTTTTTCAACTTTAATGAAACGCTCTGCGTGTTAAGCTAAAACAGCATATCGATTTAACTCTAGCCCTAGGACTGTCCAGTGGTAGTAGAGTTCTCATACTGAGAAAATAGCTCAAGGACCCGTGAAAGATTTCTAAAATCTTAATGCACTGAAAAATTTACAAACACAGTACAGAGCCCTCAGAAAGCCACATGTTACGTTCAGTTTTCCCTCCAGTTCTACAACATGAACTCATCATGGGGGCGAAGTTGATCCCCTTAAAATTCCACATTAAATTATTTAGACTCAATCACAGCTGTGCATGAACAACAAATCTCTTCAGCTGCAGCACAATGGGATGGGAGCAACACAGTAGCAGTCATGTCAAAGTAGCGAAGTGACTGCCTTCGAGCTACTACAATCTTTTCCTTATCAGATCGAAGGCCAGAACACTTACAATTATTTTTTATCCTCTCCTGTTCACTGTGCTCTCCGATTTCCCATCAGTTTGATAAGAATAGAGCTATTCAGCGTTAATCTACTAAAGCGATCATATTTTAAGTTCCTCTGCTCATAGGGAAGTCTTATTTAGGCTGCAACATTCTGAGAGTCGAGATGTTTCCCTTTGATTGTTTTAATCGTAGCATTGGTGTCCCTGTAATCAGTTGCCGTAGTCTGACAATGGCTTTGACAACCATGAGTTGTCGCACAGCGGTGCGAAATGTAGCCTAGTATTTGTACTTTGCGACTGCAGCTTGCAGCAATCTAGTACTTTCTAGTTCTCTATGCCTCGCATTGGAATCAGGACGGATGTACCACAAGGCTTTCCCGCTGCTAATGGCGCTCGTTTTGTTATAGAGTACAGAATGTTTAGAAACTAAATCAATTACACAAACAGAATCTCTATTTTCAAGACGACTGTAATAGTAGCGTACCAACCAGAAGAAGTAATTATACAAGGAAAACTTGAAAACGGAGTATTCAACACACAAACAATACATAGAGTTTAAAAAGTGTTCAGAAGAATGATGTAAAAGCAATAAAAATATGGTACACTTCCAATAACGTTTTTTTATGTGTGTACTGCCTGAAATAAATGTCCCTAATCACATTTCATCATTATTCTGTTTCTAGGGCTGCCTATATTGTTTGTTGTACCATGGATTTTATGCCGCATATTTTTAGAAGATGACCTATGCTGGACTATGAATACAAATAAATATGTGTATGCAGTTATATTTGTTCCTGTCGCAGTTTCCAATTTAGTGAGTTTTCAGATGTACTCGACTCATAGCTTTATATAATGATAGTATTAACATCAATTATAACTTAGAGAAGATTTATATTTTCACAAATAACGCGTAGAATGACGTTAGAACCACACATTGTTTTTCGTTATCATCAACATAACTTTGAGTAGAGCATTTAATTGAAACGTATTAAGGAGGTGTTATGTTTTATGATATATACACTGCCTGACAAGAAACAGTGAAGTCCACAGAAGACAATAGTCTGATGTCGATGTAACTGTACACGTGCTCACCATTGGCGATTATGTAAGTGATTAGAGTTGCAATTTTCTGTAACAGGTAGAACGCCTGACAGCATTAGTAGTATATATACTAACCAGCCAGAACATTGTGACCACCTGTCTAGTAGCCGGTATTTCCAACTTTGGCACGGATAACAGTGGCCATGCGTCGTGGTATAGAATCAGTAAGGTCTTGGTAGGTCGCTGGAGGATTTGGTACCACATCTGCACTAGTAAGTCGCCTGACTCCCTTAAATTCCGTGGCCTGGAGGATGGGGTGGGGAGGGTGGGGGGAGCTGGTGGCGATGAGGTCTGACGCTATCTGGAATTACACCCTGGATGTGTTCGATCGGTTGCAGATCTGGCGAGTTGCGGAACCAGCACATCAATTGGAACTCATTACTGTCTTCCTCGAACCACTATACCATACTCTTGGCCATGTGTCATGACGCATTATCTTGTTGAAAAATGTCGCTGTCGTTAGGAAACATGATTGTCACAGAGGCATGTACGTGATCTGCAACCAGTATACGACGGTCCTTGAATGACTTGGTGCCTTGCACGAGCTGCAGGTAAATGTTCCCTAGAGCATAATGGAGCCACCGCCAGCAAGTCTCTGTCCGCATTACATGTGTCAAGGAGCTGATCCCCTGGAAGACGACGGATTCGCGTCCTCCCATCGGCATGATGAAGAAGGTATCGGGATTCATTGGACCATGCAACGCTTTGGCACTGCGCCAACGTCCAGCACCGATGGTCATGTGCCAGTTTCAGTCATAGTTGCCGATGTCGTAGTGTTAACATTGGCAACATGTTCGGGTTGTCGGCTGCGGTGGCCCATCTTTAGCAGTGTTTAGTGCACTGTGTTTTCAGACGCACTTGTACTCTGCCCAGTTTTTAAGTCTGATGTTAGTTCCTCCACAGTTCGCCGCCTGTCCTGTTTTATCAATCTGCCCAGCCTACGGTGTCTGACATCTGTAATGAGGAGTGGCCTCTCTGCCTTACAACGTGTGGACGTGGTTTCATTTTGGTTCCGCCACCTTTTGAAGGAACTCACCGTAGCACGCGTTGAACACCAAGAAAGTCATGCAGTTTCCAAAATGCTTGTTCCGAGACTCCAGAATATCACAATCTGCCCTTGGTCTAATGCCGACAGATAGCATGCCGTCCCAATTCTACACACGGAGAGAAAACTCACTGATACTACGTGCACTATGAATGTGTCTGCCTAGCAGACTGGCAGACACTCCTCGCTAGGTTACTCTGCTATCACCTGGGAAGATTCATGGTTGGTCAGTGGACGTAACGTTCTGGCTGATCAGCATATAAGGGACATGAACAGCCCCACATGCTGAGTGACGACAGTGAAGGACACGGAGATGTCGTGTATTTGTGTTATCAGCACATGACTGAGTCAATTGTCCACATATGGCATGTGTCTGTATTAATCACCAGCATGATACTGAGTTACTCTCATGGCCAGCAAGATTCCTGAACCTGTGCCCAATAGAAAATGAGGGACTAGCTCAGATGTCAACTACATCCAATCCAGTGTCCAGGATATCAAGTATCAGTTACATCAGTTGCGAGCCCACTTGCCTGAGGAGAGGATGCAACGGCATAAAGAAGCCATTTCCAATCAAATCATTGCATTCATCCAGGCCATAGGAATTGCACCGTCAAACTCTGTGTGAAACTGACTATATTTGCAATCACTGTCATAACATCACTTATCCACTCAACCCATGAAGTTTCGTTTCGTTTCCTCCTCTCTTTGTGGGTGCTTCACTTATTTGTCAGGCAGTGTATTTTTAGTGTAATAAATTGGTTATTTAAAAACATATGACACGACATCGTTAATTTGATCTCAGGTATAATTTGCTGTAAATAAACATCAAATTTTAGTTTAACAATTAGAATGAAATTCAAATATGCTTAATACATAATTATTTTGGTTCATCATAAATGGAAAACTTCTGACCAGTCAATTATTTGTTTTTTTTCTGCAGATATGTTTCATATTATTTGTAAATCTGGTGCGTGTTATTTTCACAAAATTGCGTTCATCTGTAAGTGAAGAAACGAAAATCTACAGGTAAATATTAATGTCTTTCAAATAAATTACTTCCATATCAATAATATCATGGCAGATATTAATGTGACTCGTTTTGTTTTACTAGACGTCTGGCAAAGTCGACTCTCATACTTATCCCATTATTTGGTGTACACTATGTATTGTTTGTGGGTTTTCACTGGCCTTCAGAAACTGGAAGCACAGAGGAAATGACTGCCCTTTTCATAGATCAACTATTTACATCCTTCCAGGTACTGAGAGAAAATATTTCATCTTATAATCCGACAAAATATTCAAAATAAATGACAACAAAAGACTTAAAAACTTAAATTATGTCTTATGAAAACAATAAAGTAATTATTTAATTTTAGATGATATGATTTACGATCTTCTAATCATATGTTCCCATGGAACAAGCTCCTAAAAACCGATATTTTTCTCTACTGTTAACCTTCTGATATCTACTGGAACTTACGAAAAATAGATTTCACGTGGCAATGGAGGGCAGGTTTGATGTTTCATATTAGAATACCGCTAACCAAGAACTGTTCTACTTTCAGGGTTTCTTCGTGGCGCTACTGTATTGCTTCATGAATGCAGAAGTGAGGACAGAGTTAAACAAGACCTGGTCTTGGTGGCCACGGAGAAGGAACAAGAGTACCAGCGACGGTATGGCCAATGGCACACTAGGCAGTAGCCGCTTCTTCTCCACTAGTCAGCACAGGCCATCCTGCTACTCGAGTACCTCTTGTACTTCCCTCAGCTTGGCCGTCAACTCTAGCTGGGCGACCAGTCGCGGACGGGAGCGTGTCCGTGGGCTGAGCCACGCGGGCCACCATGGCTCGGTGCATGGCTTCCTAGCAGAGTCCGCCAGCCCTTGTTTCGAACACGTGGCAGTCAGCTATCACCCCAGTGTACGTTCCGCTTGACCTGTGCACAAATTCTGCACGGTTTATCTAGTAGTGGCTAGAAATTTTGTAAATATTTTGTAGTTCCTACCTATCTGAGACTCGTAGGAAAAGTGTATTATAGCAATTCCTCAGAGCGAGATGTATTGTTAAATTACATTAAGCACATGGATGCCCTTGTCCTGCTCCCACCCCCACCCTCCACAAACACACACACACACACACACACACACACACACACACATCATACACACACACACGCAAGAACAAGCATTCGCACACTCAGTGGGCTATTAAATTAGACACACAAGTCTAACAGGTAGTACCATGACTAACACACATATGGCCGCAGCAGCGCAGGGGACACTGAAAGCAATACGCGTCGGAGAGGTGTCAAAGATACGGAAGAGGGCTGGGGGGGGGGGGGGGGGCGGTGCAGCAAATTTTAATCAGAAGTGCTCCAGATGTGCTCACTACCATTGAACTCAGGTTGTTGTTGTTGTTGTGGTCGTCAGTCCAAAGACTGGCTTGGTGCAGCAGTCCATCGTACTCTATCCTATGCAAGCCTCTTCATCTCCGAGTAATTACTGCAAACTACATCCTTCTGAATCTGCTTACTGTATTCATCTCTTCGTCTCCCTCTACGATTTTCACCACACACTCTTCACTCCAGTACTAAATTGGTGATCTCATGATGGCTCAGAATCTGTCCTACCAACAGTATCCTTCTTCTACTCACGTTGTAGCACAAATTTCTCTTCTCCCCAATCATTTTTAGTACCTCCTCATTAGTTATGTGATCTATCCATCTAATCTACAACATTCTTCTGCAGAATGACATTTCAAAAGCTTCTATTCTCTTCTTGTGTAAACTGTTTATCGTCCATGTTTCAATTCCATACATGGCTACATTCCATACAAATACTTTCAGTAAGGACTTCCTGACACTTAAATCTATACTCGATGTTAACATATTTCTCTTCTTCAGAAACGCTTTTCTTGCCATTGCCAGTCTACGTTTTATATCCTCCTTACTTTGACCATCATCAGCTGTTTTGCTTCCCAAATAGCAACACTCATCTACAACTTTGTGTCTCATTTTCTAATCTAAGTCCCTCAGCATCAACTCACTTAATTCGACTACATTCCATTATCCTTTTTCTGCTTTTGTTGGCGTTCTTCTTATATCCTCTTTTCAAGACACTGTCCATTCCGTTCAAGCGATTTTTCAAGTCCTTTGCTGTCGTTGTCAGAATTACAATGTCATCGGAAAACCTCAAAGATTTCTTTCCTTCTACCTGGGCTTAAATTTTACTCCAAATTTTTCATTGGTTTCCTTACTGCTCCCTCATTATACAGATTGAATGACGTGGGGATAGGCTACATCACTGTCTCACTCCCTTCTCAGCCAATGCTACCCTTTCATGCCCTTCGACTCATATGACCGCCATCTGGTTTCTGTACAAATTTTGAATAGCCTTTCGCTCCCCTACCACCTTTAGGATCGAAAGAAAGTATTCCAGCCGGCCGCGGTGGTCTAGCGGTTCTAGGCGCTCAGTCCGGAACCGCGCGACTGCTACGGTCGCAGGTTCGAATCCTGCCTCGGGCATGGATGTGTGTGATGTTCTTAGGTTAGTTAGGTTTAAGTAGTTCTAAGTTTTAGGGGACTGATGACCACATATGTTAAGTCCCATAGTGCTCAGAGCCAAAGTATTCCAGTCAACATGGTCATAAGCTTCCTCTAAGTCTACAAATGACATAAACGTAGGTTTGCCCCTTCTAACCTATCTTCTAAGATAAGTTGTAGGGACAGTATTGCTTCGTATGTTCCTACATTTCTCCGGAATCCGAACTGGCCTACCCAAGGTCGGCTGCTACCAGTTTTCCAATCGTCTGTAAAGGATTCGTGTTAGTATTCTGAAACAATGACTTATTAAACTGATAAATCGGTAATTTTAACATCTGTCAGCACCTGCTTTCTTTAGAATTTGTATTATCATGTTCTTCTTAAAGTCCGAAGATATTTGGCCTTTTCATAAAGCTTGTTCACCAGATGTAGGATTTTAGTCCTATCGCAAGGAATCAGTTGCTCTAACGCAATATTGTCTACTCCCGGAGCTTGTTTCGACTTCAGTCTTTGTGCTTTGTCAAATTCTTCGCGCTGTATCGTATCTCCTTTCTCATCTTCATCTATGTCCTCTTCAATTTTCATAATATTGCCCTCAGGTTCATGTCCCTTGTATAGATCCTTTATATATCCTTCCACCTTTCTGTTTTCCCTTCTTTTCTAAGGTCTGGTTTTCCATCTGAGCTCTTGATATCCATGCAGGCGATTTTTTTTTCCAAAGTCTCTTTAATTTTCCTACAGGCAGCATCAACGTTACCCCTAGAGATATATGCTTCTACATCCTTACATTTTTTGCTATAGCCATTCCTGCTTAGCACTTTGCACTTCCTGTCAATTTCTTTTTTTTTTAGACCTGCTTCATTTATTGCATTTTTATATTTTCTCCTTTGATTAGATAAAATTAATATGTCTTGTGTTATCCAAGGATCTCTGCTAGCCCTCGTCTTTTTAGCTACTTACGCCTCTGCTGCCTTCATTATTTCATCTCTGGAAGCTACTCATTCATCTTCTACTTGGTTTCTTTTTCCTGTTATTGTCAATCGTTCCCTACCACTCCTTCTGAAACTCTCTACAGCCTCTGGTTCTTTCAGTTTATTCAGGTCTCATCTCCTTAAAATCCTGGCTTTTTGCAGTTTCTTGAGTTCTAATCTGCAGTTCATAACCAACAAATTGAGGTCAGTGTCCACATCTGCCCCTGGAAATGTCTCACAATTTAAACTTAGTTCCGAAATCTGTCTTACCATAAAAAAATCAATCTGAAACCTTCCGGAGTCTCCAGGTCTCTTCTACTTATACAATCCTCTTTCATGAGTCTTAAACCAAGTGTAACCTAGGATTAAATTATGCTCTATGGAAATTTCTACCAGGTGGTTTCCTCTTTCATTCGTTTTTGCCAGTCCATATGCACCTACTACTTTCCCTTCTCTACCTTTACCTACTACCGAATTCCAGTCCCCCATGACTGTTACATTTTAGTCCATCTGAGTAATTTCTTTTATCTCATCATATATTTCCTCAATATTCTCCTCATCCACGGACCTAGATGGCATATAAACTTGTACTGGTGTGGTGGGTGTGGGCTTCGTGTTTATCTTGGCTACAATAATGCGATCACTACTCTACTTACGTTTTTACTCTGCTATTCACTATTCTGTTCATAGTAGCTTACCCGCGTTTCAATTTTTTATTCACTATTAAACCAACTCCTGCATTACCCCTATTCGATTATGTATTTATAAACCTGTATTCATCTGACCAGAACTGCTGTTCATCCTGCGACCGAAATTCACTAATTCCTACTATTACACTGTCCATTACCCTTTTTAAAATTTCTAACCTACCTACCAGATTAAGGAATTTGACCTTTCACGCTCCAATCTGTAGAACGTGAATTTTATTTCTCCTGATAACGATGTACTCCTGAGTAGTCCCCATCCGGAGATCCGAATGAGGGACTATTTTACCTCCGGAATATTTTCCCCAGGAGGCTGCCATCATCATTTAACCATGCAGTAGAGCTACATGCCCTCGGGCAAAAATTACGGCTGTAGTTTCTCCTTGCTTTCAGCCATTCGCAGTACCAGCACAGCAAGGCTGTTTTGGTTGATGTTACAACGTCAGATCAGTCAATCAACCAGACTGTTGCCCCTCCAGCTACTGAAAAGGCTGCTGCCCCTCTTCAGGAACCACATGTTTGTCTGACCTCTCAACAGATACCCCTCCATTGAGTTTGCACTTATGGTAGGCTGTCTGTATCGCCGAGGCCATGTGTTGACCATACATCTTCGATAGCGACAGTCTGAATAGAATGAAAGAAACTATTGCTAATACATACAGATCTTGCATATTGTGGACGAAGACATTACTATGTAATAGCCTCCTTACGTCATTTACCAATGTAGCTGTGTCTGTATTAGGTATAACATTTGATAAAACTGTCAAATCAGCCCCTTTTATTTTAAATTTGACTTTACACTACACCAGAGAGTATGGTGAAACATAGTCAAGTAACATAAAATAAAACTTTGTATTCGTTACGTGCTTGGCGTTGGCCAGGAACACGAAACGTAGTTGTTTAAATAATGCAACAAATTTGTTTCTTTTCATGAATTAGCACATGATCTATTACCACAGGTGTAACGTGTGGAATGGCGTTCGTTTGCAGGAATAGCTGTATACATCCACAAAGAACAGATTGTATTATTCGAATTGTATTAAGTTTTATGACCAATACTTAGTAAAAACCCACAAATCTCGTTATTAAGATCTAAAAACGCAAAATATAAGAAACAGTGTATGCTTTTGGAAAACTAGAGAAGTAAATAGATTCATTTTAGCTTTATTTTATCTGCAGCTTCCATCACTTGACAGAATATATCTTTGAAATAATTCAGTGAGTTATAGTGCTGAGTAGCTTAAAGTGTACATTTGTTTTTTTCTTGCCTTCATTTCTCTGAAAACGAGAGTTGACTAATCTGTGACTGTGTCGCTCTGGGTTGGATATTTCTGGTCCACTTTTGATTTAAAATAAAAATGATGGAGAACATTTCCTTCCCCAACTTATTCTGTCTTACAAACAGTATAATTTAAATCTTTCAAACAATTTGTACTCCTAATTATGAAAACGTGCCTATGTATTCGACGTACCAACCAAAACAACATTGGTAACATATTTTACTTTATTAAATCAACAGTATACAGTACAATAGAATATTTTCTTTTAATATTCACATTTGTGGCCCTCGGTTGGTCGTGGCTAATACAAAATACGTAAATAACATAGTATTCTTTGAAAATTTACGTGGTTACATAGGTTTTCACTGGATTCCATCCCTCTAACTATATAAGCAACGACCGGATGTCGTTTAAGCAAAAAGAAACTGAAGAAACTGACAGCAATTTATTTATTTTGGGTTGTTTTGCTTCATTTCGAAACTGAGTGTTACTGTGAAAATATTAAAAACATCTCGCATTGAAGTCCGCGCTGTGTTTCGAGCTACAGTAAAGCATCGCCAGTCTTGGAGCTCTTGCATTCTTTTAAATATAGCATGCTTTTTAGTTGCTTGCACAACAGTGTTCTGACCTGTTTTATGATCTTCAGGGGATCAGTAACATCTCTTTATAATATATATATATATATATATATATATATATATATATATATATATATATATATATATATTTATATTTATATACAGGTCAGAACACTGTTGTGCAAGCAACGAAAAAGCATGCTGTATTTAAAAGAATGCTAAACTTCAAAAGCTCCAAGACTGGCGATGTTTTACTGTAGCTCGAAACATAGCACGGACTTCAATGCGAGATGCCTTTAATATTTTCACAGTAACGCTCAGTTTCGAAATGAGGCAAAAAAACCCAAAAGATTCTGGTCGTACATAAAATACAGCAGCGTCAAGACACAGTTAGAATCGTCACTGCGCAATAGCGTTGGTAATGTTACCGGTGATACTGCTACCAAAGCAGAGTTACTAAATACGACTATCCAAAATTTCTTCACCAAAAAAGACAAAGTAAACATTACAGAATGCGAACAAGAACAACTGCAAACATGATTAACCTAGAAGCAGATGCATTCAGTGTAGCGAAGAACCTTGAATTACTTAATAAAGGCAAGGCTGTGGATCCAGACTGTACACCTGTTTGATTCCTTTCAGAGTATGCTGACACAGTAGATTCATACGTAGCAATCAGGTACAACCGCCTGCTCGACGAAAGATCCGTAGCAAAAGACTGGAAAGTTGCACACATCGCACTCATACTCAAGAAAGAATGTAGGGGTAATCCGCTGAATTACAAACTATTGCTAACGTCGATGTACAGTAGGATTATGGAACATATACTGTGTTCGAGCATTTTGAATTACCTCCAACAAAACGATTTATTGACAAATAGCCAGCACTGACTCAGAACATATCGTTCTTGTGGAACACAATTGGCTCTTTGTTCACACGAAGTAATGAGTGCTGTTAACGGGGTATCTCAAATTTATTTCATACTTTTAGAGTTTGAGGCTTGTGACACCGTTCCCCAGAAGCGACTTCTAATCAAACTGCGTCCTACGGAGTATCGTCTCAATTGTGCGACTGGAGCTTTTATTTCCTACCAGAAAGCTCACAGTTCGTACTAGAAAGACGGAAAGTCATCCAGTAAAAGAGAAATTATATCTGGCGTTTCCAAAGGATGTGTTTTAGGCCCTTTGCTGTTTATGATCCCTAAAAACCGTTTAGGAGGGAATCTGAGCAGCCCCTTTAGACTGTTTGCGTCGATGCTTTCATTTAGCCTCTCGTAAAGTGATCAGACGATCAAACCGAATTGCATAGTGAATTATAGAAGATAGCTGTTTGGTGAGAAAATGTAATTTACGGATACACGATAAGTCCAACGAACCTAAAGGCTGTTAATTCAACCAAAGACTTAAAAATTTTAGTTACGAGTAACTGAAACTTGAACGATCACATAGATAACGCTACGAAGAAAGCTAACGAAAGACTGCAATTCCTTAGCAGAAATATTACGTGCAACAGGTCTTCTAAAGTGACTGCCTACACTACGCTTGTCAGTCCTCTTTTGGAGTACTTCCGAGCGCTATGACATCCTTACCAAACAGGATCAACGGAGTACGTCGAGAAGGTTCAGTGAAGAGCAGTACGTTTTGTACTATCGAGAAATAGGAAGTGAGTGTCACGGACATGATACAGGATTTAGGATGGACATCATTATAAACTGACGATTTCCTTTACGGTAGTATCCTCTGACTAAATTTCATTCACCAACTTTCTTCTCCAAATGCGAAAAAATTTTGTTGACGTCGACCTATATAGGGAGAAACGACCATCATAATAAAATAAGGAAAGTCCGGGCTCGCACGGAATGATTTAAGTGTTCGTTTACCCACTAGCTTTTCGAGAGTGGAACGGTATAGAAATAGTTTGAAAGTGGTTCGATGAACCCTCTGCCAGGCGCTTAAGTGTGAATAGCAGAGTAAGTGTAACTCGGCTGAGCTAGGTTACGTAGTGTTCAAGGAAACAAATTTTACACATGTGAGAGTCGAGTCTCGTCATATTCATTGACGTGCGCCCCCGGTAGCTGAATGGTTAGCGCGAGAGAATGTCAATCCTAAGGGCCCGGGTCGGGGATTTTCTCCGCTCAGGGACTGGGTGTTGTGTTGTCCTAATCATCATCATTTCATCCCCATCGACGCACAAGTCGCCGAAGTGGCGTCAAATCGAAAGACTTGCACTCGGCAAACGGCCTACACGACATTTATTATTTTACATTCATTGACGACCATCAGCTTCTTCAATTTCCAGCCCCTGGTTGGGTCTACTCGGGACATTGAATACTCCATGCTGTCCTGTCTCACCACGTTCCTCTCTCCAGTCTGTCGCCGTCTTGTCCTCTCTTCTTCCCACGTTCATTCTCTTCTGCCTCCTAGTGTAATTTCATGAAGATTTACTGATACCTCGCCAACTGATATTCTTTTAATACATACTTGGATCCGGATTTGTCTTTTCTATGGTGTATTGCATGTGCGACTCTTCTCCTATTTCTCTCACCGTCTCATTACTTACCTTACCCATTCTACGTTGCTCAACAAAAGTTTGGAATACTGTCGTAAAATGTTGTATACCGTACTACAGGTTTCAATGATCCATGCATTTCAAGCATTATCCAGGTAGAGCCGACATACTGGACACTGTTCACTATTGGGATGCTTTGTGGCGCAACGGCACACGGCGAGCAGTCCAGTATCAACAACAGCTTGATTCAAATTGTGTTCAGCACTGCAATAACATGCCACGTAGAGGCATACAACACTTTGATAGAATCAGGATAGTAGCTTTACTTTCAACAGATCATACACAGCAAGGTGTCGCCGATCGGTTACTCGTCACTCAGAGTGGTGTGTCTAAGGTGTGGAGAAAGTACAGAGAGAGAGAAAATGTGAACGATGGACCTCGCAAATGTCGTCCTCGTATGACAACACCAAAGTATGACCGTTTCCTCCTACTGTCGTATCGTAGGTGCCCAGCGCCAACTGCTACAATTATGGGAAATGGCCAACGCCGACCAACAGGGATTCGTATCTTCAGACCAAACAAACCATTAAAGTGGTCTTCACCCAGAAGGCCAATGAGAAATTTTGCACTTAACAAACGGAACCGACGCAATCTAAGGACCTGGGCTGTTGCACATCCAACATTGGACCATTTTAGAATGGAGTAATGTCATATTTGCTGACGAGACCAGGATTGGTTTGCGACCAGACACTAGATGTGTTAGGGTTTGGAGAAGCGCTAGAGGAGACCAGAAACGCCGATATGTGCAGGTAGTCCATCCATTTCCAGGAGGAAGTGTAATGTTCTGGGCGGCAATAATAATAAGACGGCGGACCCCTCTAACTCCCATCTACGGCATTTGACTGGTCCCCGATACCTCCAAGAGGTCCTACAGATGGTTGTAAGGCCCTAAAGACGTCAGTCGGTGACAATGCAAGATCGCACAGTGCTCTAACAGTGTCTCGGTATCTTCGAAAATACAACGTCAACCGAATGATTTAACCAGAAAAGCACCTAGGCTTGAACTTGAACGCCCTTGAACATGCATGGGACCTGTTGAATGTGGCCACTGCACAGCGTCCGAATCCACCTGACAGCCTTCAGGACCTCACTGAAGCTGCCATTGAGGAGTGGGACCTCATACCCAAAATAAACATGTTGGTCTCATCCAGAGCATGTCACGCAGAGTGGAGGAACTCATCCGTGTACGGGAAGGACACTCACTACTAAAGAGTGATAATCATCATCATGAGACAAACAGTTTCACTGTTTCTGTTTTTAAGATGTTCACTTAGAAGAAAACCTGCTTTGTTTTGTAATAACTTTTTTAACTAATCAAAATCCTACATGTTGTCAGGTGAAATTATGTTTATTTTGTTAAGAAGGTATTGTACAAACCTCAATGGGTGTACTGTAAGAAGTCTTTGTACTAAAAACTATGATATTGAATACTTTTGTAGGGGTGTATAGTTGGCCCTATTCTGATTCCTTTAAATTTCGTCTCACTTGCTAATATCCTGCTCACCTTCCTTACGTTTCCGATACATATGTCTTGTAGTATAAAATGTCCAATATAACTCTTACTTGCTCCAGCCCAGGTTTTTACACTCTTCGGGAATACATGTGCTTGCCTTCCCCTTTCACTAATATCTGTGTCATACCTCAAACTACTACCAGTACGCTGCATCCGTTGCTCCTCTCATCTTATTCATTACATAAGATAAAAGTCAACGAAATAAAGTCAGAACAACATTGTTCTTTCATTCACTATTCCGTCCGCCCGAGCGGAGTGAAACATTGGTTAGTTCACTAGACTCGCATTCGGGAGGACGTCGGTTGAAACCCCGGTTCGTCCATACAGAGGTATGTTTCCGTGATTTCCCTAAATTGCTCCAGGCAAATGCTGGAATGGTTCCTTTGAAAAGGCACGGCCGATTTCGTTCCCCATCCTTGACAGAATCCGTGTTTGTGCTTCGTCCCTAACGATCTCGACGCCGACGGGACGTTAAACCCAATATTCCTTCTTTCTTCTTCCTATCGTCCGGAACTATATGTTGTTAGCATAGACAAGTCATCTGCCACTTTCTGGACAACATAAGGAAACACAAAAATGAGAGTGAATATTACTGCTCGCTCTCTGTGTGCAGACGTCTACCACAACAAGACTTTATTCTTGTTTTAAGCGGCCATTAACGATGTTCTTGCGCCCATGACAACCTCTGTACCCTCTGAGATGAGGTGAGTACAGGCACAGGTTTTCTAGATGTTATGATTAGTCAACGGTTGTCGATGACCAGGTTTGAATTCGCGAGTGATACACCTGTAACTGACTGCTTGGTTGCTCATAGGAACTTCTTTGTAGTGACTTTCTCTGAATCAGTTTAACCACGTACAGCCTTGACAGCGTGCCGCATCAGTAGCCATTGTCAGCACGATGTTAGGAATGGTGCGTCATGCGTCTTGCAGCCACACTCTAGCTGCACTGAAATGCGAGTATTGCCTATGCCGCACTCACCTGTCGGTCAGACAGCCAGTACAGCGTTTGACGACGCCCGTATCACGTTACGCTCCGAATATCATTCACTTTGGAGTCAGCAGTGATCTGTCTTCAAGACTGTCACTACTTCTGATACAATTATTACTCAGTAACACACACTAAACACACTAACACACACACACACACACACACACACACACACACACACACACACACACAAGCACACGCACGCACAGTGAATATAATCTACAGTATATACTCCTAGTAGTTTAATCCTAGAAGCATTTGCCAACTGTAATCTCTATTTTCCATAATTACCGTTTAACTGTAGTTATCTAATCCACAACATTAGAAGTAACTGTAAAAGTGGGTTAATGATATGTAGCAACACAAAAAGTTGGTGGAACTTCTAGTGAAACATTCAGGACACCTATATCTCTAATAAGATTATTGATTACATTGTCTCAATGAAGGATAATGTTTCAGTTACCTCACAGAAAACTATTAGAGAACAATTAGACTTCGATGCATATGGTATCACAACGGCGTATAGAATATTTACTAAATATTATTTCTCCGTGACGTAAGGTTTCTGAAAGCCAACCTTGGCGCTAGTGATCTTGATTAAAAACAGTCTCTGCACAGTGATGAAACTGACAGAATCGTCTTGAAGGAGCACGTTTCAACAACGTTCTTAACGCTTTCGTGACCGGTGTACTGTCCCACAGACTAATTTATTTCCCTCAGTTTACAAGAATATGAAAATCTCACATATATTTCAATTGCTTGGAGCCAACAGACTCATTTTTGCACTTAAATGCTAAACATGTCGCTGAATTGTTTCAGTTGTGCATTTTGTGCCATGTGATTTGGTGGTTTTCTGTAATATCTTTCCTGTTGGCAACAGATAAAGCCAGTAAATGTACTTATTGTCTTTTTTACACTGTTTGCTTGGAATAAACAGATCAGTGGACATATTTGTAGATAAAACTCTTTTAAAATTCGTGTAGTGGTTTTGCCTTATGGCCAGTTTGTGTAGACAGCTTCACTTGTGCCTCCTGTTCATATTTTTGCCTAAATTTTTACATTTATTTATTTTAATCGGTGCTGTAATCTTATTTTATTTCACTTGATTTGATATGAACGGAAAACTCTAAAAATAAAGTTGGTTTTTCTCTTTATGTTTCACCCAGTTGAAGGCTGCCTTGCAAAAGCATGGTGAAAATAAAGTTGGTAACATTTTTGTCCATTATTACACTTCCATATGAGCGAACTGCTTGCTATTACAATGTCCAAAAGGAAATAAGGAAAACGATGCCTCCACTAGAGTGACCTACTGCCAATAGTATATCTTTCTCTCCGCTGGTCGAACGAGTCTGCAGCTCTCATTGCTGCTGTGTACTACAGGTGCAGGACGGGATATAGCTGAAATTGTATCAACACTATTTTTTCTTATGACAAATATTTCAGGTGGTGAACGGTCGTCAAAACTGTAACTCACCTATTACCTAGACTTTTCTTTGAGTAGTGGGAGGTCCTATTGCTTACCTTCAGAAGAAAATTTCAACCTACTGCGTTTGTGGTTGCCCAAGAGGGGAAACGATATTAGATGGTTGACGTTGAATCCTGTTATTGCATCTCTATTCTGTCCGCTGTCCTGCCATTCTGAGACGGGGTCATCCTTGATGATTTGGGTGTAACGGCGAGACCCATGCCGAACTTAGTTGGGAACTGCTGTCTAGGTTAATCAGATAATCACACATCCAATACAAGTTCAGTGTTGTAGTACCTGTCGATACGAAACCGCGTCTTTCTCCGTTCGAAATCGAGTCACTATTATTGGCTTAGAAATGAAATCAATAGGATGTACTAGCAAGCTGAAGGGAAATGGCTGCAAGAAAACTGTGAAGCTATCGAAAAATTAATTGACGTTGGAAGGCGTGCAAGAGGGTTAAAGAAACAAATAATATCAACACATTGTACACGGCACTCCACAGAAAAGAGAGTGGGTGGTTCCGAAAGAATACGCTGAGGACCACTACGGAAAAGTCGACGTGTCTATTAAGTTCATAGATGAAGATACAGGTACGCATCTGTAGGATTATGGGACTATTAGAGTTTAACAGAAACTAGACTGTGAAGCTATGTGACCAAAAACATTGGCTGCAGCATCGTACCAACTCTTCACTGATTGTTGGGAGACGGTCAAACAAACCTGTTCACTGATTTCCTGTCATGTGAATTAGACAGACATCTTCCGGAAAATCAGGCCCTCCTCATAAGATACGCAATCTAACCACCTAATCTTCAGAATTATTCTGTCGCAGTACATTTCAAAAACTTCTATTCTCTTCTTGTCTAAATGTTTCATGTTTCACTTTGTATATTCCATACAAACATTTTTAGAAAATATTTCCTTACACTTAAACCTACTTTTTATGTTAACAAATTCCTCTTCCTCAAAAACGCTTTTCTTGCATTGCTAATCTACATTTAATATCATCTCTACTTCGGCCATTATCAATTATTTTGCTATCCAAATGGAAAAACTCAGCTACTATTTTAAGTGTCTCCTTTCCTAATGAAATTCCCTCAGCACCACCTGATTTAATTCCACTACAGTCCGTTATCCCTCTTTCGGTTTTATTGACTTCCATCGTATTTCCTCCTTCCAAGATACTGTCCATTCCGTTTAACTACTCTTCCAAGTTCTTTCGGGTCCGAACAACACGGGACTGACGTATTAGAACATGCATTGATACTATAAAACAGTGCATTGATAATGGCTAGGCAGTTGTTGAAATCTAGATTTACCGAATAACACCTGCAATAAAAAGACGATTTATAGCTGTGCTATATCATTTGAAATTTGTGGTAGTGCGAGGGGCGTTCAATAAGTAATGCAACACTTTTTTCTGCAAGTATGCTGCCTTTATTCAGGGTTCCAATAGCCCATATTATTCCCCACTCTATTGGATACAAAACCAGTTTTTCAACACGAAATGAAATGTCGTGTCTAGCGCTTCCCGTTGGGTAGACCGTTCGCCTTGTGCAAGTCTTTAGAGTTGACGCCACTTCGGTAACTTGTGTCGATGAAGATGAGATGATCCTGATTAGGACAACACAACACCCAGTCCCAGACCGGAGTAAATCTCCCACCCAGCCGGGAATCGAACCTGGACCCCTTGGCATGACATTCCGTCGCCGTCACGTGGACCACTGAACTAACCGGGCGACGATCCTACACCATCTTAGTGGTACCATTCTGCTGGTCGACGTTGGAGCCAACGCTTTTTCTTACATAGATTCCTTTCCCACCATCGATTTTCTGTTACCTTCGGCTGCATCCTCCATTGGGACAAACGAATGGAACTTGGAAGGTGCGAGAGCCGGGCTGTAGGGTGGATGAGGAAGAACACTCCAATGAAGTTTTATGAGCTCCACCGGTTGCGCTGAGTCGTGAGAGGCCTTGTGCTGTCATGGAGACGGATTTGTTTGTTTGCATTTTTGTGGTGACGAACACGCTGAAGTCGTATCTTCAATTTCCTGAGGATAGCACAATACAGTTCACAGTTGACCGTTGCACCATGCGAGAGGACTTCAAACAGAATAATGTTCCATAAGACACCCTTTGAGGGTGCGGCTTTGAACTATTCTACTTAGGAAATGCGGTGCGACGCCACTCCATGAATAGCCGTTTCGAAATGATGAGTCCATGTTTCATAGCCTGTGACGATGTTTCACCAAAGATTGTCACCATCAGCCTTCACTGTTCTTAAAGTTCTTCAGTTAGGCAGTGAGGAACCAAACGGGCACAGGTCTTTATGTATGCCATCTGGTGGACGATCGTGTCAGCACTACCAACAGAGACGTCCAGCAGCCAGTGGTTTCATGGTGATCCATCGATCAGCCCGAATGAGACTGTCCATACATTCCAACTTTGAGAATCCCATCTGGTGGACGATCGTGTCAGCACTACCAACAGAGACGTCCAGCAGCGAGTGGTTTCAAGGTGATCCATCGATCAGCCCCAATTAGACTGTCCACACATTCCAACGTCGCAAGAGTCACAGCTGTATGCTGCCAGCACGGGAAGGGGGCAGACAGGTTTGTGCGACCTTGTTGCGATACAACTGACGCCTTGCTCAACGACTCACCGTGATTTTTCTTCATTGCCAGATCTTAGTAGATGTTTTGCAAACACCTACGAATATCTGCGAGACTCTGGTTTTCTGCCAAAAGAAACTCAATGATAGCTTTCTGCTTGGAACGCCCCTCCGTCACAGGTGGCATTTTGAATACTACGTATAGCACCCCCATCATGAAAATTTCATGAAATTATAGGGACTTAAGCGGGAAGACAGACAGTGTCATCTGTCGAGTGGTGATTTTTGTCTCATTTCAAATTATTGTCGACTGTGTTGACTACCCAATGAAGTGTGCAACACGTATCTTGTGAGTGGTACATTTCAGGCCGGAGTTGGACCTGTTATGGTTTGATGCTGTTTAACGCGCAACCTGGAGAGAGAAGCGACTGAAAGAGCTGAAAGCAAATAAGTCCAGACGGAATCCAGATTCGACTCTCCGACAATGACCGCTTACTTGGCTTAAAATTATCGCGAATCACTGGTCCAGCACAAAGTGCCAAGCGAAGGGAGAAAAGTGAAGTTGTCACCTGTGTATAGGGAAGCTAAAAGAATAGATCTGCATAATTACAGACTAATATTCTTAACATTGATTGGCTGTAGAATTCTTGAACACATTCTGAGTTCGAATATATTTCCTTTAGACAGAAAAGACTATCTACAAATCAGCACGGATTTAGAAATAATGTCTCGTGTGAAGCTCAGCTTATCCTTCTCTCACATGATAGCTTAAAAACCCTGGATGGAGGGTAACATGCAGATTCCATGTTCCTAGATTCCTGGAAAGCCTTTGACAAGGTGCTCCACTGCAGACTGTAGACAATGATCCGAGTATAAGAATTAGCTTCCCAGATCGTGAGTGGCTCGAGGGATTTTTAAGTAACAGAATATATTACATAGACCTCATTGTGCTCATCAGAAACAAGGGTGTCGTCAGGACTGCCTCTGGGAATAGGATTGCTCTTGATCTGTGTATAAGCAAACAGTCTGGTGGACATGGTGAAGAGCAATTTATTGCCATTTGCTCAATTCGCTGTGGTGTACTGGAAGGTGTCGTCGAGAGACCGTAAGAGGATACAAGGTAACTCAGACAGAAATTCTAGTTGGTGTGACGAATGGCACCTCTCTCTGAACGTAGGAAAATGTCAGTTAATGGAGATGAGTAGGGAAAACTAACCTGTAACGTTGGAATACATCAGTAGTGTGCTGCTTGACATAGTCACATCGATGAAATATCTATGCGTGAAGTGAATGAGCACGATGGGTTGGTAATAGGGAAGGCTAATGCTCGCCTTCGATTTGTTGGGAGGCTTTTGGGAAAATGTAGCTCGTACACAAGAGAGACGAAGCATAGAACGCTAGAGCGACCATTTCCTGAGTACTGCTCGAGTATCTGGGATGACCACCAGGTTGGATTAAAGGAAGACATCGAAGCAGTTCACAGGCATGCTGCTAGATTTGTTACCGATGGGTGTTATCGACTATTGCGGAGATGCTTCGTGATCTCAAATGGGAATACCTCGAGGGAAGACGATGTCCTCTCCGCGAGGCATTGCTTTGGAAAATTAGAGAAACTGTAGAACTATTTCACGGTCAACAATGTTTCGCGAAAGGACCACGAACATAGTATGAGAGAAATTAGGGTTCTTACGGATACTCTATACACAGCCGTTTTTCCCTCTCTCTGTTTGCGAGTGGAACAGAAACGGGTACCCTCCACCACGCAGTGTATGTGTCCAGATGTACATGTAAATGACTTGGGCCCACTTGTTCAGGATGTCGTGAACGTTAACCAGATTCTTTACTTCAGCACTTTCTGTGATCTACGTGATGAGGATGCTGTAGACCCTCCCAAGTCCTTGTTTCACCACCACAGAATGATACGCTATAAACGTGCATTCTCAGAAATTTCTTCGCAAATTAAGGCCGATGTTTGATACTAGTAGACTTCCCTTAGCCAGGAATGCCCTTTCTACCTGTTCTTGTCTGCTCTTTACGCCCTGTTTGCCCTGTCAATCATGGCTTATTAGGCTGCCTAAGTAGCAGAATTGCTTAACTTCGTCTACTCTGCAGTCCCCAATTCTGACGTAAATTTCTCGCTGTTCACATTTGTGCTATTTCTCACTACTTTCGTCTTTCTTCGATTAACTCTTAAACCACTTTCTGTACTCATTAGGCTGTTGATTCCATTCAGCTCCTGTAATCCTTCATTTTCACTGAGGATAGCAATGTCATCAGCGAATCTTTTCATTGATATCTTTCACCCTGATTTTATTTCCGTCTTCAACGTTTCTTTTATATGTGTCATTGCTTCGTCAGTGTACAGATTGGACAGTGACGACGAGTGACTACATCCCTGTCTTACACTCTCTTTAATGAGAGCACTTCGTTCTTCGTCTTCCAATCTTATTATACCCCCTTGGTTCTTGTATATATAGTACATTACACGTTTTTCCTTGTAGCAGAATTTCGAACATTTTGTACCATTTTACATAGTCGAAAGCTTTTTCCAGATCGGCTAACCCTACAAACGTGTTCTGATCGTCTTACTTAGACGTACTAAATAGGAGATCATCTGGCTTCATATGAACGAAACAAAAATCTAAGTAACACTTAGGGTATTATAAGAAAACATGGCACACGGTGGAGAACTTTAAGTACCCAGGTGTCCCATCATCGTAATAAGCGAATCTGAAAGGAAGCATCACATCAGTTTAGGCAGGGACTTTCGCTTGCCTGAAAGAAGTGTAGCGCTTCTGCAATTTTGAACTAGTATCACAGGAGACTGTTAGGATAAGTTTACACAACCTGTGTGTGACATTCGCTGTGAAACGTTTGTAATTTCTCGATCGGAAATCTTACATGTGTCAAAATGCAAATTTAAGAGGTTATGGCTTGTACCGAGGTAAATACGCACGTTTCCTCATTATGTTCACCATTACCTTCCGCCATGTAGGGTACACTGTCTTGCAGCCTACATTATGTTACATGACATTATTTGTCTACTATTCACCTTCCCCATAGCTCATGTCCCTCTAGAATTTTCCCTCGTTTATTGCAGCAGTTAACGAGTGTTTTACGTAATAAGAAGAACAATAGTTATAGTCGGATTGAAATTACTTGATAGTTGACACTTCACGCGTTCGAGTCAGTTTCTTCCAATTAGACCAACTCAAAGTCACGTACAAACCGTTCACCGTTGCCAAACTGGTACGACGCTTGGTCACCTCAGTTCCAATTCCTTGTTCGGCATTTTTGTTAAAGTGGTTAGACCCCGAATCATGGGTCTCTCACTTTCGTTTAGCTTTTCCTCACACATGATAACCACACCAAAGACAACACGCACACGCTCATACACACAACTACACTCACCAACACCCACACCCACCCATACGTGCGCGCGCGCGCACACACACTCTCTCACTCACACACACACAAACACACACACACACACACACACACACACACACACACACACAGAAGGAGAAATGCTAATGAAATATACACGTTTCGTACACAGCACTAACGAACCATTACTAGATTCTTCTGCACAAGAAGCCATTTAGCGTGACATGTACAGAGACTGGCTTACGTTAAATAAAGTTCCCCACGATATTGCTTAAGGCGAATTCTTGAAGGCTGCAATTCATCCTTGCAATTGGGTCACGAAAATCATAAATAAAACTATTTAATCCAACGTCGTGGCATAGTGGAATGGTTTGCGTGTGAACGTGACGTGTAGAAGGTCGTAGGCTCCAATCTCGTCAACTTTAGCGATGTTTAAAATTTCTAAATCTAATCAAAAGAATTTGGTTCTTATATTTATTCACTTAATTATCGTAATTGTAACTTTTTATTTCTAATTATCTGCCGCGTTATTTTCATCATTGTATTCTCTCCTCGTCTGGAACCAAGTGTCAACAAGGACTGCTCATCGATACAGAACGCGGCAGCTCGTGTGGCCTGTGTTAGAATAACTTCAGATAAACAATGACAGCGGGAAATTGTAGTGTGCTTTTAGCGATGAAACTGAACTTTTTCAGTCTTGTGTTTGCTCGTGGAAGTTAACTTTAATCGCCGTGAACAAAGAAATCTTAATTTTATTTTTGCCACAGATTTTTGGCCGCCGTTTCCTTGGATACATTGCGTATTATGAGATTGTGGTTAGCTGAAGCCATGAGGGTTACAAAACGCGTCATCTGCCGCAGTTCCGTCCTTCGTCACTTAAAACCAGCTATCGACACACCACCTTGTATTTCCTACATACCACACGGCGGCCGCTTCCAACATTGCCCCTCGCTACACATTAACGGCATTTGTGAAGTGACCCGACCTGTATGTAAGTTACCTATAACAGAGAGGTAGCCGAAAGCCGATGTGACAACATTGTAGCGACAAGTATAAAGGAATTTTAATCAGACTATAGTAACTAACAATTAGTTATAGAGCATCACACCCATTTGAAATTGCAGATGTGGAGAATAGTCTATGAAACGTCTCTGATGCACTTGTCGGTTAAAATACTTTCATTCATTAAAGATTATTCATGAATAAAAATGTTGGTGTTGTGCAGGATGTTTCAGAACGACGTTTTAAAAATTTGCGGTCAGCTTCCTACGTCACAACAAGGAAAAATATTCAGTAAACGTGGGCTCTAAAACGCATATCTTAATAAGTATGAGCAATTGTTCATTCTCGATACTACGAAACGTATCTCTTGTCCTGCAGGCTCTTTGCTTCCCATATTTTGAGAGGAATTGGTATGGGCCAGAACAGAGCAAAAAGTCCAGTAAACATCTCTAAAGTACCACGTGGTTATAATTAAACTTTCCCTATTCTACACATTATAACACGGAAATTAATTACCGTACGAGTACCAAACATGGTAGCGTTAATGTCCAGAATATGGGGCGCATGATTTCCATGCGTCACAGCGCCACCGTCCAGTTACAAATAGGGACAACAGGTGCCGTATTCAGTCATCGTGATTCGTAGTCTCACATACTTGACCA
The DNA here is from genome assembly GCF_021461385.2 of Schistocerca piceifrons. Lineage (NCBI taxonomy): Eukaryota > Metazoa > Arthropoda > Insecta > Orthoptera > Acrididae > Schistocerca > Schistocerca piceifrons. The sequence continues at coordinate 1,008,859,621 of NC_060138.1, forward strand.
GTCGCAGTGCTCTTGCTGTCGTGTCAACATGAGCTTGGACAAAGGGAGCAGGGCATTATTGGTGAAGCACTATTATCAAAGTAACAGTAATGCTGCAGCTGCACTTCGAGAATATCGCCGGCTGAAAGGATTACGGAAGCGTCATCTTTCTCCACCTGCTGTGCGGGACACGATGAAGAAGTTAGAATCAACTGGAGAAGTGGGCGTCTCTCCGGGAAGAGGCCGACGACCGGTTGCACCACAGGTGGTTGATGAAATCGCTGTCGTTATGGCAGACAACGCTGCGCGCCATTCCCGATCGTCAGGCAGTGCGCTCACGGGTCCCACGACAGTTGAACGTGCTGTGGTCCACTGTACAGAAGACGCTTCGATCCATTCTCAAATGGTATCCGTACAAGATCCATATCGTACAGCACGTTATACCACAGGACGCACAACGACATGTTGACTTCGCTCTCCACTTTCTCGCAAGGATTGAAATTGACGAGTGCTGTCCCTGGACCATCTCAAGGAGAGATGAAGCTCATTTTTCTCTGAAAGGTGATGGGAACACACAGAACTGCCAAGTGTGGGGATCTGCACCTCCAGTCACTGTGCATGAAGTTCCTTTCCTCTGTATGGTGAACGTGTCAACGTACGGTGTGGCTTTTTCTTTTTGAACACGTTGGCGATCAAGGAGCAAAGACGTGCAGTGTTACTGGCCAGCGTTACAGCAACATACTTCGCCCTCCCACAGGGTAGAGATGCTTTGAGCTCAAAATTTTTCATGCGAGGTGGGGTCCCACAGCACATCGCTCGTGAAGTTCACCTGCTTCTCCGAAACCCGTTTCGAAACGATCGAATTATCAGCCGATCGTTTTCAGGTGCTTGGCCGGCATGTTCATCTGATCTTACTCCCTGTGATATCTGGTTGTGGGCACCTCAAGGACAGGGTTTACCAGGAGGACATTCACACATGTTCTGATCTGAATCGCAGCATATCAAGAAAGGTAGCCAGCATGCATATGGCCAGGCTTCGTTCTGCTGTGCAGAATGCAGTCATGCACTTTCATACTTTTCTGGACACTGACGGGCGCCATGTTGAGCCCCTCTTGTAGTAGTAATGGTGTGATGCAGCGTAGCAGCATATTAAAAGTGTTTCAGTTAAATTTATTCTGCGTTGTTTCTCTTTCACATGTCCTTGACATTAATGCTAGCAAGTTTGGTACTCTTACGGTAATTAGTTTCCATGTTATAACTGTTAAATAGGTAAATTTTAATTATAACCACTCGGTATTATGTACATGTTCAGTAAAAGAGGTGTGTTTGACAGTATCGAGGATGAACAAGTGCTGAGAACTCTTAAGGTATGCATTTTAGAGTCCATGTTTACTGAACATTTTTACCTTGTTTTGATATAAGGAACCTGTCATCAAATTTTTAAAACGTCATTTTGAAACATCCCATTTTACTGTTCATGATTTTTTCAAATGTCTCACCATCTATAATTCACATAGATATTTTTAGACGCAGACTGAATAAATGGTAATAATTGTTTTACTTAATTTTCAGTTGTCGGATGCAAAATCCCACTCGTGTCAAGACCACCGCCAGTTGAAGTCAGACTTCAGTGTAGCAGATGCTGCAATTGAAATGAAGACCATGAACTAAATAACGATACAGCGAAGGAAAGAGGTGTACTTGCATAAACCCTTTTGGAAGACAACACGTGAAAAATCTTACTTCGAGATTATTGTTCCTCCAATGACAAAACAAGACTGATTCGCCGTCTTTGGTCAATGTGATATTAGTTCCTCTGAAAATTATTATTTTTTAATCAAGTAGGTTCTGTAGAATGATTTAAAGGTTTTTATAAGTGGTATAAATGCTGTTGATTTGAAAACGATAAGTACAAAATGTAAATTCGTGCTTAAGATTGCCTAAACGGGCTTAATCATGTAAGAATATGTGAATTGTGTCACTGATAGCATGTAATGTTTTACATGCCCGAACAGTACATTTCCATGACGATAAATTTTCCCCATCAAACTAAGTAAGAGATTAACTTTAATCTAAGTGTTCCTCATGATTTTATGAAGTTCTAGACGTCACAATCTTTATGAATGAGTCGCTTTTGTTTGTGAGTATAAAAGAAGTCGGTTTAGTGATTAAGGCAGAAATATGTGTGAAATGCATTAAATGCAAAATTTTTAACAGTAGCATAGTGAACGGGAAATGTCAGCCAAATTGTAATTCTTTTCCTGTGCAGGAGTTCAGTGGATCGCCTATTTATCCTCAGAATCGTCATGAGATTACTATAGTTTATACTCTATGAGTAATAATTTGTCTTGGCTGCTGAACAGATTTTGTGCTTATAAAGGGTAACTCAACGTGTCTGCTTTTAGATAATGGATTTCCCCATCTGTCTGCAAAATAAGAAGGCCTGAAACGAAACCAAACAATATCAAAAGAACATTCCAGTAATTTTCTGAGTAAGAGAGTAGTATCACTTTATTTCCATATTATAAAATTACCAAGAAATAATAGGACGTGCAGCATCTTGTAAGCAGGTTACTTTGCATACACTTCGTTGTTGCAAATTTTCATATGAACTGACGTAATGCTCCTGTGAAGTTCCCGACCTTTGTAGTTTACATAGTTTGGAATTACTGAAACAAAACTGTGAAATCTCTTTGTCGTCTACCCCGTAATGTAATTGACTCTCACACAGCTGTATCTGGATATATGGAAGGACATTAGATCCAAATAATATGTTATCTGTGTCAGTGGATCACCAATTCGTTTTGTGCGTTCGAAAGACTTGTTGTCATCGAAACGCCTTATTTTGCTACTTAAGATAATATTGAAAAATACAAGGGGGTAGGAACCTTGTAAGCACCATTGCAGCACGCATAATGTACTCTGTTAAATGTTCAAAATGTTTTTATGTTAATAGAATGTTTGTATATATATTAATAAATTTGTTGTTTTTAACGAATGTAAGTTCTGCAGTTTTGTTTCTCCAGAGATACATTTTTTGTGAAATTACTTTTCAGAGAAATATTTTTCTGTTTTCTCTTGATTTTAAACACCTATTGCTTAGCGTCGAAACTAATCTTTGCTAAAATGTGACTCCACAGCATGGTTAAATTATACGAAGGAGATAATTTTCGTTTTCGGATTAACTCTCTTCAAGACGATTGATCGACTTAGACGTAAATATGTCAGTACTAGAACACAGTACTTCAACCCAAAATGAGTAAAGGAGAACATAAGGCACGAATGTTAAACGATTTAAATTCCAGGAAACACCCTGTGCACTGTATGAATACGATTGGTGATTTGTTGACGTTTAAAGCATTCGACATGAATTGTATAGGTTGTTTTTGAGATCCAAGACTACGATCGAGTACTAACAGAATACGAGCATGATGACAACGTCTACGTTGAAATTGACTAATAGCAACATACATTGAAATAAATTATAACTATGACCAGAAATGACAAATACCAAATAATTTTCCTACAATTCGCCTTTAAATGTCGGCATCATCACAGAACTTGACACTATGCGCTTACTACTCAAACCGGAATGTTAGAAATATGTTACTAGAGTGGAGAAAAGATGTGGCAGGAATCCCTTGTGCCACTGACCACGCGTATTTCTGATTGCTGACATTACATAATAAACACAGTAGATAACCATACGGAGGAATAGTTGAACATGACTTGAAAGTGTGCTTCACCTTATTTAAGATTTATTGGTGTAAATCACATTGTAATCTGACCTTTGGATAGAGAGCTATTAAAATTTATGTAGAGTGTTAGTGCTGGCATCCGCTGGGTCGCGCGACGGCGGAATGCAACCATTGTGTCACAGTGGGTAGCTGAGGGCCCGGGAACGCGCAAGTCATTCAGGTGACGGCTCGGAGCGAGGTGTCGGAGGTTTTGGTGTCTTGGCAGAAGTATAAGACGGGACAAAGCTGAAGGTGAGGCACAGTTTGCGGAAACAGACACAACAAGAAGTAATTGGACTGTTGCTCGAGTTTTGAAGCCAGTGAAAGGAGAGAGAGAGAGAGACCATCCAGAAAAATACGTTTTTCAGTAATTGCAGACCTCATAAAATTGTTTTAAGCAGGCGCACGAAATAGCTGACACAGAAGGAACTAGCGTTGTACTAGAGATCATCAAAAGTGTAAATATTACGACAGTGGCTTATCTGACGTCACAATCGACAGAAGAGTTGTAAATATTGCGCAGGCGGAATGCTTAGGGTGTTGATTGTGACAGGAGTTTTGTCTGATGGCAGTTCCACCACAGTGACGCAGTAATCTTTGTCACTGCTCTTTTAATGTTGATAAAGTCTGAATATTGTTAGTCGTATAGGCATTAATCTTTGGACATTATGCATTTGATTACTTACACGTTGATACTGTAAATCAACAAAGCTTATGTCTTCTCGTTTCTTCATCTGTGCCTCGGGTATGGATGTGTGTGATATCCTTAGGTTAGTTAGGTTTAATTAGTTCTATGTTCTAGGTGACTGATGACCTAAGAAGTTAAGTGCCATGGTGCTCAGAACCATTTGAACCATTTGAACCTCAGAAGTGAAGTAGCATAGTGCTCAGAGCCATTTGAACCATTTGAACTTCATCTGTCAGCCTGCTAACGGTTAGTCAACACGGTGCTCACTACCTCGTTGTGAACTTTCTCAGCGTTGTATTAAATCGACGCTAATGACCTTCTGGTCGCAACTGTGGAGATAGATTGTTTTACATCTTGTAGATTATTGTCTGACTTGCTGCCAAAAAGATTCATAACTATCCTGACGTTTTGTTTCCATATCTCACTAGTCAGCATCAGTGATAGTACAAAGGAGTCACTATGTAACTGAAAGCAGAAGCAGCTTTAGTCAGTTAGAATCAACATATGGTGTCTGTGAATTCTAGAGTGTGTGGATTGTATCTTGCGTTTTTCTTGTGGCTCATATACACCAAACAGTCCAAACTAGCTATTTATTTACATGATTATGTACCAACCTCGCCCGGAGTTGGATGGCTTAATCAGGTCAAACTAGTTAGAATGCAGCATAAATACAACTACATAGAAAATGAGGGCAGATTAGGTTAACGGGTTAAGGACATGCCGACCGACTTCAAGTAAACCGAGGGAAAAGCTTGGTCTGTGTTATCGCTCGGTTTCTGAGATGCAGTTCTGAATCTGTATAGCAGTAACTTTTAATAAATTCAACAGGGAAGGGAAAGAATGTTACAAATTGGTATGTCGTGTTGCCAGGAAATGGAATTGAATGTTGCTGTGTAATGAATGAGTGTGATAAGATCATAGAGAGTTCTCCAAGAAGCAGGTTTCGTTTAGAAAGCATTACTGAAAGGGAACAGCTCGAGGTTTGTTTGCCCCTTAAAAGTCAGAAAGGGAGCCCAGCTCATGTACCTTAGCCCATGTGTTTTAGCTTTAAGATCGTCTTCAAGTCGAAAACATGTTCACGGGTAGTCCTGACGCAGCCTGTGGCACATGCCCTGTCGACATTGGCTTGCATTTCTGAAAGAACGCAACGGGATGGCGACTCACTAAGGCAGCGATGGCGGTCTAAGCGTGTGTCAGTGATGCGGGAAAGAATACAAGCTAAGCTATCTAATTATCTCCCAACTTTTGGAGACAATAATTTGTAAACCTTCAGCACAGAATATACCTCCTATGTCAAGGGGCGACTTCGAGGACATTCTTGATATGGACGACATTAGGAGGGACCTGAGTAGTAGTGATGGTTTCAGACTGAACGTATACTCTATGCAAGTATCACACGGTTTCAGTAGCTCAGGTCCAAAGAGGACCACTTCTACTCAAACTGAGCTATTCAGTATCTGATGATCCTGATGGTGAGAATGTTCTTGATATGGACGGAAGTAGGAGCGAATTTAGTAGCACTGATATTTTCACACTAGACATATACTCTATGCAAGTATAACATGGTTTCAGTAGCTCAGTTCCAAAGAGGACCACTTCTACTCGAACTGAACTATTCAGTATCTGATGATCCTGACGATACGTGAGGACAGAACCAATTGAGGAACAATTATCTCCAAATATGAAACCTGATGGGTAAAATGTGTTGATGTTGACTTCAATTGATACATAAGTAACTTCAAATCCAAATTTCAAAAGGAACATGCTAGTTTGAACTTCAGTGATAACTGATAATATACGAAATCCTGTTCTGACAGAAATTTCGTAGTTGTATTCGGAAGTGCAAGAGGACATTGAGAACCAGTTTGTGCAATACGGAGTTCAGCTGGATGAGCATCTTAATTCATAGTTTAAGACCATTACTTGAAAGGTAGACACAGTACTCTACATTGTGTGCAAGAACTGTGAACCAAGTGCAAGAGAGTCCGATCTACAGAATTCAGGAAGATTGGAAGCCCATGAAGACGTCTGTCGCACTTTCACTGAGCAATTAGAGATAAAGAAATATATACACGACAAGGCTGTGTACATAGAGCTGACTAATGTAAGTAATACTATGATATACGAGCGAAAGGCTATTTACAATTTGTACAGAAACCAGATGGCAGTTATAAGAGTCGAGGGACATGAAAGGGAAGCAGTGGTTGGGAAGGGAGTAAGACAGGGTTGTAGCCTCTCCCCGATGTTGTTCAAGCTGTATATAGAGCAAGCAGTAAAGGAAACAAAAGAAAAATTCGGAGTAGGTATTAAAATTCATGGAGAAGAAATAAAAACTTTGAGGTTCGCCGATGACATTGTAATTCTGTCAGAGACAGCAAAGGACTTGGAAGAGCAGTTGAATGGAATGGACAGTGTCTTGAAAGGAGGATATAAGATGAACATCAACAAAAGCAAAACAAGGATAATGGAATGTAGTCTAATTAAGTCGGGTGATGCTGAGGGAATTAGATTAGGAAATGAGACACTTAAAGTAGTAAAAGAGTTTTGCTATTTGGGGAGCAAAATAACTGATGATTTTCGAAGTAGAGAGGATATAAAATGTAGACTGGCAATGGCAAGGAAAGCGTTTCTGAAGAAGAGGAATTTGTTAACATCCAGTATTGATTTAAGTGTCAGGAAGTCATTTCTGAAAGTATTCGTATGGAGTGTAGCCATGTATGGAAGTGAAACATGGACGATAAATAGTTTGGACAATAAGAGAATAGAAGCTTTCGAAATGTGGTGCTACAGAACAATGCTGAAGATCAGATGGGTAGATCACATAACTAATGAGGAAGTATTGAATAGGATTGGGGAGAAGAGAAGTTTGTGGCACACCTTGACCAGAAGAAGGGATCGGTTGGTAGGACATGTTCTGAGGCATCAAGGGATCACCAATTTGGTATTGGAGGGCAGCGTGGAGGGTAAAAATCGTAGAGGGAGACCAAGAGATGAATACACTAAGCAGATTCAGAAGGATGTAGGTTGCAGTATGTACTGGGAGATGAAAAAGCTTGCACAGGATAGAGTAGCATGGAGAGCTGCATCAGACCAGTCTCAGGACTGAAGACCACAACAACAACGATTAGTGTACTAGTATTAGTAATCATGTAACCACGATCACAAGCTGGAAGCTAAGAGGAAAGTGGCTGAGTCGTTTCGAAAGGAGCAACTTGTATGTTATCATGCTGGGGTGAGAAACTGGTCGAAAGTGGCCAAGAAATGTTAAAGCTTTCTCGTAATGTAGTACAACATTGGCCTGTAACCATAGCAGACGTCGCAAGTTTAATTATTTTGATCCTCAAAGTGATGTGTTCCCAAAACTGTTCATATGTAAATTTATGGACTTGTTGGCAGAATGTTTGTTGGCACAGGAAAAAATCTCTTTTGTAGTCGGAGATCTCAAAATGTACGTTATTCTTTGGGAGAATGACGTTGCAAATGCTTGTGCCAGTTTGAAAGAGTTTTCTCAAAATTTACTAAAGTGATATTGGTTTTCAGAGTTTGAAAGAGACTTGGTTGCAGATTTCTAATGAGGAAATAGTTTCCAGCCAGATTGTGCAACCATGAAAATATTCTGAAAGTACTAGGGGAAGCATATTGGCACAGGATTGTCTACAGAATTGTTTGCCACAGGCATTGCGTGGATGTTGCATTTCTACACTCATAGGGAGTTGATTCCAGTGGCGTAAGACAATTAGGAGAATTAAGTTCCTGGTCAAGAGAAATTCGCTCGTATCAAATATAGGCCTTAATTGTTGTTGTGGTCTTCATCCTCGGAGTGTAGCGGCAGTGGGGAGTCTGGTGCGTCGCATGGTACACCCCATGTGTTACATGCTTCACCCACTATCCCTGCTGTCGAGACATCTTCGCGGGTACCGGGCGCGGTTGGGCCACCCTCTCCCCAAGGGGAGTGGCGGGTTCAGCGGCGTTCGCGGCGCACGAAGCGGAGGGTAAATGTGGAGGCTGGCCTTGTGGCATCGCCCGCTCTGCGTGTCAGTGGACATGTGGCCGCTCCTTCAGCAAGGTCCGAGCAGGCACACGGGGGGGAGGGGTTTATTAGTTTTTGGGAGCTCCAACGTTAGGCGAGTGATGGAGCCCCTTAGGGAAATAGCGGAAAGGTCGGGGAAGAAGGCCAGTGTTCACTCTGTCTGCTTGCCGGGGGGTCTCATCCGAGATGTGGAGGAGGCCCTGCCGGTGGCGATAGAGAGCACTGGGTGCAACCGACTACAAATTGTTGCTCATGTCGGCACCAATGAGTCCTGCCGTCTGGGTTCAGAGGTCAATCCTCAGTTCGTACGGGCGGTTGGCGGAATTGGTGAAGGCGGAAAGCCTCGCTCGCGGGGTGGAATCAGAACTAACTATTTGTAGTATCGTTCCCAGAACAGATCGCGATCCTCTGCTCTGGAGCCGAGTGGAAGGCTTAAACCAGAGGCTCAGACGATTCTGCGGAGATCTGGGGTGCAAATTTCTCGGCCTCCGCTATCGGATGGAGACACGTAGGGTCTCCCTGAATAGGTCAGGCGTGCACTACACGCCGGAAGCGGCTACAAGGGTAGCGGAGTACATGTGGAGTGCACATGGGGGTTTTTTAGGTTAGAGAATTCCCTCCCTAGGCCCGACAAGACGCCTCCTGAGACGCGGCAAGGTAGGAGTAGGCAAAATACAACAGGGAATAACAATATTAATGTGCTAATAGTAAACTGCAGGAGCGTCTATAGAAAGGTCCCAGAACTGCTCTCATTAATAAACGGTCACAACGCCCACAACAGAAAGTTGGCTGAAACCAGACGTAAACAGTAATGAAATCCTAAACTCAGATTGGAATGTATACCGCAGAGACAGGCTGGACAGCGGAGGGTGAGTCGTGTTTATAGCGATACGAAGTGCAATAGTATCGAAGGAAATTGACGGAGATCCGAAATGTGAAATAATTTGGGTGATGGTCACGGTTAAAGCAGGCTCAGACATGGTAATTGGATGTCTCTATAGGCCCCCTGGCTCAGCAGCTGTTGTGGCTGAGCACCTGAAGGATAATTTGGAAAATATTTCCAGTAGATTTCCCCACGATGTTATAGTTCTGGGTGGAGATTTTAATTTGCCGGACATAGACTGGGAGACTCAAACGTTCATAACGGGTGGCAGGGACAAAGAATCAAGTGAAATTTTTTTAAGTGTGTTATCTGAAAACTACCTTGAGCAGTTAAACAGAGAACCGACTCGTGTCGATAACATATTGGACTTTCTGGTGACAAACAGACCCGAGTTATTTGAAACAGTTAACGCAGAACAGGGAATCGGCGATCATAAAGCGGTTACGACATCGATGATTTAAGCCGCAAATAGAAATATTAAAAAAGGTAGGAAGATTTTTCTGCTTACCAAAAGTGACAAAAAGCAGATTACAGAGTACCTGACTGCTCAACACAAAAGTTTTGTCTCAGGTACAGATAGTGTTGAGGATCAGTGGACAAAGTTCAAAAACATCATACAGTATGCGTTAGATGAGTATGCGCCCAGCAAGGTCGTAAGAGATAGAAAAGAGTCACCGTGGTACAACAACCGAGTTAGAAAACTGCTGCGGAAGCAAACATAAACATAGCCAAAGCTTTGCAGACAAACAAAAATTACGCGATGCCAAATGTGGTGTGAGGAGGGCTATGCGAGAGGCGTTCAATGAATTCGAAAGTAAAGGTCTATGTACTGACTTGGCAGAAAATCCTAAGAAATTTTGGCCTTATGTCAAAGCGGTAGGTGGATCAAACCAAAATGTCCAGACATTCTGTGACCAAAATGGTACTGAAACAGAGGATGACAGACTAAAGGTCGAAATACTGAATGTCTTTTTCAAAGCTGTTTCACAGAAGAAGACTGCACTGTAGTTCCTTCTCTAGATTGTCGCACAGATGACAAAATGGTAGATATCGAAATAGACGACAGAGGGATAGAGAAACAATTAAAATCGCTCAAAAGAAGAAAGGCCGCTGGACCTGATGGGATACCAGTTCGATTTTACACACAGTACGCGAAGGAACTTGCCCCCCTTCTTGCAGCGGTGCACCGTAGGTCTCTAGAAGAGCGTAGCGTTCCAAAGGATTGGAAAAGGGCACAGGTCATCCCCGTTTTCAAGAAGGGACGTCGAACAGATGTGCAGAACTATAGACCTATATCTCTAACGTCGATCAGTTGTAGAATTTTGGAACACGTATTATGTTCGAGTATAATGACTTTTCTGGAGACTAGAAATCTACTCTGTAGGAATCAGCATGGGTTTCGAAAGAAACGGTCGTGTGAAACCCAGCTCGCGCTATTCGTCCAAGAGACTCAGAAGGCCATAGACACGGGTTCCCAGGTAGATGCCGTGTTTCTTGACTTCCACAAGGCGTTCGATACAGTTCCCCACAGTCGTTTGATGAACAAAGTAAGAGCATATGGACTATCAGACTAATTGTGTGATTGGATTGAAGAATTCCTAGATAACAGAACGCAGCATGTCATTCTCCATGGAGAGAAGTCTTCCGAAGTAAGAGTGATTCCAGGTGTGCCGCAGGGGAGTGTCATGGGACCGTTGCTATTCACAATATACATAAATGACCTTGTGGATGACATCGGAAGTTCACTGAGGCTTTTTACAGATGATGCTGTGATGTATCGAGAGGTTGTATAAATAGAAAATTGTACTGAAATGCAGGAGGATCTGCAGCGAATTGACGCATGGTGCAGGGAATGGCAATTGAATCTCAATGTAGACAAGTGTAATGTGCTGCGAATACATAGAAAGATAGATCCCTTATCATTTAGCTACAAAATAGCAGGTCAGCAACTGGAAGCAGTTAATTCCATAAATTATCTGGGAGTACGCTTTAAGAGTGATTTAAAATGGATGATCAAATAAAGTTGATCGTCGGTAAAGCGGATGCCAGACTGAGATTCATTGGAAGAATCCTAAGGAAATGCAATCCGAAAACAAAGGAAGTAGGTTACAATACGCCTGTTCGCCCACTGCTTGAATACTACTCGGCAGTGTGGGATCCGTACCAGGTGGGGTTGATAGAAGAGATAGAGAAGATCCAACGGAGAGCAGCGCGCTTCTTTACAGGATCATTTAGTAATCGCGAAAGCGTTACGGAGATGATAGATAAACTCCAGTGGAAGACTCTGCAGGAGAGACGCTCAGTAGCTCGGTACGGGCTTTTGTTAAAGTTTCGAGAACATACCTTCACCGAAGAGTCAAACAGTATATTGCTCTCTCCTACATATATCTCGCGAAGAGACCATGAGGATAAGATCAGAGAGTTTAGAGCCCACACTGAAGCATACCGACAATCCTTCTTTCCACGAACAATACGAGACTGGAATAGAAGGGAGAACCGATAGAGGTACTCAGGGTACCCTCCGCCACACACTGTCAGGTGGGTTGCAGAGTATGGATGTAGATGTAGATGTAGATCCGAGAGAGTGGTTTGATGCAGCTCTCCATGCTACTCTATCCTGCGCAAGGTTCTTCATCTCCCAGTACCTACTGCAACCTACATCCTTCTGAAGCTGTTTAGTGTATTCATCCCTTGGTCTCCCTCTACGATTATTACCCTCCACGCTACCCTGCAATACTAAATTGGTGATCTTTTGCTGCCTTAGAAAATACCCTACCAACCGATCCCTTCTTCTAGTCAAGTTGTGCCACAAATTTCTCTTCTCTCCAATTAATTAGAGCAATGTACGTTTGGAGCACAGCTTTGCAAGATAGTGAAACATGGACTGTGAGAAGAGTGGTTAAGAAGAGAATCTAAGCATTTGAGATGTGGTGCTACAGAAGAACGATGAAAACTAAGTGGACGATAAGTTAAAGAATGAGGAGGATCTCCGCAGAATCGTGGAGGAAATTAATGTAAGGAAAACACTGACGAGAAGAAGGGACAGGATGATAGGACATCTGTTAAGACACATGGGAATGACTTCTATGCCACTAGAGGAAGCTGTAGAGGGTAAAAGCAATAGGGGAAGACAGAGACTGGAATAAATTCAGCAAACAATTGAGGACTTAATGGTGGATGTCTTACAATGCGTTACTGAATGGGAGGCACTATGAACGGGAGGAATATGCCAATTGTCAATTTCACTGGACCCATTACGTTAACCAGTCTCTCGGTTTGACATTGACCAGAGAGTGGTAGGTCTTAGGTCTCAGCATTTAGAGGAAATTTTGCAATGAATAACACATGTTTCCGAGAAAACGCAGTGTGAAACGGTGACCCCACAGTTGACTTCGGTGGTGTGAGTCAGGTGCGCTCAAACGGTGCTCTGGCTGGCTCAGTAATCCAGACGATGGAGCGTTCTAGTGACCCTTCTTGGGGTGGAGACCTTGCTGAGTGGCTACGAGGGACATGAGCGGATAAGAACTTGAGAGCTGTGTTGCATGGCATGGTATAACCTACAATGTGCTACTTCGATGTACCTCTAAATTTTTGATGAGCTTTGAGCGGATAACCTGTACGACATTGCAAGGCCATGTAATAAAAGAAGAATCTAATGCTTTAGGATCAGAAGGTAGTGAAAATCTTTTAGTTTGCAAGTGTAGAAATTGTGGGCTCCTAAACAGAACTCAGTCCCTGAGGGTAGTTTTGATCCGTCGTTACAACTACAAGGAAATGAGTGTTTTTCTCACAAGACGCGTTTCGATTTATTGAAGTAATACATTATCAGCAGTCTGTGATTAAAGATATTTACAATTTTATTGTTTTTAAGATCGAAAAACAGTTCGTTAACAGTTTCTTGGTTTTCCGCCTGCATCAGGTAATGCCTTCTGCTATAAAGTCTTCCATTTCATTTTCATTAATCATATGGAATAATTAATATTTGTGTCACAATAAGAAAGAGAAGCTACAACATCCCCTACTGGTAAATGTACGTGGATGACAAAATACGCGTGATAATGAACCTATATATAAAGGACACCAAGTACACAATTACGTAAACTTCACGATAGAACAAGAACAAGAGAACACTCTTAACTTCCTAGATATAACTATCAGAAAGGACAATCACAAAAATACATTTGACATATACAGAAAACCCACAACAAGTGATACTATCTTAAGTGCAACTTCAAGCTGCCGGCAGAATCAGAAACAGGCCCCAATCAGATATATGTTAAAAATACAGGACAGGATCCGCCTGAATACTTCTGATTACCAAAAAGAACTGACCGTTATAAAACAAATAGCATTAAAAATGGACACAAATAAACACTTTTAGACAAACATAACAGAAAAATAAAGACACAAATGAAGAAAAAAAGCTAATCAAACCACACCGACACATACGACATTCACTACCACAAAAAATGCCATACAGTAACCTTCAATAACAAATTCACTCATATAATAGGTAACGTAATCAAAAAACTAGACATGAACATTGCTTACAAAATAAACAACTCAATACAAAAGCACATGCCAAAACTGAAATCAAAATCAGACTGTTACCAAAAATCTGGTATCTATCAACTCAGTTGCAGAGACTGTGAAACAATGTACAGTGGGATGACTGGCAGGACATTTGACATTAAATATAATGAGCACATGAGATCACTGAAATACGGTACAAACGATTCAACATAAGCAGATCGTATAAAACAGGAATACACAGACCAAGCACTATTGTAAAAAGTATGAACTTCTTAAGAATCCATAAAGATAGACACCTCCTCCCTCTCCAAGAAAATTTTCACGCACACAAACCATTAACACAAAGTAAACAGTTGCTCAATGACGAACTAAGTATTAGTAACCAGACACTACATAAAATAATTGAAGAAATCAAATGAAACAGAAAATGGCCTTTTCCATCCTTTACCCTCTCCCGCTAAACCCCTTGCCCCCTTCCCATCTTCATTTCACTTCTCAGGCATCACCTTTTGCTTTAAATCGCTGTCCTTCACTCTAATATGCACTTACGCCCACTCATCTTTAATTCTCCCTCCTCCACTTATTCACCAATAAAGAAAACTTACCAATTAAAAAGATGTTTACTGTGCTGTCAAACACCAGTGAAACTCAAAATGGTGTTTTGGACCAATATGACAGTTTGTATCTGCTGGATACTCAGCGCTTATTAAACAAGAAAAGTGGATTTACAGTAATTTGAACGAGCTTACCTCTCTATCGGTGGTTCCTGCGTTCTAATGGCTTTTCAATTTATGAATCGATAACAAAACAAACTGAACTGTAGGATATTTCTCGCTTTCGAGCGCTTCAGTGGCTTCTTTGAATGGATCCAAAAATGTCACGAGTTCTTTTCCAGTTTTGCTGTTGTAACGACTAAGTTTTTCATGGAAGCTCTTCTCCGCAAGTATCTCCATGATTTTGTCGTAGTGGCTAACTACAGACTGTAGTATTGTAAATAAGTCTCCGTCTCTTGCTTAAAGCTTGTCTGTAATGAGTTGTTTTACGCATAAAACAAACAGTCTCTTTGACAGCATAAACGTGAAATAAACCACTGCAGTTTCATTCTTCAAATAATCATCATCGAAAACGTTTTTTGGGGCTATATTCAAAAGACGTGCAATATATGAATAACTCGGAAAGGATCGCAGTGCTGTGTACATCTTAGCGTCTCGCTCGGTGAAAAATGATATCTTATGAAATCTAAAGTTAATCAGAGGAATAATGCCCTCATCGGAGCACTAGAAAGGGAAATTTGCTCTTGTTTGAAAGGCTATGACTTAAAAACGGGTTAGCAGATAGCTTGTTTAAGTGAAATTGAAATAACGAAAAACTAATTTTATATCTCAGACCAAATTTTACCTCCACAGAAATTTTGCATGTGTTTCAGTACTACAACATTGGGTACTCTTCTGATGATAATAGAGACGCTTTACAGTATATTTCTCTGTGCTACGTTTCCACCTCACACCCGATTTCGCATGTATGAATAGGATAATTTTGAATCTCTTTATCTCGGAAATGAATAAAGATTTCGAGAAACTATCGAGATCAGGATATGAGGAATATATCGTAAAAAAAATGCATCGATTTGTTGGGCGTAGGTGTCATAGAAACTTGGCTCGTTTTTGGTACTCAAAAACCACTGTTTATGGTGTGTTTCTCGACTATGAATAAAGATTTTGGAAAACGGGAAGACGGTGCTTCTATATAAATGCCTACAAAATATAAATTTAAAAATCTGAGCAATTTGCTGCAGTTACTTATTATTTAGATTTCGCTCCACGCCGGGTTTTAAGAGTGTGTTTTAAGCGCACATGTAAGGTAACATTCAATCTCTATACCACAGAAGTATCAGAAAAATTTTCAAAGCTGTTCGTGATCGCGATCTTAGAAATATGTCATAAAAATTTCAGCGTCTTAGAATCTTCGCCTCGGTTTTGGTATGAAGAATAGTAAAAACACCTTTCCGTTTGGAGAGGGGGGGGGGGGGAGAAGGTATCTAACGAACAGCCTATGGACTAGTGGGGCCTCAATAAACCCGTTAAAGCCAACTGTAGACCACATCAAAATCAGAAATAACCAACCGATTTGATACTTTTGCATAAGCAAGAGGAAGTGTATGATATTAGTTCTTTGACCCTGTAGTGTAGGATAGTGACATTAAGGCGATTCTCCTCTTGGGGATACAAATGGTCCCTAGTCCGACGGCTATCTAGAGCACGTGGTCTTACCTTCCTATCGCCAATAGAACCCGAGGTATGAGGCCCGGAATAATTCTGTTTTTATATGCGTCATCGGACATATTACGTAGGGCATGCTGTCGCATGCGTACAAATAATGTTTCCTCAGTATAATTCATAATAAATTCCCCAGATTTTTCCTTCTCTGATAAGTTAGTTGTTGCAAATACCGTATCTGTCCAATCTTGATCTAAGTGTACAGTAACTGAAAGGTAACACCTTTCCGATATGGGCCGGTCCACAATACGCGTACATGCATATGCTTTCACAGCAACGGACTGGACAATGCTTGGCGTCACGCTCACCCATAGGCCTATTTCATTCGCTTGTCTTTCAGTATTTCGTGTCACTGTCGTAGGATGTGGCAGAAAATTATTGGAGCATCCCCTTTTCGAATTACGAACAGACGTTTACAAACCCCTTAAATAAACAACGAAATTCTCTATCAGATATTAACGTAAGAGGACAAAGATCCCTAGCACAGATTGCTTTGCACTTTTTGGTTACAGAGTCTCTCTGAAACTGGTAGTGCGTCAGGATTTCCACTTTGTCATGTCCTGAAGATATTAATCTCTTCATATTTGTTGTAATGGAGCCGTAAGACCGTAGACCAGAGTAGGTATCACAGTATACGTAGCCAACATGACTTCCATCCTTAACAGTTACTAATTAAAATCCATCCCAAACATGCCTACGAACACCTACTCTTGCCCTCAGAATATACTTTTTCTAATTAAGTTTCCCTCTCATACTCTCCTTCGTCTCACGTTCGCGTGACATGATCCAGGAGTGACTAACTCACACGGGAACGTTCCTAAGTGTAAATAAACAATACTAATGACACTTGGCAGAGGTGAAGAGGGAAAAATAATGTGATACTTATTTCTTTTTCGTATATAGTTTCAGCTTAAGTGGTAAAACAAATCCCCAAAACTAATTTGGCACATTAGGTTTAGAAAGAATATCTAGAAACAATAAAAAATGTTTTGCATATAAAAGTTGTTTTTCAAATAAAAGTTGATGAATAATTAACGTTCTTGAAAATTGTGTAATCAACTATGGCAGCAATTTAAAGTTTTGTTGAACATGCCACCACCATTAATTAATTTTGAAAAATGATGAAATTTGATGCAACACAAATTCGACAAATTTTCAAGCCACATACATCCATGTGTAATAAAGCTGGTTTCTGAAATGCCATTTTGGCAAAAAAAAAAAAAAAGCTATACACAGTGTGCTGTCGGAGTATTTTATCATTCATAGTTAAAATAGTTTGCACCCATGGTATAGGGGTAGCGTCATTGACTCACAATCAAAACGTCTTCGCTCCCGGGCTCGAATCCCACCGCTGCTTAAATCTTGATTACAATCAGCATTGGTGGCCGACGACTTCCAGCGTAAGAAGTCATCCCTCATGCCCTTGTCCTAGGGTTGGGAAAACTGCCCCTAAACGTGGAGAGATCTGCGATGATCAACGGCATGAGGATGCAGAAGACAATGAAAACCACTGCATTTAAGACACGTAACGTGTATCCACAGGACGTGTGGCCTGTAACTGAAGAAGTGTCATTGTGCTCTCTCTATTGGCAAAGGATACCGGAATAGTCCCCAATGCGGATCCCCGTCAGGGGACTGCCAAGGGGGAGGTTACCATGAGAAAAAGTTAGAATAATCAACGGAAGGTTAACGTTCTACGAGTCGGAGCGTGGAATGTCAGAAGCTTGACCGTGGTAGGTAAACTAGTAAATTTGTAAAGGGAAATGAAGAAGCTCAATTTAGATGTAGTAGGAGTCAGTGAAGTGAAGTGGAAAGAAGGCAAGAATCTCTGGTCAGATGAGTACAGGGTAATATCAACGGCAGCAGAAAATGGTATAACAGGAGAAGGATTCGTTGTGAATAGGAAGTGCGTTACTGTGAACAGTTCAGTGACAGGGTTGCTCTTATCAGAATCGACAGAAAACCAAAACGATAGTTCAGGTGTACATGCCGACGTCGCAGGCTGAAAATGAAGAGATAAAGGAAGTGTCAGAGGACACTGAAAGGGTAATGCAGTATGTAAAAGGAGATGAAGATCTAATAGTCATGGGGGACTGGATTGCAGTTATAGAGGAAAGAGTAGAAAAAAAGGATGCAGGAGAATATTGGCTTGGGAAAAGGAATGACAGAGGAGACAGATTAATTGAGTTCTATAATAAAATTCAGCTAGTAATAGCGAATACTCACTTCAGGACACACAAGCGGAGGAGGTATGCTTGGGAAAAGTCCTGGTCGCAAGGGAAGATTCCACTTAGACTACATCATGGTCAGACAAAGGTTTCGAAATCAGATACTGGATTGTAAGGCGTACCTAGGAGCGGACATAGACTCAGATCACAATGTAATCGTGATGAAGAGTAGGCTGAAATTTAAGACATTAGTCAAGAAGAATCAATACCCAGAGAAGTGGCCTACGGAAGTACTAAGGAATGACGAGATGCGGTTGAAGTTCTCTATGGCTATATATACAGCAGTAATAAATAGCTCAGTAGGCAGTACAGCTGAAGAGAAATGGACGTCTTTAAAAAGGGACGTCACAGATGTTGGGAAAGAAAACATAGGTACAAAGAAGGTGACTGCGAAGAAACCATTGGTAACAGAATAAATACTTCAACTGATCGATGAAAGGAGAAAGTATAAATATGTTTCGGGAAACTCAGGATCAGAGAAAACAAGCCGCTGAAGAATGAAATAAATAGGAAGTTCAGGGAAGCTAAGACGAAATGGCTACAGGAAATATGTGAAGACATCGAAAAGGAAATGATTACAGGAAATTCAAAACAACCTTCGGCGACATTAAAAGAAAGGGTGATAACATTAAAACTGCAATGAGAGTTTCACTGTTAAATGCAGAGGAGAGAGCGGATAGGTGGAAGGAATACACTGAAAGCCTCTATGAGCGGAAATATTTGTCTGAAGTGATAGAAGAAGAAACAGGAGTCGATTTAGAAGAGATAGGGGATTCAATATTAGAATCAGAATTTAAAAGAGCTTTGGAGGACTTAAGATATAATAAGGCAAAAGGAGATAGATAACATTCTATTAGAATTTCTAAAATTATTCGGGGAGTGGCAACAAAACGATTATTCATGTTGGTATGTAGAATGTATGAGGCTGGCGACATACCATCTGACTTTCGGAAAAGCACCATCCACAAAATTTCGAAGATGGCAAGAGCTGACAAGTGCGAGAAGTACCGCACAATCAGCTTAACAGTTGATGCATCAAAGTTGCTGACAAGAATAACATACAGAGAAATGGAAAAGAAAACTGAGGATAGATGATGATCAGTTTGGGTTTAAGAAAGGTGATGGTACCAGAGAGGCGATTATGACGTTGCAGTTAATAATGGCAGCAAGACTAAAGAAAAATCAAGACACGTTCATACGATTTGTCGACCTGGAGAAAGCGTTTGGCAATGTAAAATGGAGCAAGATGTTCGAAATTCTGAGTAAACTAGGGGTAAGCCATAGGGAGAGATGGGTCATATATAACGTGTACAACAGCCAAGAGGGAACAATAAGAGTGGATGACCAAATACTAAGTGATCGTATTAGATAGGGTGTAAGTGAAGGATGTAGCCTTTCTCCCCTACTGTTCAGTGTGTACATCGAGGAAGCAATGATGGAAATAAAAGAAAGGTTCAGGAGCAGAATTAAAATTCAAGGTGGAAGGATATCATTCATGCGATTCGCGGGTTACATTGCTATCCTGAGTGAAAGTGACGAAGAATTACATGATCTGCTGGACGGAATGAACTGTCTAATAAATGCAGAGTATGGATTGAGAGTAACTCGAAGAATGACGAAGGTAATGAAAAGTAGTGGAAATGAGAACAGCGAGAAACTTAACACCAGGAGTGATGGTCGCGAAGTAGATGAAATTAAGGAATTCTGCTACCTAGGCAGTAAAATAACCAATGGCGGACGGAGCAAAGAGGACATCAAAAACAGACTACCATTGGCAGAAAGGGTGTTTCTGGCCAAGAGAAGTCCATTAATATCAAACATCGGCCTTAATTCGAGGAAAAAATTTCTGAAAATGTACATCTGGAGTACAGCATTGTATGGTAGTGAAACATGGACTGTGAGGAAACCGGAACAGAAAAGAGCCAAAGCATTTGATATGTGGTGCTACAGACGGATGTTGAAAGGAAGGTGGACTGGTAAGATAAGGAATGAGGATGTTCTACGCAGAATCGGAGAGGAAAGGATTACGTGGAAAACACTGATAAGGAGAATGAACAGGATGATAGGAAATCTCTTAATACATGAGGGAATGACTTCCATGGTACCAGAGGAACCTACAGAGAGCAAAACCTGTAGAGGAAGACAGTTATTTGAATACATCCAGCAAATAATTGAGTACATATGTTGCAAGTGCTACTTTGAGATGAAGAGGTTAGCACAGGAGAGGAATTCGTGGCTGGCCGCATCAAACCACTCAGAAAACTGATGACAAAAAAAGCTCTTATTATTTATTTTACTTAGATTTGTTTTATTTTTTAATGTTTCAATTAGTTATTTTACGTTTCACATTCATGGTTTTTTTTGATTTACCGTTTCACATAGGTGTATTTTATTAACTGAAAATTGTAAATAACTGATTCTTATGACACAAAATGTTTAAAGTAATGATAATCTGTGAATAAATGCTTGAAACAAATGTTTTTTTTACACCAAACACATAAAATGAACAAAATTTCTTCGCATAGTATACACGGAGGACAACGCAAAATAAAACAACAGTCAGCATTATTTAAATTGGTCGCGGGTGATCCTCTAAATATCCTGATTTGGATCGGGCATATTCCAATAGATTGGTAAGCTTTGTCGATGAAATTTGATTCTTCACAAGTGACTGAAGGTTGGTGATATCTTGTCTCAAGTGTAGATTCACATGATAATCATTCAACAGAACTAGGTCTGAAAATCTCCTCACAAAGTTCTTCAAACATCGAAAGCCGTGTATATCCCAAGGCTGTACTTAAAACTATCAAGCCCTTTGGGGTCACCAGACGAGCAAGTTTCTCGTCCTCGGGTAGAACGCTCAAAACAGCTTTTTCACACTGACCACCTGCCTTTTCGTGGTTTAAGAAAAAATTAATTGCGAGCTTGGACCGAGAATTCGAGAAACTCTTTTTGAAGCCCAAACGTTCTTGCGACAACTTTGAAATCTGATTAACAAACGTCTGACCAGGCCAAAATTTTCTTTCCCATGAGGGAAAATATCTGTATGATTGTTAGTTTCTTGGAGTTACCCTCTGGTACCATGAAAGTTATTCCCCAGCGCCTTAACACACTTGGTTCCCGTACTCGTATATATATCCCTTCTGCGGATGACCACCAGTTTCTTATCAGCTCACCTAATTTTCAACATTCTTCTGTAGCCTAACATCTCAAGCGCTTCAACTCTCTTCTGTTCTGTTCTTCCCACTGTGCATGTTTCACTTTCACTCAATACTGTGCTTCAAACGTGCATCCTCATAAAGTCCTGCGTTGAATTAAGGCCCGTATTTGATACTGGTATGTTTCTTTTTGCTATAAATCCCCTCTTACTCTTGCTACGCTACTTTTTATGTTCTCCCGTACAATTCGGGTGTCTGGGCAAGGAATGTTGAGGAGGACGTTGTCATCTGAAGAAATAAAACATAATACATAGCGAGGAATGTCAGATCCCTTATTTCGGTAGGTATGTTAGCAAATTTAAAGAGAAAATTGGCTAAATTGAATTTAGATATACTGTGAATTAGTGAAGTGCTTTAGCAGGAAGTACAGGACTTCTGGTGAGGTGAGCACAGGACCTGAAACAAAAACTCCATTAAGAGTAATGCAGTACTATATATAATAGGAAATGAGAAAATAACACTACTATAATGAAATACGAACAGCAAAGTGAACGCATTATCGTAATCATGATAAGCATGAAGCTATTATCTAACACAGCAGTAAAAGTTCCTATGCCGACTGTCAGCGCGGATGATGAAGAGACTGATACAACAACGAGATAAAAGAAATTATTCAGATAGTAATGGGAGACGAAAATTTAATTGTGAGAGGGAATTCAGTTCAGTGATAATGAAAGGAAAAGAAAGATAAATAGCAGGGGAACCTAATCTGAGGGAAAGAAATTAAAGAGAAAGCGTCTTTACTGAATTCTGAAGAGAGCATATTTTAATAACGATTAATATTGGCTTAAACGTCATTGGAGAACGTTTGCCACAATATTTAGTTGGGAGTGGATGCTACTTGTGGTTGTGCAAAGTGGGCTTATAAACAATTTTAGTTATACTAAACAATAAATTAAAACTCCAGACTGTTTAATACATCTACTCAAACTCTTGAAAATAATCTAAATCAAATGACACAATAATCCAAAACGACCATTCACCTGACACTTATATAATAACCTGCTTTTCAAAGAAGGCAATCAATAACATATGGTATAACTTATGATAAGCACACAGCGTACAGGCAAAATAATATTTCTTCTGACCGTCAATGATTTCTCAAATGAGCAGCACCGAAATAAAATAAAAACGTATCTCTGCCCTTAAATCACTTTAAGAAAGGGCACCAAAATAAAGTGTACAAACAGAACGACACACTATAATCTCTGTTACTGTCTAAAATCTGTTACTATCAACACATTCACCACTCCCAGACACCCACTGACAAGACTACAAAACCTACACGGAAGTATGAACTGCTGTAATATCCACAAAGAAAAATGCGAAACATACAAAAGTATAATAACTTCACACAAATACATAATTTTCTGTCAACGGCCAGGTATATTTTCAAATATACAAAGCAAATTTTGAGATGAAATCAAAAGCAATATTGTAGAAAGGGAAGTGGACGTGGATGAAGATGAGATGGGACATATCATACTGCGAGGAGAATTTGACAAAGCTCTAATAGATCTAAGTTGACACAAGGCTCCGGTATTAGACGATATTCCGTCAGAGCTACTGAGAGCCTTGAGAGAGCCAGCCCTAAGAATACTCCTCCATCTGGTGTGCAAGATGTATGAGAAAGGTGAAATATCCTCAGACCTCAAGACGAAGGTAGTAATTCCAATTCCATAAGAATCATTTGCTGACAGGTGTGAAAATTACCGAACGATCAGTTTAATAAGTCGTGGCTGCATAATACTAACACGAATTCTTTGCAGAAGAATGGGAAAACCGGTAGAAGACGACCTCGGGGAAGATGAGTTTGGATTTCTGGAGAAATGTGGAACTCTCGAGGCAATACTGGCCCTACGACTTATCTTAGAAGATAAGATAATGCACAGCAAACCTTCATTCACAGCAGTTGTAGACACAGAGGAAGCTTTTGACAACGTTGACTGGAAAACTCTCTTTGAGATTCTGAAGGTAGGAAGGGTAAAACACAGGGAGCGAGGGGCTATTTGAGAGTTGTACAGCAACCAGATGGCAGTTGTAAGAGTCGATTGGTATGAAAGGGAGGAATGAGTTGAAAAGAATTGTGTGGCATGATTGCAGCTTATCCCCGACGTAATTCAGTATGTACATTGAATAAGCAGGTAGGAAATGTAAAGAAAAACTTGGAATACGAATTAAAGTTCAGAGAGATAAAATAAAAACGTCGAGGCTTGCCGATGATATTGTAATTCTGTCAGAGACAGCAAAGGACTTGGAAGAGCACTTGAACGGAATGGTCAGTATCTCGAAAGGAGGATGTAAGATGAACATCAACGAAAGCACAAGTGTAACAGAATGTAGTTGGCATAAATCAGATGATGCTAAGGGAATTAAATTAGAAACCGAGACACTTAGAGTAGTAAATGTGTTTTGATATTTGGGCAGCAAAATAACTGAAGATGGCTGAATTAGACGGGATGTAAAATATAAACTGACAAAGGCAAGAAGCACATTTATGAAGAAGAGAAACTTTTTAACTTAGAATGCAGATTTAAGTGTTAGGAACTCTTTTCTTATGGTACGTATTTGGAGTGTAGCCGTTCATGGATGTGAAACATGGATGATAAACAGTTTAGGTAAAAAGCGACTAGAAGCTTTCGAAATGTAGAGCTACAGAAGAATGCTGAAGATTAGATTAGTCTATCACGTAACTAATGAGGAAGAAGTGAATAGAGCTAGGCAGACAAGAACTTTATGACCCAATTTCACCAAAAGAAGAGATCGATTGATAGGACACATTCAGTTTTGGAGGGAAGTTGAGAGAGGAGGGAGGGGGATGGGTGGTAGAAATTGCAGAGGGAGACGAAGAGATGAATACAGTAAGCAGATTCAGAAGGATGAAAGGCGCAATAGCTGTTTGGAGATGAAGAGGCTCACACAGGGTACAGTAGCATGGAGAGCTCCATCATTGTAGAACATTTGTACAACCATGAAACAGCAGATAAATGCAATTACAGCTAAAAATAATTGCAGCACTATCAAATTCCTCGTAGCCTCATGTGCATCTTTGCAATAAGAAATACATCAAGTCAGGATTAGTCGTGGCACACAAAGACACATCGCAGTCTGGCTGGTAAGAGCTCTGACTACTACTACCAATGCTTGACAATAACAACTATGGCACTCAGAGAGCACTCGTCACATTTTGTTCTGCTCTGTCTCATGCACCTGAAACTCTCCACTGTTCTTCTTCCCTGACTATTTGCTGCTGCCCTCTTATGGACACCAGCAGGAAGAAATCATCCGCTACTCTCAACTGATGATGCCTATGTTATAGCTGGCCACACATCGAGTCGACAGGTGCACTTCATGCTGCCGATTCCCAGCTTCTGCTCTTCGCAATCCATTTCCAGAGTTGGCTTTACTTGGTGCCCATGAACAAACTCCCAGGTGGCTCTGCACTGAGCTGTATCCCATGGAAACTGCTTGGGACAGCCGTGCCGAAGTAAAACAAGTCTGGCCAACTCGCCATACAAAGCATTGACACCACCCCACCGCTTGTCAGCCATTGCCCGCAGCAGCGCTTGGTGTTGGCTCAAGTCGATGTCCCACTTTCATTCTGTCATGCTGACTCGCTCAGGCCCCGCTCATCATGGGCCAGACCGCTGATTTCAAACAACCTCGGCTGTCGGACCTATGCGTGGCTCCTGGTGATGGCTTGCAGAATTTTCAGCCACTTCCCACACTGTGATCGCGGCAACGGCCACTAGACGATGTGTTTGCTACCGCCCACCGCTATATCGCGCTGCCACAGCAAAGCTCGTTGAGGTCGTGTGTCTGATCTTTAGCCGCCAGACTCACCCTCTGACGAGACAAGAATGCCCAACACACGCTGGCCGGGCGGCGGGGGGCAGGGGGGGGGGGGGGAGGAGGGAGAGAAACGTACTGCGAAATTTCAACAGCACGACACAATATCCTCTTCTCCCATTTCCCATGAGGGAGTGTCAACATCGGTCCGACACTACAAGTAAAACAATTGTTACCAAACATGGAAAGATCTAAGATGGTGCCTTCCCCTCTCAGACACCAATTTAAACAAAAGTACAGAGAACAGTCGCCTAACGTTGGAGCTTGGTCCTGGCACTTTTATTGTTGTCATCTAGGAAAACAACAGATCTACTGTAGATCAAAGATGGATTATCTCTGCTAAACAATGGCACAGGGGAACTCGTAAACGGTTTGTTGTCTGTAGAAGCACGCACTACTTTTTGTATCAACCTGTCTTTGCCATGTCGTTAAAACATTTGTCGTGTTTCCACGTCACACAACTAAGCTATCTGCTTTTGCTTGTTTAAGGCCACCAGATAATAGAGACACTTTACGTTTCCAGTATCGAATCTACAGAGAATCTACGATTACTTATCACACCTAACAGTAGGTGTGATAACGTAGCAAACTGTGTACCGCATCCCTACATTAGCAGCCGCAACTCACAGCAACAACATGCAGTACAGTGAGTGCAGTGCGTGTTTTTGTGTTTTTGTTTGACTGCAAGTGTCATGGCGCCCAGTGCGTTTTGCCAGGTGCTTAATGATAGTTAATTACAGAATATACGTATAGCCACCTCGGCTACATAAAATTTTTGTCAAATTGACCATGATTTCGACAGGTCTACGGCGGTCTTAATCAGAATAAAAATTACATAGGATTATATGTAATCATCTGATGAAGACTGCCTTAGTGCAGTCGAAACCATGGTCAATTTGAGAACAATTTTACGCAGCCTAGGTGGCTATAAGTACATTCTGTAATTAAGTTAACACATGGTTGCTAGACTTCACCTAATAACAAAGTTTAAAATTTATTGATAATTATAACTGCAGTACGCGGAAGATGAAGTCAAGCAGTTTCCTCAGAATTTGAGAACTATACCACATATTAGTTTGTGTTTTTTGTAACGGGCAATGTATTTCGTTTTTAGTAAGGTCTATGGCTCACCCTATGGTTCAAAAGGCTCTGAGCACTATGAGACTTAACTTCTGAGGTCATCAGTCCCCTAGAACTTAGAACTACTTAAACCTAATTAACCTAAGGACATCACACACATCCATGCCCGAGGCAGGATTCGAACCTGCGACCGTAGCGTATGGCTCACTCTATTTATGTATGTACAGCTATAGCCATGAGTTGCTATGCACACTGAAGGTTACGTTACAACAAAAAGTGTTATATAAGAGGTACATTTATCGGTTCTCATTGTCATTCTGTTTTGTTCTATTGTCTTTTGTTGGGTTTTGCGTAGTTGTTAGAGTATCATCCATGTCGTTTCCAATAACGTTGTGTATTTTGGCAGACAAGCAGCCATTGTAGTTTCACCAGACAAAGTAAAACTGAAACGGAAAAGTTGTGCTATTCAGTAGTTTGCAAAGGTCGAGCAGGAAAAGAAAGCTCACTGAAGCAGGTTTACCTCATCAGAAAATGTGCGACAGGAATTTGGCGATTGAAGAGTTAAAAACGCCCAGTATGTTTCTGCAGTGCTAATATATATTACGTTTTTGAGGGAACGCGAGAGATTAAAAAAGTGTAACACACGTGTGGAAGCACAAGGTACGGAGAAAGAAGTAAGTCGTAAGTGGTGTGTAAAGTACTAACATTGTAGAAGTTAAAGAGGGTAATGTAGAATTATTAGGTCCAATATTTTGTGGTAGTGTGTGGTCTAAACTATCTGCAGTTTCGGACAAAGTGAGTGTGTGCTGTACAGAATTGAATGTGTCTCAGTGTGTGTGTAGCAAGATGAGTGTTATTTTAAAAACGGATTTAAAGCAGTCTTGACCGTTATAAACATTTATTTACGATGGTTACCGGTTACTGTCAGAATGTGACCATCCTCAGGACTTTCATGGTGAAATACGTAAACAGAATCGATTTAGAGGGATGTCTGATAATGATGAGGTCCCATACTACGAGGAGCGTAGGGAACGATGCGGTAGACCCGCACCGCCGACTAAGCAAGGTCGTAGCGGAGGTTGTTTGCCATTACCTTCCTCCGACCGTAATGGGGATGAAGGATGATGATGATGAAGACAATACAACAACACCCAGTCATCTCGAGGCAGGGAAAATCGCTGACCTCGCCGGGAATCGAACCCGGGACCCCGTGCGCGACAAGCTTGAGCGCTACCGCAAGACCACAAGCTGCGGACTGACCCATAAGAGTACTAACATATAAAATACATAATACACAACAAAAATGAAATCAGGAATTATAGTCATGATGGTATGTGGTGGAGGTGTACGAAGCAGATGCTAAGGCTCCACAAACGTCACCTGCTAAGTAGAGCAGCGTAGTTTTTACTTAAATACACGATGTTCCGTCCACTGAATAAGGAATTACGTCATTGATAGCCAATCAGACATACAAGACGTAAGACAGTCGTTACATTAAGGTGTATACAAAAGTAGTTACACGAAAGTAGCTGACTCCGGGGATTCGTCGAAAGCTCGTAGATCGTATGTCAGCAGAGACAGTGCTTAAGCAACGCAAGTGGTTCCCTTAGAGACGGCGTTTTATCGATATACACAATCCATAGAAGACGACTTCAGAATTGTGTCAGCTACTTGATGTTAAATACGTTCTGGTGTAGAGGCAGACACCCAGGAAGACTTATAAATAAATATTGCATTGCGATTGAGACTATTTTAAATCTATTTTTAAATTGCTTTTAGCCAGATCGCTTTTTCTACACGAGAAATGATCTTAAAAATTAATGGATGTTATTGTTTAGGTGCAGTAGATAAAGGTTATTATTTAGATCCTATGGAGCCTGGGCCAGTTATTCACGTAAGTATATCTGTCACCGATTTTTGTGTCGAGTATAGTGCCATTGCAGAAGATAATTTTACTCTGGGTACCGCGAAGAGTGCGCAGGAAGCTACTGATGAAGTTAGTTAAGTAGCAAATCTTATGGCTAATGGAGTAATAGAGACACATTTATTTCCGAAGGACAATGCTTGCTGGACACTTGTGAGGGGGACATTTCCGCAGAAGGGGGGAAGAAGAAAGAGAAGAAGAAGAAAAATGTTTGTAAGGCCAATGATCAGACAGATAAGACTGAATCCTCTCCGAAATCTGTAACTGAGAATCGAGGGGTTCATGAAACTGATGACACTTGCAAAGTTACGGACTGAGTGTAAGGTAAACCGTCATGTAATTGATCTTCGACAGCACACAGTCAAACTCGGGGAGACACTGTTTCAGACAAAAGAGACTGGTACAAATGGTACGTTCTACATCTACATCTACATCTACATGATTACTCTGCAAATTCACAATTCAGTGTCTCGCAGCGGGTTTACCGAACCGCCGTCAGTCTATTTATCTACTGTTCTACTCTCGATCAGCATGTGGGAAAAACGGACACTTAAATCTTTCCTTGCAAGCTCTGCTTTTCTCTTATTTTATTATGATGACCATTCCTCCCTATGTAGGTGGGCGTCGGCAAAATATTTTCACATTCTGAGGAGAAAGTTTGTGATTGAAATTTCATGAGAAGATCCTGCCGCTTTAATGATTACCACCACAAATCGGGCATCATATTCCTGGCACCCTGGCTCTCTCACCCATATTTCGCGATAGCACAAAACGACTTGCTCTTCTTAGAAGTTTTTCGATGTCCCCCGTTAATCGTACACCGCACAGTAATACTCGAGAAGAGGGCGGACAAGCGGAGTGTAAGCACTCTCTTTGGTAGACATGTTGCACTTTCTACATGTTCCGCCAGTAAATCGCAGTCTTTGTTTTGTTTTCCCCACAACCTTATATATAAGATCATTCCAGTTTAAGTTATTCGTTACTGTAATCCCTAAGTATTTAGTCGGATTTACAGCCTTTAAATTTGTTGTTTCACCCCATAACCGAAATTTATAGGATTCCTTTTAGTACTCATGTGGGCGAAGTAACACTTTTCACTATTTAGAGTCAATTTGCACTTTTCTCACCGTACGGATATCTTATCTAAATCAATTTGAAATTTGTTTTCTCATCTGATGACTTTATTAGACGATAAATGACAGCATCATCTGCGAACAATGTAAGATGGCTGCTGAGACAGTCTCATAAATCGTTTGCATAGATCAAGAACAGAAGAGGGCCTGTAACACTTCATTGGAGAACTCTAGATATTATTTCTTTTTACTCAACGATTTTCCGTCAGTTACCACGAACTGTGACCTAACTGATAGGAAATCACGAATCCAGTCGCACAATTAAGACGCAACTGCACAGAAATCGCTTGTGAGGAACGGTGTCAAAAGCCTTCAGGAAATCTAAAAGTATGGAATCAGTTTCAGATTCGCCTGTCGATAGCACTTGTTACTTAGTGAGGATAAAGAGTTAGTTGTGTTTTACAAGAAACATATTTTCTGAATCCGTGCTGAATGTTTGCTAATTAACCACTTTTTTCGAGGTATTTCATAATGTTTGACAACAGTAAATGTTTTGAGAAATTCTACTGCAAATTGACATTTGCGATATTGGTCTGCAATTCAGCGTATTACTCTTATTTTCTTTCTTAGGTAGTGGTGTGACTTGTACAAGTTTCCAGTTTTTAGGTACGGATCTTTTGATGACCGAGCGACTGTATATCACTGCTAAGTATGGAGCTGTTGTATCAGCATGCTCTGGTATGATACGTTGTGGGAAGGTCCTAACCCGTCCGCTGTGGAAGAGCGGTTCTAGGTGCTTCAGTCTGGAACCGCGCTGCTGCTGCGGTCGCAGGTTCGAATCCTGTCTCGGGCATGGATGTGTGTGATGTCCTTAGGTTAGTTAGGCTTACGTAGCTCCACGTCTAGGGGACTGATGACCCCAGATGTTAAGTGCCATAGTGCTTAGAGTCATTTGAACCATTTTTGAAGGTCCTAATATCATGAAAGTAGACTCAGCTAAAGTGCGAACATAATCGTTGTTATTCAATTCACACGATAAAGTGCCAAATGGCGGAGAAAAGTCGATTTTGATGAGAGAAGTACAAGAAAGCATGGCATTGCAAGACACAGTTCAGTCTGTAATTAGCATTAAACGTAAGGGAAAAATTGGTACTGCTGGTCAGTGTATTGTCGGCAGTAGTACCACAGGTAGTTTTTATATGAACATGACTTTAAGGATTTAGTTTTTTAGCTATTATAAGGGTAACTTTTGTCTCAATGGTAAAGTTCCAGACGGCGCACTCAAGTAACAAGTGGAGAAACCACCAAATTAAAAAGAGGAAATGCCAAGCACGAGAAACAGCTGAGAAGGACTAATTGACGATAAGTAACTGTTGAGGAATTTGTCAAGAAGGGATATGTTGTACTATTTTGTAAGTGATGAGTTCATGGAATCATTTTGCTATCAAGAAAAACACCATTTACATTACCGAACTGCCAATGAGTTTTGTTGATTAAGCTGAATTACAGCAAGGGAAAAACTGAATGTATTGTACGTAAATGTCAACTTGTAAGATATGTGTTGAGACTTAAAGAGCTGCCGTGAACAGGGATCTGGTGTCCGGGATCTTCTGCAGAAGGGAGGCTTGTTGTGCCGTACCAGATTTTCTTGCCACGGCTGAATGAAACAAAGATTGTCATGGTTAATGCAAGAGCCTCGTGGAAGCGGGTCAGACAGCGGCCGACTAGGCGCCACTTGCTGCTACAACAGGCACATTCTCTGCAGCGTCGCACATTGAGTTCGAATGCCAAAAAAGTGGCCATAAAGAAAAAAGGAGGACATAGTTCAGAGGCGTCGTTTATTAGGTTGGCTAGAGTAACTGAGACTATCGAAACCCGGTCTTAGAAGCGGCCAGCTGTTTCTTCCGAAGGTTGAATTTCAGATCCAGCGCGGCATTCATTTGGTTTCATTGACGCCCTTTATGCCACCCCCTACGGCATTTTCGTTTCGATCCTGAACGGCTGTGTGAAATATTTCCCTCGTCCGCCCCCAAGAAAACAGCGCAATTACAACGCAGCAAATCGCGGTTCTGACCTCCATCGCAGAGGCGTCAAAAGAAGGGTGAAATATGGATAGTGGGAGGTATGATGATCTTCTCTCCGTGTGCTACGCCCACGGCGATGTTGGACAGAGTTTTAGAGACATTTGGTGACAAATTTACATTTTTCTCAAGCAGTTATCAACAGCTTGTTGTTCGAAGCATCGCCGAGCCCGTGTGTGACCTGGCAGATTGTCTCAACTTTCAGCCAGATTTCAAGCTTCTACGTCGGAGTTTCTAAGCAGCGATACTTCAACGGTGTTGCGCAATGTAGGATTCCTTTCCAGAGCATCCATCTGACAGCGTAAGAAATTGTATAGGCGACAATTCATCATTGTCAACTTGACGCTCAACGGTGTTTACTCGTAACTATACGCGAATACATTGAAGTGTGACTGAGGTGAAACAATCCTGCGTCCCAAAATGTCAAATGTATCTGTGAACAGTCGGCGTAAGGAACAGAGTTTTACTAGCTTTCCAGGATTCCTCTGCGCCTCTGCAAAAGGCCAATTACTTGTCCATACATTACACAGGATACCCCGAACATTTTTCCTTTGGTGGCTGTCTGCAACTATAACATTTCGTGAAAAGTAGCAATAACATCGAAATGAGATTGCAGTGCCAATAAAATGTAGAAAAAACTGCACCAGAAAAATCTTGCGTGAAAATGTAAGGCACCCGAAAAGAAATCATAAGGAATTTTACCCAATAAATGGCGAGATTACCTCATTCCATTCCATTCCATTCCCCGCCAAACTTTCCCTGAAACCTGTTGAGGTGGGGGATGGGAATGACAGAATACGTCTACAGTTGGTGCCAAGTTGAAACTGAATTTCTTCATCAGCTGCAAAAAGAAAGATAAATCGTAAAACATCCGTCGGCATTGGTTTCTCCAGAGTGTGGCGTAATGTGATTCAGTGTGGCGGTCGTATTTCCTGAGAGCACGCGGCGGAGAGCAGCGGCTGCTGATTCGTGGCGCGATATCGCTGGCTGATCGCATCAGCTGCGTTGATTTGATTCCAGTCCCGCAAGGTGCCCATCAGTTCCAGCGTTCTCGCAAATCGGCTGTCGGAGGTCTCTTGTGATTGCAAGGCCGCTGCGGATCTGGGGCGCACGGGAGGAACGGCCGATTTCAAGCATGCTGCTGACCTCTTTACACAAAGCTCTAACGTGCTTCACCAAAAGTCCTCTAAACTTTGAATTATGCTAACAATAGAAGTAATCTTACTAGTAACTTTGTATACAGTTAATTTAAAAAGTCTTCAATCAGTTTCATGACGTTATAATATGCTGCCAGAGAAAAAAATTAGTACACACTTTTGGAGGTTTCCAATTCACTCAATATTTATTGGTGTAACAGTGCATATGGAGCACATGAAATGATTACATTTACAGATCAATACAGAACCTGTTCTGAGGTACCAGGTACACTTGCTAAAACACCAATATTAGTAAGTGGTGTAGTCTCCACGTGGGCAACGCAGGCCCTGACTCTCTCATCCAGTGGTTCCTATGAATGGCGAATACTTGTAACACGCCCTGGAGCACGAATGGGGGCGGGGGACCCTTATAATGGTTGTCGATCCTTGACCGTGCGCCCTGTCCACACCACATACCTGGTAATCCCGCGGCGGTCGTATTGTTCTGCTCCACACTGCTGCTGGCTTGCCTGATATCTATCGGAATACGCAAGCGAGTCAGGAGAGTCACTCTCCGTCAGAACACGACACTGTTCTGCGTCTGGTATGAACAACTATATTCTGAGAAGATAAAAGAAAGTCGCAGATTGCACTGTTTACATTCTAATTCATAGGTGTTTATCCCCATTAATGGATGATTACCAGTCCACAAAATCTCTCAGACGAGCGTACGCGTAACCGACACGACGCGGGTGATTGTTGATGATGCGAAAGCCGAATTATCGCACGAAAGACCTTACACTCGTCACGCACACACAGATATCTGGTATCAGTCCTCCTTGACACTAGTAATAAATTTTGACACTGTTCACAAAGTTAAATTTACAGTTCACAGTTCTCAGTTGTCGAGCGTGAGCGTAACCGTCGCGGCGCGGTTGATTGTTGATGATGCGGAACGCGATGACCGACGCACGTTCTCACGCTCGCAACATGACACTGGCACTTCATTGCACTCTTTTGTGGTAACTAATTTTTTCTGATTCACATTAGTTCATTCTGGGAGACCGAACACGGCGCGGATGATTGATACTGTACGGTACGCCACGCAACGAGAGGATACATAAATACGTTATCAGCAGCACTGCTCATTTTTAAATTTCCTCTGAATCATTTACTTATTTTGTCACTTCACTGTAATAGCACTTGTAGAAACACTTCGACCTCCATGCTAACAATGCCTCTCACACGCAGAGCTACACACAGCACAACAGTTCCGTGTCCCGCGCTCGACTCTACAGACGCGGCTGTCCGCAAAAATACTCCGCAACCACGCCAGCGATATGACAGTACCCTTACATACTGTCCTGGAATACGTTTTGACAAGCCTGCTCCACCTTTTCACATATTTCTGTAAAAGTTGTTTGCTGACAAGCCACATGGGTCACTTCTCACGCTATCCTTCACGTGCTCAACTGGACACGAGTCCGGAGATCGAGCTAACTAGAGAAGTTGTTGCATCTCCTGCAGAGCACGTTTAGTTTACGGGCAGTGTGTGGGAGAGCATTATCCTGTTGGAACATCACGTACCTGTTGCAAGAAAGCCAAAAGAACGGATCTAACAACATTCTGCATGCACCGAGCCATTAATTTGGTAGAGGAGCTTGAAATTTATAAATCAAAAAATAGAGAGCCAAATAAACTGCTTAACTGGCAAAACGATTTTGTGCCCAATGCCTACATTGCTTTATTTGACAATGTTTAACCGTAATCACTTTTCTTTCTTTATTGATTTTTAATTCCCCCCCCCCCCCCCCCCCCGAAGGGGGCGGGCTGGCAGCAGCTTAGTACGCTGACTTTTTTAAAAACGGAAGAAGAAAAGAAACAAGAAAAACAGGCGATAAAACGGTGACTTAAAGTGTAAAATGGCGGAAAAATGCGGAAACTTAAAACCGAAAGCAAAATGGATTGGCAATGTCAATAAAATACACAGGAATCAGACAAGTAACGTAGTAAACACACAATTAAAAAAAACACGGCGACAGTCTGGTTTCTGTTCGCAAGAGATAAAAAATCACACCCAGCGACAGTATGATGGCCGTTCACAGCACTTCCGAAAAGACACAACACGGAACACTCACTGTAAAACACTCACTGTAAAACACTGCACGAAAATGGCGGCACAAAGATGACACTCCCGAGCCAAAGGCAGATGGGAGGGGGGGGGGACCTGGAGGAGGGGGAAAAACAAGGAGGGAGGAGAGGAAAAAACAGGGGGGAACGAAGGAGGGAGGAGAGGAAATAACAGGGGGGGGGTGAACCATGGAGGGAGAGGACTCATAAGGGGAGAGAGGAGCAGGGCAGACACGAGAGGGAATGAGAAGAGGCAGTGGAGGGAAATGCAAAAGGACTCGGGGAAGAGAAGGGGGCAGAGAGAGGAATGAGGTCATAGAGGATCCACGTGGGGGACAGGTGGCGTATATGGAAGGCGAGGAGGAGTGCATGCCGCTCAAGGATCTGGAGGGACTTATAGAATTTGGTGGGACTGGCATAACATAGGATGGGACGAATTAAGGATTTGGTGTGGAGGATGGTAGAGGGGTGCAACCCCCATGTCCGGCCAGAGAGGAATTTGAGGAATCAGAGGCTGTTGTGGGCTTTGGATTGGATGGAGCGGAGGTGAGGGACCCAGGTGAGGTGACGGTCAATGGTGAGGCCAAGGTAGGTTAGGGTGGGGGTGAGGTGGACAGGATGGGCACAGACAGTAAGGGAGAAATCCAGGAGCCAGAAGGAGCGATTGGTATGACCTACAATGATTGCCTGGGTCTTGGAAGGATTGAGTTTCAGAAGCCACTGGTTACACCATGCAGCAAAAAGGTCAAGGTGATTCTGGAGAAGGCGTTGGGACCGTTGGAGGGTAGGAGCGAGGGCGAGGAATGCGGTGTCATCAGCGTATTGCAAGAGGTGTATTGGTGGGGGAGTTGGGGCATATCTGCCGTGTACTGGAGGTGGAAGAGAGGGGAGAATACAGAGCCCTGGGGCACACCTGCAGAGGGGTAGAAGGTATGGGAATTGTCATTATGGATGGTAACATAGGAGGGGCGGCAGGAGAGGAAGGAGACCATCAGACAGATGTAGTTGATAGGAAGGGCGTAGGTTTGGAGTTTAAACAGGAGACTGGGATGCCAGACACAGTCGTCGGCCTTTTCGAGGTCGAGGTAGACAAAAATGGTGGAGTGATGGGAGTTAAGCTGGAGGGAGAGGAGATGAGTGAGGTGGAGGTTTTGGTCATCAGCAGAGAAGGAAGGTCGAAAGCCACATTGGGCATTGGGGAGAAGATGGTTTTGGCGGAGGTAGTGATGGATGCGCCAGGAAAGGATGGATTCCAAAAGCTTGCTGAGGACTGATGTGAGACAGATAGGACGATAGAAAGAGGTATCCGATGGAGGCTTGTTGGGTTTGGAGAACATCAGGATACGGGAGGTTTTCCACAGGTTGGGATAGAAGCCAGTGGAAAGAATGACATTGTAGAGGGTGGCAAGGACTGAAAGGAAGGAGGGAGGGCAGTGTTTGAGGTAGCAGTATGTAATGCAGTTATGGCCGGGAGCTGTGTGGCGTTTAGTGCAGAGTGTGAGGCTGATGTCCTGCGTAGTGATGGGAGTGTTGAGTTCAGATGGTGGTGTTTGGCCCAAGTACTGGAAGCTAGGAGCAAGGGGAGGAACAGAGGTACTCGTATGGTCCATGACGTCAGGGAAGAGGGAATAATCAAAGTGGGGATCATCTGGGATGGAAAAAACATCCGAGAGGTTGTCAGGAAAGGGACGGTCATCAAGGAGGAGAGCGTACAG
Source organism: Schistocerca piceifrons (assembly GCF_021461385.2). Classification (NCBI taxonomy): domain Eukaryota; kingdom Metazoa; phylum Arthropoda; class Insecta; order Orthoptera; family Acrididae; genus Schistocerca; species Schistocerca piceifrons. The sequence continues at coordinate 1,008,896,181 of NC_060138.1, forward strand.
GGGGATGGGGCGGTTCCCAGTAAGGCGGTGGAAAGCAGACCAATACTTGGAAGAGTTTATGGGGAGTGTGGTGTTGAGTTGTGTACATGTCTGGCGCCAGGCACGGCGTTTCTTTGCAGTAAGCAGGTTGCGGATGTGTCGTCGTAATTGCCGGTGGCGGATAAGTGTATCCTGGTCACTAGTGCAGAGGAAAGAGCAGTAGAGGCGGCGGGACTCTTGAAGGAGAAGGACGGCCAGTGGAGGCAGGGCGGGGCGGTGAGGGTGGACGGCTTTGGTGGGGATATGGGTGGCGATGGCATCAGACAAGGTCTGGTGCAGGAAGGCAGCAGCGCGAGAGATGTCATCAGGAGATCAGAGGGTAAGGGCGTGGCCGTCGATCTGGGTGTAAATGGAGTCCCGGTAGGCATCCCAGTTGGCACGGGAGTAATCATGGACAAGTTTAGGAGGGACGTCGGGGTGAGGAGCGTTGCAGGGATGGCGACCATTAGAGATAGTGAGGAGGAGCATGGTCACTGCCAGTGAGATCAAGAACATCTGCGGTGATGCACCCAAGGAGGTTGGGAGAGGCAAGGATCACATCGGGAGTGGTGTTGGATTCGGGTCGGGTGTGTTGAGGCAGGGGAACCAGGTCTCCCTGGAGGGTGGTGAGAAACTGATGCCACTGCTGGAGGTCAGCAGGATCACGGCTATGGATATTGAGGTCGGCAGCAATCATGTAGGTGGAGAAGGTGCAGCCAATGTGGGCCAGGAAATCGTACAGAATGGGGGTGTGAGGGTGGACATAAATGGTGGCGCAGGTGATGGTAAGGGTGCGGAAGAAGAGGCTGAGGGTCAGATGCTCGGCAGGATTGTTAAGGAGACGTTGGGGCCGGATAGGGAGGTGCTTGAGGTGGCCTATAGCAACTCCACCATGCACCAGAGGGTGCGGGTTATTGGTGTGGTGAAGGGTGTAAGGAGCCATGGAGATGGAGATACGGGGCTGAAGGAAGGTTTCATTCAGGACGAAGGCATCCATGTGGTGCTGACGGAGGGTGTGGAGGACGAGGAGTTTGTGGGTGGGCAGGGAGCGAATGTTGAGGTACAGCATACGGTAGGGTTGTTGTACCATTGGAGGGGAGAGTTAGACGAGGGTGATGAGGGGGGTGAAGGTGAAGTGGGCCTGGTTGTGGGAGTATGTGGCATAGGTGGTAAGATGGAAGATGGAACGGGCAGCGAGGGTGATTTGGGAGAGGGTGTGGGAGCGCTGGAAGGGGTGGATGTTTTAGAGGACAATGGTGATGAAACGGATGATGTCCTCTGCAATAGGCAGAGGGCAGAGTGAGTTGTTGGGGCATATGGGGTCATCAACAGGACGGATAGGGATGGTGAGCTCAGGGGTGACTGGAGGAGGTTTCGCTTTACACATCAAGGAGTAGGTAGGATGTGGTTCGTTACAAGTGTTGCAGGAGGGGTGAGAGGTGAGGTTGGGGCAATTCTTGAGGAAGTGTGAAACTTTGCAGTGGGGACAAGTAAGGGGGTTCTTGCAGGCAGAGGTAACATTGTATGTGAGGCAGTGTTGGCAGCGGTAGGATTGGACTGGGGAACGGGAGGGGTCCACCTTATGATGGCGATTGTAGATGAGGGCTCCCTCAGTGAGGAGGCGGTCAATGGAGGAGGATTAAGTGAATATCCGCATGAGGAAAGTCGGCCCGGCATCATTGAAGATGCGACGGGCCGAGCGGATTTCAATGTTGGGCTGGGAGTTGAGTTCAGCCAACACCTCAACCTCTGTGATCACAGAGCTAAGCTTCGTGATCACAGCGGTGAAGGTTGGCGGACGTCGGGTAGGTTGAGACTGATGGGGAGAGGACGGGCTGTGGTAGGGGGTGATGGTTGCACGTTGACCAAATTGGATACATTAGATGTGAGAGTGGAGATCAGTGTGGAAGGAAGCATTGGGGGATTTAACGAGGACGGAGTCCTTGCAAGGAATCAGAAGGGAGATGGGGGCATTAGGGTAGTATTTCCGGATGGCGAGGGTGAGGGAGTGGGCATCAAGGAATTGAGGGTCAGGATTGGAGAGGACAAAGGTATGGGTGGCTGGCGTGGCAGGGGCAGGGCTCGGGGTCGCGTCCACAGGGGTGGGTGGGTCACGGGGATCGGGGGTTTTCTTGGAGGAGATTTCGGGGGAAGGGTCAACATTCAGGCACTTTGAAGGGTGGTCACGACAGGGTGGAGAGGGGGCTGTGGGATGGGTTGCAGATGGCGGGGGGGCAGTACCACCCTGAGCAGCAGATGGCGCAGAGTGAGGGGGCGTGGGTCTCACAGAGACTGTGAAATGTGAAGCGGAAATCCGTGCCGGCTTGGAGCCTGTCGGAGGCGGTGCAGGGAGTGGTGGAAAGTCAGTAGCTGTCGATGGGGCGACAGTGATAGCAGAGGGGGAGTTGGGGTTAGTTACAGCCGAAAATGGCACAGGGGTGGGGTGGACAGGGAGAGAAGGAAGGATGGGAAGAGGGGTGGAGGATGAGCTCCATGTGATGGTGGTTGGAGCAGTGGAGGGAGAGGTGAAAATGATAGTGGTGGTGGGTTGGAACATGGTGGCGGCGCGCGAGAAGGGCGGCGGCGGTGGCGAGCACCGACAGGCGCCGACCGAGTGGCGGCGGCGGTGCGGCGCGGCGGCGGTTGCGACCGAGCGGCGGCGGCGAGCACCGGCGGCGACGGCGACGGCGACGCGCACCGGCAGGCGGCGACGGCGATGGCGGCGGCGGCGAGCATCGGCAGGCAGCGAGCACCGGCATGCGGCGACCGAGCGGCGGCGACCGAGCGGCGGCGGCGGCGGCGGCGGCGACGGCGCGGCGCGGCGGCGGTTGCGACCGAGCGGCGGCGAGCACCGGCAGGCGGCGACGGCGACGGTGGCGAGCACTGGCAGGCGGCGACAGAGCGGCGGCGGCGGCGAGCACCGGCAGGCGGCGACGGCGACGGCGGCGAGCACCGGCAGGCGGCGACCGAGCGGCGGCGACCGAGCGGCGGTGGCGGCGGCGGCGGTGGCGCGGCGCGGCGGCGGCGGCGGTGGCGCGGCGCGGCGGCGAGCACCGGCAGGCGGCGACGGCGACGGTGGCGAGCACTGGCAGGCGGCGTTAGAGCGGCGGCGGCGGCGGCGAGCACCGGCAGGCGGCGACTGTGCAGCGGCCACCGAGAGACGGTGGCGGCGGCGGCGGCGCGGCTCGGCGGCGGTTGCGACCGAGCGGCGGCGAGCACCGGCAGGCAGTGACGGCGACGGCGGCGAGCACCGGCAGGCGGCGACGGCGACGGCGGCGAGCACCGGCAGGCGGCGATCGAGCGGCGGCGACCGAGCGGCGGCGAGCACCGGCAGGGGGCGAGCACCGGCAGGCGGCGACGGCGATGGCAGCGAGCACCAGCATGCGGCGACTGAGCGGCGGCGGCGAGCACCGGCAGGCGGCGGCGACGGCGACGGCGACGGCGAGCAGACAACACGGCGAGGAAAGTGTAGCGCTCTTCCACGTCGAAGATACAGCCTGAGAGTAGCCCACGCAGTGCGAGTCCTCGATGAAGAACTGAGGGAATCCGACCCTCGAATCCCCTAGTCACTCCACGCCTCTGTTGTATATAGCGTGATCGCAAGTTCACCTAGTATTGAGTGTATCACATATTTACTTCGTTTTCATACGTTTTACGCATGACTCTAGTTGCTTCTTGTTCCTCCTTTATTCATTTCATTGACTGCATTAATCAGATAATGTAGATCATCCACTGTCATGGAATTTTATCATTCTTTGAATGCAACGGAGTACCGCAGGGTACGAGGGGCCCTCTGCCGGTCATGTTACTCCAACAACTTCTCACCTGTGCAGAATTCTGGCGTTAGCGCTAACAGAGGGCGCTGATTATGTGCAGAACCATATTTCTTTTCATTTGTAGCTCCTTTAGCGATTTGATTTATGTTGTTTACTATTACCCGGTGCAATATCAACGGTGTTTAATATTTATGTAATTGTCTAGAATATTGGCATATGTCAACCACTGTTTTTTCACTCTTCGTCTTTTTAACAATATTACTATTGTTGTGTTCTTCTTTCTATTGCTTTTATTACTGTAACACGTTTTATACATTATAAGCTTATTAGAGACTTTAACTATTGTATCCCCCTTTTATTTTCGCTGTTTCAATTAATTATTGAAAACTAGTGTATGCTGACATTAGCAACATCTGGTCAACCTACTACACAAACATCTTGTGGCTACTGTACGGCAGCATGTTTTAAACAGTAGTTTTACTGACAACATGACTCGTGCACGTGATGTGATTTGTATGTATTTGACGATGCTGGTGCTGATTCCGCATTTAACATTTGACAATGCCGCTATGGCTGCAGTGCATCAGGACTTATGAGACAGGTATGGCTCTGCATATTTAAAGCGCACAAATGTAAATTCCGTCAGTAATACTTTTCAATATGCTCTATGTACCGTTCTTAAGCTGTATACAGTTTTCGAGTGTATTTATATTTCCCATTTTTGCTGCAGATCTGATGACGGTCATTAAAGACCGAAACCGGTAATCTGTTAAACATAAAAGATCGTGACCATAGACGTAAATTAAAGGAAACTTATCACCGAGCCATATTTAGCTTCCCCTCCAAAAATTTCAAAGCAGAATGACAGCTTATGACACCCCAGACCGTAAGGCCTGCGGTGTGGTCAGTGTGTATTGGACGAATGCACTCTATGAGGCAGCACTCACCACGTATACGACGTACGCGCAAACGGCCATGACTTCCTGTAGGCAGAATGTACTTTCACCGTTGAAGACCACGGCGCGCCATTCCACCGCCCCAAGTGATGCTGTGACGGCACCAATCAAGCCGCCCACGTCCATCCTGTGGCGTGGGTGGCAGATCAGCTAGAGGTGAGCGTGCCCGTAATCCCACTGCCAATTACCAGCTTGCAGCACTTCGAGTTCACACGTTTTGTCTCACATGCAGTCTTATCTGTGCCATGCTAGCTGTACGACCTGCTACTGCTGCCCTTACAATACAACGATCCTGGGGGGCGTCTGTGCTGCGTCGACATCCAGAATATCGTTTATGGTTGTGATGGTGTTCACGTGACCACTGATACCAGCGTCGCTTCACAAATGGTACAGCACGTCCAACTTGTGGGGCAATTTTTCGAAAGGACAATCCCACCACTCTGAACACCACAATCTGACCCTTTTCAATCTCGCTCAGTTGGCTATAGCAAGCACGAGTGCGTCTCCGTGGCATAGTTGCATGCTTGCTTCACTCTTTTGTAGCACACTGAGCCTTATGGCTGTGAGCATTCCCTATTAAAACCAGCCGGGGTGGCCGAGCGGTTCTAGGCGCTACAGTCTGGAAACGCGCGACCGCTACGGTAACAGGTTCGAATCCTGCCTCGGGCATGGATGTGTGTGATGTCCTCAGGTTAGTTAGGTTCAAGTAGTTCTAAGTTCTAGGCGACTGATGACCTCAGATGTTAATTCCCATAGTACTCAGAGCCAATTCCCTATTAAAGCATAGACACAGACGGCATTATGGTAGCTATGCCACAATGCTTATCAGTACATCTACTATTCCCCACGTGATCGTGCCGTCTTCGGATCAAAATCGACGGCGTCTTTCGAGGTGTACTGATTTTTTTCTGGCGGTGTATAACCAAAATTCAAATTATTGGGAGTTTAGCAGTCAACAGTATAGAAGTGTTTGTACTTGTTTGGTTATCGAAAGTGAGCAGCATAATTACTAACAAAATTTTGGAGGTGTTTTGATGTAAGGAACACACGATCCATGCCATTCGTGGACCCAGGTTCGTCGTTGAATACACCATCGTAGGTGCTCCTGTCTGTGATGTAGCGTCAAGGGTAGCCGCAACCATGGTCTCCGAGCTGATAGTCCATGCTGCTGCAAACGTAGTCGAACTGTTGGTGCAGATGGTTGTTGTCTTGCAAACCTCCCCATCTATTGACTCAGGGATCTCAGGGATCGAGACGTGGCTGCACGATCCGTTAAAGCATGCGGATAAGATGCCTGTCATCTCGACTGCTAGTGATACGGGGCCGTTGGGATCCAGCGTTCCGTATTACCCTCCTGAACCCACTGATTCCATATTCTGCTAACAGTCATTGGATCTCGACCAATGCGAGCAGCAATGTCGCTATACGATAAAACGCAATCGCGTTAGGCTACAATCCGACCTTTATCAACGTTGGAAGCGTGATGGTACGCATTTCTCCTCCTTACACGAGGCATCACAACAACGTTTCACCAGGGAACGCCGGTCAACTGCTGTTTGTGTATGAGAAATTATTTGGAAACTTTCCTCATGTCAGCACGTTGTAGGTGTCGCCAACCTTGTCTGAATGCTCTGAAAAGCTAATCATTTGCATATCACAGCATCTTCTTCCTGTCGGTTAAATTTCACGTCTGTAGCACGTAATCTTCGTGGTGCAGCAATTTTAATGGCCAGTAGTGTATTTTCTTTTAATTGAATTGAATTGTTGAGAATAATTAAGTCCGATAAACTAGCAGAAGAGCTTCAAAAGACCAAGGTCGCTAGTAAGGCACTTATTTTGGTAACTTGTTTCGGTAAGACTACGGTTCCATCACATCAGACTATTTGCATATGGTGCAGTCATTGATGATACATTAACGCCATCAGAACAACAAAACCGACTGGAAAAAGATTCAGACAAGGCAGCTGTTCGGTGCGAAAGGTGGTAACTGATCGTAAATAAAGAAAAATGTGAGATCATACACATGAGTGGATACACGACAAATCACACAAATCTAATCTTTGTCAGTTTAACTAAGTTCCTAGGAATTTCAATTTCGACAACCAAAATTATCATGATAGCATAGAAAATTTTGTAGGGGAGGCAAAGCAAAGACCCTGTTTTGTTAGCAGAACTCTTAGAAGATGCAACATGTCTACTAAAGACGGAGCCCATACTACGCTTCTCGGACCTCGTGTTATCGGGAAATAGTGGAGAGAATGTGAGGGGTCTAATACGCGAGTTGGGGTGGCAATCATTGAAACAAATGCGTTTTTCGTTACTGCGAGCCTTCACGATATTTCAGTCTCCAGCGTTCTCCTCAAAACGCAAAATATTTTGTTGATACCCATTTACACAGGAAGAAATTATCATTGTAATAGAATAAGGGAAATCAGAGCTCGCATGGACTAAAGTGTTCATTTTTCCCGCGCGTTTATCGAGGTTGGAACGGTAGAGGAATAGACTGGAAGTGGTTTGTTGGATCCTGTGCCAGGTAATAAAGTGTAAATTGCAGAGTAGTCATGTAGATGTACAAAGATATAGATGTTGGGGAAGAGTGAGACCAAAATTGAGGGTGAAAGGATATCAGTGGTAGGATTCTCTAACGACATATCTACCCACGGCGAAAGCGAAGATGGAGTACTGGATCGATCCAACGGAATGAACAGTCTAATGAGGACAGAAACGGACTGAGAGTTAATCGGAAGGGGACAAAAGCAATGAGAAACAGCAGAAACGAGAATAGCGAGAACTTAACACCAGAATTGGCAACCACGAAGTAGATGAAATTAAGGAATTCTACTACCTTTGAATCTAAATAACCCAAGACCGACGCAGCAAGGTGAACACAAAAGGTAGACTGGTACAGGCAATGAGGATATTCTTGGGCAAGAGAATTCTACTTGTATCAATCAATGGACTTAATTTGAGGAAGCAATACTCCGTTCAATAACCACAAAAGGAGGAGGTATATTTGGAAAAGGCTTGGTGATACGGGAAGATTTCAATTAGATAACAACATGCTCTGACAGAGAGTGCGAACTCAGACACTGGATTGTAAGCCTTACCCAGGAGTAGATATAGACTCAGATCACAATGTCGTAGTGATGAAGAGTAGGCTGAAGTTAAAGAGACTATTCAGGAAGAATCAATAATCAAAGAGGTGGGATACGGAATTACTAAGGAATGACGAGATACAATTGAAGTCCTCTAAGGATACATATGCAGCAATAAGGAATAGTCCAATAAGCAGTACAGTTGAAGATGAATAGAATTTTGTAAAAAGGACAAACGCAGACGTTGGAAAGGGAAAGGCAATCAGAAAGAAAGTAACTGCGAACGAACTATTGGTAACAAAAGAAGAAGAAAGTACAATAAATTTCTGGAAAATTCAAAGTGGAGATTTTATTTCTTAATGTTGAAGTTTGAATGTCTTTAAAAAAACTTTTCTTGAAGTTTAAATTAATTTTTATATAAAAAAGTGGTCAGTGCGACAGAATGTCAATCCTAAGAGTCCGGGTTCGATTGCCGCTGGGTCGGAGACTTCCTCCGCCCAGGGACTGGGTGTTGTTTTGTCCTCATCATCATCATCATTTCATCCCCATCGACGCGCAGGTCACTGAAGTGGCGTCAACTCGAAAGACCTGCACCCGGTTAACGGTCTCCCCTACGGGAGGCCCTAGCCACACGATCCCAGTTATGAAAAAATTGTTTCAGAGGAAAATGTAATTAAAATTTAATTGTGAATAGAATTCAAATTATGCTATTGTAAAGGAAAATAAATTGAAAATATAATTCTTTATTCTAAAAGAAGATAAAATCTCAACATTTCTTGCAAAAGAAGAAAAAAGAAATTAGAAAGTGTCACATTATCTAACTGTCTTATTGGAAAATTTTTTAACTGGGTAATGAGGGATTTAACGGACGCTGGCCTGGAGAGCAAAGTCAATTACATCATCAAGGGAGATGAAATGATCGTATGGCATTTATAGGCCGGGATATCCCCTTTGGGGTTCGGCCGCCCTATTGCAAGTCTTTTTAATTGACGCCACTTCGGCGACATGCTTGTGAAGGATAAGGAAAATGATGATGAAGGACACACAACACCCAGTCCCCTGCAGGGAATCGAACCGGGGCCGCCTTGAATGGTATACGGCAAGGCTACCGCTGCGCTACGGAGGCGGACGTCAGGGAAGATGTCTTGTATCCATCAAAACGACACCTCGGAGTTAATAATAGGGGCAAGCTTCAAGAGCATAGCAAGGGAAAAATTACAAGGGAGGCATGCAGTACCAGAGTACAACAAAAGGCTTTCATAAAATGTTAGACGTTTCAAGACATGTAAAAGGTACCAGAAAGGGACAGATATAAGTACCGGGCGTGAGTCGTGCTTCGGTAGCTCAGTTGGTAGAGCACTTGCCCGCGAAAGGCAAAGGTCCCGAGTTCGAATCTCGGTCGGGCACACAGTTTTAATCTGCCAGGAAGTTTCATATCAGCGCACACTTCGCTGCAGAGTGAAAATCTCATTCTGGAAACATCCCCCAGGCTGTGGCTAAGCCATGTCTCCGCTATATCCTTTCTTTCAGGAGTGCTAGTTCTGCAAGGTTCGCAGGAGAGCTTCTGTAAAGTTTGGAAGGTAGGAGACGAGATACTGGCAGAAGTAAAGCTGTGAGTACCGGGCGTGAGTCGTGCTTCGGTAGCTCAGTTGGTAGAGCACTTGCCCGCGAAAGGCAAAGGTCCCGAGTTCGAGTCTCGGTCGGGCACACAGTTTTAATCTGCCAGGAAGTTTCATATCAGCGCACACTCCGCTGCAGAGTGAAAATCTCGTTCAGGGACACATATACGTCGTGAAGGGCTTTAGCAGGTCTGGGACATGAATTTACAACAGACGTCTCCCTCCTCTCAGTTTCTGGAAAACAGTGCAGAAGTAGACCCAGTGAGATGGAGAGGGCGTTCATCACTACGCCAAATCAGCGAACTGGTGGGGGTGAAGGAGAAATTGAGTAAAACTCGGATGCAGACACGCTGAGGAAATACCCATGGCAGTTACAGCAGACAGAAGTAGAAAGACAGGACGGCAGGTCGTAGTGGGAGAGATAACAGTATTGGCAGAAACAGCCGAAGTACTTACCCCGGAAGTGCAGAACAGTAGATTGAGTACTTGTTGAGTAGTGGAGGACTCATGCACGTCGCCTCGTGGGTGCAAACGCAATTAGAATACTGGTATGTCCTAGGTGCTAGTTATTCAAAATCCCTGTCTAAGGACTTGGCCTTTTATGGACACCATTTAGAGCAGATGTATACGAGATTGAGTGTGGTCTCTGAATGAAGTCAGAAGCTGTAGAACGTTCAGTGTTCGTCATTTACTACTAATTCCAATACTTATCTATTGCAATAAGGTGTTCTTAACAACGTAATCAGGTCAAGACTCCCTCTCACTTAGACCAGCCAACTATTTCCCTTTCTCCCCCTATCCTGTCTTCCATTCCCAAGCAATACTCACATTTCGGATGCGACAGTAGCTTTCAGTTGCTACTCTGAGATAAGAATGTTGGTAAAGAAGAGGAATTAGGACGACTCAAAAAAAAAAAAGGAAGAAACCTTGGTTGTGACAACGTAACACTCAGGGCTCTGAGCACTATGGGACTTAACATCTGTGGTCATCAGTCCCCTAGAACTTAGAACTACTTAAACCTAACTAACCTAAGGACATCACACACATCCATACCCGAGGCAGGATTCGAACCTGCGACCGTAGCGGTCACGCAGTTCAAAAAACTGAAGCGCTTAGAACCGCACGGTCACACAGGCCGGCGTAACACTCAGATCTGTTAAACGTATCTGACGAAGTGCTAGCCTTGATCAATCTTCTTCTGATTAAAGTCAGGTGGTGAACATCAAAGATTCACACAACATTCTGGATTACAGTAAGGGTTTTGTGGTCTGTTATGGACAATCGTTTTTTAACTCTAGAAATGTGGCAGTTCGCTAAATGTCGAACTTAATAGGCAAGTGACTTTATACTGGCATCAAATTCTCGTGTGTAACATCCAAAGTTGTTGCAAGTGTCACAAATTTCGTTACACACTGTAGGGCACATATCCCAGGCATCATATGGGAGGTTAGTTATAGAACTGATGGTTGCTTCAGCTAACACATAAGGAGCAAGCACCACTTCAACTTACGTGCAAAAAGAGGCTAGTCACTAAATCAGCTGTCATGATAAAGATGAAGGCTAAGTTCGAAAACATGCGAATACCTATCGGAACGTAATTCCGTGAACTCTGTGTGTGGGTTGGTAGTTTGTCAGAGGGGGAAATAGAAAGTAAAGGAGAATCAAAATTCTCATCGTTAAACGGTATCGCTTATTCAGTTTGATGTAGATAGCGTGGTTATGCAGGAACTGAAGGCCCTAGGGGACTGATGACCACAGATGTTAAGTCCCATAGTGCTCAGAGCCATTTGAACCATTTTTTGATATTGTTTCACACATTTAGTGCCATTTTATGTCACGGTTACCTAATAAATAAGGATTTTACTACGAAAAATAGTGTTAAAATGTTCTGAGCGTCTATAGAGACAATGTGAGTAAATAATACTGGCTAAAAACTAATAAAATTAGTACTGGCAGAACTTCTGTTGCTGCTGCCGCTGTCATTAATAATAATAGTAATTATTATTATTATTATTATTATTATTATTATACTAATAGCAGGAATAAAAGACAGCCAATCAGCTGCAATAAATGGCGGTTAATAAATAAATTAGACCATAGTTTCGACGGATTTAAACTCCTCTTCTTCAGAAGGACAAATCTCCATATAGTGAAATAACTTATAATAAAAGCGGCATCGACCAATATTCCATGTCTAGCGGATGCTACTCACTAGAACAAGCGCAGGAACGTCACGCACAACATGATATATATCAACATAGGGCAAGTAGTACTTAGAAACTACACGTTAGCAGTTCATTCAATAAAAGCTGTCTCCATACGAAATGTCTCAGTAACGGTATGAATGTCATACCCTAAAATCAACGGCTTGTCACGTCAGTAAAACTGAACACTTAAAATAACAGACCATGTTAGTAACTACATTCCGACTGAGAGCTTCATAAGTACAGAGATGATGTTAAGGCTAGACATGAATCGAAAGTTCGGTCATAGTGCCACTTGTAATAATGCCAATGTCGCTGACAAAAGTGTGAACCATGAGTTTTACGATAGAGCGCTTAATAAAACAAACATTATGTTTAGGCAGGCTGAGAATACTTTGTTACGTAAAAGACTGGAGTACAACCTACCATCTCAGCTTTATAAGAAGCCCGTGATTAGTAAACTTATTGTAGGTTTTAAATTGGATTGGAATCTCTTAAGGTGGATAAGGTCGATCAAGTCAAAATTGCACATGAATTTAATAACATATTAGGTAAAGAACTGGTGCTGCAGTCTGATGTTTATGTACTGGCTTAAGCACAAGCACCGGAACGAAGAGGAAGAACGCAAGACCAGAGAAGGTGGTGAAACGACGCCGGCCAATAATGAGGAGAATAGGACCGCACTACGACAGGAGCTGCCTCAAGCCGAAGAGAATATAAGCGCCCCTCCTGCCAGCCTCATCCACGCAGATCGGCTCAGTATACGGACATTAGTGGAAAGTATTCGCGGGGTACTAGCCTGGCCTAGTACAGAATTCGACGAGAACAGTTAGTAGTGATCCACAAACCATGTGACAGACATGCCTCAACATTGCATATAGCACAGGACTCTTATTTATATTGCCTGTCGCCCATCGCTTGCGACACTTGTTCTGAATCCAAGGTATCGTCAATCTGCATTATAGAAATAAAACAACTAATGTTATTTTCTTGAATTATTGTATAGCATTCCGAGAAGGCAGCATCCCTTAGGCACACTATACGAGACGAGTGGGCAAGACCCAACAACTGGCGGCGAGAATCCGCCGAACCCAGTGCCCGATGCCCACGAACTTTTCGTTCACGTTGTGCTGGCGCCTTAGTTCTCTTTTGTCTTTCCGTTGCAGGGGCGCTAAATTGATTCAACAGTTTCTTGTCGTTTTTGCTAATCAGTGTGGGCGTTGCAGAAACTTTCTTTGTACATATTTCAGTCCATTTGTTGCATTTGTGTCTTCCATCACGGCCACCCTACCCGTCCCGCCCCTTGCTCAGGCGCCACAGCTGCAAGCGTTAAATGCCACACAGATTATGCAGATGTTTCAGTTTCAGACGCAGCAAATATCTGCACTACTCAACAAGGTGCAGCAGCTTCTGGCCAAAACTGCGCGCCCGGCAAAACAAGCACTGCCAACTACAGCTGCTATACCACATTTCGACAGTTTTGTGAGTAAGAGGAGGAATGGCTAGAGTGGTTATCACATTTAGAGACACATTTACTAGTCCACAATGTTGCAGGTACTGTGAAACTTCCCTGTCTATTATACACGGTAGGAAGTGCAGTGTTCAAATTAATTCAAAAATTCTTTCCTAACGCCACTCCGAGTGAACTTAGTTACAACCAGGTTATTGCTTCGATAAGTAACTATTATGAGCAACATGTGAATGTGGTAGCAGCTAGGTATCAATTCTTTCATTGCAAAAATGCTCAAAACAAACTCATGCCGAGTGGGTAACAGATTTGCCGGGTATGACAAAGAAACGTAAATTCAGTTGTGCTTACCGTGATTTATATTCAGATGTTATGTTCCGTGATGCGATCATGTACAATGTAACTGATGTCAAACTTAGAGAACAAATTTTGAAACAGTCCAATCCAACATTTCACAGGTAGTGCAAATACTAGATCAGGACCATTCCGTTGCCTTGTCGGCTCATACATTTGAGCAGCTAAGTATTTGTCGGGTTGAGTCCCTTAGTTACGATCACCCCATTCAGCACCGGCGGCGATCGCTGGCCACACCGAGTAAACAATGTTCCACGCCACATAAGCAGTTCGCTAAACAGGAGGCTACACAGGCAAACAGAATTATATCTTGCCGTAGGTATTATTCACGGCACAAACGCCATGGCTGCCCCTCTCAACATCCTCAGTGTGGGAAAGGGCATGTGCAATCTGTATGTTTGCAATGGAACAAACATAAGACTTCAGTCCACCCACCAAGCTCTAGTCACAAGGCCCATGTCAAAAATGCAATATATTCCAAGACTGCAATTATCAAGTTTGCAGTTTCTTCAGTGATACGTCAGTCAAACAAACATTTTGTTCATTTACTTATTTGTGGGGAATGTGGGAAATTTCAGTTGGACACTAGTGCCTCTGTCAAATTGCTAAATCATCACACATTTGAACTGTTAGGCTCCCAACGCCTGTCTAAAACTAGCACACAACTGATGGCTTGTAAAGGACAAGACATTCCCGTTCTCGGAGCATGTATCTTGCCTGCCTTGTGTTACTCGCATACGTGAACAGTGACTTTCACAGTGGCCGGCCTGAGTTGTCGAGCGGTTCTAGGCGCTACAGTCTGGAACCGCGCGACCACTACGGTCGCAGGTACGAATCCTGCCTCGGGCATGGATGTGTGTGATGTCCTTAGATTAGTTAGGTTTAAGTAGTTCTAAGTTCTAGGAGACTGATTACTTCAGCAGTTAAGCCCCTTGTGCTCAGAGCCATTTGAACCCTCTTTTTTTTTTTTTTTTTTTTTTTTTTGTAACTTTCACAATGACTTTCACACGAGTGTGAAAACATAATTGGTCTTGATTAATTTGATTTGTTTGGCTTTAACATTCAGGACAGTGTGCTGTCAGTGTCTGCATTCAATGCAAAAGACAGTGTATCTAGCTTGCTCATAGAATTCGCAGAACACTTTTCTGAAGGTTTAGGCAAAGCTAACAACTTTTTTGCACATATTACTCTGAAAGACAATGTTCAGCTGAAATTTTTCTGGGCCAGAACTGTTCTCATTGCATTACGGGACAAAGTCGCTGCTGAACTTAAAGAATTGCAAGATGTCGGAGATACTGCGCCAATACCAGCTAGTCATTAGGCAAGTTCACTGGTTTTGCTCCCCAAACCTTCAGGTCGCATTCGCCTCAGTGTTGACTACAGTCAACCCACAACTTGTCATTGATACTTATCCATCCCCACGCCCAGAGAATCTTATGAACAAATTAGACGCTGGACGCTACTTTTCAAAAATTTATTTGCGTGACACATGTCTTCAAATACCACTCGATGAAGAATCTCCAAGAGTGTGTGTAGTAAATACTGGATTGGCTCTGAGCACTATGGGACTTAACTTCTGAGGTCATCAGTCCCCTAGAACTTAGAACTACTTAAAACTAACTAACTTAAGGACACCATACAAATACATGCCGTATTGGTCGCGCGCTTCCAGACTGTAGTGCCTAGAACCTCTCTGCCACCCCTGCCGGTTAGTAAATACTCACTTGCGCTTGTTTAAATATTTGCGTGTGCCTTTTGGCAGTGCTTCTGCACGCGCCATTATCCAACGGTATTTTGAACAGCTGACTGCGCAAGTGCCAAACTGTTCAAACTGTTTCGACGATATTGTCATAATAGATCGTACACCTGAAGAACATACTGCAAATTTACGTGCTTTGTTTCGTGTGTTGTCTGAGGCAGGATTAAAGTGTGGACTGGACAGTGGGATCTTCTCAAACGTAAGTTGCACTATCTTGTTCATGTCATAAACAGTTAAGGGATACATCCTCTTCAGTCGCATTTGTTAGCCATACAAGACTTTCCACTTCCTCGCAATATCACCTAATTGCAGTCAGTCTTAGGGAAAATGTTGCATTAGGTTCATACCGAATGCTGCACAAATCGCAGCTCCACTGCATCACTTGCGTCGCAAGAACGTCCCTTTTGTTTGAACAGATGAGTGCCAAGATACTTTTCAAAAACTTAAGGATGCATATCGATGCTTAGTTCACTTTGGTCCTGAAAAACCAGTTGTATTGGCAGTTGACGCTTCCTCTTACAGAATCGAAGAAGTGCTTTTGCACAGAATTGGTGATAAGGCCAGGCCTATTGCATCAAAAGTGTTGTCCAATGCTCAGTGTAACTATTGACAAATTGAGAAATAAGCATTGGCTATTGTGCATGGTGTCACCAAATTCCACCACTTTTTGTATCGCAGAAAATTCTACTTAGTAACGGATCAGAAGTATTTGCAGTTCTTATTTCATCCGACGATACCGTTTCCTGTACGAACTGCCCAAAAATTGCAATGATGGGCCTTGTTGTTGTCTCAACACTAGTACGAGATTGTGTATCGTCCGACAACTCAACATGGTAATTCGGACGCGCTTTCACGTCTTCTGATTGGCCCTGATACAGATTTTGACGCTTCTGCTGCATCGCGTTGTCACATCGATGCTCAAGATTCTGAATTGCTTCACTCTTTTCCCCTGAACCATAGGAAAATTGCACAAGCCATGGAAGCTGATTCATTTTTGAACATTTTTCTCAACTAAATTCGCACGTCCTGACCTCACTCATTGAATAGCATAAAGAATTCTGTAGTGCGCCAGTACTTCGCACGTCGGCACAGCCTCGCTGTACAGAAAGGTGTGGCTCTTGTATAAAATGTCAGTGGACAGTCACGTGTGTTGATCCCCAAACCTTTGCAAAAAGAAGTGTTGCACTTACTTCAGCAAGAACATTTGGGAAGTGTTCGTACGAAGCAGTTAGCGCATCGACACTGTACTTTGCAGGGTATGGACGCCCAAATAGAACAGATGACGTCACATTGTCACACAAGTGCAGAACATCAGTCTGCTCCGCCGCAAAAATTCTCTGCTTGGCCTAAGTCGCAATCGCCATGGCAATGTGTACACACAGACTTTGAGGGACCTTATTGGAATACCCATTGGTTGATTGTGGTTGACTCGTATAGCAAGTTTTCTTTTGCTGTGCCCATGACCTCGACAGTGTCACATAGCACAATTCAGGCGTTGTCATCGATTTTTTGCCTCGAAGGTTTACCTGAAGTAATAGTGTCGGACAACGGACCTGAGTTCGCGTCAAATGAATTTGAAATATTATGTGAACGCAATGGCATACAGCATCCAACCAGTGCGCCATTCCATCCACAGTCAAACGGCGAAGCGGAACGTTTTGTCAGAATCTTTAGTCAGCAAATGGACAAACTTCGCTCCGCACACACCAGGGATCAAGCACTGGAACCGCTTCTCGCTTCCTATCGTTCGCATCCACGAGATGGACCGTCGCCGGTGGAATTGCTTAACGTCCGCCGCTGTCGGACACTGCTCCACCTGTTCCACCCTCCTCAGCATCCGGCGCTGAAGGAAGGCCGCAAGTATCGCTTCGCGCCGCATGATACTGTGTTTTACAGGGTTTTTAGCGGCAGCAGACGGTAGGCGCGAGGCGAGATCGTCTGTGGACTTGGCGCTTGCGTGTATTTTCTTTCAGGCCCTGATGGCTTGCAGCGCCAACATCAAAATCAGCTTCGCCTCTGTCATGTACACGACGATTTTTCAGTCTCTCTCCCCCCTGATTCACGGGTGCAGAGGACAGTGCAGTCACAGCAGCTGCCAGAAGGTGTCATCACGACACCACGCGACGACCCCATGGAGACAGAGCCATCGCCTCCTCAGCCTCGTCTCGTCCTGCTGATGGACCTGGACCTGCCCACACTGCAGCAGTCGCCGCCTTCTTTATCTGGTTCATGGCAGCAGGAGGTAGTCACATACCTTTCTGGTCGTTTACGGGGGGACGTTTCCACCAGAGTGCAGGTCCAATGGCAGGATACTGCCAGAAGCTTTACGTCCCCTGCAGGCACAGCATCCGGCCTGATTTTGCACCCACACTCCTGCCCCCCTCTCCCCCGACATAGACGCGGTCCTTACACCACGACGGTCCGTCGCTTTGATGAGGGGGGAGGGGGGCAGGAATGTTTTGGCGTAATCACAAGCGCCGGAACGAAGACGAAGAACGCAAGAGCAGAGAAGGCGGTAAAACAACATCGGCCAATGGTGCGCGGAATAGAACCACACCGCGACAGGAGCGCCCTCAGGCCGAAGTGAATATAAGCGCCGCTCCTGCCAACCTCTGGCGCTCAGATCGGCTCAGTATACGGACGTTAGTGCAACGTATTTGCGGAGTATTAGCACGGCCTAGCAGAGAATACTACGAGAACTGTTAGTAGCGATCTACAAAATGTGTGACAGACATGCCTGAACATTGCATATAGCACAGGACTCTTATTTATACTGCCTGTCGCACATCACTTGCGAACCTTGTTCTAAACCCGACGTTAAGTGTGGTAAACATGCTTTATAGAAATAAAACAACTAACGTTATTTGCTTGAATTGTTGTATAGCATTCTGAGAACACAGCATCCCTTAGGCACTCTATATGAGACGAGTGGGCAAGACCGAACAGTGTATGCTACTGAACAGGGATTAGTACGAAGTATTAATGGTAAGCTGAAAGAAAATGTACGTTTAATTTCGAAAAGTTGTAAAGGCAATACTGTTGTCATCGCTCATAAAAGGAAGTATACTTAATAAACTGTAAAGTTTTTTGAGGATAATGAGATCATTGAGAGTACTGTAGATCCACTCACAGACCTGCAAAAAGAGATTCGGCAAGTTTTATCGAGTACAGAGAGTTCGTTTACTAAGTTTCCGAAAAGTTGGCTTATAAAAATGAATCCGAAGCCACCTGCGCTCAAATGTCAGTTCAGGCTCCATAAACACAGTCACCCGATTCATCCTGCGGTGAATGGAATAGGCGTCCTCATTGTAAAATCAAAGATTCGTTTGTTTTTGAACAAAACTCCTCTTTTAAAAATATTAAGGATTTAATCGTCGAAATTCAAATGATACACTGCATAGCTGATACTAGGTTGCTCTCTTTTGATATTGTCAGTTTGTATAATAACGTTCCTGTAAATACAGCTAAAATTCTCCTTGAGAGGAACCAACAACAACATAAAAAATGAGTGTATTACAGACTTCGAACTCATCAGATTGTTGAAAGCTGCCCTCAGATATCATTATTTTATTTTCAACGGTAAAATGTGTATTCAAACGTATGGTTTGGCTTTGGGGGATCCACTTGCTAGTAGTTTGGCTCATGTATTGATTAATGCACTTGAACGAACATTCTTCAATTCCAGTTTGGAATTACATCAAAAAATTCATTTCTATGCGAGATATGTTGACAATATTATCATTGCTTTTGACAGTAATGATGACGAGATGCAGATGCTTTTCAATGCATTTCATAACTTCCATGAGAAAACCTGTTTCATCAAAGAACTTCAAAATTAAAAAGGAGACCTAAATTTTCTTGATTTAACAATTTCTGTAGAAAAAGAGTGCTTCAATTTCAGCATCTCCCGTAAGCAAACTTATTCAGACAATATTATCCTTGATAACTCAACGCATCCAAAAGCTCATAAACTAGCAGTTTTTCATTTCTTCATACACCGTCCTGTAACTACCCCTTTATAGCCTGCCAGTCAACTAAATGACTTAAGTCTCATCAAATCGATCACAGTCATGAATGAGTATAAGCAGGGCATTGTAGATCACATCTCCAGGAAGAAAACCTCTCAAAAGCTTTCGACAGTGTGCAACCACCGTTCCTCCCACAATAAGAAATTCTTATGCATTTCATCTTTAGGAAATGTTTCTTATAGTAATAAACGTCTTCTAACGAATAAATACAACTGTAATGTCTCTTTCTCTACAGACAATAGTTTGCAGAGAAGACTTCTGTACACTGTAAGAAATACTGGTTACTTGTTTTCCAATTCCGGTATCTATAAATAAACCTGCAACAACTGCTCATGCTATTACATTGGTCAAACAGGTAGAGCTGTGAGGAAAAGATACAAAGAGCATCTGTTAGGAAGGAAAGGAGCTAACATACATAACTCTACTTTCGCTAAACTTCTACTGATTGCTAACCATACTCTTGAAAATCTGAAAGACAGTTACTCTCCACAGAGAAATCAAAGGGCGCAGGATGCACCTCTGGGAAAAATTAGAAATCTATAGAAATTTTGAGCTCAACGATGGCAATTCACTAGATGACCAGTTGCAGCTTGCATGTAGGCAATTAACTGATGGTTTAAAACCCACACCGTTCCCAAAAAAAATCTTCATACGACTGCCGGTAGCCTTTGCGAGTTGTTCATTTCCTCAAAATTCGGTTATTCAATTTTTGGGCATACAGTTTCGGTTGTCAGCTTATATTGTACTAGGAAACTGATGCCACCAATTTCTGTTACGTCTGCACTATTCAGAGATCTATGAATTATTGGCTCTTTATTCTCATTATGTTTAATCATGTGCTTACGGCCGGCCAGGGTGGCCGAGCGGTTCTAGGCGCTACTGTCTGGAACCGCGGGACCGCTACGGTCGCAGGTTCGAATTCTGCCTCGGGCATGGATGTGTGTGATGTCCTTAGGTCAGTTAGGTTTAAGTAGTTCTAAGTTCTAGGTGACTGATGACCTTCGAAGTTAAGTCCCATAGTGCTCAGACCCATTTGAACCATGTGCTTACGCACTGGCAGATTTACCTCCAATGCGATGATATTAATTTCATTGCTGTCATTATGCTTGTGATAACATACTTAGGCACATTTATCACCATTGCGGTATGGTAATTTACTGACGCTGAATACATGCAAGTATATTTTATGCATTTGTCATATTCAAACTGTTGTTATTCTATACTCGTTTATTTGCATATCATATTTATGTTAGTAATTTGAATGTGCATACGCTTATTGGCTGTGTTTATCGACGTTGAAAAGAGTGTACTGGTGCACTTGTATGTGGCACCAGAATAAGATAAGAATATTAATAAGTTAAACTGAAACTAGTGTACTGTAAACTATGAATGTCTCTGATAGACTCGATAATGCAGATCGCTGACTGTGCGCGACCGCAGTGCCAAAGATACTGCTTTGTTGGAGTAAGAGAGCGCTAAGAGCAAAATTGTAGGTAGGTGTCTGTGATGGACAGACGATGGAGTACGCAGTCTTTGAGGTGTGCTGTGTGAAGCCACCAAGAGTTAGATTAATGTAGGTACGTCAGAATTGTTGAACATAGAAGCAGAAGTCTTCATGCAAATAAAGTAATGATGTTCAATAACTATGATTTCTGTTTTGCCAGCGCGTTAGTATAGATGAGTTGGCCGATAATTTGTGATTGTTGAGTAACCCCAGATGTATGTAAACGGGTTTGATAAAAAGGCTAGTTAGATATTTAATTACTTGCAATGCTTTTAAGGTTTGTTAACAGAGCCGTGTGTAATTTGATGATTTGCAGTTATGTTGGATTAATGAAGTTAGATAATAATTTCTGTTTAAATCCCATTGTTTGTGAATCAATTGTGAGTTGTGTCACTTAACTGTCAGATGTTTTTGAAAAGACAAACATAACTTGCAATATAATTTTGCTAAAAAAACTGAGTGTTAATAGTTCACCATAATCAGTACCGCGTCCCAGTCCAGGTTATACATTTTTCAAACAAGTTGGATTTCCTTAAATGTTCTCGTTTATCAGCCAAATGAACTTCATGTGCATTTCAAGTATTATGGCCAGCATTGGTTACTGCTGAGCCTCTAGTTAGCATATTTATATTTTTTTTATGAGAGCCCAGAATATATCTCGTTCCACGGTTGCTGCTTTAGAGGTAACTTGTTACACGCACAAGGACCAAAGTTATCAGTTTTGAACAGGGCCAGGTGATGCAGTGCCTAAGGGGCTGAATGTATTTTGCAGTGACTGTATTTCTTTAATTTTTTTTTTTTTTTTTTTTTTTGGAGTTGTATTACCAAACAATTGGTGTAAAGTTTTGCTAACAGTAACACAGAGTAAGCACACCACTTGCACTTACAATACGCAACACGACAATTCGAGTTCAGTACTCAT
Source organism: Schistocerca piceifrons (assembly GCF_021461385.2). Lineage (NCBI taxonomy): Eukaryota > Metazoa > Arthropoda > Insecta > Orthoptera > Acrididae > Schistocerca > Schistocerca piceifrons. Next base: position 1,008,917,884 of record NC_060138.1, read on the forward strand.
CCCACAGATCAGGCCTTCATTCAACGTAATCGTAATCTTTCTCTTTCTTTTTATTAAAGAACGTTATAATGAATGCTCCTCAGGAGTTGTTTTCCTGGTATCCATGCTCACAACTCGCCCTCGGTCGTCATGTAGCTACTAACATGGTCTGTTATTTTAGGTGTTCAGTTTTACCAACGTGACGAGCCCTTGATTCTAGGGGCCTTAATTTATAAATATGACATACGTAGCCTTACAAAGACATGTCATGTGGAGACAGCTTTTACTGAACGAATGACTAAAATGAAGTATGTGGTTACTACTTGCCATATGTTGACGTAGACGTATGGGATGTTGTTTTGGTATTCCTACACTTGTTGTAGTGAGTAGCTTCTGCTAGACACGTAATATTTGTCGATGTCATTTTTATTATAAGTCATTGTATTGTATGTGTGTTTGTTTAAATCCGTCGAAGCCGTGGTCAAGGTTATTTGATTACCGCCACTTATTGCAACTGTTTGACTGTTTTTTATAACTGTTGTTCCAGAACCGTTGCCGTAGTTCAACCGAGTTCAATATTTTGAATAATAATAATAAAACAACAGTGATAGTGGCAGATATAAAAATAATCTCTAATATAGCGAGTTCTGGGGAAAATAAATTTGATAATTCTGCACCAGCTTAGGAAGCCAAGAAATGAGGAAGATCTGGTTGTTTAAACGGACGCATAGGGAAACGAGTGAGTACACGGACAATAGTAGCCGTCATTTTTGCTTCAGTAAATATGTCGTTAACTTTCTTGTGCAGCTGGAGATGTTATTCAGTTCTCTAGCCTTTTGCGAAGGCTATTCCAGAGTCAGGTTCCTGCTACTGAGAAGGACTTCAGAAAGTGGCTGAAATAGGGAGAGGGACAGACAGGATTTTCCTATAATGGGAATGGGCCTTCCTGCCATGTTGTTCAGACAAGAACGGTAAAGTCGAGGACAGATATGAGAGACCAGCCAGGATAGCTGTACATACAATGGTGAAATATAATTTAGAGCCGAACATCACAGATATAACGAACGCAGGCATTATAACCAATTCCAGGCACGTGGGTTTTTCGGAGAAAGGCCTTCAGGATAAATTCCCTGTAATCAGTAATTGGAAGTCTAAGTGTTTGTACAAGTTCATTTTTCAAGTCAGCATGGAAGAGCCCTTCATATTTTTGTAACGAATGGAGAGATGCTGATGCCTTCTCGCGTGCTGCAGTTACTTGCTCAGTCCAACTTATTACGTCCAGACTCTTTGATGAGCGATGTAATATGATACCTGTCCTATTTAGGATTAACAATGGTAGGGATTTCTGATGAGCAATGAGCAAACAGTACCGCCGGGGTCTTGGAAGGGTTCAGCTTTAACCCTATATTCTGTGCCATTTTGAGAGTGCACACTGGTCGATATCGAGATTGCTTACAACTGTCTCCAGGTTTATTGGTTTTGCATTTAGATATAACTGGAGGTCATCAGAATGCAGGTGGTATGTGTAGCAGAGCTTAAGAGGACACATGATGACATACAATTAAAAAAACTTTAGAACCTAATACCGAACCGTGGTGGATGCCTCATACTATGTGGATTATTGTGAGGTTATGGTGCAAGACATGACGCATTGCTGGCGAGACGTCAGGTGTTGGCGAAACCATTGCACGGCACTTGGCGATAAATTTAGGCTGCTAAAATTGGCAAGTAAAACGTCGAAGTGGACAGTATTAAAGGTTTCGGTGAAGCTTAAGAAGCACTGATATTCGCCACTTGTCACCAAGATTCAGGTCATCTGTTATCGTTATTAAGGCAAATGTTGTGCTGCGATATTTACAGAAACCTAATTGGTATTCGTCTAGTAGCGTGTTTGTAGCTAGGTAGTTTGTCAGCTGATAGTAATCCCATAGTTTCCAGTAGATGCTGATGTTATATGCATGGTGGCTTCCGTGACGGTATTGTAAGTACAAGCTTTAGATAGAATTTTCGTGGCTACAGTCGTTTCCCCTTAATAATAATCAATGAGTCTGTTTCGTGAACAGAGATAGACACTGGAGCGCCATGAAATTGGTAAAGGCGTGCATATTCAAATACAGAGATATGTAAACAGCCAGAATACGGCGTTGCGGTCAGCAACGTCTATGTAAGACAGGGTTTGGCGCAGTTGTTAGATCGGCTACTGCTGCTACAATTGTTGGTTATCAAGATTTAAGTGAGTTTGAACGTGCTGTTACAGTCAGCGCATGTGATATGGGAGCCAGCATCTCCGAGGTATCGATGAACTTGGGATTTTCCCTTACGATCATTTCACGAGTGGACCGTGAATATCAGGCATGTGGTAAAACATCAAATCTCCGACATTGCTGCTGCCGGAAAAAGATCCTGCAAGAATGGGACCAACGACGACTTCAGTGTGACAGAAGTGCAACCTTTCCGCAAACTGCTGTAGATTTCAATGCTGGGCCATCAACAAGTGTCAGCCCATATCAATGGTATTTCGTTGAATGTACCCTTGATGACTGCACGACACGAAGCTTTACTCCTCGTCTGGGCCCGTCAACACCGGCATTGGACTGCTTATAACTGGAAACATGTTGCCTGGTCGGACGAGTCTCGTTTCAAGTTGTATCGAGCAATGGACATGTACGGGTATGGAGACAACCTCATGATTCCATGGACCCTCCATGTCAGCAGGGGACTATTCAAGCTGGTGGAGGCTATTTAATCGTGTGGGGCTTGTGCACTTTGAGTGAGGTGGGACCCCTGATACGTCTAGATACAATTGTGGTAGGTGACACATACGTAATCATCCTGACTCATCACCTGCATCCATTCATGTCCATTGTGCATTCCAGTGGGCTTCGGTAATTCCAGCAGGACAATGGGACACCCCACACGTCCAGAATTGTTGCAGAGTGGCTCCCGGAACACTTTTCTGAGATTAACCACTTCCGCTGCTCGCCATACTCCCTAGACATGAACATTGAACATATCTGGAATACCTTGCAACGTGCTGTTCAGGAGAGGTCTCCACCGCCCTCGTACTTTTAGGGATTTGTGGACAGCCCTGCAGGATTCATGGTGTCCGTTCCCTCCAGCACAACTTCAGGCATTATTCGAGTCCATCCCACGTCATGTTGCGTCACTTCTGCGCGCTCGCGGAGGCCTTACACGATATTAGGCAGGTGTTTCAGTTTCTTTGGCTCTTCACTGTATTTAGTGTTGTATCTGGTATAATGAATGCACTCCCTGTAGCTAGCAAATGTGACGTCAGGCAAGGGGTGCAGTGTCTGTTGCGTAAGATCGTATCTATGAGTTCAATAACTGCATGTGGAGCTTGCATTTCGATCAATTACCAACATTCTTCAAATGTTTCGAAGTTCGTATTTTTAAAACAGAGCATCATGCATTACCCCTTTCAACGCCAGCATCTCTTCTCGGAATCCGAAATAAGCAATAACAGACCACGAAAATGGCTGTTTTGTAGGCAAAACGTAAGGCGTACAGAAAGCTGGACAAAAATGTGATGTAAAATTGCAATCTATGCCAATTTTAGATACTAGAATCGAAAACTAGCTGATAATATATCTACAGAAGTAGAAACAACCTCAGGAGTGTTCCGAAAAAGTAGTACCAGGACATTTGTTGTTCTTGTTATATATTAAAGGCCTGTCAGACAGTATTAATACACTGCTATGCTAAACTTAAAGTCGCAAGTTGCTTTCGCACGATGTTTCCTTCACAGGCAACATACCTTGCGACACTTTTATTTAAAATGAATAAGTACATTTACGGCACAGCGATTTATGACAGTCTCCTGGATAGTACACAAGGCGGGACATGGTTCTGAACAGCGCTTGTGGTCACCACAGACGCCGATGTGCGCTCTGCGACGTGCTCCCATGTTGACTGCAAGTTTGATAAGGAGTTCCCGTGGCAGTTCCTTCCATTCCTCCACCACCGTGGTGGACAGCTGCTGGGTGGTTGCTGGTGCGTGCGTATGTGATCAAATACGTTCCCCCAAAGCACTCCACACCTGCTCTGTGGCATTTAAGTCGAGGAACGGAGAGGCCAGTACTTATACTGAAGATGCTCTAGCACCAAGAACTCCTCTACCTGTGCTGCTCCATGCAATCACTCTTCGTAAATCTCAAAATTGAGGTCAGAGCAGGAAGTCGAATGCATCCCTGTAAAAACTCACATGGGGAAGGAGTGCAGTGTAGTAATAACGTTGACCGGTGACTGTACCGTATTCAAAGACTTGGAGGTCAGAACGCCAGTGCAAAATAATGCCTCCCGGCACCATAATACATGCACCACCAATGCGATCATATTCGACCATGTTTTCCGGTACATTACGTGTTCTCACATTTGGAACACGAGGTACATACTGTACTCAGGAACGTTGTCGAAAATGATCGTTTTCATGGTTCAGGTAATATAGTGTGGGGGGGCTTAAGGATGCATTGGCGTACTACCTCCATATCTTTAAACACTCATCGGTCAACGTTATTGTGATACTGTACTCTTTCCCCATGTGCACTTTCCAGGTGGAGAAGCTGTTGCAATGACAGGATATTCGTTGAGTGGATGGATTCGCCGCTCCACAGATTTAAATAGCATCGCTCACATGCGGGATGCGGCAGAGACGTATTCAAAGCATCCACATGTGACAACAAGCATCCAGTAGTTTTCAACCGCATTGGTGGAACAAGAACTTCATACCAACCTTGTGGCCAACATGGACGCACGTTGCAGGGCAGGCATGGTCGTCCCTTGTGATTACACAGACTATTAAGAACCACGGTACGCATTTTACAGTGAACTATCATGGATCACGGTGATTTGTGTGTAATTTTATCTTTCAATAAAACTGTCATCTATGTTCCTCTCAATGCGTTATGTTAGCTTCTGCACTAGACTGTAGAAGTTCTTTCTATGTACAGTCCGAGTTTCATGCAGATATTTTACTTGGTAGCGACACTACATGCGATAGCTACTTTCGTCCTCAAGTTTTCCACACCAATGTAGTTACCTCTGAAAATCTACAGATGATGCAGTTATCTGCACTCCGTAAGAGTTGCACAAATGAATCGATCTGAGCTGAAAAGGATTCAGACAGTTTTCATAACTTTGTAGGAGGAGTAAATAACTGTATAGAGGTAACAAACCCAAGTTAATTTAGAATATTAATATTTCTGTGTGTAAAAGAATTTAGTGTAATATAAATTTTCTTAGTGAAAATAGAATTTGAAAGATTAACCTGCATTCATTTCTGTTTCTTCAAAAACTGATTCCACAGTTACTAGTAAATTCGTGACCTGTATTGATTACTAAATTTAACGAGGTGTATTGATAAAATGTGTTCTGAAATATATATTAGTGGGCAACAGTGATGTTAATAACTACAAAACGTATTATTACTCTAAATATAATTTTAATTGATGACCAAATATACAAACACACATAAATTGTTAAGGATGGCTTATGCAGTTGTTGGTCATTTCGAAATGTTCTCACAAAATTCCGTAGCAACCTGGAGAACATATTTTAGTAACTTTTCAATAACCCGCACCTTTTTGAAGTTTACAGGAACTTTGTATTAGTATACACTTTCAGATGTCATGGAAAGATTTTGCAGTGACCTTGGCATTCCGAGGAAAACATCTGTATTTAACAAGAGAGTTGATGTAAACAGACGCTGTAGCCTCTCCAGACTTGTGGCGTTACTGGAACTGCTTGAATATTAAGGGGGAAAATACCAGGCCTGTTGCGAGTCCTCCACTTTCCCTGGTCATAACTGTCTTTGGAAAATAAGATGGCTACCTGAGAAGTGAAATTTTACAATCCTCAAACCAGTCAAACAGGGCAATCACAAGAAAACACAAACACAGGCTTGTATTTCACAAAGATTTATTGCACATATCCCCAAAAACAGTTTTACAAAATCTTTTACAAAACCGGCCTTCCAATAGCCACCAATAACAAATATAATTAACACCTTTATACAGTCCTCACAAGAGTATATGGAATGAAACACGTTAAGTAAAGATCCTTCCTTTTAACCAAATAACAAATAGCCCCAAATAAACATAGATGAAAAGCATAAATGCCCACAAATTTAACAGAAATTTGTCGGTACTGAATCCCCATTGGTAAAACAATCAACATCACAGAATATTAACAAATTTTAGGTAAAAGAGCAAATTCCCCAAAGAGAACCTTAGACCAATGAACAGATCACAGAACAACGCAATTCCACCAATTTTATAGTGACTTATTACACTGAACTCAATCGTGAAATCCCTTTTAAGTGTAACTACATTTAAGCGAAAAAGGCGGTTATCTTAGATACAGTTCCACGCCACAGCTGGCACACCCCAATGGATGATCCACACTAATACAATAGTGACCAAGCTATCATGAACAGGGGCGCACCTTGGCACAGCCTGAACACATTAACGAGAGGAATTCCCATTTAATTACAAGAGAGAATACTCAACTTTTGTCAACTACTGGGGCGAACAGCGACTCAGCCAAGATACAGCCAAGTAGCGCCGAGCGTCACCAAAACTTAGCTGACGAGTTAACTACGTCCGAACATGTTTCAATGAAGGCGCTAACCTTGTATTGTTCAATCAGGTAGTACACTGTAACATTAAAAAAAAAGACAGACAACCAAACAAAATCACACAACACAAAATCTCTTATCTCAGAGTTATGCCCCCCTCCCTCCTTTAAATTTAACACCCTTAACACATGCAAGACCTCAAACACACAGCACGGAAATCACTTCTTACAGCTCATAATTCTTTACTCTTACAGCCAGACCACAATAACAACCATAAAGTCTGGAGGATTTAACGTCCTGACGAACCAAGAGCATAAAAACCTGTAATACAAGACACCAAAGTGACGGGCCTTTCGAGCGGAGACCACAAAGTACATCATAAGATACTCAAGTAACTTTACAAGCACACTGCCTTAACACTAAACATGAGCTGCACACTACACTAGAATGACTCATGCAGCCTTCACATTATTCACGCTTAGTGCTCCCGCCACAGAGCAGTGTTTTACGCTCTTAAGACCACTACTCAACATACAACGGAACCAAGAATGAATTCCCTATTCCCACCACTGCGGGGATAATCACATATAAATCACTATTGTCAGCTGCTAACACAAATGACGATCAGAATGATCACGAAACACAGCTTCAAAGAATAACAGATGCCCGCAGTTAGTAGCAGCAAACAACGAGAGTACACATAGCAGGGAGATAAGGAAAGGATATATATTTAATTTCAGTTCCTGAAAAAACTGAATACATGTATCAACAAAGAACCTAAACAAGTGTCATCGGACGTCCGCCCCGAACAAGTTCAACGAAAAAAAGAAAAGGTGGGGGTAGTGTCTTTGATCCCGAGTCAAAAAGTCATTGGTCCCGGGTTTGAATCCCGCCGGTGCTTAAATTCTGATTAATAATCAGCATTGGCGGTCGATAACTTCTGGCATTGAAAGTTACCCCTCATCCTGCCAACGGCCCTGTCAAAGAGGACGGAGGAGCGGGCAGAGGTTCAGAACACTCTTGTCCTAGGGATGGGAAACTGCCACTAAAGGCGGAAGAATCAGCAATGATCAACGGCATGAGGATGCAGAAGGCAATGGAAACCACTTCTTTAAAGACACGTAAAGTGTACCCATAGGACATGTGGCCTATTGTTGAAGAAGTGTCATGATGATCTCATCATTGCAAAAGATTCCGGTATAGTCCCCCATTCGGATATCCGGGAGAGGACTGCCAATGGGGATGTTACCATGAGAAAAAGATTGAATATTCAACGGAAGGATAACGTTCCACGAGTCGGGGCGTGGAATGTCAGAAGCTTGAACGTGGTAGGGAAACTAGAAAGAAGACAAGGATTTCTGGTCAGATGTGTACAGGGTAATATCAACAGCAGCAGAAAATTGTGTAACGGGAGTAGGATTCGTTATGAATAGGAAGGTAGGGCAGAGAGTGTGTTACTGTGAACAGTTCAGTGATAGGGTTGTTCTTATCAGAATCGACAGTAAACCAACACCGACAGTTATAGTTCAGGTATACATGCCGACGTCGTAAGATGAAGATGGAGAGATAGAGAAAGTGTTTGAGGATATTGGAAGGAGAATGCAGTGTGTATGTAAAGGGATATGAAAATCTAATAGCCATGGGAGACTGGAATGCAGTTGTAGGGGAAGGAGCAGAAGAAAAGGTTGCAGGAGAATGTTGTCTTCGGACAACGAATGAGAGAGGATAAAGACCAATTGAGTTCTGTAATAAAATTCAGGTAGTAATAGCGAATACTCTGTTCAAGAATCAAAAGAAGAGGAGGTGTACTTCGAAAAGGCCGGGTGATAAGGGGAGATTTCAGTTTGATTACATCATGGTCAGACAGAGATTCCGAAATCTGATACTGGACTGTAAGGCGTACCCAGAAGCAGAAATAGTCTCAGATCACAATATAGTTGTGATGAAGAGTAGGCTGAAGTTCAAGACATTAGTCAGGATGAATCAGTACGCAAAGAAGTGGGATACGGAAGTTCTAAGGAATGACGAGATACTTTTGAAGTTCTCTATGGCTATACATACGGCAATAAGGAACAGCTCAATAGGCAGTACAGTTGAACAGGAATGGACATTTCTAAGAAGGGGCATCACAGAAGTTGGGAAGGAAAACATAGATATAAAGAACGTAACTGCGAAGAAACAATGAATAACAGAAGAAATACTTCAATTGATCGATGAAAGGCGGAAGTACAAAAATGTTCCAGGAAACTCAGGAATAGAAAAATACAAGTCGCTGAGGGATGAAGTAAATATAATGTGCAGGGAAGCTAAGACGAAATGGTTGAAGGAAAAATACATCGAAAAAGAAATGATTGTAAGAAGGACAGACTCAGTGTACAGAAAAATCAAAACAAAACAAGAGTGATAACATTAAAATTGCAACGGGAATTCCACTGTTAAATGCAGCGAAGAGACCGGATAGCAGTAAAGACTACATTGAAAGCCTCTATTATGGGGATGATTTGCCTGATGTGATACAAGAAGAAACAGGAGTCGGTTTAGCAGAGATAGGAGATCCAGTATTAGACCCAGAATTTAAAAGAGCTTTGGATAACATAAGATCAAATAAGACAGAAGGGATAGATAACATTCCATCAGAATTTCTAAAAACATTGGGGGAAGTGACAACAGAACGACTATTCACGTTGGTGTGAGTCTGGCGACACACCATCATACTTTCTAAACGGAATAACCCACATAACTGCGAAGACGACAAGAGCTGACAATTGCGAGAATTATCGCACAATCAACTTAACAACTCAAAATATCCACGGGTGTACTGCCGGTCTACAGTGTCCAAGTTGGACACTGTAGACCGGCAGTACACCCGTGGGTATTTTGATTATCAAATACGCCGGGAGAAACTCAAGAATCACAACTTAACAACTGTTGCTGTCAAGTTGCTGACAAGAAATACATACAGAGAAATGCAAAAGGAAATTGATGATGTGTTAGATGATGATCAGTTTGGGTTTAGGAAAAGGTAGGTTCCAGCGAGGTAATTCTGACGTTGCGTTTAATAATGGAAGCAAGGCTAAAGAAAAATCGATGCACGTTCATAGGATTTGTCGACCTGAAAAAGCGTTCTACAATGTAAAGTGGCGCAAGATGTTCGAAATTCTGAGAAAAGTGGGGGTAAAGTACAGGGAGAGGCGGGTCATATACAATATGTACAACAGCCAAGAGGGAATAACAAGAGTGGACGACCACCGAGCGAAGTGCTCGTATTACGACGAGGATGTAGCCTTTCGCCTCTACTGTTCAATCTGTACATCGAGGAAGCAATGATGGAAATAAAATAAAGGTTCAGGAGTGGAATTAAAATTCCAGGTGAAAGGATATCAATGATACGATTCGCTGATGACATTGCTATCCTGAGTGAATGTGAAGAAGAATTACATGATCTGCTCAACTGAATGAACAGTCTTCTGAGTACAGAGTGAAGATTGAGAGTAAATTGATGAAAGGCGAAAGTAATGAGAAGTGGTAGAAATGAGAACAGCGAGAAGCTTATCATCAGAATTGATGGTCACGAAGTAAATGAAGTTAAGGAATTCTGCTACCTAGGCAGTAAAATAACCAATGACGGACGGAGGAAGGACATCAAAAGCAGACTAGTAATGGCAAAAAGGGCAAGTCTACTAATATCAAATGTCGGCCTTAATTTGAGGAAGAGGTTTTTGATAGTGTACGTCTGGTGTACATCATAATATGGTAGTGAAACATGGACTGTGGGAAAACCGGGACAGAAGAGTATCGAAGCATTTGAGATGTGGTGCTACAGAAGAATGTTGAAAATTAGGTGGACTCATAAGGTAAGGAATAATGATGTTCTGCGCGGAATCGGAGAGGAACGGAATATGTGGAAAACACTGATAAGGAGAAGGGACACGATGATAGGACATCTATTAAGACATGAGGGAGTGACTACCATGGTAGTAGAGGGTGCTGTAGAGGGCAAAAACTGTAGAGGAAGGCAGATATTGGAATATATTCAGCAAATTATTGAGGAATAAGTTGCAAGTGCTACTCTGAGATGAAGAGGTTGACACAGGAGAGGAATTAGTGGCGGGCCGCATGAAACCAGTCAGAAGACTGATGACCAAAATAATCTTAGCATAATTCAATGTATCTTTAACCCATACGGACACAGACTCCGATTCATTTACTTTACGACGATTCCTCGTTCTAAGAACCAACGTCATTGTAGACATATAATAAGATGTACCACGATCTCTGTTATACACTTCACATATCTGAAATGTGCGATAATCAATAACTTCTCGCCGGCCGGATTGGCTGTGCGGTTCTAGGCGCTACAGTCTAGAGCCGGGCGACCGCTACGGTAGCAGGTTCGAATCCTGCCTCGGGCATGGATGTGTGTGATGTCCTTAGGTTGGTTAGGTTTAATTAGTTCTAAGTTCTAGGCGACTGATGACCTCAGAATTTAAGACGCATAGTGTTCAGAGCCATTTGAACCATTTGAACCAATAACTTCTCGGCTGTTAAATGTCTCCAGCCCTAATACAGCCTCCACTTTACCAACACGTACTGGGGCCACAGAAACCCAACCATTACCATGTGCACTAGCATCAGCATTAGCAAGTGTAAAATTGAGGTTCGTAGTAATATATACATTATCAATAACTTTATACATTGTAAGGCGCGATCGCCTTCTCCTCCTAAAATAACGCAGCATACAGTCTGTGTCTATGCTGCTACACATGTGGCTGCTCGACGACTGAGTCGTCTTATCAGAAACATCACTTATAGAGCTGCCAGTTCTGCCAGTTATCGCTAACCGCAACTTCCGGTTGACCCCTTCCGTACAGCTGCCTATCACCTGTTGCGCAACGAGCGGAAGTAATTTTAGTGTTCCGGGACGCCTGTAAAACTAGAGCGTCGCGGAAACCTCAGCCGCCTAACAAGCGCGTAGTACACTAGTATATCGAAGATATACCGGGTGATCAAAAAGTCACTATAAATTTGAAAACTGAATAAATCACGGAATAATGTAGATAGAGAGGTACACATTGATACACATGATGGAATGACATGGGGTTTTATTAGAACCAAAAAAATACAAGAGTTCAAAAAATGTCCGACAGATGGTGCCTCATCTGATCAGAACAGAAATAATTAGGATAACAAAGTAAGACAAATCAAAGATGATATTCTTTACAGGAAATGCTCAATATGTCCACCATCATTCCTCAACAATAGCTGTAGTCGAGGAATAATGTTGTGAACAGCAGTGTAAAGCATGTCCGGAGTTATGGTGAGGCATTGGCGTCAGATGTTGTCTTTCAGCATCCCTAGAGATGTCGGTCGATCACGATACACTTGCGTCTTCAGGTAACCCCAAAGCCAATAATCGCACGGTCTGAGGTCTGGGGTCCTGGAAGGCCAAGCATGACGAAAGTGGCGGCTGAGCACACGATCATCACCAAACGACGCGCGCAAGAGATCTTTCACGCGTCTAGCAATATGGGGTGTTTATTTTGTTCTAATAAAGCCTCATGTCATTCCAAGCATGTGTATCAATTTTTACCTCTCTATCTACATTATTCCGTGGTTTATTAAGTTTTCAAATTTATACTGACTTTTTGATCACCCGGTATATCACAATAACTGGCATCAAATGAACATAATTATATATACATAATCAAAAATGGGAGTTGTCAATGTTTGTCGGTGAATCAGTGTATGGATGACTTGGGATGGGTCATTTACCATGACCTAATAGGTTTCTTTTTTGCTTCAGCATGAGGTAGTACGATATACACACATGCTAGTGCATTGGAGGCCACCACCACCAGCCCGCCGCCGACATACTCCTCAAATCATAACATAGCGCCGCGTACAACAAACGCTCCTCCGTAACGGTGACTCCAAGACACTCCAACACAACGTATGCACGACCGCTAGGGCCCCGTAGCGGAAAAGCGAGAGAACAGTAGCCGGAACCACCGCGCTTAAATAGCGGCCAGAAGAGGAAATCCAAAGAGAAAACGCGCGTGCCAGAACGAACGGGATTACTGCCCCTACCAAACAAGAGAATCACTGGCGCCAACGACTCCCCCACGGTTCACATTCATTCATCAGATTTAATGACTGCATCTTGTTCTGCAAGATTAACTTCAATAATTTGACTGTTGTTTTTTATTAAGTGATCGTTTTTGGTGGTATAAACTCTATGACGATGTTTTATTTTCTTTTTCAACAGCTGAAAAATTCTACGAATGAACATTTTCAGGAAAAATATGGGGAATTGACTCACATCTCTCAGTTACAGTGAGTCCAATACACATTCTCACCACTGTTTGATTTCCGTTTTGTCCAGTACATCTATCTGAAAACAATGTGAGGTCTTTGATGGCTTCTGGAACGTAGTTTTTAGTGCAGTGGTTTGGAAAAGTGCAGACGTTATTCATGTCTTTTCATCCATCACCCTGGCGATAAAGATAAACCACAGTGTTATAAACTTTTGATTGTTAATATTGAACACTTTATTCACAGTTGTCTTACATATTTCTTCCGTAGAAATATCTGATAAGATCATTTTCTACACGTAGAAAAAGGAAACGGCATCAATTTCTCCATTTTGAAGACGCCGAGACTTGGTACTCTTTAGCGACTCCTAAAACTTTCGACACTTTCGAGTATTAACCTGCAAATGTGTTCAGGCTGCAAGTTTTGAAGCTTCACACAAATAGGGATTTTTTAATTTGGCTTTAAGTTTCTCACAAACAAACATCTGTCAGTTGTCTGTTGAATTTATAATCATAATTTTCCCGAAAATACTGTCTGTAGAAGTCGTGTTTTACAGCTTTTTGGCAACACAGTTAAATACTGACTTCGGCACGGCCCGCCAACAACAATTAAATGAATATGAAACCACGTGGAATACTCTGAACGGGACTCAGCACTTACCAGCGCTGACAACATACCCAGTGATATGGGGCGCCGGTCTTGGTGGCCGTGCGGTTCTAGGCACTCCAGTCCGGAGCCGCGCTGCTGCTACAGTCGCAGGTTCGAATCCTGCCTCGGGCATGGGTGTTTGTGATGTACTTAGGTTAGTTAAGTTTAAGTAGTTCTAAGTTCTAGGGGACTTATGACCACAGCAGTTGAGTCCCATAGTGCTCAGAGCCATTTGAACCATTTGATATGGGGCTGAAAAGTAATAAGGCCGTGGCTTAATGCTTCTCTGATCCGCAAACAGTACGTGCGGATGCGGAAGGATGACTTGATGTTTTTCAGTCCAGTTCGATATGTCTTGTCCAAGTAGTTCACGATATCCAAAAAAAGAAAAATTATCCATATTTGAACTTAACACACTTCACCTCTGATCGATTCAGATGTCCATTCAGATGCTGATAATGTCTTAAAGTCAGTGTTTACTGCAAGCCTGTTATAACGTAAAACAAACGGAAAATAAAAGAAACAAGTTGAAAAATAATGTCAGAAGCAGTCTTGAATTAAGAATAGTGCTGGTAAGGATTGTAAAGGCATCTGAGATTTGATACGATATGAAAGACGAAGGTGTTTCATTCGTTTAACTGGAAACCGAGGAGGCAGTACAGATACCAATTCTTACCAAAGAAGACTTTTGTGACGCCATTTTATGTTCATCCCTTATAGGTCACCTACTGTACGAAACGTAGAACAGCAGAAGAATGACGAGTACAAGTGCAACTGAAAGCGTAATCCCATCCGAGTAATGGGCCTTATTAGCTTTTGTAATGCTATTTCTGCTTCAGAGGCATGTTTCCGATTGTCGCACTGCCGCAGAAGCGGTCAGGCGATATAGCCTTTGTGGGATCTGGAATTTCGCAGGTATTGGACGGCGGACCGCTGTTCACTTTGAAAATGATTGATGGGGACTGCATTTAATCTTCCCTTAATGAAAGGCCTGCGAAAATTTACACGATACCCGTTTCACTCCGACAAATGTCAATCTACTTCAATTCATACCGTACAGGGTACATCGCTGACGCGTAAGCGCGCTTGCCGAGATGGGTTCAAGCGATAAACTGGTTAAAGTGTTACAACATCTTGTGATTTACGACCCCATATTTCATCTTCACTACAGGCAGAGCAGACAGGCGTTGAAAAATTTGTAGACATTGTAATCTCACTCTTACTAATTGGCCTATCCTGCTCGCGATATAAAATATAACCGTGGATCGCATATATGCCTAATGGATTTTTACTAATTGGATAAGGCTATCTTTCCCGAAGAGATAATACCGATAGTAGGAGGAAAGTGTTCAACAGACCCTTCTGATGGAAAAGTCTACTAAGAATAAAAATCAATTAAACCGAACAGGATTATAATTTGGAAACATGAAAGCAATTTTGTGCATTCACTCACGAACAACACTGGACAGAAAAGGGTTACCACTGATCATGAGTGGCCGAGCGGTTCTAGACGCTTCAGTGCGGCACCGCACAGCTGCTACGATCGCAGGTTCGAATCCTGCCTCGGGCATGGATGTGTGTGATGTCTTTAGGTTGGTTAGGTTTAAGTAGTTCTAAGTCTAGGGGATTGATTACCTCAGCTGTCAAGTCTCATAGTGTGTAGAGCCATTTGAACCATTTTAACTGATCATGAATCCAAAAGTTACGCTAATGAATTAAAAAGGAAGTAATTAATGGTCGGCAGCCCACTAGGGCATTTTACATCCAAAATCCTGTACAAGATGATGGGAAAAAACATGTATAATTAAACACTGACGTGACAACTGAAGGTTGACACGTTTTTTGACACTAATTGTGAGAATGTAATGATAAAGAAAACTGTGAAGTCACTCTTACCTTATGTTTGCCATTAAATTTTCAAAACACACTCGAGTAATGATTTGAAAATATGTAATTAAACGGTATATTAGTATAGAACTTTGTTACGTGAATAATGACTTTCAGTGACCTCAACGTACCTTCATCAAAGAAATTTAGAAAAAAAAGAAAGCGCTTTTACGTTGCAGTTATTTATTTCGAAAACTGTATTTCAAATTATTGTCTGAACAACTGAACCGTTTTTACTGATTGGACAGAAATAAATAATAGAATATGGTCCAAACCAAACAGCCATGTGCTCCAAGCTATTTGCAAAATAAATAAAACTTCTGCTCTCTAAATTTGTACAATTCTTTAGATTTGGATTTTTTCCAGTGATTGATTCTCAAACTTGAAAAATGAAATTGCTTTACTTTACTCATATAATGAAGCCTCTATTGTATAACAGTTAATTGAAAGTAGACTGAGGCTAAAATTTTTAAAAGTGAAATTATTCATTAAGGAACTGGCTGTAACTATTCAATTTATTTCTTCTGAACTCGGTTACATATAACGAAAAAAAGGAACACGGATCCTGCTATAACATCCACGATACATATATATTTTTATTACAAGTGGAATATGAACATGTGGATAGTATTCATTCAATTATGTAATTATTTCTTAAAAAGATGATAATTATGTAAAACAGAGACAATATTTTCTCACATTTTTTGTT
Source organism: Schistocerca piceifrons (assembly GCF_021461385.2). NCBI lineage: Eukaryota > Metazoa > Arthropoda > Insecta > Orthoptera > Acrididae > Schistocerca > Schistocerca piceifrons. The sequence continues at coordinate 1,008,934,011 of NC_060138.1, forward strand.
AATCTATTCATTCTTTTCTTTTATTTTGTACCCTTTTGTCGTCTTCTTCTGCTGTACATCGCCGACGCAAGACGCGAATCGATTTGAGGTCTCTTAAATGAAAAACATTTAATGTAAAATTATCGTACTTTTATGTTCATTTGCTGGTAAAACAAATAGAGCCAAATGCGTTAAAACTATATACGATTAATTATTGAAAATTCACTTCCTCTTTTAATTATAATTTTGTATTAATTGTTTTATCATAGCGGCAAGAAGCGCAGCCATTGTTAGTTGCGATTATGTAGCAACTTCGTCTGTACTTCTAGTTGAAAATAACATGGGTTTGTGTTAAACTAATTTTCAAAACAATTTAATATATTTTTTATTGGTGGCATCAGTTTAAATAATTATTTATTGGGAAAAGGAAAATCTTAATTAAAAAAGGAATCTTCTATTTTTTGTTGGCCGCCATCTTAACTTTTATTACAGTGGCAAATTTAAATTAACTGAAGGTGCAAACTTTCAATATTCCGATGTGTAAGAAATAAACGTGCACCAGTGTTACTAAACTCTATTTATAAAAGAAAAAAGTAATCGAATCAGACTGCATTTTCTAAGAACAGTGCTGATGGTATTTATTGTTGAACATGATTTCGTTGCTGATGTATGTGGCCAAAATTAAACTACCCACGAATCATGGAGAAAAATATTTCTGGTAGCATACGTCAGTGTTGCGTGCAGGTAGTATTCTGTGGTTCCTTTTCGTGATCAATTTGCTAAGAATAATTAAATCCATCGAAGACAAAAATTATAAAAGCTCTGATGTACGATCTCTAATTTTAGTCATATGAACACAGCTTACAGTCAACATTATTACACTACGTCAGGTGGAGTTCTTGTGATATTTGAAAAAAAAATAATTATCCGCGAGAAGTTGTAGTTTGAATAATGCATTATACATGTGTATAATATTGTCAGTAAAATTTACAAAATCAAATAAATGCAACTGCTAAAAAAAAAAAAAAAAACAACTGAGTGAATTCAAACCGTAGAATACCGCAGAGTATTCATTGCACTTGTCCATGGTGATGATACACTAAAACCGCCACACTGCTTGGTAACAATGTCTGAGGACAATGAGGACACAATCGCCCTGAGTTTAACTGATTATTATTTAAATAAATTATATCAATCAAATCACATTCAGTTGTGCTGCTGGGTTAGCCAATAATACGTTCTACCAATGAACAGTCTTACTTCAGTGTTGTGCATATGATGAAACTTGGAGCTGACAACGAATCTGTGTTGCTGGAACTGCTGCTGTTGTTCAAGACAGCAGCATCTTGTGGAAGACAGCTAATTACAGGAACGGGAAATCGTAATTAACACGGCCTCTTCTACCCATCACCTCTCCTTACTCCTGCTACTAGACATCTGGCCGGCTCGCGTACATGATGCCGCCGGAATGGTACACTCTACTGCAAGAGCGTTAACACCACACTTCAGCACACTACAAGTTCTGGAACTCGTCTCCCCCTCTCCGCGCCCTCAGTGCAACAACTCCCTACCCAAAGACTTTACAATGCACAAGCACTACCATTATCGTTGCTAGTCGATGTAAATAACAATTCCTTTCGCTTTTCCCAGAGCTTATAAGTTTCACACTAAGACACATTTAAATACAATGAAATGTCAACAGACTTCTAACTAAATTTACACATACTGTGAAGCAATGACCTTACTTAATACAAGAAAGCATTTAAATTACAAACGTCTACATATAATTCAGCAAAAAAATTTATATATCGGTAGCAGGTGTCATGCATCCCGCATTTTTGGTGTTACAACGTAATACAGAAACTGAGAATTCCCCTTTCAGAATTAAGGAACTGAACACCTCCCTTCTCAGAATTCTGAGCGAGGACACTGTATTCTGGTAACTCGAGGTTCTTCCATGAACCACCAATACGAGCTTGCGCTGCTGATCTAACTACGTCGCCGTCGACAGCGTTTTAAATCCTAATATTCTTTCCTTATAGATTTGAATGCGGAGCTATAAGTTTCTTGACTAGGAATACATGTTGCAAATGATGTAGTCGTCTGTAACAAATTTCAAATATGCAGTTATTCTGCGCATATAAATGTTTCAGGTTTCGTAATACTTGACTGGCAGACACTGAGACTCGCTAAAAGTGTCATGCTGCTTTACACATCTCTTTGTCATCCATAAGATAATTACGTTCAGATTTTTTATTTCGCTACCGTTGTGTAAAGATGCATAAAGTCCAACGGTAAGTTATCTTTACCGCGTGTGCCTCGGAATAGGGGTAACTTCTCTGACGATTCTTGTAGTATTTCGAGTTTAGTTATTGTGAAGTGTTAATGGCGTAAACCTGTATGAAAAACGGCTTACAGAGTGTTTCCCGCAATCCAGTATCAACGAGAGAGAATCTGTATTTATTCACAATACAAACGAAATTATACTCAGAAAGTAGTTTTATGTGCGCAATCGATGGAACACCATCTGACTGATTTGATAATTAGTTCAGAGATACTTATGGGCCACCTGGTCCAGTTGTTGCGGAAAGAATTCACTACTGTTCATGCTCTTCTCTCTTCGCCAGCAAATAATTTCTGTATACTGTAGAAGGCTGATAATTTTGAACGAAAAATCTTTTTCTGCTTCTTTTCAAATTTTACCTCGCTGTCTTTCTAACGTTCTACATCACTGAGTAACTGATCAAAAATTTTAATTGCAGAATTATGCGCCCCTTTCTGTGCTATTTTTTATGGTATTGTAGTTATGTACACTATCGTTCCTTTTGACCGTAGTGGAATGATTACAACAAACTTCCTGAGGGAATAAATATAATGTGAAGCAGTAGTCAGAATATCCAACTCCTTAAACGATATCTACAACAAGATCGTGGGTGAGCACAATATACTATCCTTACAGCTTTCTTAAATTCGAACCACACCTGAACATTATACCACGTGACAGTATGTTAACTTACTGATTTGCCTCTCCTTAAGACTTGCTCTTATTGTTAGTGTAAATGGGGCTGAACTAAGTTATTTTACGAGTTCAAAAATGTGCTTTCCCAGCTTAAAATTTTCAACAGTACAGAGATTTTCAAAGATACATTCAAATGAAGGAATTTTATGAGAGTTACTTTTTCAGCATACTTCTGTGATTCTTCTTTTGAATTGTTTGTCCATATATTTTCTACTATAATTAATATGTGATTATTAAGTATTTTTACTACCTTTGACTCATAATTTATAACCATTCCATTCTATTTAATAGTGATGATATCCTGATACAGAAGTCTCTGTTCACTTTGGAGATCATATGAAACACGATAGGAGAAGTTTGCGATTTGATTGACTTCACCAGCATACTAGAAACACAAAATTGAAACTGTCATGAACTATGTAAGTAGCTTATAACGTCTTCCAAGAAAGGCTGTCCACTATTTACTAAACAATAAAACTTCATCTTATTTTGTCCGTAAGTAAATTATGAAACATCCGGAGGTCAAGCAGAAATAATCAAAGAGAGATCAAGTCGTAACTCATTTTAAACGTGTATTACCAGCTGATACAAATGTCATTTGAACTATCAAAGTCCAATGTCCAATATCATTGTAAATGTGATCTACCGATGAATAAAACAACTTCCCTTACTACACTACGTCTATAAGAATGTATTGTCCGCCAAAATATCTGCTGTCACGTCACGTGGATCAGTTGTCACGCCGAACCTAAAATACTTGTTACGTGTGAAAATTGCCGGTCTCCGTCCGTGCAGCTGTTATTTCGGTCGTAAGTATGCTGAGAATATCCAGGGGTATATATCTTCTGCTATCCCACCATGTAGAGTGAGTGGAAACACAAACGTTGAAGAAAGAGTGAAATTACTGATATTAGAGGAGGATAAAGATATCTCCATTGGGGAGGATCAATTGGAACAGTCTTCTGGGCTTAAGGTCCTCCCAGAGAATACGTTATCAACGGGAATAGCTTCAGATGAATGTCATTCACACTCATGACATATTAACTATAACTAATACTTCTGTTTACTAGATCAATGCAGAAAAAAGGGATCATAGATGAACTAGGCTCTACCCACGTAAAGCACCCACTGGAAGCACTTAATATGTTACTCGACCATTTTACGTTTATGTGGGTTATGAATACGTACTGAGAAAATGAGAACAACCGTAAAATCCAGGCATTTTTCACTACTCTCCAAAAAATGGTGTAATTTCTGTGGTGGTTTTAGATATCTTATCAAGACTTCTCATAAGTTGTATGTGCATCCTGATATGTTAGTTACTTCTCCTATAGATCAACAGGGAGGAGTAGGTCAGCATAAAGTTAAGGGAAAACAACCAATAATGAAATTGAAAGCAAGGACGGTAGCATAAAGAGAGCAGGAATTCCACTGTGGAAAGCAGAGGAGAGAGTGGGCATGTTTAAAGACAACATTGAGGGCCTCTATGAGAGGGGGGGACCTATCCAGTGACGTGAAAGAGCAATAAACAGAAGTCGATGGCAAGGAGATAGGAGATCCAGTATTACAATCACAATTTAGAAGAGCTTTGTAAGACTTAAGGCAGAAGGAATGAATAACATTTCATCAGAATTCCTAAAGTCATTGGGGAAGTGAAAACAAAATGGTTGTTCACGTAGGTGCATGAGACTGGCGACGTACCATCTGAAGTTCGGAGAAACATCATTCACACAAAATGCAAGATTGTAAGAGACGACAAGCGCCAGAATTGCCTCACAGTTAATGTAACAGCTAATACATCCACGTTGCTGACTACAATAACGCAGAGATGGATGGAAAAGAAAACTGAGGCGCTGTTGTATGACGGTCAGTTTGAAACACCACAGTTTAATACTGTAAATTATTTGTATTGATTTATTATGAGTAATGTAAAGCATATATTCTTTATATGAAGGTAGTATCTGTTCCCTAAAGAACAGATACTATTAATGGCCGTGCAGCTCTCTCATGGGGAACGTGCAAGGGATAAGTCCCTGCAGGCACACTATCCTCTGTGCCCTCAGTGGATCAGATGGATAGAGCATCTGCCATGTAAGCAGGAGATCCCGGGTTCGAGTCCTGGTCGGAGCACACATTTTCAACATGTCCCCAGTGATGTATATCAACGCCTGTTTGGAGCTAGGATGTCGATTTAATTATCATTTCATATAGTCTTTAATATGTAATGTCTTTGTTCTACTTTAAAGAAATGTAAAGGTTTTGTGGCATATTTACTCTTTATAAGTCAAGTTCTTTGTATTATTTGGAGGAGAGTAGCATTTAATTATGTTTATTTGTGTTGACTTCTTAATACGCTTAAATGATGAGATTTTTAAAAATATGTTTGTTGGTAACTACATTGTAACTGGTTCATACATAGGGACTTTGGATTATATAAAGAAAAACCTATTGTAGTTCCCCTCTGCAACGGAAGCGAGCTGGCGCACTAGGAAAAGGTGGATTTGGCGCTCGTCTGTCTGAGCGCCAAACGAAAGAGCATAGCAGGCAATCGAGAGCAAGTAACTTACGAGCAAACAGCTCAGCTGCCGAGTGAGGCTTATAGTATTACAAGTGGAATGGACTGGCCTCGCATTTAATACGTGGCTGTAAAATGGCGCTCTCGATCTGGGAAAAACTCTAAAATTATGATTAACAGCGCCCAAAGAGGTAAATAGAGCTTATTATTGCCAATGGAAAGACCACCTAGCAGCCACATAAATGTATCAATGTGTGAACAAGTAATGTTGTGTTTGGTTTTATAGAAATATAATCCTAATATTCAAAAATGTATTTGAACAAAGTGTCCATCCTATGCACTTTTTCAAGTAGGATCTTCTCTGTTAAGTAATGAAATTCGAGAATGTCCTTTTGCATAAAAAGCATTAAAAATTATATGGTGCATTTTTTTGATGTGTGGCAAAGTTTTATGCCAGTACACTTGATGTGCTGTGTTTTGGAACTAAACTAGAAAATTAACTTAAAAATCAGTTTAGGAAAGAGTATTACTTGGAAAAGAGAGTACAAATGTTTGCTGATTTAAAATTGTTTTCAAAACATACTTGTTTCATAAGTGGTACTATAAATATTTTGTCTAGAGGTTGTTTGAGGTAAAATTTTACTGAAAATTGTCTCTGTTTTATAGAGGTTATTGTCTGGGTAAAATTGTCTGTTAAAATAGTACAAACTTAATGATCTCAAACTGAAAGAGTAATCCAATCCTACCTTAATGATACATAAATTTGAAAGTGTATACAATTTTGTTGTTACAATGAAAGGGCTAGTTTGTGGGATCACATTTCTTTTCCATCATGACAAAAAGAATAAATCAGCTTAGTAGTTTTCTAGCTAATTATTCTTTAAGTAATCAATGAGAAACAAAGACAGAAGGTTGGTATGCTGTGTGTCCTATTCGCTTGTGTATAGTGAATGTGTGTATTAATTGTACTTGACTTTTATTATGTACTATCAGGTCTTGTATGGTTAGTGAAGGGCAGGTTTAAGCAGTATTAGTTAAATACAAAAATTATGATCAAAGTAAAGAAGAGAAGGGCTCATTTGTAAATCTACTGACTACTTAACTACTAAAGTGACAACTACTGCTACCCGCTGTGTAATTTGTCCATTTGGGTGTGTTCATTGCACTTGATAGAACAGTATTTAATGACAGTTCGCTTTGAAGTAGTAAAAATAGGTTCTTGACGAATAATTCTTTTACATTATTATGCCTAATTAGGCTGGCGACCGTATAACTATTTCATTTAACGGCAATCAGTTACTGTTACTTCTTGCAAAATTATTCGTTTCTGTCATCTGCCTACAGCTACACTTACGAAATTAAGGTTCCATTCCAATTTTCCGTTAGGTAAACTCGGTCAAATTTCTAAATTTCTCTCAGAGAGTAACATTTTCTCCAAGTTTAGGCCATATTTGGCAAATTTACTACCGCTGTTGTGTTATACGTGGCTGCCTTGTGACAAAAATAAACCTTGTCGTCAACAGGTAATCTGCATGACATTATAACGAGCGGAGCAGTAATGTTATAAATTCGGCTTCGGGAAAGATAAATGCACAAGAGGAGCAGCCTCGACGTTGGGGTTGATAACGGGAGTAAGACTGAGTAAAAATGAAGAACGTTCATACGATTTGTCGCCCTGGGAAAAGCGTTCGACATTGTCAAATGGTGCAAGACGTTCGAATTTCTGAGAACTAGAGGGGTAAGCTATAGGGAAAGACGGATAATAGATAATACGTATAAGGGGAAAGAAGGAATGTACTCTTTCGCACCTACTATTCGGTCTATATGTCGAAGAAGCAACGACGGATATAAAAAAAAGGTTCAAGAGTGTGATTAAAATTCAAGGTGAAAGAATATCAGTGTTGAGATATCGTTGATAAAATTACTGTCCTTAGCAAAAGTGAAGAAGAATTACAGGATCTGATGAACGTAATGACCAGTATAGCGAGTACACAACGAGGATTAACAGTAAATCGAAGAATGACTAACATCAGAATGACTGATCAGGAAATTAACGAATTCTGCTATTGTGACGGATGGAGCAAGGAGAATATAAGAAGCAAAATAGTATTGGCCAAAAGGGCATTCCTTTCTAAGTACTAGTATCTAACGTAAGTCTTAATTTGAGGATGAAATTTCTGAGAGCCTACGTTTGGAACATCATTGGATGGCAGTGAGGGAGTTAGGCGTAAATATGGAAACAGGGCGAGAAATTTATGGTTGACAATAAATGCAGATGCTGGCCAATCACATAGTTTGCGCTGTTGCATTTGACCACAGTGGCACCTGTGAAATGTTCTGAATACGGTGTAAGTGTCAGTAATGGTCAGCACAGTCTCCTACGTAGGTGTGATTGCATTACGTCGAAGCTAAGTGCTTGTATGGTTAGTGATTCCACAACCAAGTTAGTGGAAGTGACTCGTGTTGCAAGAGGTGCGGTATCGAAGATTTAAATTTCATACAGTGATAGCTGAAGAACATCATCCGCTGAATCACGACGCGGAAGAAAGTGCGTCTTGACTGATTGTGACAAACACACACTAGAGAATATTGTGACGAAAAACAAGACGACGACTGCTTCAAAAGTCACTGCAGAACTGAATGTCACCCTCACGAATCCTTTCAGCACCAAAAAGAGCTCAATAATGAGGACATAGCAGGGCGAGCTGGAATTCGAAAACCACTCATCACTGACGCAATGCCCGTAAGAGGGACGCATAAAACTTGAACTATGGGGCATTGGTAGAAAGTCGTTTGGTCGGATGAGTCTTGTTACATAATGTTTCCAACTTCCGATCGAGTTAACGTCACAAAAGTGAAATAAGGTTGTGTTTCGGTGATGATTTTGGCCCAATGGTTACACTGCAGTGTCTCATTACTGCCGAGGATTACGTGGCAATTTTTGGTGCTCAGGTCCGTCCCATGGTACAATGTTTGTTCCCTAATGGTGATGCTGTGTTTTAAGAAGGCAGGTTCCTGTTCACACTTCTCAAATCGTCCGCGACTGGCTTCGTGAGCACGAGAATAAATTGTGGCATCTCCCTGTCCTCCACAGGCGCCTGATGACAATAAAATTGAGCCTTTGTACTCCACTTTGGAAAGAAAGGTGTTTGATCTCTGCATACCTCCATCATCGTTACCTCAACTTGTCAATATTTTGCAGGAAGAATGGAACACAGGACCTCAGTTTATGCATTCCAAGGTGACAGGATGCGGTTTTGAATATCAAGGCTTTTCCCACACTGTGTAATGCGTGGTAGCATATTCTGGTTTTGGTGTTTTAATATTTTCATTCATCCTCTGTTACACAACTAAATGAAAAATAATGTTATATGCCTTCATGCTGGCCATTTACAGTTTTTATAAGGAATTAGTAAAATGAATATGGTGTTTACGTGCATTCACAGACTCTTACTCCCAGGAGGGATTTTCATCTGTCTAGACGTTAACATGCGCTAACCCTAATAGCAATGGCTCCATACAATGAGCTGACGGAAGTCATGAGATGGCGGTAGTACCCTATACACAAGGTATAATTGATCTGTGAACTGGCTAAGCTGTCGTTTGTGCTCGCGTGATTCGTGTGAGCATGTTTCCGATGTGGTGCTGCCATACGACGGGAATCAACAGTCTTTGAACATGGAATGGTAGTTGAAGCTAGATGCATAGGACATTCCATTTCGGAAACGGTCAACGAATTCAATATTCCGAGATCTACAGTGTCGACAGTTTGCCCAGAATACCAGAGTTCAGGCATCACCTCTCACCACGGACAACTCGGTGGCCTATAGCCTGCACGTAACAACCGAGAGCAGAGACGTTTGCTAGAGTTTTCAGGGCTGACAGACAAGCAACACGGCGTGAAATAGCCTCAGAAATCAATGTGAGATGCACGACAAACGTATCCGTTAGGACAATGCAGCGAAATTTAACGGGCCAAGGCAGCAGACGATCGACGCCTTTGCTAACAGCACGTCATCATCTGCAGCGCCTCCCCTGGACTCGTGACCATATCGATTGGACCCTAGACGACTGGAAAACCGTGGCCTTGCCAGGTGAGTCCCGATTTCAGTTGGTAAGAGGACCATTCTGGGCAATTCGAGGTAATGATTTCGGCAGCCAGATCGCCTGACATGAATTACATCAAAAATTTATGGGACGTAATTGAGAGGTCAGTTCATGCACAAAATCCTACACCGGCAGCAGTTTCGATTTTATGGTCGGCTACAGAGGCAGCATAAATCGAGCAAGAGGAGGTTCAACACGATATTAGGTGATATACCATGACTTCTGTGATCTCAATGTTCATTTTATAGCCGTCCGAGATGGCCGAGCGGTTCTAGGCGCTACAGTCTGGAACCGCTCGACCGCTACGGTCGCAGGTTCGAATCCTGCCTCGTGCATGGGTGCGTGTGATGTCCTTAGGTTAGTTAGGTTTAAGTAGTTCTAAGTTCTAGGGGACTGGTGACCTCAGCTGTTAAGTCCCATGGTGCTCAGAGCCATTTTTTTTTTCATTTTATACGAAACGCCCGATTCGGATATAACCAATACATAGTGATCTGTACAGGAAAATCAGTAAACGCTTCACGATACTCTCCTCCACCGTCCCTTAGGACATTAGCGTAGTAGTGGAATGGAATTGCATTTAAATGCTTAGTACAATTGTGGCTTTTGATACCGACAGAAACACATCTCGCTTAGAAGCGAACCTCTGGTGTAGTTGTGTTGGTGCGCTGTAGACTGTGTGACGCTCAGTCGTGCCTACTTGTTTCGTGATTCGTTTAGAGATGCTCTCTCAGCGTGCGCTACTTATAGTGTAACGTACTATAGGAGGAGTGATTAACCGCTTGAGACTGTGGTCACTTACTCCCCAAAATCATTTCGATTCTGTAACTGATGAGCCAGCAGGCTTCCACCTCAAGTGACACAACATTTCAGTCCTTCATCCGCATTATGCTTCTCACCAGGCAAGGAGGCCACCACCTTAGAAGACTCTATGGCAGCAGCACTCTTTTCCGAACACAATCGTAACTGATGTTGTAAGTAGGCTGTTTAGGTTTTTACATTTGTACCGCCACGTAGCGCTCCGTATGAAAATCACTGGCTGTGCTGTGTGCAAACTGTGGCTGGGTGGCATTGTTGTAATATTCGCTATTGTAGTGTTGGGCTGTTGGCTGTTAAAAGCGCGTAACGTTGCACAGTTGGAGGTGAGTCGCCAGCAGTGGTGGCTGTGGGAAAGTGAGATGGCGGATTTTTGAGAGCGGATGATCTGGACGTGTGTCCATCAGAAACAGTACATTTGTAAGAATGGATGTAATGAACTGCTATATATATTATGACTTTTGAACACTATTAAGGTAAATACATTGTTTGTTCTCTATCAAAATTTTTCATTTGCTAACTGTGCCTATCAGTAGTTAGTGCCTTCAGTAGTTTGAATCTTTTATTTAGTTGGCAGTAGTGGCTCTCGCTGTATTGCAGTAGTTCGAGTAACGAATATTTTTGTGAGGTAAGTGATTTGTGAAAGGTATAAGTTAATGTTAGTCAGGGCCATTCTTTTGTAGGGGTTATTGAAAGTCAGATTGCGTTGCGCTAAAAAAAATGTTGTGTGTCAGTTTAGTGTTGATCAGAATAGGTAGAGCGAAATGTCTGAGTACTTTCAGTTTTGCTCAGCTGTTTGAAAATCAAATAATGTAAGAGATTTATCAGCACAGTAATTCAATAATTTTTTTGGGGGGACGTTTCAGTGTCACTGAGGCCACGACATGACAGACCGATTATTGGAGTTTATAAGCAGGCTTAACTTTTAGATCTCTCTCACGAGCTGAAGCTTTCTCTCATGACAATTCTCGCCTATTTTCTTAATTGGTCGGGACACGCTACTCAGACAAAAGCAGAGACGTTTTACTGCACAATCTGAGAATTTTATATCAAGAAAAATATCTTTGCGTGCAGCAATGGGAGGCACTATACTGATCATGGCAGATTTGCTTAACAAGCTCCTGCATTAATCATTTTACATTTCGTTATTTTCCTTTTTTTTATTTCTGACTTTCAGTTCGTAGATCGAAGAGACATTTTCATATACACATGTTTATCTCTTACCGAAATTGTCACATACATGTGATCTCCTCACAATTAGCTTAAATTAGTAGTCCGAGCATAACATCGCTGTGACTTTCCGAAGTGCATAGCCGGGAAGAAGCTGAAACTTCCGCTGGGATGTGAAAACTATGAACTCACACCCGGCTACCCTTCTTTACTGCTGGGAGACGTCATCTGTTATAGTCTCTCTGGTTCATCCACTGTTTTAACGTGTTCGTCGTTAAATATCTTTCGGTGGGCCTTGGGCACATTTCACCTTGTGTGACCCTCTTCTAAGTACGGGAGATGGACAACATTATGAAAACCCAAAAAAGGAAAAGAGAACATACTTCACTTAATACGGCGTACGGCGTAGGAAAACCGCTGACTTACAAAACAGCGTCCATTTGTCAATGAATGCGTAAATTCAGATCCTATATGTTTTCGACGAAACCTTATACCACTATTTCTGTAAAAATTTGGCATGTCGATGTAACGATGATGGAGATGGACCGTGGTCACGCACCCTTCTCTCTAAAGTAGACCACAGAGGCTCAGTATTATTGAGATGTGGTGATTGTGGTTTCCAGCGAGATGATACGACTCATTTTCGTACACACACAATCAGTGCTGGACCATGTGAGCTGTGGGAACAAGGACTCTCTCTCCTTGGGTAGTAAATATTGTACATTGGGATGGACCTTGTCACCTAAAATGAGAACATAATCCTTCGCAGTAATGCTGAATTGCAGAATAACGATGAGGCTCATGGAATACCACGATATGTCTGCCCAAATCATCACCGAAACCACGTCGTGTTTCACTCTTGTTACGTGAACTTTGGCAGAAGTTGGAAACAGAATTTAAAAAAAGACCTATAGTCGTTTTGTAGCTTTGGCACCACTTTTTACTATTATAGGCATTTGAATCACTGATGAGATGTTTTGGAACCGCAGTGCACTTTGAAATGCCCTGCTGCTGGAACTCCCTTCGTGAGTTTTTGGTGCTGACAGGATACGCGAGTGCGACATTCAGAACTACAGTGGCTTTTGTGGTTGTCAGTCTCTTATTCTTCAACAAATGGTTCAAATGGCTCTGAGCACTATGCGACTTAACTTCTGAGGTCATCAGTCGCCTAGAACTTAGAACGCATCACACACATCCATGCCCCAGGCAGGATTCGAACCTGCGACCGTAGCGGTCGCTTGGCTCCACCCAACACCCACTTTTGTCCATGTTGTGACCTATCATATCGTTTTCCCGCTTTCCCCCTATGCAGTATCAATTTTCAATACGGTGCTTCTTGAGACAAACATTTCGGTTACCTTGGCTACTTAAGCACCCACCATACGAGCACCGAAAATTTCACTTATCTCCGTCTTAATGCACTCTCAGTGTAACAATGTAAGGCGTTGCCGTGAGGGTATGGGGAGGGTATTTGACGTGTAGATGTATGTATCCTCTTTTTGCGAGAAAGCGACTTTGTGAAGGCATTGCTAATTACGCATATAAAATTTTTTTGTGATTTTCTTTGGATTTCTATTCTTTTTCTTTTGTTCATATTGTAAGTAGGCTGTTTATGTTTTCTCTATGTAAGTAGGCTGTTTAGGTTTTTTATTGGTAACGCCACCTCTGTATGACAATCACTGGCTGTGCTGTGGGCAGTCTGTGTCTGCTTTGCATTGTTGTAATACTCGCCATTGTAGTGTTAGGCAGCTGGCTGTGAACAGCGCGTAGCGTTGCGCAGTTGGAGGTGAGCCGCCAGCAGTGGCGGATGTGGGGAGAGAGATGGCGGAGGTTTGTAATTTGTCATGAACTGATATATATATTATGATTTGTGATGATATTAAGGTAAATACATTGTTTGCTCTCTATTAATATCTTTCATTTGCTAACTACCCCTATCAGTAGTTAGTGCCTTCAGTAGTTTGAATCTTTTATTTAGCTGGCAGTAGTGGCGCTCGCTGTATTGCAGTAGCTTGAGCAGCGAAGATTTTTGTGAGGTAAGTGATTTGTGAAAGGTATAGTTTAATGTTTGTCAGGGCCATTCTTTAGTAGGGAGTTTTGAAAGTCAGATTGCGTTGCGCTAAAAATATTGTGTGTCAGGTTAAGCACAGTCCTGTATAAATGTTCTAAGGGGACGTTTCAATATGACCATTTCTAATTGTGGTTATGTAATATTCTACTGTGGTTTTTAAATGTAAAGATGTAATTGTGATTATTTCGTTTGCCAGTGGGTAAATATGTTTCTTGCTTTGTACCTGTGGTAAAGTTTCTAAAGTTCTCCTTTGGAATATTATTAATTGTGAAAAAAGGAGTCAATAACATTTATCAAGGTTTATGTAATTTACGATAACGATATAACATCTATAGACAGGGGACAGCGATAGTGATATGGAGAGTTGAATGGATGTTGCGTAGTAGAGGGGATGGTGGATGGCGTGTCTGGGAAGCGTGCACGGGAAAAATAGTACTGCATTCCATGAAAAGCATACGTATTTGTATGGAGAGTGATACCGAACTATCAGATTGTTAATTCTCTTTACCACTGCGGTATGTAATGCCATCGCCAGCGAACTTTAAGAGCAAATAAACCGGACTGTGAAAGTGCCGCTAACTTGTTGTGGCCGACACGAACTGTGCCTTTATTCGAATGAACTTTTCTGGTATTGTTTTTGGGTGGTGGAACTGTTGTGTATCACATTCTATCAAGCCATGAAAGTGAAGACTAATTAACTGTGCAATATAAATGGCTTTCAGTGACGTTGTCGAAGTTTGAAATGCGAGAACAGAGTGGACGTTGTTTACGGTGTGCTTCACATACATGAACAATTCTATGAACTGTGTATTTGTGGCTAAGACTATATGAATGTGACGAACCGTGTAATTATGGACGATAGCATCACGGACAGTGCATAAAGTGTAAAAACGAGCGATGTCTACGTCATGTACTTTGAAAGAGAGGACATGCCAACAACGTTCGTATACTGGCGTCTTGTGGTTTGTTAATCACCACGGGGTTAATGATACAGCTGTGCCGGAACTTTATTTGCGTTTCACCGGAGAACATTAACCAGCGGAACCGTCTGTATCCTGCTCTCATCATCGTAACCCGCTGACATCGTGCTGCCTAACGCAGCGCTTCGTATGCAACAAAAAGTTAAGAGATTTCGCTGAACGCTATCCCCTGACGTAGATACTTTCTTTCTCTATTAAAAGTATAAGAATTACAGACTCTGTTTAATTAAATTCTTTGTTTAGTTTGTTTGCTTTCTGCTAACGAAAATAAAATTACAATCAGATAATTAAAAGTTGCCTGGTAGTCATTGTTGAGAAACACCAGTAAATATAAACTTCTTCCTCTCATTAGGACTAATTCTCCTTGCATGTCAAAATTATTGTAGTTATTTTATGTAGTTTTACGTATTGTTATGTGTTACTGTGGACAGTTCAGTGATTGGGTTGTTCTAATCAGAATCGACAGCAGACCAACACCGACAACGATAGTTCAGGTATATATGCCGACGTTGCATGGGGGCTTAATTAAATATTTGCAAATATTTTCAAGTCTTGTTGCTGACTGACCGGTTACGAGACAGCCCTGATTAGTATTAGTACGCAACCTGACTGCATAGAATAACAACAAAGAATGAAACGAAATATCCGTTAACACAATTAATTAATTAAGTCCCCAGCAACTATGTAACCTACGAAACATCAAAACACAAGTGTAACTGTTCTGTGTGTGGAAGTATGAATCAACGTACACATCTGGCACGGTTCTTCCTCAAAAAGACAAGATATTTTAAATACCATTGACACTGAATTAATTAAATAAAACTGAAATACTATACTTGCACATAAAAACCAGAATTACACTCTAATACATGAACACAAGCCAGATGCTTTGTTGACTGAACCTGTGACCAAGAGGCATTATTGTTTAAGACATTTGAAATAAAAATAAAAAAATTTATTACCTTCATATATATTGACGAAACATACACTCTGATCATTACAACATCCGCAATCGAACAGCATCGGCTGTGTAGCCCATCAGAACAACTGCATACAACATGCTCACAACTAGTCACGGCTACATCGGAACACCTACTGCACACTTCTCAATAAGCACTCTCCACGACGCCTTCACGACAAGCACTCTCCACTACGACTTCTCAGCAAGCACTGCCAGTGGAGGCGGCTGAATAATACTCGTTGGCGCAATCTCTGGCGCTGTGACTCAGTGTAGCCACTTTTCATATGCCCCTCCTCCACGGGGTAGAACTTGATGGTATTTTTGCCAGCATTGGTGGTGAAAATACCACCAAATTCGTCCAAAAAATACAAACAAAATTTAAAAAGTAATATTATTAAGTAAATATCACATTACTAAATAAATTTTGGCTTTGCACTGACCCTTCAATAACCTAATATATAAAATACAGTAAGGAATACAAATGCTTGCATACATAAGATTTTACATAATAGTTTACACAAGTATCATGTGGTCAAACAATTCAATCAATAGCGTCAGCAATGACGAATAGGTGCAGGTAAGAATCTCATAACATCTCATAAACAGTAAACACAAAAAAATCAGTTTATACAAATATTCACATAAAATCCTTTCAACAGTTCAATAAACAAGTAGAACTCCTCAGAGTAGTTTACAGTTCCAACAGTAGCACCCTGCAATGATCAACAGGTGCAAATAGCAGTCTCATAACATTTCATCAGAGTATTTAAACAGCTTGAACAGTGGCACCCAAAAATGGCGAGCAGGCGCAGACACCAACATCTCAGTAGAAGCAGTCCATTAGTGGCACCCAGCAATGTTGAACAGGTGCAGACACCAACAAGTGACATCATTTCAGCAGAAGCAGTCCATCAGTGGCACCCAGTAATGTTGAGCAGGTGCAGACACCAACAAGTGACATCATTTCAGTAGAAGCAGTCCATCAGTGGCACCCAGTAATGTTGAGCAGGTGCAGACACCAACAAGTGACATCATTTCAGTAGAAGCAGTCCATCAGTGGCACCCAGTAATGTTGAGCAGGTGCAGACACCAACAAGTGACATCATTTCAGTAGAAGCAGTCCATCAGTGGCACCCAGCATTGTGGAACAGGTGCAGACACCAACAAGTGACATCATTTCAGTAGAAGCAGTCTATCAGTGGCACCCAGCAATGTTGAGCAGGTGCCGACACCAACAAGTGACATTATCTCAGTATAAGCAGTTCCAACAGTGGCACCCGGCAATGTTGAACAGGTGCAGGTAACAGTCCATAATATTCACTATCACTAATTAGACAGTTCATCAGAGTTCATCAGCAGAAATTAAACATCTCCTAGTGGCACCCACCAATGTTGAATAGGTGCAAGCACGAACAACAGTTTGAAGCCACAAACAATTGCTTTTACATAATTATTATCAATGCTCTTACACTAAACATACAAATTATAATAAACACACAAATGATATCAGATAATTGTCATATTAAATGTTACAAATACACAAATATCAGTAAACCTATAATGAATGAAACGAAATTTCCGTTAACACAATTAATTAATTAAGTCCCCAGCAACTATGAAACCTACGAAAGATCAAAACACAAGTGTAACTGTTCTGTGTGTGGAAGTGTGAATCAACGTACACATCTGGCACGGTTCTTCCTCAAAAAGTCAAGATATTTTAAATACCATTTACACTGAATTATTTAAATAAAACTGAAATACTATACTTGCACATAAAAACCAGAATTACACTCTAATACATGAACACAAGCCAGATGCTTTTTTGACTGAACATGTGCCCAAGAGGCATTATTGTTTAAGACATTTGAAGTAAAAATAAAAAAAAATTGTTACCTTCATATATATTGACGAAACATACACTCTGATCATTACAACATCCGCAATCGAACAGCATCGGCTGTGTAGCCCATCAGAACAACTGCATACAACATGTTCACAACTAGTCACGGCTACATCGGAACACCTACTGCACACTTCTCAATAAGCACTCTCCACGACGCCTTCACGACAAGCACTCTCCACTACGACTTCTCAGCAAGCACTGCCAGTGGAGGCGGCTGAATAATACTCGTTGGCGCAATCTCTGGCGCTGTGACTCAGTGTAGCCACTTTTCATATGCCCCTCCTCCACGGGGTAGAATTTGATGGTATTTTTGCCAGCATTGGTGGTGAAAATACCACCAAATTCGTCCAAAATATACAAACAAAATTTAAAAAGTAATATTATTAAGTAAATAACACATAACTATATAAATTTTGGCTTTGCACTGACCCTTCAATAACCTAATATATAAAATACAGTAAGGAATACACATGCTCGCATATATAAGATTTTACGTAATAGTTTACACAAGTATCATGTGGTTAAACAATTCAATCAATTGCGTCAGCAATGACGAATAGGTGCAGGTAAGAGACTCATAACATCTCATAAACAGTAAACACACAAAAAAATCAGTTTATACAAATATTCACATAAAATCCTTTCAATAGTTCAATAAACAAGTAGAACTCCTCAGAGTAGTTTACAGTTCCAACAGTAGCACCCTGCAATGATCAACAGGTGCAAATAGCAGTCTCATAACATTTCATCAGAGTATTTAAACAGCTTCAACAGTGGCACCCATAAATGGCGAGCAGGCGCAGACACCAACATCTCAGTAGAAGCAGTCCATTAGTGGCACCCAGTAATGTTGAGCAGGTGCAGACACCAACAAGTGACATCATTTCAGTAGAAGCAGTCCATCAGTGGCACCCAGTAATGTTGAGCAGGTGCAGACACCAACAAGTGACATCATTTCAGTAGAAGCATTCCATCAGTGGCACCCAGCAATGTTGAGCAGGTGCCGACACCAACAAGTGACATTATCTCAGTATAAGCAGTTCCAACAGTGGCACCCAGCAATGTTGAACAGGTGCAGGTAACAGTCCATAATATTCACTATCACTAATTAGACCGTTCATCAGAGTTCATCAGCAGAAATTAAACATCTCCTAGTGGCACCCACCAATGTTGAATAGGTGCAAGCACGAACAACAGTTTGAAGGCACACACAATTGCTTTCACAAAATTATTATCAATGCTCTTACACTAAACATACAAATTATAATAAACACACAAATGGTATCAGATAATTGTCATATTAAATGTTACAAATACACAAATATCAGTAAACCTATAATGAATGAAACGAAATTTCCGTTAACACAATTAATTAATTAAGTCCCCAGCAACTATGAAACCTACGAAAGATCAAAACACAAGTGTAACTGTTCTGTGTGTGGAAGTGTGAATCAACGTACACATCTGGCACGGTTCTTCCTCAAAAAGTCAAGATATTTTAAATACCATTTACACTGAATTATTTAAATAAAACTGAAATACTATACTTGCACATAAAAACCAGAATTACACTCTAATACATGAACACAAGCCAGATGCTTTTTTGACTGAACATGTGCCCAAGAGGCATTATTGTTTAAGACATTTGAAGTAAAAATAAAAAAAAATTGTTACCTTCATATATATTGACGAAACATACACTCTGATCATTACAACATCCGCAATCGAACAGCATCGGCTGTGTAGCCCATCAGAACAACTGCATACAACATGCTCACAACTAGTCACGGCTACATCGGAACACCTACTGCACACTTCTCAATAAGCACTCTCCACGACGCCTTCACGACAAGCACTCTCCACTACGACTTCTCAGCAAGCACTGCCAGTGGAGGCGGCTGAATAATACTCGTTGGCGCAATCTCTGGCGCTGTGACTCAGTGTAGCCACCTTTCAACGTTGCAAGCTGAAGAGGAAGAGATAGAGAAAGTGTATGAGGATATTGAAAGGGTAATACAGTATGTAAAGGGGGACGAAAATCTAATAAACATGGGCGACTGGAATGCAGTTGTAGGGGAAGGAGTAGAAGAAAAGGTTATAGGAGAATATGGGCTTAAGACAAGGAATGAAATAGGAGAAAGACTAATTGAGTTCTGTAACAAGTTTCAGCTAGTAATAGCGAATACCCTGTTCAAGAATCACAAGAGGAGGAGGTATACTTGGAAAAGGCCGGGAGATACGGGAAGATTTCAATTAGATTACATCATGGTCAGACAGAGATTCCGAAATCAGATACTGGATTGTAAGGCGTACCGAGGAGCAGATAGATCACAATATGGTAGTGATGAAGAGTAGGCTGAAGTTCAAGACATTAGTCAGGAAGAATCAATACGCAAAGAAGTGGGATACGGAAGTATTAAGGAATGATGAGATACGTTTGAAGTTCTCTAACGCTATAGATACAGCAATAAGGAATTGAGCAGTAGGCAGTACAGTTGAAGAGGAATGGACATCTATAAGAAGGGCCATCACAGAAGTTGGGAAGGAAAACATAGGTACAAAGAAGGCAGCTGCGAAGAAACCGTGGATAACAGAAGAAATACTTCAGTTGACTGATGAAAGGAGGAAGTACAAACATGTTCCAGGAAAATCAGGAATACAGAAATACAAGTCGCTGAGGAATGAGATAAATAGGAAGTGCAGGGAAGCTAAGACGAAATGGCTGCAGGAAAAATGTGAAGACATCGCAAAAGATATGATTGTCGGAAGGACAGACTCAGCATACAGGAAAGTCAAAACAACCTTTGGTGACATTAAAAGCAACGGTGGCAACATTAAGAGTGCAACGGGAATTCCACTGTTAAATGCAGAGGAGAGAGCAGATACGTGGAAAGAATACATTGAAAGCCTCTATGAGGGTGAAGATTTGTCTGATGTGATAGAAGAAGAAACAGGAGTCGATTTAGAAGAGATAGGGGATCCAGTATTGGAATCGGAATTTAAAAGAGCTTTGGAGGACTTACGGTCAAATAAGGCAGAAGGGATAAATAACATTCCATCAGAATTTCTAAAATCATTGGGGGAAGTGGCAACAAAACGACTATTCACGTTGGTGTGTAGAATATGCGAGTCTGTCGATATACCATCTGACTTTCGGAAAAGCATCATCCACAAAATTCCGAAGATGGCAAGAGCTGACAAGTGCGAGAATTATCGCACAATCAGCTTAACAGCTCATGCATCGAAGCTGCTTACAAGAATAATATACAGAAGAATGGAAAAGAAAATTGAGAACGCGCTAGGTGACGATCAGTTTGGCTTTAGAAAAAGTAAAGGGACGAAAGAGGCAATTCTGACGTTACGGCTAATAATGGAAGCAAGGCTAAAGAAAAATCAAGACACTTTCATAGGATTTGTCGACCTGGAAAAAGCGTTCGACAATATAAAATGATGCAAGCTGTTCGAGATTCTGAAAAAAGTAGGGGTAAGCTATAGGTTGAGACGGGTCATATACAATATGTACAACAACCAAGAGGGAATAATAAGAGTGGACGATCAATAACGAAGTGCTCGTATTAAGAAGGGTGTAAGACAAGGCTGTAGCCTTTCGCCCCTACTCTTCAATCTGTACATCGAGGAAGCAATGATGGAAAGAAAAGAAAGGTTCAGGAGTGGAATTAAAATACAGGGTGAAAGGATATCAATGATACGATTCGCTGATGACATTGCTATCCTGAGTGGAAGTGAAGAAGAATTAAATGATCTGCTGAACGGAATGAACAGTCTCATGAGTACACAGTATGGTTTGAGAGTAAATCGGAGAAAGACGAAGGTAATGAGAAGTAGTGGAAATGAGAACAGCGAGAAACTTAACATCAGGATTGATGGTCACGAAGTCAATGAAGTTTAGGAATTCTGCTACCTAGGCAGTAAAATAACCAATGACGGACGGAGCAAGGAGGACATCAACAGCAGACTCGCTATGGCCAAGAGAAGTCTACTAATATCAAATACCGGCCTTAATTTGAGGAAGAAATTTCTGAGGATGTACGTCTGGAGTACAGCATTGTATGGTAGTGAAACATGGACTGTGGGAAAACCGGAACAGAAGAGAATCGAAGCATTTGAGATGTAGTGCTATAGACGAATGTTGAAAATTAGGTGGACTGATAAGGTAAGGAATGAGGAGGTTCTACGCAGAATCGGAGAGCAAAGGAATATGTGGAAAACACTGATAAGGAGAAGGGACAGGATGATAGGACATGAGCGAGTGACTTCAGTGGTACTAGAGGGAGCCGTAGAGGGCAAAAACGGTAGAGGAAGACAGAGATTGGAATACGTCAAGCAAATAATTGAGGACGTAGGTTGCAAGTGCTACTCTGAGATGAAGAGGATAGCACAGGAAAGGAATTCGTGGCGGGCCGCATCAAACCAGTAAACCAGTCAGTAGACTGATGACCAAAAAAAAAAAAAAAAAAAAAAAAAAGAGACTAGATATATGACAGTAACTAATAAGAGTATTTTCTCGCGAAATACGGCTTCGCACGAAAATTACGCCGACTGCCATAATTGCTTGCATTCTTCCAATAATGTAAAAGCTGCTATTCCTGTATTGGTGCTTTTCCTGACGTGAGCGGGAATTATAAATGTCAGCTCTCAAATCACGTAGCGACTCTTTACCCAGTAATAAAAGTTTTTTTGATATTGTATTGCTACGAGTCGTAGTATTAAGAGACACTGGTTATACTCAAAAGTGGGTAGATGTATGGTGAATCCCCCCAACATTCATGTGATTGTTAACAGTATTGTGTGTGATTCACGAAATTTTGTCACTTTTCCTAATTCCTTTGAAGTTTCAGAGAGTATGTACACAATTTTGTCGGTTCAGGTTAATTTCAGAGCAGTTTCTTGTGAATATTAGAGTTTTCAATTCATAAACAAAGTGGGATCGTGACCAATTGAGAAGTATAACAAAGAGTGTGGTTTACCAACTAGAATTTTGGATGAATTCACAGTTCAGATTTTGATAATTATTTTTCCTGTGGGTTGAGGTCATCACAACTTGAAAGACAAATATCACTAAAATTGCAAATATTTGCACATGTACGGTCTACTAATTCATTAAGAAAGGGAATGGAAACATAATAGAAGGAAAAATTTTGATCCACATGTCAAACAGTGATTTAATGTTGTTTGCTGTATGTAGAGTCCGCCCCGATAGCTGAGTGGTCAGTCTGCCGCCGGCAGTGCTGCGAGGCGGTCACGTGCCAGAGCGGTGCGGGCGAGGCGCACATCGTGTGTTTGTGTTTACTATGGCCGCTGTAAGTGCCGTTTTCCTTCTAGACCACAATGGCGCACAACTATCGGAAGAAGACATTACGTTTCAACTTTTGTTCCGACTTCGCCCGACCCAAGGCCCTGGAGGTAGTACGATTTATCCGCGATGAAGTTAAAATACCACCAACGGATCTAATTAGTATCTACTTGTCCATAGTTAGCAGTACCGTCTACGTCAAAATGATCAACGATGCGGCGTGCTACAAGGTGCTTCAAGAGGCAAGAGGCAAAACCGTCGATCACGCAGGTCTCGACACTCGAACGATAAGGATCTTCCAACTGCCGTTCGAACTACCTGCAGACGTCGTCAACGTGGCGCTCCGCCCTATGGCAACGATCTGGAGCATGTTGCCGAACGATGGGTACAATTTCAAACCTATCCCGTTTTAAATGGTGTTAGACAGGTCCGCATCGAGTTGCAAAAACACGTGCCTTCCTATCTACGTATCGGAGGCTGCAGTGCCATTATAATGTACGACGGCCAACCTCAGACCTGTTCCGGTTGCAGGAAAGAAGGTCATCTAAGGTCTGAATGCATTGAACGACGTGTCGCGCAGCTCCCGTTGTCTGAAGCGTCCTTTACAACCATGATGACCGCCCTACCGGTCACTTACGCAGCGGCTCTTGCCACGTCTATTGTTTCGTCCAGTCCGTCGCCCGGTCCTTCCGATCGCCACCTCCCACCGTCCCACTCACCTACGGACGGTGCAGACGTCCCACCTGACAACCGTGTCGCCGAACAGGCTCCCGCACCGGACGCTGAGGAGACCAGTACTTCTTCGCAACACCTGTTTGACCGTTTTTTTGTGACCACCGACGCCTTCGAATCAATTCGACGCTCCTCCTCGCCGTCGTCCGGCTTTGAGGAACATGTGCGCAAACAACGCTCGCCACGTAAGCGCAAACGTCGCCGCCGTTCACCCACGGGCTCTCAAAGCGTCGCCACCCGCGACGACGAAGACGACACCCCGCCAGTCGACATTTCCAAGCAGAGGTAGTCGGACAGCTTTCACGATGTACAGGACGTTTCGCAGGACGGGATCACCACGGAGGTCGCCACGCATAATGAAACGATCGGTGCGCAGGTTGAGACACCTGTCTCCCCGCCGACAGCTCCAGATCTCTCTCACCACGACGCAGTTCCCATGGACATTTGACAGACCCACGGCACAGGAGCATGGGCCGACGACATTGAGGAAGGTACGCCCCCTCCTCCGGATGAATTGCCTCCGCCGGACGAGGCTGCCTGTTAACATCAAAAGCGAGGCGTTGCAGCAGATGGGACGGGACTTCCTGCCGGTGCCCTCCTCATACTTCCCTTGGTGATGGTAGATGCGCGACACCACTGAAACTAACGTACCGATTCGCCATACTGAACATCAACATGATCGTCACTACACCCAAGCTGCAGCTCCTATGTGACATGTGACATGCTGAAGGCCTCTGACGTCGACATCGCCCTTCTTCAGGAAGTACGCGTTGCCACACTACCACCGGTCTACCGCTACGACCCATACACGTCCACATGTGATTAATTACGGCGCGGAGTGGCTTTCCAAATACGCGAAGGAATCCCACTCAAGGACACGATAATCCTCCCCTGTGGGAGGGGCATGGCTGTTACCATCTATGACACGCGCGTCATCAATATATACGGTCCGTCTGGCTCCACGAACCGTCGGAAGCGGTCCACTTTTTTCCGACATGACGTGGCTCCCCTGTTTTCTGGGCGCTATGATTGCCTTATCATGGGAAGCGATTTCAACTGCGTCCTCCATCCGCATGACCAAATGCCTGGTTATTCGCCATGCCCGGCGCTGCTCACCTTAATCGAAGATTTTCATCTAGTGGACGTTTGCGAGAAAATTCATGGCAATGCCCCCGGTTTTACCCATTATACAGCACATTCTGCGAGAAGACTGGACCGGTTTAATGTCTCTGCCCATCTTGGCAACGAAGTCGCCCACGGTGAACGATGGCTCCTTGCATTATACGGACCACTGCGCCGTCATTTTATCGTTGACCTTGCCACCTTAGTCAGTGTGGCGCAGCAGAGGTTACTGGAAGCTCAATACCTCCCTCCTTAATGATCCACACTGCCGACAATGTATTGCCACTACATGGGCGTCTTGCGAAAGACGCCTCCCGCGTTACACATCCACGTTCCATTGGTGGCTCAAATGTGCCAGACCTGCGATCAGAAAGGTCTTCATGCAATGTGGCAACGAAGCAGCAGCATGGCATCGAGACACCACAAATTTTCACTACGCTGTCCTCCGTGAGCTCGATGCGCTCCCTCCATCACCTGAAACCCATACGGAACGACAGCGTACTAAAGCTCGTCTCCACTCTCTCCAACGTGCACGACTGCATGGTGTCGTGGTGCGTTCCCGATGACAGGACCTCCTCCACAACGAAACACCACCCACAATACATGCCTCATCGGACCATCGTCGTCGACGTCGACTTTTCGTTACCAACATCACATTCTCCGACGGTGTTCACCACACAACACAGGCGGCAGTGGTGTCTGCCTTTGCTGAACATTATCGACAATTTTATGACCATGAACCGATGGCAACGCCAGTTCCTGATGATCTCCGTCCTTCCCCTGATCGGACCCTCACCGTAGCGGAGTCAACGTTCATGATGTCTGCAATCACCGAAGTAGAGGTGGTAGATGGGATCAGCAAGGGAGCTAAGAAGAAATCACCAGGACCAGATGGTCTCCTCGTTGAGTTTTACCGGGCGTTCACAACGTTAATGCTTCCTCGATGGACGGAAATGATTCAGGAACTCTTTACTCCGTCCATCCCAATTCCACCTGAATTCGTTACTGGCATTCTTCTACCTGTGCCTAAGCCGCAGGGAGGGTCTCATGTCTCTGCATATCGCCCCCTTACATTGATGAATGCAGACTATAAAATCTATTCACGCCTCTTAGCAGAGCGCATACGCACCGTCTTATTTACGGTCCTTTCACCGGAGCAGACTGAACGTGGTTGTGGAGCCACCTTACAAACAGCCTTAGGAGAATGCCGTGACCTCATCGCGCTGGCGGCGGTTTGTCGCTTCGCGCAGCACTGGTACCCATCGATTTCACGAGTGCCTTTGATCGCGCTCGACACCCGTTCCTCCTCACGGTGGCGACCGTATGGGGTTCCCATTACTTTGTGTCGATGCCATTCGCAGGTTATTCCTTCCCGCGGTCTCGATGGTACAGGTCAATGGGAGGCTTGTAGGACTGATTCCTATACGCAGCTCTGTGCATCAAGGATGCCCTATGTCTACTTTACTATATGCCATTGCACTTGAGTCCCTCATCACTGGTCTTACCTCTAGATTGCGGGGTCTTACTTTACGTGACAGCACCTTTCACTGCAGGGCTTATGCGGACAACCTCCTCATCCAATGGATCCACCAGTATGGAAGTCTTTCTGGTAGCATTCTTAATGTCCTTAAATCGACTGCACATTGGGTGCGGCCTCCTGGCTATGGTGCCGACCCCACTCCCAGTCAGTACCACCCTTCGTTACTTGGGTATCGAATTTACGAGCTCCACACACCGAGCAGTGGCCCTCGCTTACCGGCGGGTTTTGCAGTCGATTCGGCGCTATGTCCGCGGTCAAGTGCACGGTAAATTAAGCCAACTCCAACGTGTGTCCTATGTCAACATGTATGTCGCCCCTAAACTGGTGCCGGCCGCGGTGGCCGAGCGGTTCTAGGCGCTTCAGTCCGAAGCCGCGCGACTGCTACGGTCACAGGTTCGAATCCTGCCTCATGCATGGATGTGTGACGTCCTTAGGTTAGTTAGGTTTAAGTAGTTCTAAGTTCTAGGGGACTGATCACCTCTGATGTTGAGTCCCATAGTGCTCAGAGCCATTTGAACCTAAACTGGTACACGTCGCCCAGATCCCCACTATGCCGTTACTCCTTGGCCGCCGCATCCAATTAGCCTTTGGATATTTCGTGTTAGCAGGGGCACTTTTCAAAGTCCGCTAGAGCACTCTAACACTGCCTCCTGCAAAAGGTGGCCTCGGACTCGTCAACGTGTGGGCACGATCCTCTGCACTCTTTGTCCACACTACGTTGCGGCACTGGCGGGTTCCGGTCCCGACCTTGACACGCAGTCTCTTAGATATCCCCCGACCAGCTTCTCTCGATCCACCGATCAATGTGCCACCTATTTCTCCATTACTGTACCACGTCGCCAATTGTTTCATAGAACTCAGCTACGTTCGGGCCTATCTTCTAGTCACCCGTCCTCCCTGTACCAGAGAATATTATCGTTTGTGTATGCTGTCCAACCCTTGCGATCCCGTGGTGCTACAGCACCTTGACATTAACTAGCGAACGGTTTGGGGGTGTGTGAATGCACCCTTTTTACCGTCGTCTGTGTCTGCACTCTGGTATGTTTTAGTCTACGGCAAATTCCCGACTAATAGTCGACGTTATCGCATAGGACTGGCCACCTTCTCACTCTGCTCTGACTGTCAGCTCGAAGACACCGACGAGCACTGTATTACGTGCCCCCTCAAAAGAAACGTATGGCTCCTCATCCAACGAATCGTGGGCTTTTACCTCCGTGACGCGCCGACGACGGCAACCCCAGATTTGTTGTTGTTGCTCCAGACATTTCCCTGCCCTCTTGCTAAGCACCATACACTCACCTGGTTTCGAGGACAGGCTTTAGAATATCTATTTCAGAGTGGTCCGTATACAGTCCTTGACTTCAGGTATAAAGTTGTGACCGTGCATAGCACCCTCACTCGAAAACCATCCTACCGCCAAAGTTTGCCGGTTATCTCCGCAGCGTCTTCCTTGACCTCCCTCAAAGTTGAGGTGTGCCATGCCTACCCGTCACATGATGCAATACCCTTATCCACGTTCTCATGCATCGACCAAAAATAAAAAAAGGAGGAAAACAGAATATGTTATATTTTGTTGTATTTAATGTTATTCTAATATTTTTGTTTAACTAACAATCATTTGTATACGTTTAAATGGTACCTTGAAGAACTGTTGCATTGTGTATATATGTATATATGTACTGTTAGTTTGTTCAAATAAAAAAAAGTGGTCAACGCGGCGCTCTGTCACGCCAAGGGGCCAGGGTTCGATTCCCGGCTGGGTCGGAGATTCTTTCCGCTCAGGGACTGGGTGTTGTGTTGTCCTCATTATAATTTCATCATCACCAGCGGAAGGCAACGGGAAACCACCACTGGAATCACTTCCCTAGACGCTCATGCGGTGGACCTCTCTAACGAGGCTTCCCCCATGACAAGACCTGCCGTTCAGCAGAACACAAAGTAAGTTTCTGGATGTACAGTATCAACAGAGTTTGTTTAACATTTACCTGCTCACAGCACAGCATAAAACGATGAATCATTAGAGGACCTCTAATAATCTGTTGCTGCGCCAGTTGGATGACCGAGGTTTTGTCGTTTATTTCCCCTCACAGAAAACTCGAAAGGAAAATTACCATGTAAGACCACAGACAGCCAGACGATAGAGAATGAGAGAGAGGGAGAGGGACAGGGAGAGAAAGAGAGAGAGAGAGACAGAGAGAGACAGAGAGAGAGAGAGCTTGTTTGTGAGACACAAAGTACGGCGCCAACTTGGCGAAGGAATCCGGTATGCTCTTAGAAAATCCCCAAAGGCCGGAGCTTCAAAGAGACGCTCTCCTTCCACGATCCGAGTCCAGAAGTGCCCGTGAGCTCATGTAGGGAAAATTGTTTGTTACGCTACGCCTTCTCCGCCGTACAGTATGTTCCAATTGTTAGTGGACACACAGTATGCTTAACTGTAGTCTGGAGTCGCGTCAAAGCTTCGCCAAAAGATTGCTCTTTCACCTATATAGAATGACTTAACTGGCGGCTGTTGTCACGGAGGTTTTCCCATGAGCAGCCGTTAGCGGATGATGCATTCCTCTCACAAAGCAGAGTATATTTCTTCGCTGATGCTCTTTGCTGTACTCGTATCTTTCACGCCGTACTGTGTACAAAGAGTAGAAATATCTACTCAGTGATTGCGTTTTGTGTACAGTTTTGATGGAAGCTTTAATATGAGTTGCAATTCCCACTGCTAAAATTAAATGTTTTCTTTGTAGAACTAGCGCGAAGCAAAAAACAAGCAGTGGTGAAGTAACGTAGATAGCAGAAGTGAGATCCAGATACCTCATAGAATGGATTTTGATAACTGAAATCGGAATTGATTGTGTATTTGCCAAGTTTAAGTATTCCATGTGCTACCATGTTACTTTAGTTGTAGATTAGATCATTTGGTTTGCTTGGGAAAGTACCTTGAGGGGCAGGAACAAGTGGCAAAGAAGTGCAGGGAAACAGAACATGGACATCGTAAGGAAACTATTTTTCTGGTTGTAGTCTTCCAGACGAGGACCCTAAAGGGTTCACAGAACAAGAAAACAAATATTTCTGAAGCATGCAAAATTTAAATGGAGCCACTAGAGTAGTAACTACTTGAATAACTACTGTGTGGATACTTTAACGAAATGTTTACTTCACAACATAAACATGTTTGAAACTAATAATTACACATGAATGTATCCTCAGTGTACGCGCGATTCAGTTTACATGTGGCCACTAATCATTGGCTGAAGCTACTCACTATCAGAAAATGTGTAGTAATTATTACAAGAACTGCAATAGTGGAAATAGGATAGGGGGGGGGGGGGGAGGGTAGTTAAGTAATACTTTACGTATAATTAGAGTAATATCATAGATCAGATTGTAAGCAAATGTAAGGTGATTCTGGAATACTAGAAGCACAAATTACGTTACGGACAAAACAAAGTAGAAAATGGGCCTATAACCTAATTACAATATTAAAAACATTTCTGCCTGTCTCTAGCAGAAATAATTAAAATGGCTCTGAGCACTACGGGACTAAACATCTGTGGTCATCAGTCCCCTAGAACTTAGAACTACTTAAACCTAACTAACCTAAGGACATCACACACATCCATGCCCGAGGCAGGAGTCGAACCTGCGACCGTAGCGATCACGCGGTTCCAGACTGAAGCGCCTAGAACCGCACGGCCACACCGGCCGGCACAGAAATAATTAAACTTTATCAAATTATTAGTACGTCAACAGCTTACTGCAGTACGCTATTAAAATGGTTTCCGTTTCTCGAAAGTGCATTATGGTACCATCATAGCATTGCAAGTACTCTGAGAAAATGTATAATGAGAAGTGACAAAAGAAACAGGAGATGCAGACTGGGGAAGTTGTAAACGATTTCTGTATACACATGAGATTAAAAACTCTTAAGATTTCAAAAAGGCAGCGTCAGCCATGGAAACAAGAAGTACTATACGCCTTACTAAGGTATAAAATATTAAGAGTACCGTCATGTGTGTGTAGAGCAGTTACATTTCTCAAATCAAAAAGTGGTCTTTTGCTACATCAGTGTGTGTATGACAGTAAAACATTATGTAAGAACACTTACCTAGGTGGGAAATGGCTTCAAATCAGACAGAAGGCCTCATTCAGAAGTAGATTAAAGCAGTGGGGCCATCTATCCTTTTAGTTTACCTATACAGATTGCTTAGGAATCTGGGGTACACAAATTCAAATAGGCTGAGATGCGTAGGCTATAATGAAAAATTTTAAAATACGGCTGTGTTGGTGCTACCTTGGAAATCGCGACATATTCTATAATGAACTGTTATTTGTGACAAGGAAAAACTTAAATTTGTTGGTAATCGTTTCAGGCGCAGTCATTTGTTACATAAATAATAAGGTCCTAAAATCTGTTAGAAACACAAGGATTTTAAAAAAAAATAATTTCCTGTAGTAAATATGAACCTATTTCGCACTTCCCTCTACCTCATTAACTTAACCATAACACCACGGTGTAATCATGCACATCGGAATGTTATTATTGTTCATATCGCTTCTCCTGAGGGCTTTCATCGTCACTGCCTCATTAACTGACATTTAATATACTGAGGTAACGTGTTTGAAATAAATCTTCAATGCGCTGTTGCCCTCAAACAGCTCACTAGTTAACTAGTAGACGTTGGGGCTTTTGAAGTGAACGTCAGTATGGCGTTTCCAAAGTTGTCGATGAGATGACTATAGCAAAACTGATCCGGCGAAATATACTACACTTTTTATGGGAAATGCATCAGGTCCCAACGTCAAATTGTCCCATGGAGCGCCACATCGAGTACCGTTTGTAGAGTGTTCGGTGGGGGCGGAAACGTGTCTCCTGTGACTGATGCACCCCTCCGTCGCAAGGAACTCAATACAGTCAGAGCTCATCCCGGGACTGAAGCTAAACGACAACATTTACAGAGTTTATAAACTGTAAATCGAACAACGAAATTAACAAGAACTCCTCATAATCTGTCTAACTAAGGAAGCCAAACAACATATAAAATCAGAGACTGGAAAAAGAGAATCTCATGTATTGATGTTCCACAACAAATCTGATGATTATAATGTTCTCGGGCAGTTATTGTGATCAACCAAAATCGCGTAAACGGAGACTGCATTGCAACGACTCATCTGGCAATTTAGTAGATACCTTACAACAACTACACAGAACACTTTTCTGACTACGGCTGACACTTGGAATGTATTGAGGAGAATGTACGGGTGCCGTTCATAGTCACATGCATCAACGAAATCTGCAGGCTTGGCTAGTATCTCCATTTGTGTTCAAGTATGTATTTCTCGTGGAGTTCCAGTATTTTTATCCAACTTCCGTAACATCTTTGACACGACTGGATGTAGTTCCCTTTCTTCCACCCTTTACAGTTTCTCAGCACAGTATCAGCAATTCGAGAGGTGGAGCAATGCCACTGTGCCTTGTAGTTTGTTGTCGTTTAAAATTCGAGACATACAGTTCAGTGAAATGATCAAATTACAGTAATTTGAAAACAACGAAGTCGTGTGTTTGATGTCCTATTATAATAGCTTAGTTGCACTCACGAGGAATTCCTCCAGTACCTTCGAACATGTATATCCAACATTGTAAATAACACGAACAAAACGGATGACTGAAGCTTTCGCTACAGCACATGATTATTCAGGCGATTCAGCCTTATTGCTTTTATAATTGATTCGTTTTTCCAAACAGAGTTCTTGACCGCTCAGCTATTTTTAGTAGTAACATACTTTTAACATGTTCCTTTTTATTTTAGTGTGTACAGTAGTCACCCTGTAATACGAAGGACGTTCAGTAAGCAAGGCAACATAATTTTTTTCTGAAAGGAGGTTGATTTTATTCATGATTCCAATACACCATTATATTCCCTTCTCTTTTGACTGCAAGACTTTGCTTTTCAGCATAATATCCCTCCAATGCGACGGCCTTGTGCCACCTTATTGGGAGAGCCTAAAGCGGGTACATGCTTTGAGAACCACAACTGGTGGACGAAAGTGCCAGCTCTACCAACAGCGATGTCCAGTTGAGCAGCGAGGTGTGTATTGTGATGCGTCGATCACTTGCAATGAGAGTGCCCGCACGTTCGAACACTGCTGGAGTTGTCTGCGCCCGGCCGGTACGCAGGAGATCGTACAGGTTTGCGCGGTCTTGTTTCGGTAATGACAGGCGTCTCGCACAACGAATCACCATGCTTTTGTTCTCGGCCAAGTCTCCGTATACCTGCAAGTGCCTATGACTATGCTCTGGCTTTCTGCCAAAAGAAACTCAATATCAGCTCTCTGCTTGGAACGCACCTCCACTTCGGACGTCGTTTCGAAGGCGACGTATAGCGCTGCAACCTATCGGAATTTCACGAAACTGTAGGGGTCGAAGTAGAAATATTTCACTACGTCCCTCAACAAATTCCGCATTTTTAAACCGATACTGGCCGGGAAAAGAAATTGTTGAACTACTTACCGAACGTCCCTTGTATGACTCCATGTTCAGACATCCATATTATCGACCAGTGCGAGTCATGGCTGGTACCAACAGGTATATGAAAGGTAGAAAAGGAATTCTGAATATTTAGGAATAAATGAAATTTTTGTACAGATATTTGACCTTGTATAAAAAGTTTTCTGTGGAGAGCGTAAATGCACTTGCATATTGCATAACTTATTACTGGACAGAGAGGTCTGAAAATGATACATTATACACAACTGAATCTGAACAAAAGAAGGAAGCTAAACAAGTACGTCGAGGTAGATCAGCCAATAATCTATTCACATATTTACGTCCTGACCCTCGAGATCGCAATGACGTGCGTGACAGAGGATACTTAACATTGTATGAAGCGTTAAGGTTTCTTCTTCTCAAGTCATTGTATACAAAGGGCAGTATGAACTACTCTGTTCGCACTATGATTAGTTTAATCCTGTTTTCGCGATAGTTACGCGAGCAATCGGGAAGGTTGGTTCAAATGGCTCTGAGCACTATGGGACTTAACATCTGAGGTCATCAGTCCCCTAGAACTTAGAACCACTTAAAACTAACTAACCTAAGGACATCACACATATCCATGCCAGAGGCAGGATTCGAACCTGCGACCGGAGCGGTCGAGCGGTTCCAGACTGAAGTGCCTAGAACCGCTCGGCCACACCGGCCGGCCAATCGGTAAGAACTCAATAATTTCTACTCATAGTACTAGTTCTCTAGTTCTTGAATCTAAGCGAGATAACTTCGTCTGTCTTCAGGAGTCTGGTAATTCAGGTATTTCATTATTTCTGTGACGCTCTTTCGTGAAAAAACCTGCAACGTTTGGGTCGCCCTTCTTTTATACGTTCAGCACCCCCTTTAAGATTCAAGTATGACCGATATCAACCTTATTAGACGGTCATATTCAAATCGAAACGTAGAACTGTAGTTTTGGCGTCAACTAAAGTGATACACGGTCCTCAACGGGAGTAAGATATTAATGCTGTAAACTGATGTGAAGATGACTGGTTGATAAGGCTAGACCGGGTCGTGTAAGATACTGGATCGTAAGGCATATCCAGGAGCAAATACAGACTCATATCACAATGCAGTAGTGCTGAAGAGTAGGATGAAGTGTTAGGGATTAGTCAGGAAGAATCAATACTCAAAGAATTAGGATTCGTAAGTATTCAGTAATGACGATTTTTCACCACAAGAGGCGGAAGGAAAGCCTCCAAAAATAAGTGAAATCAGATCTGAAGCAACTTGAATTCCAGTAGAAATCATACAAGACAAGTCCAATTTTCGGCTGGTCATTCTGCAAGGGGTTTTCCCAGTGTTACTGCAGTAAATAGAGCATTGAAGCCAGCAGACCGAGGTGGACGGACGAGGGGAAGCTGCATCGCAACCGGAAAATGAAAGCTTTCTGGGCTAAGAAGAAAAAGAAGACTCGCGTAAAGAGTCCAAACAAGCTCCGTGCCCTGAAGTAGGACCAGGCGAAAGAAAGAAGATGAAATGCCTAATCAATCTGCAACCACTAGTGCTCTGAAAATGTATTTTACTTTCTTATCTGTACTGTATCACTGTAATTAGAAGCTTTGGAAGAGTGAAGATATTTTATGCTTACACAAATTCGGATATGCTTTTCTCGTTAGTATGATTGTACGACTTTTTTTGGTTACGATAATGTTTCTTCTTTTACCGTAGATTCTGGACCAGGCGGCCACTGAACTCCAATGCAGCTTCGTAGATTGCGACTTGGCGGCTTCTGTGAGAGCGCGCGTGACCCAGCTGGCGCCACTTGTGCGAGCGTTCCATCGAGTCTCGCCCTCGTCGTATCATCTTTGCTGGGTTACGTGTTCCCTCTTGGGAGCCATGTGTTGGTGAGTGGCATGTCGGACACGGAGCTGGACGGCTGTGCACGGGTACTCAGCCTCCTGACAGTTGCAGCAAGCTAACTCCGTTGGCCGTTGGGCTACGGGGGCCCGCGTTTCCCTGCAGCGTTGACCGTTGGTACGGATAAGTTTAGCGGCCAAGGAGTGGCTCTTGTCATGTGCAACCTGATTACCATGTATTCCGGTACCAACCTGGAGTCCCGAAGCTGCTGGCCTCATTGGAATTTGTTTGAAATTAACTATGAAGACAGTTTAGTAAGTACTGTACTTACACATTGTTAATTCTCCCCGGTGTGAACCGGCCAGGAATCCAGTTTCTTTATGCCCTTAGGTGACCCCTTTTGGCCTGTGTGTCTCAAACTGGAGTTTTCTGTATGCACCAAGCTAGTATTCTGCAATGGTAATCTTGTACTTGAAATCATGGTTTGCTTTTATTGAACATTTGATACTACTGATTGTAAGTTTTGTATATTGTAGACCTCATTGCCCTTCCTGGGCCGAGTTATTGGATTTGACGTGTAACTTAAGTTGTGTAGCTCAGGCTAAAGGTAC
Source organism: Schistocerca piceifrons (assembly GCF_021461385.2). Classification (NCBI taxonomy): domain Eukaryota; kingdom Metazoa; phylum Arthropoda; class Insecta; order Orthoptera; family Acrididae; genus Schistocerca; species Schistocerca piceifrons. Next base: position 1,008,969,186 of record NC_060138.1, read on the forward strand.
CCACGTGTGGGTCATGTGTGTGTGCGTGCTTGTATCTGCATACTCTCTAACTCCGTGTTGAGGAGCCCTTCGGGTTATGAGTGCACAGTTTATCCGACCATCTCCATTTGTGTCACCTGTTGGGATTTTTTGTGATCTATCAAAGGCATTTGATTGTGTAAATCATGGAATACTTCTACATAAGCTCAAGTACTGTGGTATGAATAGGACAGTGCTCCAATGGTTTAAATCATACCTAACTGGAAGAGTGCAGAAAGTTGAAATAAGCAGTTTACATAATATGCAAAAAACTGGTGATTTCTCAAACTGGGGAACAATCAAGAATGGGGTGCCGCAAGGTTCGGTCTTGGGTCCTCTGCTGTTCTTAATATATATTAATGACTTGCCATTCTATATTCACGAAGTTGAAAAGCTGGTACTTTTTGCCGATGATACAAGTATAGGTATCACACCCAACAGACAAGAATTAACTGGTGAAATTGTAAACGATGTTTTTCGGAAAATCATTAAGTGGTTCTCTGCAAATGGGCTCTCACTGAACATTGACAAAACGCAGTATATTCCGTTCCACACAGTAAATAGAATGACACCATTGATAAATATAGTCTTCGATCAGAAATCGATAGCTAAGGTAGAATATTCAAAATTTCTAGGTGTATGTATTGATTAAGGGTTGAACTGGAAAAAACACACTGAGGATCTGCTGAAACGTTTGAGCTTAGCTACTTATGCTATTAGGGTCATTGCAACTTTTGGCGATATACATCTGAGTAAATTCGCTTATCATGCCTATTTTCATTCTTTGTTTTCCTATGGCATCATATTCTAGGGTAACTCATCATTGAGTAGAAGAGTGTTTTTTGCACAAAAACGTGTTCACAACAATTGCAGCAGCTCATCCAAGATCATCCTGCAGGCACTTATTTAAAGAGATTGAGATCTTCGCTGTAGCCTCACAATATATAGGCTTCCAGTAATTTTGATTCTTCAGTTCTTTTTCCCATTCTCGGATAACTTTGTCTAAGACAAGGTTGAAGAGGAGTGGAGACAAGCCGTCACCTCGTCTGACGCCGGTTTTGATCAGGAAGGGCTCTGATATTTCACCCAGGAATTTTATCTTAGAAGTTGTGTTTGTGAGCGTTTCTTTGATAAGGTTTAGGGTTTTCGGATCGAGTCCTAGCTCCTCAAGGATAATAAAGAGAGATTGCCTATCGATTGAATCATAAGCCTTTGCGAAATCAACAAAGGAACAAATGATCGGACTGTTTCTGACTGCTTTGTATTTTAGTGTTGTCTTCAAATTGAAAATTTGTTCTGCACAGGATCGGTGAGGGCGAAGCCAGCTTGGTATTCACCAATACTGTGTTCGAGTTGTTCTTGTGTTCGTTGAAGAAGACAAGCTGAGAGGATTTTATAAGTGACTTGGAGAAGGGAGATTCCTCGATAGTTGTTTATATCTGCCATGTCTCCCATTTTATGCAGTGGATGAATTACGGCGCATTTCCAATCTTCTGGTAGTTTTTCTGTCTGCCAAATGTCTGTGATGATTTGAGTGAGTTCTTTGAGGGAATTTGGTCCAAGATTTTTAAGTAGTTCTGCAGTGATATTATCTTCTCCGGATGCCTTGTTGTTCTTCAGTCTATGAATATGTCTTTGGATCTCCTCTAGTGTAGGTGGTGGGGATTCTGGATTTGTGTAGATAGCAGTTTCTTGGGGGAATCTTGAAGAAGGTTCAGGGCAATTGAGGAGTCCGGAAAAGTTTCTTGCCAGCTCCTCACAATTTTCCCGATTTGTGAGCGCTAGTTTTCCATCTGGTTTTCTGAAACATAGATTTCGTGAGCCGTATCCATTGATTCTCCCAGCAAAGGTCTTATAGAAGTCTCGTACATTATAGTTACGGAAACTTTCTTCAATAGACTCACACTGTTCCTTGAGGTACTTCCTCTTGACTTGTCTGATTGTTTTTGCCACTTGTCTTCTGGTGTTGTGGAAGTGATCTAGATTTTCTGGGGATTTTTTACTGTTATACTTCAGAAAGGCTTTCTTTCTTTCTTCCAGCGCTTTTTCACATCCAGAGTCCCATCAGGGGTGTTTTGTGTTCTTTTTCAATGGGATCAGTTCTTTTGCCTTCTTTGTAATTTTTGTTCGAAATCTTTCCCAAGAGTCAGCTGGTTCCTTTTTCCACTCCTGCTTCAGATTGGTTTCTTTGATTGTTCGTGTGTCAAATTTCATCATGTGTGTTTTCTTCGGATAGAATTTTTTTGGGGTGAATTTCACTTTAATGCGTGTTAAGTAGTGGTCTGAGTCAATGTTCGCCCCTCTGCGGACTTGGACATCATGGATCTCTTTCTGTACGAAATAGGAGATGGCAATGTGGTCAATCTGATATTCGCCGATCTCTTGTATGGGCGACCTCCAGGTCTTTTGTTTTCTAGGTTTTTTTTCTCAAAGATGTAGACATTATTTTTAGATTATTTTGTTGGCATAGTTCAATAAATCTCAGTCCGTTTCTGTTGGTGAATCTGTGTGCTGGATATTTTCCTACAGTTTTTTGGTGTTCTTTCTCTCTGCCAATTTGTGCATTGAAATCTCCCATTAAGATTTTGATATCATCCCGGGGAATTTTGGCCATGACATCTTCAAGTTTAGTCCAGAATTTTTCAGTTTGTAGTTGGCGTTTTTTGTTGTCTATGTTTGTGGGTGCATGAACATTTATCAATGTGTATTTCTTGTTGGCGCACTGGATACGCATGGTCATGAGGCGGTTATTTATGGAAGAGACCTCTCTAATTGAGCCTAATATATTTCTGTGCACCGCAAATGCCATGCCCAGGAGTGGCGTACCATTGGCAATTCGTTTGTCAGTCTTGCTCTTGAAGATGCGATAGTTTCCATAGTCTATTGTATTTTCATCCGTGAATCTAGTTTCTTGTAACGCTAAGATCTTAATTTTTTGTTGGTCTAGCTCTGTTACTAAGTTGTGTAATTTTCCAGGTTGAATTAGGGTCTGAATGTTAAAGGTACCAATGTACATGGGAACCTTGGGACGAAGTTTGCTTGAGAACTCTGATCGTGATGGCCCGGGTTCCCCAGAATCCGAAAACCCAGTTGTCGTCTGTCGACGAGTGGATTGGTTACCACCTGGGGTAATTCTGTCATTACTCTCACGAATCATGATAGCTTGTAAGTTTTGGTCCAGTGTTTCCACTGGGTGTTTAGAACCAGGGATTGTCAGTTCCTGGAGCATATAATACAGCCGCACCTACTAGATGGACAGACGCCGACCTCGCTGCCGCTCGACTCGAGTACAGATGCATCGAGGATTTGGAATGTGAGATTTTTTTTCAAGGTTTTCTCCTATAGATCCGCCGTGTTCTGCGTTAACAGGGTCACCTCGTGTAGGATGTGGCTCTTCACCACGCACGGACAGTCTTGGACGTAGCTTCCTCAGAGGCAAAGGTCTTGCATACCTCCTCAGCTCATCCCTGGGGTGGTGAGGACCAGTACTGAGTCAACCCCAAGCAAAGGTGCTACCTCTACCAACCACCTTGACCCCTTTATATATATATATATATATATATATATATATATATATATATATATATATATATATATATATATATATAGAAATTTGTTATTAACAATTCCAACGAATTCAAAAGTAATAGCATTGTACATGGCTACAACACTAGGAGAAAGGATGATCTTCAGTACTCAAGGTTAAATCTAACTTTGGCTCAGAAGAGGGTAAATTATGCTCCCACGAAAGACTTTGGTCACTTACCCAATAGCATCAAAAGTCTGACAGATAGCCATACAGCATTTAAAAGGAAATTAAAAGAATTTCTGAATGCCAACTCCTTCTACTCATTAGATGCATTTTTGGATATAATAAGTGTGTAATTTCCCCAAACCCCACAAAGAAATTAAAAATATTAAGTGCCATGTAATATTTTGTGCAGTGCAATATCTTGTATAGACACCTTTTATTAACCTGACACGTTCTACATCATTACGAAGTGTCGTATTCACGATCTATGAAACAAGTAATAATCTAATATAATCTAATCTCATTTGGTGCGTATCCCAATTACAGTGTCTATTAGGGCCTAAGAGGCTCCAGTAAAGATATACCTTGACTTATTTAATGTTGTGATTATTCTTTTAAATGACCATGTACATTATATCTTGTTATTGCGTGGATGGTTAACTTGCAATGTTTATGAGGGGTCCGCTCCTATATTGAAGTTGCAATAGTTGGTTTCCTTGAAAATAATCTTTAATTGCACGTTTAAGTATTGCAGTGTGTGTTAATTTGTATCAAACTTGTTTGCTGTTTATTATTTGGTCTATGTTGTCAGCCTTGCTATCGGTACCGGTTGACGCGTTGCTGTTCTTCTGGTCCGGGTCAGGAACGCGTTTTCCTCTTGCTTCGGCGGCTTTCTCGTCATCGCACGACGCGAGTGTAGGCAGGTCACACGTGACTCTGCGGATCTCCCATTCCGGCCCCAAGTTGAGTAATTTGTTGTTATTGTTTTGGTGTCGTGTCACGGTAGATGTTCCTGTGATTATAATGCCCTTGTGAGGGTGTGATGAAAGTCTTTGGGCAAACTGAGCACTGAGTTCCTTGATTTCTCTCAAAAATTAACGGTTTAATTGTCATTGTCATTTTAATTGTGTTTAGGGGCGCGGTAGTTTATTTAAGTACTTAATATGATTTATGTGGAACAGGCTTGGGACCAATCAGTGTGTAAGTAGGCTGTTTATTTGTTTGTACGTTGGTAGCGCTATGTAGCGCTCTGTATTAAATCTCTAAGAGACTCTATGGCTAGCCGGACAAGCAGTTGCAGGTGGACAGCCAGCAGTGATCGAAGTTGGGAGTGAATAGTCAGCAGTGATGGAGGTTAGAGGTTAATAAATAACAGTGTTGGAGGTTTGCAGTATTAGCGCGAGCGGACGATCTGGACGTGTCCGACTAGAAGATTGAATATTATTATGATTATATAATTTTTGGAACTCGATATCATACACGATTATATAATTTTTGGACTGATTGTCACATTATTAAGGTAAAAAAATATATTGTTTGCTTTGCAACAAAATCTTTCCCTTGCTAACCATATGACTATTGGTAGTTAGAGCCTACAGCAGTTAGAATCTTTATTTAGCTGGCTGTATTGGCGCTTGCTGTATTGCGGTAGCTCGGGTAATGAAGATTTTTGTGAGGTAGGCGACTTATTTAATGTGTAGGTTATTATTAGGATTTCCTCTAGTTCAATCAGATTGCGTTGCGCCAGAATATTGTGGGTTAGTGCTGAAATGATAAAGAATAGCAAAGAGACAGTACATTCTATTTCACTCAGCAATATAAGCAGAAAATTTTTTATTAAGAAGTTTCAAGTGAAGAACTACTGTTGCTTCGGTCTTACATGTGGGTAGCCTTTCGGCAGCTTGGCCGTACCGTAGCAGAATAGCCAGTGGAGATGTATGAATTTTAACGTCTTTTGTTCAATGTTTGTTGAACTTATATTAAAGTCCTTTTGTGGGATTGGACAACAGTTGTGATTTAGTTGCGGTGACAGAGTGCCATCGCAAGTTTATTTAATTAATTAACTGTTTGTAATCGGGCCGCTATTGTGATGCACAGTTGACATTTTGATTACTGTTTGTAGTTTCATGTATAGTGTAAATCTTGTTATACATTTTGAATTTAATTTAATAATCTTAAATATTTGAATGTATTTCGAAAGAACCATGGTAACTGTCAGTTGGCTCGTGACAGAATTGTTATTAAATAAAAGTATTTGTTTGGGAATGATAAACTGCACATCAATCTGGGCCATCTTTTCACTTGTTTTTTTTTTTTTAATTAATCCCAATCCACGTTCTTGGTTTCAGTGCCTGTCAAACTGTGGAATCGGTTGTTGTATCGAGCTACTTCTTTCAAGCTACTCTCTTCCTTTTCTGCTACACTGCACGATGGATTACATGAGACGACAGAAAGCAGTTCAAACAAAAAGTGTGCAGCCATCCCCCGTACAGAAGAAATTTAACACTTGTTAGACGTGGCAGAGAGGAGAACAGCTGACCGTAGCTGTTATGAGCGTAGGAGGGGACACACGGAAGCGCGGAATGGGAGGCAGAAATAGAAATTCCTACGAAACAGGGCCGTCGCCGTGAAGTACTATTTGCCAGAATGGTACCATCTTACTTCAGCTAGAGGAACTGTTAGACATAGGCAAGGAGGAGACATTCTGCAACGTCAGGGAGGGAGGTATATTCGCGAGCGTCGAAGCCACTGTAGCAGTTGCAGTATTGGATTCGGCCTGACACTAACCGTGTCAGTCATTAACTCTTATCAAAACATCTACAACAATTAGGGAGGGTTTGGTACGTGACGTTGAGTTACTTAATCACACATTTATTCTAATAAAAGTGTAGAGAAGTTCTAGGAGAATTGCATTGCTGATAACACAAATAAATGATGCAAATGCTTCTAATACGTGCAAGAAATGCTCAACGTAACCACTACTGTGTCTCTAGGAAATCTGCTGAACAGGTGGCCGTAAATCTGTACCTGCCACAGTAGAGTTGTGCAACGTTTCTTTTCACGTGTTTTCGTAAGTGCTGAAGCTTTATCCTCAAGGGAAACAGAGTTGCAACACGGCCAAATAAATGGGAGGGTTACGTCTCCTTTTTGCAGCGATTGAGTTAAACTGGCGAAAGGCTACAGAATGAACTTTTATGACACCAAGAATTTTGCTGTCTCGGAATAATTGGTTTGGCTTCGTATTTTCGCTACCATAGCCATTTGGAGTACCTTCAAGTGCGCCAATTTTATTTGCAGTGAGCAGTCAGACTTAAAGGATTTAATGACAAGCTGGCTCCAAGCAATTACTACAATTCGAAGATACCTCGGTGAGGTGGCCACAATGGCGACTAAACAGACAACGCCCAAGCCAGTTGTTTCCGTTCATACAACAAACCCTACTCACACTTCCACTGGGAAAGCTGTAAATAATATGCTAATGACATTAGTGATATCAAAGAATATAACATGACTCAATGCTCGAACGAAAATCAATAAATATTCTCATTTATAGAAACTTACTTGTTACATATATCTTAACAGATCAGGGTCAGAAGGAGGAAAGGCTACGCAGGAGGTGACAAAAGAAATATGTCATACAAAGTACGGATATTACTTTACAATGACAACTTAGTTACTAAACTGATTAAACATTTTCAACTTGTGTTTCATATATGTAAGTCTTTTTAACACATAGCACGCTTCTCAGAAACGCTATTATATTTACTCGTAAAAATGGTGTTTCTAAAACGAAAAAAAAGACAAAAAACAGCAGTACGTCGTTATAGATGGCACTACGAAATGTAACGATACACAGTAATGACAAGCAACTTACACCGAAATTATGGGTAATATACTGGAGGAGAATGCAGAAAGTGTACGTATGACTACCTGCTAATAATTCACCAAAATGGACAACGTTCTAATACTGTGATATTCGATCAAAGTGATTCGGTGTGTTTGGGAACCCATCGTGCCTCAATAGCTAACTTTGATAGGAAGTTCACAAAACGTATTGTGTCCCAAGCGACTGATATTTACTTACTGCTTTAAGATTGAATCTTTTGTGTAATTATATCGTAAGCTTAATTCATATGCAAAATTCATCCTTTTATACCGTTACTATGAATGTGAACGTTAGATTTTTATTCAGCTATTTGAAATTTCATCCTTGCATGCATTTAAAAAAAGTCGACTCTACCAGCAAATTTAAGAGTTTTTTGCATCGCAAAAAAGAAAATGTCCTCTATATGCCAAGATAATTAGGTTCTCAAAGAAAGTTCAAAATTCGAAACATGGAAGGAAATAAAATGTTTGCGAAAACACTGTTGGACTGCAACAAATATCACCTGTAATAACTGCCAAGTTAATTCTCTTCGAAATGGAGAAACAAGAAATAAACATAAAAAGTTATACAATTGTGAGTCTTTTTTAAAATGTGAAGACATGATATAATTCATTGACGTATTCTATACTAATTCATATGATCACAGTATAGAACTTGAACTGGTATATGTCATGATGCTGTTAGTGAAGATAGAAATCAACTGAGGTAGCCTGTGTGAAAGTTGCAATTACTAAGCTATCTAGACGTAATCAATTATTAACTGTAAAACAGTGATTTGATCTACTAGAATTTGTTTCCAGACAAAACCACAATGTAAATAGATTCATTTAATTATGTTCATTTTTTTTAATATTTAAGGTTTACTAGCATAACTCCAGGGTCAGCATAGGACTAAATAAATGTGGGAAACCTCCGAAAAGAACCCTTAAATTTGCTGGGAGAGTTGACTTTTGTCAGCGTATGAACCAAGACCGTTCATCTTCCTACAGAAATGTCACAATACCTTGCAGACATTCCTACTGGTTTTGATGATAAGAAACTCTATAATTTCACGTTGTGCTGTGTTGCACCCCAAACAGTTTGAGAAAGTTCAAATTCCTGGAAAATACATCTTACTGAACTTGATCCTTCTCTTCTCCTATGGTGAATCTACATCCACACATGAACACACTTGCAGTGTGGCGTGACGGTTTTCTTCTCAGAGTCTACTACAACAGCAGGGCTGCGTAAAACATAATGTACATTCAGTGAGCCGTCACGTGCCTTCTTCGTCCACAGGGTTGCGATGAAGACAGAGGGTTTGCGCAACGGTTCACCGTCCTTTTGTTCACTACCAGCTCCCTGAAGACACTGTTCAAGCGCCTATGAATATCTGCGATGTTCTAGTTTTCCGCCAAGAGAAACTTAATGACAGCTCTCTGCTTGGAACGCACCTCCGTCACAGACACCACTTTGAAGGCTACCTACAGCGCCGACACCTGTCGTTACTATAGGGGCCGAAGCTGGAACATGCCAGATGTTACACAGTACATTCCGCATCTTTCCAACTGAAATTGGGGAGAAAAGTTAAAATCCTCCGGGTTGTGAACCGTGTCGACCCCTCTGCCGAGATTGTCTTTTGGATCTTGTGGTGTCCACTATACACTGAGCACTAAGACCAGTGTCACCTTCTTTAAAAAATGGGAATTTTCCCGCGCTTGTGTTAGAGAAGCGGGATTATTGGGTCAAAATCTTGTGGCTGCCACTCGTGGACAATCGTCATTGTATAGTAAGAGATGTGTTCCCGCGCTAATGCCGAAGAACGGGGTTACTGACTAAAAGTCTTGTGGCTACCACTGGTGGGCCAAAGTCATTGGTAAATAAGGGAGTTTTCCTTCACTTATGTTGAAGACGAGTTTTATTAGTTAAAACTGCTCCTTCTGGTTGGTACTGATGGGGCAACTTGATTGTCCCGAAGAGAAACGGGCAGAGCAAGAAAGGGGTAATGTACATCCTAAATATTACTGTCCGCAACGGTGGCTTCCGGGACGTAGTTTGTATTGCTTGCACGCCGTGGCCACGTATTCACTTCCTTGATGTGCTGCATTACTTATTGAACGCCCTTTGTATGTCATGCTGATCAGAAGACTGTAATTCTACTTCGTTAAAATATGGACTTTCGTCCAGAGATGGGTCGAACTCGTTCATTCCCGTGAACTACTTCATTCATTTCACTCTTTGCCGTGAAGCGTTCAAATGAAGTAGTTCATTCATGAAGTACGGAAGCCTGGCGAAGTTGCCCAGTTCGCCGCTCAGCCGCGGCTACGCTCGCTTCGCCTCGCTCGTACAATAAACCTTCGTAATACTTCATAATTTTACCAACAGATGGCCAACTATGCAGCAACGTGCACGCAACGTCTTACGCTCTTACAGCGTCTGAGCTAACTTAAATAGAGCAGGGTCGAAGGGGATAAAGGAAAGATAAACAGAGAAGCCTGTCACATATAAAGAAGGTATTACATTTAATCTTGCTCGACATTTTCTCATGAAGCGCCCAAAAGAAGTCTTTATCTGCCAAGTGAAACATTATTTGTTGTATTCATGGACTGAAAACTAGGGCTACCAACAAAATGCAGTCCAGTTTCATGTTCCTTTGAAAATTTAATCCAAAATGGAGTGAGTATGTTTACCATTGTCACAAAGTCTATATATCTATGGTTAAGTAATTATTCAGAAGTTTTCCTGTAGATTTTATTTTTGTTGAGAATAATATAACCATCCAGAATCAAAACGTAAACTGTCACCTGTAGTCATTGGAACGATTTCAGGTAAAATCCGTCTTTCAGTGTTATTAACAAACCTTTTATTTTCATGTTGGCTGTGCGTGCTCACACAGCCAGCCTCTTCGTTTGTATCTGTAATATTAATTTGTCCGAAAGCGCTGCCAACGGTAGGCTACCGGTAGACGCAAAGTATAACTGAACTGCACAGATAGTCACGGGTAATGATGTCAGCACTGCAGGAAGCAGCTGACGCTGCCTTCCCCTCGCCCCTCACCACACCAAACCCTCGCAAACCTATAGTTTCCCACAAACGCACCGCGATTCATCGACAGGCAGTAGAACGGAGAATGAGTGACGTAGCGCCGATATAATGGGATGAGAGAGAGGGGAAGAGAGTGAGTGAACTAGAAGAAAGTGTGGAGTGTGTTATCTGTGAAGAGTTTGAAGTACCAGTTCATTGAAATTGAGTGGTTAGTTCACACTTCACTGGAGTGAAGTGTTCATTTGAACGACTCATTCACGAGCTCCCCATCACTACTTTCGTCCATATTTTACGACAGCCAAATTGTGCGTCCATGGGTACGCCAATGACAGTATGGCTAGATCGAACACCGTCGTCATATTGAAAAGTTACTTTTACATCATTGGGCTAGATGGTCGAGCCGTAAAGCGCATGCATGGAGACCGGAATGTCGCGGGATTGAATCACGGTTGGGTAAGGGATTTTTCTGCCTTTGTCTTAACCTAGCGTTCTCCTCTCAATAATACGAGGAGTCGCTAGGAACGACACGTGACTCGTATTCCACTTTAAACTGTAGGTCCCTTTTCCCCGGTTGAAAGATCTATAATAGGCCATTGAGACCTTCAAAATTATTATATTTCTATATTACCGGTACGGATTATTAATCTTATTCTACAACAGGATACCTTCATCAATTGCGATAATCGTAGGATTATCGAATAATGGGAAATCTGGATATTGTGTGATGCTCACAGCTGAGGCGACGTCTTCTTGTATTTGCGTGAGACCTACCCTGCTGCGAACCCAGACCGCACGTCTGTTGTGCGCAATTTTTGTGCTTCTCGTCTCAGCGAGGAGGTGGCCGCCTCCCTAATTGGATTAATGGCAACTCGAATGCCTCCTGTCGCGCCCATCAGTGACACTGGTGTTTTGCCGCTCCGCGGGACGCCGCTAATATTAGATTGTTTCGGTCGCCACTGTCACTTGACGACACACAGCCGCTTCTTACCAAATAGCCTCATCTAATTAGCCTCATATTTTTTCACTTTTGGCCGGCGTCCTTTGAGGGACAAAAAAGACTAATCACGCTCTCGCACGCGTCACATCCTGTTACCATGAAATACGACCCCTAACACCATTTAGTTTTTCCTCAAGAAATAAATAAAAGTGCAGTGGACTATTTCGTGTTCCTAATACATATTTATTTCAGTAGAAAGCTACTAAGTCTAAAAGTTAGCCATGGCTATTGCTTAGCTTTCTTACATAGCGAACCTTACGAAGGACGTTTGATTAGGGTTTAACGTCAGATCGACTACGACGTCATTTGAGACGAAACAGTATTCAGGATTGTGGTTAGATGGGTAAGGAAACGTCCGTGACCTTTCGAAGTAATCATCTAGACATTTACCATGCCGATCTTGTGTACACTACCACGGCAGTGTCTTGCCTCTCTCGTTAGGAATCTGCCTTACCTTCGAGGGTTTAATTCTCTGAGATTAACCACATATGAGTAACGCAAACTGTAGTACGCAACTTGTGACGTGTTTCTAAAAAAAATTTTCCACCAGAGTCCTAGAACTTACTGTTGAGAACATATTTAAAACCTTTCTTGGCTGTTTCTTCTGACACCAGTTAAGCAGTGAGTAATCTCGTCTCTGGTTAGTCTCGTCCTAGGTTTCGTTACCGATAGTATTATTCGTACGTAAGCAGCGATAGACTTTGGTTCGCTCTGTGTAAGTTAAATTGGCGGATATTTACTTCGTGTGCATTCCCACCATCAGGTCGATATATTCAAATGGTTCAAATATCGCTGAGCACTATGGGACTTAACAGCTGAGGTCATCAGTCCCCTAGAACTTAGAACTACTTAAAACTAACTAACCTAAGGACATCACACACGTCCATGCCCGAGGTAGGATTCGAGCTTGCGACCGTAGCGGTCGCGCGGTTTCAGACTGAAGTTCCTAGAACCTTTGGCCACTCAGGACGGCGGACGATTTATTCGATGCTATGAAAGTGACATAATACCGACACATCAAAGCTACGAAGAGCTCTGCACGGGGGGTTGGACTAGTTGATCGAAATACGTTGGCCTACGAGAAACCTGATAATTCCATGCTGAGAAGAAAATTGGTGGACTTGCGAGGCTCAAATAGTTCAAATGGCTCTAAGCACTATAGGACATTACATCTGAGGTCATCAGTCCCCTGGACTTAGAACTACTTAAACCTAACTAACCTAAGGACACCACACACATCAATGCCCGATGCAAGATTCGAACTTGCGACTGTAGCAGCCGCATAGTTCGGAACTGAAGCGCCTAGAACTGCTCGGCCACATCGTCCGGCGACGTGCGAGGCACATACGCAACATATGCGGTCCACTCACATTAATGTGAGCACCACCTGCTTTCGACGTCAACGTGCAGTAACCACTGGCAGACCGCAGATGGCATATCTAGCAGTGGAGGGTATACAAATTGAGAGGAAAACAGTGCAGTCGTTAACGAAATGCGGGAACGTAGCAAATTTACCTGACATCCAACACGGTGTGATGATTGACTTTCGGGCCAATAAACAGCTAAGTTCGTTAGCTGTTCATGTGCCACCGTGGTTAAAGTATACGACGCATGGCAAAAAGGTGCTATCCAAAACCGACGCCGAGGTAACTCTGGTGCACTGCGGGGCGCAGATGACATGGGAGAACGACGGATGGGGAGATGTGCACAAAAGAATATGTATGTAACTGTTGAGCAACCTACCGCCCAGTTGAACTAAGGGGCTACCGACAGTGTCTGCTCAATGATCGTTCAGTGAACGTTGCTGTGTATGGCCTCCGCTGCAGGCGCTTGGTTCATGTGTGTGTGTTTGTGTGTGTGTGTGTGGGTCTGTGTGTGTGTGTGTGTGTGTGTGTGGTTCGAGGTTTTCGGGCGCTAAACAGCGTGGTCATCAGCGCCCAAATTCATAGAAACAGTAACACATGCGGTGAAGGGACGAAGACGGACAGCGAACAAGGAGAACAGCTAAAAGACACAGACCTGACGCAGTTCCAAATCCTCACACACAGAGGCAAAACAAGAGGAGAAGAAATGCACTAAAAAAGGAAAGTAAACACAAGGAAAAGAGAACAGAAATCGAAGTGAAACAAGTAGGTAATCGTGACTGGCGGACCTCCTACCTAAAACCTGGGTGAACCAGTCACCCAGCAGCACATTAAAATCCTCTCCCTAAAATCCGAGGCAACAAATTGGACAGGACATAAAACCGTAAGATCTTAACCACATTCGTTGCGTCGTCTTGCAAAATAGAGGGCAAATCCGGTGGCAAGGAAACCGCCGCCCTCTGGTCAGAGAATAAAAGACAGTCAAGTAAAATGTGGCGGACACTAATCTGGACGCCACAAGCACTGCAGATTGGGGGGTCCTCCCGCCGGAGTAAAAAGCCATGCGTTAACGGACTGTGCCAGATGCGGAGGCGAGTGTGGAGAACCTCATCCCGCCTGCATGACTGGTAGGACGTACGCCATGGCCGCGTGGTGGCCTTCGCCAGACCCAGCTTATTTTCACCTACTGCCAGCCACTCCTCTTATCATTGACGCATAACACGAAAATGCAAAAGGGAGGTAACAGCATGGAGGGGGACGGCACATTCAACAACGTGAGGGAGGGAACATGCATCTTTGGCAGCCACATCCGCCAGTACGTTTCCCCTAATACCCACGTGCCCCGGCACGCAGCAGAAAGAAACCTCCTTTCCCTGCCGTTGCAAGTGGAATAGGGCATCATGGATGTTCTGGACTACCGTATCCGCTGGGTACAAGTGTTGCATTGTCTGAAGGGCACTCAGGGAGTCAGAAAAGATGAGAAACTTGAGACTGGGAACACACCTCATCTGCTCAAATGCCGGCAAGATCGCAAACAATTCGGCATCAAAGATGGTAAACGCCGCAGGAAGCCGTAACTTGACGACTATATCAGGGAAGACAACAGCACAAACAACAGAGTCCCCCTGTTTAGAGCCATCCGTAAAAACTGGTACATGGTCGGGATGCTGGTTTAAAATATCGTAAAATAAGGAGGTAAAAACAAACGCACGAGTGCAGCTCCTCCGGTACTCTGACAAGTCTAAAAGGACGCTGGGCCTCTGGAGCAAACAGGGAGGCAGGCGGGTAAAACCCTCGAGTTGGGGTGCCACACGCTCCACACCAAGGAACTCAAGCAAATGCTTGGCACGAATCCGAAATGGTCTCATTGCCCTGGGACGACTGGAAAAGAAACGTTCCATAGGCAGTCGGGCAACGGTAGGGTACGCAGGGGAGGTAGGACAGGCAAGGAATTGGCACACCCGTCGCACCATGAGGAGTTTCCGCCGGATGGCTAGCGGCGGTTCCCCTGCCTCAGCACACAGGCTGGGGATGGGACTGGTAAGGAAGGCACCAGTGGCCAGCCTGATACCCTCATGGTGTACTGCGTCAAGAATCTTCAGATACAAAGGCCTCGCTGACCCATACACGGTGCATCCATAGTCAAGACGCGACCGGACGAAAGCCCTATAAAACTGCAGCAGACGCGCCCGATCTGCTCCCCAGGACCGATGGCTCAGACACTTCAAAATATTCAGTGCCTTCATGGCCCGCACCTTGAGGTGCGGCAACCACGACAACTTGGAATCAAAAGTGAGGCCGAGGAACCTCACAGTGTCTCTAAAAGGAAGAATGGTGTCCCTCAGACGCAATTCAGGGGAGGTAAAAGGACGTCGAGAACGATTAAAATGAACACACACACATTTGTCTGCAGAAAAGGTAAAACCCGTCTTCGTAGTCCATGCCTCTAATCGCTTTATCGTAAGCTGCAGCTGCCGACTAGCAGTGACAAGACCGGAGGAAGAACAGAAAACAGCAAAATCGTCCCCAAACAAGGAGCACTGGGCAGCACTCCGGATAGTGCACGTGATATTGTTAATGGCGACGGCAAAGAGGGTGACACTTAAAACGCTTCCCTGAGGAACACCATTCTCCTGCATGTACAAACCAGATAGCACATTACCAACCCGATATCGAAAGAGGCGGCGGGAAAGAAAGGACCGAATGAAGATGGGGAGATGGCCACGAAAGTCCCACTGATAGAGCTGATTGAGGATAAGGCGGCGCCAAGTAGTGTCATACGCCTTATTAATTCCAAAGAATACAGCTAGACAATGCTGGTTACGTAGGAAGGCCTGCTGGATGGCCGCCTAAACCAGGGTCATGTTGTCTATAGTTGAACGACATCTCCGAAAGACACACTGAGAGTGGCTAAGGAGCTGCCTGGTCTCGAGCAGCCAAACCAGGCGACGGTTGACCATGCGTTCCAATGTCTTCCCGACACAGCTCGTCAAAGCAATAGTTCGACAACTACTGGGATGCATTCGGTCCTTCCCCGGTTTGAGGAGGGGAATCAAAATCTCCTCGCTCGACGAGTCAGGGAACGTGCCGGATGACCATATCATACTAAAACAATTCAGGAGAACTTCCTTGGATGGCAGCAACAAGTGCTGCAGCATGCTGTACCGGATTTGATCATGACCGGGCGCAGTATCATGAGCCACAGACAGCGCCGAATCCAGTTCCCACATTGTGAAGGGGCTGTTGTAGGGTTCAGAATTTGGATACCGGAAGTCCAAGTGACCCCTCTCGATGGCAGTGCGGTAGCGGCAGAAATCTGGCAGTAGATTCCGCAAAATGCAAGGCAAGTGTCTGGGCAATGTCTCTCGGCGTCGTGAGGAGACATCCCTGATGCAGCAATGCCGTGACAGGTAGTTGGCTGCGTTTCCCGGAAATCCTCCTGATGGTTTCCCATACTTTCGTAGAACTAGTGGAGCAGGAGATGGAGTTCAAGAACGATTGCCATGACCGTCGTTTGCTCTCTTTAATCACTCGCCGCGCCTTGGCCCTTGCCACCCGAAAGGCCGCAAGATTGTCAGCTGAGGGACGGCACTTGAAGAGGCGCAGAGCGGCACGGCGGGCTCGGATGGCTGAGCGGCACTCAGTGGTCCACTAAGGGGAAGGACGCCTCTTGGGATGACCTGATGACCGTGGGATCGACAATTCAGCAGCATGGGAGATGACAGCTGTAACATGGTCGACCCATTCGTGGACGCTGGTACGGTGTTCCAAAACAGCCAGATGGCTGAAATAGTGTCCAGTCAGCTCTGCAGAGGAGGTGCCACCTGGGCAGTGCTGGTAATGCCACAGCCTCATCCAGGAGGCGAATCCAAAAGGGGAAGTGGTCACTAGAATGGAGGTCAGCAGCAACCTCCCACAGAGCAGAATCCGCAAGTGCTGGAGAGCAAAAGGAAAGTTCAATAGCTGACGACGACCCAGAAGTAGTACAGAAATGAGTGGGAGCACCAGAGTTGAGGATGCACAGCTCTTCAGTCGTCATGAGGCTTCCCAGAACGCGACCCCTAGGGCAAGTAGTCGTAGAGCCCCATAAGACATTATGAGCATTGAAGGCCCACAGAGGGAGAAAAGGTCGGGGGGGGGGGGGGCGGGGGTTGGCTAATAAGGTCTGTGAGAGCCTCAGAGTCTATTGCATCCTTAGGCGGTAAGTAAACAGAACAAATTGTGAGCCTCCGCCCCACAAGAAGGTCAACTGCAACTGCTTGCAAATCCGTATCGAGAGGGAGCACAGATGAGTGGTGCATGTCCCGGACAAAAACCGCAATACCACCCTTTTCCCTTTCCCCCATCAGATCATCTTTTCGATACACGGTATAGCCCCGTAAAGAAGGAGCATCAGTAGCCCGAAAATGTGTCTCTTGGAGACATAAGCACAAGGTCGACATCAATGTCCATCAGCTCCGATGGCGACCCAAGCGAGATGCCAGACAGTACGATGGCCTCGTCATCGGACCAACCCTGACTAGTCTCCTCAGGTGGCAAAACCTTCACCTTCGGCGTCTTTGTCTTGGGGGGCTAGGAATGCAGAAACTTGTCAACAGTTGGAGCTTTACTCGCCTGGGAAGAAGGCGCCATATGGGGAGGGGCAGGAAGTACCCCAATGTCAGCAACCACAGCCTTGTCCGACGTTGTGGGGAGAGCTGCAGGCTGCAAAACAACCGCAGCAGCACAAGTGCACTGGCAAACGCAGGTATTAATGCTGACACTAGCAACCTCCGTTTGTGTAGCAACAGTGGCCAACTGTACCGGTTTCTGCAGAGGTGAAGCGAAAGATGTGGTAAACACAGGAGGCTCCATGGCATTAAAGAACTTCTTGGCCTCACCATAGGGGATGAGCTTAGATGTTTTGATCTCCTGTATCTTCCGTTCCTCGAGATAGATGGGGCAGACCCGGCTCCGGACAGGGTGACTCCCAGAGCAATTCACTCACTTCACAGGCGATGAACAAACGGCTCCTTCATGGCAGGCTGACCACATTTACCACAAGTGGCTATCCCATTGCACCCCAATGTAGTATGCCCAAAGCGCTGACGTTTAAAACAGCTCATTGGGTTGGGGGAATATGGCCGTATTGGCAAACGTAAGAAACTCGCTTTAACATGCTCTGGGAGTATCAGGCAATTGAACGTGAGAATAAAGGAGTCGGATTTGACTAGATCCCCATCGAATCGTTTCATAATATGCTGCACGTCAACAATACCTTCGTCAGCCCACTCAGATTTCAACTCGTCTTTGGGGATATCCACCAAGTCCCTACATGTCACAACACCCTTAATTTAGTTCAAAGTGGAGTGAAGCTCGGTCTCGATAGCGTACTCTCCAAGACAGGTTGCTTTCTGAAGAGAAGCAACTTGACAGGATCCAGAAGTCTCAACTAACAGAGTTCCATTGCGCAGTCGCTTCACTGATTTCAGTGTTCCTGCAATTCCCTCAAGACCTTTGTGGATGTAAAAGGGAGAAACCCTCTCAAAGCTACCCTCCTTCCGTTTGACAATCAAAAACATATTCTGGTTATCAGCATGTGCTCTGTTACGACAGTCTGATAAATCTCTAGTAACACCAGGCGCTGGAGGACTAGCAGCACGAAGTCGCTCTTTCAATGGGGTGTGTTTGCCTACCAGTGGCCCACCCAATCCACTGGTAGGGGGAAATGTAGAGGTCGAAGGCTCCATTGCGGTCCCACGGCCAGCTAGGGAACTAAAGGTCCGCTCAGACAGAGTCCCGCGAGCCTGAGTAAGCCTTACACAATTTGGGTACGGTAGGTGCCCCAGAGGTTGCCCGCTTGCGACTGTTCCACTCCAACAGCCATGCATCTTATAGGCGCGCAGCACACCGTAAGACTGAGGGGTTTTTATAGAGGTTGGCCTTCCCCCCAATCCAGGCGGTCAAGCCAAGATTACCATTCCCTGCAGCACACAACATTCCACCGCCGCGCCATACTGTGGTCGTTGAAGCATGTCCGGGGCTTATGGTGACAGGAGACTGGCGGCACTGACCAGTCCCCAGCTCAGGACCCCGGGGTCGCCAAGCCCGTACTCAGCAAATGAATGCTGAGCCCCTGGCGGCGCTTGGTTCATGCACCCGTTCTGTCTGCTCTTCATCGGCGGCGAAGGCTGGAATTGGGACGTCAGTGCCGCAACTGGACGTGCACTGAGTGGTGACAGATGACTTTTTCAGATGAGTTACGTTTTATACTCCATCAGACAAATGGCTGTTGTGGTGTGTGGCGTCATATGTCTGAAAGCAAACACGGGGAGCGTTATGGTCTGTGGAACGTTCTCGTGGCATTCCATCGATTATCTCGTCGTCCTGGAAATCCCAACAGATCATCACCAGTACGCATCTATCCGTGGTGGGGACCATATCCACCCCCTACATGCAGTTTTCTTTCCTCAGAATGATGGCATCTACCAGCAGAACAATGCGACGTGTCACACAGCTCGCGGTGCACGTGCTTGGTTAAAAGAGCACCAGGATGAGCTTACTGCACTACCCATGCTGGCATACCACTCGGATTAAAACCCAATATACACTACTGTCCATTAAAATTGTTACACCACGAAGATGACGTGCTACAGACGCGAAATTTAACCGACAGGAAGAAGATGCTGTGATATGCATTCACACAACGTCGGCACCGGTGGCGACACGTAAAACATGCTGACATGAGGAGAGTTTCCAACCGGCAATTGACCGGCGTTGCCTGGTGAAACGTTGTTCTGATGCCTCGGGTAAGGAGGAGAAATGCATACCATCACGTTTCCGACTTTGATAAAGGTCGGATTGTAGACTATCGCGTTTGCAGTTTATCGTATCGGCAGATTACTGCTCGCGTTGGTCGAGATCCTATGACTGTTAGCAGAATATGGAATCGGTGGGTTCAGGAGGGTAATACGGAAAGCTGGATCCCAACGGCCTCGTATCACTAGCTGTCGAGATGACAGGCTAATTATCCGCATGGCTGTACCGGATCGTGCAGCCACGTCTCGATCCCTGAGTCAACAGATGGGGACGTTTGCAAGACAACAACCATCTGCACGAACAGTTCGACGACGTTTGCAGCAGCATTGACTATCAGCTCGGAGGCCATGGCTGCGGTTACCCTTGACGCTGCATCACAGACAGGACCGCCTGCGATTGTGTACTCAACCACGAACCTGGGTGCACGAATGGCAAAACGTCATTTTTTCGGATGAATCTAGATTATGATTAGAGCATCATGATGGTCGTATCCGCGTTTGGCGACATCGCGGTGAACGCACATTGGAAGCGTGTATTCGTTATCGCCATACTGGCGTATCACCCGGCGTGATGGTATAGGGTGCCATTGGTTACACGTCTCGGTCACCTGTTGTTCGCAATGACGGGACTTTGAACAGTGGACGTTACATTTCAGATGTGTTACGACCCGTGGCTCTACCCTTCATTCGATCCCTGCGAAACCCCCCATTTCAGCAGGATAATGCACGACCGCATGTTGCAGGTCTTGTAAGGGTCTTTCTGGATACAGAGAATGTTCGACTGCTGCCCTGGCCAGCACATCTCCAGATCTCTCACCAACTGAAAACGTCTGGTCAACGCTGGCCGAGCAACAGGCTCGTCACAATACGCCAGTCACTACACTTGATGATCTGGGGCATCGTGTTGAAGCCGCATGGGCAGCTGTACCTGTACACCCCATCCAAGCTCTGTTTGACTCAATGCCCAGGCGTATCAAGGCCGTTATTACGGCCGGAGGTCGTTGTTCTGGGTGCTGATTTCTCAGGATTCATACACCCAAATTGAGTGAAAATGTAATCACATCTTAGTTCTAGTATAATGTATTTGTCCAATGAATATGCGTTTACTATGTGCATTTATTCTTGGTGTAGCAATTTTAATGGCCAGTAGTGTAGAATGTCTGTGATCACCGAGGGCGGGCTGTTCGTGCCATAGACCCTCAAACGTAAAACCTAGCACAGTTGGACACTGAGCCGTGTGTGTCTCGCGCTCTTGCCGTTCAAAACTTGACGTCTTGTATAGTGGTAGTGGCTTTCGGTTCCTTCTTCTGTTAGTGGTGCTACAGAGTTTGCTAGTATTGTTTGTCCATGAGTGGCACCAGCAGCGGTTATCGATAGCCAGTACTGTGGTACTGTCTTTGGTGCCTCGGCTAATATTACCAGGTCGTTGTGTGTGGAGCAGTTGAGGCTTCGGACGGAGGAGCGAGGAGGTCCCTAGCGTGAGGACAGGTCAGGCCCGCTGGCGGTGTGCAGGCATTGTCAGATCGTCGGGCTGTAGCCGACGACCGAATCGAGAACGTTTGAAGTTGAGTGAACCTTATCCAGTAGTGAAACCTCCAATGTTTGAGATATCGTTGTTATTTGCATATTGCTGCTCCCAGAGTCGGTGAGACTAACTGCAACACGTGGAGTCCGTTAGATTGTCGGAAATTATTAGCCACCTTCTACTGCTTGATGTTAATTTGGATTTACTGTTATTATTGCTGAAGTGCAACCAGTGGTATCTTACGACCTAGTGGCCGCTAACGCCCCAGTTACCTGTCCTGGAGGTTAGCGTATTTTGTGGCAGCGTACTTTCTTCGTCTTGCTGATGCTGTCTGGCATGGCGTGTAATTTGACAGCTTGCTTGTTTGGTTTATGGATAATTGTTTTCCTTGTCTACCTGGGTTATAGTGGTTCCTTCTGCCTTTTGGTGTTTCAGACACCGAAATCTGTGAACGCAGTGCTGTCTGTCACTTCGCTATCGCCTGAATTATTCCGTCGTTGAACTGGTTATCTGGCGTTAAGTGAATTTGCTAAGAAGGTTGATCGATGTTTAAACCGTCTCTAGTTTGAGTTGCCCTCTTTAGGTGAACATTGCTCTTGGCTGCCTGTCTCACCGCTTACACAGCTGTAGTCCCCTTCCTCACGTCGATCCAGGAGAGCACTGGCTGTGGATCACTCCGTTTAACTTGGTCAAGTTGTCATAACTGTTTAGAATTTATCCTAATGTTTTAATGTGTAACTACCTTCCTTACTTGTAATTCAGACCTTTTGCCGTCGTGTATTCTGAAATTGATTCTGTCCTTCAGCTGACTAATGATTTTTCAATTCTGTCTTAATAAGGTCTTCAGCCGTAACTATGATTTGTTACAGTTTATTAAGATTGTGTAAAAAAGATTTTAGTATTTTTAACGGGTAATTGTCCATCTTATTGGTAATTCAGGTCTTCAGCTTTTGTGTAGTCTGAAATTGTTTGCGGTCTTCAGCAGTTATTTGTTTATAACATTGCTTGTGGCTTTCAGCCGATAAATAGTTTTCATTTTTGTCTCAATAAGGCTTTCGGCCGTCACTACGACTTGTTACAGTTTATTAAGATTGTTTCAAGAGTGTATTAGTATTTTTAAGGTGAAATTGTTCACCTTATTGGTAATTCAGGCCTTCAGCCGTTGTGTATTCTGGTACTGCTTATGGCCTTCAGCAGACGAATAATTTGGAACTTTCTTAATCAGGCCTTCAGCCGTTGACTGTGTGTAACATTGCTTGTGGCCTTCAGCTGACCAATAATTTGCAATTCCTTCTTAATAAGGCCTTCAGCCGTTACTATAGCTTGTTGCAGTTTTTGATTGTTTAAGAAGAAAATATCTTAGTATTCGTTAATGTGTAATTGCCTTCCTCACTTGTCATTCAGACCTGCAGCTGTTAAGTATTCTGAAGTTGTGCCTGGCCATAAGCCTACAAAAAAATTCCTTCTTATTATGGCCTCCAGTTATCATTGTAGTAAAATCTTCTAAAATAATTGTTGAAAGTTAGTTTCTTAAATATAAAGTGTATGTGTTTACGGTAGCCAATTGTATCTGATTATGGCCACAACCTCAATCGTTTTCTTATCCTGCCTCTCCCTGACTACCAGATAACAGACACGACACTTGAGTCGGAATGGTTCCACATTCCTATGAGATGAAAAACCTAGCACATCCCTGTCAAACGAAAATTCTAGCGCAGTTAGACACGAGACTTGAGTCGGCATGGGTCCACATCCCTGTCGGTATCTCCGAGAACGTTACTCTCGTCCTGCACCTCCCACTGCGGTCTGCGCTGTGAAAGGTGACTACTCAGGCTTTTGAAGTGCGGTCACATTAGTGAAACTGGACCGTGTAGAGATACGCATGTTGAACACAGTTCTTATTAATCCAGTCTCCTGATAACATCAATAACAATAGATCAGTGGCTCTTACATTGACAACAATAACACGCGTGCCATCCACAGGGTGCAGACGTTGCATCTAGTGGACACGTCTACAATTTGGATATGAGATCGTATAGCAACTGGAAGACTTTCTTGTTTTAGTATCTGATTTTACGTAATTCCTGATTACAACAAATGATCTAGCTACTTAACGGATGACTAAACAGGTGAGCACTGATGTGTCCAACATATCGGTCTCAATTTACTATGAATTTAGGTTGATTCTGAATATGTTCCGAGTGACTCAGTGGAGTCGTCTACTAAATACTCTTAAAGTTGTTCTTTTTGTTTCACAGCCCTCTGGCTGTTTTGGTGCGGCCTCCCACAAGTTCCTCTCTTTGTATCAACCTCTTCATCCCAGAGTGGCAATTACACTCATCGTCCTATGTTATTTGTTAGATATATTCCGGTCTCTGTCCTTTGCTACAGTTTTAGCGTTCTACAGTTCCCTTTAGTGCCACGGCAGTTATTCCCTGATGTCTCAACACGTTTCATAGCGTCCTGATGTTTTTTTTTTTAAGTATTCCCATTTTTCTCTCCTCACCGATTCTGCAGTTAACCACCTCATTTCTTATAAGTCCACATAATTTTAGCGTCCTTAACCACACCGCTTCTCAAACGTTTCGATTCTGTTACTTTACCATTTCCTCACAGAACAGGATTCAAATGTACCATCACTTAAAACTGAAGCAACGGCTCGTAATAAGATGCAGTATTTCTAAATCCTAGAAAGCCAGGAGCCCTTGACTCAACAGTTACACGAGGAGCGTTCAATAAGTAATGAAACACATTTTGTTCTCATTCTGTTTCGGTTCAAAATACGCGGAATTTGTTGTGGGACATCTCCATC